>NC_064626.1:84150469-85600469 GCF_023864275.1 Schistocerca cancellata
AAAGTCATTATACTCGAGCACAATACGTGTTCCAAAATTCTACAACTGGTCGACGTTAGAGATATAGGTCTATAGTTCTGCACATCTGTTCGACGTCCCTTCTTGAAAATGGGGATGACCTGTGCCCTTTTCCAATCCTTTGGAACGCTACGCTCTTCTAGAGACCTACGGTACACCGCTGCAAGAAGGCGGTCAAGTTCCTTCGCGTACTCTGTGTAAAATCGAACTGGTATCCCATCAGGTCCAGCGGCCTTTCCTCTTTTGAGCGATTTTAATTGTTTTTCTATCCCTCTGTCGTCTATTTCGATATCTACCAGTTTGTCATCTGTAGAGAAGGAACTACAGTGCACTCTTTTACGTTTGAAAATACATACTTGTGATTGAATTGTCCCATTATCTAAAGTTATATGTCTCCATTTAATACTTTGAATACTTGGATTTATGCATATATTACTGTTTTCACTTTTTGGCAATGTGTAAAGACGATTTACGTGGGGATTTTTTAATTCGTTGCACCAGTGTTCCATTAACCTACAGGGCGGGTAATAGCATGCAAATTTCATATTTCATAAATGGTTACCCTTACAGAAAATGCAGTAACTTACGGTCGTCTATTAACGTACAATACAAAGTAGACACCGTGGACTACTTGAGGAAGGGATGTGAAGCTATATCATTTATAACATAGCCAAGATGAAGACTTTCCCGTATGTGCGTGCAGTACCCCTAGCTTCCCTAACAGTAGGGACCGATGACCGTAGCAGTCTGGTCCCTTTCATCCCCCAAACCAACCAACCAACCCTATCAGTAGTGATGTTGTGTAAGTGTCAGTCAGTTGTATGGGATCGGTGCGATACGGTGAATCGACGTGTATACGTGATAGAATGCCAGAAAGGAGTGACAGTGCTTGGACGTTCCCATGAACGCACCATGAATGATGCTGCCCGATTGTGACCGCGCGGGGTAGCCGCGCCTGTTAGCCGCGTGGCCTTAGGCGCCTTGTCACCGTTGGCATGGCTGCCTCCGTCGGAGGTTCGAGTTGTCCCTCGGGCATGGGTGAGTATATGTTGTCCTTAACGTAAGTTAAAGTTAGATTAAATAGTGTGTAAGCTTAGGGACCCACAGGATCTTACCACAAATTTTCCAAAAAATTGCTGCTCATTTGTTGATTTATCAACACGGTCTGGAGGCGTGTGGTGTTGTCGGATGAGTCGAGATTTTAGCCCCTTTAGACTGATCTCAGGTATCGAGTCCTCAGACGGCACAATGAGGCATTTAAAAATGTTCAAATGTGTGTGAAATCTTATGGGACTTAACTGCTAAGGTCATCAGTCCCTAAGCTTACACATCACTTAACCTAAACTATCCTAAGGACAAACACACACACCCATGCCCGAGGGAGGACTCGATCCTTCACCGGGACCAGCCGCACAGTCCATGACGGTTGCGCCTAAGACCGCACGGATAATCCCGCGCGGCAATGAGGCATTTACACAGAGGTGACAAAAGTTCTGCAGTAGGGGTATACACATATACAGATAGCGGCAGTATCGTGCACATGAGACGTAAAACGGTAATCCATTGGCGGAGCTGTCATTTCTGCTCAGTTGATTCATGTGAAAAGGTTTTCGATGCAATTATGGCCGCACTAAGGCAATTAACAAACTCTCAACGTGGATTAATAGTTGGAGCTAGACACAAGGGGCATTCCATTTCGGAAATACACTCCTGGAAATTGAAATAAGAACACACTGAATTCATTGTCCCAGGAAGGGGAAACTTTATTGACACATTCCTGGGGTCAGATACATCACATGATCACACTGATAGAACCACAGGCACATAGACACAGGCAACAGAGCATGCACAATGTCGGCACTAGTACAGTGTATATCCACCTTTCGCAGCAATGCAGGCTGCTATTCTCCCATGGAGACGATCGTAGAGATGCTGGATGTAGTCCTGTGGAACGGCTTGCCATGCCATTTCCACCTGGCGCCTCAGTTGGACCAGCGTTCGTGCTGGACGTGCAGACCGCGTGAGACGACGCTTCATCCAGTCCCAAACATGCTCAATGGGGGACAGATCCGGAGATCTTGCTGGCCAGGGTAGTTGACTTACACCTTCTAGAGCACGTTGGGTGGCACGGGATACATGCGGACGTGCATTGTCCTGTTGGAACAGCAAGTTCCCTTGCCGGTCTAGGAATGGTAGAACGATGGGTTCGATGACGGTTTGGATGTACCGTGCACTATTCAGTGTCCCCTCGACGATCACCAGTGGTGTACGGCCAGTGTAGGAGATCGCTCCCCACACCATGATGCCGGGTGTTGGCCCTGTGTGCCTCGGTCGTATGCAGTCCTGATTGTGGCGCTCACCTGCACGGCGCCAACCACGCATACGACCATCATTGGCACCAAGGCAGAAGCGACTATCATCGCTGAAGACGACACGTCTCCATTCGTCCCTCCATTCACGCCTGTCGCGACGCCACTGGAGGCGGGCTGCACGATGTTGGGGCGTGAGCGGAAGACGGCCTAACGGTGTGCGGGACCGTAGCCAAGCGTCATGGAGACGGTTGCGAATGGTCCTCGCCGATACCCCAGGAGCAACAGTGTCCCTAATTTGCTGGGAAGTGGCGGTGCGGTCCCCTACGGCACTGCGTAGGATCCTACGGTCTTGGCGTGCATCCGTGCGTCGCTGCGGTCCGGTCCCAGGTCGACGGGCACGTGCACCTTCCGCCGACTACTGGCGACAACATCGATGTACTGTGGAGACCTCACACCCCACGTGTTGAGCAATTCGGCTGTACGTCCACCCGGCCTCCCGCATGCCCACTATACGCCCTCTCTCAAAGTCCGTCAACTGCACATAGGTTCACGTCCACGCTGTCGCGGCATGCTACCAGTGTTAAACCCTGCGATGGAGCTCCGTATGCCACGGCAAACTGGCTGACACTGACGGCGGCGGTGCACAAATGCTGCGCAGCTAGCGCCATTCGACGGCCAACACTGCGGTCCCTGGTGTGTCCGCTGTGCCGTGCGTGTATCATTGCTTGTACAGCCCTCTCGCAGTGTCCGGAGCAAGTATGGTGGGTCTGACACACCGGTGTCAATGTGTTCTTTTTTCCATTTCCAGGAGTGTAGTTGTTAAATTCAATGTTCCAAGATCCACAACATCAAGAGTATGGGGAGAATACCACATTTCAGAGATTACCTCTCACCATGGACAACGCTGTGGCCGATGACCTTCACTTAACGACCGAGTGCAGCGGCGTTTGCGTAGAGTTGTCAGTGCTGATAGAAAAGCAACAATGCGTGGAATAACCCTGAAATCAATGTCGGACGTCGACGATAGTATCCGTTTGGACAGCGCTGCGAAATTTGGCGTTAGTGGGTTATCACAGCAGGAGACCAACGCGAGTGCTTTTGTCAACAGCACGACATCGCCTGCAACGCCTGTCCTGGGCTCTTGACGCTATCGATTAGACCCTAGACGACTGGAAAACCGTGGTTCGGTCAGATGAGTCCAGAGTTTAGTTTATAAGAGCTGATGGTAGGGTTCGAGTGCGACGCAGTCACCACGAAGCCACGGACCCAAATTGTAAACAAGCAACTGTGCAAACTGTTGGTGGCTCCATAATGGCGTGGGCTGTGTCTGCATGGAATGGACGAGGTCCTCTGGTCCACCTGAACCCATCAGTGACTGGAAATGGTTACATCATTTGTAGCCTGGACTTCATGTTCCCAGACAACGATGGAATTTTTACGGATGACAGGACGGCATGTCTAAGTACCACAATTATTCACAATTAGTCTGAGAAACATTCTGGACAATTCGAGGAAATGGTTTGGCCACCCATCCAACATTTATTGGACATAATCGAGAAGGGAGTTCGTGCAAAAATTCCTGCACCGACAACACTTCGCAATTATGGATGGGTATAGAGGCAGTATGGCTCAGTATTTCTGCAGGGGACTTTTGAAACGTCCCCTTAGAAATATTTATACAAGACTGTGCTTAAACTGACACACAATAATTTTTTAGCGCAACGCAATGTGACTTTCAAACATCCCTTCAAAAGAATGGCCCTGACTAAGATTAACCTATGCGTTTCACAAATCGCTTACCTCACAAAAATCTTGGTTACTCGAACTGCAATACAGCGAGCGCCACTACTGCCAGCTAAATAAAAGATTCAAACTACGTAAGTCACTAACTACTGATAGGGATAGTTAGCAAATGAAAGATTTTAATAGAGAACAAACACTGTATTTACCTTAATAATCATAATATATATATAGCAGTTCAATTTCAAAACTCCGCCATCTCTCTCCCCACATCCACCACTGCTGGCGGCTCACCTCCAACTGCGCAACGCTACGCGCTGTTCACATCCAATTATAAAAATTTTATCAAATCATTATTGGCCACTGCCCAAAACAATTTGTAAAATTTTTTGTGGGGAGCATGGGGGCTATGTAAGTAGGCTGTTTATGTTTTCTTATTGGCAACGTTACGTAGCGCTCTGTATGAAAATCACTGGCTGTGCTGTGTGCAGTCTGTGGTTAATTTGCATTGTTGTCTGCCATTGTAGTGTTGGGCAGCGGCAGCTGGATGTGAACAGCGCGTAGCGTTGCGCAGTTGGAGGTGAGCCGCCAGCAGTGGTGGATGTGGGGAGAGAGATGGCGGAGTTTGGAAATTTGTAAAAATGGATGTCATGAACATGTATATTATGACTGTTAAGGTAAATACAATGTTTGTTCTCTATTAAAATCTTTCACTTGCTAACTATGCCTATCAGTAGTTAGTGCCTTCAGTAGTTTGAATCTTTTATTTAGCTGGCAGTAGTGGCGCTCGCTGTATTGCAGTTCGAGTAACCAAGATTTTTGTGAGGTAAGCGATTTGTGAAACGCATAGGTTAATCTTAGTCAGGGCCATTCTTTTGAAGGGATTTTTGAAAGTCAGATTGCGTTGCGCTAAAAAAATATTGTGTGTCAGTTTAAGCACAGTCTTGTATAAATATTTCTAAGGGGACGTTTCACTTTCAACGACTTGTTAAGTTCATGTCACGTCGGGTTTCTGCACTGTGCCTTGCAAAAGGAGGTCCGATACGTTATTAGGATGTATCCAATAACTTTTGACACCTCAGTGTTGTTCACAGTGTTCTGAGGGTGTAGCTAAGACCATTAGTGACTCCGCGGGGGTATTTGGTATACTCTACGTACCAAATGGCTCTGAGCACTAAGCGACTTAACTTCTGAGGTCATCAGTCGACTACAACTTAGAACTAATTAAACCTAACTAATCTAAGGACATCACACACATCCATGCCCGAGGCAGGATTCGAACCTGCGACCGTAGCGGTCGCTCGGCTCCAGACTGTAGCGCCTAGAACCGCACGGCCACAACGGCCGGTTCTCTACGTACCGCCACCAGTGCCAACTCAGTATCAGACTACCGTTAATATAACCAAGAATGTTTATTTCAGTATCCTCGTCACTAAACGTTGCCCTTTCTCCTACATCTCCTTGGTAACTATGCAATGGACGCTCATTTTCCAAGATGACGACACTCACGTTCAGAGGACTGCACGCGTATCTTCCTGGCTTGGTGAACACTCAGCCTCCTTGTCACACCTTGACTTTCCTGCTAAATTACCCTGCCTTAATCTCACGGAAAATGTACGGAAGCATTTGAAACAGCGACTAAGACCTACAAATCAATATTATCCAAATTGGTAATGCTGTAGTGCCTAATAACCAACGAGTCTCTTCACCTGGAGAGGCTTCACCTTAAAACTTGCAAAACTCTGTTTCTCGCCAGACTCTACCCATTACCAGGGCTAGAGCCGATATTGCTCAGTATTACTTTGATGACTTTTGAGGGAGATGTCTCAGTTTATGGCCGATTCGCTTATATCCACCGTTGTAACGTATGCACTGAAACTTCAAATGGACATTCTGAACAACTGCTATGAGCCTACAAACTTCCTATAAGGTGTACATTTCTTATGTTAATAAATCAGTAAAGCCCGCCCGGTTGGCCATGCGATCTAACGCACGGCTTTCCGGGCGGGAAGGAGCGCCTGGCCACCGGCCCGAATCCGCCCGGCGGACTGGTGTCGAGATCCGGTGAACCGGCCAGTTGTGGACGGTTTTTAGGCGGTTTTCCATCTGCCTCGGCGAATGCGGGCTGGTTCCCCTTATTCCGCCTCAGCTACACTATGTCGGCGATTGCTGCGCAAACAAGTTCTCCACGTACGCGTACACTACCATTACTCTACCACGCAACCATAGGGGTTACACTCGCTGGCGTGAGACATTCCCTGGGGGGTTCCACCGGGGGCCGAACCGCACAATAACCCTAGGTTCGCTGTGGGGTGGTGGAGGGGTGAAGTGGACTGCGGTAGTCGTCGTGGGGTTGTGGATCACTGCGTCTGCGGCGGGGATGGAGCCTCTCTGTCGCTTCTAGGTCCCTGGTTAACAGTAAACGCTCATTTCTGACCATTAGCTGCCGTTGTGTTCACCACAGGTATGTGGTCAACATAAAGCTAGCAGCAAGGGAACACCTTGTCACAGATATCCATAGCTAAATGGAAGTGGCCTACTTGCATGCTGTCTACGAGCTCTTCACAAGGCAACATACTAGGTAACACATATTAACAATCATTTATTGAAACGTTGTGCATCAAAATATATATTACTTTGGCTTCCAGGGAAGGCGTGCTACTGGTGTAATGTTGTGAACCTAAGCTGACCTAACACAGTAGATGATTAGTAACTAACGTAACTGAAGTTCGGTGTGGACTACAGTTTAGAGAGTTCTCAACAAGAAAACTCTTTGACCATCACTTCGAATAATGTTAGGCACTTGGCGAAATATGTCTGACTACTGGACTGGTCGGCACACTTGTTAACCTGTAAGCAACAGCACTCATGAAGAACTGCTGGATCTGGGCGGTAACTGATGAGAAGTTGGTGATAACTGGGCTATGACTGTGTTTTCCTCGGTTTTTGAATGTGCAACTCTGAACTATTAGCGGATCCATCAAATAGTTCTGTGTTTCAGCAGTCTTTGTGGTGGCAGAAACAACTATTGACGGATGAAAGGCCTACTTGAATTTCTTGTGCGGAAGCATAAAGTAGTTCCTGATATCAGCTCCATCTAGAAGGTGACTGACGATGCTATGTGTGAGACTCCATGCTGTTACTGCCTGGTATGGGGCACGCAATGAAGATGACGTCGAGAACTACGTCAGGGGTTCTCACCTGTAATTTTTTCCATTCATACACAGGGTTATCTACGATTCGTATTGCCCACCCGGTTGGCCAAGCCAGTCTGTGGACGGTTTTTAGGCGGTTTTCCATCTGCTCGGCGAATGCGGGCTGGTTCCCCTTATTCCGCCTCAGCTACACTATGTCGGCGATTGCTGCGCAAAGTTCTCCACGTACGCGTACTCCACCATTACTCTACCATGCAAACATAGGGGTTACACCCGTCTGGTGTGAGACGTTCCCTGGGGGGAGGGGGGAGGGGATGGCCACCGGGGGCCGAAACGTACAATAACCCTGGGTTCGGTGTGGGGCGTTGGAGGGGTGAAGTGGACTGCGGTAGTCGTCGTGGAGTTGCGGACCACTGCGGCTGCGGTGAGGACGGAGCCTCTCCGTCGTTTCTAGGTCCCCGGTTAACATACAACGATTCGTATTACTTGCCTCTAGAGCCTGTGGAGGGTATGTCACAGACAAACACTGCACGGTGAAACATAATGGTCTCTGGCGTTCACAGAATAAAATATGACTAATGTTGTGAGAACACCTACTTATTTTTTGTGAGTACATTGCCTTGGTCAACGACCAGTGATGAAATCTATACTTTACGTTAATACTCCGTCTTACACCGATTTACGGCATTTGTTATCAGCCGCGTCCTACACAGCGTGTTAGTTGGTTGGTTGGTTGGTTCGTTGGTCGGGGGAGGCGACCAAACAATGAGGTCATCGCCTCCATCAGATTAGGGAAGTACGGGAAAAGAAGTCGGTCGTACCCTTTTAAAGGAACCATCCTGGCAATTGCCTGAAGCGGGAAACATAAATCAGGATGGTCGGACGCGATTTTGAACCGTCACCCTCCCGAATGTGAACCCAGTGTTTCAATCATTGCGCCACCTCGCGCGGTATGGAGCGTGTCGCTGCAGGAAGGGTCAGTATTCAGAGATACGATAAGAACGCAAGCAAAAATCTTCATATGTCCTACTTCGATTGGTACCCGAGATAAAACACATTTAATGTACATTGCTATTTGTTTTCTGTTGTTCAAAGTATTGTTAGATTTACAAATGTACACATGAAAAACAGTTAATAAACATTACAACAGCCCGCATCTCGTGGTCGTGTGGTAGCGTTCTCGCTTCCCACGCCCGGGTTCCCGGGTTCGATTCCCGGCGGGGTCAGGGATTTTCTCTGCCTCGTGATGGCTGGGTGTTGTGTGATGTCCTTAGGTTAGTTAGGTTTAAGTAGTTCTAAGTTCTAGGGGACTGATGACCTAAGATGTTAAGTCCCATAGTGCTCAGAGCCATTTTTTGAACATTACAACACGCAATATTTCGAGGGAGTTATCAACATTGTAAGTGGGCTGCTTTTGTGTTGGCAGCGCTGTCTAGCGCTTTGCATTGGATCTCTGACTGCGCTTTCTTTGTAAGAGACTCTGTGGCTGGTTGGACTCTTTGTTGGAAGTTAATCGCCAGTAGTGTTGGGTAGTTGGAAGTTAGTCGCCAGCAGTGATGGAAGAACTGTTCGACTGTTGGTGAACAACCAGCAGTTATGGATGTTAAATGTGAGAAGTTAGCATTGTTGGAGGGTAGAGGTCTGAAGTGTTAGCGTAGGCTAACGATCTGGAAGTGGAGATTGAAAATTATTCATGATTATATATCTTTGTACTGGATGTCAATGATGATTTATATTCGTGTTCGAACTGTACGTCACACTATTAAGGTAAAAAAAAAATTCATTAGTTGGACTGCAACAAAATCCTTCCTTTGCTAACCACATGCCTATTAGTATTTAGGGCTTTTAGTACTTAGAATCTTTTATTTAGCTGGTAGTATTGACGCTCACTGTATTGCAGCAGTTCGCGTAATGAAGATTTATGTGAGGTAAGTGCGTTGTGAAATGTATAGGTTATTGTAAAGATTTTTTCGTAGCTAGGGCCATTCTTTTGAATTAAATATTTGAAGTCAGGTTGAAATGTTTTCGAGCAGTCAGATTGCGTTGCGCTAGAATATTGTGAGTCAGTGTTGACATGATAAGGAAAAGTAAAGAGAAAGTAGGCTCAGTACGTTCAGTTTTACTCAGCTGTTTCAGAATCAAATAACGTAGACGTTTTATCTTCTCAGTCATTCCGTAATTTAAGTACAGACACACTCGTTTATACAAAGAAGTTTCAACGTCAGGCGCCACTGGGCACTGAAAAAATTCTACTGCGAAAGTTGGAAATTTCTGCCAGACCAGGACTCTAACCCCCGAATTTCCCGCCTTAAGCGAGCCATCGCATTAAGGATTCGGCTATCAAAGCACGCTTCCTGTCTGACCCAAATTCTCCACTTATCGCCCACTACCAAGTAGCTTCTTTGTCCATATATCTCATTTGTTCGCAACGTTTCGTGTAGTCCCACAGGAGGTATGGATGCTATTGTGAATCTGCACTGAAAACATCACAGCATTCAAGCTTATGGATATACTATCTATAAATGGTGTCTGATTTGTCCCGAATGTCCGAAACATGCCTTTTACAGAGTATCAAGTGAAAAATAAATGTTGTTAATACACTCCTGGAAATTGAAATAAGAACACCGTGAATTCATTGTCCCAGGAAGGGGAAACTTTATTGACACATTCCTGGGGTCAGATACATCACATGATCACACTGACAGAACCACAGGCACATAGACACAGGCAACAGAGCATGCACAATGTCGGCACTAGTACAGTGTATACCCACCTTTCGCAGCAATGCAGGCTGCTATTCTCCCATGGAGACGATCGTAGAGATGCTGGATGTAGTCCTGTGGAACGGCTTGCCATGCCATTTCCACCTGGCGCCTCAGTTGGACCAGCGTTCGTGCTGGACGTGCAGACCGCGTGAGACGACGCTTCATTCAGTCCCAAACATGCTCAATGGGGGACAGATCCGGAGATCTTGCTGGCCAGGGTAGTTGACTTACACCTTCTAGAGCACGTTGGGTGGCACGGGATACATGCGGACGTGCATTGTCCTGTTGGAACAGCAAGTTCCCTTGCCGGTCTAGGAATGGTAGAACGATGGGTTCGATGACGGTTTGGATGTACCGTGCACTATTCAGTGTCCCCTCGACGATCACCAGTGGTGTACGGCCAGTGTAGGAGATCGCTCCCCACACCACGATGCCGGGTGTTGGCCCTGTGTGCCTCGGTCGTATGCAGTCCTGATTGTGGCGCTCACCTGCACGGCGCCAAACACGCATACGACCATCATTGGCACCAAGGCAGAAGCGACTCTCATCGCTGAAGACGACACGTCTCCATTCGTCCCTCCATTCACGCCTGTCGCGACACCACTGGAGGCGGGCTGCACGATGTTGGGGCGTGAGCGGAAGACGGCCTAACGGTGTGCGGGACCGTAGCCCAGCTTCATGGAGACGGTTGCGAATGGTCCTCGCCGATACCCCAGGAGCAACAGTGTCCCTAATTTGCTGGGAAGTGGCGGTGCGGTCCCCTACGGCACTGCGTAGGATCCTACGGTCTTGGCGTGCATCCGTGCGTCGCTGCGGTCCGGTCCCAGGTCGACGGGCACGTGCACCTTCCGCCGACCACTGGCGACAACATCGATGTACTATGGAGACCTCACGCCCCACGTGTTGAGCAATTCGGCGGTACGTCCACCCGGCCTCCCGCATGCCCACTATACGCCCTCGCTCAAAGTCCGTCAACTGCACATACGGTTCACGTCCACGCTGTCGCGGCATGCTACCAGTGTTAAAGACTGCGATGGAGCTCCGTATGCCACGGCAAACTGGCTGACACTGACGGCGGCGGTGCACAAATGCTGCGCAGCTAGCGCCATTCGACGGCCAACACCGCGGTTCCTGGTGTGTCCGCTGTGCCGTGCGTGTGATCATTGCTTGTACAGCCCTCTCGCAGTGTCCGGAGCAAGTATGGTGGGTCTGACACACCGGTGTCAATGTGTTCTTTTTTCCATTTCCAGGAGTGTACGTTCATCTCTCAGCATTGTCGTAAACGTCACATTGCAGCTGTCATACAGTTTGCAATAAAGTTTCGAATATCCCACCATCAGTTTCAATGCATTTGTGCAATCTTGCGAGAGTTTAGTGTCTTGTCTGTATGAGTGCTTCTACATGTTCTGTAATGAGGGCAGCGGTGTGCATGATGCGACCAAACGCGTCATCTCACGTGTTCACTTTCCGTTAGCACAACTGTGACTTCATCCAAACCCATAAACAAAGTAGTGATGTAGCATCTGGCGATCTTGGTGATCAGTTAAGTGTACTGTTAATCAGTAGGGTAAGTGAGGCTGGGAAGAAGCACCACACGGCTGATAAAATGAGGAAGGACTCCGTCGTGCTGCATGTGCAACGTCCTCAAGGTGTTCAACAAAAAAATTTCCCAAAAACTGCAAGTAATTTTGTCCCGTCATTCGCTGTTTTAAAATGGCTCGAGGTGTCAGCATGTTACCGATCGTGCCACACTAAACATTGATCGAAAAACGAGATCAGAAACTGGTTTCCGCTGTAGCTTGTGTATTTTGCTGCGACGACCAATGGTTGTTACGTGTGTTGTTGATTCGATTAAGTGTGAACGTGGCTTCATCAGTGAATAGTAGGGGAAAGAAGGGTAAAGTGGTCAGGTTGGAAAAAGTGGCCACTGCTTATTTGATGTCTTCAACAGTGCTGCTGTGTACAGAGAACTGGCCACAGTAACTGTAATCGATATCATTAGTGTTGTTAGTGAAAGGAAGTTTTCTCCATTACCTCTCTGTGAAAACGTTTAGATTTTTCGATCGTTTGAAGTAAGGTAGGTCACTCATATTAGTTTAGTTGCTTCACTTTTATGTAGAGCAATAGGATTTTACGATATCACGGTTCACACAGTGCCTTTTGGATTACGAAGATAAGTCACTGTCGTTTCCTTGGTTGTATTTTTTCGCACGTGAGCCACATGCGTTCGATCGGGAAAACTGGCCACGCTACACGTCGGGGAAAGTGTCCAAGGTGCCCACTTTTCCCTGCAGATGGCCACTATTCCCGACAATTCACTTTCGATCTCTCTGTACCAATGAGAATTAGCTAATTCCATTTTTAGTGCACACTATAACAATTGAAATTAAAACATTAGAAATCGTTTTATACACAAAACTAATATCCGTTATACTGGTCTTCTGCAACAGCTTCAAGATTTCAAGAAAATACATCCAGAAAACAGAGCAACAAACGTGGAACTTCGTCGCGGTGCAAAAGGTAATTGAAGCAGTGAATGATGATAACATGTCTTTTTCAACAGCAGCAAAACGACTCATTATTCCACGTAATACGCTAAAACGCAGTAATTTTACTGCGAAAAATAGAGGTGCAGTTGGCAATAAAATGGTTATCGGCAGATTAAGGGCAGTGGCCAGTGAAGAACAAGAGCAAGAAACCCTTAATTATATTTTTGAAATAGAAAAATAATTTTATGGAATTAGAGTGAATGACTTGCGACGATCAGCTTGGGAACTTGCTAGAACACAATAAAATACCACATCGTTTCAACAAAGTATTTGAAATGGCAGGCAAAGACTGGGTGTATGAGGTGTGGGAACTGTAAACGCTGAACTCGTGAACTGTGCGCTGGGTGTGATGACAATTTCATTTGTACATGACTTAATATTGTTTCTGAATAGATAAATTGTGGAAAAATTAGACTGAAATAGTAACCCATAATTAATCGTTTATTTATCCATTTGTATCACTAGGAATCGTTGACCTTTTTGTGCCAACAATGTATTGCAAGACGTTTGTTTCTCATTTGTGTTATTGCTCTGCTAATAATAATCAACGATGAACTAAAACTATAAGCCTACCCATTTTTTAAAACTAAACTATCTGTTTGGGAATGGATGCAAAGGTCTGGCCACATTACCCTATGAGGTATATACTATTTCTGTAGCTATACCTTACAGTATGTAGATCGAGATCTATGTGCGACAAGCTTCAGTTAACAGCCACGGTTTCATGAAAATTTTACCCAACCTTCCCTATTAACCGGCCGCTGTGGCCGAGCGGTTCTAGGCGCTTCAGTCCGGATCCGCGCTGCTACTACGGTCGCAGGTTCGAATCTTGCCTCGGGCGTGGGTGTGTGGGTGATTCAAAAAGAATACCACAACTTTAAAAATGTGTATTTAATGAAAGAAACATAATATAACCTTCTGTTATACATCATTACAAAGAGTATTTAAAAAGGTTTTTTTTCACTCAAAAACTAGTTCAGAGATGTTCAATATCCCTCCAGACACTCGAGCAATATCAACCCGATACTCCAACTCGTTCCACACTCTCTGTAACATATCAGGCGTAACAGTTTGGATAGCTGCTGTTATTTCTCGTTTCAAATCATCAATGGTGACTGGGAGAGGTGGCCGAAACACCATATCCTTAACATACCCCCATAAGAAAAAATCGCAGGGGGTAAGATCAGGGCTTCTTGGAGGCCAGTGATGAAGTGCTGTGTCACGGGCTGCCTGGCGGCCGATCCATCGCCTCGGGTAGTTGACGTTCAGGTAGTTACAGACAGATAAGTGCCAATGTGGTGGCGCTCCATCCTGCTGAAATATGAACTGTTGTGCTTCTTGTTCGAGCTGAGGGAACAGCCAATTCTCTAACATCTCCAGATACTGTAGTCCAGTTACAGTAGCACCTTCGAAGAAAAAGGGACCAAAAAAGCCCGCATCTCGTGGTCGTGCGGTAGCGTTCTCGCTTCCCACGCCCGGGTTCCCGGGTTCGATTCCCGGCGGGGTCAGGGATTTTCTCTGCCTCGTGATGGCTGGGTGTTGTGTTCTGTCCTTAGGTTAGTTAGGTTTAAGTAGTTCTAAGTTCTAGGGGACTTATGACCACATTAGTTGAGTCCCATAGTGCTCAGAGCCATTTGAACCAACCATTTTTGGACCAAAAACTTTATTGGCTGAAATGGCACAGAAAACGTTCACCTTAGGCGAGTCACGTTCATACTGAGTTGTTTCCCACGCATTCTCAGTGCCCCATATACAGACATTGTGACGGTTGACTTTCCCGTCAGTGTGGAAAGTTGCTTCATCACTAAACACAATCTTTGAAACGAAAGATTCATCTGTTTCCATTTGAGCAAGGATAAAATCACAGAAATCGATTCTTTTAATCTTATCAGCTGCAGACAGTGTTTGAACCAATTTCAGACGATAAGGTTTCATAACTAACCTTTTTCGTAGGACTCTCCATACAGTTGATTGTGGAATTTGCAGCTCTCTGCTAGCTCTGCGAGTCGATTTTCCTGGGCTGCGAACAAATGCTTGCAGGATGCGTGCTACATTTTCATCACTCGTTCTCGGCCGTCCAGTACTTTTCCCTTTGCACAAACACCCATTCTCTGTAAACTGTTTACACCAACGTTTAATACACCACGTATCAGGAGGTTTATCACCATACTTCATTCGAAATGCACGCTGAACAACTGTCGTCGATTCACTTCTGCCGTACTCAATAACACCAAAAGCTTTCTGTTCAGCGGTCGCCATCTTAGCATCAACTGACGCTGACGCCTAGTCAACAGCGCCTCAAGCGGACAAATGTACAACTAAATGAAACTTTATATCTCCCTTAATTCGCCGACAGATAGTGCTTAGCTCTGCCTTTTGTCGTTGCAGAGTTTTAAATTCCTAAAGTTGTGGTATTCTTTTTGAATCACCCTGTAATGTATGTTAACTGGGGGGGAGGGGGGGGGGTAGAAACGACGGAGAGGCTCCGTCCCCGCTGCAGGCACAGTGGTCCACAACCCCACGACGAATACCGCAGTCCACTTCACGCCTCCGCCGCCCCACACCGAACCCAGGGTTATCGTGCAGTTCGGCCCTGGTGGAACCCCCCCAGGGAACGTCTCACACCAGACAAGTGTAACACCTATGTTTGCGTGGTAGAGTAATGGTGGTGTACGCAGCAATCGCCGACATGTTTAAGTAGTTCTATGTCTAGGGGACTGATGACGTCAGATGTTAAGTCCCATAGTGCTCACAGCCATTCGAACCATTCCCCTATTAATGGAAGCAAATGACGATTGTCATTTAACCAGTGCCCTGTGGGACGCTAAAGAAATCCTGTGTATTGATTTGAAGATGGATGATTGGCACAAATGAAATTGTGTAGGTATCTGAATGCTGATGTAATTGTGTCTGGAACTCAATGAAAAAAAAAATTATCTGTTGCGCAGCATCTTTTACTGCCGATTTTTTCACTCATCCTGTGTCCATACAACATGCTCTGTAAGTCTAGAATGCCACCATATTGATCTTGTGCCTCGACATTATCACCAGAGCCAACACCGGGGAACGGGCGTATGGAACGAGGTGTCCTGTGACATTAGCCACGCTGAGGGCGAAGCGGCGTGGGAAACGCGGCGACACGACACAGCTGGTGTGGCGCCCACGCTACGTTGCCGTCATTATCTGACGCGAGCCACGGCAAAGGAGCAACATGGCAGCACGCCTGTAGCGAGCGGTCGCTGAGGTAGACGTCAAAGGCAGCCAACGTAGAGTGCTCTATACCTGTGTAGGGTTGAACACTATACATGCCGGTAACTGGCACTCTTTCTGCTGTCTCAGAGACAACATTTGGTAAGGACTTTGGGACCAAACTGCTGAGGTCATTGGTCCCTAGGCTTACGCACTACTTAATCTAACGTAAACTAACTTACGCTAAGGACAACACACACACCCACGCCTGAGGGAGGACTCGAATGCCGGCCGGTATGGCCGAGCGGTTCTAGGCGCTTCAGTCTGGAACTGCGCAACCGCTACGGTCGCTGCTTCGAATCCTGCCTCGTTTATGGATGTGTGTGATGTCCTTAGGTTAATTACGTTTAAGTAGTTCTAAGTTCTAGGGGACTGATGACCTCGGAAGTTAAGTCCGATAGTGCTCAGAGCCATTTGAACCATTTATTTGAGGACTAGAAGCTCCGACGGGGGAGCCGTGCGAACCGTGACAAGACGTCCTAGACCGCATGGCTACCCCGCGCAGCCAGAGCCAACAGGGGATATTTAAATACAGATGGTGAGTCAGGGAAATGGGAGACATTATTCAAGGGTGCTAGAAGACCTGGAGCTTAAGGAAGCGTTCCGAACGGAAATGATCTCCTTTAAACTCCTTTGGTGTTTATACGAGGTGCATTCAAGTTCTAAGGCCTCCGATTTTTTTTCTAATTAACTACCAAACCGAAATCGATGAAACTGGCGTTACATCTCGACGTAATCGCCCTGCAGACGTACACATTTTTCACAACGCTGACGCCATGATTCCATGGCAGCAGCGAAGGCTTCTTTAGGAGTCTGTTTTGACCACTGGAAAATCGCTGAGGGAATAGCAGCACGGCTGATGAATGTGCGGCCACGGAGAGTGTCTTTCATTGTTGGAAAAAGCCAAAAGTCACTAGGAGCCAGGTCAGGTGAGTAGGGAGCATGAGGAATCACTTCAAAGTTGTTATCATGAAGAAACTGTTGCGTAACGTTAGCTCAATGTGCAGGTGCGTTGTCTTGGTGAAACAGCACACGCGCAGCCCTTCCCAGACGTTTTTGTTGCAGTGCAGGAAGGAATTTGTTCTTCAAACATTTTCGTAGGATGCACCTGTTACCGTAGTGCCCTTTGGAACGCAATGGGTAAGGATTACGCCCTCGCTGTCCCAGAACATGGACACCATCATTTTTTCAGCACTGGCGGTTACCCGAAATTGTTTTGGTGGCGGTGAATCTGTGTGCTTCCATTGAGCTGACTGGCGCTTTGTTACTGGATTGAAAAATGGCATCGACGTCTCATCCATTGTCACAACCGACGAAAAGAAAGTCCCATTTATGCTGTCGTTGCGCGTCAACATTGCTTTGCAACATGCCACACAGGCAGCCGTGTGGTCGTCCGTCAGCATTCGTGGCACCCACCTGGATGACACTTTCCGCATTTTCAGGTCGTCATGCAGGATTGTGTGCACAGAACCCACAGAAATGCCAACTCTGGAGGCGATCCGTTCAACAGTCATTCGGCGATCCCCCAAAACAATTCTCTCCATTTTCTCGATCATGTCATCAGACCGGCTTGTGCGAGCCCGAGGTTGTTTCGGTTTGTTGTCACACGATGTTCTGCCTTCATTAAACTGTCGCACCCAGGAACGCACTTTCGACACATCCATAACTCCATCACCACATGTCTCCTTCAAATGTCGATGAATTTCAATTGGTTTCACACCACGCAAATTCTGAAAACGAATGATTGCACGCTGTTCAAGTAAGGAAAACGTCGCCATTTTAAGTATTTAAAACAGTTCTCATTCTCGCCGCTGGCGGTAAAATTCCATCTGCCGTACGGTGCTGCCATCTCTGGGACGTATTGACAATGAACGCGGCCTCGTTTTAAAACAATGCGCATGTTTCTATCTCTTTCCAGTCCGGAGAAAAAAAATCTGAGGCCTTAGAACTTGAATGCACCTCGTATACAGGGTGTCTAAAATTAAAGCAACTAACGGATATTTTGCAAGGTTGCGTTTATTTTGCCACAGAACAGTATAACCAGGTGGTAGCAAAGCAGAAACAATGTAAAGAAAACAAAACGTAAAGAACTGCAACATGTTGGACAGTAAACGAAAATGTTCTTCTTTTTCTCCAACTTAACAAATTTGCACACACATTCCGACAACTGGTTAATATGCTCACTAGGGGGGTGTGATTACCTCTGGCAGATATAGAGGCCCGTCAGCGACAGAGCATGCTGTGAATAACGTCATCAATGTCGTGACGAAACAGTAATGTCCATTCTTCCTGCGGAGCTGCTCGCAAGTCTTGGAGAGTGGTTAGCAGATGCTGACGTGATGCAATCTGTCATCTTAGTGCATCCCAGAAACGATGTATGCGATCGAAATCGGGAGAGCGAACACACCACGCCATGCGTGCAGTATCTTCCGTTTCCAACAAGATAACTACTCGTGCTGTATGACGTCGGGCATTACCGTCCATCAGTACGAAGTCTGACACCTAGCAACAGTCTTACATGAGGTTCCAAAGCCTCGTCATGGTACCTGACTACAGTTAAAACCTTTCCGATTCATCCGTACAATTTCATGGAGAGATGTTAGAGTGGCCAACATAATCGCAGCCCACACCACTAGCAATCCCCCTCGATATCGGTCTCTTTCCACAATGTTCGTCTCTCTAAATCGCGTTCCACATTCCCATCAGATGTGAATCCATCGAGAATCACTCTCCAGACCAAATTGGGACTCGTGTGTGAAATGAACGTTGGTCCACGGTTTGACTGTTCAGCTGGCATGTTGACGACTCCATTCTAGACGTTCCCTTCTGTGAAGACGCATAAAAGGCACACATACAGCGGGCCTCCGACACTAAAGGCCACTCTGTCGAAGCCACCTCTACACCGTTTGCCTCGGTAGAACACGTCTAGAGGTTCCTGCGAAGTACGATGCCCGTTGCTATGCAGTACTACGGCGGTACCTTCCTACCTTTACAGCCAAGTAATGGTCTCCTGTACTAGTCTCCGTTATACAGTTTCGGTGTCTATAAACTGTCGCCACATCCGAGAAACGACAGAACGATTCACGTTAAACCATCGGACCGCATGAGTTTGCGACTGTCCTGTTTCCATTCCCCCTATGGGCCTCCACTGCAGAGAACCTGATAGGTAAATTACTGTAGAAAGGAAATCGCTGCTCACAATGTCTTTAAACTTCAACAGCGTATTATCGACGCATGGGAAAACGTCATGGAAAAAATTAACTAAAATTTTACCAATAGATGGTGTTGTAATGATCTTAACGTAAATGGTTTCGGCTTCAAATAACAGATGAATCGCAATACGAAGGGTGTGGCTTGAGACGCACATTACACCACCTGTTCTGATCAGTGCACACGGTGGCACAAATTTGGCAGTCAACAGTTGTGCCACGGTTAGGTAAGCCCATCCACCACTGAAATTTCTAATGGGAAAAATATGTTTTTAATTGTCTTGACACCAAAAACCGCATAAATAGCAAAATGACGTAGGTTTGATACTGTCCTGGGGGGTGAAAAACCGCATAGAAAGCTTCGCTTTTAATTTTCATGAGGCCAAAAACTGGAAAGATGCAAAATGACTGGCGCAAGACATGTTCAGTACGCTGTCCACAGTTTCTGCCACAAGTTGAAGTCGAGGAACAGCGTGTTCCACAGACTGTATTGTTTCAAGGGTTACATTCAAAATGCATTGCGCAATGCATGCCTTCAATTCAGATACGTTCCTAATGGGAGCACTGAGCAGAACATCTCTCAGATAACCCGACAGCCAGAAGTCACGCGGTTAAAGATCAAGTGATGTGGATGGCCAGGCTGTAGGGAAATGACGGCTGATAATTCTAGCATTTCCGAAATGCAGCAGCCGCTTCGCTGACTGCGCAATCAAAATGATCCCACCCACATATTCAGGCTGTAGAAGATTGGGAATAACGTTGGTGTGCAAAAGACTTTCATGGCATTTACCAGTGATGGTACAGGTAACAGAGCATTCGGAAGGACGACGGTTCAATCCCACGTCCGGCCATCCTGATTTAGGTTTTCCGTGATTTCCCTAAATCGCTCCAGGCAAATGCCGGGATGGTTCCTTTGAAAGGGCACGACCGACTTCCTTCCCCATCCTTCCCTAATACTACGAGACCGATAACCTCGCTGTTTGGTCTCTTCTCCCAAACAACCAACCAACAGGTAACAGACTCGTATCCTCGAAAACATACGGCCCTACGATACACGATGCCGCCAACCGTACCACACAGCGTCTTTTTTAGAATGTAGTGGTACCAGTCGGTGTGCGTACGGATTTTCCGTTGGCCATATTCTGCAGTTCTGCCTATTGAAGCGTCCTTGGAGATGGAAATGGGCTACGCCTGTCGACAGAATGTTCCATGGCCATCCACTGTCCACGTCTATGCGAGCAAGAAAATCAAGAGCGAACGTTTGTCGTGCTGGCAGATTACCAGGAGGCATCTCCTGAAGGTTCGTGATTTTGTATGGATATCAGTGCAGCCGGCCGAAGTGGCCGTGCGGTTAAAGGCGCTGCAGTCCGGAACCGCAAGACCGCTACGGTCGCAGGTTCGAATCCTGCCTCGGCCATGGATGTTTGTGATGTCCTTAGGTTAGTTAGGTTTAACTAGTTCTAAGTTCTAGGGGACTAATGACCTCAGCAGTTGAGTCCCATAGTGCTCAGAGCCATTTGAACCATTTTTGATATCAGTGCAGGATATTTCGTAGGATTTTATGCACCGTGCTCGCAGGCATGTCCAACGTTGGGGAATTTTCTGTGCACTGCATGTTTACACATCACCGTTCGATCCCTCCTGCAATAGTGTGGCGATATGTTCGACAGACATCAGACCAACTTCTTTCCTCCCCCTGCCACGTTGCACTTCAAAAGAACTTAACTTTTAGAATGTTTTAATCATTTTCCGCAGACCCTTTGCAGACATTAAACCAGTGCCCATATTTCATCCCCTGGAGTGTCCCGAACTTGTGCAGGGCTACTTGCGTACAAGTCACCGTTCTTGTAAAACACCTTTACACGCAGCGCGCGATCCTTCATGGAGGCAAGGATGTTGGGCGTCTTGGACGCAACCTAAGGAACAGACCTATGCCATGCGTCTGTTGATGTGCATATTCTGACGCTTACAGCGCCAGCTATTGCTCAAATTATCGTTAAAGTTTTTTGTTCCACGACGTCTCTCTCCCCCCTCCCACCCCCCCTCCCCTGCGTCGATAATATTCTCAAATTTGACGTTATTCTGAACAGTGTTTCTCTTTTTCATTTTTTATAAGCTTTTTTTTTTTAAAAACTGGAACTTTAATTATGGACACCCTGTAAATAATAACAACGGGCCAATGATGCATCGAAGAAGCACAGCCTACTTCTACGAAGGAAACTGAGAGTACTGCACTTTAAGGAAGGAAAGGAAAATTGATGTTTAAAGTCCATTCGATGGCGAAGTTATAAGCGGTAATATAGGTAAGCAAATCAGCCGTTCCTCATCAGAGAAACGGTGCCAGCATTCGCTTCAATCAATTTAAAGAAATCACGCAAATAATCTGACGAGGATTGGAGCCACTATCTTCATGAATACAAGTCCAGGGCCTTACCAGTGCATCACTTCGCTTGGCAGGAATTTATTCCATTACGAGTTAGGCCATATTTTCCTTTGCTTTTCAGGTAGCAGGGTCTATATATATCGCTCTTTTTTCCAAAGATCTTGACGTTTAGTCATCCGTTTTTGTTCCGTTATGTATATCGGAGACTAGTAACTGTTTCACATCAAATTAGTTTGGCTTATTAAAGACAATTTTAAGCAGTATCACCTTGACAAACAGTGACCAGAGGCTTAAGAAACAAACAGAAATGCATTATTGAAAATTAATCAGTCACTGAGATGCAGGCACGATTTTATTTTATTTATTTATTTATTTTACGCAAGTATGGTGCAGGGCGTCCCACATAAAACTGGTACGCCTCACGTAAGGATTAATCACCTCTAGTCGAATTGCTTGTGGCAGATTACCAGGAGGCATCTCCTGAACGTTCGTGATTTTGTATGGATATCAGTGCAGGATATTTCGTAGGATTTTATGCACCGTGCTCACGCATATAGCACTCAGTTGGGTTACAAGATGGAGAATAAACAGAAATAAGGACATGCTTAATGTCTTCATCTTTCATGAAATCTTTCCAAACGTTAGATGTAAATTGGCTCCCATTGTTTGAAAGAATGGCTTTTGGTTTTCCAATCTGTGTGAAGTAATCATTACAGAAACAGATTAAAATTTTCCTGCTTGTTGCCTTCTTTAGTGGATACAATTTTACTAGTTTAGTGAATAAGTCAACAATAAGTCCTTTATCATTTAGCTACAAAATAGCAGGTCAGCAAATGGAAGCAGTTAATACCATAAATTATCTGGGAGTACGCATTAGGAGTGATTTAAAATGGAATGATCATATAATGTTGATCGTCGGTAAAGCAGATGCCAGACTGAGATTCATTGGAAGAATCCTAAGGAAATGCAATCCGAATACAAAGGAAGTAGGTTGCAGTACGCTTGTTCGCCCACTGCTTGAATACTGCTCAGCAGTGTGGGATCCGTACCAGATAGGGTTGATAGAAGATATAGAGAAGATCCAACGGAGAGCAGCGCGCTTCGTTACAGGAGCATTTAGTAATCGCGAAAGCGTTACGGAGATGATAGATAAACTCCAGTGGAAGACTGTGCAGGAGAGACGCTCAGTAGCTCGGTACGGGCTTTTGTTAAAGTTTCGAGAACATACCTGCACCGAAGAGTCAAGCAGTATATTGCTCCCTCCTACGTATATCTCGCGAAGAGACCATGAGGATAAAATCAGAGAGATTAGAGCCCACACAGAGGCGTACCGACAATCCTTCTTTCCACGAACAATACGAGACTGGAATAGAAGGGAGAACCGATAGAGGTACTCAAGGTACCCTCCGCCACACACCGTCAGGTGGCTTGCGGAGTATGGATGTAGATGTAGATATAGAAGTGGTTACACTGTGTCGATAGTTGGCGACACTGCATTTTATCGGAAAGTTGAGTGCAACTGTGTGTTCATACGCCAGTTGTCAGAAGCTCGTATCGTTGAGTTGTTACAGAAATGAGACAGTTTGCATTGGAGTGTTTCGTAAATACAGGTTCCATCAGGGAATGTAAAGAACTGTTGCAAACGAAGTATTCTGGTAAGAAAATCCCAGCGACCAGCATTATTTAAGATGTGTACAAGAAATGGACGGCTGTTGGATCCGTTCAGAATGTGCAGAGGAATACGCTACCTTCAGTGAGGACTCCTGAAACTAGAGACAGCTCCGCATGGTCAATACGAGAGGTCCCCGCTAGTCGATAAGGAGGTTATCGCAGCAACTTGACGTACTTCGTACATAGTGTCATCGTGTACTAAAAGATACGAAACTGAAAGCCTATCGTTTGAGTGTGGTGCAACGCTTGAAATTTGAGGAACAGGAAGGAAGATCTTTATTGTAACTGCCTGTTAACATCATTTGCTAACGGTTACTTGGACCACTTGCTTTAGTTTATGTCAGATGAGGCCGGGTTTCATTTGTCAGGTTATGTAAACTCAGGTGTTTGGTGTCCGTAGCCCGCGATGCGCATTATTGGCCCCATGTTTTTTCAATTACAGTGCCAAATACCTAGAGACCTTTGACTCTTACTACTGTAAGTAGTATTCCAACAAGATGGAACAACAGCTCACACATCCAACAAAAGTAGGTATGTTCCCTGAAGACAGACTTATCAGTTCAGACCTCTGTTCCACAAGGTCCCTACACTTAACAGCGTGTAATTTTTGTTTATGTCCCACATTAAAAAGCCGAGTGACAATCCAAGCACAATAGAGATATTACTAGAGGAATTATCACGCATGCAGAATTACAGCGTGTTGCTGCTAACGTCATCAAACGAAGTCTGATATGCCTAGATGCCTCTGCAGACTAATAAATACAATATTGACAAGATTTTCTCAGTTGCAACGCTTTTAAATTTGAAAGTAACGTTGGTCCAAAGGTATATGAGCATCTAGTATATTGCCATATTTTTTTTAACATTTGAAAAAAAAGACTGGACAAAAGCGCAGAAATCACACCAATCTTTAAACATGGAAACAGAAAAGATATTAACAACTACAGAGGTATCTCTTTAATCAGCGTTGTGGGTAAAATCTTCTCAGGTATTGTTGAAAGGAAAGTGCGAGTATTAGTTGAGGACCAATTGGATGAAAATCAGTGTGGGTTTAGGCCTCTTAGAGGTTGTCAGGACCAGATCTTTAGCTTACGGCAAATAATGGAGAAGTGTTATGAGTGGAACAGGGAATTGTATCTATGCTTTATAGATCTAGAAAAGGCATATGACCGGGTTCCTAGGAGGAAGTTATTGTCTGTTCTACAAGATTATGGAATAGGAGGCAAACTTTTGCAAGCAATTAAAGGTCTTTACATGGATAGTCAGTCAGCAGTTAGAGTTGACGGTAAATTGAGTTCGTGGTTCAGAGTAATTTCAGGGGTAAGACAAGGCTGCATCCTGTCTCCACTGTTGTTCATATTATTCATGGATCATATGTTGAAAACAATAGACTGGCGGGGTGAGATTAAGATATGTGAACACAAAATAAGCAGTCTTGCATATGCGGATGACTTAGTTGTGATGGCAGATTCGATTGAAAGTTTGCAAAGTAATATTTCAGAGCTAGATCAGAAATGTAAGGACTATGGTATGAAGATTAGCCTCTCCAAAACGAAAGTAATGTCAGTGGGAAAGAAATATAAACGGATTGAGTGCCAAATAGGAGCAACAAAGTTAGAACAGGTGGACGGTTTCAAGTACTTAGGATGCATATTCTCACAGGATGGCAACATAGTGAAAGAACTGGAAGCGAGGTGTAGCAAAGCTAATTCAGTGAGCGCTCAGCTACGATCTACTCTCTTCTGCAAGAAGGAAGTCAGTACCAAGACTAAGTTATCTGTGCACCGTTCACTCTTTCGACCAACTTTGTTGTATGGAAGCGAAAGCTGGGTGGATTCATGTTACCTTATCAACAAGGTTGAGGTTACGGATATGAAAGTAGCTAGGATGATTGCAGGTACTAGTAGATGGGAACAATGGCAGGAGGGTGTCCGCAATGAGGAAATCAAAGAAAAACTGGGAATGAACTCTATAGATGTAGCAGTCAGGGCGAACAGGCTTAGATGGTGGGGTCATGTTACACGCATGGGAGAAGCAAGGTTACCCAAGAGACTCATGGATTCAGCAGTAGAGGGTAGGAGGAGGCGGGGCAGACCGAGGAGAAGGTACCTGGATTCGGTTAAGAATGATTTTGAAGTAATAGGTTTAACATCAGAAGAGGCACCAATGTTAGCACTGAATAGGGGATTATGGAGGAACTGTATAAGGGGGGCTATGCTCCAGACTGAACGCTGAAAGGCATAATCAGTCTTAAATGATGATGATGATGATGATGATGATGATGATTGAAAAAAGTTACTTTTCTGGAGTATTTTTGTAATTTCATAAAATACTGCATCACGTAAAATATGAATCGTGTCATTATAAACGGAGTAAGAAAATATATTAAACTTATAATACAGGCTGGCTAGAGGTGAAAGCGTGAAAAGTGTTCCAAGGCAAAACACTCTTCCCTACTTGCCACGGAAATGTCTGAGGGTCTTTGCCTGGTGCCGTTCGCTTCAGTTGGTCAATCCAGGCTCTATTCACCTTCCTTGTTGGAAGGACACTGAAGAGAGAAAAGTCATGACATACCTCCTAATGTGTCAGACCCCTTTCTGCCTGGCTTAGTGGAGCAACACTATGTGGCGTTGACTCCAAATCGTTGGAAGTCCCCTGCAGAAATATGGAGCCACGCTGCCTCTACAGCCGGCCATAAGTGCGAAACTGTTGCTGGCCCTGGATTTTGTGCACGAGCTGATCTCTCGATTATGTCCGATGTCGAGCGACATTTGTGCCAAAATCAGTTGCTCGAATTGTCCAGAATGACCTTCAGACTAAATTAATTAAAGCTGTTAGGACGGGGCGTGCTCCGTCGGTAGAGCACTTGCCCGCGAAAGGCAAAAGGTCCCGAGTTCGAGTCTGGGTCCGGCACACAGTTTTGATCTGCCAGAAAGTTTCATATCAGCGCACACTCCGCTGCAGAGTGAAAATTTCATTCTATCTTCAGACTAGTTGCAAACCATTTTGGCCCAGTGACATGGTGCATTGTCATTCATAAAAGCTCCATCATCATTTCGGAGCCCGAAGTCTATGAATGACAGCAAATGTTCTCCAAGTAGCCAAACGTAACTATTACGTCATGGGTTCAGTTGAACCACACCATTTTGGAGCCACCACCAACCTGGTGCTCAGTGCCTTGTTCACAACTTGGGTTTATGGCTTCGTGGGGTCTGCACCACAATCGAATCCTACTATCAGCTCTCACCAACTGAAATCGGGGCCTTATCTGACCAGGCCACGGTTTTCCAGTCCTGTAGGGTCCAACCAATGTGGTCATGAGCCCAGAAGAGGCTCTGCAGACGATGTCATGCTGTTAGCAAAGGAACTTTGTCAGTCGTCTGCTGCCATAGCCCATTAACGACAAATTTCTCCGCACTGTCGTAGCAGATACGTTCGTCCTATGTCCCACATTGAGTCCTGCTTGTCTGTTAGCACTGACAACTGTACACAAATGCCGCTGCTCTTGGTCGTTCAGTGAGGGCCATTGACCACTGCATTGTTCGCCACGAGAAGCAATGCCTGAAAGTTGGTATTGTCAGGCTACTCTTGACGCTGTGGATCTCAGAATACGGAATTCCCTAATGATTTCCGAAATGGAATGTCTCATGCGTCTACCTCCAACCACCATTCCGCGTTCGAAGTCTGTTAATTCCCATAGTGCGGCCATACTCTGACACATGAATCACCTGTGTACAAATGACAGCTCCATCAAAACAATGGTTCAAATGGTTCTGAGCACTATGGGACTTAACATCTATGGTCATCAGTCCCCTAGAACTTAGAACTACTTAAATCTATAACTAACCTAAGGACATCACACAACACCCAGTCATCACGAGGCAGAGAAAATCCCTGACGCCGCCGGGAATCGAACCCGGGAACCCGGGCACGGGAAGCGAGAACGCTACCGCACGACCACGAGCTGCGGACACAGCTCCATCAATATAATGCTTTTATACCTTACGTGTACAATACTACCGCCGTCTGTATATGTGCAGATCGCTATCCCATGACTTTTGTCAGCTCATTATAAGTTTGTCCTTTTGCAAGTCTGCTCTTTTCCTGAAGAAACAGAACAGGTTGTACTCCTCCACAAGGACAACACTCTCATACAGTCCGTGCCCAAACTAAAACTGATACCATACAAAATAGCACTAGTGCATCGACTGACCAATCAAGATACTGTTGCTCGATGCGAGTACTGTGACCGTTGTAGAAAGAATATGTTGAAGAGGTCGATCATGAACTTGTTTTTATGAAGCATGACTTCATTTACAGCAATCTGAAATGGAGGACACTAGGACGTCAGCTGGTACGGACGTGCTCCACAACCGTATCTCACCACTGACTTCTAGTATCAGGCCGCACGCAGTGGACGTCAACAAGTGTATGGACCTGAAGATGACGTTGTTACAACGTTGAAACTAGTTGCCAAAATAAAATCGACACCTTAAATACAGCTGGAGAAATTTCTTCATTTTTAATATCCATTTACAGCAGTCTGCGAATATGCAGAAAGTTGCATGTTGGAGTTATGAAAACCGCACTGTATTCTCGTAGTTGCATTGACAGTGTCTTCTTGTATAACCTTAGGCCTCTTCGTAAGATTTTAATTGTCTGAAAACAGTCGCAACGTACTGTTCCCATACCTGTCAGAAGCTATGCTTTGGTGGAAGACAATCGGTCCGTGTTTTTACTATTCGAACGTTATCAGAAGTGAGTCATCGTTCGACACGAAAATTAGGTTACTTGGTTTATATTCATTCGCTTATGTCGTATGGTATTATATTTTTGGGTAACTCTTCCCATTCTAAAAGGATATTTTTGGCTCAGACACGGGCGGTTCAGGCAATAAGTGGTGTAAGTTCACGAACCTCTTGTCGACCCCTGTTCACGAGTCTGGGTATTTTGACATTGGCCTCTCAATATATATATTCCTTAGTTTCACTTCTTGTTAACAATATTAGCTTATTCCCAAGAATAAGCAGCTTTAACTCGGCAGAAATCAAACCTGCATTTGGATCGGACTTCCTTAACTCTTGTGCAAAAAAGGTGTGCAATATGCTGCTGCATCCATTTTCAATAAGATACCACTCGAATTCAAAAATCTTAGCAGTAATCCACGCGCTTTCAAATCGAAACTGAAGAGTTTCCTCATGGGTCACTCATTCTATTCTGTAGAGGAGTTCCTTGAAAAATTAAGCTGATTCTTATTTTATTGTTGATTACGTTTACTTAAACTTATGGACTGAATTTTTTCGGGTTCATAAACATTTATTTTTATCTGTTATTACTTTTATGTTGTAATATCATGTACTAACACGTTCCATGACCTTGGAGATTTGCTCCTAAATTTGGTCCTACGTAACTTGAGGTGTAAATAAAAAGTCAACGCCGCACCCCTTTTCTTCACGCCATGTAGAGCTCCTTCATATAAATTATGAGGATTTCTCAGAACTCTCTCATCGACTTTTCTGCGAGTTGACGTATCCTGGGAAATGTAACCATTCTTCGCAAGAAAAAAAAAGAGCATGTCATCGTCAACCACTCCATTATGCGCTACGTCCTGATGGCAAACAAGAGTATGGTTCAAATGGTTCAAATGGCTCTGAGCACTATGGGACTCAACTGCTGAGGTCATTAGTCCCCTAGAACTTAGAACTAGTTAAACCTAACTAACCTAAGGACATCACAAACATCCATGCCCGAGGCAGGATTCGAACCTGCGACCGTAGCGGTCTTGCGGTTCCAGACTGCAGCGCCTTTAACCGCACGGCCACTTCGGCCGGCAAACAAGAGTATCTCAATCGTTCAGTTGTAAAGTCTTAGCTCTAGTTAGGATTACAACCGTGTGTAGACGTTACTGACATGGCAGTCTGCACTTCTAGGTGACGTAACAATTTTCTCAGACTTCTGTCCATGCCACTCATAACTCCTCTATTTCATGGAAAACAGTAAGTAGATGAAGACAGTGAAACAGATAACAGCCTGTGAAAAGACGGTTTGAATAGTCATCATCATCTTCATCATCTTGATTAAGCCAACTCTCATCGTTGCAGCCACTCTGTTTTGTGCTACGTTCTTCATTTCTCTATAATTCTGGCACCTGTTTAGTTGGAACAGACAGTCAGCTACTTCCTTTTTGGCCATCTCTTGGTTTACTTTCTCAAAATTGTTCTTTTTATTAAGGGTGTGATAATCTTATTGTGTCTAAATAAATGTCGAAAAACGTATATTTCCTTTTTGGATCATTGCGATTAAATTGCTCTGCTCACTGTTGAAAACACCCTTATTTCTTAAGTCTAGTGTTCTCCGTTATTTTCCTCCAGAGCCACATTTTTCATCACTTGCATCCTCGTTCTGGCTGTTTCAGCATCTTTCACAGTCATAAAGGAACACTCTCTAGATGAAAGTTTTGACATTTTTTTCTTTTCTGCACTAACTGAAAGCACATTTGACAATTGTGACTCTTTTTCTAATTTCTAAGTCGCATATTTTATCCTCAGTAATTACGTTCTGGCAAATTTTTTCCAGAGGCATGATGTGATGAAATGGGTCAATTAGAGTCACTTCGTTAACTTCGCATTTTGACATCTTGTGTACTTGTAGTGCTGATTTCTGTGATGCACCTTACTATATTCAGCTTACTACCAGCCTCCAGACAAGGCATGGCTCGATCTGTTCATTTATTTTGCTTATAGAAATTCTTTCCAGTTCAGATAAACCGTGTAAGAGACCATGAGTGAGTGAATATGTGTGTATTTCAAATATTTCCGCGGGCACTAGAGCTAGCATCCATAGTGTATATCACTTATCATCCTAACGTTGTGGGAAGATTTAGCAAAGAACAAAGGTCGAGAGCAGAGCCAAAGATAAATATTCGGTTCTAACTTTCTCGTGTGGTTGTTGGTCAGACAACAAGACTTCTATCCCCCTCCACATGTTTGAAAGAGGAGCCATTTTTTGGCAGGTGCCACGATGCTCACTCTGGTGACACCTGGGTGAAAGACAGAGTGTTCTTGCGAGCTGTTTCGCAGTTGAGGGTACAGATATTTAAATGTAATAGTTTACAGTCGAAGTGTTAAACCCATTTTATTTCATCCTTGCTTGCACTAGGGAAATGATTTGAGATCCTGTGTTTCGATCTCTCAATTAACTTTGTGCACAAGACTAGTTTGACAGTAACTGCTTTGTTAGAACTTGAACCACTACACGACTTACGAATTGTGAAGCCAAACCTTCAAAATCTGTATCTTACTAACTGATGTCTTTGTGGACAATTTTTGTGAAGTTTAATACTACTTTCAAGAGTGACGTTCCAGCCTGGTATCACGATCTCTAGCTATTGAATCTCCACGTATTCGTGATCTCATAACCAAAACTAAGTTACTATAGATCTTGTCGAGCTAGAAATTTTGTCCTGGCCGAATACCGATATGTCTTGAGAATTACTATCTGTTAACCATTTTTCTGATTTTTAACAAAGCGTTTCTAACTAGTAGTACAGGATAGAATAAATCTTTACAAGTGCGTTTTGTATGTTTGTGCAAGAACTGCGTGATTTTACTCTGCGTTATGGAATTTTGATGTCTCTGACCTAGATCTGAATCCAATCCCAATGTTCGCATAACCATACGCTTCAAGGTAATATTTTCTTCAATGATCATTTATGAACATCTGTCCTATTTGCACCATGAATTTTATTTGACACATGTACTCCAAAGTGTTATCGGAACAAGCCGATGTTCTTTAAAGCATCAGAATTTCAGATAAAAGAACTTCACCAACTTTGTAACTAAATTTTGCTACCAATCATACCATCATCCACCCTCTCACATGTGCTTATGCCCAAAAGGTGAATGCACATGAAGTATTAAAAGAGATTTAAAGAAAACAGTGAGTAAAATAAAAAAGTTGCAATATGATAAAGTCTATTGCGTTTTCAGCTGTATTATTATCTCTGATATGCTTTTTTAGGCTTGCATACCTCGTTGTGCAAAATCGCAGATTCATTTATTTGGGCCATATCCTTTGTGCCACTAGCCATTCGATGCTACAAGCATGATAACCAGCAAATTGTGACATAATCGGAGGCGCTCATGCTCGTCAATAGCTACAGAAGCAATAATGATTTCTTGCACCCTGCGTTATGAAACTACCTTGCTAATAATTTATTGACTAATTGTAATCAATTTCTTGCAGTCCCTTTTTGTAGCGACTCAGCTCAGGAACTTTCATGAAGAGCAGTAGGTTCGAATATTCACAGTTTCTTCCAGTTTCTTATAACCCTCTTTAATGTGGCGTCCCTGCTCAGGATCTTTTTACTGCCAACAATAGGCGCTAACAATTTCCTGTATCCCTTTTTAAGACGCCTAAATAACAAAGTTTGTCTCTTCTATTTATTTCTATTTTGATGTTCAGTTTTGATTTCATTACTATCGTAATTTTAGTTTTTTAACTATTATTTTTAAATTCAAACCATCATATAATTGCTTAAAATTTAGAAGTCTTACTGCGAATATTTTTTTTCCTTCATCAGTACTAAGACTAAGATGGTATACTCAGTGATAAAACAAAGCAGTAGCCTTTTCCAGAAATATTGACCCTTAGACAATGTGTCTAATAGTACATTTTAAAAACAACAGCATGCCATCTTAACATTAAAACACTTGATAATGGAACTTTAAAGCCGAAATCATGATCGTATAATGTAGCTCTACAAATAAAAAACAATCTAATGGCGGTACTGACTTTAAAGAAATATGGCTAAGACGTTTGTCAGTTATAAAGTGAATAGGGATCCGTCCACATTAACCCTTCATGTTCTTCCATTGTCAATGCTTGAAGTCCTTTCGCTGTAAAGGTCAAACAAATAAGGAGATAACGGTGCAAAGCATTTCATTACGGACTTCATACCGTTTATTGACGTAAACTCCTGGTGATTATTCTTACACGTTATCGTTGTGATGTCTGCCTTCTTCGCCAAATGGGACCACGTTTCCCTCAATTTCTTTTCGAAGTGGGTCAATCTTATCAAAGGAGTAACACTCCAAAGTTAGTTTTTCGCTTTTCTAAGAAGCCTAGATTCCTATCAACCGGCACCATAATCTTTCCGGCCGATGGGACCTTCTTCACTTTCTTCGGAGCAGATTCACCTGAAGCAACCAATTGTTTTGATTCTTCCTATGGCACACAGTATTATTCGACGAACAGTGAGAATATTAGTGTTGACTTTTTGAACTGTTTCTTCGGTAAGCGCCTATGAAGAGCATCTTGGGCGATACTTACAGAAGAGAGATCTATGACAACTTTGCAATTCGTTCTGTTAATATTTAAGTGTTATAATTAACAGATTACGATCACCCTAACAGTACCCAACTCAGCAATTATCTCGACATACGTTTCTTTTGCAAAAGCAAGAGGCAATACACTTGAACCGTGGCTGGCTCGTGTTATGCTTTGCTTTAAACCTTGGTTGATATTCTGTGATTAGTCTCCCGCGGTTATCGCGATTATGCTGTTACAGGGTGTTTCAAAAATGACCGGTATATTTGAAACGGCAATAAAAACTAAACGAGCAGCGATAGAAATACACCGTTTGTTGCAATATGCTTGGGACAACAGTACATTTTCAGGCAGACAAACTTTCGAAATTACAGTAGTTACAATTTTCAACAACAGATGGCCCTGCGGTCTGGGAAACTCTATAGTACGATATTTTCCACATATCCACCATGCGTAGCAATAATATGGCGTAGTCTCTGAATGAAATTACCCGAAACCTTTGACAACGTGTCTGGCGGAATGGCTTCACATGCAGATGAGATGTACTGCTTCAGCTGTTCAATTGTTTCTGGATTCTGGCGGTACACCTGGTCTTTCAAGTGTCCCCACAGAAAGAAGTCACAGGGGTTCATGTCTGGCGAATAGGGAGGCCAATCCACGCCGCCTCCTGTATGTTTCGGATAGCCCAAAGCAATCACACGATCATCGAAATATTCATTCAGGAAATAAAAGACGTCGGCCGTGCGATGTGGCCGGGCACCATCTTGCATAAACCACGAGGTGTTCGCAGTGTCGTCTAAGGCAGTTTGTACCGCCACAAATTCACGAAGAATGTCCAGACAGCGTGATGCAGTAATCGTTTCGGATCTGAAAAATGGGCCAACGATTCCTTTGGAAGAAATGGCGGCCCAGACCAGTACTTTTTGAGGATGCAGGGACGATGGGACTGCAACATGGGGCTTTTCGGTTCCCCATATGCGCCAGTTCTGTTTATTGACGAAGCCGTCCAGGTAAAAATAAGCTTCGTCAGTAAACCAAATGCTGCCCACATGCATATCGCCGTCATCAATCCTGTGCACTACATCGTTAGCGAATGTCTCTCGTGCAGCAATGGTAGCGGCGCTGAGGGGTTGCCGCGTTTGAATTTTGTACGGATAGAGGTGTAAACTCTGGCGCACGAGACGATACGTGGACGTTGACGTCATTTGGACCGCAGCTGCAACACGGCGAACGGAAACCCGAGGCCGCTGTTGGATCACTGGCTGCATTAGCTGCGCGTTGCCCTCTGTGGTTGCCGTACGCGGTCGCTCTACCTTTCCAGCAAGTTCATCCGTCACGTTCCCAGTCCGTTGAAATTTTTCAAACAGATCCTTTATTGTATCGCTTTTCGGTCCTTTGGTTACATTAAACCTCCGTTGAAAACTTCGTCTCGTTGCAACAACACTGTGTTCTAGGCGGTGGAATTCCAACACCAGAAAAATCCTCTGTTCTAAGGAATAAACCATGTTGTCCACAGCACACTTGCACGTTGTGAACAGCACACGCTTACAGCAGAAAGACGACGTACAGAATGGCGCACCCACAGACTGCGTTGTCTTCTGTATCTTTCACATCACTTGCAGCGCCATCTGTTGTTGAAAATTGTAACTACTGTAATTTCGAAAGTTTGTCCGCCTGAAAATGTACTGTTGTCCCAAGCATATTGCAACAAACGGTGTATTTCTATCGCTGCTCGTTTAGTTTTTATTGCCGTTTCAAATATATCGGTCATTTTTGAAACACCCTGTAGTTTCCGGCTGTGCCGTGTGCTGGGAGTCGGTGGGTTGGCGTGGAGCAGCGAGGAAGTCTCCGTGGTGCATAGTAGGGCCGAGGCCGCTGGCGGCGTCCACGCGCGGTCGGAGTGTGTGGTGCTGTCCCCATTGCTACGAGGTCCGTGGCTCACCGATACCGGACATGACAGTTGAGTCTACCAGCCAGCCCCAACTGTTCACATTGTGTCGTTTGAATTTCGTTGTGGGCTGTTAGAACATTCCCTCGAGTAACAATGTGTGTTTTCAAGTTGCCGAAATTCTAGCCGCCCTCCTGTGGAGTTTAACTCGATTATTTTTGAGTTGAAGTGCACCAGCGGAATCTTCTGCCTTGTGGCCGTTAACGTTGCGGTTACCCGCCCTCGCCGTTGACGTAAATTCGAGCAGTGTATTTTCCTCGTCGTGTTGTGGCTGTCCAGCACGGCGTGTAGTTTGACAACTGAATGTGTAATTTGTTGTGGGGGCCGATACCTTCTGCGTTGTTCCGTTGAACTCCATGTTGTGTGCTGGCTGGGTGGAGCGGAAGTTATCCTATCGCTTTGTCCATTGACTGTCTGTGCGATGGGTTGCCATCGGATTGGGAGTTGTTGGGCCGACTGCCTGTCTCACCGAAGCGAGCGCTAAAGTTTGAATTCCAGGCCGACCCTTGGAAAATTCTGAGCGCTGTTTGATGTACTGCATTTTCTTATTTATCCTTGTTGTTTATGTATGGCTTCTTGCCGATTTTAAATTAAAGTTCTTTTGCCCTTAAGGCGTGAGATTGCTTGGGCCTTCAGCCTCATTTAAAGAAATTTTAGGATTCTGCCTTTTAAAATTCAAATTCCTGTTTTGAGCCTTAAGTTATTGGCCTTCAGCCGATTTTAAGTTAAAATTGTTTTGCCCTTGAGACGTGAGACTGAATGGTGCTTTAGCCAGGAATTAAGTTCTAAAATTAATGTTTGGCTTGCTCTATTTATAATGTTTTCTTTACTCTTGTAATGTTTGTGAAATGAATAAAGTAGTATCTTGGAGTGCAACTGACAGCCACACGTTTTGGCCCCTTTCCACAAATTAAACTATCTGTCCTGTCCTGCGGGTATAACAGGGGATCTCAACACGGAACTGTTGTGGCGTAGCAAGACAGGCACGCCACTCGGAATTAGCCGAAATGCACGCGTTACACACGCCGGCTGGCGTGAGGTCTGAAACAGGATACGTAATGAATGCTATAAAGAAAAGTACGTGGCTGCTGTAATACTTAACTTTAACTCATCATTGTGGTACATCGCTCTTGACGATACAAATGAGACTCTTTAAATACAAGCACTGTAAGGCTAATGGCGCCTTGCTAGGTCGTAGCCTTGGACTTAGCTGAAGGCTATTCTAACTGTCTCTCGGCAAATGAGAGAAAGGCTTCGCCAGTGTAGTCGCTAGCAACGTCGTCGTACAACTGGGGCGAGTGCTAGTAAGTCTCTCCAGACCTGCCGTGTGGTGGCGCTCAGTCTGCAATTACTGACAGTGGCGACACGCGGGTCCGACATGTACTAATGGACCGCGGCCGATTTAAAGCTACCACCTAGCAAGTGTGGTGTCTGGCGGTGACACCACAGGAACAATGCTGTACTTTTTCAATTTCAGCGGAAGCCACTTAACACAACTTAACTGAAATGGCTGCCAGATTAGAACTAACCAATCGATCAACGTCATTTTTATTTTATTGTGACAGCTGGCGACACAAGGTTTTAATACCAAATAGTCTTTGCAACGGGATACATGTTCACATACTGGTAACTGATGATGTCTTCTACAGTCCATGTAATGCTCCCCAACAGATCCTTGTCAATGATAGTTCCATAATAGTATGGATAATGGAGGCTCTGATATAAAATATTGATCTTTAGGGTCACGAAGATATGACGGGTGTTAAATAAATAACGCAGCACTATTTTCCCTGAAAGCGGGTTGGTTTTATTCAGGATTCCAATACACCACATTATTCTCCACTCTTTTGGCTTCAGAAACCTATTTTTAAACATAATCTCCGTTCAGTGCGACGGCCTTAGGCCGCCTTCATGGGAGGACTTCCATGACCACATGGTAGCTGTTGTTTACCATTTCGTACACAACGGTAAGGAGAGGTGGCCTAGAGACTGGTAAGGCAACTGTCATCATAAGAATGCTGGACAGGAGCAGAAATTAGAAGCGATGAAGTTAACAGAGCCCGCATCTCGTGGTCGTGCGGTAGCGTTCTCGCTTCCCACGCCCGGGTTCCCGGGTTCGATTCCCGGCGGGGTCAGGGATTTTCTCTGCCTCGTGATGGCTGGGTGTTGTGTGATGTCCTTAGGTTAGTTAGGTTTAAGTAGTTCTAAGTTCTAGGGGACTGATGACCTAAGATGTTAAGTCCCATAGTGCTCAGAGCCATTTGAACCATTTTTTGAAGTTAACAGAGTAAACAAAAGATTTATTTGACTTGTATTTCCTCAAACGGACGAAAAATCATTACATATTGTACAAGAAGAAACAGAGTCTAGCTACCACAATGTTAACAAGCATGAGGCTCACTGTAGTAAGCACAAACGATGGTGTTGTAGCGAAGAGTCCCCAGGCGCGAATGGGCCGAGTCGCTGCCGCCGGCTGTCCTGTATCGCGGCGGCAGATGTCGTTCGTAGCCAGCAGCGACACGAGGTGTGGCTCAGCGGACGCACACTACTGGGTCCTGTAGTTCCCGGTCGACCGGCTTCAGAGTGAAACTCGCAATTCCACTGCCAACTTAAAGACATCCATGGTGTCGTATCGATATGTATTACCACAGTACCGCTCCCCTGGCCGATGTAGAAGCCAACGTCTTGCTGCATCAGTTACCTCCTCATCACAACAGACTGCTTACTGTGGAGTGTGTTACACCATAGCTTAGACACTACATACCTTTTGTTGATTCATTTAGAATTCTGTTTTGTTCAACATCCCATCGTTGAACTTCTGTAATTAGTGTATGATTAATTCCATACTGTAATGAAGTATAATCTCTGTAATATGCACAATATAAGCAAATGATTTGTTTTGTCTTTCTCACATAATATCTTTGGTTATCTTTGAGGTTGAATAGTTTTGTTTAAATAATTTTTTTTTTGTAGAAATGTCAAAATGTGCTAAGGTTCTGTTTCATTTAACATGTTTGGTTGCTATTATGTAAATTGCTGACCTTCAATTATGGTTCTGAGTTATTTTGTATGTAAAAGGTGGTGTGGTTCTCCTCGGGAACGGAACTGTGTAGCACGCGCAAAATATGGTGGGCATGGATTGAAAGGTGGCAGGGAGAGTCAGTCGGGGACGGGCTACCAAACCGCCAACAGCTTATGTAAAAGTCGTGTATTGTGCTGGTGCCGAGAGAGGATTTTCGTGCCGTTTTCCAATCTGCCAAAGCCTCGGATGGATGGATTTGTAAGCTAGCTTTGTAGCCTTGCTTCCATTATTAGCCGTAACGTCAGAATTGCCTCTCTCGTCCCTTTACTTTTCCTAAAGCCAACTGATCGTCACCTAGCGCATTCTCAATTTTCTTTTCCATTCTTCTGTATATTATTCTTGTAAGCAGCTTCGATGCATGAGCTGTTAAGCTGATTGTGCGATAATCCACGCACTTGTCAGCTCTTGCCGTCTTCGGAATTGTGTGGATGATGCTTTTCCGAAAGTCAGATGGTATATCGCCAGACTCATATATTCTACACACCAACGTGAATAGTCGTTTTGTTGCCACTTCCCCCAATGATTTTAGAAATTTTGATGGAATGTTATCTATCCCTTCTGCCTTATTTGACCGTAAGTCCTCCAAAGCTCTTTTAAATTCCGATTCTAATACTGGATCCCCTATCTCTTCTAAATCGACTCCTGTTTCTTCTTCTATCACATCAGACAAATCTTCACCCTCATAGAGGCTTTCAATGTATTCTTTCCACCTATCTGCTCTCTCCTCTGCATTTAACGGTGGAATTCCCGTTGCACTCTTAATGTTACCGCCGTTGCTTTTAAAGTCACCAAAGGTTGTTTTGACTTTCCTGTATGCTGAGTCTGTCCTTCCGACAATCATATCTTTTTCGATGTCTTCACATTTTTCCTGCAGCCATTTCGTCTTAGCTTCCCTGCACTTCCTATTTATTTCATTCCTCAGCGACTTGTATTTCTGTATTCCTGATTTTCCCGGAACATGTTTGTACTTCCTCCTTTCATCAATCAACTGAAGTATTTCTTCTGTTACCCATGGTTTCTTCGCAGCTACCTTCTTTGTACCTATGTTTTCCTTCCCAACATCTGTGATGGCCCTTTTTAGAGATGTCCATTCCTCTTCAACTGTACTGCCTACTGCGCTATTCCTTATTGCTGTATCTATAGCATTAGAGAACTTCAAACGTATCGCGTCATTCCTTAGTACTTCCGTATCCCACTTCTTTGCGTATTGATTCTTCCTGACTAATGTCTTGATCTTCGGCCTACTCTTCATCACTACTATATTGTGATCTGAGTATATATCTGCTCCTGGGTACGCCTTACAGTCCAGTATCTGATTTCGGAATCTGTCTGACCATGATGTAATCTAATTGAAATCTTCCCGTATCTCCCGGCCTTTTCCAAGTATACCTCCCCCTCCTGTGATTCTTGAACAGGGTTTTCGCTACTACTAGCTGAAACTTGTTACAGAACTCAATTAGTCTTTCTCCTCTTTCATTCCTTGTCCCAAGCCCATATTCTCCTGTAACCTTTTCTTCTACTCCTTCCCCTACAACTGCATTCCAGTCGCCCATGACTATTAGATTTTCGTCCCCCTTTACATACTGCATTACCCTTTCAATATCCTCATACACTTTCTCTATCTGTTCATCTTCAGCTTGCGACGTCGGCATGTATACCTGAACTATCGTTGTCGCGGTTGGTCTGCTGTCGATTCTGATTAGAACAACCCAGTCACTCAACTGTTCACAGTAACACACCCTCTGCCCTACCTTCCTATTCATAACGAATCGTACACCTGTTATACCATTTTCTGCTGCTGTTGATATTACCCGATACTCATCTGACAAGAAATCCTTGTCTTCCTTCCACTTCACTTCACTGACCCCTACTATATCTAGATTGAGCCTTTGCATTTCCCTTTTCAGATTTTCTAGTTTCCCTACCACGTTCAAGCTTCTGACATTCCATGCCCCGACTCGTAGAACGTTATCCTTTCGTTGATTATTCAATCTTTTTCTCATGGTAACCTCCCCCTTGGCAGTCCCCTCCCGGAGATCCGAATGGGAGACTATTCCGGAATCTTTTGCCAATGGAGAGATCATCATGACACTTCTTCAAATACAGGCCACATGTCCTGTGGATACACGTTACGTGTCTTTAATGCAGTGGTTTCCATTGCCTTCTGCGTCCTCATGTCGTTGATCATTGCTGATTCTTCCGCCTTTAGAGGCAATTTCCCACCCCTTGGACAAGAGAGTGCCCTGAGCCTCTATCCACTCCTCCTCCCTCTTTGACAAGGCCGTTGGCAGAATGAGGCTGACTTCTTATGCCGGATGTCTTCGGCCGCCAATGCAGATTATTTATCAAAATTTAGGCAGGGACCGAAGACGTTTTGATAATGAATCAAAGACGCTACCCCTAGACCACGGATCTTACAGACAAGTAAAATTTCTGTTAATATTTTTTCGCTATCTCATCGGAAAAGTACAACCATACACAACGCACTAAAATATAATGGATACAGATAGTAAAAGAAGTAACAGCCAACAATATTTTTTTGTATTTGTTTTCTGTTCCACTGATTCATATTTTCGAATCTGTTCCAGTTAATTACGTTAAAATGACACTCTATAGGGAACTGTGTCATGCAGAAACGCTTAGATACAAAGATGGGTTGAGACCTACACAAACTGAAGGAATTTAATCAGCCTGTCATGTAAAATTTTATCTGCATATGAACGTAGCAGTGATACGTATACACCGACTGGCAGTTTACCCAAACACTGTTGAAAATTTATCTAGCACTTGTCTCGTAAGCACGTAGCCATAAAACCGTAGAAATTATCTCTACAATACAAGACTTTGTAATGCCGTTTCTAGATATTTCTCAGCATATAAAGTGCTTGATACAAACGTGACATTTACAATTATACATTTCTTGTACATACCTATCAAAGGTAACTGGTCTTCCTTTCACATACTTGTCTTTACATCCGTAGCAACAACAATACTGCATCATATGTTTCTAAAACTCAGACGTACAGAAATATATATAAAACAAGGCCAATACCTGTAATATTAAAGTTTCTCTATTACCGCAAATCGTAGTCAAACAGTATCGTCCCAAAATCATGTGAATAGCCTGTGTGACGGTACGTCACATAAATGGACATTTGGAGAAAGGGAAAGAAAGTTTTTGTTATGAGACACGTGAATTATAAATTATTTCAAGGCTGTGTACGTGTGCGCGATGTATAACAAATAGTAAAGAACGTAAGTTATTATTATCAAAACACAAATATCGATGTAATTAACAAAACACAGTTTTTTTGGGTATAATCCCTGTGTAGCATAGGCCATGAAGATCGGAGACAATGCTTTGATTGAACGAGCTCTCCTGTTTTGTTTCGTCTAGCGGTAGGCCGCCATTGTAGCGCTGTCTGATAATTAACGTAAGTTTTATCTGTATTTTGAGAAATATAATAGAAATTGTCATTATAAAGTGTGTATTATTGACTTAGTTGTCACCTCTCATGATTGCAACCATTAATTATAATTAACAAAAATTTTACAGAACTTCGTAGTGCCGGGAGTTCATCTCCCCTAACACGATTTAGTCGGCCATTACGCTGACTGTATTCTTTAATTAAAATATCATGTCATAATGTTAAATGTAAATGCTAAAGACTTCTCAATTTTGATCCTTCATTAATTTCGAAGTTCAAAAGAGTCAAAATAGATTTCGTTTATTAATTTATTATATTTTGGCCGCCTAACGGCAGACGAGATTCTCTCCAGTTTTGCCTTCCAAATAATGAAAACTAATATTAAAAAATAATTACATTCCGCAACATCTCATTTAATCTTTGTGTAATTTGGTACATGAATAACCAGTAGCCCCTGAGACCCATATTAATAATAAGAGTTTGCATAAGAATACGCATATTTTCTTTTCTAAATAGCAGCGCTCACGCAAACTATTTATTAGAAGGCGGTGAGTCGCGCGCTGTGTTTAAAAAAATATTATATCGTGCGTACTTCGGCGCAACCGATGTCCGTACGAGTGTTATCGCCGTATAAGTTAATTAAAAGTCTCATGGTAGCCCACAATATTTAAAGCCACCCCAACCAACATCATAAAATATATAATTATAAAAATAAAAAATATACACTTATACGTGATACCTGGTTTGATGTGGAGAACATGCATGGTAGACTACGCTCACTTCATAGATATACATACTCTATGGGAATACTGCACTATGTCCCTCAACAAAGTCCGCGAAATTGGTATTACTTATTGAAAATGCTTCATATCTTTTTTGTCATTCAATCCGATACAGAGATTCTTCGTAATGTAGTGTCTACAGAAATAATAGTGCAATCGGAATGTGTGGTGGATTAAAATCGGATTCCAAGAAGCCGCATGCATTTTAATATCAATCAGCATGGTTACTGGCAGGAGTCACGACTGGACTAGCGAAACGCCTAACCACCGGCGGCCTGAGTGTTGGCCCTGTCGCCATCTGCAAGCTAAACAAGATTTACGCCCGCTTTGGATCGATCTCCTCTCCCACTCACTCCCCCTCCCCCCCCCCCCCCACCTCTTTTCCCGAACTGTAGCGCCAGTGCGACAATGAGATTTCCGGCTTCGCATTACACAGTCCGTCTGCCGTGCGGAACTTTGCGGGGATTTTTGCGGTAATCCCTACACAAGGGCTCTTCCAGAGCGGGAGTCAGATTGCCTCAGTAAATCTCTTAGTATTCTGTGGGAGTACTGCAGATGTTTTAGCAGGGCAGAAGCTTAATGCCGATTGATTTACAGCAGCCACATTTCACAAGTGAAACGCCAAATCTAAAGACTGCACCGACTCTGTCTACAAAGTTACACTCACAGCACGTACCAGCAGCAGTTAATATCACGCCTCGGTACTACCACAGTATTGAACCTCGGTTTAGTACGCAGAATATCTGCATTTTTTAAATTTTTGCAATGATGGCGTTGTTACATTCACAATGCTGGTCTGTATTGGGTCAGCTGAATATCTGTACTTTTTCGAAGCTAGTAGTGCCAGTATTACATTTAAGTGAGCATTTTCCATTTCGTTAGATGCAACAATGCGTTTAGTGCTAAATACATGTTCGCAGGTATTTGTTACACACAGCGTGTACATCGAAGGCGTCTCTGATTTCAAAATTAAATATCTCGCAAAGTAAGAACAATAGACCAGTACAACAAACGGCATGTTCGTTGTGAACAGTCTAAGAATTTCATACATAAGTTTCGAGATAGTTAAAAAAAACTGCTAACAGATGGCGCTGTAATCACAATACGTAGTGCCTATGAATAATACGCTGCAGCTCAGAGAGATCAGTTCCACCAAGAGCTTATACTCTACCAAAACTATAGTTCCGTAGTTTTGGTGAACTATATGAATGACGTAGTAAACGATAGGATTACAAGTAGTACTGGCAACATTGGTAGGTAAAGAAACATAAATGAATGTGTAAGAGAGGAACTGGGAACCGACTACTTCTCTCCGTCTTTTGTTTGTTTGGTCGTTTGTTTCGCACATAATTAGAGCCGTCCATTATTATAGGTTAGTCCATTTGTGTTTTATATCCTTACGGAATATAAATTATATTTTATATTTTATAAGTAATAAAAATTAGTTGAACTTCTGCACATTTATGTAACCGTAGCAACTACACTCCTGGAAATGGAAAAAAGAACACATTGACACCGGTGTGTCAGACCCACCATACTTGCTCCGGACACTGCGAGAGGGCTGTACAAGCAAGCCGGCCGAAGTGGCCGTGCGGTTAAAGGCGCTGCAGTCTGGAACCGCAAGACCGCTACGGTCGCAGGTTCGAATCCTGCCTCGGGCATGGATGTTTGTGATGTCCTTAGGTTAGTTAGGTTTAACTAGTTCTAAGTTCTAGGGGACTAATGACCTCAGCAGTTGAGTCCCATAGTGCTCAGAGCCATTTTTTTTGTACAAGCAATGATCACACGCACGGCACAGCGGACACACCAGGAACCGCGGTGTTGGCCGTCGAATGGCGCTAGCTGCGCAGCATTTGTGCACCGCCGCCGTCAGTGTCAGCCAGTTTGCCGTGGCATACGGAGCTCCATCGCAGTCTTTAACACTGGTAGCATGCCGCGACAGCGTGGACGTGAACCGTATGTGTAGTTGACGGACTTTGAGCGAGGGCGTATAGTGGGCATGCGGGAGGCCGGGTGGACGTACCGCCGAATTGCTCAACACGTGGGGCGTGAGGTCTCCACAGTACATCGATGTTGTCGCCAGTGGTCGGCGGAAGGTGCACGTGCCCGTCGACCTGGGACCGGACCGCAGCGACGCACGGATGCACGCCAAGACCGTAGGATCCTACGCAGTGCCGTAGGGGACCGAACCGCCACTTCCCAGCAAATTAGGGACACTGTTGCTCCTGGGGTATCGGCGAGGACCATTCGCAACCGTCTCCATGAAGCTGGGCTACGGTCCCGCACACCGTTAGGCCGTCTTCCGCTGACGCCCCAACATCGTGCAGCCCGCCTCCAGTGGTGTCGCGACAGGCGTGAATGGAGGGACGAATGGAGACGTGTCGTCTTCAGCGATGAGAGTCGCTTCTGCCTTGGTGCCAATGATGGTCGTATGCGTGTTTGGCGCCGTGCAGGTGAGCGCCACAATCAGGACTGCATACGACCGAGGCACACAGGGCCAACACCCGGCATCATTGTGTGGGGAGCGATCTCCTACACTGGCCGTACACCACTGGTGATCGTCGAGGGGACACTGAATAGTGCACGGTACATCCAAACCGTCATCGAACCCATCGTTCTACCATTCCTAGACCGGCAAGGGAACTTGCTGTTCCAACAGGACAATGCACGTCCGCATGTATCCCGTGCCACCCAACGTGCTCTAGAAGGTGTAAGTCAACTACCCTGGCCAGCAAGATCTCCGGATCTGTCCCCCATTGAGCATGTTTGGGACTGGATGAAGCGTCGTCTCACGCGGTCTGCACGTCCAGCACGAACGCTGGTCCAACTGAGGCGCCAGGTGGAAATGGCATGGCAAGCCGTTCCACAGGACTACATCCAGCATCTCTACGATCATTTCCATGGGAGAATAGCAGCCTGCATTGCTGCGAAAGGTGGATATACACTGTACTAGTGCCGACATTGTGCATACTCTGTTGCCTGTGTCTATGTGCCTGTGGTTCTGTCAGTGTGATCATGTGATGTATCTGACCTCAGGAATGTGTCAATAAAGTTTCCCCGTCCTGGGACAATGAATTCACGGTGTTCTTATTTCAATTTCCAGGAGTGTACTTTTGTTTCGAGTACAATTTACACAGAACGTTCACAGAACGAACCAATTACGAATGGCGCTGCTCTTCTTTTGATATTCTCTACTTCTCCTATCAGTCCTACCTGGTAAGTACGTCAGACTAGCGAGCATTAGTTGTATACGTCTTGTCTTTTTATTTTTGTGGACTCTCTCCCGCACTTGCAGATCTTGCAGTTAATACGGTGTTATTCCTTGTTATTGAACTGTATTATGTCCTCTTTAGACGAAACGCGTATCACATTTTAATAGTTTCATCACAGTTCACTATACCAATTCTGGTTTTGTTTACATGTCGGTTTAACGAGATCACAAAATATGTCATGTTTAAAATTACTTTAGTACTTATTGCTTTTTGACTCCTTTACATTATTCCACCTACCAAACCATTGCTCTCATATCGTACAAAAGGAAAATTTTGCTCTACATCCTGGTTCAAATGGCTCTATGCTTGACAGCTGAGGTCATCAGTCCCCTAAACTTAGAAATACTTAAAACTAACTAACCTAAGGACATAACACACATCCATGCCCGAGGCAGGATTCGAACCTGCGACCGTAGCAGCCGCGTGGTTCCGGACGGAAGAGCATAGAACCGCTCGGCCACCGCGGCCGGCTCTACGTCCTGAAGAAGCGTTTGAAATCATACATTCAGCCTCACATACCCACAGAACGAGTAGTTTTTATTGAAGGAAAAAAGAAATCGTGAACACACACTCAACATACAAGTAATCGAGTAATGGCGGGAGCTTTTTCCTGTTTTCATCTCCTTCCTTGACTATAGGGAGGCTTTTGACTGCGTTATCTGTGAAAAAATGTGACAGGTGCTTGCACAGTTCAGCGTCCTGCGACAGTTGACAGCGCCGACCAGAAGTCTGTACAATAATCACCTTGCAGCTGTGAAGACAAGTGCTGGCATGTCTCATTTCTTCAGAGTGTCAAAAGGTGCCAGACAGGGTTGTGTTCTGTCCCCCCATCTGTATGCAGAACATATCAGGAATGGTCTTGATGATTGGACGTAAGGCACCTCAATTGGTGGTAGAGTCGTTAACAACCTCTGATTCGCGGATGAAATCGTGATTTTTGTCGGCAGCGAAGACGAACTTGCTGAACGATTAAGAAAAGTAAAGCACATTAGTCTATTATATGGATTGGACCTCAATCTCAGCAAGTCCAAACTTAACAGATCTAGGAGTACACGTTCAGCTGACAGGTCGATTACAGGAACTGGAAGTCGTGCATTCTTCCAACTCTCTTGGGTCAACCATCTGCTATTCGGGAAGCTGTGAAGATGAGATAAAAAGACGGATCACGTTAGGGCGAGTGGCTATGAAGAAGCTCACTAAAATTTGGTTAGAACAGAGCAATAACGAACGCCACAAAGTTCCGGCTTGTTGAAACACTCGTGTTTCCCGTCTTCTTTTATGGTTGCGAGACGTGGACCCTTAAAGCCAAACACAAACAGCGCATCAGTGCATTTGAGCTTGGTGCAGGCGCGTAAAATGGACTGACAGAAGAACAAATGTGTCCATTACTGAGCAACTCAATATCTCCACGCGCGTTTCTTCTCGTGCCAACCAAAAATATTCCAGTTCTTTGGCCATATTATGAGAAGAGATGGCGGAAGCCTGGAGAAAATAATCAGGGAAGGGGAGATCGAGGGCAAAAGACTGAGACGAAGAGCAGCGAGAACTTGGACTGATCAGATCAAGAAGTTCTTGGGTCTACCTCTTCAGCAGGTTCTAAGAGAAGCTGGTAACCGGCAGGGATGGAAATGCTTGCTTCATGGGGTCTCTACGCTCAACAATAAGCACAACGGCTTGTGATGATGACATTATTCTCAATACTCAACTGTCGGTCGAACGAGGTTTCGTATGCTACAACCTTCGTGTGTGACTCACATTTTCTGAGGTTTCTTGAAATGAACCTCGGTCTGGTATCTGCCTTATCTAAGAATAGTTTTGTGTGGTCGTTACAATGATATCTCCCCGTGCGCTTTTTTGCAAATATGTGAAGGATATGGAATTTTCCACTGTTTGCTCAACAATCGTATTATTGTACAATAACAGGTCTTTGCAGTTATAATCCACCATACCTTAGACTATTTTATGATGTCAACTGAAAATTCATGCATCAGGCGCTGACCCTCTGCAAGTCTTCCTGAATATACAGGGTGTTTCAAAAATGACCGGTATATTTGAAACGGCAATAAAAACTAAACGAGCAGCGATAGAAATACACCGTTTGTTGCAATATGCTTGGGACAACAGTACATTTTCAGGCGGACAAACTTTCGAAATTACAGTAGTTACAATTTTCAACAACAGATGGCGCTGCAAGTGATGTGCACGATATAGAAGACAACGCAGTCTGTGGGTGCGCCATTCTGTACGTCGTCTTTCTGCTGTAAGCGTGTGCTGTTCACAACGTGCAAGTGTGCTGTAGACAACATGGTTTATTCCTTAGAACAGAGGATTTTTCTGGTGTTGGAATTCCACCGCCTAGAACACAGTGTTGTTGCAACAAGACGAAGTTTTCAATGGAGGTTTAATGTAACCAAAGGACCGAAAAGCGATACAATAAAGGATTTGTTTGAAAAATTTCAACGGACTGGGAACGTGACAGATGAACGTGCTGGAAAGGTAGGGCGACCGCGTACGGCAACCACAGAGGGCAACGCGCAGCTAGTGCAGCAGGTGATCCAACAGCGGCCTCGGGTTTCCGTTCGCCGTGTTGCAGCTGCGCTCCAAATGACGCCAACGTCCACGTATCGTCTCATGCGCCAGAGTTTACACCTCTATCGGTACAAAATTCAAACGTGGCAACCCCTCAGAGCCGCTACCATTGTTGCACGAGAGACATTCACTAACGATATAGTGCACAGGATTGATGACGGCGATATGCATGTGGGCAGCATTTGGTTTACTGACGAAGCTTATTTTTACCTGGACGGCTTCGTCAATAAACAGAACTGGCGCATATGGGGAACCGAAAAGCCCCATGTTGCAGTCCCATCGTCCCTGCATCCTCAAAAAGTACTGGTCTGGGCCGCCATTTCTTCCAAAGGAATCATTGGCCCATTTTTCAGATCCGAAACGATTACTGCATCACGCTATCTGGACATTCTTCGTGAATTTGTGGCGGTACAAACTGCCTTAGACGACACTGCGAACACCTCGTGGTTTATGCAAAATGGTTCCCGGCCACATCGCACGGCTGACGTCTTTAATTTCCTGAATGAATATTTCGATGATCGTGTGATTGCTTTGGGCTATCCGAAACATACAGGAGGCGGCGTGGATTGGCCTCCCTATTCGCCAGACATGAACCCCTGTGACTTCTTTCTGTGGGGACACTTGAAAGACCAGGTGTACCGCCAGAATCCAGAAACAATTGAACAGCTGAAGCAGTACATCTCATCTGCATGTGAAGCCATTCCGCCAGACACGTTGTTAAAGGTTTCGGGTAATTTCATTCAGAGACTACGCCATATTATTGCTACGCATGGTGGATATGTGGAAAATATCGTACTATAGAGTTTCCCAGACCGCAGCGCCATCTGTTATTGAAAATTGTAACTACTGTAATTTCGAAAGTTTGTCTGCCTGAAAATGTACTGTTGTCCCATGCATATTGCAACAAACGGTGTATTTCTATCGCTGCTCGTTTAGTTTTTATTGTCGTTTCAAATATACCGGTCATTTTTGAAACACCCTGTAGCTAGGAACGCGATTTATCTGTATGCAACAGCATCAGCCGTGAACAGCCTGATGGACGTTTCGACGTTCTCGACATATTGTGAACAGTTCTGATCCTGTAACTCAACCTTGGGGTACGCTCGAAGTTACTTTTACGTCTACAAATTTCTCTCCGTTGCGAATGATATGCAGTGTTCTGTTTCATAGGATTTCATCAATCCAGTCACAAAGCTGCTTTGATATTCCGCAAGCTCTTATTTCGTATAATAGGCGCCAGCATGCAAATGTATCGAACGCCTTGAGGAAGTTCCGGAATATGGCATCTACTTGGGCGTCGGCATCTGCTGCCTTCTGGGTCTCGTGGATTAACAAGGCGAGGTGGGTTTCACACCATCGTTGTTTGCCAAATTCCTGCTGATATCTACAGATGAGGTTTTCCGGTCTCGAGGAAGGTCAGAATATGCGCGCATTAAACGTTTCCCAGAAATACTAAAACAGACTAACGTTAGCGATATGGGTCTATAGTTGTGGGCATCGCACCACGACTCTCTGAAAAACGGAATGACCTACGCAGTATCCAGTCACACTGAAACGCTTCCTTCCGCGAGTAACCTATAGTAGATACACATTAATGTCACCACCGTTTATGTTCGAGTCAACATAAAATAACCATCATAGACGGAAGGTGGCAGCACTAGCACTGAGGGGTACATAAAACTAGTCGGGGGGACGCGGAAAACAGTGCAGACGTTGTCATAGAGCGGGAAAGGAACGACTTACCTGACGTCGAAAAGGGCATGATCATTGGCTTTGGACCAAAGGTGGAAGCATTTCCGAAATGGCTTAGCTTGTAAATTGTTCGTGAGGCACCCTTCTTAAAGTATACCGTGGATGGCAAAACGGCGCTATCTGAAACCGGCGCCGAGGCCACTGTGGTGTCCCAAGGGCCTATATGACAGGGATGAATGAGTGCTGTGGGGATGTGTACGGGCCAACAGACGTGCAGCTGCTGAACAGCTGACCGTCCAGATGACCCAAGGGGCTACAAACAGTGCCTCCTCAACGGCAGTTATGCGAACGTTGCTGTGTATGAGCCTCCGCATCAGGCGCCCAGTTCATGCACCCATGGTTACTGCTGTTCATCGCCGACTGGACGTCTACAGAGAGACGACACGTGGTCTTTTGAGACGAATCGCGTTTTATGCTCCTTCGAACAGATGGCTGTTGGTAGGTACGGCGTGAAACGTCTGAAAGCAAACACTCTGCAACAATCGTCGGAAGGGTACAGTACGGACTGCATTTCAAGGGTAATCTAATCAGTCTGAAAGGCTCAGTGGATCAACACGAGGATTCATCTACCCTTGGGGACAATGTCCAACCCTACTCCTCGGCACGATGGCATTGAAACATGGGATTTAGGGAACGGCAGGATTGGGTATGGACGGGGACTTGCTCACGTACCGTTGGTCTCTCAGTTTCCTTTTTCTTTAAATCACGTACACTTTATTTGGAACCAACTGCAAATGAGACTGACAATAAGGAAAAATTATCAAAATGAGATTTTCACTCTGCAGCGGAGTGTGAGCTGACATGAAACGTCCTGGCAGATTACTACCGTGTGCCGGACCGAGAATCGAACTCGGGACCTTTGCCTTTCGCGGGCAAGTGATCTACCATCTGAGCTACCCAAGGACGACTCACGCTCCGTCCTCATAGCTTTACTTCTGTCAGTATCTCGTCTCCTACCTTCCATACTTGACAGAAGCTCTTCTGCGAACCTTGCAGAACTAGCACTCCTTAAAGAAAGGGTATTGCAGAGACATGACTTAGCCACAGCCTGGGGTATGTTTCCAGAATGAGCTTCTGCAAAGTTTGGAAGGTAGGAGACGAGGTACTGGCAGAAGTATAGCTGTGAGGACGGGGGCGTGAGTCGTGCTTCGGTAGCTCAGATGGTAGAGCACTTGCCCGTGAAAGGAAAAGGTCCCGAGTTCGGTTCTCCGTCCGACACACAGTTTTAATCTGACAGGAAGTTTCAATAATTATTAAATTTGACTATTAAGACACAATGTCTAATAAAAAATTCTTAAACAATTTGCACTCACAGCTGAAGGTCTTATTGACCAGAAATTCAAATTATTTGTCGGCTAAAGGCCTCAATAGTAACAACTCAAAAACAATTTGACGGCTGAAGGCCTGGATAGGAAATTCTTAAAAACAGTTAAACTTCTCCAAGAGATACTAAAATATTATGTAAAGAAAAAAATTTACTATTAAGAGACAATATCTAATTAAAAACTCTTAAGACAGATTGCAATCACGGCTGAAAGCCTTATTGACCTAAAATTGAAATTATTTGTCAGTTGAAAGCCCCAATAGTAATAACTGAAAATAATTTAAAAAAGCAGTCATTACAGTCTGAACAAATCAAGAGAGAATTGGGTCTCAGACAGTGCTCTAAGGTTCGACCTGGGAAAGTCGTTCAACTTCGTAAACGATGAGGAAGGCAGCCAAGAGTTGTATTCACTTAACCGGATGGCAACTGAAATTAGTGACCGATTCAACGCAGGCCAACACTCTTGCAACGTCTACCTGACATCTGACAACCAACACAACGATGGAATAACCCAGGCAAGGCGGAACCGGCGGACAGCACTGCGTCTTCTGAATCTGGTGTGTAGAACATCCAGAAGCAGAAGGAACCACTACGACCAAAGTAGTCCAAAGGAAACAAATATCCGAACCAGACTCAAGGAGGCTGTCAAACTACACACCTTACCGGACACCAGCGGCAAGGCGAGGAAAGGTACACTGCCGCGAAAATACGCTAACCTACAGGGCAGGTAACTGGGGCGTTAGCGGCCACTAGGCAGAGTTATATCACTGGTTGAACTTCGTCAATAAACACAAGGAATTCAATGATTAATAATAAAACGTGGAGGATGGATAATTAATTTGCCAACTCCAATCACTTGACTCGTTGCAATTCGTCTCGGCAACCCTGCGAGCAGCAAAGCGCGAAAAAAAGGCATGATCTCAAAATGGTGGAGGTTTCACTACTGGGTTAATGTTCACTCAACTCAAAAGTGTTGGGTCCTGTGGAGAACGAGGCTGTCGCCCTCACAACTACAGCCCCTCAATGCGACAGTGCCTGTGTGCTGCCAGCAGTCCCGGCATGTCCTCGCCAATCGGACCTCCCTGCTGCTCTGTCCCAACCGAACTCGCTGACACACTCAGACCCAGTTAACACTTGATGTCCCTACAAAGATAATACAACCGTACTAGATATCGATAACCGCTGCTGCTGCCACTCGTGGACAGACAACTCTAGCAAATGTAGTCAGTAAACACAAGAAGGAAACGAGACGCCACTATCCCCATTACACAATGCCAACCTACAACCGCACCAATGCGAGTCACAACATGGCTCAGGCATCTACCAGCAGGACAATGCAATGTGCCGCAGAGCCGTCTACATCTACATCTACATCTACATCCATACTCCGCAAGCCACCTGACGGTGTGTGGCGGAGGGTACCTTGAGTACCTCTATCGGTTCTCCCTTCTATTCCAGTCTCGTATTGTTCGTGGAAAGAAGGATTGTCGGTATGCCTCTGTGTGGGCTCTAATCTCTCTGATTTTCTCCTCATGGTCTCTTCGCGAGATATACGTTGGAGGGAGCAATATACTGCTTGACTCTTCGGTGAAGGTATGTTCTCGAAACTTTAAGAAAAGCCCGTACCGAGATACTGAGAGTCTCTCCTGCAGAGTCTTCCACTGGAGTTTATCTATCATCTCCGTAACGCTTTCGCGATTACTAAATGATCCTGTAACGAAGCGCGCTGCTCTCCGTTGGATCTTCTCTATATCTTCTATCAACCCTATCTGGTACGGATCTCACACTGCTGAGCAGTATTCAAGCAGTGGGCGAACAAGCGTACTGTACCCTACTTCCTTTGTTTTCGGATTGCATTTCCTTAGGATTCTTCCAATGAATCTCAGTCTGGCATCTGCTTTACCGACGATTTATTTTATATGGCCATTCCATTTTAAATCACTCCTAATGCGTACTCCCAGATAATTTATGGTATTAACTGCTTCCAGTTGCTGACCTGCTATTTTGTAGCTAAATGATAAAGGATCTATCTTTCTGTGTATTCGCAGCACATTACACTTGTCTACATTGAGATTCAATTGCCATTCCCTGCACCATGCGTCAATTCGCTGCAGATCCTCCTGCATTTCAGTACAATTTTCCATTGTTACAACCTCTCGATACACCACAGCATCATCTGCAAAAAGCCTCAGTGAACTTCTGATGTCATCCACCAGGTCATTTATGTATATTGTGAATAGCAACGGTCCTATGACACTCAGTGTACATGCGTGGTTTGAAGAGCACCAAGGTGAGTGTACTGCACACTTCTGACCACAAAACTGCCCTGATTTAAACCCAATTAAGAATCTGTGAGACCATCTCATTAGAGATGTCCGCGCCATGGATCTTCAAACGAGAAACGTAGTTCAGATGGTCACAGCACTGGAATCGGGACGGTCCACATCCTTGTCGGTATGCTTCAGAACCTCATTGACTCTCTTCTTGCACGTCTCGCAGCTGTTCGCGTCGCATAGGATGGTCGTTCAAGCATTTGGCAGATGCTCACATTAAAGTAAGTGGACGGTGTAGCTTCTGGAAGAGAAGCAACTTATTTCGCTTGTACTACGTAGAATTGAATAGAATAGATATCCCAACAGATCCATTCACCTTTACACAGCTGAGCGATATTAGTAGATTTTTCAGTCCTCCGATCACCTATTTCGACAGCTGCGACGGAATGGTACCTGAGTTTCCAGTTCATTTTCCGATCTCAAGTTGGCGCATTACGGTCAGTCGAAAGAGCTGTCGAATGACTGCGTTTAACAATTTTAACACACAGTTCTAAAGTATTTGCAAATATTTTCTCAACACAAAAATCGAGACTGCTTGCATTACGAAGAGAATACCTCCGACAGTGATCTTCTGCTATGACAAGATGGAACTTTGTCGCTAAGCTAGGAGCTGTGAACGAGAAGCTGACGGCAGCTTGAAGGTAAATATATCTCACAAAAAAAAAAAAAAAGACTCGGAAGGATATTTTGAGCAGTAGAAAGGCCGACTGCAGATGTTTGTTGACTCAAATGGCTCCTATGTTCATCTTCCACTAAATACAGAAATAAAAATGTAAATGCTCGTTTATACAAAATCGTAAATCTCCGAAAGTTTTACACTGATGGCGTTGAAATTTTGGCACAACGTTGCACTCGAACATGGGCTTGTTTTTGTACACCAATTTTAATGCATATAATATATAAATTATTATGTAATATATTGTGTAAGGGGGAATCGTTATTACCAAAAATCTCGGAAGTCCTTGAGCGATTTACTCCACATTTTTACACAATACTCTAATTAACATTCGAACTGGCACAGGATACATATTTCTTATATAAAATATATAATAGTGAAACACCGTTAGCCAACAGGAAAGTTTGGCTTATGGTTACAGTAATGCTACAGAATCTGATTTCCTAATAACAATAAACATAACTGAAGCTCAGAGAGAGAGGTGGGGAGGAGGAGGAGATGGACAGACGGCTGAGAGGAAATAAAGTTAAAAGGAGGAGCTGGCTCAAATGGTTCAAATGGCTCTGAGCACTATGGGACTCAACTGCTGAGGTCATTAGTCCCCTAGAACTTAGAATTAGTTAAACCTAACTAACCTAAGGACATCACAAACATCCATGCCCGAGGCAGGATTCGAACCTGCGACCGTAGCGGTCTTGCGGTTCCAGACTGAAGCGCTTTTAACCGCACGGCCGCTTCGGCCGGCAAAAGGAGATGCTGGATAGAGAGTGGGAGCAGGCAAAGATGGAGAGAGAGGGGTTGGGGTAAATAAAGAGAGAGGCAGGAGGAGGAGATGGACAGAAGGCCGGGAGGAAATTAAGTGAAAAGGGGAAGTTGGATAGAGATGTGGGAGCAGGTGAAGATGGAGAGAGAGGGGGAGGGTAAATGTAGAGAGAGGTGGGAGGAGGGGGTGGACAGAAGGCTGGGAGGAAATGAAGCGAAAAGGAGGAGTTGGATAGAGGGTGGGAACAGGTGAAGGTGGAGAGAGGCCAGCAAAACCTCGTTGGACATACATAGTAAGCAGGCAAATTTCTTCAGGTATTCTATAGCCAGTTGAAGACCGTAGAGCAACTAAATTGTGGAAATGTTCATTACTGCTTTTGATGTGCTGTTCTATATAGTCCCACACATTTTGTTTGGGTTTAAGATTGGATTATTCAGAAGGGTAGTCTATGTGCAATAAGGTATGCATTCAGACCAGAAACGTTGCTTGCAGACTTTCGGTCATCGCTGTTGTCTTACTGGAAGATGAGAGTCTCCACAGCATAGGCCTACTCATCACGAAAACGCAGAATAAGGCTACTGAGACTGTTAAAGAAATCAATCGTGTTTTATGTTCACGATAACTTCTATCACTGGGCCCAAATCAATGTATGAAAAAGGTGCAGTGCTCCAAAACGACCAATGTTATCTTTTAATGGGTGACTTATGTTTTGTTCGCAGAGATTAGCACTATAGTTATTCTTCATAGATAAATAGCTGCAAAAAGTAATATGTATTATGAAAAATAATAGTCGTATCTCACATCACTAAGCCAAATTCGAAATGAGCGCTCTATAAGGAGTTAAACTTTGCAACAAGGAGTGACATTATTGGCTTGTGATCCATGTCTTTCGTCAGATGACGGTTCCTCGTTGAGAAATAGTTACAGTTGTGCTCTATCAAAACCATGTTTCCGTAGTTTTGGTACACTACATAAATGAGGTGGTGCTAGGGCTATTCGGAATGTAAGGAACGATAGGTCGCGAAATGGAAACCACAGTGAAAATCAAAACTGTTTTATTTGCAACGGTTACCTACACCTTCCAGCTACTTCTCTACACGGTATCAGCTCAGACATCTGTCGTAGCGTTGTATCAGCTTTTCAATTCCCTCGTTGTACAAGATAGCCGCCAGTGCTTTTCGACAATGTTCTACTATGGACTGCAGCTCGTTGTCTGTGTCAAAAAATTGTCTTCATAGCCAGCGGTTCACTTGAGCAGAGATGAACCTCAGGAGTAGCCAATTATGGGCTTTATTGTGGGTGATCAAACTCTTCCCATCGAAAACGCTGAAGGAGCATCTTCATTGCCCCTGCAGAGTGCTGCCGAGAATTGTCGTGTAGAACGAACTGCATGACAGTTATGTTATGTGGATTGCATAGCTTAAGGCGAAATCTTTCGACATGCCCTCATACTTGGCAGGAGACGCTAATTTCTAGCCATCTTAACGTTCTCACTGTGAGCTCAGAACTGAAAAGAGCGACATGATGCGATCGACGGGGTACTAGACACAATGCCCAACGCATGTGTACTAATCTTCATCAGATTTTCACTGTATTTTCCATTTCGCGACCGATCGTCCCTTGCTTTCCGAGTAAACCTCGTAAATGGTACGATTATCGGTACTACTGGTAGCTTTGGTAGGGAAGGAAGCATAAATGAACGTGTAAGGGAGAAACTGGGAGCAGGTGACTTATTTTTGTTTTTTGCGTATATTTTGAAGCGTACATCGTTCAGTGTTAGTTCACTGTGTATGTTACATCCTTACAAAATATAAATTGCATTTTATAAGTAATACAAATTAGTTGATCGCGTAATTTCTGTAACCAAAGCAATTAGTTTTGATGCAAGTACAGTTCATATGCGCAAACATAAAAGATAAATCTACAATTATTATTGCTGTTTTGTGCTCAATATAAGGTTCTTCATCATCACCAAAGGTAAGATTTTCCTGTTATTATTGATAAATGCGAAAGTTGTCGGCGAATAAAAGAAAAATATTTTATATAAGTTCGACGATGCATTGAAGTGAAGTGAGACGTGCTGCGGCTCGCCTTGATGCTGTTTATAGGTTTCCACCCTCTGTTGGAGGCCAGACGGTATCGTTTATTTGGCATGGTTGCGGCTGTTTGTCTTCTTCTCGTGTTGGCTGGCGGCACTCCGTTTCGCAAGCGTTGCCCGTCCGCTAGTGGCAGCAGCGGCGGTTATCGATTTGTAGTAACTGTTGTTCTATCTTTGGGGCGACGTCGTTGTTTTTCCGGGTCGTGTGAGTGGGCCAGTTCGGTTGGGGACTCAGGAGGAGCCAGGTCCGCGGAGAGCCAGAACACACCGGGATTGCTGGCGGCATGCATGGACTGCCGGATGGAAGGGCTGTGGTCACGAGGGTGCACGACCTCGTCGGAAACCGGATCCAGTAAGCTTTAAGATGAATGCATTTCAATCCAAGGAGAGAAACCTCCACCATTGTGATATCTCGCGATTCTCCAGTGACCTGGGTTCGTGTTGCTGCTCGTAGTGTCGCCGAGGCGAAGAGCAACTGGTGGAGTGCTTGGGGAAGGCAGATCTGATTAGGTTTCCTAGACTTCTTCTCACTATTTTCTGCGTTCAACTTGTTGCAATTTGTTAAGTTCAACCATCTGTACCTTTTCTTTCCTGGTGGCCGCTAACACCCCAGTTACCTGCCCTGGGGGTTAGTGTATGTAACGGCAGTGTAGGTTTCCTCGCCTTGCCGCTCCTGTAGGGGAAGGCGTGTAGGTTTGACAGCTTTCTTGATTGTAGGCGGGTTGGTGACTCTTATACTCTGGTGGTAGTGATTCCTTTCTCGTTCCGGGCACTCTAAGCACAGTACGTCCACGCTTTCTGTGGGTATAATCTGCCTCAGTACCCTTTAAGGAACTTAGGTACTGATCTTTGTGTTTTATTATTGTATTATTTATTACGATACATTGTAATGCCTGCATTGAAGGTTATATATGTCTAGTTAATAGTTCTGGTCGCCTTCTGGAATAAATCTAGCAGTGTAGTGTTCAGTGGATGTTAAGGGTTGTGTTACAAAGTTTAGCATCATCCTATTTCATATGTTTGGTGATCAGTTGTTTGTTTTTTAATTAACCTTTGCTATTGTATTCGCTGTTTTACAGCAGGTTTCTGAATTTTTTTATATTATTGCCGTTCCTGGCGTGTAAGGCCTTCAGCCGTGATTGTAGTCATTTGCCATAAAATTCTAATTTTAGCAGTAAGCCTTAAAATCTTATTTACTGCCATTCCTGTCGTCTGATTCCTTCTGCTGTGTTTGTGGCGACTTACCTTTAATATTTCAATACCTGTAAGTCGTAAATTGCAGCGAGTTCTTAAACAATTCTTAATTTATTGCCATTCTTGGCGTGTAAGGCCTTCTTCCCAGATCAAAGATTATCTGCTGTATCTGTATTTAATGGTGATTTGCTAAATTGTAACTCACGGAAAACACTATTATTTACACAGTCGTTTATTCCTTCATTAATAATGTGTGTTTTTTTTATTTATTGTTAAGTCTGGGATTATTGGTTTAAAATAAATTGTGCGTAACTGTAAAAGGCAACCAGTAATAACTGATTACGGCCCCGTGCACAATCGTAAGCGAATCCTGCCTTCCCTTGACTACCAAGCTTCATCTGGTAGCAGAGCGTGGTTACGATTGTAATATCGCCATTTCAGTTACTGTTGGTTTGAATTGTTAAAGTCTGTTAGTGTTGTACGATTTATGCCTCTGGTATTGTGTTCTGTTTTAGGTGATCAACCCTGTAATGGCTGTCAGGCAGTGCCCCGGGGATGGCCTATTGAGGATGGACCACCTCACTTATGAGCTGACGATAAGACGCCAGGCTATTGAAGGTCGTGTTCCGGACTTAGCAGCCTTCTTGCGTGCTACCATTCTTCAGCCGGTTGATGTCACGCCTGATGTTGTGGGTGAGACAAAGGCAGCCACTGAGTATTTGTTCAAAGCTGTTAGGAGTCTTGATGACAACATAGGCGTTTTAGAGGGCGCTCAACCTAGTTTATTCCGGGCAGAGTTGATACATTTCACCAACAGGATATCTCATTTAAGGGTATTAAAGATAGAAGATTGTGATAAGGAATCAACCGCTGAATTGGGGTCCTTGGTTAATAAATTGCGGTTTAAGGTTACATGTTTAGAGCTTGATGGGAAGAGGACGGGGGAGCAGGATTTGTTATCTTGCGGGCGGTGCGCTATCGAGCCCGGGAATAACGCCCTTATGTCCTCCGAGGGGTTAGCCGGGGCATCTGTTTAGAGACATCACAAAATTAGCGATAGACCTACTCGAACAAACTGAACTGTTGTTCTGGTTGTTGGTTCGCTTTGAGCAAGACGCTGATGCGTTTGGCGTTTCGCATCAGGTAATTTTGATATATTTTCTTTCGCGGTTCTCTTTTATTTTACCTTTTTGCCGAGTTTTCTAGCGCTCCATATAAATCTGTATTGTTTTCTTTATTTTCACTACAACGTCGCTCTGTTTTACGATACAAATAACCAGTTTTGGAACAAAACTTGAATTAAACATTCACAATTTCAGTTTTGCTGTAAATATTGAAGAAAGGTAACACACAGGAGAATAAATCCGTAGAACAAAATTTTTCCGTAGATTACGCAGCTCGTTATATATCAGCAGTCAGTTTCTAGACGGTTCACTGCTTACGAGCTAGAGGATTCTAGTAAGACACTGATAGCATACGCAAAAAAGCGATGTACGAGGGCAGTTCAATAAGTAATGCAACACTTTTTTTTCTCGGCCAATTTTGGTTGAAAAACCCGGAAATTTCTTGTGGAATATTTTCAAACATTCCCGCTTCGTCTCGTATAGTTTCATTGACTTCCGACAGGTGGCAGCGCTGTACGGAGCTGTTAAAATGGCGTCTGTAACGGATGTGCGTTGCAAACAACGGGCAGTGATCGAGTTTCTTTTGGCGGAAAACCAGGGCATCTCAGATATTCATAGGCGCTTGCAGAATGTCTACGGTGATCTGGCAGTGGACAAAAGCACGGTGAGTCGTTGGGCAAAGCGTGTGTCATCATCGCCGCAAGGTCAAGCAAGACTGTCTGATCTCCCGCGTGCGGGCCGGCCGGCTCCTGCAATGGCGGAGCGTGCGAACACACTCGTTCGAGATGATCGACGGATCACCATCAAACAACTCAGTGCTCAACTTGACATCTCTGTTGGTAGTGCTGTCACAATTGTTCACCATTTGGGATATTCAAAGGTTTGTTCCCGCTGGGTCCCTCGTTGTCTAACCGAACACCATAAAGAGCAAAGGAGAACCATCTGTGCGGAATTGCTTGCTCGTCATGTGGCTGAGGGTGACAATTTCTTGTCAAAGATTGTTACAGGCGATGTAACATGGGTTCATCACTTCGAACCTGAAAACTCCCCTACCAAGAAAAAGTTTAAAGCCATACCCTCAGCCAGTAAAGTCACGGTTACAGTCTTCTCGGACGCTGAAGGGGTTATTGTGTTCGATGTCCTTCCCCATGGTCAAACGATCAACTCTGAAGTGTATTGTGCTACTCTTCAGTAATTGAAGAAACGACTTCAGCGTGTTCGTAGACACAAAAATCTGAACGAACTTCTCCTTCTTCATGACAACGCAAGACCTCACACAAGTCTTCGCACTCGAGAGGAGCTCACAAAACTTCAGTGGACTGTTCTTCCTCATGCACCCTACAGCCCCGATCTCGCACCGCCGGATTTCCATATGTTTGGCCCAATGAAGGACGCAATCCGTGGGAGGCACTACGCGGATGATGAAGAAGTTATTGATGCGGTACGACGTTGGCTCCGACATCGACCAGTGGAATGGTACCTACCGTGCAGGCATACAGGCCCTCATTTCAAGGTGGCGTAAGGCCATAGCATTGAATGGAGATTACGTTGAAAAATAGTGTTGTGTAGCTAAAAGATTGGGGAATAACGTGGTGTATTTCAATGCTGAATAAAACAACCCCTGTTTCAGAAAAAAAAAATGTGTTGCATTACTTATTGAACTGCCCTCGTATGATGTTACGCTTGATAGGCATGCAAAACACTTAACGCACAGGTAACGCTGGTAGGATCTTAACTGACCAAACCTACTTGGAAAACTAGCATAGCCTGCGCTTACTTATGGTAGTCTGCAGTAGCCTACGGTAGCTTTACAACTCCATGACAGACTCGTGGCACGCTCGGAGGCTCTACAGACAGGTAGAGGGAGTGGATACTCACCGCAGCAGCATGAGCGGAGCCAGGCAGATGGCGAACGCCGTCGCCATGGAGACGAGGTACTTGTGCGCTCGCCGCTCCCTCCACAGATCCACTTGTAGTTCGTACGTGTCGCGCTCCTCCACCGCCCTGCAACACCAACAGGTACCGCACTGAGTGCAGCTACAAGTATGTGTAATTCACTGGTCTCCATAAGGGAGCTCTAACTAACTAATCGTACTCCGTTCAACTGCAACACCGAAGAAGGATACCACACAACTAATGCGTAGGGCAATGGAGTGTGGCTACCACTACAGAGGACGTAAGAAAATGAAACACCTAAATCTGTCCTTATAATGTCATTTATTGTATGGCTACTACAGTTCCGGTGTTTCAGTTCGCTATATGCAGGCCTTAGCTGATGCTGAGGGGCTTAACACCATCCGTATACGCGACGCATCAGTCGCCATCATCTTTAACTGGTTTTCGCAGACTACACCTGTAGCCGCGATGTTGCTAGTGGTAGTTGGTGGTTAGAGAGACAATATCGTGGTTACAGGTAGTCTGTGGAAACCAGTTACAGATGTTGGCCACGTGTGTGTACAGATGTTCACCCCCTTAGCGTCCAAAATGGTTCAAATGCCTCTGAGCACTATGGGACTCAACTGCTGAGGTCATAAGTCCCCTAGAACTTATAACTAGTTAAACATAACTAACCTAAGGACATCACACACATCCATGCCCGAGGCAGGATTCGAACCTGCGACGTAGCGGTTTCGCGGTTCCAGACTGCAGCGCCAGAACCGCGCGGCCACTTCGGCCGGCCCTTAGCGTCAGCTAAGGTCTGAAGATGGTGCACTGAAGGACCGAAACTGATAGCCATACAATAAATGACATCACAACGACATAAGTGAACGGCCAAATTCCACCAGGCCTCCAATCACAAGGACAGACATGCAAAAACCACAGACGATTGTGGAGGAGCCTTTGTTCGAGTTAGTCAGCCCGCCATTTGGCTCTCCTTCCTGGGTGTTCTGGCCCACATGGGTTGGCACGAGACTACAGGGTTCTGTTGCAGGTGCAGATGGCTTCAATAACTCTTCTTTATAGGTACATCTACATTACGAAATCCACTTTGCAATCTGTGGTAGAGGGTGCTTTGAGTACCACTGTCACTTCCTCCCTTTCCTGTTCAAGTGGCGAATGGTTGGCTGGAAGAATGATGCCCGATAAGCCCCATGTGGGGTCTTGTCTCTTTTAATTTTATCTTCATAGTCTTTTCGCGAGATGTGCGTAGGAGAAAGCAACACATTTGTTCACACTTCTAAGAACGCAACCTCTCGGAAGTTCAACAATAATGCACACTGTGATGGGGAACGCCTCTGTTACAGCACCTACTGTAAGTAGGCTGTTTATGTTCTTCAAAACGTCGAATGACTCTGCGGTGGGTTTGCTCTGTTGTGGCCCATTACCTGTCTGCATGTCAAGAGTCAGCACTGTCTTTCCGTTGGAAGGACAACACTACTTGTTCAAGACTGCACGGAAATCCACTACTTCCGTGTGCATTTTCTTTTACTGCTCAGACTTTGAAAAAAATTTTACTATGATGAAGGATCAGGACTATCTTTATGGACTGTGAGAAAATTTTAGCTTTTGACCAACATTGTATCAATAAGTGTGTGCATTTGATTTCTTTGTTATTGTAATTACGATTATGAAAAATTTTAACAAATATATATTGCCCAGTGCCCAAAACAATTTGTAAAATTTTTTGTGGGGAGCATTGGGGCTATGTAAGTAGGCTGTTTATGTTTTCTTATTGGCAACGTTACGTAGCGCTCTGTATGAAAATCACTGACTGTGCTGTGTGCAGTCTGTGGACAGTTTGCATTGTTGTCTGCCATTGTAGTGTTGGGCAGCTGTATGTGAACAGCGCGTAGCGTTGCGCAGTTGGAGGTGAGCCGCCAGCAGTGGTGGATGTGGGGAGCGAGATGGCGGAGTTTTGAAATTTGTAAAAATGGATGTCATGAACTGCTGTATATATTATGACTTTTGATGACTATTAAGGTAAATACATTGTTTGTTCTCTATTAAAATCTTTCATTTGCTAACTATGCCTATCAGTAGTTAGTGCCTTCTGTAGTTTGAATCTTTTATTTAGCTGGCAGTAGTGGCGCTCGCTGTAGTGCAGTATCTTGAGTAACGAAGATTTTTGTGAGGTAAGTGATTTGTGAAAGGTACAGGCTAATGTTAGTCAGGGCCATTCCTTTGTAGGGATTTCTGAAAGTCAGATTGCGTCGCGCTAAAAAAAATATTGTGTGTCAGTTTAAGCACAGTCGTGTATAATTTTTCTAAGGGGATGTTTCACTACCACTGGAGCTGATTGATCATCTCAGTGAACATTTCGTGCTTGCTAAATGAACCTGTAACGAAAGGTGCTGCTCTTGTTTGAATCTCTGTTTTCTCTATAGGTCCCATGTGGTACAGACCCCGTACTGATGAGCAATATTCAAGACACAGTGTGTGCCCTGTTCAGAGATGTAGCCTTGCGTTGACCCACCACGTCCTCGTACTGGTACAGTGGAGGTGGCGGACACTACAGAAGGCTACGCACGCTGATGTGAGCGAGCACACAGACAAAATACTGAGTTTCATTCGAGGCCAGCTGAGGCTAGAACAGCATACCTGTAGGCCATAGCGACTGTGTTTAGTACAGCCGGTGGTGTATAGGCCAAGTCTGAGGCGTGGAGAGGAGGGGTGCCAAGACGTTCTGAGCTCCGAACCTCGGGGTAAAGGTGGCATGTACAGGGTGTTTCAAAAATGACCGGTATATTTGATACGGCAATAAAAACTAAACGAGCAGCGATAGAAATACACCGTTTGTTGCAATATCCTTGGGACAACAGTACATTTTCAGGCAGACAAACTTTCGAAATTACAGTAGTTACAATTTTCAACAACAGATGGCGCTGTGGTCTGGGAAACTCTATAGTACGATATTTTCCACATATCCACCATGCGTAGCAATAATATGGCGTAGTCTCTGAATGAAATTACCCGAAACCTTTGACAACGTGTCTGGCGGAATGGCTTCACATGCAGATGAGATGTACTGCTTCAGCTGTTCAATTGTTTCTGGATTCTGGCGGTACACCTGGTCTTTCAAGTGTCCCCACAGAAAGAAGTCACAGGGGTTCATGTCTGGCGAATAGGGAGGCCAATCCACGCCGCCTCCTGTACGTTTCGGATAGCCCAAAGCAATCACACGATCATCGAAATATTCATTCAGGAAATAAAAGACGTCGGCCGTGCGATGTGGCCGGGAACCATCTTGCATAAACCACGAGGTGTTCGCAGTGTCGTCCAAGGCAGTTTGTACCGCCACAAATTCACGAAGAATGTCCAGATAGCGTGATGCAGTAATCGTTTCGGATCTGAAAAATGGGCCAATGATTCCTTTGGAAGAAATGGCGGCCCAGACCAATACTTTTTGAGGATGCAGGGACGATGGGACTGCAACATGGGGCTTTTCGGTTCCCCATATGCGCCAGTTCTGTTTATTGACGAAGCCGTCCAGGTAAAAATAAGCTTCGTCAGTAAACCAAATGCTGCCCACATGCATATCGCCGTCATCAATCCTGTGCACTATATCGTTAGCGAATGTCTCTTGTGCAGCAATGGTAGCGGCGCTGAGGGGTTGCCGCGTTTGAATTTTGTACCGATAGAGGTGTAAACTCTGGCGCACGAGACGATACGTGGACGTTGGCGTCATTTGGACCGCAGCTGCGGCACGGCGAACGGAAACCCGAGGCCGCTGTCGGATCACCTGCTGCACTAGCTGCGCGTTGCCCTCTGTGGTTGCCATACGCGGTCGCCCTACCTTTCCAGCACGTCCATCCGTCACGTTCCCAGTCCGTTGAAATTTTTCAAACAGATCCTTTATTGTATCGCTTTTCGGTCCTTTGGTTACATTAAACCTCCGTTGAAAACTTCGTCTTGTTGCAACAACACTGTGTTCTAGGCGGTGGAATTCCAACACCAGAAAAATCCTCTGTTCTAAGGAATAAACCATGTTGTCCACAGCACACTTGCACGTTGTGAACAGCACACGCTTACAGCAGAAAGACGACGTACAGAATGGCGCACCCACAGACTGCGTTGTCTTCTATATCTTTCACATCACTTGCAGTGCCATCTGTTGTTGAAAATTGTAACTACTGTAATTTCGAAAGTTTGTCCACCTGAAAATGTACTGTTGTCCCAAGCATATTGCAACAAACGGTGTATTTCTATCGCTGCTCGTTTAGTTTTTATTGCCGTTTCAAATATACCGGTCATTTTTGAAACACCCTGTAAAGGTGGCATGCTAATAATGATGACGGCTGTCCAGTGGAGGCGGTGCCCGACAGCACTGCGCCCATCTGGTTACGGTCGCCAGCTCGAAGCAGCCTGGTGGTTCGATTGGCGCTATAAATAACGCCCCGGTGACAGACCGGCTGTCTGGCAGCGAAGGCGTGCACAGCTATTTGGCACACTGCTGCTTCATCTCATTGTTATGAGGTTCCTTCCACTCGTTGATGTAACCTATGGCGCGGTTTTGCAGGTCAGATGTATCGTCAGCAGTAGGCCTTAGGGACACTAACTGAAACCCCGCGTCCCGAATCTCCTTGACGTCACTGTACTCTGTCTGAACCGCAACAAAAGCTTACCAACTGTGCGGATACAGTAAGGTTTTTCGGGCATATACAGGGTTATTACAAATGATTGAAGTGATTTCACAGCTCTACAATAACTTTATTATTTGAGATATTTTCACAATGCTTTGCACAAACATACAAAAACTCAAAAAGTTTTTTTAGGCATTCACAAATGTTCGATATGTGCCCCTTTAGTGATTCGGCAGACATCAAGCCGATAATCAAGTTCCTCCCACACTCGGCGCAGCATGTCCCCATCAATGAGTTCGGAAGCATCGTTGATGCGAGCTCGCAGTTCTGGCACGTTTCTTGGTAGAGGATGCTTAAACACTGAATCTTTCACATAACCCCACAGATAGAAATCGCATGGGGTTAAGTCGGGAGAGCGTGAAGGCCATGACATGAATTGCTGATCATGATCTCCACCACGACCGATCCATCGGTTTTCCAATCTCCTGTTTAAGAAATGCCGAACATCATGATGGAAGTGCGGTGGAGCACCATCCTGTTGAAAGATGAAGTCGTCGCTGTCGGTCTCCAGTTGTGGCATGAGCCAATTTTCCAGCATGTCCAGATACACGTGTCCTGTAACGTTTTTTTCGCAGAAGAAAAAGGGGCCGTAAACTTTAAACCGTGAGATTGCACAAAATGGAGTTAGCAGTTGGTGGATCTTTGTTGAACTTCGTCCTGAAGTGTCGTTGCACTGTTATGACTGACTGATGAGCGTGCATTTCAAGCACGAAACACGCTTTCTCGGCTCCTGTCGCCATTTTGTCTCACTGCGCTCTCGAGCGCTCTGGCGGCAGAAACTTGAAGTGCGGCTTCAGCCCAAAAAAACTTTATGAGTTTTTCTACGTATCTGTAGTGTGTCGTGACCATATGTCAATGAATGGAGCTACAGTGAATTTATGAAATCGCTTCAATCATTTGTAATAGCCCTGTAGAGGTGCGAAATGTAGTCGCTGATACGACTAGCAAGATGTCGAATTCAGCTCCTGTTAACAGAAACGTAATACCACGCTCCTCCAGCTCTTTGCCAGAGTTCACCAATCACTGCAAATCGGTAAGAGTGCGTGTCAATCTCTTGGTAATGCACGAGTGGGAGAGGGATCTGGAGAACACGCTGACCAAAGCAACGGCCAAACGCCCTCTGAATTGGAGTAGGTCAGTGCAGCAAGAGCAATATGTGGTCTTGCATTGTCTGGTTGAAAGATATTCCAGAACGTTTGAGGTTACTGAACGTTACAAGTTAGGAATGTAACAGCTGATGTCTGGGTGATTGTCTCGTGTACACATAGCATCCCACACTATCAGTCCAGGTGCTGCTCCCACATGACGAAAACGAAAGAAATTTAGTCACGTTAATTATCTTCAGAGCCTCTACACATGGATACATCTTTTGTGATTTTGCATGCCGAACCGCTGTTCGTCTGATAATACGGCGTGACGCTACTCCTGCATCCAATGTTGTAGCTAGGTGAAATCTGCTGCAATGGTCACTCTGATGAAAGTCCGTGATATTCCAGACGTCATTCCACTGCCCATGGCGATACTTGTGTTTCTGCAAACAGTTTGGTTTCATGAACGGAGGTATGTGACATGGCTGTACGATCCTGCATGGCAGATGAACAACATGTCTGTCCTCTGAGAAGCTAGTCGCGAGGGGGTGCAGATGTCGAGCGTGCTGTTGAGTGTGGTGCTCCTGAGCTCGCAGATCCCATATTTGAACGACAGCTGTGAGATCAAAACCGACACGAGCAGGAATATCGTAGACAGGCCATGATAGCGAGGGCTATTGCTTTTTTCCAAGTTCCAATCTGTTTTTAAGTGGAAGCCACAGTGAAAACCAAAAGAGTTTTATTTCCACTATTTAGCTAAAACTTGCAGCCAGTCTATTGTTTTCAACATATGATCCATAAATAATATGAACAACAGTGGAGACAGGTTGCAGCCTTGTCTTACCCCTGAAACTACTCTGAACCATGAACTCAATTTACCGTCAGCAGTTAGAGTTGACGGTAAATTGAGTTCATGGTTCAGAGTAGTTTCAGGCGTAAGACAAGGCTGCAACCTGTCTCCACTGTTGTTCATATTATTTATGGATCATATGTTGAAAACAATAGATTGGCTGGGTGATATTAAGATATGTGAACACAAAATAAGCAGTCTTGCATATGCGGATGATTTAGTTGTGATGGCAGATTCGATTGAAAGTTTGCAAAGTAATATTTCAGAGCTAGATCAGAAATGTAAGGACTATGGTATGAAGATTAGCATCTCCAAAACAAAGTAATGTCAGTGGGAAAGAAATATAAACGGATTGAGTGCCAAATAGGAAGAACAAAGTTAGAACAGGTGGACGGTTTCAAGTACTTAAGATGCATATTCTCACAGGATGGCAACATAGTGAAAGAACTGCAAGCGAGGTGTAGCAAAGCTAATGCAGTGAGCGCTCAGCTACGATCTACTCTCTTCTGCAAGAAGGAAGTCAGTACCAAGACTAAGTTATCTGTGCACCGTTCAATCTTTCGACCAACTTTGTTGTATGGGAGCGAAAGCTGGGTGGATTCAGGTTACCTTATCAACAAGGTTGAGGTTACGGATATGAAAGTAGCTAGGATGATTGCAGGTACTAGTAGATGGGAACAATGGCAGGAGGGTGTCCACAATGAGGAAATCAAAGAAAAACTGGGAATGAACTCTATAGATGTAGCAGTCAGGGCGAACAGGCTTAGATGGTGGGGTCATGTTACACGCATGGGAGAAGCAAGGTTACCCAAGAGACTCATGGATTCAGCAGTAGAGGGTAGGAGGAGTCGGGACAGACCGAGGAGAAGGTACCTGGATTCGGTTAAGAATGATTTTGAAGTAATAGGTTTAACATCAGAAGAGGTAGCAATGTTAGCACTGAATAGGGAATCATGGAGGAACTGTATAAGGGGGGCTATGCTCCAGACTGAACGCTGAAAGGCATAATCGGTCTTAGATGATGATGATGATGATGATGATGATTCCAGCTGTTACTCCACATTGTCGCCGCTCCGACTTACACATCTAGCCACTAGACCACGAGCTGCGGACGTCGCAATACTGAATTCCCTAACGATTTCCGAAAGGGAATGTCCCATGCGTGTAGCTCCAACTACCATTCGGCGTTCAAAATCTGTCAATGCCCATCGTGTGGCCATAAACACTTCGGAAACCTTTTCACATGAATCTTTTGAGTACAAATAACAGCTCCACAAATGCAGTGCCCTTTTATACTTTGTATACATGATACTAAAGCCATCTGTATGTGTGCATCTCGCTACCCCATGACTTCCGTCACCTCAATTTAAGCTGCCTGTTCTGCACACACCGTTCATACCAGTCCAGAATGTCTTCCTCATGTGAAGACATTCCTTCCATCTGTTGACTACAGTTGGTACTATTTGAATAAGGCGTACCTTATTTAAGGACAAGGAATATGTCTGCTATCACGAAATAAAGTATTATATTTATTTATTTCAAGTTTCTGCTACCAGTCACTTTTTAAAATGGTTCAAATGGCTCTGAGCACTACGGAACTTAACATCTGAGGTCATCAGTCCCCTAGAACTTGGAACTACTTAAACAAAACTAAGGACATCACACACATCCATGCCCGAGGCAGGATTCGAACCCGCGACCGTAGCAGTCGCGCCGTCACTTTTTATTTTATGCTTAATCTAACATAATGCAACGCGATTCGAACATGTTCTGTTGATCTTCAGGCTTTTATACTTACATACATACATACATACATACATAGAGAAATGTTACTTAAAAATAAACAGTCTTAAACTAGATTAATCTAGAACACTTTTTCTATTGTTTTTTACTGTAGCTGCTGGTGTGGCATTTGAGGGGAAGAAGGGCGTGTATGGCTAGAAATCGAAATCAGTGATGTCTTCTGCTGGTTTTATTCTTAGTGGTTGAGTATGTATATCACAGCCTGTATAGGTTGCAGATAGATTTGCAAGAGTTATGTGTTACGAAAATGGTGTGAAGTTGATCACTTACAATTTCAGCATCTCGCTGCTTCACTTGCATCACTGGCGTAATGGAGGAGCTGTTGATTGAAATTACACTGCTGCACATTATATTTTGTCACTGATTGCCAACATAATTCACTGCACAAATTGCTTCGATGTTATACACACAACACAAGATGGCGGACTGTAGCATTTGAGTCTGTACCGATTATCGAGGTTTTGTATCGATATTCTGATTACTGACAGATTTGTAGTCAATTATTTACATTGACATCTCTTGAATCTATTGATTTAGAACTGGCTTAAGACTGTTGAAGAATTTCGAGTTTTTGAATTCGGTTATTTCATTATGAATGTTCAACTGGTTCAAATGGCTCTGAGCACTATGGGACTTGACTTCTGAGGTCATCAGTCCCCTAGAACTTAGAACTACTTAAACCTAACTAACCTAAGGACTTCACACACATCCATGCCCGAGGCAGGATTCGAACCTGCGACCGTAGCGTTCGCGCGGTTCCAGAGTGTAGCGCCCAGAATCGCTCGGCCACCCCGGCCGGCTCATTATGAACGTTATCTCCATGCTTTGTGTTATGTATGAAAATTTCCATTTCTTCCGTGATATCCGTTCTTTTACTTTCTCCTAATTTGTGTAAAATTTCGAGGTTGTCTTCGACTTTCAAAGGGTGGTCTGTGTCTTTAATGTGAGTTGCTACTGCTGATTTGTTACATTTATCAAGCCTGTAGCAGTGTAAATGTTCTTTGATCCGGGTTCTGAAATTTCTGCCCGTTTGGCCGATATAATGTTTATTACATTGGCTGCAGGTATTTTTGTAAGTGCCAGATGCAGCAAGACTTGTATCTGGTGGTTTTATGTAATACATAATTGTCCCACACAGTCACGGTTCACAAACACAGCCATTATGGCTGAAAATAATAAAGTATTATATGAATGCGTGGTGTCTGTTCTTTCGAATATGTCCGGCGATGGCGGATAGGTGGCGCTCGGTGCGAATGTAGATCGGCCACGAGGCGTGCCGGGACAGTTCGGGCAGTTGCGATAATGCTGTGTCCGGATGCCGCGGCAGTTAATTCACCTGTAAAGTATGCAGGAGATTCTGCGCCCGGATCTCAGTCCAGTACACATTTTCAGTCGTCGCTGCCGCGTAATGTCCCGCTGCCGCTGAGAGCAGTGATCTCCTTTTAATTTACTTAGAAATAAAGTATGTCGCTGAGTTTGGTAGGTTACTATAGTTCAATTCTTTTATCTTTGCGGCTCGCGCATGCCCGCCCAGACGCGGGAGATTGCTGCGTTGCCAGTTGCACACGACGCACGCGCCAATAGAAGCAGCGCCATAGTATAGCATAGTTCGCAAGCTTACGTTTAGGGGGGAGCGCGCAGTTCATGAAGTAAAGCCACCACGGCCGCATTAACCCTTTCGCTGCTACAGAGACGTACTCCCTGCATTCCGCGCTGTGCGCGATCTTGTCACTGCACTGCTCGCCTGTGCAGACATATCGTGTTCCGACTGCTTTGACACTCTTATCAATCGATTCCACAAAAACTATTTGGCCCAAAAATTAGATTTTTACACATCTTCTTGACTGATACCTTCCCCCCATAAATGACTTAATTTTGTTTCGATGTTCGACGCAATTATTATGCAGCATTAAATATAGTAAGCCATTGCACGAAATATTGAAGAGTTTGCAGAGGTAAAAGTCAATAGAGTATACTTTCCGTATGGTCGATTTTAGTTGCCACAATGTTGAGAATGAAATGTGGACCAGATACCTAAATTTCATATAAAATTTACTCTATAGCAATAGCTCATTTAAGTACCACATAGGTGTCGTATGTAATATTGAGAAATATTCCGTCTTTCGCGACTGTAACTAAAGTTTTATTTACACTGAGCACGTTTGGCTTTATTTTAAAGCACTTCAATCAATCAAAAGGAAGTAGACAAAATACATTAAACAAAACTGTGGAATTACAAAAACATTAGGACTTGAATATACCGTCCATCAGTGGAGTGCTCTGAGCTATGTCAAATATAATTTTTGTATGTGGCACACACAAACATTTATTTGCTAAAACACTGATCTGCCAACACAAACGTTGAATATTGTGTTACCGCAGCACAAAACTACGAAAGGTGACTTGGCAATGGAGGAGACAAAATACTGTCGACTGAAGATGCTTCAAAAGAGAGAAACGCGTCTGGCCTTGTTACAGTTGCAGAAGAGGAATATATTTCAGTACCATTGGTAAAACTGCGACTGTGGAACAAAAACAAGAAAGAGAACATGAGTACCATTGTGTATGTGCCATACCTTTCCTTGATTGAAGTGCTTTAAAATAAAGCCAAACTCGTCCGGTGTAAATAATACTTTTATTACAGTCGCGAAAGACGGAATATTTCTCAATATTACATACGACACCTATGTCGTACTTAAATTAAATGAGATATTGTTATACAGTAAATTTTATATGAAATTTCATTCTCAATATTGTGTCAACTAAAATCGACCATACGGAAAGTATACGCTATGGACTTCTACCTCTGCAAACTCTTCAAAATTTCGTGCAATGGTTTACTGCATTTAATGCTGCATAATAACTGCGTTGAACATCGAAACAAAATTAAGTCATTTATGGGGGGAAGGTATCAGTCAAGAAGACGTGTAAAAATCAATTTTTTGGGCCAAATAGTTTTTGTGAAATCGAATGATAAGTGTGTCAAAGCAGTGGGAACACCATGTGTCTGCACAGGCGAGCAGTGCAGTGATGACAAAATCGCGCACAGCGCGGAATGCGGCGAGCACGTGTCTGCAGCAGCGAAAGGGTTAATGAAGAGACAAAGCACTAGAAATTTCAAAAAATTGTATTCAAACGAATATAATTTGTGAAGTAAGGCACTTCGATATTGTTTTTAAATAATGAAAATATTAAGCACCACATAAGGTTTGAACTCAGAATTCCTCGCGTAGCAGCCCAACGCCTTAACCATTACGCTAACGCACCTTGTCTGGCTACATAACGCCATGAGGACTGTAACACGTCATGAAAACTACTGAAACACTGCTGGTATGACTATGAATTGCTCACGCTTCGTCGAAGTACAATAGGAAATAAACAATTACCGCTGTTCTTTATTGCGAAAAAGCGGTTCGTGAGAGTGATACAAATCTTTCCTTGCTGTCGCGTGAATTAGGAGTCTTATTGCTTGTATGGTTTAATTAATTAATAGAATATGAAGCAATTGGCATAAAGAATGCTTTTTCCAAACTTTCTATAAAAGAATGTCTGCTATCAAGACATTGCTTTTGTTCTATTACTTTATTTATGACTGAACGTTCTAAAACTGAAGAAACTCGTCCATGTTCTGCACTGCAGTCGAGATGTGGCAACGTCGTTCTCTGTTCATTGGCTGGCTGTGTTTTGTGACGTCAGATGCGCAGAACGAACCTAAAATCGGCCGCCAACATAAATGACGCGCACTTTAAACGTAGTGGAGATTGGGCCACCGGTTGAAGTGATATGCTCAAAGCGGATCGGCCTCGGTGAGACAGTATTAATGATGAAGATGCCCAGTGCACGCGACACTGACCTCAGTTCTGGTGAGTGGTCAGTAGGAGAGGAGTACCTGTGCGGCAGGATGTCGTCCCCGGAGCGCGCGGCCTCCCGCAGCACGACGGCCAGCACGTGGTGCTGCCGCGGCGCCGCCTGCTGCTGGCGCGCCCGCAGCTCCCGCGAGATGCGCAGCTGCAGGCACGCCGTCACCGTCAGCGGCAGCACGAACCTGCGCAGCACCGGCCACACGCTCTCCGTCATCTACCTTGTCGTAGCCGAGCCCTTCGTATTTCCCTTAGTTAGATTATTATTAAATATACGAACTTTCAGCGTGGTGGGTCAGCAACTTCTGTTATCCAATACAACGAAAAAAACAGTCCAGAGTTACAAATTTCACTCTTTTTTTCACTTGATGACTGGGGGTCCCTGCCTGGAACTGGTCAACGAGTGAATAAAAAAACTGAAATTTTCAAGTTTGGACCGATTTCTTCGTGGTACTCCTATTAGGTATTACAAAGATTTACACATTACAATATTTTCTAGAGCGTTAGCACACTAACTAACACACAGGGCAGCAAGTGTAGATGTGCTGTGAGGTGTTGTGAGGGATCAGTACATTTCGCACACGCTTATTTTATCTATGTACTAGCCTTTTACCTGCGCTTTGGCTCTGTGTGGCAAATACTGTATACTGCACACATCTCATCCCCCACCTCTGTCCACCTTCTCCTCCCCCTCCCCTATCCGTCTCCTTCTCCCCCACTCTCCCTGCCCACCTCCTCCTTTTCCTATGCCACCTGCCCACTATCTCTCTCCATCTTCCACTTGCCTCCTATACATACCCTTTGTTATCGTCTCTCTGTCCATACCCTACTGTTTCTGTCCATCTCGTCCTCGACCCTGTCTGTTCTTCTCTTCCTCCTCCTCTGCCATCTCCTACTTCCCTCTCTCTCTCTCTCTTCATCTCCTCCTCCTCATATCTCTGTCCATCTATTCCAACCACCTCTCTGTCCACCTCCTCCTGTCCTTCTCCCCTCCCCCCAAAAAATCAGTCCATGTCTTCCTCTGCTTTCTTCTCTTGCTTTCTCTGTCCACCTCATCCTCCCTTCTCTCGCTGTCAGTCTCTTCCTACTCTCCTCTCACACCAGTCACACCCTTTTGCACGTAAGAGGGAAATTTGAAAAGTCCGTGCAAAGTCCGAGAGATGGCACCACCGGTGCATATCGAGGTCATGTTTAGTTTTGTAGCATCTTGGGAACGAACTCACATCAAGTTTCAGCCATATTGGTCTATTTCTTTGTGTTTGGCATTGATTTGAATCAAGGAAGTCGAGTGATTATCAAAAAATGGACGAAAACGAATTTCGTGTGGTGATTAGACATTAATTTATGAAAGACAAAACGCCTCAAGGGACCAAAGAGAAGCTTGATAAACATTATGGTGACGCTGCACCTTCGATTAGAACAAAGTCAATAATTCAAGAACAGTCTTAATCGCATTTATTATTGTTATAATACCGCTAACCGGTTTCAACGGGCGTTATGTAGACAGGAGTGACACCACCAGCAGTCGACCAATGGTGTAAACGCCCAGAAGATGTCCCCTACGTCGGGTTGAAACCGGCTGGCGGTATTATAACAATAATAAATGCGATTAAGACTGTTCTTGAATTATTGATTAATCATACTAATCGCTGCTTCTCCTCACAACCATGTTGTCCAAAAATCAGTTTATAAGTGGTCTCAAAATTTTAGGAGTGGCCGTATGGGCACAAGTGATGCTGAATGTTCTGGACGTCATGTGGAGGATACGACTCCAGAAATCATGGATAAAATCCATGATATGGTGATGATGACAGAAGAGTTAAGGTGCTTGAGATAACTAGTGCCGTGGGCATCTCCTGTGAACGGGTACATAATATTTTGCATAAATATTTGGACAAAAGAAAGCTATCCGCAAGATGGGTTTCGCAATTGCTCACGCTTGACCAAAAGCGCAATCGTGTGAAGTTTTGCAAGGATGGTTTGCAGCTGTTCAGGAAGAATCCGAAAGACTTTAAGCGTCGTTCCGTCACTGTGGATGAATGGATACATTACTATACTCCTGAGACCAAACAAGAATCTAAACAATGGGTTACCAAGGGAGAATCTGCACCAAAAAAGGCGAAGACTATTCCTTCGGCCGCAAAGGTTATGGCGACTGTCTTTCGGGATTCGCAAGGGATAATCCTCATAGACTATCTGCAAAAGAGTAAATCTGTTATAGGTGAATATTATTCGTCGTTACTGGACCGTTTGAAAACCGAGCTGCAAGAAAAACGCCGGCGATTGTACCGCAGAAAAGTCCTTTTCCATCACGACAATGGACAGGCACACATATCAGCAGTTGTGGTCGCAAAATTAATGGAAATAGGATTCCAACTCGTTTCACATCCCCTCTATTCTCCAGACTTGTCTCCCTCGGACTATTATTTGTTCCCCAATTTAAAGAAATGGTTGGCGGGATAAAGATTTTATTCAAACGAGGAGGAGATTGCAGCAACTAATAGCTATTTTGTAAACTTCTACCTGGAAGATACAGGAATACCTTAAGCCTGCCAAGGACGCTCGCAAACCTTTGGAAAAATCTGGAGTGTATAGGATCCCATGCATATGTGGTGAGGTTTATGTGGGTACAACCAAAAGAACTGTTTCTAAACTTTTGGAAGAGCACAAGGGAAATTGTAGAAGAGGAGAAACGGAACGATCAGCTGTTGCGGAGCATGCTTTCCAGCCAGGGAACCACAATATTCGTTTCGAGGAGACGCAAGTACTAGCGGCCACAAGCGGATACTACGAAAGGCTCTACAGGGAGGCAATCGAAATCGATAAACACCCAAATAATTTCAACCGAAAGGAGGAGGGCGTGAAATCAAACGGTATATGGATGCCGGTGTTAAAGAAGATGTGTACCACCCGTCCACTACTGGCTGATGGCAACGGCGATCGACGGCGACGGACAGCGGCCAATTGCACTGACGTTTTCAAAACATGTGACGTCACACCGCGGCGCGGGAGCGCGCGGACACGGAATTTAGCGGCAGTCAGTAGCGAGCCAGTGGGTGTGTTGGACCTTCCATCGAGCTACGGACCCCCTTGAAGATGTCTCCCACAGTCGGAGACGAAACGTTGGGAATTGAGACAAAATTTATCAACCGACTACGGCATAACAGCCCGAATAATTATAATGGACATAAAAAAGGTTTACCCCAAACATGTAAGTAGTTTTTATTTTTACACGGAATTTTCAAACACCCCTCGTATACCCCCAGGAACACATTCTAATACTACCAGAACGACCGTATAGGAGCTCGGTGGTTCTTACCTCACAGTCCACAGTACCTCTTCTGAGACAATAAGTAGTATTTGTCTTACTTATATATATATATATATATATATATATATATATATATATATATATATATATATATATGTTTGTATATGTATATGATTTATTTATTTTCTTTACATTTGCCTGGGATAAAAAGATGTGGTTCCCAATATGAAGCTAGGTTTTGATATGTGAAACGTTTTTATCATGAACACCACCTGATTCATGGCAGCCAGGCAGTAAGTAAGGGAGCAACCTTGTGAAGCCTTGTCTTTGGAAAAATGGTAACTTCTAATAGAAACACAGAGGACAGAGTGCGATTAGTAACGACACATGGGAACATTTTAGATTAATGCAAATCAACGAAATAAATATTGTAACCTGAAAAGAATGCACGCAGATGGAAGAAATAAAGTATTTAGTATTAGGTGTAGGCCACAAAAATGAACTACTATAAAAGAGTGTCTCTGTTGACGGTTAATGTAGAATGAATTAATTTAAAAAGTTTTAACCCTCTCTCTATTGCAGTACTACATATAACATGTATGATTACCTACAGTAATTTTGTGTTACGGAAAGTATAAATGAAAGAACTTAATTGTGATGTATAGACCAAACATACCACTTATGTGTAATGTTTGTTAAGCTATTACTATGAGCAGGGTAGGAAATATGAGTAGAAATGAAGCTACACATTTTTGTCATTCAAAGCAGAGTGCGCTTCTGGGATTATTTTCTGATTTGTTGTTGACATTTCTTTAAAAAATGAATAATAATGTAGTCTATGTACCGGTAGAAAGATAAAATTAATCTGGGAAACATAGTATTACATCGTGCAATGTGACTCTTTTATCTTGCGGAAGTGACACCTTTCAGCTTTAATACAACAAAAAGAGAATGATTTACATTTCACTCTTGGACATTGGTGGTAAAGAATAGATTTAAATGCAGTAAATCACTTCACTGGCAAAGAAGGACGACATATGATGTTTCCAAGCTTTAGATTCGTGTTGTTGGCCTAAGCCGCACACGAAAAGGTATAAAAACAGAGATTCCTTTTTTATACATAGTTGTGAGTTGTAAGAAGTTCTGGCCTGAATACTGGACCAAAAATGTGAAGTCATAGTCTGGTCTCACACTGCTACTAAACGCCATTCGTAATACAGTTCGACTTACATTGGTAACATCGTACAATATGCGTTAGATGAGTATGTGCCAAGCAAGATCGTAAGAGATGGAAAAGAGCCACCGTGGTTCAACAACCGAGTTAGAAAACTGCTGCGGAAGCAAAGGGAACTTCACAGCAAACATAAACATAGCCAAAGCCTTGCAGACAAACAAAAATTACGCGAAGCGAAATGTAGTGTGAAGAGAGCTATGCGAGAGGCGTTCAATGAATTCGAAAGTAAAGTTCTATGTACTGACTTGGCAGAAAATCCTAAGAAATTTTGGTCTTATGTCAAAGCGGTAGGTGGATCAAAACAAAATGTACAGACACTCTGTGACCAAAATGGTACTGAAACAGAGGATGACAGACTAAAGGCCGAAATACTAAATGTCTTTTTCCAAAGTTGTTTCACAGAGGAAGATTGCACTGTAGTTCCTTCTCTAGATTGTCGCACAGATGACAAAATGGTAGATATCGAAATAGACGACAGAGGGATAGAGAAACAATTAAAATCGCTCAAAAGAGGAAAGGCCTCTGGACCTGATGGGATACCAGTTCAATTTTACACAGAGTACGCGAAGGAACTTGCCCCCCTTCTTGCAGCGGTGTACCGTAGGTCTCTAGAAGAGCGTAGCGTTCCAAAGGATTGGAAAAGGGCACAGGTCATCCCCGTTTTCAAGAAGGGACGTCGAACAGATGTGCAGAACTATAGACCTATATCTCTAAAGTCGATCAGTTGTAGAATTTTGGAACACGTATTGTGTTCGAGTATAATGACTTTTCTGGAGACTAGAAATCTACTCTGTAGGAATCAGCATGGGTTTCGAAAAAGACGGTCATGTGAAACCCAGATCGCGCTATTCGTCCACGAGACTCAGAGGGCCATAGACACGGGTTCACAGGTAGATGCCGTGTTTCTTGACTTCCGCAAGGCGTTCGATACAGTTCCCCACAGTCGTTTAATGAACAAAGTAAGAGCATATGGACTAGCAGACCAATTGTGTGATTGGATTGAGGCGTTCCTAGATAACAGGACGCAGCATGTTATTCTCAATGGAGAGAAGTCTTCCGAAGTAAGAGTAATTTCAGGTGTGCCGCAGGGGAGTGTCATATGACCGTTGCTATTCACAATATACATAAATGACCTGGTGGATCACATCGGAAGTTCACTGAGGCTTTTTGCAGATGATGCTGTGGTGTATCGAGAGGTTGTAACAATGGAAAATTGTACTGAAATGCAGGAGGATCTGCAGCGAATTGACGCATAGTGCAGGGAATGGCAACTGAATCTCAATGTAGACAAGTGTAATGTGCTGCGAATACACAGAAAGATAGATCCTTTATCATTTAGCTACAAAATAGCAGATCAGCAACTGGAAGCAGTTAATACCATAAATTATCTGGGAGTACGCATTAGGAGTGATTTAAAATGGAATGATCATATAATGTTGATTGTCGGTAAAGCAGATGCCAGACTGAGATTCATTGGAAGAATCCTAGGGAAATGCAATCCGAAAACAAAGGAAGTAGGTTACAGTACGCTTGTTCGCCCACTGCTTGAATACTGCTCAGCAGTGTGGGATCCGTACCAGATAGGGTTGATACAAGACATAGAGAAGATCCAACGGAGAGCAGCGCGCTTCGTTACAGGATCATTTAGTAATAGCGAAAGCGTTACGGAGATGATAGATAAACTCCAGTGGAAGACTCTGCAGGAGAGACGCTCAGTAGCTCGGTACGGGCTTTTGTCAAAGTTTCGAGAACATACCTTCACCGAAGAGTCAAGCAGTATATTGCTAACTCCTACGTATAGACCATGAGGATAAAATCAGAGAGATTAGAGCCCACACAGAGGCATACCGACAATCCTTCTTTCCACGAACAATACGAGACTGGAATAGAAGGGAGAACCGATAGAGGTACTGAAGGTACCCTCCGCCACACACCGTCAGGTGGCTTGCGGAGTATGGATGTAGATGTAGATGTAGAAATGAAATAAGATGCCAGTGAAAGACCTTTCTTTCTGTCGAGGCTGTAGCTGCACACGATGCATGGTGACCACCTACAGTTTCCGTAATGTTTTGTCGCCTGTTGTCTAGGAGACAAGTCTTGGAATATTAAATCTGCACTGCAGTTTGCAGTACTCCAATTGATATTTGATCGGTGACGTCACCATTGCCCCCTCTCACTTCACCGCACATATGCACACCGAAAACACATCTTTAATCATATACAACTGTGAATAAAATCAGGATTTTTCATATTACAGAGCATTATTATCATTACTACTATTATTATAATTATTAACGTATTTGTCTGTTAAACAATAAGTACATTTGGCTTTGTTTAAAAAATAACGCTTTATAAGATGTCGAGGAGGAGGAACCGGAGGAGGAGAATTCGTAGTACGTAGCTTGTTTATTAAGCGTAGTACACTGGCTACACGAAACGCAAGTATAGTACTGGAAACCAATCCCAGACTGTAATGTCACAAATTTATTTGTGACTGATTTTTCTCAACACCCTCACCTAATGCATGTTTGACTTATTTCATTCAAGTTTTTGTGGTGTTGCGAATTATACCTTTCTGCCTTATGTGACTAAAGGTATCGTATTTTTCTCCTTTCATGTAACGACTGATGACGGGGAGAGAGTGTGACACCTATAGCGACGCACCAGCTGTCAACTATCCATTCACAAATCGTAACACGCCAGCTAAAGGAACACGAGTGTCTTTGCCGATTAGGGAAAGTAGAGTTGGGTTGGGTTCTTTGGGAGAAGAGACCGAGGAGCGAGGTCATCAGTGTCATCGGATTAGGGAAGGACGGGGAAGGAAGTCGGCCGTGCCCTTTCAAAGGAACCATCCTGGCATTTGTCTGGAGCGATTTAGGGAAAACACGGAAAACCTAAATCAGGATGGCCGGACGCGGGATTGAACCGAGGGGAAGTAGACAAATCAGCTGTAGCAGAGCACGCTCTTCAGTCAGGAAGTCAAGAAGTGAAGATTCATGAAACAAAAATTTTATCTACGATGACAAAATATTATCCACAGCTATGCAGAGAAGCCACTGAAATTTTAATAGGAAAGAAGAGTCCATGAAACTTAGCGGCACATGGACAATAGTTTTGCAGAACCGCTAAACATTTTTTTAAATCCTTCACAAGACTACGATAGTTAAGTTTAATCTTTGACAAGGATCATCTCTGTTTATCGCGTGTAACCCTGGCCACGCCTATTTTTCTGCAGTATATATTCCGCTCCCAGACATCCGACCCAACCTTCGACAAGATTCAGACGGGGGAGCAACGCCTCTGACGATAACCAGAGCAGTTCTGGAGGAACAGAAGAGTGCACAACCTGAAAGGTTTACCAACAACAACGCCAAAGGCTGTTATTCTTCAGGGCAGCGATCACATATTTTCGCTGTCTTTTCCGCGACATTTAATCGTAACTGGTAACTTTATGTTAATGGTATTGGATTCAGCTATTAATGTCATGTTTTTGTTAGCCGTACTTCGAAGAGAGAGTGTTGGTTATCATTATTCACATCGGCTTACGTATTAATGGAAAGTCATGTACGGAGTTAAATGCGATAAGCAAGATTATTTTTATCAAGCGGTATATTTTTCTGTACAAGCTGCAAAGTCAGAGGAAGTCTTTACAAATCCGTTCTGAAAGGACATGATGGTTTTTGGAAGACTTTGAGATATTTTCGCTGAGGGGATAATTTTATACACTATGATTTTTTGAATCGTGTACAGATTTTGTGCTGCTCAGATGCGATTTAATAAATGCTATTGACGACAGATATAATCGAGATTAACCTCAGTCATCCCTCCTGCTCAGCATCCTACAATCTTTTCTTTCTCACGCTGTAGAAAGCCAAACCCGCAAAGGAATGGAAATTAATATTATCGGGCAATGAATAATTTTGGCCCATAGCAGAGAGAAAAAATCCTGGATGGGAGTCTTTCCTGTTTGAACTGTAGTGTAGTGGTCAGAAAACTAGGGCGTGATAAAACATAAGTAGAGATCACGAAAATGTCGCCGACAGTACCACACTAAAAGGCACAGTGAGCTATGAGGTGTAGGTAAGAATCTGGCCGGCGATGTACAAACGCGAAAGGCTATCGCAGTGATCATCGTAGAAATAACGGCCGTATCACATGATCTGAGCAGTGATAAAAAACGACAAGAAATGGCATGTTGGCATCTTTTATCCAAGTCGGAAAAAACTGATGGGTGCCACATGATCCTCCTTGGGAGGGGGGGGGGGGAAGAGGGGATAGGAGAGGGGGGGGGGCTGAAGCTGGTGTTCCAAGCTTGTAGTGCCACTCACGGTGTAAGTACGGTGATATGTTCACCGCTGGTGGTGGGCCACGCAAACCGGATTGCATATATTGATATCCAAATCACTGGATAGAGTACAAGATATGCAATGTAAAGCTGGCATTATCTTCATTTGATCGATTTACATAATGTCCTTCTATAACCACTTTTTATTTCTAGTCAGAAAAAAAGAACTCTCAACCACTTTTTGCAAATTTTTTGCTTGAAGTAACTCAGCGACATGTACCAGTGGTTCCCAACCTCTCTGAGACCGTTAACCTTGAGTGTAATCAAATATTATCCAGTACACCTCCTCCCTACCACCACCACCACCACCACCAACTTTAGCGCTTGAACCCTTTTATTATTTTTAATATGACGAAAGGTACTTGCTTTTCGTAGGTGTTTTATCAATCCTAGAACTAATGAGTCAACAAGACAACTGATACTGGTTGTTTCTAACTACCTTTTTCTACAGAAAGAAGAAGCAATTGACAGTGTATCACGAGTGCTACCTAAAGCTCTTTCTCAGGAAAGAAGGATGAGCTGTGTGTGTCCCATTTTGGACCCGCTCACTTATGTCATTAGTAGCCATTCACGACGAATGTCTCTGACCAGTTGCTGGGTAACCGAAGGACACCTTTCCGCCAGGGGGCAGGAAAACGGCGCAGAGCGGCAGTATACGAAGGCGTGAGGTGCACTAATGAACTCTTTTTCTTTCTTGGCGGTACAATATATAGTTCGTGGTCTTCTGTTGCCACGGACATATTGACATTCCTGTGGTCTGAACTCACGTAAAGACAGCTACTGGCTTGTGGTGCATCTTGCTGGAGCCAAGACGCCAGCTGGAGTTCAGACTGTCAGCCACCCGGAGGAAACAAACTTCGCTCACGAATCTTTCTGGCCTCAGGACTGTGGATTTCGTGGTGAGCGCCCATTTCCACCCACAGACAGCAATTTTGAATTTGATAAACAATTGTTGTGTGTTGTGGGCCGGGAATCCTGGTTTGTGAGTGACCTTCCTGTGGCTGTGTGATATACTGAGGGGCGAATGTGCTCTCGTTTATTTCGATACTGGTGTAATTTCCAGCCGTTTTGAGCACTTTTTGTGATTTGTGGTGAACGTAAGATAATCACTAAATTTACTAATAGTAATTAGGGCATTCTGTTGTCATACTGCTAAGTGGCGTGGTTTGATAGTGTCTGTACAAGCTCCACGTTTTTGTAGTGTTTTGGAGCTGCATGCTCGAGTATTTGCTCTAAGACTTTCTTGACGTTTGTATGTACACTCCTGGAAATGGAAAAAAGAACACATTGACACCGGTGTGTCAGACCCACCATACTTGCTCCGGACACTGCGAGAGGGCTGTACAAGCAATGATCACACGCACGGCACAGCGGACACACCAGGAACCGCGGTGTTGGCCGTCGAATGGCGCTAGCTGCGCAGCATTTGTGCACCGCCGCCGTCAGTGTCAGCCAGTTTGCCGTGGCATACGGAGCTCCATCGCAGTCTTTAACACTGGTAGCATGCCGCGACAGCGTGGACGTGAACCGTATGTGCAGTTGACGGACTTTGAGCGAGGGCGTATAGTGGGCATGCGGGAGGCCGGGTGGACGTACCGCCGAATTGCTCAACACGTGGGGCGTGAGGTCTCCACAGTACATCGATGTTGTTGCCAGTGGTCGGCGGAAGGTGCACGTGCCCGTCGACCTGGGACCGGACCGCAGCGACGCACGGATGCACGCCAAGACCGTAGGATCCTACGCAGTGCCGTAGGGGACCGCACCGCCACTTCCCAGCAAATTAGGGACACTGTTGCTCCTGGGGTATCGGCGAGGACCATTCGCAACCGTCTCCATGAAGCTGGGCTACGGTCCCGCACACCGTTAGGCCGTCTTCCGCTGACGCCCCAACATCGTGCAGCCCGCCTCCAGTGGTGTCGCGACAGGCGTGAATGGAGGGACGAATGGAGACGTGTCGTCTTCAGCGATGAGAGTCGCTTCTGCCTTGGTGCCAATGATGGTCGTATGCGTGTTTGGCGCCGTGCAGGTGAGCGCCACAATCAGGACTGCATACGACCGAGGCACACAGGGCCAACACCCGGCATCATGGTGTGGGGAGCGATCTCCTACACTGGCCGTACACCACTGGTGATCGTCGAGGGGACACTGAATAGTGCACGGTACATCCAAACCGTCATCGAACCCATCGTTCTACCATTCCTAGACCGGCAAGGGAACTTGCTGTTCCAACAGGACAATGCAGTCCGCATGTATCCCGTGCCACCCAACGTGCTCTAGAAGGTGTAAGTCAACTACCCTGGCCAGCAAGATCTCCGGATCTGTCCCCCATTGAGCATGTTTGGGACTGGATGAAGCGTCGTCTCACGCGGTCTGCACGTCCAGCACGAACGCTGGTCCAACTGAGGCGCCAGGTGGAAATGGCATGGCAAGCCGTTCCACAGGACTACATCCAGCATCTCTACGATCGTCTCCATGGGAGAATAGCAGCCTGCATTGCTGCGAAAGGTGGATATACACTGTACTAGTGCCGACATTGTGCATGCTCTGTTGCCTGTGTCTATGTGCCTGTGGTTCTGTCAGTGTGATCATGTGATGTATCTGACCCCAGGAATGTGTCAATAAAGTTTCCCCTTCCTGGGACAATGAATTCACGGTGTTCTTATTTCAATTTCCAGGAGTGTATTATGCTCGCCAACATTGCCCCACTCACTCGCGCATATGTTTTCCTGTTTTAGTAGCACTAATGCAGTTTGTTTGTTTCGCAGGGGTGCCATTTCATAACTACTGTTGTGTTGAATTCAAGAGGTAGCCCGGAAGAGGGTCTTACATTATTGTTTCGTGTGCCACCGAGTGGAACTAAGTTCCTAGATAATTAAAAAAAGGCAAAAAGAGACACGTCGGTGTTCTGTTTAATCTTTTATACACCATGTGAAAGAGGTATCTTGTGTAAAACAGCTGCTCAGCTAATTTCATTTATGCACTTTACTATAAGTTGTTTACTGTGCTACTGCATTTAAGAGAACTTCCCTGTTATTCTGCTATCTTGTTGTGTATTTCTTTGTCTCTGTTTCTGCTGCCCCAGTGGGTTTAAGCTGATGTATTTCGTGTCTATATTTCTGGATGTAGACAGCTGTCGGTTCCTGTAATTGAGCGTGTAACTTAATTAAGTCCCCTGAAGGCGGTTCTATCTTAATTACACTGCCGTGCTGGCAGGTGCTCTTTTGCTGTATTATCTGTTAGTGGAGCGTCAGTTAATTTTATAATTTTCTTAATAAACTTACTAACTGGTACTAACATTAATTATTTACGGTAGTTGATGTGAAATCCTTTGCTACAGCTATTTTTAAAAATCTTTGATAGCACCATCGAGATATGGCTGTTGGTACCTATACTACTCATTTACCGACACCAGAGTGTTTTAAAATTTAAAATCGTTTTCGCATTCACAGTGGGTCTCTCCTGTAACTAAGTTCATTACTCTGTCTATGTTTGACATTTGAGAAGTCTTACTTATTACGAACGTTGACTGGTCATCTTTCAGGAATATAATCGTGTAAAAACAAAAAAAAAGTTAACCTGTCTGTCAGCAAGGGTATCAGTTGTTCAAAATCATTGTTATTTTTGCTGTCGCTTGACCTGAAGCTCATGGCCACGAATTGCTAATGTTTTCTTGACTCGCTTTGTATGTTATTTTAGGCAACTGTTGTGTACTTCTGAAATTTTAAAATTGTACTGAATTTTAGCTTAGAAGTCGTTGACTCTTCTACCTTAACTGTTATCGTTTGCTGTTAAGAGATTATTTTAATGAACAGATTGTTATGTATGGAAATAACATTTAATTTGCCCAGTACCTTGCCACTCCGCAGCCATATCCCTACCGTTTCAAAGATTAAATATGCACATTAACTATCCACGTTGAAGGTAGACACTTCTGACAAAACTTCCTTCCTCTGCACTCCTCTCTGTAGCGACGCTTGCTTCACCCATACCCTGCACACCCATTTAAAATTATCCAAGGTGTAATGTGTGTCCTGGATGCAGGACATCTTACTTGTGAACAGACACAAACTGGAAGACTTCAGGCTCTCAGTGCTTCGTATTTGACCACTGCCGCTAATAATAGTAATAATAATAATTAGAAGAAGAAGAATAAGAAGAAAATACAGTAATTGACTCAAACATCCCAGAGCAAACAAACAAAGAACAACACGCATCAGTTAAACAATCAGAGGAAAACGAAATCTTAATACTGCCACCAGAACAAGCACAAATAGAACACGAAGTGACACACATGTTAGATATAGAAGAAAAATTTCAGCTGACATATATAGAATACAAAGACACAAATACAGATATTAGACTATTATTGCATAGACCACCAAATAACCCACAAGTCGAAACAACAATAACAACTATCAACACAATCATACACAACAAAATAAATGAAAATACACCTATGGAAGAGTTACAACTACTGATATAATTGCGTAGGCTTCCGCGGCCAGAGTCAGTCGACATAAAAGTTTTCTGGGTTTGGTACCGCGTCATAATGTAAAAACAACTGCTGCTATAGAAAAGCCAACGTTTCGGCCACGATTGCAGCGGCCTTCTTCTGGGTCTAATGGTGCGTTGTAGCTGTGCAGTGTCCTTTATATTTTGTTGTTAGTGTTCACTGCGCATGCCATTACGTCATAATTTTAAAAAGGTAGTTGGTTTATTGGTCACTTAAGGAAGAAGGAGAGGGAACTTTATTTTAATAGGTTATTGCGGTGGAGGGAGAACGTGACCTCTGTTGTCCATTGGCTCTTGTGTTGTGTGCCATGATTGGTGGCCACCGTCGAATGAGAAGTTTGCTGTGTGTTTACCAGCTGCTGGACGTCGGCCGCGCGGCGGCAGTTACTCGCCGGTAGTGCTCGTGCCTCGTGTTGGCAGTGCGGTCTGTCGGGCTCTGATTGCTGGCAGCCAAGATGGGGCAAGCCTGAGTCCATCCTCCCTGTTCATGTTGTTAGGGTGTTTGAGAATTTCGATGGCCTCTCTGATTTTGCGTTTCGTCATAGTTGGCTGCTTCGCCAACACACAGGCTTCGCTGAATTTTATTTCTTTTCCGCAGTCATGGTGATGTTCTGCCACTGCGGATTTATTGTGTTGCCCTAGACGAATGTAACGCTCGTGCTCCCGAATGCGCGTTGCTATTGGCCTACCAGTCTCGCCGATGTATGCCTCTCCACATTCGGATTCCACCTTGTAAACACCTGCAGTGTGTAATGCATCCACCTTGTCCTTGGTGGAGCCTAGCACGTCCTGGATCCTACGACCACTATAGAAGACAGGCTGCACTCCAGCGCGGCGAAGGTGTTTGCCTATTCGGTCAGTGACGTTTTTCACATACGGTAAGCGTACTGTTGGCTGCAGTTTGTCTATTTCCTGCTTATATTTCTTGCTTGTGTTGGTCGACAAGGCTGTGTTTATCGACTTATGGCCATCGAAATTCTCAAACACCCTAACAACATGAACAGGGAGGATGGACTCAGGCTTGCCCCATCTCGGCTGCCAGCAATCAGAGCCCGACAGACCGCACTGTCAACACGAGGCACGAGCACAACCGGCGAGTAACTGCCGCCGCGCGACCGACGTCCAGCAGCTGGTAAACACACAGCAAACTTCTCATTCGACGGTGGCCACCAATCATGGCACATAACACAAGAGCCAATGGACAACAGAGGTCACGTTCTCCCTCCACCGCAATAACCTATTAAAATAAAGTTCCCTCTCCTTCTTCCTTAAGTGACCAATAAACCAACTACCTTTTTAAAATTATGACGTAATGGCATGCGCAGTAAACACTAACAATAAAATATAAAGGACACTGCACAGCTACAACGCACCATTAGACCCAGAAGAAGGCCGCTGCAATCGTGGCCGAAACGTTGGCTTTTCTATAGCAGCAGTTGCTTTTACATTATGACGCGGTACCAAACCCAGAAAACTTTTATGTCGACTTACAACTACTGGTTTATATAGGAGCACTCATTACACTAAATATACACACTAGGCAGATATCAGAACCAACCAACACACAGAAGAAACCCACAAAACCAGCATGGTAACACAGGCTACAGATCAGAATAGAAAAACTGAGAAAAGACATCGGACAGCTAACACAATTTATATGAAATGAAATATGAGACAAAAATCGAAAAAGGTTAGGTAAAATCTCACAACAAAAAGCGATAGAGCAATTAGACGAAAAGAAGCAGAAACTACAAGCATTGACCAAACGACTTAGAAGATACAAAAAAGTGAAAACAGAAGGAAACAGAACCAAACGTTCAACACAAACCAAAAGAAATTTTACCAGACAATAGATAACACACACACATTAAAATAGACAGTCCACCAAACATAACAGACATGGAACACTTCTGGAGCAACATATGGTCAAACCCGGTACAACATAACATACATGCATGGTGGATACAAGCAGAAACAGACACATACAAGATGATACCACAAATGCCTGAAGTGACAATTTTGCAACATGAAGTCACCCGAGCAATTAATTCTATGCACAATTGGGAAGCCCCTGGAAAAGATAAAATAGCAAATTTCTGGCTAAAGAAGTTCACCTCAACACATTCACATCTAACTGAATTATTTAACAGTTACATTGCAGACCCATACACGGTTCCTGATACACTTAGACAAGGAGTAACTTATCTGAAAGCTAAAGATCAAGCAGACACAGCAAACCCAGCAAAATATCACCCCATAACATGCCTACCAACAATATACAAAATATTAACTTCAGTCATTACACAGAAATTAATAACACATACAACACAGAACAAAATTATAAATGAAGAACAAAAAGGCTGCTGCAAAGGAGCACGAGGATGTAAAGAGCAACTGATAATAGATGCAGAGGTGACATATCAAGCTAAAACTAAACAAAGGTCGCTATACTATGCATACACTGATTACGAAAAAGCTTTTGATAGTGTACCCCACTCATGGTTACTACAAATATTGGAAATATACGAAGTAGATCCTAAATTGATACAGTTCATAAACATAGTAATGAAAAATTGGAAAACCACACTTAATATCCAAATAAATTCAAATAATATCACATCACAGCCTATACAGATTAAGTGTGGAATATACCAAGGAGACTCATTAAGTCCTTTCTGGTTCTGCCTTGCCCTGAACCCACTATCCAACATGCTAAATAATACAAATTACGGATATAATATTACTGGAACATACCAACACAAAATCACACATTTGCTATACATGGATGATCTAAAACTACTGGCAGCAACAAATCAACAACTCAACCAATTACTGAAGATAACAGAAGTATTCAGCAATGATATAAATATGGCTTTTGGAACAGACAAATGTAAGAAAAATAGCAAAGTCAAGGGAAAACACAGTAAACAAGAAGATTACATACTGGATAACCACAGCGACTGCATAGAAGGGATGGAAAAAACGGATGCCTATAAATATCTAGGATACAGACAAAAAATAGGAATAGATAATACAAATATTAAAGAAGAACTAAAAGAAAAATATAGACAAAGACTAACAAAAATACTGAAAACAGAATTGACAGCAAGAAACAAGACAAAAGCTATAAATACTTATGCTATACCAATATTGACCTATTCATTCGGAGTAGTGAAATGGAGTAACACAAAACTAGAAGCACTCAATAAACTTACACGATCACAATACCACAAATATAGAATACATCACATACATTCAGCAACAGAAAGATTCACATTAAGCAGAAAGGAAGGAGGAAGGGGATTTATTGACATAAAAAACCTACATTATGAACAGGTAGACAATATAAGAAAATTCTTTATAGAACGAGCAGAAACTAACAAAATACACAAAGCAATCACTCATATAAATACATCGCCTACACCATTGCAAGTTCATAATCACTTCTACAACCCTTTAGATCACATAACATCAACTGATACAAAGAAAGTAAATTGGAAAAAGAAAACACTACATGGCAAGAACCTGTATCATCTAACACAGCCACACATCGATCAAGACGCATCCAACACATGGATAAGAAAAGGCAATATATACAGTGAGATGGAAGGATTCATGATTGCAATACAGGATCAAACAATAAACACCAGATATTACAGCGAGAATATTATTAAAGATCCCAATACCACAACAGATAAATGCAGACTTTGCAAACAACAAATAGAAATAGTAGATCACATCACAAGCGGATGTACAATACTAGCAAATACAGAATACACCAGAAGACATGACAATGTAGCAAAAATAATACATCAACAACTCGCCATACAACATAAACTAATAAAACAACACGTTCCCACATACAAGTATGCACCACAAAATGTACTGGAGAATGATGACTACAAATTGTACTGGAACAGAACCATTATAACAGATAAAACAACACCACATAAACCTGACATCGTACTCACCAATAAAAAGAAGAAATTAATACAACTAATCGAAATATCCATACCCAATACAACAAATATACAGAAGAAAACAGCAGAAAAAATTGAAAAATACATCCAACTGGCTGAGGAAGTCAAGGACATGTGCCATCAGGATAAAGTTGACATTATGCCAATTATACTATAAACTACAGGAGTCATACCACACAATATCCACCAGTACATCAACGCAATACAGCTACATCCAAACGTATATATACAACTACAGAAATCTGTAGTTATTGATACATGTTCAATTACCCGAAAGTTCCTAAATGCAATGTAACATATACCGTACAGTTAAAAGGAAGTCACGCTTGATCAAGGTCCGTGTCAATTTCCATTTTTAACCAAACATAACGTCTGAGAATGGAAAGCAATAATAATAATAATAATAATAATGACCAAACTGTTCAGCAATATAGTAGCCGCGACATAGTTACTTTTGTGTTGTGCTGCCAATTAGTTCGTTTACGTGTGAAGCAATTTCTGATTCATTGCGGGAACTATGTACAAGACGATGAAGACATTTACATAAGATTTTTAAGTTATCTGACATGTATATCTCATTTTTTTGTCATAGATGCGTGGCACAAAGTACCAGGTATTTGTGTAAGTGGGCGGGCTGCGTGAGGAAGTGATGTCCACACATTTGTTTCGCAAGCTATAACCTTCATCAAATTGCGTCACGTGTTAATACTAGTATCTGAAAAAATGTAATTATTGGCCAGCTTAATATAATAGGTACATATTACCGTCTTATGAAGCAGTGATAACAGAAATGATCTTTTAAAAATAATTTAGTTTCATGACCGAAATACAATTCAACCCTTTCGTTTATACCCCTCAGAAAATTTCGTTTTGTCCCTCACGGGGTTGATACCCCCAGCTGGAGCCCATGAAATACACGAGTACACGATCCTGCATATCATTATCCTTTTGCCTAAGTTCCTTTCTTTCCCAGAATTTCTAACTGCTGTCACAAACGTGCACTGCCAAGTTGTTTCTTCCTGGTTAATGATTTCTAACAGTCAACACAAACATACACTGTCACAGGGGTCACTGGCCCTCTAAATCACCCGATCTAAATCCGAGAGAAAATGTTTGGACCGTTTGGTACACCATATGGAGCGCAGTAGTCCACTCTACGGAGTCTAACCGTGAATGAGTGACTTCACCTAGATGTGACATATCTAAATAAATTTCTGCGCTGCCTTCCTCACCAAACTGAAGTCATTACCAAGGCTATAGGTGGTGGTACACGGTATTAGTTTGATGTCTCCTGCGGTTGACTAATATCTTCTTCGCTGTGCTTTGCAAGTATGTACCGTAGGTGCTCGAAGCTGCCAGATTTCCTCATTAAATGAAACCCATATCGCGGAATATATGAAATATTATCGGCATATTTTGTACAGTTGATGCTCCACAGTTCATTAAAAAAACCATGCTGGCGTGCGATGGAGTTTACCTTGATGACAGTATGGCAGACTGATTCAGTATAATTTTATTTTTATCGATGGCATCGTTTTATTTTTATTGATGCCACAGTAAGAAGCCTTTTAGCTTAAAAACGTTTATTAAACTCAAACAGTCATCTCTGTCAGGAGGAAATGTTGAGCACACAGGCTTCAGTAAGGTTAACTCTTCACTAATTATCGAACACAAAAGCACTTAGACGTTGATTTCTTAGGACTTGAATAATTAAAGAAAAAAATAACTTCAACAAGTTAACTGTGTTAACTTCACAAAAGAAGGTTGAATGCCGGTAAATACCTTAAGTTCGTGGTGAACACTTGTGAACCAAAAAGACTTCTTGTGTAATAAAAGAACACGAATAATGTTATTGTGACCGAGACTGTCACAGTTTCTTGGATCATTTCTCATTGTGAACTTCGCGTGCATAGCTTCGAGTAAGAACATCACCCTAGCAAAGTCAATAAGAAACGTACACTTGGTTAAGAAAGACCCACAGTCAACGTTCAGAAGGCATGGAAAAAGTCAAAGTCAAGTTTGATGTCAGTAATTAGGAAGAGAAAATGTTACGAAGCCACGGCTATGGTATCCACTTCTTCTGCCAGGAATGCCACGTCATAGGTTCCGGGCTGCGGGCACCGACAGCGATGATGGTGTAGCGCTAGCATCGGGTGAGTTCCTGATACAGGGTGTTTCAAAAATGACCGGTATATTTGAAACGGCAATAAAAACTAAACGAGCAGCGATAGAAATACACCGTTTGTTGCAATATGCTTGGGACAACAGTACATTTTCAGGCGGACAAACTTTCGAAATTACAGTAGTTACAATTTCCAACAACAGATGGCGCTGCAAGTGATGTGAAAGATATAGAAGACAACGCAGTCTGTGAGTGCGCCATTCTGTACGTCGTCTTTCTGCTGTAAGCGTGTGCTGTTCACAACGTGCAAGTGTGCTGTAGACAACATGGTTTATTCCTTAGAACCGAGGATTTTTCTGGTGTTGGAATTCCACCGCCTAGAACACAGTGTTGTTGCAACAAGACGAAGTTTTCAACGGAGGTTTAATGTAACCAAAGGACCGAAAAGCGATACAATAAAGGATCTGTTTGATAAATTTCAACGGACTGGGAACGTGACGGATGAACGTGCTGGAAAGGTAGGGCGACCGCGTACGGCAACCACAGAGGGCAACGCGCAGCTAGTGCAGCAGGTGATCCGACAGCGGCCTCGGGTTTCCGTTCGCCGTGTTGCAGCTGCGGTCCAAATGACGCCAACGTCCACGTATCGTCTCCTGCGCCAGAGTTTACACCTCTATCCATACAAAATTCAAACGCTGCAACCCCTCAGCGCCGCTACCATTGCTGCACGAAAGACATTCGCTAATGATATTTTGCACAGGATTGATGACGGCGATATGCATGTGGGCAGCATTTGGTTTACTGACGAAGCTTATTTTTACCTGGACGGCTTCTTCAATAAACAGAACTGGCGCGTATGGGGAACCGAAAAGCCCCATGTTGCAGTCCCATCGTCCCTGCATCTTCAAAAAGTACTGGTCTGGGCCGCCATTTCTTCGAAAGGAATCATTGGCCCATTTTTCAGATCAGAAACGATTACTGCATCACGCTATCTGGACATTCGTCGTGAATTTGTGGTGGTACAAACTGCCTTAGACGACACTGCGAACACCTCGTGGTTTATGCAAGATGGTGCTCGGCCACATCGCACGGCCGACGTCTTTAATTTCGATGATCGTGTGATTGCATTGGGCTATCCGAAACATACAGGAGGTGGCGTGGATTGGCCTCCCTATTCGCCAGACATGAAGTCCTGGGACTTCTTTCTGTGGGGACACTTGAAAGACCAGGTGTACCGCCAGAATCCAGAAACAATTGAACAGCTGAAGCAGTACATCTCATCTGCATGTGAAGCCATTCCGCCAGACACGTTCTCAAAGGTTTCGGGTAATTTCATTCAGAGACTACGCCATATTATTGCTATGCATGGTGGATATGTGGAAAATATCGTACTATAGAGTTTCCCAGACCGCAGCGCCATCTGTTGTTGAAAATTGTAACTACTGTAATTTCGAAAGTTTGTCTGCCTGAAAATGTACTGTTGTCCCAAGCATATTGCAACAAACGGTGTATTTCTATCGCTGCTCGTTTAGTTTTTATTGCCGTTTCAAATATACCGGTCATTTTTGAAGCACCCTGTTGATAAAATGGGCAAGCATTCGGTGCCTGGGCCAAGGTAGGTCACTCAGCGTGAACTGGCTTCCTGGAGCCTGTTCAGTGGCCTACGTACAGCCCACGGCGCCAGGATACAGACAGTCTTGCTTCCTGTCACGTAGACGGCGTAAGAAAGACGTCCGTGGGGCCAGAAACTTCTGTCAGCGCTTAGGTCGCCGTTTGGCGGCCATATGTGGTGTGGCAGCCCTTGTGTGTCGTCTGCTAGAAAGCCGGCTGCCCGGAGAACTCGGACGTAATGTATGTTGCTGATAAAGTAGGCCTAAGCCCACGATAAAGCAGTCTCTTCACATGATCAGCATTGCTATAGGGGTTTTGCCAATGTTGGTGATGGTCGCCGAATGTCTTTCCTGGCACCAACGCCACACTAAGATTTATACAAATCAAATGCTATAACAATTTTATGTTGCCCAACGTTGATCGTTCTGACTGGACCTTTATCTTCTTTGAAAAGGCTAAGCCTCGTCTCTGCAGCCACAGCTTCTTCCCTTCACCAGTTCTCTTAATCTCCATGTGTGAAGAACATCCTATCTCACTGATCATACACTCCTGGAAATGGAAAAAAGAACACATTGACACCAGTGTGTCAGACCCACCATACTTGCTCCGGACACTGCGAGAGGGCTGTACAAGCAATGATCACACGCACGGCACAGCGGACACACCAGGAACCGCGGTGTTGGCCGTCGAATGGCGCTAGCTGCGCAGCATTTGTGCACCGCCGCCGTCAGTGTCAGCCAGTTTGCCGTGGCATACGGATCTCCATCACAGTCTTTAACACTGGTAGCATGCCGCGACAGCGTGGACGTGAACCGTATGTGCAGTTGACGGACTTTGAGCGAGGGCGTATAGTGGGCATGCGGGAGGCCGGGTGGACGTACCGCCGAATTGCTCAACACGTGGGGCGTGAGGTCTCCACAGTACATCGATGTTGTCGCCAGTGGTCGGCGGAAGGTGCACGTGCCCGTCGACCTGGGACCGGACCGCAGCGACGCACGGATGCATGCCAACACCGTAGGATCCTACGCAGTGCCATAGGGGACCGCACCGCCACTTCCCAGCAAATTAGGGACACTGTTGCTCCTGGGGTATCGGCGAGGACCATTCGCAACCGTCTCCATGAAGCTGGGCTACGGTCCCGCACACCGTTAGGCCGTCTTCCGCTCACGCCCCAACATCGTGCAGCCCGCCTCCAGTGGCGTCGTGACAGGCGTGAATGGAGGGACGAATGGAGACGTGTCGTCTTCAGCGATGAGAGTCGCTTCTGCCTTGGTGCCAATGATGGTCGTAGGCGTGTTTGGCGCCGTGCAGGTGAGCGCCACAATCAGGACTGCATACGACCGAGGCACACAGGGCCAGCAAGATCTCCGGATCTGTCCCCCATTGAGCATGTTTGGGACTGGATGAAGCGTCGTCTCACGCGGTCTGCACGTCCAGCACGAACGCTGGTCCAACTGAGGCGCCAGGTGGAAATGGCATGGCAAGCCGTTCCACAGGACTACATCCAGCATCTCTACGATCGTCTCCATGGGAGAATAGCAGCCTGCATTGCTGCGAAAGGTGGATATACACTGTACTAGTGCCGACATTGTGCATGCTCTGTTGCCTGTGTCTATGTGCCTGTGGTTCTGTCAGTGTGATCATGTAATGTATCTGACCCCAGGAATGTGTCAATAAAGTTTCCCCTTCCTGGGACAATGAATTCACGGTGTTCTTATTTCAATTTCCAGGAGTGTATTTCTTAAATAGTAAGTTCTCAGTCGTCTCCTTGTTTCCTTCCTTGCGATCTTCTAAAATGTTTTGCAGATGAAAACCATGTCTCATTAAGTGTCCAAGAAGTTTTTCTTTTCCTTGGTCTGTAACACCCAGTAATCCTTTCTTCTTCCCTATATTCTGTAGAACCATCGCATTCGTTTTTTCTGTCAGTCCAGAGAGTTCTCGTAATTCTCCTGGAGAACCACATTTCTGCAGCTCTGAAGTGAGCTTTCTATCCTTTGTTAACCATCATATTTCACTTCCATTTGTCAGCACAGAACAAGATCGAAGCTAATAGGAAATAAACATTTGTTTCATCAGCAACTCCTGTGGTATATAAATACCAGCGATATAGATGGCAGAATAAACTGAAGGACACTCAGATGCAAAGAATGGCCATTTGTGTGCATCACTTATTCTCTTACTGTGTGACACCTTCCCGTGTGGTAGTGACTGACACGACGAAGTCACACTTAGAAGGTACATTTCGAGAGGAAAAACGCGATTCTTCGTGGTTAACGTCCAAAACTTTAAATTCGTGGTTTCAGGCCAAGGGCAACTCCAAGATAAACCACAGATAACTGTTACGTTGCGGAGGTGTCATATAATATGCTTTTATTACCCTGTAAGTATTTCTGCAACAGTACCAAGGGATGAAGAAATATCTGCGGCTAAAGGAAGTAATTAACAATTTAGGAGATATACTACTCTCTCATGATGCTCATTTGGCGTATTTCCAGCAGGCATTCGTTTTGACGTTTCCAGGCATCTGATTAAAAAGACCGCAGTGCAGTACATACAAGCCTGCAATAACTGCTTGAATTGGGATTGAGGAAATCTGGAATTCAGTATGATGTTTCTTCGAACGTATCGAAGAAAATTTGTTGCCAACTGCTGCCGCTGAACTTGTTTTACATACAATATGATTTTTCCCCTAGAAGTAAATCTTTTAGTTACTGCGGCTCGATGAAAATAGCATTAGACTTTCAGACCACGTTAAAGGACGTGTCAAAATTACTTATACAAAGTCTGAAAAAAATATCCACACGAAAATAAGAAAAGAGTACAGTGTAAGTAAATGAGAGGAATTGGACTCATTGTTTAACAAACGTTTTATGTGATGTTACTGAGAAAAGGCCAGCCGCCGCTAAACACTTCCAGACTTCCTGCAAAACCTGGCCCCAGTAGTAAGTAGAACTACGTAATTTATGAACGAAGTTGCTCAGGCACAGTTGCGTGACATTGTTGGTAACGCACTGTTCACTACCTACCACCTGTAATTGAGAGAGTAAGTGCACATTTGTTTAACCACAATTATTACCTGTAAGGATGCGTAAAGAAATTATTTTATGCTTCAGAGAGTTCGTTCTGAGAGCGTCCTAGAAACCTGCAACAGCTTTTGACAACAGGTTTTCTATAAAGTACCGTGGTCGACGAGTTTACGCGTTGTAAAAAGAACGGGAGAAGATTTTCTGTGAATAGTTATTATGGGTTGGCGTTACGCGAATAAACTTATGAACGACAGCTGAAAATACGTTTTATACTGTTGTAGTGTGCTCTTTAAAAAACGCTGAGAAAACGTAAATAATACTGGACATAGGTTTCATAATTTTTTTTCTGTTCTTGCTACATGTGATGTACCCTGCACAAAATGCACCATAGGCCAAGATTATCACAAGTAATTCTATATGAGAGTGTGCGATGCTAGCTCAGCAATGTCATTTGTCGAGATATTACGGACTCTGTTACAGTATAATGCAAACGTTTATGGAATGACGACAAGTATTCACGTAAAGGCAATTTGATCTTGTTAATTTTTCTTGTAATTAATTTGATTCATGTGTAAGTAATCGTATTTTTCGAAACAGAAGCCTCCAAACCTGTGCTGGAAGTGACCTGATGCAAGTAACTTGCAGTGCTGGTCGAAGCGTTGGTTCTCCTTCCAGTATGGTGCGTTTCTACTGAAACCGACAACGGCTGCATGGGTATACTCTAGCCTACTACTAAAAGTATAGATGTGATCCAAAGTATATCCACCTCTAAGCATGTAGGACTAACAGGCTGCATCCTTATACAGGATGAATCACGTACTTTGAGCACCGGAATATTTCCTAAGCGATTTTAGATAGGGAGTAAAAGTTTCCGGTAAGTGGTAGTAAGCAAAGAGACAGTTAATTTTCTGTATTATTGACTATCATTTTTATGTACAGAGGAATTAAACACCTGTTGTAATACGAATACAGATAACTGTGACATGTTACTTGTGAAACATTTGATTACTTCCATAAGCTAGTTTTTCAGCCTTCTCGGGATCATCTTCGGGAAACGAATCTCGACACGACGTGCCATGTAACTCACAATGAAGGCGATACGTTAAAAAGTAAACGTATATACGGCTTGGTGCGCATAAGACCTCTTCAGTGCGAATGTACTCTCTCTCCAGAAATGTTGCCTGACTCCAACGAAAGTCGGCGAGCAGTGAGTCCGATGGATAGGAGGGCTCTACGTCAGTGGTGTGTAACAAGGTGGAAATTTGGATTGAACAGGAATCGTGTCCGGATAGCCGAGGTGGTCAAGGCGACTGTTCGCTAGAAGCGGGAAACCCGGGTTCTTGTCGCAGTCCGGCACAAATTTTTACTTGTTGCCACCGAAATTATTTCAGTGCCCAATTGAGGCCGACTCAGGAATTTTATCATTTCATTTAGTCATGTTTCCTATGTGTCGCTGAGCCAGAACTTAGTGTCACGCTACAGAAAATAAGTATCCTGCATATCCAACCTAAAGGCAAAAAAGTAGACATCCTTGAAGTTCTCCAGTTATATAAACCGAAAAGAAAACAACCTTGCTCCAGTCTCTCCTTCCACCATCTATAACTGAATCTCTCTCTACCTCCATTTTCCCCTTCATAATTCCAATGAATTAATTTAGTTAGTGCATGTTTCCTTTGATGTTTTCCAAATATATAGTAACTTACCTAATTCCTAAAGTTCAATACATCCACCCAAATAAAACCAAGAGTTTGTTTCCAATGTCAGCATGATATTACCAGTTTGTAGTAGCAAGAGCATATCTATAGCTCGATATCAGTGTATTACTTCAGCATTTACTTAGTTATAACACGTAACAGATGTAAGTTTAACAAACCCACAGCTCTAGCATATCCAAAACTCAGCTCTCCTTCTTGAAACCCTTCCATGCTCTGTCTCTGAATCCCAGCCAAAATTGTTACTTACGTACAATTTTACCAATGTCAGCAACATATCTATTCCACTTAAGGTTCGTAACGTGTGATCTGTTTACACAAACGTGTAAAAAATTAAGCTATATTAACTAAACAGAAAAGGACTTGTATATCGCTTGAAACATTTACTCCAGCGTATGTATTCATCAGTTCAACCAAAGATGCCCACAATGCTTTAATTTACCCTGAAGTAAAAGTGTTGTTTTGCTATATATTCGTTGTACTTTGAAATAATTTTTCCGTTTTTACTATATGTTCTTTACAGCAAGTAGTTTCCAGACAACATCATTGTTTACAAAATGTAACACTTTTTATATGATGTATTACGACAGAAGAAGGAGCCTGTGACTACTGGGGGTATTCTATTTTAGATTTTTTATTTACACGTTTGCGTTTACGTTGTTTTAAGTCAAAAACCTCCCCAAAACCATGTTCTGAAATAGTGTTTTGTTTCTCCACTAGACAGTGCCTCAGGTTACCCCAAAGTCTTAACACAACATACACATGTCGTATTAACACACATAAATCCACCTGATGATGGAAGTTTAAATCTTTGAAACGTCTTATGGGTACAAATAAACAGTAACATAACAGGAATATTGTTGTTTCATACCATATCAACAACAGCCACAGTAAAGGCTAACCTAAAATGTTTGAATTACAAATGTAATTTCTTCTAGCCACGTCTGAAAATGAAGCTAAAGAAGTTCGAAAAACAGATTATGTAAAGAAACAAATATTTTATAAGCGACTGGACACTGTTGTCTATATTCATATTGAAATAGGTACAGCTCTGTACGTAAAAAACATAGAAGTGTCACCAATGAAGCAAATTGAAATTTTCTGGTAGATTAAAACTGTGTGCTGGACCAAGAATCGAACTCGGGACCTTTGCCTTTCGCGGGCAAGTGCTCTAACATCTTTTTTTCTTTTTTAATCTCATTTTGTTCGCTTTCGTTCGTTGTATCTGCTCGGGGCGGACGTCGTAAGACATCCGTTTAAGTTCGTTGTTGATCGATTAGCTCAGTCTTTTTATTACAAAGGGCTGCTAATCCTCTGACCGAACACGCTGAGCTACCGTGCCGGCTATCGTCTGAGCAACCAAAGCACGACTCACGCCCCGGGACGTGATGTATTACGAAGGAGGAAGGAGCCATGACTGCTGGGGGTATTCTATTTCAGATGTTTTATTTTCACGTTTGCTGCTAGAATTGCTTATTTTGCAAATATTGAGTGGTATTAGTTTCAGGTTTAGTGATTATGTGTTACTGAAGAATCGCCAGGACATGTTCGAGAGGAAAGTGAGTTCATAACAGACTCTTCACCTTTGTTAGAAGTGTGGTTTGTGTTGTTGTTACTGTGAATGAGTACAACATTGGAAAAACGTTTTCGGTTAGTTTTCTCACAAAATACCTATTATTTTTATGTAATTAAGAGCTTCAAAATCACTACACATCAGGGTATCAGCACTGCTTACGAAATTTATGTGAGTATTAGCTGAAATTACCAGTGGATTTGCATACTTTTTCCTGTAAATGGTTTAGTTATTAATTAGGGAAACGCGTTTACGACTTAAGTTACAACAGAAGCAAATTTTGTGAGTACCAATAGCGGAAATCTTTCAAAATTTCATGCATTTACAGCTTATGCCTGCATTATTCTGCAACAAAGTTAGCCTGGGTCCCTCTCCATTAAACTCCGCAGATACAGAGGTCATGCTGTGTGTTGGTTGTCGTGGCCAAAGAGACTGTAATGCCAAAGATAGAAGGTTTGTAACACATTGTGAGACTTTTTTATTTGTGGAAGTTAAGTGTTTTTCTGCAATATTCGTTGCTGTTTACATATAAGAGCGCGCTTTCTTAGCACTGAGTACCTACGATTATGTGACTTCTACGATTATGTGAAATTAGCAGCAGTCATCTTTATACTCTTTCTTTTCAAAAGTATTTATGTCTTATCGAACCCTTAACGACAGTAGATAGACATGAAAGAACCGCAGCTAATATTTTTATACTGTACCTACATATAAGAAACATTTTGATTCATCAGATACATACTGCATTCGCCACACGCCTTCGAAAAGGCGTTTCTTAAATTTTGTTTTTAAGATCGGAATCGTTGATGTGTCATATAGGGAAGTAGGGCACATTTGAATCTATAGGAGAGAATTACAACCACATTCCATGTATCCTCTTATTCTTTGACATTCTCTGAAAGAAAAGATACATTTGTACAATGTGGGACTACACACCATTCCTTACTCATTTCCCGAAACGTAAAATACAAAACAAGATGTAAATGTGAATGAGAATAAAGCGACATAATAAGGCATTTAAGACAATTTCCGGAACAGTCAAATATCCTGTCGTTATTATGCACACATCGGGACGTGAACCCACTAACCTCACTTTCTTCTGACATATCCGCTGATATTTCAGCAATATTGTGTACTCTAAACATACTGTTCGATACTGCGAAGAATAGCATGCTTGTGTTGGCTGTTAGCCACTTCGTGTTTGTGGTACTGCAGTGCGCATGCGCGAATCTGTGGCCGCGTGTTTTTGATTGGCAGGCGCAAGGAGAACCGACAACAGTGCCTTAGTTCGTTAGAACCGCACAGCATAGTTTCCAAAATGCTTACAGAATAACGTGGGAGTTCTTCTTCGATAACCAGGATATTCGATGCGCTCGCCTACCAAACCGATCGCCAGATTGGCCGAAATACAGAACAGGATCCCAGATGCCATCCGTTTAGGTGAAGACGTCGCACCTTTGGTAGCCGTTAAATTGTTTATCATTACAGTTTACTTTCACACCCGTAATATCTTCGATAAACCGAGTGAACACCATGCAGTAGCTACATACATTGATTGCCATGAATGAGTTTATCAATTGTTATTGTATTTTAGAGTTCTAGGATTTGTCTTGGAGTTACTTGTTGGATTTTGCACACTTGAAACTTATGATCGTTGGCTGTTATATAACAGAGTAGTAAGTTGGAAAAAGTTTTAAGATTTTCGACATACAGTGGCGTGCAAAACTTGAGATGAAAGTAGCTTTCACATGGTGCGTCTCCCAGTAACATTGAAACGGAACTTGTTGTACCGTTCCAATGCTTTATTAAATTGCTAGCACGCACAAATTATTAGCAAGAGTTTCTTCTCTTGCACGTAATACCTCAGCTGGTGTCCAAAAGGAGATAATGGACTAAACGGAGTTATTTATTGAATTTTCTTTCTGTTGTGTACCACGTTTCCCATTTTCCTTTCCTTTGTGCGGCCTGGACGGTATAAATGAGTGAGTGTGTGAACTAGCAGAAAGCTTTAGGCACAGATTGTAACACTGCATGAATGGTCGTTCTGGGGTAGGGTAGTACTAACCCCCCCCCCCCCCCCCCCTAAACGTGAACAAGTTTAGCAGAGAGCAAGTTTGCAGGTCAGGGCAAAGATGACACGTAGGCGCGCGTATTGGTGGCGCGCCGCCCCCACCACGTTTGTAAGCGGAACGGTTAGGCGAATTCGGTTGGAAGAGCACTTGTTCCTGGGTCGTGGTGCTGGACAGACATGGAGACGCAGCTCTCGTTTTGGTAATGTTAACATAGGTATTAGATTGTCTGAAATCTGCTCTGTAATGAAGTCCAGATGTTGAAATCAGGTGCGAAATTACCACTGAACCCCATAAGGGAATTGATTTTCTTAATTTACTCGAATTTCAGTAGACCATGCGTTAGTGCATTGTTCAGGCAACGCACCATGTGCCTTAAGCTCACGGTCACGTTATTGCTCTGTGCTTAACGGAAATTCACTCATTCAATGTATTTTAATCTGCTCTTCCATTTACAGTAATATTTTGGAGATTTTTATTTATTCTCCATATGTTTTCTTTGTGAACTTGCTTTCGCGCCACGTGGTCGGTTGGAGCAACCGTCGCATTGTTAAATTGTAGTTTCGGTCTGAAAGTATATTGCACACGATGAATAATCATACGATAGTGAGCGAGTGTAAAATAGGGAAGGAATAATCGTGTGTGTCCCTATTTTTCTGGGTTTCTGTTGGCTATTGAAACTTGGCCATGTGGTTTGAACAGCATTGAAGTGATGTTTCTTATGCACCCCCATAACGATTTGATTCGTTGGCGATGTTGTGTGTCAAGTAAAATACTCGTGCCACTAGGAAACGTATCGGATTTTAATGCCTACTGATTTAAAAAAGATTTGCGAAATACTCTTCCACCCTGACCTAGTTTTGCTTGTATTGTCTTTGCGGAACTTGTTCCGAGTAATCTATTGCAACTGAATGTAATAACCGAGGGTTTAGGTATAATTGTGCGCTTGTATAAAATTACATTAAAGCCAGGTCTGCGCTCCTCTGTCCCATTCCATAAGTACGTGGCGAAACTGAACCATGTTACCTAGAGACCGGTTTTGATGATGTACATTGCAAGAGAAACACGACTAGTTGTTGAAATACCATCGGTACTGAATAAATATTAATTAATCTCTACCCTCGACTGATTACTTACTCCTTCCATCATAAAGAATAGGTGGCAGGCAGTACCACAGTCGAATTCTGGGTCATGAAAGCAAATAAAAGCTAGATACTGCCTATTAAGCCCTGTATAGGTGCCTTCTGTAGAGGTTAAAAAAATGCGTTATCCATTGCTTTCAAATTTTTACCGGTTCGTAAGAAACCTTCCGCTAGAAATGATTAATACCCAGCAATAACCCGCAGGGGCCAGTAATTTGGTGGACCACACGAATTTAAGAAACCATTTACTACAGCCGGCAACTTGCAGGAGCGGTAGGTCAGGTCAAAGCGACGGTAACCTACCTGCTTAGGTAGACTTTTACCACCACCAGTACTGGAAGGTTACGTTGCAACATAACTCGATGAAACTTGGGCAACTGCGACTGTATACGAGGTGCATTCAAGTTCTAAGGCCTCCGATTTTTTTTCTAATTAACTACTCACCCGAAATCGAAAAAACTGGTGTTACCTCTCGACGTAATCGCCCTGCAGACGTACACATTTTTCACAACGTTGACGCCATGATTCCATGGCAGCGGCGAAGGCTTCTTTAGGAGTCTGTTTTGACCACTGGAAAATCGCTGAGGCAATACCAGCACTGCTGGTGAATGTGCGGCCACGGAGAGTGTCTTTCGTTGTTGGAAAAAGCCAAAAGTCAGTAGAAGCCAGGTCAGGTGAGTAGGGAGCATGAGGAATCACTTCAAAGTTGTTATCACGAAGAAACTGTTGCGTAACGTTAGCTCGATGTGCGGGTGCGTTGTCTTGGTGAAACAGCACACGCGCAGCCCTTCCCGGACGTTTTTGTTGCAGTGCAGGAAGAAATTTGTTCTTCAAAACATTTTCGTAGGATGCACCTGTTACCGTAGTGCCCTTTGGAACGCAATGGGTAAGGATTACGCCATCGCTGTCCCAGAACATGGACACCATCATTTTTTCAGCACTGGCGGTTACCCGAAATTTTTTTGGTGGCGGTGAATCTGTGTGCTTCCATTGAGCTGACTGGCGCTTCGTTTCTGGATTGAAAAATGGCATCCATGTCTCATCCATTGTCACAACCGACGAAAAGAAAGTCGCATTCATGCTGTCGTTGCGCGTCAACATTGCTCGGCAACATGCCACACGGGCAGCCATGTGGTCGTCCGTCAGCATTTGTGGCACTCACCTGGATGACACTTTTCGCATTTTCAGGTTGTCATGCAGGATTGTGTGCACAGAACCCACAGAAATGCCAACCCTGGAGGCGATCTGTTCAACAGTCATTCGGTGATCCCCCAAAACAATTCTCTCCACTTTCTCGATCATGTCGTCAGACCGGCTTGTGCGAGCCCGAGGTTGTTTCGGTTTGTTGTCACACGATGTTCTGCCTTCATTAAACTGTCGCACCCAAGAACGCACTTTCGACACATCCATAACTCCATCACCACACGTCTCCTTCAACTGTCGATGAATTTCAATTGGTTTCACACCACGCAAATTCAGAAAACGAATGATTGCACGCTGTTCAAGTAAGGAAAACGTCGCCTCATTCTCGCCGCTGGCGGTAAAATTCCATCTGCCGTACGGTGCTGCCATCTCTGGGACGTATTGACAATGAACGCGGCCTCATTTTAAAACAATGCGCATGTTTCTATCCGTTTCCAGTCTGGAGAAAAAAAAAATTGGAGGCCTTAGAACTTGAATGCACCTCATAGTACGGATCATAACTGAAAGAAATACGCAGTGAGATGACCACAAACGTCACTTTAATTGAAAGAAAATAATTAGACTAAGCCATCATGTCCCGTAGACATTAAAACAGGGAGAATGATTCTTAATAGGGTGTGTGATCACTACAGACAGCAATGCATGCCCTGCAACCTGCAATGTGCAATTGCTCTCATGCTGATCACTACGTTGATAAGTAGTTTGTTTGGGAGGGCGTTCCATTACTCCACCAGCGTGGCTGAAACCAGCAGGATGGTGGCTGGCGCGTGTGGAGGTGCTCTTCTACGCACCTCACACATTCTCGATGGGATTTGAGTCGGGGGAATGGGCAGGACAGTTCATTTACCGAATATTCCACGTAGCTGCAGCTATGCCTTGAAAACGGAATGGTGTGTGCCTGCCGAAATATCCGTGGTTGTCGACGAGGGTTACCCGGCTACATTCCTGTAAGTTATATGAACACTGTATACATCGAGAGTAACTAAGGTCTAGATCTATGATAATTAGAGGCGCTACGAGATTGTTTTCTGATTGCACCTCTTCCTTCTGAATGCCAGCTACAACAGACATAAGTGTCCCATATTCTTTCATTACCTCAAACGATGACCATTATGTTAGTTGAACTGCCTTTTTCGGTCTTAATCAAATGAATATTCCTTTAATATGAAGCGGAATATCACATTATAATATTTCTCGATTCAAATTGATTTGCAGATGATACATTTGACGACGCTACGATCTGGCGCCTTCAGCGTTTTATCGCTTAATTTAGACCTGTGGGCCTTCAAAATAACTACACCCCCTCAGACTCAGAGCTGAAATATTAAAAGTTTTGGCTGTTTTCGTTGTGCAGGGGCTGAGATACGTAGTTGCCACATTACAGGCTGTTGTGTACATAGTTCCGCGTAGTCAGCGCGTACACAACATTCCCAATAGAGCGCGCCCTGCTAAGCACAACAACGCAGACGCAGCGCTCGTCCGGCTCCGCACTACGAGATGGCGCTGCCTTAGAGACGGACCAAATTCTGCTTCCGCCGATCTGCGTATTAATATGTAACACAGCCAATGAGATTGCTGCTAATGTTGAACCTTTTCTCCTTGCGGATCACACTCACGCAGTGATACATGAACGCGTGAGGTATTATAACGAGTGTGCAGACCTCCGATTAGTTAGTCTGCATTTGAATGCACCAGGCTGTACGAGATCTACATTTGTCTGTACCAGTCTATAGTCAAGTTTCAGTATGCACCTAATAAGATTACCATATTTCTGTACATAGCCAAGAAGATAAATGTGTAGACACTTTTGTCAAGTATCAGAGATATATGTGAGAATGAGATTAACGTACCAATACCAAAGGAACTTCAGATTGTTAATTGTAAATAGCGTCCAGAACCAAGTTAAGTAATTTTTATGCTTGTTATTATTTTAATAAATGTGTGTGAAAATTAATCAAGTTCTGTTTAAAGTTGGTCACTGTCAATCTGCTACTCTAAGCGTGCAAGTGGCATTTGTATCGTCTGACCTAACGGCAGAAGATAAACACGCCACGATAAGAACACGAGACATATTGCTGACACTCGCCTACTTCGTTAGAGCGACAAGTAAAATAATCTGATGGTGTGTGTACTGAAGGTGTTACAGTACGCACACCACACAGGCCAAATACTGCTGAGTCTACATTATACGATACGAATACACAGATGAATCGATTGGTCGAAGTTCCTATCACTCGGCAATTGCGAATTTTGAACGTAATATAGACGTTTATAAACGAAAGATTGCAATTAAATAAAATTTTCCCCGAGGTTGGCTTCTACCAGTTTTTCCGTTTGTTTGTAAAGAATTCGCGATAGTATTTTGCAGCTGTGACTTATTAAACTGATAGTTCGGTAATTTTCACATCTGTCAACGCCTACTTTCTTTGCGATTGGAATTATTATATTCTTCTTGAAGTCTGAGGCAATTTCGCCTGTCTCATACATCTTGCTCACCAGATGGTAGAGTTTTGTCAGGACTGGCTCTCCCAAGGCTGTCAGTAGTTCTAATGGAATGTCGTCTACACCCGGGGTGTTGTTACGACTTAGGTCTTTCAGTGCTCTATCAAACTCTTCACGCAGTATCATATCTCCCATTTCATCTTCATCTACCTCCTCTTCCATTTCCATAATATTGTCCCCAAGAACATCGCCCCTGTATAGACCCTCTATATACTCCTTCCACTTTTCTGCTTTCTTTTCTTTGCTTAGAACTGGGTTTCCATCTGAGCTCTTGATATTCATGCAAGTGGTTCTCTTTTCTCCAAAGGTCTCTTTAATTTTCCTGTGGGCAGTATCTATCTTACCCCTCAAGAGATAAGCCCCTACATCCTCACATTTGTCCTCTAGCCATCCCTGCTTAGCCATTTTGCACTTCCTGTCTATCTCATTTTTGAGACGTTTGTATTCCTTTTTGCCTGCTTCACTTGCTGCATTTTTATATTTTCTCCTTTCATCAATTAAATTCAGTATCTCTTCTGTTACCCAAGGATATCTACTAGTCCTCGTCTTTTTACCTACTTGATCCTGTGCTGCCTTCACTATTTCATTCCTCAAAGCTACCCATTCTTCTTCTACTGTATTTCTTTCCCCCATTCTTGTCAATTGTTCCCTTATGCTCTCCCTGAAACTCTGTACAATCTCTGGTTCTTTCAGCTTATCCGGTCCCATCTACTTAAATTCCCACCTTTTTGCTGTTTCTTCAGTTTTAATCTACATAAAGCTGCATGCCCTCGGGAAAAATTAGAGCTGTAGTTTCCCAATGCTTTCAGCCGTTCGCAGTACCAAAACAGCAAGGTCGTTTTGGTTAGTGTTACAGGGCCAGATCAGTCAATCATCCAGACCTTTGCCCCTGCAACTACTGGAAAGGCTGCTGCCTCTCTTCAGGAACCACACGTTTGTCTGGCCTCTCAACAGATACCCCTCCGTTGTGGTTGCACGGCTATCTGTATTGTTGAAAGAAACAGGAAGCCGGCTGGTAGAATTTTGCACAGAGCACAACTTAATCATAGCTAACACTTGGTTTAAGAATCATGATAGAAGGTTGTATACATGGAAGAACCCTGGAGATACTAAAAGGTATCAGATAGATTATATAATGATAAGACAGAGATTTAGGAACCAGGTTTTAAATTGTAAGACATTTCCAGGGGCAGATGTGGACTCTGACCACAATCTATTGGTTATGACCTGTAGATTAAAACTGAAGAAACTGCAAAAAGGTGGGAATTTAAGGAGATGGAACCTGGATAAACTGAAAGAACCAGAGGTTGTACAGAGTTTCAGGTAGAGCATAAGGGAACAATTGACAGGAATGGGGGAAAGAAATACAGTAGCTCTGAGGGATGAAGTAGTGAAGGCAGCAGAGGATCAAGTAGGTAAAAAGACGAAGGCTAGTAGAAATCATTGGGTAACAGAAGAAATATTGAATTTAATTGATGAAAGGAGAATATATAAAAATGCAGTAAATGAAGCAGGCAAAAAGGAATACAAACGTCTCAAAAATGAGATCGACAGGAAGTGCAAAATGGCTAAGCAGGGATGGCTAGAGGACAAATGTAAGGATGTAGAGGCTTATCTCACTAGAGGTAAGATAGATACTGCCGACAGGAAAATTAAAGAGACCTTTGGAGATAAGAGAACCACTTGTATGAACATCAAGAGCGCAGATGGAAACCCAGTTCTAAGCAAAGAAGGGAAAGCAGAAAGGTGGAAGGAGTATATAGTGGGTATATACAAGGGCAATGCACTTGAGGACAATATTATGGAAATGGAAGAGGATGTAGATGAAGATGAAATGGGAGATACGATACTGCGTGAAGAGTTTGACAGAGCACTGAAAGACCTGAGTCGAAACAAGGCCCCCGGAGTAGACAACATTCCATTGGAACTACTGACGGCCTTGGAAGAGCCAGTCCTGACAAAACTCTACCATCTGGTGAGCAAGATGTACGAAACAGGCGAAATACCCTCAGACTTCAAGAAGAGTATAATAATTCCAATCCCAAAGAAAGCAGGTGTTGACAGATGTGAGAATTACCGAAAAATCAGTTTAATAAGCCTCAGCTGCAAAATACTAACACGAATTCTTTGCAGACGTATGGAAAAACTAGTAGAAGCCGACCTCGGGGAAGATCAGTTTTGATTCCGTAGAAAAACTGGAACACGTGAGGCAATACTGACCTTACGACTTATCTTAGAAGAAAGATTAAGGAAAGGCAAACCTACGTTTCTAGCATTTGTAGACTTAGAGATAGCTTTTGACAATGTTGACTGGAATACTCTCTTTCAAATTCTAAAGCTGGCAGGGGTAAAATACAGGGAGCGAAAGGCTATTTACAATTTGTACAGAAACCAGATGGCAGTTATAAGAGTCGAGGGACATGAAAAGGAAGCAGTGATTGGGAAGGGAGTAGGACAGGGTTGTAGCAGAAACAGCAAAGGACTTGGAAGAGCAGTTGAACGGAATGGATGGTGTCTTGAAGGGAAGATATAAGATGAACATCAACAAAAGCGAAACGAGGATAATGGAATGTAGGCGAATTAAGTCGGGTGATGCGGAGGGAATTTGATTAGTAAATGAGTTTTGATATTTGGGGAGCAAAATAACTGATGATGGTCGAAGTAGAGAGGATATAAAATGTAGACTGGCAATGGCAAGGAAAGCGTTTCTGAAGAAGAGAAATTTGTTAACATCGAATATAGATTTAAGTGTCAGGAAGTCATTTCTGAAAGTATTTGTATGGAGTGTAGCCATGTATGGAAGTGAAACCTGGACGGTAAATAGTTTGGACAAGAAGAGAATAGAAGCTTTCGAAATGTGGTGCTACAGAAGAACGCTGAAGATTAGATGGGTAGATCACATAAGTAATCAGGAAGTATTGAATAGGATTGGGGAGAAGAGAAGTTTGTGGCACAACTTGACCAGAAGAAGGGATCGGTTGGTAGGACATGTTCTGAGGCATCAAGGGATCACCAATTTAGTATTGGAGGGCAGCGTGGAGGGTAAAAATCGTAGGGGGAGACCAAGAGATGAATACACTAAGCAGATTCAGAAGGATGTAGGTTGCAGTAGGTACTGGGAGATGAAGAAGCTTGCACAGGATAGAGTAGCACGGAGAGCTGCATCAAACCAGTCTCAGGACTGAAGACCACAACAACAACAACGAAGTGTGAAATGTCTGCCATTGAGGTTTCGCTAATTCCGCCATCTTTGGCACTGTCGGCGTGTCTCCTTCATCGACACAGCGTCACCACGGAATTGCCAGCCAGGCGGCTGGACCCCTCTTGCTTCGGCCAGCGTCCGGCACCACGTGGTCAGCGGACCTCGCTCGCCGGCCGTCCCGTGCTGACGCTGCTTATTTTCAGGGCCCGACGACTCGCCCGTTACCTCACACACTGAACCTGCATTTTAAGTAACTTCACATTTCTGTAGTAACATTAATTAGCCCCTGTGCCCAAGCGTTACAGAGTGTACTTTGACCTGGGCTAAATATGAAACTTTATTAAAGCATAATAGTTTAAGAGCGAATATCAGAAATAAAAGCTTAGATTTCAATGATTTCATCATCCTGTTAGAACTTCCATATAATCCTTGGAGAGCTTTTTTTTTGATAATTATTTTAAACTGCATAGATATATTAAAAGGTAAACCAACCCCGAAAGGCAAGCATCAGACACGTCGTGTTCTGCCTAACTTCGTATCCTGCATTCATTTCTTGAACATGTCTATTGGAGATATTTTAAAATGATGTGACGGCGTTCGTATTCTCTAAAAACTGTGCCGTCTTTTAGTATTCCCTCTAGCTTGTTGATAGTAACTGATCATCTATGATACCCCTGTATAATTTTCGTGACCATGTAAATTTGTGAATGTCTTTTCTTTGAAAGTGTCTCTGTTATTAATAAATAGCAAAATCTCTTAATAACTTCCGTTTTCGTTCATTTTTGAGATGAGGGCCTTTCCCACTCTAGCACTGAACTCGTCAGGAAGTATTATTTTTTGCTTATTCTTATAGTTTCTGGTATGTCTGGGAGAGTACTGTAAAACTCTTTGGATGCATAAATTCTTCGCTTTTCAGTTGCATGGACTCCAATCAGTTTATGCCTTCCTCCTGGATTAGTAACACTATGATTCTTTCATTAACATAGTTACATTCTTTTATATCTTCAACGTTTCTATGGCTGTAAATAGCTCCTCCTTTACTGGTTCTCTCTTATGGTGTTGATCTATTGTTCAAATGGTTCAAATAGCTCTGAGCACTATGGGACTTAACTTCTCAGGTCATCAGTCTCCTAGAACTTAGAACTACTTAAACCTAACTATCCTAATGACATCACACACATCCATGTCCGAGGCAGGATTCGAACCTGCGACCGGTTCCAGACTGTAGCGCCTAGAAACGCTCGACCACGCCGGCCGGCTGATCTATTGCAGAACACCAGATAGTAGGCTACATATTTATTCCCTTAACATTTCATCTTTTCTGTTTTAATTATGGCAGCAATATCTATTCTAATAGACACATAAAAAAAGTTTTACATCACCCCAGTTCCCAGAACTCGGGAATATAGGCGTTGACTGTGGATACTGTATCCCAGGCACAGTCCCTCTGACTGTTCAGAGATGTCACTAAACCCGCCCAAACATATAGCCAACCATGCATGAGCAGCGCCTATTAGACAAAGGGGGTCCGACAGCCGATCAGTTCCAGTCATTCCGCCAGGAAGGAGGTACAAGGCTCGTGTTGTCTGTAGTTCAACGGTCAATATCGCGGTTACATCGCGTTCGCATTCTTACTTTGTGCCAGGAAGGGCTCTCAACAATGGAAGAGTTCAGGCGTCTCGGAGTGAACCAAAACGATGTTGTTCGAACTTTGAGGAGATACAGACACACGCGAATTGTCGATGACATGCCTCGCTCAGGCCGCCCAAGGGCTACTACTGCTGTGTATGACCCCTACCTACGGATAATCGCTCTGAGGAACCCTGACAGCAACGCCACCTTGTTGAATAATGCTTTTCGTGCAGCCACAGGACGTCGTGTTACTACTCAAACTGCGCGCAATAGTTTGCATGATGCGCAACTTCACTCATGATGTCCATGGCGAGGTCCATTTTTTCAACCACGACACCACGCAGCGCGGCACAGATGGGCCCAAAAACATGCCGAATGGACCGCTCAAGATTGGCATCACGTTCTCTTCACCGATGAGTATAGCGTATGCCTTCAACCAGACAATCGTCGGAAACGTGTTTGGAGGCAACCCGGTCAGGCAGAACGCCTTTGACACACTGTCCAGCGAGTACAGCAAGGTGGAGGTTCCCTGCTGTTTTGGGGTGGTATTATGTGAGGCCGACGTACGCCACTGGTGGTCATGGAAGGCGTTATAACGGCTGTACGAGACCTGAGTGCCATCATCCGACCGATAGTGCAACCACATCGGCAGCATATGGGCGAAACATTCGTCTTCATGGACGACAATCCGCACCCCCATCCTGCAAATATTGTGAATGACTTCTGTGGTGTCACCGCCAGACACCACACTTGCTAGGTGGTAGCTTTTAAATCGGCCGCGGGCCGCTAGTATACGACGGACCCGCCACTGTCAGTAATTGCATTCCGAGCGCCGCCACACGGCAGGTCTAGAGAGACGTACTAGCACTCGCCCCAGTTGTACAGCCGACGTTGCTAGCCATGGTTCACTGAGAATTACGCTCTCATTTGCCGAGACGATAGTTAGCATAGCCTTCAGCTACATTTGCTACGACCTAGCAAGGCGCCGTATTCAATTGATATTGAGATTCTCTTAATGTATCATCAAGAGCGATGTTCTACAAATGTGGATTAAAGTATTCCAGAAGCTACGTACTTTTCTTTATAGCATTCATTACGTATCCTGTTTCAGACCTCACGCCAGCCTGCGTGAGTTTAAGCGCGTGCCTTTCGGCTTCCTCTCATTGTGTCTAGGCTGTCTTGTCTAGACACAACAACTTCCTTCAGGATAACGACATCGCTCGGCTAGAGTGGCCAGAATGTTCTCCAGACATAAACCCTATCGAACATGCCTGGGATAGATAGAAAAGGGCTGTATAAGGACGACGTGACCCACCAACCACTGAATAATCTACGCCGAATCGCTGTTGAGGAGTGGGACAATCTGGGCCAACAGTGCCTTGATGAACTCGTGGATAGTATGCCACGGCGAATACAGGCATGCATGAGTGCAAGAGGGCGTGGGAATTAGAGGTACCGTTGTGTACAGCAGTCTGGACCACCGCCTCTGAACTTCTCGCTGTATGGTGGTACAACATGCAATGTGTGGTTTTCATAAGCAATAAAAAGAGCAGAAATGATGTTTATGTTGATCTCTCTTCCAATTTTGTGTACGAAATCGAGGTGATGCAAAACTTTTATTGATGTGTGTAGTTTCACTCACAAGTACCATACTGTATCCATGTTTACGCTTCTAATAACGTGATTGCAAGTTGTATGTGCGACGGAATACGAACCCAGAAATTAATCAGACTGAACTATCTGTATTGCTCTCTGCTGTCCAGCCGGGTGCTGTCATTTATGAAACACGACTTTTCGACTGCATACATTGCCGTCATTTTCAGGTGAGATCTATAAACTGCGTGCTCAGTCACAACATCGACCGAGAGCGACTTCCGCGGCCGACGAAGAAGGCAAAAGTTGTAAGAAGCCGGAGTTCACTCCCACGCTTCGGTGATCGCACCCCCCCCCCCCCCCTCCTACCAAAACTCCACATCTCCATCCGATGCGGCGTACGACCGTATAGCAGTGGAAGGGGTACGGAGCGGTTAGAGTATAAGAAAGGCGCGACGCAGCTAAGACGCTTTGTCTACAGATATCACACAAAGATGACACTGCCAAAATATCGTGTTATGTAAACAACTGCTCCCGGCTGGACACCTTAGAGCAGTGGTTCCCAACCTGGATGTAATTACCTCCTGATCGGTAAAACGAAATTTTCTGAGGGGTAAAAAACTAAAATAATCGATTCTATTTCAGTCACTAAACTAAGTTATTTTCAAAAGATCACTACTACTATCATAATTTTGTAATACCTTAATATAATTATGTAAGTTATGAATAAATTCGTTTTCTCAGTTAGTAGCATTAAAGCGTTGGTGGTTACAGGTTTCTCACATAGCTCACCAACTACCCACATATGTTGTTCTTTGTCGCATACATCGCTGATGATAAAAGTAGGACACACAGGAAAAAGTGCTAAATATATCAAGAAAATAACTTCTCCATGTTGTAGATAGTACCTGCAGTAGACCAGTTATTGCTTCATTACTTGCTCCGAATCAGATAAACGAATTAATGGACAGCACGGCACAGTAGTAATAACAGGACTAGTGTAGTGCTGTACAAAGAATCATTATTATTATTATTATTGTTATTGTTGTTCAAAAAATGGTTCAAATGGCTCTGAGCACCGTGGGACTTCATTTATGAGGTCATCAGTCCCCTAGAACTTAGAACTACTTGAACCTAACTAACCTAAGGACATCAGACACATCCATGCCCGAGGCAAGATTCGAACCTGAGACCGTAGCGGTCGCGCGGTTCCAGACTGTAGCGCCTAGAACCACTCGGCCACTCCGGCCGGCGAACTGCAACACGAAAAAAGGATACTACACAACTAAAGTGTAGGGCAGTGGAGTGTGGCTACCACTACAGAGGATGTAAGAAAATAAATCACCTATATCATTTATTGTATGGCTACTAGTTTGGGTGTTTCGTTGCGCTATCTTCAGGCCTCAGCTGATGCTGCGGGGTTTAACACCATCTGTATACGCGACGCATCAGTCGCCAACGTCTGTAACTGGTTTTCGCTGGTTACACCTGTAACCGCGAGTGGTAGTTGATGGTTAGAGAGACAACATCGTGGTTACAGGTAGTCTGTGGAAACGATTAACAGATGTTGGCCACTGATGCATCGTGTATACAGATGGTGTTCACCGCCTCAGCGTCAGCTAAGGGCTGAAGATGGTGCACTGAAGAACCGAAATTGTAGTCAGTGAGTCAGTCCATTCGATGTAATGACAGCCCACTCCGTTATGGTTCAAAATGGTTCAAATGGCTCTGAGCACTATGGGAGTTAACATCTGAGGACATTAGTCCCCTAGAACTTAGAACTACTTAAATCTAACTAACCTAAGGACTTCACACACACATCCATGCCCGAGGCACAATTCGAACCTGCGGTCGCGCGGTTCCAGACTGTAGCGCGTAGAACCGCTCGGCCACACTGGCCGGCTATTGTTATTACTATCACTATTACGGGCTGTGGTTAGACACAAAGCTTTAACAGCGTGAAATCTTCCAATTTGTGCCAGTTCAGAAATAAGGAAGTTAATAGGAATATAAAAAAAGGGAGGAAGGTTTATCTGTTTAGCAAGAGTAATAGAAGGCAGATTTCAGACTACCTAACAGATCAAAACGAAAATTTCTGTTCCTACACTGACAATGTTGAGTGTTTATGGAAAAAGTTCAAGGCAATCGTAAAATGCGTTTTAGACAGGTACGTGCCGAGTAAAACTGTGAGGGACGGGAAAAACCCACCGTGGTACAACAACAAAGTTAGGAAACTACTGCGAAAGCAAAGAGAGCTTCACTCCAAGTTTAAACGCAGCCAAAACCTCTCAGACAAACAGAAGCTAAACGATGTCAAAGTTAGCGTAAGGAGGGCTATGCGTGAAGCGTTCAGTGAATTCGAAAGTAAAATACTAGGTACCGACTTGACAGAAAATCCTAGGAAGTTCTGGTCTTACGTTAAATCAGTAAGTGGCGCGAAACATCATGTCCAGACACTCCGGGATGATGATGGCATTGAAACAGATGATGACAAGCGTAAAGCTGAAATACTAAACACCTTTTTCCAAAGCTGTTTCACAGAGGAAGACCGCACTGCAGTTCCTTCTCTAAATCCTCGCACCAACGTAAAAATGGCTGACATCGAAATAAGTGTCCAAGGAATAGAAAAGCAACTGGAATCACTCAACAGAGGAAAGTCCACTGGACCTGACGGGATACCAATTCGATTCTACACAGAGTACGCGAAAGAACTTGCCCCCCTTCTAACAGCCGTGTACCGTCTCTAGAGGAACAGAAGGTTCCAAATGATTGGAAAAGAGCACAGGTAGTCCCAGTCTTCAAGAAGGGTCGTCGAGCAGATGCGCAAAACTATAGACCTATATCTCTGACGTCGATCTGTTGTAGAATTTTAGAACATGTGTTTTGCTCGAGTATCATGTCGTTTTTGGAAACTCAGAATCTACTATGTAGGAATCAACATGGATTCCGGAAACAGCGATCGTGTGAAACCCAACTCGCTTTATTTGTTCATGAGACCCAGAAAATATTAGATACAGGCTCCCAGGTAGATGCTATTTTTCTTGACTTCCGGAAGGCGTTCGATACAGTTCCGCACTGTCGCCTGATAAACAAAGTAAGAGCCTACGGAATATCAGACCAGCTGTGTGGCTGGATTGAAGAGTTTTTAGCAAACAGAACACAGCATGTTGTTATCAACGGAGAGACGTCTACAGACATTAAAGTAACCTCTGGCGTGCCACAGGGGAGTGTTATGGGACCATTGCTTTTCACAATATATATAAATGACCTAGTAGATAGTGTCGGAAGTTCCATGCGGCTTTTCGCGGATGATGCTGTAGTATACAGAGAAGTTGCAGCATTAGAAAATTGTAGCGAAATGCAGGAAGATCTGCAGCGGATAGGCACTTGGTGCAGGGAGTGGCAACTGACCCTTAACATAGACAAATGTAATGTATTGAGAATACATAGAAAGAAGGATCCTTTATTGTATGATTATATGATAGCGGAACAAACACTGGTAGCAGTTACTTCTGTAAAATATCTGGGAGTATGCGTGCGGAACGATTTGAAGTGGAATGATCATATAAAATTAATTGTTGGTAAGGCGGGTACCAGGTTGAGATTCATTGGGAGAGTCCTTAGAAAATGTAGTCCATCAACAAAGGAGGTGGCTTATAAAACACTCGTTTGACCTATACTTGAGTATTGCTCATCAGTGTGGGATCCGTACCAGATCGGGTTGACGGAGGAGATAGAGAGGATCCAAAGAAGAGCGGTGCGTTTCGTCACAGGGTTGTTTGGTAACCGTGATAGCGTTACGGAGATGTTTAACAAACTCAAGTGGCAGACTCTGCAAGATAGGCGCTCTGCATCGCGGTGTAGCTTGCTCGCCAGGTTTCGAGAGGGTGCGTTTCTGGATGAGGTATCGAATATATTGCTTCCCCCTACTTATACCTCCCGAGGAGATCACGAATGTAAAATTAGAGAGATTAGAGCGCGCACAGAGGCTTTCAGACAGTCGTTCTTCCCGCGAACCATACGCGACTGGAACAGGAAAGGGAGATAATGACAGTGGCACGTAAAGTGCCCTCCGCCACACACCGTTGGGTGGCTTGCGGAGTATAAATGTAGAAATGTAGATGTAGAAGGAGTGCAGCAATCAAGTGATTTACGAACAGTAATTATAGTGCACACATTTTAGCATGGTTGACTTGAAATGGGGTTGCAGTGTGCAGGTCAAGCAAGTGCCACCATGAGGAGGAGTAATGCAGGGGAAGCATGTTTTGTAACAGGTGTCTACCGTCACTGTGGATAGTTAGCTTTCTTACCTGAGAGAGAGCTCTGGGTAGAACTTGCGACGCTCTAGGAATTCCTTCGTAATTCATTCTAACACACACACACACACACACACACACACACACACACACACACACACAGCTACATCTTATTCATCTTTCATCATTTTAAAAATGAAAGTGTTACAAGAAAAGCCTTTAATTCTACAATTTAGTTATGTGCTAGGGAGGTTGGTGATAATGTGGGGGAGGCGACGGGCAACAGACGGCACGGGCAGGGGGTACTAAATAATTTCTAATTGCACTCAGGGGTAATAGTCTAAGAAAGGTCGGGAACCGCTGCCCTAGAGCAACGTTTCCCATACTGTCTTTGGAAGAACACTGATATTCCGCGGGATGCGAATTAGTGCTCGGCGTTTCTTTTTTGCTTTCGATACATTGACGACACTTTAATTTTCATGAATGTATCATGATTTCTTTGTTATTAGTTACGATTTAAATTCAAGTAATCGGTGAATAGAAACAGTTTTTCACAGTTTTTAAAAGTTTATTAACCTTCATTATAAACAAGATGTTGCATCGAAGTGCCAGGCTTCTCAAAGTGTTTCGTCAGAGAAAAAGTTTGCGCATCCCTGCCCTAGAGCAATACAAGTGATTTGGCGGGAGAGTTTAAGATCACACATTAGAGTCTTCTACGGGAAGGAGACGTATCAGGGACTTACTAAGCTAGGTAATCTTCTCCTGAGCTCTCTCGCCTCCCCGTCCACCATATAAATACCGCGACCCGCCCGCCGCATCACATTAAGAGCAAGTCTAGCCATTATATGGGAACAGATCCGGTACACACGTCGGCGACTGGACAATTATTTATATAGGCTTCTCATAGGTATATCGTTAACAATACAGAGGTTGAACAAAAATATGGAAACACTGCCTGAACGTAAGTGCAGTTGCTAGTCAAGCCTGCGGATGAGGCTGTAGTGTTTGACCACGGACAACACCTGTGCAGCTTCCTCAGTACGTTACAGCTGCCGGTCGAGGTCAGAACAGTGTCCTTTTAATTCTGAGTGTACTATGTTGTGACTAAGGGAATTCGAACGCGGGAAAATAATCCGTTGAGTCAGAACGCAGATGAAAGTGTGTGTTGAGCGATCGTGACAGACGAACACTGAAGACGATCGTGAAGGAAAATAAAGAGGACGACAGCTGCAAAAGTCACTACGGAACTGAATGTCACACTCAGGGAGCCGATCACAACCAAAACAACACGAAGGTAGCTCCACAAGCTGGGAACTGGAGGGCGAACTAAAATACGAAAACAAAACATCCGTGACGCAAATGCCCCTAGCAGGGAAACTGGGTCCCGAAGCCATGAAATCTGGGCTGTGGAGCAGTGGAAGAAAGTCATTTGGTCGGATGAGTCTTATTTCGACTGTCTCCAACTTCTGGCCTAATTTCCGCCCACTACACAGACTGCCTGCAGCGAAGATTGAAAAATTTTTTTTGGAAATTTGTGGTAAGGTCTTATGGGACCAAACTGCTGGAGTCATCGGTCCCTAAGCCTACACACTACTTAATCTAACTATCTTACGCTATGGACAACACACGCACACTTCCGACGGGGGCAGCCGCACAGACCGTGACAAGGCGCCTGAGACCGTACGGCTACCCTGCGCAGCCCAGAATTGAAACATGGCGGGGGTTCAGTGATGATTTGGGCATCCACATCTTGGAAATCCATGGGTTCCATGGTTACTCTGCAAGGTCGATTTACTGTAAAGTGCTTTGTGACAATTTTTTCTGATCAGGCCCATCCCACGGTACGATATTAGTTCCCAGTGGTGATGGTGTAGCCGGCCACTGTGGCAGAGCGGTTCTAGGTGCTTCAGTCTGGAACTGAGCTGCTGCTACGGTCACAGGTTCGAATCCTGCCTCGGGCATGGATGTGTGTGATTTCCTTAGGTTAGTTAGGTTTACGTAGTTCTAAGTCTAGGCGACTGATGACCTCAGATGTTCAGTCCTATAGTACTTTGAGCCATTTGAGTGATGGTGTATTCCAAGACGACAGGGCCCCTGCTAACACAACTCGCATTATCCAGAAGTGGTTTTGTAAGCAGGAGGAAGAAATGTGGCATCTTCCCTGGCCAGCACGATCAGCAGATTTCAACATTACTGAGCCTTTGTGGTCCACTTTGGAGAGAAGCGTTCGTGACCACTACCCAGCTTCATCACCGTTACCAGAACTCGCCACTATTATGCAGGAGTTTGAAAGATTCCCTTGACAACCATACAGCAGCAGTATTCGTCCATTTAGAGACAACTGGAAGCTGTTCTGAATCCCAACTGCTTTCCTACAACGTATTAGGCGTAGCAGTGTGTCGTGTTTTTGGTATTTTCATACTTCTGTCCATCACCTCTATGAATTTTCTCTATGAGCTACCAGCGTTAAAGAGAGAATTATAGAGGGGAAGCGCCTTGTATTTAGGGAGAAAACAACAAAAATTGCAGGCGATTGTTTCATTAAGGGGCTCCGGAACGCCCTATACCTGCAATGTTAAAATAACGCTTATAAATTACATCTTTCCTCACAAAGTATTTGAGGTAGGAAGTTGAACTTTTTACAGATTATTTATTGGAATATGGGCTACAAATTAACACAGGATTTGACAAAATTTTAGTTCAGTTATTAAAGATGATTTTTTTTCAATTGTAATGAAAATTCACAACATTTTTTGCAATTTTTTATTTATATATTCAAAAATATACAGTTTTTTGGAAAAAGGCTGTGTTAAATTATGCAGAAGGTACTGTGTAACATTTACTGAAAGTTTGAAACAAATATGTTTGGAAGATTCTTAGAAAACATGTAATTAGTATGAGAAAATAAAAGTTTTGGGAATCGAGCGACAAAGATTGGATTAATGTTTTAGTGCATTCCAGGTCCATAGGATGGATTATCTTCATCCTCTGCAAACTCCTCCTCCAGCTTCCTCTTGTTCCTCCTCCTGTTTACTCTTGCTTGTATTTCTAGACTCTTTACAGCCCTGTCTGCAGCCATGGGCAGGTGTACTTGAGAGGTTAGGTTCACTCACTTGGTTTTCGTCTTTATTGTTTACAGTAATAACACATACCTTTGGCTTTCCAACATTTCTCCTTTTCTTAAAAGCCTTCAGAGGATTTCTAATAACTTTACTTTTACTCATTATTATACTTCAACAAAACAGAGACTCAAGAAACAGAATTAATTACGAATATTTTCGAGATAACGACAGAGTAAATAAACATGAAACAATCGACAATCACACCAGCGATATATATTGAACCATCACAGGTTAGCCACAACACTTACTTTATCTCACATCACTAAAATGTACCTGATGAACACGGACGTCAATAATAACACCATTCGACAGCAGTTTAACAGCGCCACAGTGGGTCACGCCCATGTAGAACACATTTCAAAAAAAATTAAAAATAGTTGTAGTCTTCGGAATTGAATAAATTATATATCTATTAAAAGGTAATAGTCTGCAGATTCAGAAAACGCAAAAAAGTAAAAATTGAACTTTTCATGATTTTGAGTCTTTCCGGAGCCCCTTAAGAGTGCCTCGTATAGGTTGGAGGACCTGCGTGAACGGTCATTGTGGCGGGCAGATTGCAGACTCCAGTGTGTTGTCGTTGGGGCCATTGTGAGGACGGTGCGCCACAGCTCGGCGGGTGCGGCCTGGTTCTATTGGCAGAGAGAGAGAGAGACAGAGAGAGAGAGAGAGAGAGAGAGAGAGAGAGAGCATCGAGCTGGCAATTCAAAGCGAGCGTGTCAGCGTCCTGCGCAGAGTCGTGGAGTCCCACTCCAGCCCACACTGGTGCTTCATTAGCCCAGACACTGGCGCCGCTCCACTGTCGAGCCATGTAATTCGAAATTAGCTGTCCCTGAGTTAACAGTGGACACTCAGTACTTGACAGGTTCACTACTAAATTTTTTTTTCGTTTTACTGAATGGCCACATGGTGACTTGCGTGTCCCTAATCCATCACAGGTGTCCAACCGGGGAAAGGAGATCTATGGTTTATCGCGGAATGTAAACCACTGTCATTCCTGGTGTCTCCTCGCGTCGTCGACGAGCGTTGACTATGTTAAAGGCGGACTAAAAATCTATGGTGTGAATGGGATTTGACCCCGTGGCTTCTCTGTTTGCAGACTCGTTCTTTATCATTGGACGAACAGGTCCGACTCTTGTAACGAACAATCTACATCTACATCCATACTCCTCAAGCCACCTGACTGTGTGTGGCGGAGGGTACCTTGAGTACCTCTACCGGTTCTCCCTTCTATTCCAGTCTCGTATTGTTCGTGGAAAGAAAGGTTCTCGGTATGCCTCTGTGTGGGCTCTAATCTCTCTGATTTTATCCTCATGGTCTCTTCGCGAGATATACGTAGGAGGGAGCAATATACTGCTTGATTCCTCGGTGAAGGTATGTTCTCGAAACTTCAACAAAAGTCCGTACCGAGCTACTGAGCGTCTCTCTTGGAAAGTCTTCCACTGGAGTTTATCTATAATCTCCGCAACGCTTTCGCGATTACTAAATGATCCTGTAACAAAGCGCGCTGCTCTCCGTTGGATCTTCTCTATCTCTTCTATCAACCCTGTCTGGTAGGGATCCCACACCGGTGAGCAGTATTCAAGCAGTGGGCGAACAAGTGTACTGTAATCTACTTCCTTTGTTTTCGGACTGCATTTCCTTAGGATTCTTCCAATGAATCTGTCTGGCATCTGCGTTACCGACGATTAATTTTATACGGTCATTCCATTTTAAATCACTCCTAATGCCTATTCCCAGATAATTTATGGAATTAACTGCTTCCAGTTGCCTACCTGCTATATTGGAGCTAAATGATAAAGGATCTTTCTTTCTATGTATTCGCAGTACAATACACTTGTCTACATTAAGATTCAATTGCCATTTCCTGCACCATGTGTCAATTCGTTGCAGATCCTCCTGCATTTCAGTACAATTTTCCATTGTTACAACCTCTCGATATACTACAGCATCATCCGTAAAAAGCCTCAGTGAACTTCCGATGTTATCCACAAGGTCTTATATATATATTGTGGATAGTAACGGTCCTACGACACTTCCCCGCGGCACACCTGAAATCACTCTTACTTCAGAAGACTTCTCTCCATTGAGAATGACATGCTTTCTGTTATCTTGGAACTCTTCACCCCATCACACAATTGGTCTGATAGTCCATATGCTCTTACTATGGAGAACTGTATCAAACGCCTTGTGGAAGTCAAGAATTGCTTTTCACTATCCACTAGATAGGGAGGATATTTATGAGACCACAGTATTGTATGGTAGTGAAACTTGGACAGTGGGAAAACCGGAACAGAAGAAAATCGAAGCATTTGCGACGTGCTATAGAAGAATGTTGAAAATTAGGTGAATTGATAAGGTAAGGTTAGGTTAGGTTAGCGTTTTTTTAACGTCTCGTCGACAACGAGGTCATTAGAGACGGAGCACAATCTCGGGTTAGGGAAGGATGGGGAAGGAAATCGGCCGTGCCCTTTCAGAGGAACCATCCCGGCATTTGCCTGAAACGATTTAGGGAAATCACGGGAAACGTAAATCAGGATGGCTGGAGACGGGATTGAACCGTCGTCCCCCCGAATGCGAGTCCAGTGTGCTAACCACTGCGCCACTTCGCTCGGTGATAAGGTAACGAATGGGGAGGTTCTCTGCAGAACTGGTGAGGAAAGGGATATAGGGAAAACACTGACAAGAAGAAGGGACAGGATGGTAGGAAATATATTAAGACATTAGGGAATGACATCCATGATACTAGAGGGAAATGTAGAGGGAACACTGCAGAGACTGAGGACGTAAAGTGTGATTCCTGTCCTGGGATGAAAAGATCGATACAGGAGAGGAATTCGTGGCTGGCCACATAAAAAGTCATGTACGCTAAACAGTACAAGAAGCATAGCTTAGCTATGTCGCAGGTCCTCTAAATTCTCTACAGTACAGTCATTTGACTATAAACAATCGGTACCAAAAGAAACTACAAGAGAATACTACTCTTTATAGCAGTCAGTCCACATGGGAACCAATACAGTCACACAATGAATATTAGAAAACACGTTATTAGGGATGAGACAATTCTTAACGCTTATAAATTAAACTTCATTACAATAACTGACACTGAAGAAGTCTTATCGTACTCATAAACCACATCATGAATTGTAGCTCGTGATCTTAATTCGAACCCACTGTTAACCAAACAAAGCTTGCGTGTCTGATCGAGACTCGACTGGGCATAAAGAGACAAAGTATACAAGTGTTCGTCAGTAACAGTTTACAAGGACTAATATCGAAACCTGGAAATAAAAGACAATGCGTTTAGCATTGCACTGGAAGCCCCATGAAGCTTTTATTGCCCATGAGAAATAACTATGAAAGGTATGTAATAAAGTGCGTAGTACAACGCAATGCTAACTGAGCACGATCACATACCAGACATTGAATACGTTCTGGAATAGCGTAACATTGGAACCTGAAACGACGAGACAAATGATTTTTACCTGGCAAGGTTTCGAACCCGAAACCTTTCGCTAGTGTCTTGTAGCTAACGAATAGACATGAAACATATATTGTTTCTTCACCAGTAGTGAGATGGGCACATGTTCGGCTAGAGGTAACGCAACCTATAGTTTTGTGATGCCTAGGACTCCAATTCCGCGCATGTCGTCGGTGTTGACCCCACACGAAGAGGTGCAAACTATCGTATTTCGTCTCACTAGTAGTTAGTATAGCACTGTTCCTAGAGACCTGGCATCGAGAGGAAATAACGAGATATGGGAGAGTACTGACTGAAAGACTTCAAATGCAGAGAAAAATGAAGGTCCTTTGACATCCTATGACATTACATGACGACTGCTTCGTGAACTAAAATAACATTACTAGAGCAAGAAAGCTTACTCGAAACAGTGTTTCTGCAAGCAGTGACCTCCTCCTCTGAGAGCTAAAACGGATACAACGCTGTTCCAGTCAGTAGCGAATGGACATGTTTAATGTTGATTTCGAACCATGGAACAGTCCTGCGTTCTTTACTTGGCGTTGCTGGAAGTGAAGAGGGTATGTTCGCGGCTGTTAAGCCGGGCTTTAAAAAAAAAAATCATATACCTCCGACTCACAGTTGAAATATTAAAAGTTTTGACTGGTTTCGTTGTCTAGGTGCTGGGATACGTAGTTGCCGCATTACAAGCCAAATAGTTCTGAGTCTACAGTATACAATAGGAATAGACACATGAATCGAATGGTCGACGGTTCCTATCACTCGGCAACTGCGAAATTTGGACGTAATATAGACATTTATAAATGAAAGATTGCATTTTAATAAAATCTGTAGATTCTATCTTAACGACTTCAAATAATGAGTACAATAGTAAAAGTACTTTTGAGAATGCGGTATATTTCTGTCAAACACTTACCGGTGTCGATGGTCCAGCAATTAAATAAAATATAAGTTAAATAATAGGGAATCAATAGATCCCTACTGCATGTAATTAGTTATGAATGACAACATAGCTCGCGAGATATTCACTTCTAAACGCACACTACGTCTGCACTGTAGAAACCACAGAAATCTCACAAGTGCACAAGTCAGCACTCCGAAGTATTTCTATCTGTCACGAACACGCGCAAACTGCTCCACTGTCCAAGGCTTTCCACCGAAAGTGCGTCCGTCTCGCCGCCGCGTCCAGCCTACCTGGGTCCTGTGCGACTTTCCCTCGCACCGCACCCTCCCGAACTACCTTGCATCCAGTCACCACATTCACGAGCGCTGTGTTTGACTAGAGCGCTCGATCCATGTCTTCATGCCAACGCACTCACACAAACATAATGAAACACATTCAGAGTAGTGGATTTACACTGAAATGAAATTATATAAATATTCCTACGGCTGGACCATAAACACGCCTCAACACACATTACTAGATACATAAAAAAATTAAATAAACATATAAAAAATGGTTCAAATGGCTCTGAGCACTATGGGACTTAACTTCTAAGGTCATCAGTCCCCTAGAACTTAGAACTACTTAAACCTAACTAACCTAAGGACATCACACACATCCATGCCCGAGGCAGGATTCGAACCTGCGACCGTAGCGGTCGCGCGGTTCCACACTGTAGCGCCTTTAACCGCTTGGCCACTCCGGCCGGCAAATAAACATATATCAAAGGAATAGATCAAAAGATATGCCACTAGCCTAATGTCTCTGTCCTTTCTACAACACAGTAAATATTTAACCAATTTCTTCATGAATAGTATGTATCGGATATAAACAAAGACACAGATGAATAAATATATTTATAAGCATGCTGCTACCGTTTTTTCCTGTAACTGTGGAGTACTTAAGGCCTGACGCCATCGATAGTAATCGACCGCTTTGACCTCCAATAACTCGTGTACTATTCAAGTTACGTGCCTGTAATTTATACCATTTTAGGTTTACATTAATAGGTTTCTAAAGACATGTCGATCGACGAAATCGGATGAAGTATTTAAATCTTGGAAATTCGTTGCTGGGTGTTACTTGTCTAATTTACCATCAGATACTAAACTTTAAACTGATAAAGATATTGAAAATCTGATTACACCATCAGTTTCGTCGTGCAAATAATAGTAATGTATATGTTTCTGAGGTATCATGATTCATCTGGCTACTATTAATTTCTATACGAACTGTGAAATGTCTGCCATGATGGTTTCACCAAGTCCGCCATCTGTGGCACTCTCGGCATAGAGGTCTCCATCATCGACACAAAGCACCGTCCTCGTCACAGCGTCAACACGGAATTCTCAGCCGCGCAGCCTGGACCACGCCCGTCTTGTCCAGCTAACGTTCGGCACCACGTGACTGCTGCCAGCCGCGCGCGGTTAGCCATTACAAGCTAGCATCGGTCCAATCAACCACCGCATTTGACATGTGTCAGCATCATGTTTTTGTTATAATGGGATACGCAGCAGATTGTACGAGAAGTGTCGACTTCCACATGAACTATTGTTGTGAATAACCTATTCTTGGTCTAGTGCAGGGGCGGGCAGGAATTCTGCACGTGTGCGGTGCATATGCACGTGTGCAGTTAACAGGTGTTCTGCGTGCACACAGGGGCAAGCTGGCCACCCGCTTCTCTCCCCTCCCCGCCATACCGACTCACCGCTTCTTCCTTTGTAAGGCGTCTTGTTTCCTGGCCTGCTTTATTGAATGAAGGAATTAGGTTAGTAGGAGTGCTTGAAAGTAATCGTGGTTTGAAAGAGTACCTATTACCTACGATACGTTTTATTTAATTACAATTAAGTTTACAATACGTTTAATGTCTGCAACAAAATTTCTACATACAGACAAACACAAACAGTTACGTAAATTTTCATTACTGATGTTTGCTCTTAACCGAGACTTTCATAACAGAAAAAAATCTCTCACAAACGTATGTCGAGCCAAACATTGACATTATCTTCATAGCTTCACGATGGAGACGAGGAAACTCTTGCTGTGGAAAGTCGTGATGAAAATCTATTACACGTCTTGCGAAAAGGAACTTGTCTCCCAGACGAGAATTACGCTGTAGATCTATTAATTCTATTTGCAAACTGGGATGAATATCATCTACAGAAACAGCAGATGGTCTCGAGAACTATTCAAAACCTTGGGATAAGTAAGATATATCCCCAAATCGCTTGAGAAATTCCTCTTTTATTGCACCAAGAACGGCAACATACTGAAATTTATTATAATGGCGTTCAATATTAAACTTCCGCTGACCAGCGAGAATACTGTCACATATTATACATTTCCAATTTTCACGTTTTTGCACAGAGAAAAAAATGATTCTCCCATTCCTTTTTAAAAGATAGTAAATCTCCAATTCTCCGTTTCCTTGATTCACTCAGCATTTTCCGGTTATTGAAATACAACGTTCACTACGTAGTGGTCGCTTCGCTTCAACGTCCGCAGCATAGCCTGGTACTACACTGCCGCAAACTGCTGGCTGTCGCCACTGCCCCTGTCGACGCCTGCACGCGAGCAGCACACGTGCAGCGTAATATCAAACCCACTCATTTCGTTTCATTTTTAAGCAGTGTTACGTCTGTCTACTTAGATGATCAGTCCAACAGAAGGTCAGAGACACCTTAGTTCACCTTCTGAGCAGCCAGTAATAGAAAACTCTTGCCCAAACATGTTTGTGAAAGGGCTCGAAGGTGTCTGTTATGGTAAGTTCGATTTCAACACCGTCAACCAGCGACCGCTCGACACAGACTGGCATCCGTTCAAGCGATCGCGACGTGTCGGGCATAGAGTTTCTGATCCCCAGAGAAGCTCGATTAGGGAGTATAGCGCTATGTAACGTTGGGTGTGATGTAATGTTGCTATAAGCGTATTTAAATATAGACTTAGCTTTTTCAAGTTTGTAGTATAGCTCATACTATGACAACTTGAATATTTCTCATTTTTGACGTGATGAGAAGCGCCGTTTTGCATTAGAAAACAATGTGTAAAACGGAGTATAAATTCTACCATTTCTGACATTGTGTTCTGTTTGTGTTTAATAAAAGGGTGAAAGCTGTGGAAGCAATTCAAAACTTCTATGCCCTGCATGGAGCTGAGTGCAATTGAGAAATTCAAGTTGTATAGTTTAAAGAACAAACAGTCACAGCTTGCCGGAAATCGCTCTCCTCCCTACATGCAATTCAAAAATGTAGAAAAATATTTCCAACCCATGTTAAGGGGCTCCGGAAAGGCTCAAAATCATGAAAAGTTCAATTTTTACTTTTTTGCGTTTTCTGAATCTGCAGACTATTACCTTTTAATAGATATATAATTTATTCAATTCTGAAGACTACAACTATTTTTAAATTTTTTTTGAAATGTGTTCTACATGGGCGTGACACACTGTGGCGCTGTTAAACTGCTGTCAAATGGTGTTATTATTAACGTCCGTGTTCATCAGGTACATTTTAGTGATGTGAGATAAAGTATGTGTTGTGGTTAACCTGTGATGGTTCAATATATATCGCTGGTGTGATTGTCGATTGTTTCATGTTTATTTACTCTGTCGTTATCTCGAAAATATTCGTAATTAATTCTGTTTCTTGAGTCTCTGTTTTGTTGAAGTATAGTGATAAGTAAAAGTAAAGTTATTAGAAATCCTCTGAAGGCTTTTAAGAAAAGGAGAAATGTTGGAAAGCCAAAGGGATGTGTTATTACTGTAAACAATAAAGACGATAACTAAGAAAGTATCGCCCATATGTAACGACGCAGAACGCCTTCGGGCTGCAGACAGGGCTGTAAAGAGTCTAGAAATACAAGCAAGAGTAAACAGGAGGAGGAACAAGAGGAAGCTGGAGGAGGAGTTTGCAGAGGATGAAGATAATCCATCCTATGGACCTGGAATGCACTAAAAAGTTAATCCAATCTTTGTCGCTCGATTCCCAAAACTTTTATTTTCTCATACTAGTTACATGTTTTCTAAGGATCTTCGAAACATATTTGTTTCAAACTTTCAGTAAATGTTACACAGTACCTTCTGCATAATTTAACACAGCCTTTTTCGAAAAAACTGTATATTTTTGAATATATAAATAAAAAATTGCAAAAAAATGTTGTGAATTTTCATTACAATTGAAAAAAAATCATCTTTAATAACTGAACTAAAATTTTGTAAAATCCCTGTGTTAAGTTGTAGCCCATATTCCAATAAATAATCTGTAAAAAGTTCAACTTCCTACCTCAAATACTTTGTGAGGAAAGATGTAATTTATAAGCGTTATTTTAACATTGCAAGTATAGGGCGTTCCGGAGCCCCTTAAACAAAAATTAGTCCAAACACTAGTCTTGCCTAATCTTTACTACTGTGATGTAGTTCAACACGGCACAAATAGTGAAAATTCGAGATGCCTCGAGCTAGTGATGAATGCTTGCGTTAGATACGTATGCAATATACGGTTGTATGATCATATCAGTCCTTCATACTCCCAGCTAGGTTGGATACGCCCACATAAGGCACGCGATCTCCACACGATGTGCTTACTTCATCGATTTCTTAGCCACTGGTGCCCCCATTACTTATCTGCTCACATTAAACACGTATCATCATTCCACAACCGCAATACCAGATCGGATACGTCTAGCATCTTGGCTGTACCTTTACATAACACAAAATCTTTCTCTGTGTCATTCTCCATCACAGCCATACGACTATGGAACGCGCTCCCCTGTGATCTGCGTCTTATCCAGAACCACTTAACATTCAAGAGGCAACTGAAGACTTACATATTAGGGACGGTATAGCCACCATTGTCGTGCCCCTCTCATCTTTTTCTTTCCCCTCTCCATCATAGCTTCGAATTTTACCATTCTATTTCTCTTCCTCTAACCTATCTACCTCTTCTATATCTCTTTCACCCCATTCTATCGTCTTATGTCTCTGCTTGATGAGAATAACTCACAAGCTGCAAGAATATAACGAGAAAATTCCCAACTAGCAATAGGACTGACATTCATAAAAGAAAAAATATTTTTACTTTCCTATACATAGTCATTACTATTATTATTATTCTTGATTATTATAATTATTTTTTGATTGTTATAATTATCATTGTACTACTTTTATAATCTCTAATTTTTTTCTGTAACATTAATACTGTATAACATGTTATATGTCCTTAATGTTCTGTAGAAACTGAAATTTGTTGAATCTGAGTATGCCTGGTTAGGGGTAAGAGCGGGCCTGAAGGCCCTAATCTTGCCAGGTAAAATAAATGCATAAATAAATAAATAAATAAAGTACGATTGTTTTGACATAAATTAATCACCAGATTATGGAAGACAAACAGGCGTTGATGAAGGAGGTTCCTGCGATTTATTATTATGGTCAATAACAATGTATCCGATACTGGCAAGTGTGACGAGAATAAACCTTCGTGCGACACTTGTCTTCTGTAGTTATACTGAGGTTAAAAAAAGGAAGAAGGATTACGGTACAACGTCCCGTCGAAAACGAGATTAGAGACGAAGCAGAATCTCAAACTGGAAGGATGCCGTAATAGATTTAAGGAGATCACCATAAACGCAAAATCAGTGCGGCGTCTTGGACATTGGAAGGGCTATGTGGTAACTCCATAAGGAGAAAATAATAAGTAAGCCGTAACAAATATCATCTCAAACGATTGCCTGTATGTGTTCACAAAATGTATTGTTATTGATATCCATCTGGTGGCGCAAAGAAGGTGTTTTCTGGTACGAACTGCTTCACAGCGATTTGGCCTTCGCAGTTGACATTTGTTGCCAAAAACTTAGATGTTTTGCAGTCGCAGAGTAAGAGTTACACCAAGGAGCTCGGTTGGCAAAAACGCCTATCGCACGTCTTCTAATGTGGCACCCACAAGTGTTTACCTCTCTCGCCCCTTACCGATCAGCCACCAAGTAAGTTAGTTTTTCTTTTCTTTTGTATGTTTTTGCTTCTTTTGTTTCGGCGATTGCTCTTTAAACGTGGCTTAACTGAGAATCATCAAGTCGCTGCGTGCGTGGTTTCGAAAACGTAATTGAGCTTCATGAGACGGTTTCCAATAACGGGAAGGAATATAGTGTTGAGGATTCCTGTGATATTTGTGTTTAGTTTGTTCAATAACCTAACGGGAAACGCTGTTAATATGCACTATACTAATTCAACTGATGTCTCATCATAGTGCCATACAACGAATGGCTACCACAATTAAACGTGCCATGCGGAGTGGCCGCATGGTTTAGGCGCCATGTAACGGAATGTGCGGCCCCTAGCGCCGGAGGTTCGAGTCCTTCCTCGGGATGACTGTGTGTGTTGTTCATAGCATAAGTTAGTTTAAGTTAGTTAAAGTAGTGTGTAAGTCTAGGGACCGATGACCTCAGCAGTTTGGTTCCTTGGGAATTCACACACAATTGAACGTTTCTGTCATACTCAAATAGCTTTATCGGACTAGAACGTAAATACTACAGTAATGTTGCTGAATGAAACACAGTTAACAGACTGTTCAGTGATACGATTTCGTTAACAGATTTGTGTATTTTCAGTGTCAGTTCCGCAGTATTTTATGCTTCTTACCTCTAGATCTACTGGTTACTGAACGTAGCGAGACGGCTTATGATGACAGGACTTCGAAAGATGTCGGCCGGTATGAGTTTGAGATAGCTGTCTGTAGCTGCGTCACAGATGAGGTAAAATGTAACTCTAGCGCCAACCTGGAACTGGGAGCTATTGCCTAGTACTCTTTAACGTCCGTCGACATTTTCATGGAGCAAGCTGTCAACTGCAACATTCATCGCCTCCTCATTGCCCTTTTGATGGCTGATACAGATAATTTGCAATGTAGACAACGAGCTGATGCATGAATGTAATCCCTCCCTGTCTGTAAAGATATATTTGGTGAGTCGATGGCACATCGAAGTGGAATTCGTTCAGAATCTTTCATTGGTATACCACGAATACATCAAGTGAAACTTACAAGGTTATTCTCTGACATTCCAGGATGTAACAAATCTATTACAGTGTTACCAGATACGCTCCACTATGTTGACATGACATATCATGGTCGTAGCAGGATGATTTTGTTTCTACAGACAATGTTTCTCTTTAGCGGGCAAACAATTTAGGAGTGGATCTTGTGCATGAATAATGTAGTTGCTTAATGAGGTTTGCTACGTCTTCACAAGGAGTATTCAAGTATTTATGGGGAGGAAGAAGGAAGGAAAGTTGCACAGAGCGCCCCAATACATACGAAAGAAAATAAACGCAATCCACTGAGTTAGAGATCCTTTTCATTGACACCAACATGTAGCTGGGCGTGTGAACAAATATTTTGTTCCAATGGTGTGAAATTCCTCGGGATTTATTACCAGTTATCAGCAAACCAGCGTGGATTTGGAAAGCATCACTCTTATGAGACACATCTGACACTTTTTTCGCACGACGTAGTGCACACCCGGTCTCTCAAATTGATTCCGTGGTTATAGAATTCCAAAAAGGCTTTTGAAATCATTTCTCATTTGCGGCTTCCAACTACATTCTTTTCCATGGACTACCGTCTCAGTTGTGCGATTGGATTCGTGATTTACTGTCTGGAAGGTAACTGTTTGCAATAACTGACAGGACGTGACCTGGGGAAATGGAAGTGATTTGTGAGATTCTGCAAGTACAAGTGATGTAGACCTTCTGCTATTTCCAACATATAGTAAATATTTATCAATGAGAACATTTCTTTTAGATTTGTTGCAGATAATGCTGCCGTCTAGTAAACTCGTCAAATGTGCTAAGCGAATTGCAAAATGATGTTGAAAATATATCTTGACAGAGCAAAACGTAACAATTGACGCTGAACAATAAAATTTGTGATGTTCTGCAGATGATTACTGTGAAGGTGTCGTCAAGCTTCGAGAAAATCGATAAGTAAAACAATTTTGAGTAGGGATTATGTCAATTACCCAACATCACATGTTGTGTCGAAGATGAATCAAATGTTGGGGTATTGACGCAACCCTTACAAGACCCAAGAACTCTACTAAGGAGATTTTCAGCACTACGTATGTTCGAACATTTTGTGATCATCACCTGACGGGATTGACGGAGGGCATCGAAAAGGTTGAAATGAAGCAGCTGACTTTTTGTAGGATGGTGAAGCAGGGGAGAGTGTGTCGCGGATGTTTTTCTTTTTTTACCTTGAGACTGTAGTGAAGTGGCGGCAGGGGAAGAGTTGGGGACGCAATATTAAAACAAACACTTTTTCACAGGGACACGTCATTTCTACGACATTTTAACCACCATCTTTCTCCTCCGCATGCAAACAGTTTTTCTAACGACCGCTGTACAAAGGATGATATTACAACTGTAATAATATAAGAGAAATTAGAATTCGCTTATAAAGAGTTTGGTGTTCGTTTTTCTCGAGATACGTGTGTGAGTTATATGGTCGAGAAATTGAAGCGATTCTGTGGATCTTTCAGGAAACTCTTAACTGTGAATTACGGAATGATCGTGTATAATTTCGATGTAAATGAAATGCCTCAGCAGGACGTAAATTCCGTCGTGGTAAAGGGACTCGCCATCGACGAGAATATGCAACCACGATGAGAAGAAGGGGACAGCTATCTGCTTTCTGCTGCTGATGAATTTCTGCGAGAGGAGCAGAATTCTTGACAGGAGAGAAAGAACTCTCGACAGCGAACACTACGCCCACATACTGGAAAATGTGATCCGTCAGTCTCAGTGCTGTACAGAGAATGGGACTTCACAGTATAAGAGGACCACTCTGCCGTTCGCAAGACTGCATTCGTTCAGCAGCAGCTCTCCACGATTGACGTCAACGTCACGGACCGGCCGCCATGGGCTGCTGATATCAGCTCTATGGAAAACGTATGGGCTGAGATCCCCAGAACGTTAGCAGAGAAATGACCACGGAACTAATGAACTACAGCTGATGCTCTTTGGGACTGAGTTCCTGAAGCCTGGAAGGAAGTTGCTGCTTCTGGCTGTTACATTCGATGGCTTACAGAATCAATGCCATGTGATAGAAATACAAAATAATGTGGGATTCTGGATAAAATATTAGGGTTCTAAAAATGTTTTTTATGACGTCTTTTTGTTCATCTTTCCTCATTGAGAGCCAGTGGAAAATCACCTGGCAGCAGGTAAAATAAAATTTTAGTTAGTTTTCCCTTTTCATGGAAGTGAGTTAGTTTTGAATATACAGTCTGTCGTCGGCCGCTGTGGCCGAGCGGTTCTAGGCGCTTCAGTCCGGAACCGCGCTGCTGCTACGGTTGGAGACTCGATCCTGCCTCGGGCATGAATGTGTGCAGTGTCCTTAGGTTCGTTAGGTTTAAGTTGTTCCAAGTCTAGGGGGCTGATGACCTCAGGTGTTAAGTCCCATAGTGCTTAGAGCCATTTGAATATACAGTCTGTCAAATATTCTATTTATATTTCTCTTATACCATTCTAGATATTTACAAAGTAATCAGTTTAGATGGACGCTTTGAAACTATTTTGTGTTATTTCAAATACATTTCTCTCTTCTCCATCCATTAATGTACCCTCTGTCCTTCAAAAATTGTGCAAACGATTTCTTCTTAATTTCGTGATAGTTTCTCCTCCATTCTCTCTCTCACTCTCTCTCGCCTCTCTTTCATTGTCTCCTCAATTGCCCTTCCATACAATTCTCCCAAAATGTTACAAAAAAAATATCTAGCGGTTTCCATTGAAACTACGTGTTCTCGTTTAATTTCTTCTTTTATTGTCCTCTAACATTCTACTCAAAACCTATAAAACCGTATTCTTTTATAGCCCCTTACCTACAATCCATTCTTCATTCTGGAAACATTTCGTTCCTTTTATCTCTGTCCTAAGATATAATGAACTGTGGCATATATCTAAGTAAGGAGTACTTTGCATGATTTTCACACTTCTATTTTGCACATCTGCACTCCTATACATTCCTAAATTCCTCCCTCCTTCCTGCTAGCCTTCCCTTGACAGCTGCATTCACATCCACACGAATAATCTGCAGTTCACAATTAAGTGCTTGACAAGGGGTTTTTTGAATCAATGTCACATTATTTCTCTAGCGATCCAGTCTCAAAAAGCGCGTGGAAATAATGAACGCCCACGTTTCAATGAATTCCATCCTAACTCGTTTACCATATGCAAGACAGTCTCCCCTATTTCGTGACAATACAAAACGAGCAGCCCTTCTTTGAATTTTCAGCGTCTTCTGTCAGTCCTGCCTCGTAGGGATCCCATACCACGCAGGAATACTCACGAAGAGGATGGACAAGTGAGTTGTAGAAGGACAATTTAAATGATTCGTTGCATCTTCTACGTATTCTTCCAATAAAAGTCTTTGATTTCCTTCCCTACAATATTTCCCATACGACGGTTCCAGTTCGTGATCGTAGCTAATAGATATTTAGTTGAACCAACAACCTTCAATGTGACTGACTAATCGTGTAAGAGAACTGTAATGGAGTTGTTTGGGTATTCATGTGGAGAACCTCACACATTTTATTGTTTAACGTCAACTATCACGTTTTGCATCGTGAAGATATATGTTAAAAATCTTTTTACAATTGGCTTTGCTCTTCTGGGGACATTACTAGATGGAAGTATTACCTGCAACAAATCTAAGTGAAATGTTCTGATGGTCCTCTACATAGTTTACACATGTTAGAAATAGCAGAAGGTCTACGTCACTTTACTTGCCGAATCACAATCATCATTTCCATTTAATTAGGAAACTTCCAGTCTGTTACTGCGAACTGTTACCTTCCAGAGAGGAAATCATGAATCCAATTGCACAACTGAGACGGTAGCTCATGGAAAAGCATGTGGTAGGAAGCCGCTTATGAGAAATGATTTCAAAAGCCTTTTTGGAATTCTGTAAACACGGAATCAATTTGAGATCCCCTGTATGCAGTACATCGAGCGAAAAAAGTGCTAGGTGTGTCTTGTAAGAGTAACAATTTCCAAATCCACGCTGGTTTGATGTCAACTGGTAATACACTCCTGGAAATTGAAATAAGAACACCGTGAATTCATTGTCCCAGGAAGGGGAAACTTTATTAACACATTCCTGGGGTCAGACACATCACATGATCACACTGACAGAACCACAGGCACATAGACACAGGCAACAGAGCATGCACAATGTCGGCACTAGTACAGTGTATATCCACCTTTCGCAGCAATGCAGGCTGCTATTCTCCCATGAAGACGATCGTAGAGATGCTGGATGTAGTCCTGTGGAACGGCTTGCCATGCCATTTCCACCTGGCGCCTCAGTTGGACCAGCGTTCGTGCTGGACGTGCAGACCGCGTGAGACGACGCTTCATCCAGTCCCAAACATGCTCAATGGGGGACAGATCCGGAGATCTTGCTGGCCAGGGTAGTTGACTTACACCTTCTAGAGCACGTTGGGTGGCACGGGATACATGCGGACGTGCATTGTCCTGTTGGAACAGCAAGTTCCCTTGCCGGTCTAGGAATGGTAGAACGATGGGTTCGATGACGGTTTTGATGTACCGTGCACTATTCAGTGTCCCCTCGACGATCACCAGTGGTGTACGGCCAGTGTAAGAGATCGCTCCCCACACCATGATGCCGGGTGTTGGCCCTGTGTGCCTCGGTCGTATGCAGCCCTGATTGTGGCGCTCACCTGCACGGCGCCAAACACGCATACGACCATCATTGGCACCGAGGCAGAAGCGACTCTCATCGCTGAAGACGACACGTCTCCATTCGTCCCTCCATTCACCCCTGTCGTGACACCACTGGAGGCGGGCTGCACGATGTTGGGGCGTGAGCGGAAGACGGCCTAACGGTGTGCGGGACCGTAGCCCAGCTTCATGGAGACGGTTGCGAACGGTCCTCGCCGATACCCCAGGAGCAACAGTGTCCCTAATTTGCTGGGAAGTGGCGGTGCGGTCCCCTACGGCACTGCGTAGGATCCTACGGTCTTGGCGTGCATCCGTGCGTCGCTGCGGTCCGGTCCCAGGTCGACGGGCACGTGCACCTTCCGCCGACCACTGGCGACAACATCGATGTACTGTGGAGACCTGACGCCCCACGTGTTGAGCAATTCGGCGGTACGTCCACCCGGCCTCCCGCATGCCCACTATACGCCCTCGCTCAAAGTCCGTCAACTGCACATACGGTTCACGTCCACGCTGTCGCGGCATGCTACCAGTGTTAAAGACTGCGATGGAGCTCCGTATGCCACGGCAAACTGGCTGACACTGACGGCGGCGGTGCACAAATGCTGCGCAGCTAGCGCCATTCGACGGCCAACACCGCGGTTCCTGGTGTGTCCGCTGTGCCGTGCGTGTGATCATTGCTTGTACAGCCCTCTCGCAGTGTCCGGAGCAAGTATGGAGGGTCTGACACACCGGTGTCAATGTGTTCTTTTTTCCATTTCCAGGAGTGTATATTTCTACAGACAGGGGAGACTACATTCACGCAGCAACTACAACTAATCACGTCTACATTGCGAATTATCTATATCAGCCATCACAGGGGCAATGAGGAGGCGATGAACGTTCCAGTTCGGAGCTTGCTCCATGAAAATGTCGACGGACGTTAAAGAGTACAAGGCAATAGCTCTCAGTCCCAGGCTGGCACTAGAGTTACATTTTACCTCATCTGTGACAGAGGTACAGACAAACTCAGAACGGCCGACATTTTTAGAAGATCTGTCATCATAAGATGTCTCGTCAAGTTCAGTAACCAGCAGATCTAGAGGCAAGAAACATAAAATACTGCGGAACCGATACTGAAAATACACAAATCTGTTAACGAAATCGTATCACTGAACAGCCTGTTAACTGTGTGTCATTCAGGAACTACTCTCACAACCACACTGTCATATTTACGTTCTAGTCGGATAAAGCTACTTGACAGAAGGCGTACGTTTACTTAAGATAGCCATTCGTTGTATGGTATTATGATGACACATCAGTTGAGTTAATGTAGTGCATATTAATAGCGTTTCCCGTTAGGTTACTGAACAAAATAAGCACAAATATCACATAAATTGTCAACGCTATATCCCATATCGTTATCGAAAACCGTCTGATGGTGCTCGGTTACTTTTTGGATCTCACGTTCTAGTGACTTGCTGATTCTCAGTTAAGCCACGTTTAAAGAGCAATCGCCGAAACAAAACAAGCAAAAACATACAAAAGAAAAGAAAAATTAACTTACTTGGCGGCTGATCGATAAGGGGCGAGAGAGGTAAACACATGCGGATGACACATTCGAAGACGTGCGATAGGTGTTTCTGCCAACCAAGCTCCTTGGTACACTTCTCACTCTGAGACTGCAAGAATTCTCGTTTCTTGGCAACAAATGTTTACTGCGGAGGACTAACCCCTGTGAAGCAGTTTGTTCCACAAAACACCTTCTTTGTGTCACCACGTATGCATCACTAACAATACATTTTGTGAACACATACAGGCCATCGTTTGGGATATTTGTTACGGCCTACCTACTATTTTCTACTTATGGAATTACCACATGGAACTTCCAATCTCCACGAGGCCGCACTGATTTTAAGCTTATGTTGACCTCCTTAAATCTATTAAGGCAAATGCCAGCTTCAAGCGTTTGAAATGGTACAGGAGACTTCCTTCCCCATCCTTCCCAGTCTGAGATTCTGCTTCGTCCCTAATCTCGTTTTCGACTGGACGTTATACTGTAATCCTCCTTCCTTTTTTAACCTCAATATAATTACTGAAGACAAGAGTTGAACGAAGATTAATTGCTCGTCACACTTGCACATTAGCGGATACATTGTTATTGACCATAATTATAAATCGCAGGAACGTCCTTCATCAATGCCTGTTTGTCTTCCTGAAGCTGGTGATTAATTTATGTCAGAACTGTACAACTTGACTTTCTCGATTGCACTCAGCTCCATGCAGGGCATAGGTGATTTGAATTTCCTCCACTGCTTTCACCCTTTTATTAAACACAAACAGAACACAATGTCACAAATGTTAGAAATTATACTCCGTTTTAGACATTGTTTTCTAATGCATAACGACGCTCCCCATCACGTCAAAAATGATAAATGTTCAAGTTGTCATAGTATGAGCTATACTACAAACTTGAACAAACTAAGGCTAAATTTAAATAGGCTTACAGCAATATGCTATACAAAATCGCGACGGAGCGTGCTGAAATATAGTATTATATCACATGGAACGTTACATAGTGCTGTACTTGCTCATCGAGTGCCGAGAAGTTCACTGGGGATCAGACGCTCTATGCCCGACAGGTCGCGATCGCTTGGATGGATGCCGGTCTGCGTCAAGCGGTTGCTGGCTCATGGTGCTGAAATTTATCTTACCGTAACAGACACCTGCGAGCCGTTTCACAAACATGTTTGGGCAAGAGTTTTTTTATTACTGGTTGGTTAGAAAATGAATCAAACGGCCTTAGACCTTCTGTCACAGTAAATCTCTTAGCAGACGAACGGAATACAGCTTAAAAACGAAAGGAAAAGGATGGGTTTGATAACACTGTTTAGCGTTAGCACTGCCTGACGCTGACTAGTAGACCGAGATCGGCTAAGTTAAGAGCTGTTGTGCTTGGCTAGCTCTTGAGTGGGTGACCGTATGGGTCTGCCGCGCAGGAGGGATAGACTCAGCCGTTTTGAGGCCAATCGAGGAGCTACTTCATTAGGAAGTAGCGGCTCCAATTCGAACTGCATGCCCCTCCATCAGCATACAGCGACACCTATCGGTTGAGGGTGACACGGCGGTCGGTCAGTGCCGTTAGGCCTTCCGAGATCTGTTCTGACCATGAGGTTGCGATGCATGCCCGATCTATTATCCCGTACTGTTCTGTAATTCATTCCATTCCAAAATAATCTTGAAAGGCGGACCGCTCATTGATTGCCTTGACGATGGAAGGGCTGGGCAAACAGGCATTAAACACCAAATGTAACACAAATAATATTTTCAGTATACTTTGTTAGAAGAACCAAGTTCCTTCATAATGTCAAATTAACAGTGGAAGTGAATAATGGCAACTGAAATTGAAGAGAAAAATTTTAAGCTCCAACGTGTCAGGCTTTCCTCCTTGTCGATACCGGTTGAAAGTCCCACTTCTTCGCGTAGTCACTGTAATTTCGTGCCATAACATTAATTCTGCTGCCATTTGAGTTGATGTTGTCTTACGAAAGAACAGTGAATACCTCATGATGTATTCTACAGTGTTATGTGGATCATGGTTTGCTGACAAATAGAACACATACGTTTGTAACAACGCTTATGGGGGCAACTGTAATGTTGCTCTTTCTCTTTTTTTAGATGAAAAATGGTTCAAATGGCTCTAAGCACTATGGGACTTAACATATGAGGTCATCAGTCCCCTATACTTAGAACTACTTAAACCTAATTAACCTAAGGACATCACACAACTCCATTCCCGAGGCAGGATTCGAACCTGCGACCGTAGCGGCAGCGCGGTTCCGGACTGAGGCGCCTGGAACCGCTCGGCCACAGCGGATGGCTTTTAGATAAAAGAAGCATGATGTAGGTCCTTGACTTACTACAAGAAATGAACTGAGGCAAATACTGTGACGTTCTCTTTAACAGGCATCGATTTCCTCTTCCTTATCAGTTAGATCTGTTACTAATGACGTCGCAGCGGCGCCGAGATATACTCCGAACATGAGATCTCCTTCACTGTTGAGATACATATCGTTGCGTAGGACCAGGTTTGTAAACTCGTCGCAGCATTTCGCAGTCTGCTTTGACAACGAGACAATGCTGTGTCATATTTGTGGAATTAATGTTTAGAAGATATGGCTGAGATATAGAAAGAGATGAAAATTCCTTGAAGCTCAAAGAGATGGCCACAACCTGTAACGCGGCTAGGAATTGTAGCGAATCAGAAAATTGCCATTCGCATAGTGACGTCACTAACAACTCTCGTCGGATATCCCAGTACACCAGTGCGACAATTTGAATAAATAACTTTGTGTACTGTATCACGCCATACAGCCAGACGATATAAAACATAATAAGAGCTGATATTTTTATACTGAATGTCATTGTATATGACAAGTTTTCCTCTCAGCTGCGTTATTTCTACCGATGTTCAAGTTATATTGAGATCAGAATAAATAATACACCTGAGAGGAAAATGTGTTAACAAAAATAAATGAATTGGAAACTGACACCCCCCCTTCATATGCCTCCATAATAAAAAAATATTCGGCGCTCCAAAGCGACCTCTGTGCTCTTTTAAGAGTTCACTGACATTTTCCCGATGGGGTTATCAGCGCAAGCCGTTACAAAACGAGTGGCGGAAGGTGTTTCGCACCGACATAATTTTTATGTTCCCTTCTGTTCTCTTATGGAGGGAGAGAAAAATGCCTCTACTTGGAGTTATGCGTGGGCTAATCTAGGATGTTGGTTGCAGTAGGTACTGGGAGATGAAGAAGCTTGCACAGTATAGAGAAGCATGGAGAGCTGCATGAAACCAGTCTCTGGACTGAAGACCACAACAACAACAAATCTCTCATGTGATGGACCCAAGAGGATGGACACACAGACTTCTTCGAGTACAGCTCCTCTACATCAACCGAACAGAGTTTCACAAGACACATCGACTTTCTTCTACAGATTCCAATTTAAGTTCCTTGAACATACCTGTTACACTTCGGTGTGGGGATCATCGCGCACACATCCGCATTTAAAAGGGTCTGTCATTCATTAAATGAAATGAACTTGCTGTCAAACATATTCAGAGTAACTGAATCATCTTCGCGTTTGATTTTCTGTTCGAATTGAAAATCATCGGTATTGTCCGATACTTCAGCATGTCCATCCGTAAAAATTTATCGATTACGGCTATCGTGTTTCGAGACGAGCGTAATGTCTTATATGCTACGAGGAATATCCAACGAAAACAATTTTAAAATTTCTCCTAAACAAGGATTCGATTCCAGCAGCACTCATTCTCCGCCTTTGGTATTGCGTTTAACGTTATAGATGTCTGTACATAACATTACACGGACTATGTGCCGAGGAATTCAGTTCATCCTATACAGATTACGTCATTTAAGTTGAAACCTCCACAAATCTCGACAACACTGCAGTCAAAATGGTTCAATATGGATCTAAGCACTATGGGACTTTTGAGGTCATCAGTCCCCTAGACTGAGAACTACTTAAACCTCACTTAGGACACCACACAAATCCATGCTTGAGGTAGGATTCGAACCTGCGACCGTAGCAGCAGAGCGGTTCCGGACTAAATAGCCTAGAACCGCTCGGCCACAGCGGTCGGCTCACACTGCAATCAACCAGATTAAAGATACAATAACCCAGAATGAAGGGGCATAAACGATGGCATTATGCACTTTTTATTAAATTATTCAATCACCGATGAAAGAGAGAGCAACTGCGATTTTTCTCTGATTATGCGAATCAGTATTTTTGATTGTACTTAAAAATTTAATCGCTTTATACAGCAAATTTTTACTTCAAACTGTAACACCTCAAATATGGAACCCATAATGAACACCCTTTTTGCTGCAAAAGCAAAACAGTCACGGCAGCTACTGACAACAAAATTTACACTCTTTTCAGTTTGATTAACAGGAATGTTACATAAACATTAATGCTTATCATAAAGAAAGGACTGTATGAAAGAATACCATGCGATTCAATACAAAAACTTTAAAGAAAGAGATCAAAAATTATTATTTACGAAGGTCATAAATCGACCAAAGATAACATTTATCCTAGAAGAGATTTGTAGACGCATCGACTGGAGGTTCGCTGTGACTACAATGTAACTTGGCAATGGAGATGATAACTTCACTTCTCTCTTGTACTCAGGTAGGAGTAGGCTGAAGTTAAAGATATTAGTCAGGAAGAATCAATACGCAAAGAAGTGGGATACGGAAGTACTAAGGAATGACGAGATACGTTTGAAGTTCTCTAACGCTATAGATACAGCAATAAGGAATAGCGCAGTAGGCAGTACAGTTGAAGAGGAATGGACATCTCTAAAAAGGGCCATCACAGAAGTTGGGAAGGAAAACATAGGTACAAAGAAGGTAGCTGCGAAGAAACCATGGGTAACAGAAGAAATACTTCAGTTGATTGATGAAAGGAGGAAGTACAAACATGTTCCGGGAAAATCAGGAATACAGAGGAATGAAATAAATAGGAAGTGCAGGGAAGCTAAGACGAAATGGCTGCAGGAAAAATGTGAAGACATCGAAAAAGATATGATTGTCGGAATGACAGACTCAGCATACAGGAAAGTCAAAACAACCTTCGGTGACAAATAAAGCAACGGTGGTAACATTAAGAGTGCAACGGGAATTCCACTGTAACATGCAGAGAAGAGAGCAGATAGGAGAAAGAATACATTGAAAGCCTCTATGAGGGTGAAGATTTGTCTGATGTGATAGAAGAAGAAACAGGAGTCGATTTAGAAGAGATAGGGGATCCAGTATTAGAATCGGAATTTAAAAGAGCTTTGGAGGACTTACGGTCAAATAAACCAGAAGGGATAGATAACATTCCATCAGAATTTCTAAAATCACTGGGGGAAGTGGCAAAACGACTATTCACGTTGGTGTGTAGAATATATGAGTCTGGCGATATACCATCTGACTTTCGGAAAAGCATCATCCACACAATTCCGAAGACGGCAAGAGCTGACAAGTGCGAGAATTATCGCACAATCAGCTTAACAGCTCATGCATCAAAGCTGCTTACAAGAATAATATACAGAAGAATGGAAAAAAAATTGAAAATGTGCTAGGTGACGATCAGTTTGGCTCTAGGAAAAGTAAAGGGACGAGAGAGGCAATTCTGACGTTACGGCTAATAATGGAAGCAAGGCTAAAAAAAATCAAGACACTTTCATAGGATTTGTCGACCTGGAAAAAGCGTTCGACAATATAAAATGGTGCAAGCTGTTCGAGAATCTGAAAAAAGTAGGGGTAAGCTATAGGGAGAGACGGGTCATATACAATATGTACATCAACCAAGAGGGAATAATAAGAGTGGACGATCAAGAACGAAGTGCTCGTATTAAGAAGGGTGTAAGACAAGGCTGTAGCCTTTCGCCCCTACTCTTCAATCTGAACATCGAGGAAGCAATGATGGAAATAAAGAAAGGTTCAGGAGTGGAATTAAAATACAAAAAATGGCTCTGAGCACTATGGGACTCAACTGCTGAGATCATTAGTCCCCTAGAACTTAGAACTAGTTAAACCTAACTAACCTAAGGACACCACACACATCCATGCCCGAGGCAGGATTCGAACCTGCGACCGTAGCGGTCTCGTGGTTCCAGACTGCAGCGCCAGAACCGCGCGGCCACTTCGGCCGGCAATTAAAATACAAGGTGAAAGGATATCAATGATACGATTCGCTGATGACATTGATATCCTGAGTGAAAGTGAAGAAGAATTAAATGATCTGCTGAACGGAATGAACAGTCTAATGAGTACACAGTATGGTTTGAGAGTGAATCGGAGAAAGACGAAGGTAATGAGAAGTAGTAGAAATGAGAACAGCGAGAAACTTAACATCAGGATTGATGGTCACGAAGTCAATGAAGTTAAGGAATTCTGCTACCTAGGCAGTAAAATAACCAATGACGGACGGAGCAAGGAGGACATCAAAAGCAGACTCGCTATGGCAAAAAAGGCATTTCTGGCCAAGAGAAGTCTACTAATATCAAACACCGGCCTTAATTTGAGGAAGAAATTTCTGAGGATGTACGTCTGGAGTACAGCATTGTATGGTAGTGAAACATGGACTGTGGGAAAACCGGAACAGAAGAGAATCGAAGCATTTGAGGTGTGGTGCTATAGACGAATGTTGAAAATTAGGTGGACTGATAAGGTAAGGAATGAGGAGGTTCTACGCAGAATCGGAGAGGAAAGGAATATGTGGAAAACACTGATAAGGAGAAGGGACAGGATGATAGGACATCTGCTAAGACATGAGGGAATGACTTCCATGTTACTAGAGGGAGCTGTAGAGGGCAAAAATTGTAGAGGACGACAGAGATTGGAATACGTCAAGAAAATAATTGAGGACGTAGGTTGCAAGTGCTACTCTGAGATGAAGAGGTTAGCACAGGAAAGGAATTCGTGGCGGGCCGCATCAAACCAGTCAGTAGACTGATGACAAAAAAAAATGATAGAAAGGAAAAGTTTCACGATTGGGGCAGAGATAGCTCAGCGTAGGGGGACCGGGGAGAAGGATGTACTCGTATGACTGACAGGACGGAAAAGTAAGCGATCTAAGGTTATCGCCCGTTTTTAAGTGCTGAACGTTCTAGTCTTAGGAGTGTGTGTGTGTTTATGCTCTCTCTCTCTCTCTCCTTCTCCTACCGGAACCTTCGATACACCGATCCTGGACTCTAGAACAACACATGATAGATTGGATGATTTACTTAAAAATGTGTCGAACTACGTCGTGTATAAATATCGCTCCGTTCTTGTTTTTCTTAACTGTATGCTATTAAATTAAGGCACTTTGAGATCTGTTACTATAGATCGATATGGTGTGCTAAGCTCCAAGTCTTGGTTACATTTCGAGGAATGTGGTGCACTTGGAGGGGTTAGGAGTAGGAAGGCTCTATTCAGTCAAGAAAGGTCGAGTGTAGCTGTATTCGTCTGCTCGGTTGAGGAATAATTGGGTAGCGATGCTGCGGGGTAGGTTGGTCTACATCTACATCTACATCTACATCCATACTCCGCAAGCCACTTGACGGTGTGTGGCGGAGGGTACCTTGAGTACCTCTATCGGTTCTCCCTTTTATTCCAGTCTCGTATTTTTCGTGTAAAGAAGGATTGTCGGTATGCCTCTGTGTGGGCTCTAATCTCTCTGATTTTATCCTCATGGTCTCATCGTGAGATAGACATAGGAGGGAGCAATATACTGCTTGACTCCTCGGTGAAGGTATGTTCTCGAAACTTCAACAAAAGCCCGTACCGAGCCACTGAGCGTCTTTCCTGCAGAGTCTTCTACTGGAGTTTATCTATCATCTCCTTAACGCTTTCGCGATTTCTAAATGATCCTGTAACGAAGCGCGCTGCTCTCCGTTGGATCTTCTCTTCTATCAACCCTATCTGGTACGGACCCCACACTGGTGAGCAATATTGGGCGAACAAGCGTACTGTAAACTACTTCCCTTGTTTTCGGATTGCATTTCCTTAGGATTCTTCCAATGAATCTCAGTCTGGCATCTGCTTGGTCAATGCCGAGGTGAGGATGGTCTTTTAACGTGAGAGGACTAGATAGCTCTGTGACCGCCATACGCAGAGAGATTGATCGAGTACTATGCGCGAGGTCTTAGAAATATGTATAGCGTTGTGTGGTATAATTTGATCGTCTTTATGTGTTCGAGAATTAAGTGTGAATGGACGTGCTGAGCAGTCATCTATGAATGTTCGCAATGATACCTGCAAAGTAGAGGATGTATGGTTTAACTATGATACTGAAATTAAGGAAACAAGCTGTCACATGATTGGCCGGTGTTAGATTTACTGTAAAATTTTTCGCGATATCAGCTGTGATGGATATTATTACAGCAGATCGGTGGTGTCTTATCCATCGCATCTGTGCATTGGGTACAACATAATGATTGCTTGAGTTGTGGGACAAATTTTGGTTTATGGACCGCAACTTCCGGGGTTGCTAGCACCAAAAATGGTGATCCCGTACTTGTGTGCAAAAATGACCAATCACTACATATGAAACGCAGAGTTATAAACTATTCGGTCACTGTGACATACGAGTTTAAATGTAGAGGTGGTCAATCACTTTCGAGGGAAGTCGCGACAACGCCACCAGGCTATTCTAGTTTCCTTGTGTTGTGGCTGTCCTTTATTTAGAATCATTGAATGATATGCTATTGACTGTAAGAATACGATTTACAAGGTGCAAGGTATAATTTTCTGTGAGAGGCCGTGCATCAATCCATGTTAATGTCTGTTTAGAATCAGACACTGAGTTCGAAGTCACGGCAGAAAGACGAAATGCTCGGCAGTGTGCAAAAGCGTGTTACAAAACACTGTTTGAACAAGGGCCAGAGGCAGCTTCTCATTCGCTTAGAGTATGGGTGATCAAACTTTAAAGGGGTCTCTGCAGCGTGTGTATAGTTAATATGATCTTGTTCGTATAGGCATCTGTAGTTTGAGGTGTCGGACCTGGTGAGCTGTTAAGAATTCTTGGATGGTCGCACTCTGAGTTATTCAGGGAGAGTATTGTGAATTCCGTTTGTCCACGCTGGAGGTGGATCGCATAGGTGCCTTCGTGTCTTTTTCACTGTTTGATGGTAGAGGATAACGATGATAGAGTGTTGAGGAGCTGTTGTACTTGTACCTACACTCCTGGAAATGGAAAAAAGAACACATTGACACCGGTGTGTCAGACCCACCATACTTGCTCCGGACACTGCGAGAGGGCTGTACAAGCAATGATCACACGCACGGCACAGCGGACACACCAGGAACCGCGGTGTTGGCCGTCGAATGGCGCTAGCTGCGCAGCATTTGTGCACCGCCGCCGTCAGTGTCAGCCAGTTTGCCGTGGCACACGGAGCTCCATCGCAGTCTTTAACACTGGTAGCATGCCGCGACAGCGTGGACGTGAACCGTATGTGCAGTTGACGGACTTTGAGCGAGGGCGTATAGTGGGCATGCGGGAGGCCTGGTGGACGTACCGCCGAATTGCTCAACACGTGGGGCGTGAGGTTTCCACAGTACATCGGTGTTGTCGCCAGTGGTCGGCGGAAGGTGTACGAGCCCGTCGACCTGGGACCGGACCGCAGCGACGCACGGATGCACGCCAAGACCGTAGGATCCTACGTAGTGCCGTAGGGGACCGCACCGCCACTTCCCAGCAAATTAGGGACACTGTTGCTCCTGGGGTATCGGCGAGGACCATTCGCAACCGTCTCCATGAAGCTGGGCTACGGTCCCGCACACCGTTAGGCCGTCTTCCGCTCACGCCCCAACATCGTGCAGCCCGCCTCCAGTGGTGTCGCGACAGGCGTGAATGGAGGGACGAATGGAGATGTGACGTCTTCAGCGATGAGAGTCGCTTCTGCCTTGGTGCCAATGATGGTCGTATGCGTGTTTGGTGCCGTGCAGGTGAGCGCCACAATCAGGACTGCATACGACCGAGGCACACAGGGCCAACACCCGGCATTATGGTGTGGGGAGCGATCTCCTACACTGGCCGTACACCACTGGTGATCGTCGAGGGGACACTGAATAGTGCACGGTACATCCAAACCGTCATCGAACCCATCGTTCTACCATTCCTAGACCGGCAATGGAACTTGCTGTTCCAACAGGACAATGCACGTCCGCATGTATCCCGTGCCACCCAACGTGCTCTAGAAGGTGTAAGTCAACTACCCTGGCCAGCAAGATCTCCGGATCTGTCCCCCATTGAGCATGTTTGGGACTGGATGAAGCGTCGTCTCACGCGGTCTGCACGTCCAGCACGAACGCTGGTCCAACTGAGGCGCCAGGTGGAAATGGCATGGCAAGCCGTTCCACAGGACTACATCGAGCATCTCTACGATCGTCTCCATGGGAGAATAGCAGCCTGCATTGCTGCGAAAGGTGGATATACACTGTACTAGTGCCGACATTGTGCATGCTCTGTTGCCTGTGTCTATGTGCCTGTGGTTCTGTCAGTGTGATCATGTGATGTATCTGACCCCAGGAATGTGTCAATAAAGTTTCCCCTTCCTGGGACAATGAATTCACGGTGTTCTTATTTCAATTTCCAGGAGTGTAGTTTGAGGCATACAACATTGCGCGCATTTCCGGCGAATGGTCAAGACAAGATCCTGTTGTAGTAACTGAGATCGTTCTGTTTATAGACAGGTTGCAGAAGGTAATAGATATGTCTTTCTCCGACATAAATTGCAGGGATCAGATGGGTGAAGATAAATGCATACTCATCTATGCTTAGAAAGGGAGAATGCTTTTTTATTATTAAGTGAGTTTTGGGAGGAGCGAATATGGTTTTATATATGTGAGATTTGTGAGCGGAAATTGTCAGCAAAGGGTGAATGACGTCGGGTTCGCTGGCTGGGGGAGACGCTGTTTACATGTTCTGTTGGAGATGCAAGGGGGACACAGAGATCTGCGCTATTCAGGAATCCATTTGTGCACTGTATGTCGTTAGACAATAGCTGGAGAGCAGGTATAGGGAGAGCCCACTTCAGCATGATGGTACTGGGGGCTGAGTGGATGGCTGTTTAGATGGATAGCTATGTGGCTTTGACGTGCCGCCGCCGGCGCTCGGATGCTTGCTTTGTAAGGCGCTATGGGATTAGTTTGAGCATTTAGTACTTGTTTCAGTGGTTATTGGATTAAGAACTGTAATATTGAAGGTCATGTCCTCAGCAGGACCGCTGTGTAATTGAGTAAGAGTGTTTAGGTATTTGAAGATATGTTTTGCGAATGGCGATGTTAAGTTGATGGCGCAATCTAGCTATCACTGTAAAAAAATATCTGGCTGCTGCTGAAAGAAAGAAAGAAAGGGGTGACCTCGCCCCCGGACCTGATGGATGAGTTATTAGATAAGAGAAAGTGACAGTTGAATGATGCAATGTGTTCGGATATAGGAGTCTCTAAACGGCGGCGCGAGATTTTTTTTTATGTGGAAATTTATGCAATCTATAGATAGTGATATTCGACCGCTAATGACAACAGTTAAGAGCGGAAAAATAGGTACAAAACGAGCGCTGGCGGAATGTTGCGGCAATAGTAATAATATTTAATTCAAGGTGGAGGTGGTAAATATGGACCAGGCTTTGAATATTGGTGTGAGTGTCGTAGATGCTTGATGCTCTGTATAAAAGTTTGACTCTTTAATTGAGTTTGGTATTTCTGATTGTGTGTAAAATTAATTTTACTGTTGAAATTGCGAGAAAGATGAGTTGATTGGTGTTTAGATAGAGGCTACGTTTGTAATTCGAAAAGAGGGGATGAGAATGGTAAATTGATTGATGGACATGGTTTGTGGGGTGATATATGAGTGTCATGATAGGGCTGAGGACGTTTGCGTATGTTGATGGTCGGACGGGTGTGAGGTTAGGTGCGGTGGGAGGTGTAAATTAGAACTCATTTTTTTTAAAAAAAATGTTGTAAAGTAAGAATAATATTGAGAAGGTTTTAGATGGCTGGTCACGCGACGAGGCGAGAGCAGGGATGTGTAGTTGTGTTTAGTTAAAGGGCCGTTTAAAGTCGTGTTAGGAGCAATGCACAGTGTGCTACTGTGTCATAGGAGGTAAACACGTGCTGCTATGATGTGTCTAGCGTATGGAGGTTGCGCTTCGGAATTATGCTACGTTGATATAAAGTTGACTTTCACCCACGTTCGGTGGTCGCGGCTAGGGATTGTGACGGATCGCGGTCCTGGACGGACGTATGTGTGTGCTTTGACCACTGACGAGCACGATGACCGCGCCATCTCACGCCTGCGGAAGCCGAGCAGGGGCTGTGCGAGGTCTGAAATCAGACGAATGGGTGGCTTCACGATCCTGTGATCAGGGTGCGGAATGGGGGGTACCTGCGCATGTCTGCTGAGTTATTTTGCGAGCGGATCTGCAGGCTCTGCTATGTGTTATTAGGATAGTTTACGAGTACTGAGCCCATCTACACATCTGTGTGAGGAATTATTTAGTAGTAGTTTGCTATAGTGTGTACTGAAATTATGATTGCGTGTTTGTGGGCTGTGCAACATGGCCCAGGGCACATCTGTGTGAGTGTTTTGTGATAGCGTGATAGATATACTATATTAAATATGTTGTTCGAAAAAATAAATAGAGTGTTCTCAATGATTACACGCGCTTGCAGCACTGATCAGAGTAATTGGTTTTGTGTCACCATCTCGGTTGCATGTGAGTAGTAAATGTTTTCCCGGTCGCATTAATCGTGTGTGTCAACGAGCTATGAGCTATTCTGACAGTAGACGTGAAGGCAGGTCCGGACCTGAGACGCCGGCTGTATACAAGAGAAGAACAATGCAGCTTTGACATGTGTCAGAAGAGAGTGCCCTTTCTGGCCGGCTGTCACGAGCGCTCGGAAGATGAACTTGACTGGAGACTCTGGAACCCCCACCCCCGCCGACCGCACGCACGCGCGGCCCTGGAGCGTAATCTAAGGCGCATAGGCGATATCAGTTTCTCCGGTGTTAGGTGCGAATGCGACTGTGTTGAGGTCATGTTTGGGGGGAGGCCAAGCAGAGACTTTAGGTCGGTTTGGCAGCTGGGGGTGTTAGGGCGCGTCTGTTGCACTATTTTGCGAGCATGCTTTATTTGGAGAGTTTAAGAGTACAGAGCTCGTCTGTTGATATTGTGTACTGCATTATTTAAGAGCTGTTGACTATTATGTGGTGAAATTAGGAGTTGTTTACGTGTTTGAGGCCTGTGTCAGATGACCACAGTCGGATCAGTGCGGGTGCCTTGTGACAAATATACTCCACGACTAAATAAAAGGGATCCAAATAAATAGAGTGCAGTCCTTCGTTACTTCCCCAAGCAGCACAGCGCAGTCTGAGTGGTTTTTGCGCAAACAACTTCAATCTGGTCAGACTGTGAGTGAGTCGACAAATAACTGGACAAATTTATCTGTAGAGGAGTTACAGGTCTGGATTGGAATGAATATCTTGATGGGTGTGGTTGTGTTGCCAAGTGTAGTGCACTACTGGGGTTCAGAACATGCCTTAGGTCAGCCTTACATATCTAAACCTATGAGAAGCAAAAGTTTCAAAAAGTTATGGCGCAAATAAATAAAGTACTCTCGTTACTCCTTCCATCAGCCTATGCACTGAAATTATTTGCCAAAATTAGGAGTTGTTTGGTTATTTGGATGTAAATGTTCTGCATTATTTACGAGTTGTTCGCATGTCTGTTGGCTGTGCTACGCGTTATTTTTAACTGTTTACAATTAGCAAACTTGTGTCTAGAGCATTATAAATGAGTTATGTAGGAGTGTTTTGCAGGTCTGTATGGTGTGGAACATGTCGATGTGATACATATACTCCATTCCTAAATAAAGTAAATTGGTTCCTCCATCCATGGGCCTAGTGCAGGGCGAGTCCTTTTACCCGAAACATGTAGGAAGAGGTTGAGTGCTGGTGGCTTAGTTTGGTGGTGATGAGCTTCGTTTGCAACAATTTTCTTGGGTTGGTGCCAGAAGCGCAAGTGAGCTTTGTTTACTGGCAGATTTCAAACTTGGCGCTGGTTCCTAGGGAGAGGTGGCTGTCTGGTCTCGAAAAGTAGTTGAAATTAGGTAGTTGAACACCTTTGCATACATATATGAAATTGTAAATTGAATTATTTAATATGATTAAAATCGAAATGGAATTAAGTACTTAGGTATTTACAGAAGACTATGTCCGTCGCGTGTATGGAGGGTGTGTGACGTAAGTGGGGCGGCGGCGCAGCGATTGTACAGTTGTTACGCGCGCATGAGAGAGAGTCAATTAGCGAGCGTTCTAGTGCGGACCAAACGTGCTGTTATATAGTCATGGCAGATTCCACTGCGAGCAGACTTTGCCGCCAAAAGTGTAGCACTGCATTCTCGCTTGCACGAGGACACGTGGTGGACGGTGAGCTGTCGGCATCGACAGGTTTGAACGTGCCCAGCAAAACAACTCTGGCGCCTAAAGTGTGGCAGGGAACGGCCGACCGTTGTGTGATTCAGCACCAAGGCAAACAATATTGGTGGGAAAGGTGTGGAGGCGACGAATAGACGTGGTGAGCGGACATGGGACCGCTGTGACGTTAAAGTCGGCAAGTTCCACCGTGTCCAGCGAAAACATGTTTACGACATGGGAGCGATCACTGGGCTCGCCACCACCGTACTGCCAGTCCAGCACGAGTGGACGGCTGCCTCATGTGACAGGCGTCGGCAGTGTCTCTGTGCGCTGGCCAGGGGGTGGCGAGAATTTGAACTAATTCAGTTGGAGTGCGGATGTAGTGGCAGCTGCACTACGATATCAAAGATGTGTGTGCTGACTATTTGTTGGAGAACAAGTGATGACTGTACTGCTTGAAATAAAGTTTTCAGTCCCTTCCCCACTGCAAAATCAAAGGACGTGACTTACGTTACTATAAGTGCAGCTTATACTCTGATGCGATTATGATAGGCTACCAGTGACCAGTGAAAAAAGATAAGTGACAGAGAAAGTACGTACGTGTGATCAATTATGGTGTTGGGATTTGAACTTGTGATAGATTTTTGTTATGGATGTAAGGAAAATGGCTATCTCGCCGAGAAAATCGGCCATCTAGAATAAATAATAAATGATAATAATAAATAAAAGTACAGTTTTCGAGATCTTATCATGTTGGAATTTGAATTTGGCGCAATTTTCTAGTGGAGGTAGGCGTATAATAATAAGTAATAATAATAATAATAGTAATAATAATAATAATAAATTATAATGAACGATAATAAATGATAATGAATGACAGTGAATGATAATGAATGTTAATAAATGATAATTAATAATAATGAATAATAATAATAAACAAAAGTAAGGTTTTGCAGCCATTATTGTGTATTTGGAGGGAATTTTCTAGTGGAGGCAGGTCAATAACAATAAATAATAATAAATGATAATAAATAATAATAAATGATAATAAAGTTAATAAATCATAATCAATAATAATAAAGATAAGTACTGTTTTGCTTTCATTATCCTGTTGGTATTTAAACTTCACGCCATTTTTCCTTCTGGAGGCTTAGGTTAGTGGACATCGCACAATTGGTCTATTTTCCCGCCAAAATTCAAAATTCCCGTGATTTTTTCTGGAGGTTAGGTTAGTGGATGTAGCACAATTGGCCTATTTTCCCGTCATAATCCGCCATCTTGGATGACATCATGCGCTGTTGCCAAGTCTACATGCCACCATCTTAGATGACGTCATCGCCGCCATCTTGAATAAATTTGGCAACAATGCAGCGTGAGCTGGCACCCCTCTTGTCCCCCTACTGACGGCACATATGGCAATACGAAGAATAAAATATATACAACGTAAAAACAGAGGTAGGTATACGAAGTCGAGTTCACAAACTCACGCTAGTGGGACGGCGCATGAGAAGTGAGTATATGATTTGAATCTGGATTGTGGAAGATTCTTTCATCGCCAGTATTTGGCTTGTAACTGAAGGAAGGTGATGGTTCATGATCATCAGACTTTTCCCGAGTAACCTGGGTTATATTCCGAACTAGTCGCCAGTGCCTCGTGGAATGATGGCGTGGGCGTGGTGGTGAAGATAAGTTCGCCTGGCCCCTTTCTGCTCTTCAAGAGACGTTTGTGGGACCTCGTCTCCTGATGGGATGGGGGCGGGGGTAGTGGTTCTCAGTGCATACATTTGTTACAACTTGGCCATTTGGCAAAGTTTCACACATGTCACTTAAGTCCTCTTAGAAGGTCCTTTGCAATGCCATGCTAAGTTATATACGCAAAAAAGATGCACCAGGAAGAGTTATCCGAATGGGACGGAAGTGAGTAGATGTAATGTACAGGTAAAAACAAATGCATAATTAGATGATCAGAAAAACTGGGTAATTTATTGAAGAGAATGAGCTTCACAAATTGTGCAAGTCAATAATGGGTTGATCCAACTCTGCTCCTACCTTGAATGATTAAGCTACTGAATGTCCTCCTGATGGATATCGCCAAGTTCTGTCAACGTGGCGCGCTACAATGTCAAAATCCTCTGCTGGTTAGAGGACCATCCCCGCAATGCTCCAAATGTTCTCAATTGGAAAAAAATCCGGGGAGGTTGCTGGCGAAGACATATTTTAGCAAACAAGAAGACAAGCAACAGAAACTCTCGGCGTGTGCAGGGGGCAGCATCTTCCTGAAATGTAGGCACAGGATGGCTTGCCATGAAGGGCAGCGGAATGGGGTGTAGAGTATCGTAGATGTACCACTGTGCTGTAAAAGATGCCACAGGTGACAACCAAAGGGCTCCTGGTATGAAAACAAATAACACCACAGACAATCACTCCAGGTCGTCCGACATGAATCGTATCCAACATTCAGGGGTAGAGTCTTTGATTAAAAACGCCCTCGGTCCCGGATCTGAATCCCGCCGCCGCTTCAGTTTTGAATAAAAAATATCAGCAATGGCAGCTGAAGACTTCTGGCTTAAGAAGTCACCCTCCTTCATCCAACGACCTTGTCAAAGAGGTCGGAGGAGCGGATAGAGGTTAGAGGACCATCCCCACAATGCTACAAATGTTCTCAATTGAAAAGAAATCCGGCGAGGTTGCTGGCGAAGACATATTTTAGCAAACAAGAAGACAAACAACAGAAACTCTCGGCGTGTGCAGGGGTCAGCATCTTCCTGAAATGTAGGCACAGGATGGCTTGCCATGAAGGGCAGCGGAATGGGGTGTAGAGTATCGTAGATGTACCACTGTGCTGTGAAAGATGCCACAGGTGACAACCAAAGGGCTCCTGGTACGAAAAGAAATGACACCATAGACAATCACTCCTGGTTGTTGGGTCGTCTGGTGGGCGATAGTCGGTTTGGTATTCCACCGCAGTCGGGACAACTCTAGATCCGGCAGGGAATCATTGACTGCAGTAGAATTGTCTACAGTCATGAGTCCCGAATCGATCTGAGCCTCGATGACCAGTGAAGACCTGTCTGCACTGGACAGCGGTGGGCTACCAACCCCTCAACGTCGCACGCCAAAATACCCGACAATCAGCAGTGATGATGTGGACGCCGTCTCTTTTCATAGCAGGACCCATTAGGTTGTCATCAGCGGCACCCTTGCAGCAAAGCGGTGTGTTGAAGTATTCTACGCTCTGTTTTGTTGCCCTTCATGGCAAACCATCCTGGACCTACATTTCAGTAATATAGTGCTCGCCCATACACGACGAGAGTTTCTGCTGCTTGCCTTTGTGCCTGACAAACCCTACCTTGGTCAACTTGGTCGCCGGATCCCTCCCCTATTGAGAACGTTTGGAATATTATGGGCAGGGCCCTCGAACCAACTGGGGATTTTTACGATCCAGATCGACAACTGGACACAATTTGGCACGACATGTCTCACGAGGACATCCAGCAACTCTGTCGATCAATGCCAAGCCGAATAACTGTTTGCATAAGGGACAGAGGTGGAACAACGCTTTATTGACTTACTCAGTTTATGAAGAAGTTCTTTCTCTTGAATAAATCATCCAATTTTTCTGAAATTGTAATAATTTGTTTATCTCTACATGTGCATCACTTGTATCGATTTCCGTCCTATTCAGGTAACCCCTTTGAGGTACATCTTTTTCTTTTTTCCTTTTTTTTGTCTCAGAGTTTAGTTCAATCCAACAAAAGTAAGGCTGGTATCATAGTTTTGGTGGCTATAAATGAAAAAAAAAACATTGCTAGCGTGCATCAGAAATTTCGCCGCATTGTCCGGTACAGGTTGATTAGCAAAAACCGCCCTCGGTGTAGTTACATGTTCTAGATGTATTTGGAGAACGCCTGTTTTAGCCGCCTAGCGTCTGTAGTAATAGTGTCACTTTTACATGGAAATGTCACGGAATCAATATACCGTACAAGACACGCATGCTCCAAGGATAATGAATGATTAACATTCTCGTTACACATGCACCATACAAACATGATGTCTATCCAGAACTTTGAGAGTAAATCGTACTGTTTCACTTGAACAGCGTGGCATCAAAATGGACACAGGAATGCACACCTGAAGTTTTAAAAACAGTCTAAGTTTTAGGTTTCTTCCTAGCATTTGCTTTTTAGATTGCTTAGCGTAGTGAAGAAAAAGAAGCTGTAAAAAGAAATTGGGATTAGAGAAACGACTGCCCTGTTTCAATTACATTTACCTTCATTTTAAGCCTTTGTTATCTACTATTATATTTTGTTTGCTGTAACGCTGAACTAAATACAAAATATGGGAATATGAAAAACTTTGCGGAAGTCTTTACTATTTGACTAACTACGAAAGGAAACGAAACGATAGTCAGTAACGTTGGCTCAGTTACACGTCAACTTGATTTGCTGCACCTGTCCCTTCACGAGTATACACTGTTTACCTCCGCTGTTTCGAAAAGTACGATTTTAGGCGCAGAGTTGTGTCATTATTCCAACGGAAATTTCCCAAAAATACGTCACACATTCGATGCCGCACACGCAACGGAAGGACCTAGCATGACCGGAAATGTCGTGTGACGTGATTCGAGTGCAGACGGCGACAAGCGAAGAGGAAACAGATGACCGTCGACAGTACAGCATTATACAGATCGAGTAGATCTGACGAAGCAGCTGAGTCGCTGCTACCCTTAAAAAGATTAAGCAGGATGAATGCGAATTTCATCGACAAAATTTCGGTACTCCTTCTGGGATAGTTTATGAGCATTTTTTTCTGTAAGGTACAATACACCGCCTCCCTTCTGTGCCCTGGTGTCTGGTTGTAAGATACGAACCGTTCAGGCGAGGGTTATGGTTGGAGATGTGCAAATCTGTCACACCAGCACATCAGGTCTTTTAAAGGATGCAATGTTTTATTATGGTCTGGCCCAGGCGCACACTGGGACGCAGTCGACGAAGGTTACAGCAGGCAGCGCAGCGAAGGAAGTACTTAGTTGTACAGTGTGGCCATTGTCATGCAGTGTTTCCTCGTTGATTCCGTCCGGAGTATTTCTTTGCATGGCTGAACTCGTGAATCTTAGTTCAGAGTCGGATACCGATGAGGAAAAGCATTCTTATGTTAGTATATAACACTTCAAAATGGAACAAATCAATATGGAAAAGTAGATATATGTACAAGAAAAATACTTATCGCATTTCCTCTTTGACATCAAGAGCTTTCTAAAACAGTTCACGGACTACTACAGTTCAGATTGGTGTCATTTCCACGAGGTTCGCGAGCTTGTGGGGAAGTCAATATTTTCTGAAAAGTGTAATGCCCAAAAACCGACTGAAAGTGAGGAAACACTTGCTGTGTTCTTAAGACAAGTGCTACTGAAATTTCTTACAAAGTAAAGACATAGTTTCCTTTAATTTACGCCTATTGTCACAAACTTTTTGTTAACACATTACCGGTTTCGGTCTTTAATGACCATCATCAGATCTGTTTCATAAAAATAATGTCCTAAATAGATCTGACGATGGTCATTAGAGACCGAAAGTGGTAATCTGTTAACAAAAAGTTTGTGACCACAGACGTAAATGAAAGGAAACTTATTACATATACGGGTCACTGTTTTTTCGCGACGATGTCACAGCTTGTGAGATAAAGATATACGCAAGAATTAAATATATTATACGATATTGCAGTTCCTGTGTTATTCTGAATTACGATACAAAGTTCCTTTGGCATGCATGCATGTCTAAAGGAACAGGCACTGTGGCGACTACAGCCATTGTGAAAAACATTAAATGTATTCGCAGCTGCGAATATGAATCATGAGCTGTAGCATGGAAGGACGGCAACGAAAATGTGTGCCGGACAGAGACTCGAACCCGGGTTTCCCGCTTATCGTGAGCTGTCGCCTTACCATTTTTTTAATCTCATTTTGTTCTATACTGTTCGTTGAATTTGTTCGTGGCGGATGTCCGACTACACCCGTTCAGTTTGTTCGTTGATCCGTTCACTCAGTTTCTTTTACTGCAGAGGGTAGCTAAACCCTCTGACCGAACACGCAGAGCTACCGTGCCGGCGTACCGTTAGGCTATCCGTGCACGCCTCACGGCCACACCCCAACGTCCATATGTCGTCAACCATGTGTCTACAACCTGAAGTCGTACATCCATTGTGGCGTCACCGCCAGACACCACACTTGCTAGGTGGTAGCCTTTAAATCGGCCGCGGTCCGCTAGTATACGTCGGACCCGCGTGTCGCCACTGTCAGTGATTGCAGACCGAGCGCCGCCACACGGCAGGTCTAGAGAGACTTCCTAGCACTCGCCCCAGTTGTACAGCCGACTTTGCTAGCGATGCTACACTGACAACTACGCTCTCATTTCCCGAGACGATAGTTAGCATAGCCTTCAGCTACGTCATTTGCTACGACCTAGCAAGGCGCCATTACCAGTTTATATTGAGATTATAAAACATGTACCGTCAAGAGCGATGTACACCAATTATGGATTAAAGTCAAGTATTCCAGCAGCAACGTACCTTATTGGCTATATTAATTACATTGTCATTTTCCAGACCTCACGCCAGCCTGCGTGAGCTTAAACGCGTGCATTTTGGCCTCCTCTAGCAACACGGTGTTGGATCTTCTGCCAACACAATATCCATTATCTGTGTTTCCACAGGTGAGATATTTTACTTGAAAATCGTTTGCTCGGTGTCGGAGATAAATACGCGTTCGAGGTACGGTGCGGCACAAATTTTCGTTGTCCTCATTCCATTCTACAGCTCATGGTTGTTCATATTCGCAACTGTGAATATATTTAATGTATTACGTCGGTTAGTTTGGAAAATTAATTACTGAATTGTTACTATTTATGAACTGAGAATAAGATACAACAGCTCTAGAAGAGAATAAGATACAACAGCTCTAGAAGGCACGTCCACTGAGTTCTGAAGAAGTGTCAAAGGCGTACCGCTGGCTTCCGACGATTAGGATGAACACCAAGCATTTGTTGCGTCGTAATTCCGTGTTGGTCCGATTTCCTTAGTTGGAGGACTGTGAATTCCTAGGAGAGATAGTTTGCGATATCACTTGCAATTTCATACCTCAGATGAAGTGTTGACTTGTTTGTGGCATATACACACATAAAAAAAATGTTTTGCATTACCCCGGTTCCCAGAACTCCTGAAGATAGACGTTGACTGTGAATGTTGTCACAGACACAGTCCCTTTGACTGTTTTTAGATGTCACTAAACCCGCCCAACGACGTAAATAACCGTGCATGAGCAGCGCGTATTAGACGGAGGGGGTCCGATAGCCGAAGAGTTCCAGTCATTCCACCAGGAAGGAGGTACACGGCTCGTCTTGTCTGTACTTCAACCATGCCTAGACGATCAATACCGCGGTTCGATCGCGTCCGCATTCCTACTTTGTGCCAGGAAGGGCTCTCAACAAGGGAAGTGTCCAGGCGTCTCGAGAGTGAACCAAAGCGATGTTGTTCGGACATGGTGGAGGTACAGAGAGACAAAAACTGTCGATAACTACTGCAGTGGATGACCGCTGACCACGGATTATGGCTCGGAGGAACCCTTACAGCAACGCCACCACGTTGAATAATGCGTTTCGTGCAGCCACAGGACGTCGTGTTACGATTCAAGGGTGCGCAATAGGCTGCAAGACGCGTAACTTCACTCCCGACGTCCATAGCGACGTCCATCTTTGCAACCACGATACCACGCTGCGCGGTACAAAAAAAACGATTCAAATGGCTCTGAGCACTATGGGACTCAACTGCTGTGGTCATCAGTCCCCTAGAACTTAGAACTACTTAAACCTAACTAACCTAAGGACATCACACACACCAACGCCCGAGGCAGGATTCGAACCTGCGACCGTAGCAGCAGCGCGGCTCCGGACTGGAGCGCCTAGAGCCGTACGGCCACCGCGGCCGGCTGCGCGATACAGATGGGCCCAACAACATGCCGAATGGACCGCTCAGAATTGGCATCACGTTCTCTTGACCGATGAGTGTCGCATTTCTCTTCAACAAGACCATCGTCGGAGACGTATTTGGAGGCAACCCGGTTGGGCTGAACGCCCTAGACACACTGTCCAGCGAGTGCAGCTAGGTTCCCTGCTGTTTTGGGGTGGCATTATATGGAGCCGGCGTATGCCGCTGGTGGTCTTGATAGGCGCCGTAACAGCTGTTCTTTACGCGAATGCCATCCTCCTACCGATAGTGCAACCTTATCGGCAGCATATTGGCGAGACATTCGTCTTCATGAACAAGTTCGCGCCCCCATCGTACACATCTTGTGAATGACTTTCTTCAGGATAACGACATTGCTCAACGAGCATGTTCTCCAGACAAGAACCCTATCGAACATGCCTTGCGGGGGATTCAAAATGGCTGTTGATGGACGAAGTGACCCACCAACCACTCCGAGGAATCTACGGCGAATCGCTGTTGAGGAGTGGGACAATCTGGGCCAACTGTGCTTTGATGAACTTGTGGATATTATGGCACGACGAATACAGGCATAAATCAATGCAAGAGGACGTACTACTGGGTATTAGAGGTACCGGTGTGTACAGCAGTCTGGACCACCACCTCTGAAGGGCTCGCTGTACGGCGGTACAACATGCAATATGTTGTTTTCATGAGCAATAAAAAGGCGGAAGTGATGTTTGTGTTGATCTCTATTCCAACTTACTGTACAGGTTCTGGAACTCTCGGATCCGAGGTCATGCAATACTTTTTTTGATGTGTGTATTTTTGCCTGTTCATAGACTTGAACAAGTAGTAGAGTGGGTCATTGGTAGATTTTGAGTCTTCAGTATTTTCACGTTGAATCGCTCTTTCCTTTGCTCTTTGTTCACGCTGCACAATGGAATGTTGTATGAACTTGGGAAAAATCAAGTTTCTTCATTTTCTTTGATTGTTCTTTACGTCTCGGTGCTTGATTAATGAGGAAATATTTAGTTCTGCAGGACCCTCTGTTTGAGAATACTTCCTCGTAACTACCAATATTTCCAATACTGTCACCTTACTTATCGGCATCTGAGACGCGACCCTATGGAAGAACGTGTGGGGATCGCGTAGTAAACATGTCGCGAACCCCGTGTGGTGAAAGCAGAAGTAGGTACCGAGCTGCCGTGCCCAGTTCTGTGACTATATTTTGTGCTGTTGCGTTTGCACTATTCGCATCCGATCACGACAAGTTTAATAATGTGATTTTCCATAAAATTTGGCAATAGCGATCATTTACTTTGTCCATACACCAATATTCTCAATAATAAATAAATGACAATATTTTACAACAATTTTTAAAGCACATTATATTCGCCATTGGCTGTAGAAATTATTTATTTTACAATTGAGGAGTGTCATGGACTATGGGCATAATTGGATTTACGCCCTTTTTCCGTCGAAGTGCTGAATCGATACCTCCACATTTGTATTACCCAACCTGAAAATTTCGGCTCGATATTTTTGGCCTAGGCTAAGCAATCATCTTAAGAAGGCAGTGAATGACAGGCAGTTGTCACCTTGTTTACTGCGTATAGGTTATTGTATCGACTCTGAGCTGCGTTGCGTGTTAACTTGTGTTATATAATGAGTGAAGTGAGTGGTAATGAGTCAGAAAATGAATTTACAGAAAAAAAGCAGTCAGTGTGACTGGAATTTTGGCATTTATGGAAGAAAGTTGAAAATGAGGGAAATTGTACATCCAAAAGGAGAGTATGTCATACTCCTTCAACTATGCATGGAGACACCAGAGCCATTTCAAGTCATTGACGGAAGTGAGCTTATTAAAGATTGGAAGAAAAGTGTAATGGGCTTCTTCTCATCAAAGCCAGAGGGGAAATTTCATTTCCAGTTGCAGTCATATGTGAGGATGCACTTTGGCAGTGATGGTGCAATCGGTGCTTCAAAATCATGTTGGAAGGTCAATATATCCTTTAAGTTCATTAAGAAATCAACAAGACTCCCTGAAGATATTTCATTTTTGTCATTAATAGAGAAACCAACTGTAGCAGCAGCAAAGTTGAAGGACATTAAAGACCTGTTGCGCTTTCTTCCTGGTACAGCAAAAGGTGAAACGTCCCCTTAGAACATTTATACAGGACTGTGCTTAAACTGACACACAATATTATTTAGCGCAACGCAATCTGACTTTCAAAGATCCCTGCAAAAGAATGGCCCTGAGTATGAAGAAGTAGACAGAGTAAACACTGAAGAAGCTACTTATCTTGAACAGGAACATAAACTATAATGACCATGAACCTATAATTTTTGTTAATGTACAGTTTACTGGATAATAAAACAATAAAAGCAATTTTCAACTCAATTTTCATGATATTTTCTAGAGGTACCATAGTTTGATGGAAAAAGGGCGTAAACCATTCATTTTGGATAATATATCACAAATGGAAGAAATATCTTCAGTTGTAAGGAATGATTCTGTATGTTAAAAGTATGGTCTAAGAGAGAATTATTACATCAATGGAATAAAGCTGTTTATCAATAAAATATAAACATGCAAATCTTCAACTCACTTTTACCGTAAATGCACTCTTCGGATTTACGATCATTGTAACTTATTGTTCTACGAAAGTTCGTCTCTGCAGGCTGCTCCAAGGTGAGAAAATCTGTCTGTTTTTACTACAGGGTGGGGCAAATAAAAGTTCCCGGAGGACAGAGTTCCAGAGAAAGAAGGAGCCCAGCAGAGGAAAGGAAATACAGTACTAAACTGACTATAACAGATGTTGGAAGTGACCACAATTCATCTCTTGGCGCTTTTGGGCCCTGGTCAGCAAGTTGCTGAAGGCAGATCGAAGCTGGACTTCTGCAATTACTGCAGTCTCATCTGAAATATTCCGCTGGAGTTTTTGAAGACTATAAGGGTTTTTGCGATACACGCTAGACTTGAGTGCTCCTAACACAAAGTAACGCACACTGACAGATCAGGTGGCCTGGATAGCCAGCTGGAGCCTTGACCCGACTGACCTCTGCTAAAAATTCTGTCTTGCATGAAGACGTCTGAAAGTGTTCCACGGATGTACGGGCAGTTACCTTACCCGACTGACCTCTGCTAAAAATTCTGTCTTGCATGAAGACGTCTGAAAGTGTTCCACGGATGTACGGGCAGTTACCTTACCTTCTCAGGTAATGCTGCCACAATTCAATCCATTCGTCCGCGTCACTTTTATTTGCCCCACCGTATACTAACGCGTACTTTTTGCGATGTTTTACTTGAACATTGCATGTAATCGACGTTGAAAAATGAATCAACGAATTACTCGCTGACACTGCTGTATTTAAGCTTCACGTTCCCTTGGAAGTAATTGTTCCAGTTAGTCCGTGGCATATTTGCCAGAAAATGTCGAAATGGAGCGACTTCCCACAGGTCATGTGGGGTAAATCCCACAAAAAAATGTGATGAAAATCGAAGACTTCATAAAAAAACACCCCTTGTTAGTTTTTTTCTTTTTCTCAGTGCAGTCTTGTAGCCATCTCCGACACTAATTTTTTTCTAATCAGGTACGGCAAAAACGATCCTTGTCCTGAGTTGCTGAAGAAAATAAGACGGCCCTAGAAAAATAACCTTTGTCAAAACAATTCCTGACAAAGCAAGCTTCTGCCATTTGAAAAGGTTATTTTTGTGCAAAAACTGGCGACAATGCAATCACTGTGTCCACTGTCGGCTTCGAAGGACTTTTTGATTTTTCTCCTGCTCTTTCGTAAGAGACGGTTCAGTCACTGTGGTTCTGCAACGAATTCAGAAGAGGGTGTTCAGTGGTCTAAAAAGGAAAAAAAAAAAAAAAACGTAATACACAAGAAGAAGCTGATGGGTGAGGAACACATGAATTTCGTCGGCAGGTATTCCCGCCTAAAGGCACAAAGAAGTGACCTGTTTACTATTTCGTTACTTGCAAATTAGGCAACACATAGAGAGAGAGAGAGAGAGAGAGAGAGAGAGAGAGAGAGAGAGAGAGAGAGAATCAGTTTTGATTTCAGAGGAAGGGGCTGATCAAAACATAAGTTTAGTTATGATGTATTTTCTATACATGCTAGTGCACAGCCTGGAAATGTTGAACGGAATAACTTACTTCTTTCCCATGATAGGTGATTTTTTTTTGTTCAGTGATCAAGATTACTCCATAATGTCACGTAATAAAAAGAATCAAGTCATTGAAGTACGCCATGATTGGGATACAGTCATTACTTATTCTTGAAAACATCCAACGCCTTTCCGCATTCTCAAAGTAAGCCGGTCAGTGATATTAAACATAAAAGAAGCTGTTGACCACTACTTCGGACCATCTGAAAAAAAATCAGTTATATTCCAAGAGATAGGGATGGGCATGCACGAGCTACGTCCTTATGCAGGACAGTTATGCAGGACCTTGGCATGCAGTTGCACTTCGGAACAACGTAAGCTTCTACAGAACTTACCTTTCATCCACATTTACAAAAATGTACTCAAGATTAGGAAGCTGAAAGCTCAACCCCTTATCTGAGGAGTAACAAGCAAACTTTTTCAGTACACTCACTGCTTGTGGAGAGGATAAGGGTGGGCCGAACATGAATGAATCTGACGACAGTGGGGAAGAGGGCCAATAAACGTTTATTTGATCACTTCTGTCTATCTTTATCATAGCTTTATCTTTCGTTCTGTAAAAAATATCGTATTTTGAGAAATAAAAGGTTTAATTAGTGAAACTATCGAGTCATTCCTTCATATTCCCAGCTATATTTTCTGAAAAAAGGTCTATGTCAGAGAGGACTGCAATTTGAAAACAAATTATTAGCTACATTGAAATGTAAATTCATACAGTATCATAAAAGTCATTTAGTCACTCGCAAGAAGCCACATAAAAATATAATTGACAGCGAGACGTTATACAACTGTTTACAACGTTTTTTGGATCTCTTGTCAAATGTAAATTTTTTTACGGGTCATTTTTGTTATGAAATTTTCAATTTTTCTGTGATAACCCCCGAAAAACGTGACATTCAAACACACATTGCTTGAGATTATCTCACGTGAAGATATAATTCCGCTGTCTAAAATAAAGATTTAGTGGAACCTTTCTGGCAAGGCACTGAAATCTGTGGCTCTGAAGAACTAATGGAAAAAGAAAGCATAGAATAAGAAAAACTTGCTACGGAGAAGGAAAGACGTTCCAAAGAAAGAAAATTGAGCGCTATAGAAACAGACCGGCTTAAAATGGATTTCATAAGAAAAATTCCAAAAACTTAAGAAAATAAATCAAACAGACAGTTGATCATTATTGGCAGTCAGATTCAGACTTCTCACATCATGACAGTAGCTCTGATATACATCTGGTCTTACTGTTTGGCAAAGAAATATCCGAAGAAGTAGAAGAACAAGAGCCTGGAATTTCAAGGAAGTATCAGAGGACCTAACAAATTACACGATGTACTACGAGGGTGAGTCAAATGAAAACCTTAAATTTGTAATAACAAATCGAAATTTCGCGCCGTTGTCCTGTAAATTGGTAAGTGTGCTACAATCAGGATGCAGAATGGCCTGTAGGTGGCAGCATAGTGCAGATGCACACATACTGTCGCAGTATCAGTATAAAAATGGCCGCCCCACTTGCGACATGCACCAGGGAAGAACAGCGTTCCGTTATTCGGTATTTGCGTACAGAAGGTATGAAACCTATTGAAATTCATCAACGAATGAAGATTCAGTACGGTGATGCATGTTTGTCACAGCAGCAAGTCTACGAATTGACTAGGAAGTTCGCAAATGGTGTGACGTCAGTGGAAGATGCTCCTCGTCCAGGTCAGGCACAACGAGTTGTGACTCCACAGAACATTGCAGCAGTTTAAGCCATAGTGAAGGAAAACAGCCGAGTGACACTGAATGACATTGCAGCATGTTTACAGATTAGTCATGGGTCAGCACACCACATTGTGCATGATGTGCTCCAGTTTCACAAAGTGTCTGCAAGATGGGTGCCATGGCAGCAGACTCCTGAAATGATAGAACGACGTGTTGATGCTTGTGAAGAACTTCTTCGGCGCTTCGAACGAGAAGGTGATGGCTTCCTTGCAAGAATCGTTACTGGGAACGAAACCTAGGTTCACTTCCACCAACCGGAAACGAAGAGAGCGAGCAAGGAATGGCGCCATTCCTCATCACCAAAACCGAAGAAGTTTCGAACAGAACCATCAGAACAGGAAAGGTTATGCTGACTGTCTTTTGAGACGAAAAAGGCGTCATTTTGGAGAATTACATGCCTAGAGGGACCACTGTGACCAGTGCATCGTAGACAGATCTCCTAAAAAAATCATCTGCGGCCTGCAATCAAATCAAAGCGACGTGGACTGCTGTCAGCGGGTGTCCTTTTGCAACATGATAATCCAAGTCCCCACACTGCCCGTACAACAGTTGCAACAATCACAGACGTACATTTTGAGTGTCTTCCTCATCCACCATACTCACCAGACCTTGCCCCAAGTGATTTCAATATGTCTGGACCACTCAAAGACGCAGTGGGAGGAAAGAAGTTCCGTTCTGATGAAGAGGTACGCCACGCGGTGCATGAGTGGTTGCGCGGACTACCAAAAGCATTTTTTTCTAAAGAAATTTATGTACTTTGTAAGCACTGGAGGACTTGCATTGAGCGTGAGGGAGATTATGTTGAAAAGTGATACACCACTTCTGCACAATAAATAATATTTAAAAAAATATTTAAGGTTTTCATTTGACTCAACCCTCGTACGTACCTACATAGCATAGCCTCTGTATCTGAACTCTTTCAGGTTACGCTAATAACACTCCTTTCGTAGAAAAGAAAGTATTATTTTAGCATGTTCAAATTTACGAGACATTTCAGTTTAATATTGTGTTACGTAACTTGACTACAATACAACAATGTCTCAACGGGTTATTTCGAGTGTTTTGATTACGTAGTGGTCCATCTTAACCACATTTACCTAAAATGGGGCAAAGACCTGCGCTTGCGGGGTGTTACCCCACTTCGTGGGTTAAAATCCCGAGATTTTTGATTTAGCTACAGTGTAAACTTGTCTGTAATTAATAATCTGACATAGCTGGAATGTGGATGGGTTATAGGTAACAAACCAATCTATAACATCAATCTGAAATCGTGGGAATATCTATTCCTCATAGACCATAAGATTAGGAAAACTGAAAAATTGCCGGGCTATAGCTCCACCGCCGCCCGTTGTGGCCGAGCGGTTCTAGGCGCTTCAGTCCGGAACCACGCGGCTGCTACGGTCGCAGGTTCGAATCCTGCCTCGGGCATGGATGTGCGTGATGTCCTTAGGTTAGTTAGGTTTAAGTAGTTCTAAGTTCTAGGGGACTCATGAACCCAGATGTTAAGTCCCATAGTGCTTAGAGCCATTTGAACCATTTTGTAGCTCCACCTAATCTACATGTCATTGTCAGAACTGAGCCTTTCCACTATAAGATTAAACGAGCTGTATTCCTGTAATGAAAAGGCCCAGTACTGTCGATAACATGTGTAATTAAAAAAAAAAGGAAATATCGATCAAGACCGAGAGCTATATTGTGACAATGGTCGCGGGCTCATATATTTTATGTCATTCACAGACATTGTCCCTGAGTTTTGAAGTTTCACAAAAAAAGCCCATTTTTCGTACTATAACGTAGGGACTCGACAGCAGCCCTCTCGTACAGGTAGCAGTGTTTTATTTTTTACTGAACGTCAGTAAAACGCACGCTAACTGTTATATCAGCAGCGATAACCGTAAACAGCCGGCCCATGTAACGTCGGCACTAACGGCAGATAGCAAACCGGCATGCAACGTAAATACGGGAGCTATCGACGCTCGTTAATGCCTGCCCTGCCTGACAGGGCACAGCCGTCCTGTGCGCGCTTATCTAGAGCCGGCGGTAATGGTGGTCCCCTCCCCCCCCTCACCTCTCCCGCTACGGAGCGAATATCCTGAGTGGGGTTAGGGGAGGGGTTTTCTGGAGGAGGGGTGGCTGAGATTTCGGGTCGTCCACCTCACAAGGTGAAAGGAGACACGCGTAGGAGGTGGTTCTGCGAGTAGAAGCTGCGCAGCTCTTGCGAAGAAGTTTCCGTTAATCTTTTAATTCGTTTTGCAGTGAGAGTTGACTAGTGCACTTTGCCAGAAGCAACAAGTATAGGGAAGTTGGATAACTGTGCGTAGCGCGCAGTCGTGCACATTCAGTATCTGAAGGCTGCGATAAGCATGACAACTTCCGTCGACTGCTGCCCTCTTTTGATACTTGCAACTAACAGACAGGAACAAGAAGTCGGGTGCCATTTGAGCCGTGCTCCGGCTCGCGTTTGTGCTGTTGACAGGTTGGCGTCGTGTATTCGGATTGTGACCTCTCGTTTTCTTAGTGCGTTCACGGGCGCCACTACGTTTGCTCGCTTTGTCTGTCCCTGAGTGGCAGCAGCGGCGTTTATCGATAGCGAGTACTGTGGTACTATCTTTGGAGCCGCCCGCCCGGCTGCCCCACACCCAACCCAGGGTTATTGTGCGGTCCGGCCCCCGGTGAATTCCCCAGGGAATGTCTCACGCCAGACGAGTGTAACCCCTATGTTTGCGTGGTAATGGTGGTGTACCTGTACGTGGAGAACTTGTTTGCACAGCAATCGCTGACATAGTCTAACTGAGGCGGAATAAGGGGAACCAGCCCGCATTCGCCGAGGCAGATGGAAAACCGCCTAAAATCGATCCACAGACTGACTGGTTCACTGGAACTCGACACAAATCGCAGGACGGAGTCGTGCCAGGGACCGGCACTCCTTCCCGCCCGGAAATCCGGCTCACCGGACCTCAACACAAATCGCAGGACGGATTCGTGCCAGGGACGGCGCTTCTTAACCCAGGGTTATTGTGCTGTCCGGCCCCCGGTGAAGTCCCCAGGGAATGTCTCACGCCAGACGAGTGTAACCCCTATGTTTGCGTGGTAATGGTGGTGTACCTGTACGTGGAGAACTTGTTTGCGACGACTACCGCAGTCCACTTCAACCCTCCGCCGCCCCACACCGAACCCAGGGTTATTGTGCGGTCCGGCCCCCGGTGAACTCCCCAGGCAATGTCTCACGCCAGACGAGTGTAACCCCCATGTTTGCGTGGTAATGGTGGTGTACCTGTACGTGGAGAACTTGTTTGCGCAGCAATCGCTGACATAGTGTAACTGAGGCGGAATAAGGGGAACCAGCCCGCATTCGCCGAGGCAGATGGAAAACCGCCTAAAAACGATCCACAGACTGTCCGGTTCACCGGACCTCGACACAAATTGCAGGACGGATTCGTGCCAGGGACCGGCGCTCCTTCCCGCCCGGCTGGCCGTGCGGTCTGGCATGAGACATTCCCTGGGGACTTCACCGGGGGCCGGACCGCACAATGACCCTGGGTTGGGTGTGGGGCGGCGGAGGGTTGAAGTGGACTGCGGTAGTCGTCGTGGGGTTGTGGACCGCTGCAGCTGCGGCGGGGGCGGAGCCTCTCCGTCGTTTCAAGGTCTCCGGTTAACATACAATAGAATATAATACAATACCATCTTTGGAGCCACCTCTAATACTTTCGCGTCGTGTGTCGGAGTTTGGTTGGGATGGAAGAGCAGTGAGGTCCAACACGCCCAGTACCCTCCCAGGGAGCTGGCGATATATGCACTGCCCGATGGAAGGATGTGGCCGCGAGAGTGCACGACCACGTCGAGGTCCGGATTCAGCGAGTTTAAGTTGAATGGATCGTTATATTCGAGTAGTGCAACTTTCACTGGTTTCCAGAATGAGATTTTCACTCTGCAGCGGAGTGTGCGCTGATATGAAACTTCCTGGCAGATTAAAACTGTGTGCCCGACCGAGACTCGAACTCGGGACCTTTGCCTTTCGCGGGCAAGTGCTCTACCAACTGAGCTACCGAAGCACGACCTACGCCCGCTACTCACAGCTTTACTTCTGCCAGGACTTCGTCTCCTACCTACCAAACTTTACAGAAGCTCTCCTGCGAACCTTGCAGAACTAGCACTCCTGAAAGAAAGGATATTGCGGAGACATGGCTTAGCCACAGCCTGGGGGATGTTTCCAGAATGAGATTTTCACTCTGCAGGAAGGTAGGAGACGAGGTCCTGGCAGAAGTAAAGCTGTGAGTACCGGGCGTGAGTCGTGCTTTGGTAGCTCAGTTGGTAGAGCACTTTCCCGCGAAAGGCAAAGGTCCCGAGTTCGAGTCTCGGTCGGGCACACAGTTTTAATCTGCCAGGACGTTTCAAGTTCCTTTCACTTGTTTGTGTGTCCGTCCGTCGAAGTGCCCTCATGCCATCAAGCTGTCACTTGGCGGTTTTACATTCCGACGTTTTCCTTGCCTGGCTTGATTGGCAACGACCGATGGATGGTAATTCGGTCGGTCTGTCTCAGCGGACATGTAACTGGTCTTTCGACCGTTTCTGCTTTCTTAACGCTCAGGTCTACGTGCAATTCGTCTTGTTGCTGTATAGTGACTGTTTTAGCATTGTTTGAGTTGTTTGTGGAATTGTCTTTGGCGGTTCCATGTGCATCTAGTTAGATTTTGAATAGGCAGTTTGGTCTTAACCCTGTCTGCGTACTAGGATTTGGTGGAGCCAACTTGTGTAATTAAATGCTTGTCATTTGACGATGTTACCTGTTATTGTATCGTGGTATTGGTTATCGCATCTTAGGTGGATTTTGCGATTGCGCTGGTCGGCGTTTAAGCTGTCCCTAGCTTGAGTTGCCATCCTGTTAAGTGAGCATAACTCTTGGTTGCCTGTCTCACCGCTTACGCATCTGTAGGGACTTTTCTCAGGTCGATACTTGGAGCACTGTCTGTGGATCACTCCCTTCTTTATTTGCTCTGATTGTCTCAATTGTTTAAAATTAATATTTTGCCTAAATTATTCCTTGTGGCCTTCAGCTGACAAATAATTGCCAATAAGGCCTTCAGCCGTCAGTGAGCTTGTGTTACAGTCAATTTTTTTAATGACTGTTTAAAATATTATTTTGATATATTTCGGCGTGTAATTGTCTTCCTCATTTGTAATTCTGGCCTTCAGCCGTTAACTGTTCTGAAGTATTGCTCGTGGCCTTCAGATGACAAATAATTTGAATACTTTCTTAATAAGGCCATGAGCCGTCAATGTAGCTTGTGTTGGCGTCTTTTTTTTAAAATGATTGTATTTAAAACATTATTTCCTTAAATAATGTGTATGTGTTTACTATGCAACCAGCGTTAACAGATTAGGCCCCGTTCTAACCTGTTCCTGCTTTCCTTTAGTCCCACTTCCGACGACTGTTGCCCTCCTCTGATACATACAACTAACAAACGGGAACAAGAACAAGAAGTCAGGTGTCATCTGATTTACGGAATGCCAAAGTGTGAAGCATATACAAACGGGCCTTTTTTAAATTACACCCATGGAAATGGAAAAAAGAACACATTGACACCGGTGTGTCAGACCCACCATACTTGCTCCGGACACTGCGAGAGGGCTGTACAAGCAATGATCACACGCACGGCACAGCGGACACACCAGGAACCGCGGTGTTGGCCGTCGAATGGCGCTAGCTGCGCAGCATTTGTGCACCGCCGCCGTCAGTGTCAGCCAGTTTCCCGTGGCATACGGAGCTCCATTGCAGTCTTTAACACTGGTAGCATGCCGCGACAGCGTGGACGTGAACCGTATGTGCAGTTGACGGACTTTGAGCGAGGGCGTATAGTGGGCATGCGGGAGGCCGGGTGGACGTACCGCCGAATTGCTCAACACGTGGGGCGTGAGGTCTCCACAGTACATCGATGTTGTCGCCAGTGGTCGGCGGAAGGTGCACGTGCCCATCGACCTGGGACCGGACCGCAGCGACGCACGGATGCACGCCAAGACCGTAGGATCCTACGCAGTGCCCGCATCTCGTGGTCGTGCGGTAGCGTTCTCGCTTCCCACGCCCGGGTTCGATTCCCGGCGGGGTCAGGGATTTTCTCTGCCTCGTGATGGCTGGGTGTTGTGTGCTGTCCTTAGGTTAGTTAGGTTTAAGTAGTTCTAAGTTCTAGGGGACTTATGACCACAGCAGTTGAGTCCCATAGTGCTCAGAGCCATTTCAACCATTTGATCCTACGCAGTGCCGTAGGGGACCGCACCGCCACTTCCCAGCAAATTAGGGACACTGTTGCTCCTGGGGTATCGGCGAGGACCATTCGCAACCGTCTCCATGAAGCTGGGCTACGGTCCCGCACACCGTTAGGCCGTCTTCCGCTCACGCCCCAACATCGTGCAGCCCGCCTCCAGTGGTGTCGCGACAGGCGTGAATGGAGGGAGGAATGGAGACATGTCGTCTTCAGCGATGAGAGTCGCTTCTGCCTTGGTGCCAATGATGGTCGTATGCGTGTTTGGCGCCGTGCAGGTGAGCGCCACAATCAGGACTGCATACGACCGAGGCACACAGGGCCAACACCCGGCATCATGGTGTGGGGAGCGATCTCCTACACTGGCCGTACACCACTGGTGATCGTCGAGGGGACACTGAATAGTGCGCGGTACATCCAAACCGTCATCGAACCCATCGTTCTACCATTCCTAGACCGGCAAGGGAACTTGCTGTTCCAACAGGACAATGCACGTCCGCATGTATCCCGTGCCACCCAACGTGCTCTAGAAGGTGTAAGTCAACTACCCTGGCCAGCAAGATCTCCGGATCTGTCCCCCATTGAGCATGTTTGGGACTGAATGAAGCGTCGTCTCACGCGGTCTGCACGTCCAGCACGAACGCTGGTCCAACTGAGGCGCCAGGTGGAAATGGCATGGCAAGCCGTTCCACAGGACTACATCCAGCATCTCTACGATCGTCTCCATGGGAGAATAGCAGCCTGCATTGCTGCGAAAGGTGGATATACACTGTACTAGTGCCGACATTGTGCATGCTCTGTTTCCTGTGTCTATGTGCCTGTGGTTCTGTCAGTGTGATCATGTGATGTATCTGACCCCTGGAATGTGTCAATAAAGTTTCACCTTCCTGGGACAATGAATTCACGGTGTTCTTATTTCAATTTCCAGGAGTGTATTTTCAGAAAGAAGAAAACGAAAAGGAAATGTTACAGTTATTACAAATAAATTTGTATATGAATGCACTCCACGAAAAAAAAGAAAGGCGCATCAAAAAGAAATCATCCGAGTGGGAAACTGTAGATGTGATGTGTATGTACACGGAAACAAATGATTACAAATTCAGAATGTCTACCTCTGACCCTTGTGCAAGCAGTTATTCGGCTCGACATTCATTAATAGCGTTGTCCAGCTGAGGGATGTCTTGCCAAATTCTGTCCAATTGGCGCGGTAGGTGGTCAAAATACACAGCTGATTTGAGGGGCCCTCCCCATAATGCTGCGTACGTTCTCAGTGGGAAGAGCTCCACCGACGTTGCTGGCCAAGGGAGGGTTTGGCAGGCACGAAGACAAACAGCAGAAATTCTCACTGTGTGCAGGCGTGCACGTAGATGTAAGACCAAGACGGCTTCCCATGAAGGGCAACAGAACGGGGCGTAGAATATCGTCGACGGACCTCTGTGCTGCGAGGATGTAGCGGATGACAACCAAAGGAGTCCTGCCATGAAAAGGAGACATCACCCCAGATCATCAATCCTGGTTGTCGGGTCTCATGGTGGGCTAAAGTCAGGTTGGTATTCCACCCATGTCTTTGGCATTTCCTGCCACTTCGGCTTTGAACCTCGTAGACTGGAGTGGAATTGTCCATTATAATTATCCAGGCTGTTATGCCGTGGTCGGTTGATGAATTCTGTGTCGTCCGCCGAAATAAAACGTGCGTTGAGGCAGCCACGCAGAAATCATACTGACGTACAGGCTACTGCAAAATCTAAGGTTTTCCTGCCGTTTGTTAAAAATGTAACGGAAAGAATAGGGAGGATCTTGACGAAGCGGAATATTACCGTAGTTTACAAGCCCACCAGGCAGATACAGGAATACCTTAAGCCTGCCAAGGACGCTCGCAAACCACTGGAAAAAGTTGGAGTGTATAGGATTCCATGCAGCTGTGGTGATGTTTATGTGGGTACCACTAAAAGAACTGTTTCTAAACGTTTGGAAGAGCATAAGGGAAATTGCAGAAGAGGAGAAACGGAACGATCAGCTGTTGCGGAGCATGCTTTCCAGCCAGGGAACCACAATATTCGTTTCGAGGAGACGCAAGTACTAGCGGCCACAAGCGGATATTACGAAAGGCTCTACAGGGAGGAAATCGAAATCGCTAAACACCCAAATAATTTCAACCGTAAGGAGGAGGGTGTGAAATTAAACGGCATATGGATGCCGGTGTTAAAGAAGATGTGTACCACCCGCCCACTACTACTGGGTGATGGCAACGGCGATCGACGGCGACGGACAGCGGCCAATTGCACTGACATTTTCAAAACACGTGACGTCACGCCGCGGCGTGGGAGCGCGCGGACACGGAATTTAGCGGCAGTCAGTAGCGAGCCAGTGGGTGTGTTGGACCTTCCATTGAGCTACGGACCCCCTTGAAGATGTCTCCCGCAGTCGGAGACGAAACGTTGCGAATCGACACAGAATTCATCAACCGACCACGGCATAACAGCCCGGATAATTATAATGGACATGATATTTCCGGCCGTGAAAGTCTACATTTTAGTATGGAGTGGAATTGTGTCCCGATTCGAAATGAACTCCGATGACCAGCGAAGATGCCCCAGACAGCACTGGGGTACCAGTCTGTCTGTTGCTCGCCATATGGCCCGAGAACCGTGAGCGGTGGTCTGGAGTGCCATTTCGTTTCATAGAAGAACCCCGTCGGTTGTCATCTGTGGCATCCTTACAACACAGCGGTTCATCGGCGATATTCTACACTTCTTGGGAAGCCGTCCTTGGCTTATATTTCAGCAAAATCAAGCCCACCCGCACACGACGAGAGTTTCTACTGCTTGTCTTCTTGCCTCCCTCGGCCAGCAATGTCGCCGCATCTCTCCCCAGTTGGGAACGATTGGAGCATTATGGGCAGGGCCCTGCAACCATCTACCGCGCCTGCAACCAACTCCGGGTTTTGAAGATCTAATGTGCTCATTGGACAGGAATTCGCACAATATATCTCATCAGGACATCCTACAACTCTATCGATCAATGGCGAGCTGAGTGACCGCTTGCACAAGGGTACTGACTTGCTACATTTGTGAAGCTGTTTCTCTTCAATAAATCACCAGTTTTTCTGAAATTAAAAGGTGTACAACTTCGCTTCCACCTGTAATATATTGATTATTCCTTCCTACTGTAGTGTTATCTCGAAGCTGTGAGATAGGAGGACAGGCGCTCCAAGGCGCGGAAGCAGAGACGATGCTGAGGGCAGACGAAACTAGGAGAGATATTGTTACATGAAGTAAACAGTAAGGGAGAGCATTGCGAAAATGCAAACGCCCCCAGACGCGGTACCAGGGCGTTAGTTACTCTTCAAGGAATTAACATGTAACTTCATGTGTCGTCTAGACGCTGTAGTAGGTTGTCACAATAGAACTTTGTAACCAACAGGCACGTACTAGTGTATAAAGCCAGCTTGATACCAGCCCTGAGAACAGCAGCGTCAGTAGACTCACAAGGGTTAGAAATAGAGCGAAAACGCCAAAGACTGTTGACCTATCAGTCCCTACTCTGGGGAGCCCGAGGGCGGGGCTAAATGACTGACACTAATGTTGCAAGCCTTATTTGGCAGAGCAGTTACAATGTTGATATAAAATACGGACTTAGTGCAACTGCATTAACATCCCCACCTTAGGAGCAGTAGAGAGGACCTAACTAAACCGTGATTGGCAGGCACGTGCAAGAGACCTACGGGATTGGCTGGGTGGCTTTAAGTAGGAAAAACAGTACCCCCACGAGATTCTTTGAGACCCCTAGATTCCGCATTTTGGCGGAGTCCTCAGTCAGACGATCTGGGCGCCGAATCCGCGTCCGTCGTCTCCAGCCTCGGTCCAGCTCCGCGTAAGTAAGTCTGCTCTCTCACTTTGGAGTGCCTCAGTGAACAGTGTCCCATTCAGTATGTTTTGTTTTGCACTAAGTTGTTGCCTTAAGATGCTGCTAGTGTTTGCTACTGTGGCTAGCATCAACTCCTGGGACTTCTGCACTGGCTTCTGTTGTAACAGTGTTATTCATGCTTTTTCTAGCCCTACAACTAGCCTCCAGTGTATTAGTTAGTCCTGTCTGGAATAAACAACTGTTTCAAAACCCTGTTTGTCCAAGAGTCTCCACAACGAGTTCCCTACCGGGTCTCACCACCTGCATTTCTAGTAAATGCCTGTACCAGTGTTGGCTCAAATAGAAGAAAATGCCGTCACTGTGAATTGCCCTTCTGCCTTCTGCTCTGTACCTCTCGGGAGCGCAGACTGGCCAGCAACCGCTTTTTCCTTCTCCCACCTACGTCAGGATACGACACGCCGTTTGCCGATAGGTGGCGACAAAGGTAAGTACCGGTCGAAGGAAACAGATCGCAGACGTCAGGCAGTTAGCTTGGACCTCCGTCAACATAACCTCAGTCAAACATTACTCGATTTGTGTCTGCATCATAAAGTTGTTCTTGATTCGAAATATCAGCTTACGAGCCTAATTCTCGTCATTTGTGGGAGGTGTTACTGTTTTGTTTCAGTATGAAGTAAACAGCGCATGAGTCTCATCAAATGCTCTCAAGAACGTATTGTAAGAACGCTATTACTGAAAGAAAGTGTCGTGAGTGGTTTCAAAACTTCAAGAAGGGTGATTTTAACGTCGTAGGCCGGCATAGTGGTGGAGGAGTGAATGTTACCGATGATGCAGAATTAGAGACACTGCTGAGTGAAGACTCGCGTCAAACCCAAGAAGAAATGGACGATTAGTGGGAGTGACAGAGCAAGCCATTTCAAAACGTCTCAAGGCTGTGGGCATGATTCAGAAAGAAGAAACTTGGGTCCCGTGTGAGCTGAAACCAAGAGACGTTCAACGGCGTTTGTGTGTTCGTGAACACTTGTTTCAGAGGCAAAAACGGAAGGGATTTCTGCATATCACTGTGACCGGGGACGAAAAATGTGTTCAGTACGACAACCCTAAACGCACAAAATCATGGGGACATCCCGTCCATGCTTCCACGTCGACGGCCAAACCGAATATTCACGGCTCCAAGGTCATACTCTCCATTTGGTGGGACCAGCTCGGCGTAGTGTGCTATGAGGTGTTAAAACCAAGCGAAACAACCCCAGGTGCTCGTTATCGAACGCAATTAATGCGTTTGAACAGAGCATTAAGGGGCTCCGGAACGCCCTATACTCGCAATGTTAAAATAACGCTTATAAATTACATCTTTCCTCACAAAATATTTGAGGTAGGAAGTTGAACTTTTTACAGATTATTTATTGGAATATGGGCTACAACTTAACACAGGGATTTTACAAAATTTTAGTTCAGTTACTAAAGATGAATTTTTTTCAATTGTAATGAAACTTCACAACGTTTTTTTGCAATTTTTTATTTATATATTCAAAAATATACAGTTTTTTGGAAAAAGGCTGTGTTAAATTATGCAGAAGGTACTGTGTAACATTTACTGAAAGTTTGAAACAAATATGTTTGGAAGATCCTTAGAAAACATGTAATTAGTATGAGAAAATAAAAGTTTTGGGAATCGAGCGACAAAGATTGGATTAACTTTTTAGTGCATTCCGGGTCCATAGGATGGATTATCTTCATCCTCTGCAAACTCCTCCTCCAGCTTCCTCTTGTTCCTCCTCCTGTTTACTCTTGCTTGTATTTCTAGACTCTTTACAGCCCTGTCTGCAGCCCGAAGGCGTTCCTTGTCTAAAGCAAGCATCGCTCGTACCATGTTAGAATGCTATTATTTACAGTAATAACACATACCTTTGGCTTTCCAACATTTCTCCTTTTCTTAAAAGCCTTCAGCGGATTTCTAATAACTTTACTTTTACTCAGTTATACTTCAACAAAACAGAGACTCAAGAAACAGAATTAATTACGAATATTTTCGAGATAATGACAGAGTAAATAAACATGAAACAATCGACAATCACACCAGCGATATATATTGAACCATCACAGGTTAGCCACAACACATACTTTATCTCACATCACTAAAATGTACCTGATGAACACGGACGTTAATAATAACACCATTTGACAGCAGTTTAACAGCGCCACAGTGGGTCACGCCCATGTAGAACACATTTCAAAAGAAATTTAAAAATAGTTGTAGTCTTCGGAATTGAATAAATTATATATCTATTATAAGGTAATAGTCTGCGGAGTCAGAAAACCCAAAAAAGTAAAAATTGAAATTTTCATGATTTTGAGCCTTTCCGGAGCCCCTTAAAAGACAAACGGCCGCAATACAGCGAGAGGCACGTTAGAGTGATTTTGCAGCACCACCGCGCTCGGCCCCACGTTGCAAATAGGTCAAAACGTACTTGGAAACGTTAAAATGGGAAGTCCTACCCGAACCGCCGTATTCTCCAGACATTGCTCAGTCTGACTATCACCTGTTTAGATCAATGGTGCATGGCCTGGGTGACCAACACTTCGGATCTCATGAAGAAGTCACAAATTGGATCGATTCGTGGATCGCTTCAAAAGATGAACAATTTTTTCGATGCGGGATTCGTACACTGCCCGAAAGATGGGAGAAAGTAGTGGCCAGTGATGGAAAATAGGGTGAATGATACATGTGTAACCAATTTGTTTCATTAAAGCCTCAAATGTTGGGGAAAAAACGGCGGAAGCAAAGTTGTACACCTTGTATAATTATTTGTTTGCAAACGTACATCACATGTACTAATTTCCATGAGATATGGATTGATTGATTTGGGGGAAGAGACCAAACAGCGAGGTCATCAGTCTCATCAGATTAGGGAAGGAAGTCGGCCGTGCCCTGTCAAAGGAACCATCCTTGAATTTGCCTGAAGTGATTTAGGGAAATCACGGAAAACCTAAATCAGGATGGCAAGACGCGGGATTGAACCGTCGTCCTCCCGAGTGCGAGTCCAGCTCGCTCGGTCATGCTATATGGATAATTTCTTCACGGTTCTTCCTTTTTTCCTAGGGTGTTTGTCATTAATCCCTGAAAAGAAGACAGGGCCAACTGTTACACTGGGTAAACTGTTACATGCGAATTTTGAAATAATCGCTGGTAGCTGCACTTTCCTTCCAGTAGATGGTAACTGCTGAGAGCAGAGTCCTTTTGCCAGTCGCTGGAGGGCGGGCTGTCAGCAGTAATGACTAATGAGATTGCGGAAGGAAACGTTGTTTCTTTGTAATTATTTGTTCTCCGAGAGAATTTTAATAGCAACGTACCCTTTCTGTATATCAGCTGTATCATGTGGAAGTCTTAACTTCGGAGTTTCACATTTCGCTACAAATGAAAATTAATGCTTATACCTAACCGAATATCAAATGGCAATGTATGGCGCAAATTGTTCGTCGGGGTTAGTTGGTACGGTGTAATATCCTGTCTCGTGCAGTTTCTTATGTTGTTTTTTCCTTGTATGTGCAACATGGAAAATTACAATACCAAGACAAACAGGGCTACACTGCCCAAAGGAACACATAGTGAAGTGGTTCGTCACTGAAAGAGGCTGCTAATGAATATGGAATAAATTTCTTGATGCTATAGTGAAAAGTCAGTTACTCCTCAGTGCAGGAGAGAACACGAGCACAACGAGCACAAAGAAGCATCAGGAAAGTATGCGAGTACAGAGGACATCTGACGAAGAGGACGACTGGTCCTATACTGAGAGTGCTGAGCCCTACTGCGGATGAGTGCCGCCACCATAATGATTACACTACACTACGTCTGGAGAATGGGCTCATGATGAATTGTGCAAATTTTGATAAATATCACATTCACAAGAACTGTAGTTCTGATAATGAAACTGAAGTTAGTGTATTAGAATGGGGACTACTGACAATATAAGATTGCCAGTAATTTGTAAAAACAAAACAGAATTTTCTGTAATACTGATAATAAATTTCATGTAAGAGGAAAACAACAAATACAAAATTGTAAAGTTTTTGATCACTGTTTGGTAGGCTAGACTATGTGTAATAAATGACCCCCACTCATTGTGACAACATGCCCCATTGTTTCGTAAATTATTACGATGTGTATGACTGGAATATATGTCAAGTCAGTAATATTCCCCACAACCCGCCAGGGTAGCCGAGAGCACTAATGCGCTGCTTTCTGGACTCGAGTAGGCGCGCCGGCCCCAGATCGAATACCACTAACGACGAGTGCCAGTGTGCTGGCCAGCCTGGATGTAGTTTTTAGGCGGTTTTCCACATCCCACTAGGTGAATACCGGGCTGGTCCCCACGTTCTGCCTCAGCCGCCTCAGTTACACCACTCGAAGACATCTGACACACGTTTGCACTATTCAGTAGACTCCACTAGATGATTTCCGTCCCAGGGGCAGGTGGGGGGGTTACGGGGTGGCGACAGCAAGGGCATCTGGCTCGCCCTTAAAATTAACACGCCAAATCCGGTTAACCCTAACAGCAGACTCCGCAAGTCGGGATTAATTCTTGGAAGGAGAGAGAGAGAGTGCCGGCCGCGGTGGTCTCGCGGTTCTAGGCGCTCAGTCCGGAACTGCGAAACTGCTAAGGTCGCAGGTTCGAATCCTGCCTCGGGCATGGATGTGTGTGATGTCCTTAGGTTAGTTAGGTTTAAGTAGTTCTAAGTTCTAGGGGACCGATGACCACAGCAGTTAAGTCCCATAGTGCTCAGAGCCATATGAACTATTTTTTAGAGAGAGAGAGTGATATTCCTCACACCTCAGCACAAGGGAAAAAGAACGTGGAGAATCCACAATAATGGTGCTGCATTGTAAGATATTTCACATTAAAAGAGCTCTAAAACCTTCTTGTACATAAATTATTATAAAAAATTGTAACAACAAGCCCAAGTCTCCCCTAACCCATTGCATCATTGCACAAATTTCTTTCATAGTGTAGCAGCAGAAAATGGTATAACAGGTGTAGGATTCGTTATGAATAGGAAGGTAGGGCAGAGGGTGTGTTACCGTGAACAGTTCAGTGACCGGGTTGTTCTAATCAGAATCGACAGCAGGCCAACACCGACAACGATAGTTCAGGTATACATGCCGACGTCGCAAGCTGAAGATGAACAGATAGAGAAAGTGTATGAGGAAATTGAACGGGTAATGCTGTATGTAAAGGGGGACAAAAATCTAATAGTCATGGGCGACTGGAATGCAGTTGTAGGGGAAGGAGTAGAAGAAAAGGTTACAGGAGAATATGGGCTTGGGACAAGGAATGAAAGAGGAGAAAGACTAATTGAGTTCTGTAACAAGTTTCAGCTAGTAGTAGCGAAAACCCTGTTCAAGAATCACAGGAGGTGGAGGTATACTTGGAAAAGGCCGGGAGATACGGGAAGATTTCATCATGGTCAGACAGAGATTCCGAAGTCAGATACTGGATTGTAAAGCGTACCCAGGAGCAGATATAGAATCAGATCACAATATAGTAGTGATGAAGAGTAGGCTGAAGTTAAAGACATTAGTCAGGAAGAATCAATACGCAAAGAAGTGGGATACGGAAGTACTAAGGAATGACGAGATACGTTTGAAGTTCTCTAACGCTATAGATACGGCAATAAGGAATAGCGCAGCAGGCAGTACAGTTGAAGAGGAATGGACATCTCTATAAAGGGCCATCACAGAAGTTGGGAAGGAAAACATAGGTACAAAGAAGGTAGCTGCGAAGAAACCATGGGCAACAGAAGAAATACTTCAGTTGATTGATGAAAGGAGGAAGTAGAAACATGTTCCGGCAAAATCAGGAATATGGAAATACAAGTCTCTGAGGAATGAAATAAATAGGAAGTGCAGGGAAGACGAAATGGCTGCAGGAAAAATGTGAAGACATCGAAAAAGGTATGATTGTCGGAAGGACAGACTCAGCATACAGGAAAGTCAAAACAACCTTTGGTGACATTAAAAGCAACGGTGGTAACATTAAGAGTGCAACGGGGATTCCACTGTTGAATGCAGAGGAGAGAGCAGATAGGTGGAAAGAATACATTGAAAACATCTATGAGGGTGAAGATTTGTCTGATGTGATAGAAGAATAAACAGGAGTCGATTTAGAAGAGATAGGGGATCCAGTATTAGAATCGGAATTTAAAAGAGCTATGGAGGACTTACGGTCAAATAAGGCAGAAGGGATAGATAACATTCCATCAGAATTTCTAAAATCACTGGGGTAAGTGGCAACAAAACGACTATTCACGTTGGTGTTTAGAATATATGAGTCTGGCGATATACCATCTGACTTTCGGAAAAGCATCATCCACACAATTCCGAAGACGGCAAGAGCTGACAAGTGCGAGAATTATCACACAATCAGCTTAACAGCTCATGCATCGAAGCTGCTTACAAGAATAATATACAGAAGAATGGAAAAGAAAATTGAGAATGCGCTAGGTGACGATCAGTTCGGCTTTAGGAAAAGTAAAGGGATGAGAGAGGCAATTCTGATGTTACGGCTAATAATGGAAGCAAGGCTAAAGAAAAATCGAGACACTTTCATAGGATTTGTCGACCTGGAAAAAGCGTTCGACAATATAAAATGGTGCAAGCTGTTCGAGATTCTGAAAAAAGTAGGGGTAAGCTATAGGGAGAGACGGGTCATATACAATATGTACAACAACCAAGAGGGAATAATAAGAGTGGACGATCAAGAACGAAGTGCTCGTATTAAGAAGGGTGTAAGACAAGGCTGTAGCCTTTCGCCCCTAGTCTTCAATCTGTACATCGAGGAAGCAATGATGGAAATAAAAGAAAGGTTCAGGAGTGGAATTAAAATACAAGGTGAAAGGATATCAATGATACGATTCGCTGATGACATTGCTATCCTGAGTGAAAGTGAAGAAGAATTAAATGATCTGCTGAACGGAATGAGCAGTCTAATGAGTACACAGTATGGTTTTAGAGTAAATCGGAGAAAGACGAATGTAATGAGAAGTAGTAGAAATGAGAACAGCGAGAAACTTAACATCAGGATTGATGGTCACGAAGTCAATGAAGTTAAAGAATTCTGCTACCTGGGCAGTAAAATAACCAATGGCGGACGGAGCAAGGAGGACATCAAAAGCAGACTAGCTATGGCAAAAAAAGGCATTTCTGGCCAAGAGAAGTCTACTAATATCAAATACGGGCCTTAATTTGAGGAAGAAATTTCTGAGGATGTACGTCTGGAGTACAGCATTGTATGGTAGTGAAACATGGACTGTGGGAAAACCGGAACAGAAGAGAATCGAAGCATTTGAGATGTGGTGCTATAGACGAATGTTAAAAATTAGGTGGACTGATAAGGTAAGGAATGAGGAGGTTCTACGCAAAATCGGAGAGGAAAATAATATGTGGAAAACACTGATAAGGAGAAGGGACAGGATGATAGGACATCTGCTAAGACATGAGGGAATGACTTCCACGGTACTAGAGGGAGCTGTAGAGGGCAAAAACTGTAGGGGAAGATAGAGATTGGAATACGTGAAGCAAATAATTGAGGACGTAGGTTGCAAGTGCTATTCTGAGATGAAGAGGTTAGCACAGGAAAGGAATTCGTGGCGGGCCGCATCAAACCAGTCAGTAGACTGATGGCCAAAAAAAAAAAGTGTAAGAATTTAAGACAGAGATTCTGATTGCGTTACTATGTAATGGCAGACTCGAGGGCAGTGGTAGAGTAAAGAGAATGGCTATGCACCTCTTTGAAAAAGAAGTTGGAAGAAGCTGAAATAAAGAGGCTAATGCGTGAAAATAAATAACAAACTGAGCTGAAGAACAAGAACGAGAAAGCTGAAAATGGGTGCCTCACGAAGTAGCCGACTAAAAAAAAAAAAAAGCCGCAGTAATCTTACATACAATGAATTTTATGTTACCTGCTATTAATGTGTCAAAATGATAATCATGGAATGTTCTTCGAGATTTTATGAGTGTTTCCATTATGAGGGTCATGGGCTCTGGTGCGTCGTTAGAGAGTAATTGTACTGAGTTATATTTGTAGCTCCCATTTATACATGTGCACGCTAAAAATATCTGCACAGTGGTCCACATGTCGACAGTATGCAATTATGTGCCTTGTTTGCAAACAAATATGTTTAATTCACTCACTGTCCTCCTTCCGACAACAGTATAGTCAACTTTGCTCTTCGTCATCAAATCTGAATTTCGATCACATCCATCATCAGAATCTGACAGATTAGAAATAGAACAATTCAAATGTAGTATTTCTACAAGTATTCAAATAAAACCCACATTGGATAAAACGAAACATACCACGGTTAAAATATTGGTACAGTGTATTTTTTCAATTCTCATATAACGAACAAAGTTATTTCAGGTTTAACTGAACTGAATTAAATTAAATTACATTAAATTAAATTAAAGCGAGACCACTGGCAAACTTCCGTTGTGTGACGCTCCTTCGGCAGGATTGGTAAGGACAGTCGTGTTTTGGTAGACACACTGTTATGATATGCCTACAGATACTGGATTGCTTTATCAGCGAGCTATGATTGTGTTTAATAATTTTGTTTCAGCTTTTAGCTGTTAGTTGGAAATTGTGGTAATCATTTTGGATATAATTTTACCTGTGCACGATAAGTGTGGTTCCTGTGGGAAGTACTATGTGTGTCAATTGAATTGCTGACGTGTGGTGTGGCAGTAAAAAGGAACCACGTCCTTTTGATCGATTAATAACGTAAATTCACCGCCCATGTATCGAGTAAATTAAAGAGAAATATTAACGCGTAAGGCGGCATTAAATTTCTTTTTTTTATGATTTGTGGTAAGTCTGTGCCTTTGTTCAGCTACAATCCCACGTCGGCCAGTGTTAGGGATTAAGCCTCGTGCTTTTCGATCAGTAATAAACGTTTGCACCTTCAGCATCTGTTCAATATACATACGAATTTGTGAATTAAAGTTTCTTTTGTGGTTAAATAGACTGGTCTCCCTTGTCCACGTGACTGCTATGTGCACTTTAGATTACTTATCCTGCACATAGAAACAGATTTACATAACTGACACAGCCAGGATACATCCTTTTACGAAGCCTCACACAGTAAACGAGAGGATTTACCGGATTTAAATATTTAAAAATAAATCGAAGCTCCCGAAATAATGTTCAGTCTGAGACGGAGCGTGCGCTGACTTTGAACTCCATGGCAGATTAAGACTGTGTACCTGGCAAGAACTGGAATTTGGGACCTTTGCCTTTCGTGAGAAAGTGCTCACAGATGGAACTATCGAAGTAAGACTCACAGAACCCCCCTCACAACGTTACTTCTGGCAGTAGGTCGTCTCCTACCTTCCAAACGCCACAAAAGTTCTCCTGCATACCTTGAGGGAAGAGCTCCCCTGGAAGGTAGCATACTGCGGAGAGATGTCTTAGCCACAGCCTTGCTGCTGGAAATTCATTCTGGAAACAATGCAGCAGAAATTATGTGAAGTTAGGAAGGTAGAAGACGACGTACTGGCGAAGTAAAGATTTGAGGTAGAGTTTGTGTGTCCTTCTTGGATAGCTCAAGGTTCGAAACTGCTAGGAAGTTTAAAATCGAAAACTGTTTTTCATTATCTACATAAACTGTACTAATTCTACATAAGTTTTGAGTCCCTTGCGTCATTGTCAGTGAAGATAGATTTAAGGCAAAACATTTGTAGATGGTAATACTGCTGTTGCACGTTTGAATATATGTGTGACACTAAGGGGAAATCAAATATTTGATCAACAAATACTAAAATGTGAAACGGCAGTATTTCCGCGTTAAATTTATCTCCCAGCACAGAGGCAAGAGAGCATAATATATCACATTTGAGTTAACTGCTATGAATAACGGTCATTTTAATCATACAGTCACGTTGCCTCACACGTCCGCTGCAGTTTAAGTTTTCTCGTGTTGTATCCATTCATTACTGACTGCTCTTAATATTCTATTAAATTTAACTAAATATTTCAGAATATTTTAGTATGGTCGCTAATGAGCAAGTTTTAAGCGCCCCACAAACTGTTACAATCACTATGACCGTCAGTTGACGAAAGGTGAAGTAGTCACTGGGTATCACGTTTTAGAAATATGAGTGATTGCCGGCCGGTGTGGCCGTGCGGCTCTAGGCGCTTCAGTCTGGAACCGCGCGACCGCTACGGTCGCAGGTTAGAATCCTGCCTCGGGCATGGATGTGTGTGATGTCCTTAGGTTAGTTAGGTTTAAGTAGTTCTAAGTTCTAGGGGACTGATGATCACAGATGTTAAATCCCATAGTGCTCAGAGCCATTTGAACCATTTTTTAAATACGAAGACATAGTTGCTTAGACTATTTTTTTCTAACTTTGGGTAACAATAATGACTGAAATTTCTCGGTATTTATTAGACTGATAATACGTTGTCTTTCCTTGCCCCTCTTCAACGTTGCCTCTGTGCATGTCTTCATCGGTATATTTTGAGAACTAACGGGAACACTAAAGAAAACTGCGTATGACAGAAATCGGCATAAACTTCGTTTCTACTATTAATATTGACCACGTCTAGTGTAAGTGGCACCGCGAGTAAAAAAAAATTCTAACTTTTTGTCAGAAAAAGAGATCAAAGTTTACATTAGTAGAATTTACTGTCTAGGAACAACTTTTTAGATTGGATTTACGTGCGCCGTTTCAGATGATACCACCGTAAATTTTGGAGAAAGTTCGTGGGAGGATTTCAGATGTTTCCGAAATCATCTAAGTTTTTCATCTGAAATCATCTAGGTTTTTCATCTGAAACGATTTTCTTAATTTCCGAACGAGATGAGGCGATGAGTGATTGGTACGCCGTGTTAAAGGGGGGAGGGTGGGGGGGGGAGGAGGATGGTGCTAATAAAGAGGAGAGGAGCAATTCTCGCTCCCTGTAATAATGATCAGTATCCTTGGCCACAAGCCAAGTTTCTGTAATAGGATTGTGTAGCTCTGTGGAACGCGTCGCTCTCACCAAATGATTAACGACTCTCACGGGAGAAACGCAATAGAATAGAGCGTTTGCCTCAGCGCTGCTGCTGCGCTTCATTAACCGTGGCTGTTGACTGGAAGTGAGGGTTTGGTACATCACACTCCTTTACACCTCTGCGATGGACAGTCAGGCCATACTGAATGAAGTATCCTTGGGTCAAAGTATCGGTTCTGTGGGACGGGGAAGGGGAGAGTAACAGTTTCTCTCTATCTCTCCGCCCACACTCCGCTGCACTTGGAATGTACTGTTATGCCCATTTGTAACACGCCACAGATGTCCACGAGTTTGATGGTAAAAACGATAAATATATAAAATATTTTAGTAAAAGAATAATAACCAGTAACCGTCCCCCACCCTCCACACCCCCTACATCCCCGTGTAACGTCTCCTGGCAAAATACATATTGTATGTGGTTAAAAAAAAAAGAAAAAAAATTGAACTGGATGACTGTAATTTTATTTCTGCATGGACAACAATTGTAAAAGAGATACCATTACGTGTCATGTATTATACTTGTATACACTTATGTATGGATTTTTTTTTTAAGATAATATCTGTGTCGGCGAGTATTGGAACCGCCACAGACGATACTTATTAAATATCAAACAAAGATGTAAATGTATTAAGGGGCTCCGGAAAGGCTCAAAATCATGAAAAGTTCTATTTTTACTTTTTTGCGTTTTCTGAATCTGCAGACTATTACCTTTTAATAGATATATAATTTATTCAATTCCGAAGACTACAACTATTTTTAAATTTTTTTTGAAATGTGTTCTACATTGTCGTGACCCACTGTGGCGCTGTTAAACTGCTGTCAAATGGTGTTATTATTAACGTCCGTGTTCATCAGGTACATTTTAGTGATGTGAGATAAAGTATGTGTTGTGGCTAACCTATTTTCAGAGACTTAGCAGCACCTGAACTGTTGAAAAAGTGTATTCGCGGAAAAACTCAAAACCCCAATGAAAGTGTAAATAGTGTTATATGGTCGAGAATCCCCAAGGCTGTATTTGTTGCAATAGAAACACTTCACTTTGGTGTGTATGATGCTGTTGCGACTTTCAATGATGGCAACATTGTAAGGTGCAAGGTATTTAGAAATATGGGAATGAAGATAGGTTCTAACATGGTACGAGCGATGCTTGCTTTAGACAAGGAACGCCTTCGGGCTGCAGACAGGGCTGTAAAGAGTCTAGAAATACAAGCAAGAGTAAACAGAAGGAGGAACAAGAGGAAGCTGGAGGATGAGTTTGCAGAGGACGAAGATAATCCATCCTATGGACCTGGAATGCACTAAAAAGTTAATCCAATCTTTGTCGCTCGATTCCCAAAACTTTTATTTTCTCATACTAATTACATGTTTTCTACGGATCTTCCAAACATATTTGTTTCAAACTTTCAGTAAATGTTACACAGTACCTTCTGCATAATTTAACACAGCCTTTTTCCAAAAAACTGTCTATTTTTGAATATATAAACAAAAAATTGCAAAAAAATGTTGTGAATTTTCATTACAATTGAAAAAAAATCATCTTTAATAACTGAACAAAAATTTTGTAAAATCCCTGTGTTAAGTTGTAGCCCATATTCCAATAACAAATCTGTAAAAAGTTCAACTTCCTACCTCAAATACTTTGTGAGGAAAGATATAATTTATAAGCGTTATTTTAACATTGCAAGTATAGGGCGTTCCGGAGCCCCTGAAACCGAGTATAAATAGTAGTGAGCGAGCATTAATTTCTCTGTCGTCTTTTTGGATTAGAAAGAGCCTGTGACGCTATATTGTATGCTTGTGTAGCATTCTTTTGTCAAGATTGAGAGAAGGACGCCATTAGGCATTGATTTGCAAAGGTGTGTAAGAATTTAATCTGTCTAAATGTTTTGAATAGAGTTACTTAGAGAAAACTTGTATTATGATTTGTAATAAGCTTGTCTGGTATTTTATCCCATCCTTTTAAGACATTTCCATCTATTTAAATATTATTCGTGGTGCAGAGCTGCGCTACAAACGAACGAGCCGCAGCCGCGGCGCATTCAAACTGCATTAAATGAAACCAATCATACCGCAAAGAAGCGGACAGGTAACAGTGAACTAAAATTATTTCTTTCAGATTTCGGGATTTCAGGGCAGAGCAGCAGATTTTAGGATGTTTTTTAAAGGTGGACGCGGGCTGCGGATGATGTTACATTATTAACAGTGCAAAAAGATAATTTACCTTCATGACATAAAAGAAATCTTGCTGTGCGTAGTTCTGGTCTGGCAAACATTATAATAAAAACAGTTTTTCTCTGCTACTAGTCTCATGTTCTCGTGTTAGTCGTGGTAACTATTGGTGTTTTAATGTTAACAAAAATCGACTGCAAAATTTTGATGTTGAACAAACATTGCGTACTGTAACATCAGTACTGATAACGAAATAATTTTCAATAACCTTTTCAATAACTGTAAAGTAAGAAAGATATATTGAACTTCATAGCGAGTTACAGTAACGAAACAATGTTCCTTTCATAGAAAGCCAGACCCAGAATAATAAGAACATAATATATTTTGTTTTATCGAAAATAAATGATCCAAAGAAAGTCACAGCACAGCATCCCTAAAAAGTATTTCAGGGCTCTTTTCGTAGCAATATATTTTATCTCAATCATTTATGAATATATTAGTTGTTATGTGAGCAATCACAAGAAGAGTGAAACTGGCGCCTAACGTGGGGCAGAATGTGCTCTTTCATTGTCATTGTCTATTATATATATATATATATATATATATATATATATATATATATATATAGGGTGAGTCACCTAACATTACCGCTTGATGTATTTCGTAAACCGCATCAAATACTGACGAATCGATTCCACAGACCGAACGTGAGGAGAGGGGCTAGTGTAATTGGTTAATACAAACCATAAAAAAATGCACGGAAGTATGTTTTTTAACACAAACCTACGATTTTTTAAATGGAACCCCGTTAGTTCTGTTAGCACATCTGAACATATAAACAAATACGTGCCGGCCGCGGTGGTCTAGCGGTTCTGGCGCTGCAGTCCGGAACCGCGGGACTGCTACGGTCGCAGGTTCGAATCCTGCCTCGGGCATGGGTGTGTGTGATGTCCTTAGGTTCGTTAGGTTTAAGTAGTTCTAAGTTCTAGGGGACTTATGACCTAAGATGTTGAGTCCCATAGTGCTCAGAGCCATTTGAACCATTTGAAACAAATACGTAATCAGTGCCGTTTGTTGCATTGTAAAATCTTAATTACATCCGGAGATATTGTAACCTAAAGTTGACGCTTGAGTACCACTCCTCCGCTGTTCGATCGTATGTATCGGAGAGCACCGAATTACGTAGGGATCCAAAGGCAACGGTGATGGGCCTTAGGTACAGAAGAGACTGGAACAGCACATTACGTCCACATGCTAACACCTTTTTATTGGTCTTTTTCACTGACGCACATGTACATTACCATGAGGGGTGAGGTACACGTACACACGTGGTTTCCGTTTTCAATTACGGAGTGGGATAGAGTGTGTCTCGACATGTCAGGCCAATAGATGTTCAATGTGGTGGCCATCATTTGCTGCACACAATTGCAATCTCTGGCGTAATGAATGTCGTACACGCCACAGTACATCTGGTGTAATGTCGCCGCAGGCTGCCGCAATACGTTGTTTCATATCCTCTGGGGTTGTAGGCACATCACGGTACACATTCTCCTTTAACGTACCCCACAGAAAGAAGTGCAGAGGTGTAAGATCAAGAGAACGGACTGGCCAATTTATGCGTCCTCCACGTCCTATGAAACGCCCGTCGAACATCCTGTCAAGGGTCAGCCTAGTGTTAATTGCGGAATGTGCAGGTGCACCATCATGCTGATACCACATACGTCGACGCGTTTCCAGTGGGACATTTTCGAGCAACGTTGGCAGATCATTCTGTAGAAACGCGATGTATGTTGCAGCTGTTTGGGCTCCTGCAATGAAGTGAGGACCAATGAGGTGGTCGCCAATGATTCCGCACCATACATTTACAGTCCACGGTCGCTCTACCTGTCTGAGCCAGCGAGGATTGTCCCGCTTCGTCGGTAAACAGGTAGAACTGCAACGCATTCTCTGTTAATGCCCATTGACAGAATTGCACTCGATGATTAAAGTCATCACCATGTAATTGCTGATGTAGCGACACATGAAACGGGTGAAAGCGGTGACGGTGCAGTATGCGCATGACACTACTTTGACTCAGTCCACCGGCTCTCGCAATGTCCCGTGTACTCATGTGTGGGTTCATGGCAACAGCAGCTAACACACCAACTGCACCCGCTTCTCCTGTGACGGGCCTGTTACGGACCCGTTTGCGTGCTACGACCGTACCTGTTGCATAAAGTTGGCGGTAGATGTTTTGCAATGTGCGGCACGTTGGATGCTCTCTGTCCGGGTACCGTTCTGCGTACACCCTGCAGGCTTCAGCTGCATTTCGTCGACACTCGCCATAGATGAGTATCATCTCCGCCTTTTCAGAGTTCGAATACACCATGGTCACAATTCCTACAACACTACACTATCACAGACGTCTGGTAACACGGTGTAATACAGTTGGTCTGCGTGCGGAGACGAAGCAGAATAACAATAGCAGCAAGCGCTACATGCGGACACTGCGACAGCTAGACCAAACCACAACAGTGCACTACAGCCACACTCGTAAACACGGTCGTCATCGTAAACATGTCCCTGCAGATGCTGCAAGCCGACCGTGGCACGTGTTTGTTACAACACGCAACTGAACATCGGAGTTTTCAAGGGTCAACTTTAGGTTACAATATCTCCGAATGTAATTAAGATTTTACAATGCAACAAACGGCACTGATTACGTATTTGTTTATATGTTCAGATTTGCTAACAAAACTAACGGGCTTCCATTTAAAAAAACGTAGGTTTGTGTTAAAAACATACTTCCGTGCATTTTTGTATGGTTTGTGTTAAACAATTACACTAGCTCCTCTCCTCACGTTCGGTCTGTGGAATCGGTTCGTCAGTATTTGATGTGGTTTACGATATATATCCAGCGGTAACGTTAGGTGACTCACCCTGAGCACGTTGGGTGGCACGGGATACATGCGGACGTGCATTGTCCTGTTGGAACAGCAAGATCCCTTGCCGGTCTAGGAATGGTAGAACGATGGGTTCGATGACGGTTTGGATGTACCGTGCACTATTCAGTGTCCCCTCGACGATCACCAGTGGTGTACGGCCAGTGTAGGAGATCGCTCCCCACACAATGATGCCGGGTGTTGGCCCTGTGTGCCTCGGTCGTATGCAGTCCTGATTGTGGCGCTCACCTGCACGGCGCCAAACACGCATACGACCATCATTGGCACCAAGGCAGAAGCGACTCTCATCGCTGAAGACGACACGTCTCCATTCGTCCCTCCATTCACGCCTGTCGCGACACCACTGGAGGCGGGCTGCACGATGTTGGGGCGTGAGCGGAAGACGGCCTAACGGTGTGCGGGACCGTAGCCCAGCTTCATGGAGACGGTTGCGAATGGTCCTCGCCGATACCCCAGGAGCAACAGTGTCCCTAATTTGCTGGGAAGTGGCGGTGCGGTCCCCTACGGCACTGCGTAGGATCGTACGGTCTTGGCGTGCATCCGTGCGTCGCTGCGGTCCGGTCCCAGGTCGACGGGCACGTGCACCTTCCGCCGACCACTGGCGACAACATCGATGTACTGTGGAGACCTCACGCCCCACGTGTTGAGCAATTCGGCGGTACGTCCACCCGGCCTCCCGCATGCCCACTATACGCCCTCGCTCAAAGTCCGTCAACTGCACATACGGTTCACGTCCACGCTGTCGCGGCATGCTACCAGTGTTAAAGACTGCGATGGAGCTCCGTATGCTACGGCAAACTGGCTGACACTGACGGCGGCGGTGCACAAATGCTGCGCAGCTAGCGCCATTCGACGGCCAACACCGCGGTTCCTGGTGTGTCCGCTGTGCCGTGCGTGTGATCATTGCTTGTACAGCCCTCTCGCAGTGTTCGGGGCAAGTATGGTGGGTCTGACACACCGGTGTCAATGTGTTCTTTTTTCCATTTCCAGGAGTGTGTGTATATATATATATATATATATATATATATATATATATATATATATATATATATATATATACTCCTGGAAATTGAAATAAGAACACCGTGAATTCATTGTCCCAGGAAGGGGAAACTTTATTGACACATTCCTGGGGTCAGATACATCACATGATTACACTGACAGAACCACAGGCACATAGACACAGGCAACAGAGCATGCACAATGTCGGCACTAGTACAGTGTATATCCACCTTTCGCAGCAATGCAGGCTGCTATTCTCCCATGGAGACGATCGTAGAGATGCTGGATGTAGTCCTGTGGAACGGCTTGCCATGGCATTTCCACCTGGCGCCTCAGTTGGACTAGCGTTCGTGCTGGACGTGCAGACCGCGTGAGACGACGCTTCATCCAGTCCCAAACATGCTCAATGGGGGAAGGATCCGGAGATCTTGCTGGCCAGGGTAGTTGACTTACACCTTCTAGAGCACGTTGGGTGGCACGGGATACATGCGGACGTGCATTGTCCTGTTGGAACTGCAAGTTCCCTTGCCGGTCTAGGAATGGCAGAACGATGGGTTCGATGACGGTTTGGATGTACCGTGCACTATTCAGTGTCCCCTCGACGATCACCAGTGGTGTACGGCCAGTGTAGGAGATCGCTCCCCACACCATGATGCCGGATGTTGGCCCTGTGTGCCTCGGTCGTATGCAGTCCTGATTGTGGCGCTCACCTGCACGGCGCCAAACACGCATACGACCATCATTGGCACCAAGGCAGAAGCGACTCTCATCGCTGAAGACGACACGTCTCCATTCGTCCCTCCATTCACGCCTGTCGCGACACCACTGGAGGCGGGCTGCACGATGTTGGGGCGTGAGCGGAAGACGGCCTAACGGTGTGCGGGACCGTAGCCCAGCTTCATGGAGACGGTTGCGAATGGTCCTCGCCGATACCCCAGGAGCAACAGTGTCCCTAATTTGCTGGGAAGTGGCGGTGCGGTCCCCTACGGCACTGCGTAGGATCGTACGGTCTTGGCGTGCATCCGTGCGTCGCTGCGGTCCGGTCCCAGGTCGACGGGCACGTGCACCTTCCGCCGACCACTGGCGACAACATCGATGTACAGTGGAGACCTCACGCCCCACGTGTTGAGCAATTCGGCGGTACGTCCACCCGGCCTCCCGCATGCCCACTATACGCTGCATGGGGGCTTGATTAAATATTAATGAAAATATATTTTAGTAGCTGTAAGTCCGATTACGCAAGTCTCGTAAACGGCTGGCCCTGACTAGTTTTAGTACGCAATCTGACTGCTTAGAATGACAACAAAGAATGTAAGAAAACTTTCGTTAACACAGTTAATTAATCAAGTCCCCAGCAACTATAAAACCTACGAAACCAACAATGCACAAGTGTAGCTGTTCTGTATGTGGTAGTATGACTCAACGCACATCTGGCACGGTTCTTCTTCAAAAGACAAGAATTTTTAAATAGCAATTATACTGACGTGATAAAAGAAAATTACAAATACTATAATTGTGCAAGAAAACCAAAATTACACTCTATTACAAGAACACAAGCCAGTTGCTTTGTTGACTGAACCTGTTATGACACATTATTCAGGACACACAAATAAATAAACAACATAATATTTATTACCTTCATATATATTGACGAAAAGCACTCAGATCATTACAATATCTCCATTGGAATAACATCTGCTATCTCTCCCATCAAACCACTGCATAAAACATGGAACAACACTCTCCACTACCACATCTCACTCTGACTTCACGACAAGCAGTGACCACCACAACTTCTCGGCGAGAACTGCCTGCCGCTACGTCTCAATAAGCATTGCCAGTGGAGGCGGCGGAACAATACTCTCTGGCGCGATCTTTGGCGCTGTGGCTCATTGTAGCCACCTTTCAACGCCCTCGCTCAAAGTCCGTCAACTGCCCATACGGTTCACGTCCACGCTGTCGCGGCATGCTACCAGTGTTAAAGACTGCGATGGAGCTCCGTATGCCACGGCAAACTGGCTGACACTGACGGCGGCGGTGCACAAATGCTGCGCAGCTAGCGCCATTCGACGGCCAACACCGCGGTTCCTGGTGTGTCCGCTGTGCCGTGCGTGTGATCATTGCTTGTACAGCCCTCTCGCAGTGTCCGGAGCAAGTATGGTGGGTCTGACACACCGATGTCAATGTGTTCTTTTTTCCATTTCCAGGAGTGTATATATGGTGATAAATGTATGTATGTGTCTCAAGATTAATTGATCTCATATCGCTAGTGGTGTGGGTAGTTTGAAGTTAGTATTTATGACAGAGCCAAAATTTTCCACGAGTTTTTACCATTAAACGATAACTATATAAAATATTTTAGTAAAATAATAATAACCAGTAGCCCCCCCCACCCCCTACATCCTCGTACCCCCAATTTTCTGAATAACCAAACTCCCATGAACATAACATACTCATTTTAAGTAAACTATGCGCATGGTGCACAAATACATTCTTAGAAAAAGTCTCACTGGATGTAGGTAAAAAGCTTAACTCCAGGAATACGAAACCTCATGTGTTTGACACTATGGGACCCTTTTTCCCAATGGCAAGGACAACATTCCACCTTTGGAAAAGAGTGGAATATATAAAATTACTTCTAACTGTGGCAAATTCTACATAGGTCTGTCTGGCTGGGCAATATTTACCCGTTTGAAGGAACACCACAGAAGTTGGCAAATTAGAGGAAGACACTCTACTTTTGCTGACCACCTGCTTAAAGAAGGCCATAGTTACAAGGTGAAACATGAAGTACTACATCACATCCACAAAGCAAGTAAGATGAGCTATCTTGAAGTAACTGAAATTAGTAAACACATGTGCATTTATCCTAGCTTATTACTTTGTACTGAATGACCAGACACAGTTTCCTTACTTGCCTATTCTAACTGCTGCAAATACTACTCATAATCCCATCCAGGGCATGTTGTAAATTACGCCTCTTACTCACATGCCCCATTTCCTTTATTTCAGTTACTATAATTTCGCCCATTATGTTAAAAAATTGTAGTTTGTATGATTACAGCTGCTTCACTCACCTGCTTAATACCACTATTATATCTTATCTGTTCATAATTTAGGATCTATTAAACACAAGATTATTGTGTTAAGCCACATCTTGGGAAAATGTCACGAAAGTTTGTTGCTCAATTATGTTCTTATATCTACAACTGTTTTAATTAGTCATAATTTATTAATTAACGCCACATATTTGATCTTAGTTAAAAAATCTACCATTGTATTTAATGTGAAGTAATAGTGCTTGTTTTATTTCTAATTCTACCATTAACATTTCGCATCTCTGGAAATGGGGAAGCTCTGTACATGCACTAATTTAAATTCTTTGGTCCAACAAAATTGCACTGCAGCACATACTTATCTTTGTACCTGATTATGGCGTAAGAGCTGAAAACCGGTTCGTGTAACAAACAATAAATATTGTAGAATATTACGCCAGTCTTTTATTTGTTTCATTAATAATAAATAACTTACAGGTTCAAAGATCTTCTGTGAGTGATATATTCACAGCAGAAGATTAGGCAATGTAAATGAAATTCTGAACCACCGCTACAGCGTACAGGTAAGTTAAGGCAATAAATTTCTTTGGGACGGAAAAGTCTTTGTCCACAAACCTGCATGGACTTAGCTCGTGCGAAAATCAGCTTGCCCTTTTCTCAAATGACATTCTACGAACCATGCCGGCCGCGGTGGCCATGCGGTTCTAGGCACTTCAGTCCGGAACCGCGTGACAGCTGCGGTCGCAGGTTGGAATCCTGCCTCGGGCATGGATGTGTGTGATGTCCTTAGGTTAGTTAGGTTTAAGTAGTTCTACGTTCTAGGGGACTGCTGACCTCAGATGTTGAGTCCCGTAGTGCTCCGAGGCATTTGAACCATTTTGTGAACCATGGATGAAGGGCAACAGGCAGATTCCATATTCCTCGATTTCCAGAAATCGTTTGACGTGTTGCTCCACTGCAAACTCTTAATGAAGGTACGAAAGTACAGTTCAGGTTCCAAGACATGTGAGTGGTTCAAAGATTCTTAAGTAACGGAATCAGTGCGGTGTCGTCGATTGCGAGTGTTCGGAGACAAGAGTATCATCAGGGGTGACCCAGGGAAGTGTGATAGTACCGCTCTTATTTTCTATACACAAGAATGGTATGACAGGCAGGGTGAGGAGATATGTTTGAGAATGTACGTGAAGGTGATGTCGTTGAGTGACTGTAGGGGGATACAAAAGACTTAGAATTGCTGTTTGGTGTGATGAGTGACAGCTTACTCTAAATGTAGAAAAGCGTTAGTTAATGCAGAGGAGTATGAAAAATACTGTTCCAATACAGCGTTATCAGTGTGCTACTTGACAATGTCACGTCGATTGGGTGTCTGGGTGAGACTGTGAAATGAAACGGAAGAAGCACGTAAGGAAGGTAATAGGGAAGACGAAGAGTCGTATAATAGGAGGACACCAAAGCAATTCAGCGGCAGGCTGCCAGATTTGTTACTAGTAGGACCGAAATAATTTGTAAACACCAGTGGTAATCCTAGACGGAAGACAAACTTCTTTTTGTGAAACGCTTTTGAGAAAATCTAGAGAGCAGTTATTTGACGTTGCAGAACGGTTCTGCTACCGCAAACGTACGTTTCGCGTAAGGACCACAAAGGTAAGAGAAATTAGGATTTTTACGGAGGCATATAGACAGCTGTTTTTCCCTGGCTCTGTTTGGTAGTGGATCAGGAAAGGAAATAACTAGTAATGGCGCAAGGTACCCTCCGACATGCACCATGTGGTGGCTTGCGAAGTATGTAAAGGGCTATTCAAAAAGAGGGAACAGATTTCAGACAATTATTGCTTCCAAACTACAAATGATAGATATACAGTTACAGCGTTCCTGGGAAGAGAAAAGTTCAAATTTTTGTGTATTCAAAGTGAGCACCATGTGTTACACAACAGATATCAAAACGGTGACTTATTTTCTGCCACACACGAAGCAACTGGTCTCTCTTTATCGGATTCATGGCTTCAACGATAACATGTAGCACACTTTCAAGAGTGTCAGACATAGAGGGGATAGAAACGCGGTCTTTTACGTAACCCCACAGGCAAAAGTCACGAAGTGTGAGGTCTGGGACGTTGTACTGGAAGAGCAGAAGATGAATTTCAGCGCCTGTGGCCTCCCAGGTCTCCAGGCCTCACACCTTGTGACTTTTATCTGTGGCGTTACGTAAAACACCGCGTTTTTAACCCCCCGTCCCCCCACTCCCTTATGCTTGACACCCTTGAAAGTCTGCGACATCGCATTGCTGAAGCGGTTAATGCCATAGCGAGAGACCAGCTGCTTCGTATGTGGCAGGAAATGAGCCACCATTTTGACATTTGTCGTGAACACCTGATGGCGTAAGCTGTCGCCGGCACACTGGTCGGCAAAGATGTAGCAAGAAGATCGATAGTAGGTGCTGGATAAAGTACGCCTGTCAGGATAGAGGCCAAAGACAGACTCGCAAGCAACACGCCGCAACGCCCTCTCCACCGCAAGTATTCGGATATCCGCTGCTGATCGGGGGGCTCAGCCTTAGTCGGTCAGTCTCCGTCTCACCTGCTCAGTCACTCAGTCACTGACTCGCATTCCAATTGGCATCTGTCAGTCATATATAGCAATCTAGTATTCATAGTGGGACTTGCACTTCTCTAGTAGTTAGGCTAACATGGACTAGTATTCAAGATTTTGTACAACAACATGTGGAGTCTGTTAAAGATAAGTAATTTTCTGTTCATATAATAAAGAGCCCCCCCCCCCCATGAACCATGGACCTTGCCGTTGGTGGGGAGGCTTGCGTGCCTCAGCGATACAGATAGCCGTACCGTAGGTACAACCACAACGGAGGGGTATCTGTTGAGAGGCCAGACAAACGTGTGGTTCCTGAAGAGGGGCAGCAGCCTTTTCAGTAGTTCCAGGGGCAACAGTCTGGATGATTGACTGATCTGGCCTTGTAACAATAACCAAAACGGCCTTGCTGTGCTGGTACTGCGAACGGCTGAAAGCAAGGGTAACTACGGCCGTAATTTTTCCCGAGGGCATGCAGCTTTACTGTATGATTAAATGATGATGGCGTACTCTTGGGTAAAATATTCCGGAGGTAAAATAGTCCCCCATTCGGATCTCCGGGCGGGGACTACTCAAGAGGATGTCATTATCAGGAGAAAGAAAACTGGCGTTCTACGGATCGGAGCGTGGAATGTCAGATCCCTTAATCGGGCAGGTAGGTTAGAAAATTTAAAAAGGGAAATGGATAGGTTAAAGTTAGATATAGTGGGAATTAGTGAAGTTCGGTGGCAGGAGGAACAAGACTTCTGGTCAGGTGACTACAGGGTTATAAACACAAAGTCAAATAGGGGTAATGCAGGAGTAGGTTTAATAATGAATAGGAAAATAGGAATGCGGGTAAGCTACTACAAACAGCACAGCGAACGCATTATTGGGGCCAAGATAAATACGAAGCCCACACCTACTACAGTAGTACAAGTTTATATGCCAACTAGCTCTGCAGATGACGAAGAAATTGAAGAAATGTATGATGAAATAAAAGAAATTATTCAGATAGTGAAGGGAGACGAAAATTTAATAGTCATGGGTGACTGGAATTCGAGTGTAGGAAAAGGGAGAGAAGGAAACGTAGTAGGTGAGTATGGATTGGGGCTAAGAAATGAAAGAGGAAGCCGCCTGGTAGAATTTTGCACAGAGTACAACTTAATCATAGCTAACACTTGGCTTAAGAATCATGATAGAAGGTTGTATACATGGACGAACCCTGGAGATACTAAAAGGTATCAGATAGATTATATAATTGTAAGACAGAGATTTAGGAACCAGGTTTTAAATTGTAAGACATTTCCAGGGGCAGATGTGGACTCTGACCACAATCTATTGGTTATGACCTGTAGATTAAAACTGAAGAAACTGCAAAAAGGTGGGAATTTAAGGAGACGGGACCTGGATAAACTGAAAGAACCAGAGGTTGTACAGAGTTTCAGGGAGAGCATGAGGGAACAACTGGCAGGACTGGGGGAAAGAAATACAGTAGAAGAAGAATGGGTAGCTCTGAGGGATGAAGTAGTGAAGGCAGCAGAGGATCAAGTAGGTAAAAAGACGAGGGCTAGTAGAAATCCTTGGGTAACAGAAGAAATATTGAATTTAATTGATGAAAGGAGAAAATATAAAAATGCAGTAAATGAAGCAGGCAAAAAGGAATACAAACGTCTCAAAAATGAGATCGACAGAAAGTGCAAAATGGCTAAGCAGGGATGGCTAGAGGACAAATGTAAGGATGTAGAGGCTTATCTCACTAGAGGTAAGATAGATACTGCCTACAGGAAAATTAAAGAGACCTTTGGAGATAAGAGAACCACTTGCATGAACATCAAGAGCTCAGATGGAAACCCAGTTCTAAGCAAAGAAGGGAAAGCAGAAAGGTGGAAGGAGTATATAGAGGGTCTATACAAGGGTGATGTACTTGAGGACAATATTATGGAAATGGAAGAGGATGTAGATCAAGATGAAATGGGAGATACGATACTGCGTGAAGAGTTTGACAGAGCACTGAAAGACCTGAGTCGAAACAAGGCCCCCGGAGTAGACAACATTCCAGTAGAACTAATGACGGCCTTGGGAGACCCAGTCCTGACAAAACTCTACCATCTGGTGAGCAAGATGTATGAAACAGGCGAAATACCCTCAGACTTCAAGAAGAATATAATAATTCCAATCCCAAAGAAAGCAGGTGTTGACAGTTGTGAAAATTACCGAACAATCAGTTTAATAAGCCACAGCTGCAAAATACTAACACGAATTCTTTACAGACGAATGGAAAAACTAGTAGAAGCCGACCTCGGGGAAGATCAGTTTGGATTCCGTAGAAATACTGGAACACGTGAGGCAATACTGACCCTACGACTTATCTTAGAAGAAAGATTAAGGAAAGGCAAACCTACGTTTCTAGCATTTGTAGACTTAGAGAAAGCTTTTGACAATGTTGACTGGAATACTCTCTTTCAAATTCTAAAGGTGGCAGGGGTAAAATACAGGGAGCGAAAGGCTATTTACAATTTGTACAGAAACCAGATGGCAGTTATAAGAGTCGAGGGGCATGAGAGGGAAGCAGCGGTTGGGAAGGGAGTGAGACAGGGTTGTAGCCTCTCCCCAAAGTTATTCAATCTGTATATTGAGCAAGCAGTAAAGGAAACAAAAGAAAAATTTGGAGTAGGTATTAAAATCCATGGAGAAGAAATAAAAACTTTGAGGTTCGCCAATGACATTGTAATTCTGTCAGAGACAGCAAAGTACTTGGAAGAGCAGTTGAACGGAATGGATGGTGTCTTGAAGGGGAATATAAGATGAACATCAACAAAAGCAAAACGAGGATAATGGAATGTAGTCGAATCAAGTCGAGTGATGCTGAGGGTATTAGATTAGGAAATGAGACACTTAAAGTAGTAAAGGAGTTTTGCTATTTGGGGAGCAAAATAACTGATGATGGTCGAAGTAGAGAGGATATAAAATGTAGACTGGCAATGGCAAGGAAAGCGTTTCTGAAGAAGAGAAATTTGTTAACATCGAGTATAGATTTAAGTGTCAGGAAGTCATTTCTGAAAGTATTTGTATGGAGTGTAGCCATGTATAAAAGTGAAACATGGACGGTAAATAGTTTACACAAGAAGAGAATAGAAGCTTTTGAAATGTGGTGCTACAGACGAATGCTGAAGATTAGATGGGTAGATCACATAACTAATGAGGAAGTATTGAATAGGATTGGGGAGAAGAGAAGTTTGTGGCACAACTTGACCAGAAGAAGGGATCGGTTGGTAGGACATGTTGTGAGGCATCAAGGGATCACCAATTTAGTATTAGAAGGCAGCGTGGAGGGTAAAAATCGTAGGGGGAGACCAAGAGATGAATACACTAAGCAGATTCAGAAGGATGTAGGTTGCAGTAGGTACTGGGAGATGAAGAAGCTTGCACAGGATAGAGTAGCATGGAGAGCTGCATCAAACCAGTCTCAGGACTGAAGACAACAACAACAACAACAATAATAAAGAGCCCTGTTAACTCATGTGTGCAGTTGTGTTGTAGAAAGAGAATACCGGCCACTAAATAACATCCTCTCCCTTGATTCCGATGGTACAAGATTCAGCAGACGATATGGTGCTCACACTGAATGCATAAAAATTTGAACTTTTCTCTTTCCAGGAAGGCTGGAATAGTATTTCTATCTATCTCAATTTTGAAGCAATAAATGTTTGAAACCTGTTGCTTCCTTTTGAATAACTCTGTTTATAGGTGTAATAAAAGGCCCTTCGAGCAGGTATTCATACCGTGGCCGTTTCACAAAAAATCGGCCGTCCCTTCCTTTATGTGGCATAGCAGATGGCAGCAATCTTTACTTCTGAGACTAGCACCCATGTTATTCTTGCAGCAAAGGCACTGAAAGTTAAATTAGCCCATATTTCTGGGAGGAGTCTCCACATAGGCCGCTGGATGGAACATGTGCACTGGTAGCTTCAGTTCCACTCACAGTGGCTACATTCCGCATCTGGCAAGCTGATTTCTTCTGTCACAAACGACTCATCATTGCGCCTCTTCTATCACTCTATTGGCCACGCAGGGAAATGGTCTCACTGATCGCCTTTCACCCTGTTTTGTTATGTCAATATTTGTTCTTTCCCTTTACTAAATAATCCAATTTTCTGAAACCGTAATCGTTTGTTTGTGCATGTGCATCCCACCTACTGATTTCCATCCCATTCGGACAGTTCCTTCGTGATGCGTCACTTTCCTTTTCGTTTCAGAGTGTTATTTTTTATTTTTTGGCGGCATCAGTCTTCTGACTGGTGTGATGCGACCAGCCACGAATTCCTCTCTTGTACCAACCTCTTCATCTCAGAGTATTCCAATCTCTGTTTTTGTCTGCAGTTTTTGCCCTCTACGGCTCCCTCCAGTACCATGTGTCGAGGACAAGGGGTTATTTTTAGGAAATACGGTGCGATATTGTCATTTGGAGTGTTTCAGTGCGCGATGCGCCAGCCTCACGGCCAACGGCGGATGAAGGCCGGCCAGCGCGTTATGCAGGTGACACAGTTTCGCAACGAGCATCGGTACGTGTGTACGGGCGCGGCAGCCATCAGAACGCAGCATTAGCAGAATTACTCACAAGGGAACATCCCCATCGCACCCCCCTCAGATTTAGTTATAAGTTGGCACAATGGATAGGCCTTGAAAAACTGAACACAGATCAGTCGAGAAAACAGGAAGAAGTTGTGTGGAACTATGAAAAAATAAGCAAAATATACGAACTGGGTCGTCCATGTGTAAGATAGGCAATATTAAGGGAAATCTGAGGCGAGGAGCTTCGTGGTCCCGTGGTTAGCGTGAACAGCTGCAGAACGACAGGTCCTTGGTTCAAATCTGCCCCCCCACTGAAAATTTTGCTTTCTTTATTTTCGCAAAGTTATGATCTGTCCGTTCGTTCATTGACGTCTCTGTTCACTGTAATAAGTTTAGTGTCTGTGTTTGGCGACCGCACCGCAAAACCGTGTGATTAGTTGACGAAAGGACGTGCCTCTCCAATGGGAACCGAAAACATTTGATCGCAAGGTCATAGGTCAACCGATTGCTCCACAGGAAAACACGTCTGATATTTTGTATACGACACTGGTGACAGCATGTGCGTCACATGACAGGAATATGTTGTCGGCCCACCTAACTAGTACACTTGGCGAATGGGTGAAAAGTTTCTTCTACCTTGCCCGATTTAGGTTTTCTTGTGGATGTAATAATCACTCCAAAAAAAGTGATGAAAACATAAGAGTTTTTCACATAAACTGAAAATAAAAAGTTAAAATTTTCGGTTGAGGGAAGATTTGAACCAAGGACCTCTCGTTCCGCAGCTTTTCATGCTAACCACAGGACCACGGAGCTCCTCGCCTGACATTGCCCTTATTATTGCCTATCTTACGCATGAATGACCCAGTTTGTATATTTTGCTTATTTTTTCATAGTTCCACACAACTTCTTCCTGTTTTCTCGATCGATCTGTGTTCAGTTTTTCAAGGCCTATCCATTGTGCCAACTTATAACTAAATCTGAGGGGGGTGCGATGGGGATGTTACCTTGTCAGGCGCGGGCCGCGTGTGGCGCGGTAGGGTTAGCCAACTCATCGAGAACCTTCTAATAAACACGCCGCCGCGTAACTGGCGGATTCAGCAGCGGCCTGCACTATTTAAGGGCATCGGAGGTGGGCGTCGGCATTCGGTTCGACCGATTGGGCGTTCGGTCGCTGTCACGTCGTCGTCATCAGTGACGCTGTCCCCGAGGACCGGCCGGCAGTGGGCGTTGCCCGCTGCTGCACCGGCGACTCCCGGCGTCGTCACGAGCTGCCGCATCGCTAACCTCCTACCGCCTGCGCAGCTGCTGACAGAGCGCAGTGGCGCGTTCCCCGGCCTATGAGCAACAGCACATCTCCACCACGACATGAGCTGTGGGGCTGAGCTACTGGAAAATGTATTGAAGAACCAACAGTAAAGAGGAAGACTGTTAAAAACAGCCAACTTCTTCTATCCAGCCATACCCTACAAACCTGACCACGTCACCCGCTCCGGTCATCCTATTACACATGGATGTCATTTCTTAAATGATGTCCTTCCATCCTGTCCCTTCTCCTTCTCAGCCGTTTCCACATATTCCTTTCCTCTCCGATTCTGTGCTCATCCTCATTCCTTTCCTTATCAGTCCACCTACTTTTCAATATTCGCCTGTAGCACCACATCACAAATGCTTCAATTCTCTCCTGTTCCGGTTTTCCCACAGTACATGTTTCACTACTACACAACGCTGTGCCCCAAATGTAAATTTTCAGAAATTTCTTCCTAAAATTAAGGCTTATGTTTGAAGCTAGTAGACTTCTCTTAACCGGAAATGCCCTTTATGCCAGTACTAGTCTGCTTTTGATATCCTCCTTCCGTCAACGGTTATTTTGCTGCCCAGGCAGCAGAACTTCTCAACTTCTTCTGCTTCGTGACCATCAACGCTGATGCAAAGTTTCTCGTTGTTCTCATTTCCGCCACTTCTCACTACTTTCATCTTTCTTAGATTTACTCTCTCAATCCATATTCTGTACCTTATCAGATTGTTCATTCCATTCAGCATTTCAGGTAGTTCTTCTCCACTTAGAAAAGCAATGTCATCAGCGAATCATATCATTGATTACCATTGATATTCTTTCACCAGAAGCTTTCTTTTATTTCCATCATTGCTTCTTTGATGTACAGATTGATCAGTATAGGAGAAACACTACATCATTATCTTACAGCCATTTTAATTCGAGCACTTCGTTCTTGGTCGTCCACTCTTTTTGTTCCTTCTTGGCTCTTGTACATATTGTACGTTACGCCTCTCTCCCTATAGTTTCTTCCTATTTTTCTCAGAATTTCGAACATCTTGCACCATTTTACATTGTCGAACGCTTTTTACAGGACGTCAAGTCCTATGAACGTGTCTAGATTTTTCTTTAGTCTTCGTTCCATTGTCAGCGGCAACGTCAGAATTGCCTCTCTGGTGTCTTTAACTTTTCTAAAACCAAACTGATCGTCATCTAGCAGATCCTCAATTTTTTTCCATTCAGACGGCCGCGGTGGCCGTGCGGTTATAGGCGCTACAGTCCGGAAACGCGGGGCCGCTACGGTCGCAGGTTCGAATCCTGCCTCGGGCATGGATGTGTGTGATGTCCTTTGGTTAGTTAGGTTTAAGTAGTTCTAAGTTCTAGGGCACTGATGACCGAAGATGTTAAGTCCCATAGTGCTCAGAGCCATTTGAACCTTTCTTTTTCATTCTTCTGTATGTTATTCTTGCATGAGCTGTTAAGCTGATTGTGCTATAACTCTCGTACTTGTCAGCTCTTTCCGTCTTCGGAATTGTGTGGATGATGTTTTTCCGAAAGTCAGCTGGTATGCCCCAGACTCATATATTCTACACACCAACGTGTATAGTTGTTTTGTTGCGACTTCTCCTAATTCTCAGAATTTTAGAAATTATGATGGAATGATATCTATCCCTTCTGCCTTATTTGATCTGTAGTCTTCCAAAGCGCTCATAAATTTCTATTCTAATACTGGATCACCTATATCTTTTAAATCGACTCCTATTTCTTCTTCGGTCGCATATGAGAAATCTTCCCCCTCAAAGAGGCCTTCAATGTATTCTTTCCACCTATGCGCTCTCTCCTCTGTATTTAACAGTGGAATTCCTGTTGCACTCTTAATTTAACCACTCTTGCTTTTTGTGTCACTGAAGGTTGTTTTGAGCCGGCCGCTGTGGCCGAGTGGTTGTAGGCACTACAGTCAGGAACTGCGCTGCTGCTACGGTCTCAGGTTCGAATCTTGGCTCGGGCATGGATGTGTGTGATGTCCTTAGGTTGGTTAGTTTTAAGTAGTTCTAAGTCTAGGGGACTGATGTCCTCAGATGTTAAGTCCCATAGTGCTTGGAGCCATTTGTTTTGATTTGAAGGTTGTTTTGACTTTCCTGTACGCTGAATCAGTATTTCTGACAGTCATTTCATTTTGATTTCTTCGCTTTTTTCATGCATCCATTTCGTCTTAGCTCCGCTGCACTTCCTATTCATTTCCTTCCTCAGCGACTTGTATTTCTGTATTCCTGAATTTCCCTGAACATTTTTGCAGTTCCTTCCTTCGTCGATCAACTGAAGTATTTCTTCTGTTACCCATGGTTTCTGTGGAGTTAACTTCTTTGTACTTATCTTTTTCTTTCCAACTTCTGTGACTGCCCTTTTTAGGGATGTACATTCCTCATTCTACTGCCTACTGAGCTATTCCTTACTGCTGTATCTATAGCCTTACAGACTTCAAGCGTGTCTCGTCATCCCTTATTATTTCTGATCCCACAAAGAAGTGTATTGATGCTTCCTATTCTCTTCATCACTACTCTTCATCACTACTACATTGTGATCTGAGTCTATATCTGCTCGTGGGTTCGCTTTACAGTCCATTATCTGATTTTGGAATCTCTGTCTGACCATGATGTAATCTAACTGAAATCATCCCATATCACGAAGTCTTTTTCAAGTATACCTACTCCTTTTGTGATCCTTGAACAAAGTATTCACTGCTACTTGCTGAAATTTCGTTACAGACTTCAATTACTCTTTCCCCTCTCTCATTCCTTGTCCCAAACCCATCTTCTCCTATATCATTTTCTTCCGCTTCTTCTCTTACAACTGCTTTCCTGTCCCCCATGATCAGTTTTCATCTCCCTTTATGTACTGTACCTTTCAATATCCTCGTATACTTTCTCTATCTCTTCATATTCAGCTTGAGACGTCGCCATGTTTATCTGAACTATCGTTATCGCTGTTGATTTGTCGACGATTCTGACAAGAGCAACCCTATCACTGAACTGTTCACTGTAACACACTCTCTGCCCTACCTTCCCATTCATAACGAATCCTGTACCTGTTATACCATTTTCTGTTGCTGTTGATATTACCCTATACGCATCTGATCAGAAATCCTTGTCTTCTTTCCATTTCATTTCATTGACCCCTACTATATCTAGACTGAGCCTGTGCATTTCCCTTTTCAGATGTTCTAGCTTCCCTACCATGTTCAGACCTCTGACATTCCACCCCCTAACTCGTAGAACGTTATTCTTTCGTTGGTTATTCAATCTTTTTCTCATGGTCAACTCCTCATTGGCAGTCCCCTCCCCGAGATCCGAAGAGTGGTATCGACTGCCTTCTATGTCTTCATGTCGCTGATCATTGCTGACTCTTCCGCATTTGGGGTCAGTATCCCACCCCAAGGGCAAGTGAGTGCCCTGAACTTCTGTACGCTACTCCGCCCTCTTTGACGAGTCTGTTAGCATAATGACAGTGACTTCTTACGCCGGAAGTCTTCGGCTGACAAATGCTGATTATTAATCAGAATTTAAGCGGTGGTCGGTTTCGAAAACTAGACCGAAGAAGTTTTGATAACTAATCAAAAACACTTGATCGTTACTGTTCGTTGCATTTGTTCGGACGGACGTTCCATGACACCCATTGAAGTTCATTGTTGATCCATTCACTCAGTTTTTTTTATTATTATTAAGGAGCGCAGCTAACACTCCGACTGAACACTCTGAGCTACTGTGCCGGCACCCCTAGACCACTGGTGCACCATGTATCGAGTTAAAAAAGAGAAAGACCGTAAAGCTAATCCCAGAGATATATAGTAACTCAGCTCTTAATAATGTAGTACGGAATCTGAAATTTCTGACCAGAGCGACTTCCTTGGCGACTTTCGTGGAATGCGTTTTTTTGCAACAAATGTGTATTTGAGGAACACAGGCTTCAAAGCTCTCCCAGCATTACCAGCTGCGACATAGTCACGAATATGAACAGTAATCCAATACTGTCAAATGTGAGTCGAAACAAGGCTCCGGGAGTAGACAACATTCCATTAGAACTACTGACGGCCTTGGGAGAGCCAGTCCTGACAAAACTCTACCATCTGGTGAGCAAGATGTATGAGACAGGCGAAATACCCTCAGACTTCAAGAAGAATATAATAATTCCAATCCCAAAGAAAGCAGGTGTTGACAGATGTGAAAATTACAGAACTATCAGTTTAATAAGCCACAGCTGCAAAATACTAACGCGAATTATTTACAGGCGAATGGAAAAACTGGTAGAAGCCGAACTCGGGGAAGATCAGTTTGGATTCCATAGAAATGTTGGAACACGTGAGGCAATACTGACCTTACGACTTATGTTAGAAGAAAGATTAAGAAAAGGGAAACCTACGTTTCAAGCATTTGTAGACTTAGAGAAAGCTTTTGACAACGTTGACTGGAATACTCTCTTTCAAATTCTAAAGGTGGCAGTGGTAACATTCAGGGAGTGAAAGGGTATTTACAATTTGTACAGGAACCAGATGGCAGTTATAAGAGTCGAGGGGCATGAAAGGGAAGCAGTGGTTGGAAAGGGAGTGAGACAGGGTTGTAGCCTCTCCCCGATGTTATTCAATCTGTATATTGAGCAAGCAGTAAAGGAAACAAAAGAAAAATTTGGAGCAGGTATTAAAATCCAGGGAGAAGAAATAAAAACTTTGAGGTTCGCCGATGACATTGTAATTCTGTCAGAGACAGCAAAGGACTTGGAAGAGCAGTTGAACGGAATGGACAGTGTCCTGAAAGGAGGATATAAGATGTACATCAACAAAAGTAAACCGAGGATAATGGAATGTAGTCGAATTAAGTCGGGTGATGCTGAGGGAATTAGATTAGGAAATGAGACACTTAAAGTAGTAAAGGAGTGTTGTTAATTGGGGAGCAAAATAACTGATGATGGTCGAAGTAGCGAGGATATAAAATGTACACTGGCAATGGCAAGGAAAGCTTTTCTGAAGAAGAGAAATTTGTTAACATCGAGTATAGATTTAAGTGTCAGGAAGTCGTTCAAATGGTTCAAATCTCTCTGAACACTATGGGACTTAACATCTATGGTCATCAGTCCCCTAGAACTTAGAACTACTTAAACCTAACTAACCTAAGGACAGCACACAACACCCAGTCTTCACGAGGCAGAGAAAATCTCTGACCCCGCCGGGAATCGAACCCGGGAACCAGGGCGCGGGATGCGAGACAGGAAGTCGTTTCAGAAAGTATTTGTATGGAGTGTAGCCATGTATGGAAGTGAAACATGGACAATAAATAGTTTGGACAAGAAGAGAAGAGAAGCTTTCGAAATGTGGTGCTACAGAAGAATGTTGAAGATTAGGTGGGTAGATCACGTAACTAATGAGGAGGTAATGAATAGGATTGGGGAGAAGACAAGTTTGTGGCACAACTTGTCTAGAAGAAGGGATCGGTTGGTAGGACATGTTCTGAGGCATCAAGGGATCACAAATTTAGCATTGGAGGGCAGCGTGGAGGGTACAAATCGTAGAGGGAGACCAAGAGATGAATACACTATGCGGATTCAGAAGGATGTAGGTTGCAGTAGGAACTGGGAGATGAAGGAGCTTGCACAGGATAGAGTAGTATGGAGAGCTGCATCAAACCAGTCTGAGGACTGAAGACCACAACAACAACAACATCAAATGTTTTTTAATCCAGTCTTTGATCACAATATCAATTCCTTTGACGATGACCGGTTTCAGTCAGTAAGGACTATCTTCAGATCTGTTCTACACCATTCTCCCAGCATTGCTTGATGCTTCTAAAAGGGAAATATTTTTCGTTTTAATTGCTGTTTTGTGACTTGTGTCTGGTTTACTATTGACGAACTACGACATTATTAGGAGAATATTTGTGATGATGAATACAGCTACAGTTCCATTTGATTTATTTAATGACAAATTAGACCAGTTTCGGTGTAATGGAAAAATTTTATCACTCAGAGACGTTTCTCATTCGGTGTAGTGAAGTACGTCTAGTGTAAATTTTAGTTTCGGTAACACCTGTACTTACAGACAGAATGCACTATTAAGTTTTCTTGAATGATAAATTAAGAAAACTTACGAGGTGGAATTAAAGCCACATGCTAGAAACTGCTAGTAGAGAATTTATTCGCGGAATAGAGAACATCAGATTAACATATTTCTGTCAATTTGCAGTTATATTTGGGGTTGTAATTCAGTTTGTAAGAGTTTGCTCCAGCGAAACAATGTGCAGCTGAAATGAAATGTGCATATCTTACTTCGCTCAAACACATTTTACGAGGGATATAGAAGCGTAGTTCAGAGCGTCGACGGAGAATATCCGAGGGAGCTATGAAATTAGTTATTCAAATAAGCTTCTGACTAGTGTAACTCTCTTGCCTCACAAGTTTGCTGCCCTTGTAGTGAAAATTTAATTCCTTAATTTTGCTCAAGATAACAGTCAGTGTTTCATCCGTCGTCTGTCGCTTTACTCGCGGTAAAGATGTACGTCTCAATTAAAGAAATGTGTCTACTTCATTTTCATACACTATAATGAGACAAATCTCTTAGAAGCCGTTGATGAATAATCAGCTTGATAGTTACTTTCAAGTGGAGATCACCCGGTAGTGGCTCGTCGAGGACCGGGGAAGAAGGAAGGCATTGCTCACGAGCACAGTAGTATTAAATTACATGTATATCTGACGATTTATGGCTTTCACAAACTTATGGTGCAGTAATGATACCGCATTATACACTGCAATCACAACAGAAGGGAGGCCCTTTCTCCACGAAATTAGTCGTTCAAAGAATTGTGGCTTCTCTCCAATGTAAAGTGTTGTCAAAGACATAAGGCATTCAAGTGATGTTGAAAGGGCCGGCCGGTGTGGCCGTGCGGCTCTAGGCGCTTCAGTATGGAAACGCGCTAACGCTACTGTCGCAGGTTCGAATCCTGCCTCGGGCATGGGTGTGTGTGATGTCCTTAGGTTAGTTAGGTTTAAGAAGTTCCAAGTTCTAGGGGAGTGATAGCCTCAGATGTTAAGTGCCATAGTGCTCAGAGCTATTTGAACCATTTGATGTTGAAAGGACGGTCTGGTTCAGAATATTGGTCTTCACTTTGACAGGCCTGTAATTTGGATATCTAAGAAATACATGTTCATCTGTGTGTGCCTCACAAATATTGAACATAATATGTGGGAGGAATGAGTTTACGCAGGGCATTTAAGAATGAGGTTCCCCCCTGAAACTCACTGAATAAACACGTGTATCACGTTTATCCGTTCAAAAGTATAAGGTTGGTGCATAGGTTCGTAGAGTTTCTATTTTCCATGTTGGTATTCCAATTGTTACGAGTTTATTCATCGATTGTAGTTCACTGTTGCTATTTGACTTTACATTTCATCATTTTGTCATTTGGGGGTGGTGAGTCCAGCTGTGGACGCTAGAAAATGGAGTGCAAAGTGGAACATTTCCAGTACATTCTTCTGTTTGAGTTTCAATAGAGGGGCGACAGCAGAAAAGCAACCAGAAACATTTGCGCCGTGTATGGGGATATCCCCACTGGACAGAGCACGGCAAGAAAAAGATTTTCTCGTTTTAAAGAGGATCGTTTTGACATTAGTGCCCCCCTCACGTTCAGGAAGACCTTCCGGGTATGATGAAGATCGTTTAAGCCCATTAGTCCTTAATAATCCACGTCAGTGTACTCGAGAACTGAATTAATTGGCGAACTATGATCATTCTACCACTGTGCGACATTTGCTGGCAATGGGGAAGGTTTAAAGATCGTGTGTATGGGTACAGTATGCTCTAAACTAAAATCACAAAACTCATCGGGTCACCATATGTGCATCTCTCCTTGCTCGTCATCAAGTGGCTCGTAACAACACCAAGCATTCCTATCCTGTATCGTTACTGGCGACGAGAAATGGCATTTTTATACTAACGTAAGAAAAAGAAACGAATTGCCGAGCGCAAACAAAGCAGCAACTCCCCATACAAAGACATGCGAGCATGCACTGAAGATAATGTTCATGCATCTGGTGGAACAGCAGAGACGTAACCATCACTGCTGACATTTACTGTCAACAACTCAGACGTCTTGCAGACGCAATCCAAGAACAACGACCAGAAAGACCGTGTGAAGTGATGCTACTCCAGGATAATGCCCAACCGCATTCTGCTAGACTGATAAAAAACACTGCACAGGAGTTGCATTACGAAGCTATACCGCACCCACCTTATTCGCCTAATATTGCGCCCTCACGTTTTCACCTTTCCGCGTTCTCTGTCGAAAAACCTTCAAGGAACTTCCTGTCCGGATGAAAATGCTGTCAGAACATGGCTCGACGAGTTATTTGCCTCCAAACAAGGTGATTTCTACAATCGCGGAATGGAAGAGTTCCCCCTGCGTTGGCAGACTCCTGTCAATCGTTTATGCACCAACCCAATTGTTATTCTCGTTCAAGAAACATTCGTAGTGATCTGTGAGCCGTGGCGGGAATGGTGCCAGGGCTATCTTTGGTTAGGCGCTATCGATTCCCTCTGGTAGAAGTTTGTCTTTGGAGCCTGGGCCGGCTCAGGATATAGCGGGCAGTACGGAGTGGAAAGGGGCCAAAGCCCACAACCGCCTCCGACTCCTCAAACTCCTCTCTGGCCGGACGTGCGGTTTGCACCCCTCTACCATCCTCCACACCTACAAATCCTTAATCCGACCCATCCTCTGTTATGCCAGTCCTGCCTGGATATCTGCCCCCCCCCCAAATTCTATAAGTCCCTCCAGATCCTTGAGTGTCATGCACTCCGCCTCGCCTTCCGTATCCGCCTCCCGTCCCCTACGCGGATCCTCTATGATCTCATTCCTTTCCCCCATCTGCTCCTATTCCTCGAACATATCCCCATCCTCTACACCTCCTGCCGTCTTGAACCCCCTCACCCCCTGGTTGCTCCTCTCCTCTCCCATCCCCGCCCCCTGCCACGTCTTCACCGTTGTGTCCCCCCTACCCTCCATCCTTACACCCTCCATCTCCTTTCCCAAGGTGGCTTCCGTCAACTCCCCCTCCCGGACGATGCCCTCTCTCCCTCCATTTATCCTTCCTATCAACTCTGATCCTCACTCCCCCTCCTTTCCTCTGTCCTTTCCCTGGGCTCCCTCTTCCCCCTCCCCTTCCGTCCTGTTTTCTCCCCACTAAACCTCTCCCTACCTCCCTTCTCCCCCCCCCCCCCAAGTCCTTTTGTATTCAACTCCTCTGCCTACCCCACTCCCTGTCGCGTCTGCCCCCCACCCCTCTTATGGGTCCTCATCTTCCATCAGCTCCTTTCCCGGTTTCCCCCTTCGCTTTTACTCTCCTTTGCCCCCTTTTTTGTTTTCCCATCTTCTGTCCAGTTTCCCCCCACCTGCTCTCGACTGTGGTATGTCACATTTGCCAACTTTTTAGTGCAGTGTTCCAGTGACTATTCAGTGTTGTTTGTCTTTCTCGTGTTGCGAACAGAAACCATGCTGTCGCTAGGTGTGAATTTTATGTCTTTTGCGAACAGAATCCAGACTGTCGCCGTGTTTTTTTTAATTGTCTGTCTATTGTTTTCCCTGTCTGCTTCGTATGTATTTTATTAGCATCATCATCCCTCTGTTGTTTGTTTTATGTTCCACGATTTCTTTTCGCCATGTTAGTCTTTAAGTCTCCGATTTTATCGCCTGTTTCTCATTATTTATTCTCTTGAACTTTCTCACAAAATCTGTAGGCTGAAGAGCGGCATACTAAGCTGTTGCCAGCCCGCCCCCTTCGGGGGGAATTGAAATTCAATAAAAAAAATGGAAAGGGGGAACAAGGTTGGGCACGGCACGCGGAAGTGCGCGTATTAGCGAGACGTTGGAGAGACGACAGCGAGCACGGTGTGCCTGAGTGCGGGCGGCAGGTGGCGCTTGATCGTACTGGGGTCAGTAACAGCGGGCCGGCGCTGTGGCTTTTTGGCAACCTCGTGAAGCTATGCATGTGCTCGCTTCCGTGAAGGAACACGCTGTTACTATCGGACTAAGCAACATCTGGTGTCTTCGCCACATCGATCCAGCAGCTGGCATCAAGTTAAGTAATTTAAGTTCTACTGACGATTAGTGAAACATAATGATGATTGCTCTTGAGGCAGCAAAGCGTTGCAAGGACTCTGATGTGATATTTCATGTCTCTTATTAAGTGTGTGTTTTTCGCTCCTTAAGGGGCTCCGGAACGCCCTATACTTGCAATGTTAAAATAACGCTTATAAATTACATCTTTCCTCACGAAGTATTTGAGGTAGGAAGTTGAACTTTTTACAGATTATTTATTGGACAATGGGCTATAACTTAACACAGGCACTTTACAAAATTTTAGTTCAGTTATTAAAGATGATTTTTTTTCAATTGTAATGAAAATTCACAACATTTTTTTGCAATTTTTTATTTATATATTCAAAAATATACAGTTTTTTGGAAAAAGGCTGTGTTAAATTATGCAGAAGGTACTGTGTAAAATTTACTGAAAGTTTGAAACAAATATGTTTGGAAGATCCTTAGAAAACATGTAATTAGTATGAGAAAATAAAAGTTTTGGGAATCGAGCGACAAAGATTGGATTAACTTTTTAGTGCATTCCGGGTCCATAGGATGGATTATCTTCATCCTCTGCAAACTCCTCCTCCAGCTTCCTCTTGTTCCTCCTCCTGTTTACTCTTGCTTGTATTTCTAGACTCTTTACAGCCCTGTCTGCAGCCCGAAGGCGTTCCTTGTCTAAAGCAAGCATCGCTCGTACCATGTTAGAACCTATCTTCATTCCCATATTTCTAAACACCTTGCACCTCACAATGTTGCCATCATTGAAAGTCGCAACAGCAACTTTACTTTTACTCATTATTATACTTCAACAAAACAGAGACTCAAGAAACAGAATTAATTACGAATATTTTCGAGATAACGACAGAGTAAATAAACATGAAACAATCGACAATCACACCAGCGATATATATTGAACCATCACAGGTTAGCCACAACACATACTTTATCTCACATCACTAAAATGTACCTGATGAACACGGACGTTAATAATAACACCATTTGACAGCAGTTTAACAGCGCTACAGGGGGTCTCGCCCATGTAGAACACATTTCAAAACAAATTTAAAAATAGTTGTAGTCTTCGGAATTGAATAAATTATATATCTATTAAAAGGTAATAGTCTGCAGATTCAGAAAACGCAAAAAAGTAAAAATTGAACTTTTCATGATTTTGAGCCTTTCGGGAGCCCCTTAATAGTATTGTTCTCACTTCAGCTGGCAAGTGTCTAAAACATTGATACGTGGGCGCAGCCTCACCGAACGATCTATATTCCATGTTTTAAGATTGCCGAGTGGAATCTTACAGGCCCACATAGGGTGCTCCATGTGATGCTTGGGTTTTAATGAGCCAGTTCCGTTTGCGTCATTTGTGCACATGGTTCTCCTCGAAGGAATGAAATCAGTTTTACTATTGTCAATTTTATCGAAGTAGGTTTCTGTTTAAGTTTGAGTATTAAGGTGAAGGAAGAGTTGTTTGGTTCCCTGTTGTCGCTTCTGATTGATGTTTCAGAGATCGGAAGCAGTGGGCCACGGAAGAGCAGAGCCTCCCCTTTTAGATTACTAGCTGGCGTACGGGCGGTAGACTTCGCCTGAGCTCGCGTGTGCTGTTTGGTTCCTATTCCGTCCACATCTTAATTCGAAGATACGTACTCAGTCGCCTCCACCGTTCGTGGCCAAGTCGCGGCCTCACAATCTCGGGCCTCAGTTATTGTACAAGCAGAAGTTTTCTAAAACTTGTGGTGGCCCTGCAAGGTTGCCCGGGTTAAATGTTTTAAATATTTGGTTTAAGAATTTCTAGGGTCTCTAGAAGAATGTGTCTTAATTGAAACCGTTTTCTAAAATTGCGGTGCAATTCAGCCTTAGTGGCGTATGTAAATTTTGATGGGGAAATAACTGGATTGTTATTGATCAAACTGTCTATAATCTTGTAAAGTACTTTGGTAATATCACGCCCGGGAGGGGGGGCGTATTCAATCTATGTGGAAATAATAATTGGTTTCATGGTTATTCGATGTAAAGTTTATTTTAAATGATTTACTTGGCCTGAGTGCCGGTTTTTTAAATATTTTCAAAGAGATTAATTCATTTGTGGATTTATATAATAAGCAGATCTACATCTACATCTACATTTATACTCCGCAAGCCACCCAACGGTGTGTCGCGGAGGGCACTTTGCGTGCCACTGTCATTACCTCCCTTTCCTGTTCCAGTCGCGTATGGTTCGCGGGAAGAACGACTGTCTGAAAGCCTCCGTGCGCGCTCTAATCTCTCTAATTTTACATTCGTGATCTGCTCGGGAGGTATAAGTAGGGGGAAGCAATATATTCGATACCTCATCCAGAATTGGAAATGGGAGATATGATACTGCGTGAAGAGTTTGACAGAGCACTGAAAGACCTGAGTCGAATCAAGGCCCCGGGAGTAAACAAAATTCAATTAGAACTACTGACAGCTTTGGCAGAGCCAGTCCTGACAAAACTCTACCATCTGGTGAGCAAGATGTATGAGACAGGCGAAATTCCCTCAGACTTCAAGAAGAATATAATAATTCCAATCCCAAACAAAGCAGGTGTTGACGGATGTGAAAATTACCGAACTATCAGTTTAATAAGTCACAGCTGCAAAATACTAACGCGAATTCTTTACAGACGAATGGAAAAACTGGTAGAAGCCGACCTCGGGGAAGATCAGTTTGGATTCCGTAGAAATGTTGCAACACGTGAGGCAATACTGATCCTAAAACTTATCTTAGAAGAAAGATTAAGGAAAGGGAAACATACGTTTCTAGCAATTGTAGACGTAGAGAAAGCTTTTGACAACGTTGATTGGAATACTCTCTTTCAAATTCTGAAGGGAAGCAGCGGTTGGGAAGGGAGTGAGACAGGGGTGTAGCCTCTCCCCGGTGTTATTCAATCTGTATATTGAGCAAGCAGTAAAAGAAACAAAAGAGAAATTCGGAGTAGGTATTAAAATCCATGGAGAAGAAATAAAAACTTTGAGGTTCGCCGATGACATTGTAATTCTGTCAGAGACAGCAAAGGACTTGGAAGAGCAGTTGAACGGAATGGACAGTGTCTTGAAAGGAGGGTATAAGATGAACATCAACAAAAGCAAAACGAGGATAATGGAATGTAGTCGAATTAAGTCGGGTGATGCTGAGGGAGTTAGATTAGGAAATGAGACACTTAAAGCAGGAAAGGAGTTTTGCTATTTGGGGAGAAAAATAACTGATGATGGTCGAAGTAGAGAGGACATAAAATGTAGACTGGCAACGGAAAGAAAAGCGTTTCTGAAGAAGAAAAATTTGTTAACATCGAGCATAGATTCAAATGTCAGGAAGTCGTTTCTGAAAGTATTTGTGTGGAGTGTAGCTATGTATGGAAGAGAAAGATGGACGATAAACAGTTTGGACAAGAAGAGAATAGAAGCTTTCGAAATGTGGTACTACAGAAGAATGTTGAAGATTAGATGGGTAGATCGTGTAACTAATGAGGAGGTACTGAATATAATTGGGGAGAAGAGGAGTTTGTGGCACAACTTGACCAGAAGAAGGGATCGGTTTGTAGGACATGTTCTGAATCATCAAGGGATCACCAATTTAGTATTGGAGGGCAGCGTGGAGGGTAAAAATCGTAGAGGGAGACCAAGAGATGAATACACTAAACTGATTCAGAAGGATGTAGGCTGCAGTAGGTACTGGGAGCCGAAGAAGCTTGCACAGAATAGAGTAGCATGGAGAGCTGCATCAAACCAGTCTCAGGATTGAAGACCACAACAACAACATAACAAGCAGTTTGTAAAGTTTGCCTGAATGGCGTTTCTTAAAGAAATTATTATCTGATTTATGATTGTAATTCTCTTAATGATTTATCTATGATACAAATGAATATGTTGAAATGAAATGGTTACTGTATGGGTCAAGTCCTTCCACTCCATTTATATTAAAGGTTAAGGAATTTGCAGTTTAAAAAAGAATTAACGTAACAATCTGTTGGCGGATGAGTTAGGGCTTGATGTGATGTGATGTTCGCGCCATACATCGTGATGCTGCAGGCATCACAGTGACCCGCATCAGACGACGACTTGACGCCAGTCTTGTGCCGAGTGTGGCTGAGCACGACCCTCTCTGCTGCCACGTCGAGGAAAGCCGCAACAGCGGTCGCTGAGGTGAAGGTCCTTGGTGGTCGTGACGTCATCGCGCGGCCTGCGTAGACGCTTAATGCTACTGCAAAGAACCCCATTTCCTGCCTCTAGGTAACTGACGTCGCTGTACGATGCTGCAAGGATGAGCGAAGAATACACCTCGGTCGCTTGTCGCTTGCGTCCGTTGACGTCCGGCACGGTGTTGGGAATGGCCGCCCTGAGCTCATCATTTCCGTATTCCCATGACAGTCGTGGAACATCGACCATTGCTAGGCAATGACACCCTGATCAGAGAGGTACGTTTAGAATTCTGCCTCGGTCAAGCCATCGAGCAGCCTAATGTAAACAACACTATGGGCAGAATTCAGACTTCTGTGGGCCTCAGCAGGAACAGGATAGCCATGTAGAAGCGAAGCAGCAAGCAGTTTTGATTGAGAATGAGAAGTGGTCGCGAAAAGCAAAGTGCCATTGTTTAAACGAAAGGAGGATTTCATAGGACTGACGATTGCATCAACAACTTTCTGAATAAGAAACAGATTCATCATGGCAAAGGACTGGCCGTCTTTAGTGTGTGAAATCACGAGGAACCGTGGGCAGGGTCTTTGAATCGGGAGCTTCATTCCGTTAGCGTTTGGTAGACGTGGACTGCGAAGACAATTGGCTCATTCCGAGAAAATCCTCCATGATTGCCAGTGTCTCCGATGATACGCTCCTTTCAAAGCCACCCCTCCCCTCCTCAGAGGCGGGCTCACCTGCCTTAGGTGATTGTTCACACCTCAGGTCACATTTCCCAAATACCTGACAGAGGGATCAATCGGCAAGTTTGGAAGATGGTTGCTCGGGCATTCACCCCTCCCTTGGCCTGGCTTTTACCAGGGCGGCATGCGAGCCCTACCTGTCGACCCGGGGCTAGGAATTACGCGTTACCCAGTGACCTGTTGCGAACCAGACGCGGCCGTCAGGAGCGCACAGAGAGGAAGAAGAAAAAGAGGAGCCTCAAACGCTGAAGCCGAGGAAGGATAGGAGAGGGTAAACGAAGAAATGAAAAAAGGAACGAAAAACAGTGGTCATACTGTTCTTATACCAGCTACTGAAAATGCTGAACACATTTCCAAAAATATCTAAACAGATTCAGTTCACAGGAGTTATATTTCTACACACTTTTTTCATTTCAGTAACTGCTGACGTCGTAGAAATCACATTGAAAATTTTTATTTAATTATGTTGTCTGTCGCGGAGAGAGTGAGTGAATGTATGGAGGACATTCATAAAGTGTGAATGTTTTATTTTATTAAAAGCTATGCCCCATTAATGCCCAATTAATGTGCAATCCGGTATTATGTAACGTGTGTAACGTCTGTCATAGTGCGCATGCTTTTTTATAAAATCAGCCAGAAGAGAAGTTAGGTATTAAATAACTTAGTAATTTATTTCTGGTGATAACTCAAGCTTGCTTTCATTAAAATTAAATTGGCTTTCGTAAACGCAGAATTTCTTTAAAAAATTACTGTATGTAATCTTCTTGGACGGTTTATGAATTACTGCGTCAATAGGGCACTCGAGCTTATGTGATTTTCTGCCTAATTCATCAGCCGTCCTGTCATTTACGGGAATAACTTGACATACGCTCAGACATCTGACTCCGTATATTTCTGGAAACCTACAAAAGGCCTTGTGGAGTCGATCCTACACAGAATCGCTGCTGCGTTGTGTCCAAAGGCAGGCTGACGCGCTCTTAAGCAGGGGGTCATTATGTTTTGACACGTCAGTGTGCATGTACATATAATTTGGACATCAACAACCTCTATCTCCCATACCTTCCACAACAGCCAAACCCATCTTACCAAAGCACCCTAATATTCAATGTAAGATGGTCCATCACTTCGGAAAACATGTGTTTGTGTATGAGCGCGCGCGCTCGCACATACACACACACACACACACACAAACACACACACACACACACACACACACACACACACACACACACAGAGAGAGAGAGAGACAGAGAGAGAGACAAAGACGCACACAGCTGATTGGTGGCTGTAGCGAAGATAAAATGTTGCATGTATACTGATTGTGTCCATATACAGGGTGTTTCAAAAATGACCGGTATATTTGAAACGACAATAAAAACTAAACGAGCAGCGATAGAAATACACCGTTTGTTGCAATATGCTTGGGACAACAGTACATTTTCAGGCAGACAAACTTTCGAAATTACAGTAGTTACAATTTTCAACAACAGATGGCGCTGCGGTCTGGGAAACTCTATAGTACGATATTTTCCACATATCCACCATGCGTAGCAATAATATGGCGTAGTCTCTGAATGAAATTACCCGAAACCTTTGACAACGTGTCTGGCGGAATGGCTTCACATGCAGATGAGATGTACTGCTTCAGCTGTTCAATTGTTTCTGGATTCTGGCGGTACACCTGGTCTTTCAAGTGTCCCCACAGAAAGAAGTCACAGGGGTTCATGTCTGGCGAATAGGGAGGCCAATCCACGCCGCCTCCTGTATCTTTCGGATAGCCCAAAGCAATCACACGATCATCGAAATATTCATTCAGGAAATTAAAGACGTCGGCCGTGCGATGTGGCCGGGCACCATCTCGCATAAACCACGAGGTGTTCGCAGTGTCGTCTAAGGCAGTTTGTACCGCCACAAATTCACGAAGAATGTCCAGATAGCGTGATGCAGTAATCGTTTCGGATCTGAAAAATGGGCCAATGATTCCATTGGAAGAAATGGCGGCCCAGACCAGTACTTTTTGAGGATGCAGGGACGATGGGACTGCAACATGGGGCTTGTCGGTTCCCCATATGCGCCAGTTCTCTTTATTGACGAAGCCGTCCAGGTACGTAAAAATAAGCTTCGTCAGTAAACCAAATGCTGCCCACATGCATATCGCCGTCATCAATCCTGTGCACTATATCGTTAGCGAATGTCTCTCGTGCAGCAATGGTAGCGGCGCTGAGGGGTTGCCGCGTTTGAATTTTGTATGGATAGAGGTGTAAACTCTGGCGCATGAGACGATACGTGGACGTTGGCGTCATTTGGACCGCAGCTGCAACACGGCGAACGGAAACCCGAGGCCGCTGTCGGATCACCTGTTGCACTAGCTGCGTGTTGCCCTCTGTGGTTGCCGTACGCGGTCGCCCTACCTTTCCAGCACGTTCATCCGTCACGTTCCCAGTCCGTTGAAATTTTTCAAACACATCCTTTATTGTATCGCTTTTCGGTCCTTTGGTTACATTAAACCTCCGTTGAAAACTTCGCCTTGTTGCAACAACACTGTGTTCTAGGCGGTGGAATTCCAACACCAGAAAAATCCTCTGTTCTAAGGAATAAACCATGTTGTCTACAGCACACTTGCACGTTGTGAACAGCACATGCTTACAGCAGAAAGACGACGTACAGAATGGCGCACCCACAAACTGCGTTGTCTTCTATATCTTTCACATCACTTGCAGCGCCATCTGTTGTTGAAAATTGTAACTACTGTAATTTCGGAAGTTTGTCCGCCTGAAAATGAACTGTTGTCCCAAGCATATTGCAACAAACGGTGTATTTCTATCGCTGCTCGTTTAGTTTTTATTGCCGTGTCAAATATACCGGTCATTTTTGAAACACCCTGTATATATATATATATATATATATATATATATATGTATGTATGTATATAGTGTGTGTTATACGATGGCCTTGCAGTGTGCATTGTGTGTGAGGTTTGGCTGCTGTGAAGTGTAACTGCTCCTCTTAAGGTATATTAGAAATGTTCGTTGACGATATTCGTGCTCCGACTAGCTAGCGGTAATATTGCCTGATGAGGAACATTACATAAAAAAATCTGTCCTGCCGCAGTGTATTCACGCCGAGTACGTATCAGTGATACCGACCAGTTCAAATAATTTTATGCTCCCCGACGGGTACGAGCACAGCTAGCCGTAGTTGCACACCAATGCCTATCCTGTACTGATTATGGCTACAGTCCTTGTACGGCAATAGTTTCTCCCCTAAAGTTTTCAGTTTACGTAAGCTTAATAGTTAGAGTCACTGCAATAACTGTCTAACGAGGCGAAGAATATTTATTCATGCTGCGGTCTGTTATTACTCTATGTCGTCGCACAATTAAATATTTCATAAACACACAATATTAAATGCGTTGAAAGAAATGTCACACAGTACATCCACTTTATGCCGGTTTATTCTATACTATTCACGTCCTATTATTGTATTAAGGAAGTAATTTTTCCCTAAGCTTGGTGGAATTAGTTACGTTTCCGTCAAAGTGTTTGTAACAAGATCCAGATTTCATTTGCTGCTTTAAATAAACTTCAGTGCTTTCTCACAATTCAGTACGAATGTTCACTTCCTATGTAGGTAAATTGCTAACAGTCTATTACTTTGGGGTAAAGTTCAGTCTACCCTGTATGATAATCAATTTAAGATAAGTTCAGATCTTTTCCTCCCTTTTCCCCCGAGTGATATATTCATAGTTGCTGATCTACCTATTTCAAGTTTAATTAATCCCAGCAGACCGAAAAATTAACAAAAATGCACAAAAGCAGTCTTGTCGCGCCTACGTACAAGAGCATACGTTGAGATACGACCTGTCCAGCAAGCGCTAGCAGCATATTAACAATGTATGACTTTTTTCTTCTGTATTATGCAGTGTTCTCAAAGAGTATGGACAAAGGGTATTCTCTGAATTCACTCGTTCTATTCCGTGATCTATAACTACACTACTTTGCGATCTACTATTATATTAATTTGAAACTAATGGATTCTATTTCTTTTTTTCCCTTTTCAAAACATTAAGTCACTTTATACAGGATTTCTTTTCTATATATACTTGCTACTATTCAAGTGACGCTGTTCCAGTAGAAATTGAAATATGGATCTTGGATTCTGGGACTTTTATTAGGTTTCTGGTACTATTTTATATTTTCAATTTTGCGTCCAAAGGAAGCGGCGTTACAGAAAGTATGGCAGTAAGAATGTGTTGATGTCACTGCCTCCTACAGAATTTAAATAGCGGAATCAAGCATTTGATTCAGATCTGAAATAGTGTGAGTCTGTTCGAGAGTGGTCTGTAAATTTGAGAAATGCTTTCAGACACTGTACAACGGAAAATTTTAACACTTTCTGTGAATACGTAAGGCGAAGTATGACTCCATTACGTAGATGGTGAAAATTCAGAAACGGGGAGTAATAAAAAATAATTAGCGATTTATTTTTCAGTATTCAGTTTCTAAACGCTGGGCAATGTTCGCGCTGTCTCAAACTGCTGGCGGCACGAAGCGATGAGGCAGAAAAAGAACGAGGAAGGCGACTGGCTGCGGAAATCGCATATCATGCGCGAATGAGGCGAGTCAGTGTAACGTAAACCGTGTACATATTCATATAGCTACAGCTATTGGTAGAAGGCCAGATTTTACACAAAGAAAATAATAAAAATTTTTCTCTGCGTACTTCTCATATGACACAAAGAGTAAAGATGTAGCCGAAAAAGGAGGGTACGGTAAAAAACAGCCTTTCAAAAACAGAGAAATACAGGGTGTTTCAAAAATGACCGGTATATTTGAAACGGCAATAAAAACTAAACGAGCAGCGATAGAAATACACCGTTTGTTGCAATATGCTTGGGACAACAGTACATTTTCAGGCGGACAAACTTTCGAAATTACAGTAGTTACAATTTTCAACAACAGATGGCGCTGCAAGTGATGTGAAAGATATAGAAGACAACGCAGTTTGTGGGTGCGCCATTCTGTACGTCGTCTTTCTGCTGTAAGCGTGTGCTGTTCACAACGTGCAAGTGTGCTGTGGACAACATGGTTTATTCCTTAGAACAGAGGATTTTTCTGGTGTTGGAATTCCACCGCCTAGAACACAGTGTTGTTGCAACAAGACGAAGTTTTCAACGGAGGTTTAATGTAACCAAAGGACCGAAAAGCGATACAATAAAGGATGTGTTTGAAAAATTTCAACGGACTGGGAACGTGACGGATGAACGTGCTGGAAAGGTAGGGCGACCGCGTACGGCAACCACAGAGGGCAACGTGCAGCTAGTGCAGCAGGTGATCCGACAGCGGCCTCGGGTTTCCGTTCGCCGTGTTGCAGCTGCGGTCCAAATGATGCCAACGTCCACGTATCGTCTCATGCGCCAGAGTTTACACCTCTATCCGTACAAAATTCAAAAGCGACAACCCCTCAGCGCCGCTACCATTGCTGCACGAGAGACATTCGCTAACGATATAGTGCACAGGATTGATGACGGCGATATGCATGTGGGCAGCATTTGGTTTACTGACGAAGCTTATTTTTACCTGGACGGCTTCGTCAATAAACAGAACTGGCGCATATAGGGAACCGAAAAGCCCCATGTTGCAGTCCCATCGTCCCTGCATCCTCAAAAAGTACTGGTCTGGGCCGCCATTTCTTCCAAAGGAATCATTGGCCCATTTTTCAGATCCGAAACGATTACTGCATCACGCTATGTGGACAGTCTTCGTGAATTTGTGGCGGTACAAACTGCCTTAGACGACACTGCGAACACCTCGTGGTTTATGCAAGATGGTGCCCGGCCACATCGCACGGTCGACGTCTTTAATTTCCTGAATGAATATTTCGATGATCGTGTGATTGCTTTGGGCTATCCGAAACATACAGGAGGCGGCGTGGATTGGCCTCCCTATTCGCCAGACATGAACCCCTGTGACTTCTTTCTGTGGGGACACTTGAAAGACCAGGTGTACCGCCAGAATCCAGAAACAATTGAACAGCTGAAGCAGTACATCTCATCTGCATGTGAAGCCATTCCGCCAGACACGTTGTCAAAGGTTTCGGGTAATTTCATTCAGAGACTACGCCATATTATTGCTACGCATGGTGGATATGTGGAAAATATCGTACTATAGAGTTTCCCAGACCGCAGCGCCATCTGTTGTTGACAATTGTAACTACTGTAATTTCGAAAGTTTGTCTGCCTGAAAATGTACTGTTGTCCCAAGCATATTGCAACAAACGGTGTATTTCTATCGCTGCTCGTTTAGTTTTTATTGCCGTTTCAAATATACCGGTCATTTTTGAAACACCCTGTATATGTTCCATTCTACACAAGAAGATAAAGAATAAAATTAGATGTGTAAAGTTAAAAACCGACAAAAATACATTTAAGTTCCTACCGAAAAAAATGGATAAAAGTCTTGGAAGTAAAATTTAATTACATTTACAGAATGAAATTATTAAAATACATGGCACATGTAATATGTTTGTTAGGTAAAAAACGTAGTAAATCGGGATATATTCGTAGCAAATAACAAAATGTGATGGGAGCAGAAACAGCTCCATCTACCACAACCACGCTCCAGTGTCCGGGTTTGTAATGTGATAATGAGTGGGCGTCTAACGCACAGTGGTACTCACGTGAAGAGGAATATGCCCCGCATGTACACCTGCATGCTGTCCGCCATGTGCACCGTGCACAGACCCACACCAGAGGCACGGCCATGCACCAGCGACTGCAACACACACACAAACACCACTTTCAGTCTCCTTACTGTTTTCAATTATTTTTTTAAAAATTGTTTTTAATACAGCTATGGCGCCCTAGAGCGGTGTAGTTACTACTGCTGGTTGTCATGCCGCAGCTGAAACCTGACAACCGGCAATTGTTTGTTACGTACTGTCTGTCATTTCTAGAATGTTCTTGAAATATATTATGTTTGTTGATTTTGGAATATTACACTACTGGCCATTAAATTTGCTACACCAAGAAGAAATGCTGATGGTACACGGGTATTCATAGGACAAATATAGTGTACTAGAACTGACATGAGACTGCATTTTCCTGCAATTTAGGTGCATAGATCCTGAGAAATCAGTACCCAGAACAACCACCTCTGGCCGTAATAACGGCCTTGATAAGCCTGGGCATTGAGTGAAACAGGGCTTGGATGACGTGTACAGGTACAGCTGCCCATGCAGCTTCAACACGATACCACAGTTCATCAAGAGTAGTGACTGGCGTATTGTGACGAGCCAGTTGCTTGGCCACCATTGACCAGACGTTTTCAATTGGTGAGAGATCCGGAGAATGTGCTGGCCAGAGCAGCAGTCGAACATTTTCTGTATCCAGAAAGGCCCGTACAGAATCTGCAACATGCGGTCGTGCATTATCCTGCTGAAATGTAGGGTTTGGCAGGGATCGAATGAAGGGTAGAGCCACGGGTCGTAACACATCTTAAATGTAACGTCCACTGTTCAAAGTGCCGTCAATGCGAACAAGATGTGACCGAGACGTGTAACCAATGGCACCCCATAACCATTACGCCAAGTGATACGCCGGTATGGCGATGACGAATACACGCTTCCAATGTGCGTTCACCACGATGTCGCCAAACACGGATGCGACCATTATGATGATGTAAACAGGACCTGAATTCATTCGAAAAAATGACGTTTTGCCGTTCGTGCACCCAGGTTCGTTGTTGAGTACACCGTCGCAGCCGCTTCTGTCTGTGATGCAGCTTCAAGGGTAACCGCAGCCATGGTCTCCGAGGTGATAGTCGATGCTGGTGCAAACGTCGTCGAACTGTTTGTGCAGATGGTTGTTGTCTTGCACACGTCCCCATCTGTTGACTCGGGGATCGAGACGTGGCTGTACGATCCGTTACAGCCATGCGGATAAGATGCGCGTCATCTCGACTGCTAGTGATACGAGGCCTTTGGGATCCAGCACGGCGTTCCGTATTACCATCCTGAACTCACCGATTCCATATTCTTCTAACAGTCAGTGGATGTCGACCAACGCGAGCAGCAAAGCCTCGATGCGACAAACAGCATTCGCGATAGGCTACAATCCGACGTTTATCAAAGTCGGAAACGTGATGGTACGCATTTCACCTCCTTACACCAGGCATCACAACAACGTTTCACCAGCAACGCTGGTCAAGTGCTGTTTGTGTATGAGAAACCGGTTGGAAACTTTCCTCATGTCAGCACGTTATAGGTGTCGCCACCGGCGCCAACCTTGTTTGAATGCTCTGAAAAGCTAATCATTTGCATACCACAGCATCTTCATCCTGTCGGTTAAATTTCGCGTCTGTAGCACGTCATCTTCGTGGTGTAGCAATTTTAGTGGCCAGTAGTGTATTTGTATAAGTAGTAGCATGTTGGAATATTCAATATTTGAATAAGTAGCTGCTCTCTCCAGCCAGTTCTGTTCTTGCTGCACATTGGAGTGAGTTCTAAGTACTGTACTTCACTAACGACCTTGCCTTCGGATATGGACTTGATTGCGCTTTTGATGTGACATTGTTTGATGGAGACACCGGGTTTCTGAAAACATCTACATTATCGTGGATCTAATTAGGCAACGTAAAAGCCATTGCCTACACTAGTAGGAACCAGCATACAAGCAGTACATAGTTCCTAAGATCCATATATTCAGGACAGCGATGGATTCCAAAGCAGCAGTAAGTCAGCGGCACATCAGGCATCCATCATTGTTTGCTGATAACGCTGGCTGGGACTCGACGAAAAGGCTGAAAGGATTGGATCGAGTTGCCAAATACAACCGGTATGATGGCACGATGTGTTTGGTGCGTGCGTTCTTTTACTTGGACGTCACAGTGTAATATTTTTGGCCTGGCCATCATATTCAGGTACAAGAAGCTATTTTTGGAGCAGTTGAGAAGACAGGAGTGGCAAGATGACGTAATGTTGTGAGACGTACCAACGGCAGATGGTTTGTTGGGTAGGGGTATCTTCTGTTATTAACGTTCGACAAAACAGACAGCGCAATCACTTGCATTTCATATTTAAAGCTTCTCTTAATTTATTATTTTATTTATTTATTTAAACGTCAAGTTCCGTAGGACCAAATTGAGGAGCATATCTCAAGGTCATGGAACGTGTCAGTACATGGAATTACAACATAAAAGTAATAACAGATAAAAACAAAATGTTTATGAACCCGAAAAAGTCAGTCTATAAGTTTAAGTAAACGCAATCAACAATACAAGCAGAATCAGCTTAATTTTTCGAGGAATTCCTCGACAGAATAGAAGGAGTGACCCATGAGGAAACTCTTCAGTTTCTATTTGAAAGCACATGGATTACTGCTACAATTTTTGAATTCGAGTGGAAGCTTTTTGAAAATGGATGCAGCAGTATACTGCACACTTTTCTGCACAAGAGTTTAGGAAGTCCGATCCAAATGCAGGTTTGATTTCTGCCGAGTATTAACTGAGTTAAAGCTGCTTAGTCTTGGGAATAAGCTAATATCGTTAACAAGAAACAAGAAATGACAGTAAGGAATATATATATATATATATATATATATATATATATATATATATATATATATATATATATATTGAATGTCAAAATACCCAGACTTGTGAACAGTGATCGACAAGTGGACTAACACCACTTATTCTACTTATTGTCCGAATCGCCAGTTTCTGAGCGAAAAATATCCTTTTAGAATGGGAAGCGTTACCCCAAAATATAATACCATACAACATAAGCGAATGAAAATAAGTAGTAATTTTCGTGTCGAACGATCACTCACTTCAGATAGCTTTCGAATAGTGAAAATTGTAGTATTAATTCTCTCAAAAGTGTGCTATCATTCCATTATTTCACAATAATTAGCAGAATAATAAAGAACTAAGTTTACTGTTACCAGTCACTGTTTATTTATCTCCACGACGCGTTTCAAAGGCTTAAACCTCCATCATCAAGTGGATTTACATTTCTTAATGACATTTGTGTGTGTGTTGTTTTACGATATTTTGGAGGAACTTGTGGCATTGTCTAGTGGAGAAACAAAACACTATTTCATAACATGTTCTGTCTAGTGGATAAACAAAACACTATTTCAGAACATGATCTGTTTCTCCACTAGACAGTGTCAAAAGTTCCTCCAAAAAATCGTAAAACAGCACACACACAAATGTCATATTAACAAATGAAAATCCACATGATGATGGAGGTTTAAACCTTTGAAACGCGTCGTGAGGATAAATAAACAGTGACTAGTAACAGTAAACTTGTTGTTTCATTTAATGTCAATAACAGTCACAGTAAAGCCTAACCAAAAATGTTCACATTTGAAGTTAATAAACAACTGCTAAACGAAAAGCAGACGAAGCATTTAGGTGATCTTTGGGTCAAGCTTAACTTGGATGGCGGGCGAAGCCGTCAGATCAGAGCTGGATCGACAGCCTTGGAATACAGACATGTTGTCTGCCGCGGTTGGTAACAGGTTAAGACTTTATTAGCAAGTATGGTTATATGGACGTTTAACTGAGAACAGTGTGATTGTAATTCCAGAAATACGCACTTCACTAATTTGTTGAAGATTAGAAATTATTTGTGACTCTAAAGTGCAATGTAATTAAGCAGTTTCCCGTGTTTGCTAATAAAAAGACAGTGGCGTACCGTATAAACAAACATAGGAAATATTATTATTTCTATAACAACCGGTCCTCGCTAGGAGTTTCTTACAGCCTCAAGATAACGGATTCACGACCTACGTTCTGTTTCCTACGCAGGCGACAACAGCTGTAGAAGACTGCAGGTTGGTGAACATTTATTACAACATATGCATTCCACTCAGGGCGGTGGAAGCAAGTACGCACCTCGCGTATACTGCATTCTGTGTTATATCTTGACGCATGGGGCCGACAATCATGGCTGCTGTATCTTGAGTAATCGGTTCGGCATTTCTGGCTGCCATACACTGCTGCTTCTCTTCTCTTACTATCTAACAGTCAACAGAGGTGAGTTGTAGCGGTATTCAACAACTGCCACAGGGACACTCTTCCGTTGCGTTTCGTACATTCGCTGGCACCACTTGATGGTTTCCTCTGTCGTCGTAACATGCATCACCAGAAGAGCTTGGTACACACCTTCTGTGACTCCTTTCATTAAGTGTGAGATTTTGTCACGTACTGTCATATCCGTGTTTACAATGTGACGTAGGGCCAAGGCATTCTGTGTGTATGTGTCGTTTCCCAAGAAGTCGCGCCCTGTTCTACAATTGTTCTTCCGCTAAGCCGATTTGCTGCTGACTGCCGCCGAACATTTTCTTCAGTTGAGACTGAAATTTTTCCCAGCTACTGAGCTCCTCTTTATTGTTCTCGAAACACAGGTAGGCTGTTACGGCAAGTTGGAAAAGAGAGAGTGATGAGAGTAGAGAAAATTGCTACACCACGAAGATGACGTGCTACAGACGCGAAATTTAACCGACAGGAAGAAGATGCTGTGATATGCAAATGAGTAGCTTTCCAGAGCATTCACACAAGGTTGGCGCCGGTGGCGACATCTACAACGTGCTGACATGACGAAAGTTTCCAGCCGATTTCTCATACACAAACAGCACTTGACCGGCGTTGCTGGTGAAACGTTGTTGTGATGCCTCGTGTAAGGAGGAGGAATGCGTACCATCACGTTTCCGACTTTGATGAAGGTCGGATTGTAGCTATCGCGATTGCGGTTTATCGTATCGCGACATTGCTGCTCGCGTTGGTCGAGATCCAATGACTGTTAGCAGAATATGGAATCGATGGGTTCAGGAGGGCAATACGGAACGCCGTGCTGTATCCCAACGACCTCGTATCACTAGCAGTCTAGATGACAGGCATCTTAACCGCACGGCTGTAACGGATCGTACAGCCACGTCTCGATCCCTGAGTCAACAGATGGGGACGTTTGCAAGACAACAACCATCTGCACGAACAGTTCGACGACGTGTGCAGCAGCATGGACTATCACCTCGGAGACAATGGCTGCGGTTATCCTGGACGCTGCATCACAGACAGGAGCGCCTGCGATGGTGTACTCAACGACGAACCTGGGTGCACGAACGGCAAAACGTCATTTTTTTTCGAATGAATTCAGGTCCTGTTTACATCATCATGATGGTCGCATCCGTGTTTGGCGACATCGCGGTGAACGCACATTGGAAGCGTGTATTCGTCATCGCCATACTGGCGTGATGGTATGGGGTGCCATTGGTTACACGTCTCGGTTACCTCTTGTTCGCATTGACGGCACTTTGAACAGAGGACGTTACATTTCAGATTTGTTACGCCCCGTGGCTCTACCCTTCATTCGATCTCTGCGAAACTCTACATTTCAGCAGAAAAATGCGCGACCGCATGTTGCAGGTCCTGTACGGGTCTTTCTGGATACAGAAAATGTTCGACTGCTGCTGGCCAGCACATTTTCCAGATCTCTCACCAATTTAAAACGTCTGGTCAATTTTAATGGCCAGTAGTGTATATGAAACAACGCCACATGGTTTTAGTCCTTCATCAAAAACCTTACTTTCCTGGTAAAAAACCTCTAATTTTCATTTCATATGACTTTTTACTTTCATGACATTTCTGAAACTATTAAGCGATTAAGCAATTTAAAAAATCTGATATTTTTTTCACATGTGGTATTGTGAAATCTTAGCTTCTTGATAAACCATTTACCTTTTCGTAGTTCATAACAGTCATTGTCTAGAACGTGAACTGGATATACAGATCTTGTATTGAAAAGGGTGATATCGTGCAGCTTACGAATTACTACAGTTTAGGCCATACATTAATGTGAGTGAAAAATAGCTAAGAGTACAAAAGAGCTTTTCAAATGGTAGTGATGTAAGTACTTCGTTACAGTGACTAGACACGATGATGATCTGATTCTAGACTGAAATCGACCGTCTTTAATGAAACATACCGTTACAGTTGTGTATGATGGTGAAGTCCCATACTCCGTGGCAGAGGGTAGGGGAACGATGCGGGAGACCCGCATCGCCGTACTAGGTAGGGTCCTAGTGGAGGTGGTTTGCCATAACCTTACTCCGAGCGTTATGGGGATGAATGATGATGATAAAGACGACACAACAACACCCAGTTATCTTGAGGCAGGTGAAAATCCGTGACCCCGCCGGGAATCGAACCCGGGACCCCGTGCTCGGGAAGCGAGAATGCTACCGCGAGACCACGAACTGCGGACCAGTTGTGTATAGTGTAATATAATTCTTAACGCTGGTATCTGTCATTGTTAGCAAGTAAACGTGAGCTTACTATATGGCATCAATGCCGCGAACGTACACCGATGGAGTTCGCGCGGGTTTAGGACAGTGGAGCAGAGAAAAACGAGTTACTAGCGATCACTGCAGGCCTGGCATCGGCTTCTCGAGTGATTCTAATCGTCCATGTTGGGCAGACTCCAAATATATACCAATTACTCCCTCGCCATAGACCAATCACTCTGGAGAATCATCTGCTGTGGTTATAAAACCAGCTCTTGTTAATTTCTTATCACGCTGCCTCTCCCCTTTTAAACACATGACGTGGACCATTCTTAGTCGATGACTGGTAAAACTTTAGACATAGGTCACCAGCTGAAGCCAAAAACTTTCCCCTCTATGTGAAGTAGATAAGACACTAGTTCCTTTTCCAATTCTGCACCTAATACAAGTTCTGTTAGAATTTTCGGTGAAGTTTTATTTTGAAGGAGAAGATTCAGTCTTGCTAAAGGCCTCTAACGTTAATCGTGGCAGGTTAAATATTTTAACGGACTTCATCGTCCATATAGTTTTAATCGTACCTGCGTGAATCTCCATGGCCACATTTGTTTCGTCTCACTTCTTCCTTTCTTCCTGCAGAATATATTTTGCCTTTGTGCTTGGCAGTCTCGAATGCAAACGGCGCGGGATAGTCATATCAACAATGTGGTCCAAAATCTGGCTATAGCCAAAATTTAGATCAGGCCTGTTCGGGAGGCGCTGCCTGAGTGGTGAGCGCTGGTGGTAAAACGTTGCTGTCAGACGTCATTATCCAGTGCAGGGGAAAAGTGCGCTGTCTTTGGAGGAATGACAGTGTGTTACGTGCGTTGTCGTTTTAAACGCAGTGCTTAATGGTGCAGTGCTTAAAGTGGAGAGTAACCTTTTTAAAACCGATGAAAAGCTGCGTTATGTTTGGGTTAGGAACTTCAAAGCGAAGGTCAAAAACACCAGTTTCAATTTATAACACGTCAGAGCAGGATGCCAATCAACAGTCAGATCTTTCTGTAGTGTGACGAGCAATTGAATGATAAGTTTCATAATAACATAAGTCTTGCAGAATTGTATCAAAATATTCTTCAAGACAAATTTCCAAGACTTCACAAGCTTGCAGCTACGATTATGTCGATGTTTGGAAGTACATATTTGTGGGAGCAACATTTTTCCACAATGAAGAGAACGAAGCCTGCCCGAAGAAGCACACACTGACAGACTTCAATTTAAAATCTTATCTTAGAATTAGCAGTGCTCAGAGAGTGGCACCAGACATTGATGCTTTAGCAAAAAGCAAAACCTGTAGTATTCTTGGACATGCTATTTATAAAATGTGGATAAAATAGTGTATTGTTTACTGGTTTTGATCTTTATTTATTTGTGCATGTCTTGAATCTATTATAATATTAATAGTCGTGGCAAGGAGCTGTGGAATATCTCCGCTACAGGCCACTTTCACCAATTCGCAGGGCCAGCGGCCGAGAAGGAGGAGGGAGCCGGACATCCTGGGACAAGCCACCGAGGACACTGCAGTCATTCTGCAAGCACACAGCCAGAAACTGGGTGGACGCCCACACATCAGTCAAGAAGGGACACGTTGCGATGCACCTTGTTGACAATGAGAAGGGTGTGGAGAACTGATGGACACCTGCAGCCTTTAGAACAGAAGATCTAGAATGTATGCACAGAAGCGTGTGAGTTCTTTTGGCTTGGCAGCAGGTGTTTTATCTGCCTTAGAAAGCAGGGGATGTGCCAACAATTATAGCACCCCACTGGCACGAGTGTACACAAAGCGTGGAGACTTCGCACAGGGAGGCGCGTGGAAGAAGTGAACGTTCTTAAAAAGATGTTTTCTCGGCAGTAAGGACGTTTCATATAAATCTCGGATGCCAACAGAGTCTGAGACGAAGCCCAAACGTGAGTCTGTCCAGGCCTCATGCAGAGATAGCGGTCACAAAGAACCGTTGTGTAGCTGCTCTCTCAAAAGCCTCGGAATGCAGGAAAACATCGTAAGAATGTGAAATCTCGAGCAGGATAATGTAGTTCAACCCTCCACTGCGAGAGGTGTGGCCATGAAACGGCGATCTGCCATGGGCCTGCATTGCATGCTGAGTCTGCCAATAACAAGTTCGCGAGGTGGGAAATCGGTGAGGAAGAAAAAGGGGTCGGTGAGACGTCGTGGAAATGAATCGCCGACTTCCGCTTTCCGACACCGTGATATCACAGCGTGGGCCACGCGACCGATAACGGCCAGACAACGGCGAGGTGGAATGTGGGCCTCGCCGTGAAGACGTGATTCAACAATCGACTCGCGCCGTACAGCTCCGAGGTGACGAGCAATAATAAAGTGATTTATTTTTATAATGTTTAAATGTTTGGAGGTAATACTGAGTAGCTATATGAAATGGGACAAACACACATATTATGAAAGGCTTATATTTACTGGAAGACTTCTAAGAAAGTGCAATGAATTCGTAAAGGAAACCACACGAAGCTGCTAGTACTGGTCCAGCCCTTGGAGTCTTCGCCACGTATTAGGTTTTAAATTATAGGATTTCAGTTTCGCCTGTTATGCAAAGACAGATACCGCTAAAACTTCTAAATCACATCTATCCCTTCTACCTAATTCCATCTTAAGTCTTTCAAAGCTATTTTAAATTAACAGAGACTATACACTGTGTGTGATTAAAATTCGTGATTGGAGATAGTTTCGCTCGTGTATCGTGTCACGAGGTCAACAGCCATTTGGGCCGCGAAACGGTTACACGAGCGGTCATAAAAGTGATTGGTTGCGTCGTTTGGGTGAACTAATGTCAATTACAAGGAACTACGCCGACAATCGAAAGCAGGACACATTATCTGAAGCGTGATTCTTAAGTGACTGAAGCGCTACTATACCATCAGCGTGACTGAACAACAGAGCAGAAGGTTACAAAGTACTCCAAATAGAACACTGAGGCTGAAGTGCTCATTATAATTTACGTTTAATGTGTGAACACAACACTGTATGAACAGCGCAGCGCACATTAATGTGTTTTACTCGTAGAAGATAAATGAGCTTTTATCAAATATTTGTGGTGCTCATTGTGTCCTTCCTACCCCAACCTGCAGCGAATTAAATACAGTAATTGCAGGACATCAGTGCAGTTGGTGGTCGCAGCAAAAAGGAATATAAGACCCAATGGGAAACAGATGCGTGCGATATAAGCACACAGTCAAAATATTCCAATCCACATACCTGAATTGGCTAACATCAGATCTGTTCTAGTGAGGTCAGTATTTAGGAGAAAATGAACGTATTACACTATCATTCACGTCGCGGTCCCGCACCCCTTAAAAGTGCTTTCATGTTAAGCTTGTGACGCATTTGAATAATTTCAATAACATCCGCTACTAAAGCTTAAATAGCTTTTCTTGGCCTTTATCTAGTGCCTGCACTGGATCTACATGTGAATTGTATAGTTTGGGAACGTCAGTGGTAGAAGGTGGCCGAATGCCCTAAGTGTCGTCACCCCTTTCCCTCTCAGGATTGGATTTGTGAACCCCAACTGTCTGCCTGTAGTTTTGTGCATCTGGAAGTGTGGGAACGTTTTCTAAATGTCTGCGAATCGTGTAATTGAGATGGAACGTAGGTACCAGCACGAATTCACCTAGCTGGGTGTGAAAATCTGCCTAAAACCCACATCCAACCTAAACATAACACCGGTCCTCGTCCTCAATCTGCCGGGAGGATTGGATCGGGAGCGGTCACCCATCCCAGAACCGCCGTGTCTGCGAATCGTGTAATTGAGATGGAACGTAGGTACCAGCACGAATTCACCTAGCTGGGTGTGAAAATCTGCCTAAAACCCACATCAAACCTAAACATAACACCGGTCCTCGTCCTCAATCTGCCGGGAGGATTGGATCGGGAGCGGTCACACATCCCAGAACCGCCGTGTTAACACGCATAGCTATCCAGGCCGGCCTTCCTTGAAAAGTTGTAACTCAAACAATTTGAGGTAGGGATTCTGAAAGTAAACATAGTTTCATATTTGAGTAATGAGTGACATGGAGTATTCATGGTGAGATTCTCCTTGCATTGGAGACACTCCAGTTTGCAAAACTTAATAACATTTGCCACTGCCACACAAAATACCTCGATGATACATGGACCATATACAGGGTGAGTCACTAACTATTGCCACCTAGAATAAGTCCAAAAGTATGACAGTAGCTGAAGAGATTGTGGGACAAAAGTTGCGTGTTACAACAGGAGCCATAATATGACGTTGGTTTTTTGCTGGTAGATGAGGTCGTGTCAGATATATGGTCAACTTTTTTTTTTTAAGTGGGATGCTATAGTTTAGTACTAATTTTCTGATAGCGGCTATCGAGACGAATCCAATGATGCGTAACAGTAAGTTCTTTGAAGGTCAACGAAGCTCAAGAAGGTGGCATGAACGTCCATTTACAGAAGGTGTTCGAAGTGATGACCATTGATATCAATGCAGCAATCTTATAATCGATTGAGTGAGATTCCTTATCATTTCGGAAGTTATCGAAGCACATGCGCTGTCGATTCTCTCTCGTATATCGTGCAGATAGTAAATATTCACCGAATGGCTCTAAGCGCTAAGAGGCTTAACATCAAAGGTCATCAGCCTCCTAGACTTAGAACTACTTAAACCAACTATCCTAAGGACGTCACACACATCCATGCCCGAGGCAGGATTCGAACCTGCGGGCGTAGCAGTAGCTCGGTTCCGGACTGAAGCGCATGTAAGTGCTCGGCCACAGCGGTCGTCTATTCGCCGAATACGGCGTATCCGTCTAACGTGCCATTGACATGTAAACACCGTTCGACGGTTTCGCAATACAACAGTAATGGCAACGGTAAGACTAGTATCGTCGAATCAGACGATTGTGAATGATGTATTCCTTTGAAGAACAAGTCTATATGCTTCTCATTTACGGAGAATGCCAACGAAATTTAGTGAGAGCTAGAGACTTATACGCTGAAAGATATCCTCAACGTGCTCACCCTACACCTGATACATTTTAATATGTGTATGATAATTTGACAACAACTGGTGCCCATTACAATTATCCGGGCTGTTATGCCGTGGTCGGTTGATGAATTCTGTGGTGATTGCCAACGTTTCGTCTCCGACTGCGGGAGACATCTTCAAGGGGGTCCGTAGCTCGATGGAAGGTCCAACACACACACTGGCTCGCTACTGTGTGTTGTGTGTGTTGGACCTTCCATCGAGCTACGGACCCCCTTGAAGATGTCTCCCGCAGTCGGAGACGAAACGTTGGGAATCACCACAGAATTCATCAACCGACCACGGCATAACAACCCGGATAATTGTAATGGACATGATATTTCCGGCCGTGAAAGTCTACATTTTAACAACTGGTGCTTTAGCGCATCGGAAACACATCTGGCGAAGGAAGGTTACTAACGAGGAAACGGAAAATGGTACTCTTGCTACTGTGGTTCGAGATCCTTATGTTAGTTTGCGTCAAATCGCAATGGAATCTGGCATGAGCCAGAGTAGTGTTGTTCGTGTCCTGCATTGCCATAAATATCATCCTTACCATATCAGTCCCCATCAAGAATTGACTGGTGCGGATTGTATGCGTCGCATAAAATTCTGCTGATTGGCTCAACTTCAGATTTAGAGGGATGACACATTTATTAATTTGATTTTATTTAGCGACGAGGCTACATTTACGAACCATGGAAATTTTAATTTGCATAACACGCATTATTGGGCAACTGAAAATCCATGTTGGTTGCGGAAAGTTGCACACCAAAAGCCGTGGTCGGTGAATGTATGGTTTCTGGATTGTGCAGGACAGTATTATAGGCCTCAATTTCATCGAAGGAAATTTTAATGGTGGGAACTACTCCACATTCTTGCAAGAAATATTACGCCTGTTATTCGAAGAAATACTTTTAGGAACAAGGAACAGAATGTAGTATTAACACGATAAGTGTCAGGCACATTTTTCGCTGATGGCTAGAAATGAGTTTCAGAGACAATTCCCATAACGTTGGATTGGACGTGAAGGAGATGTGTCGTGGCCGGCTCGTTTGCCAAACTTGACGCCTCTTAATTTTTTCTTCTGGGGACACGTATAATGTTGTGGATTGGCAAGAGAGCCAACCCACTATGAGAGGAAGCCGAAAGGCACGCGGTTTAGCTCACGCAGGCTGGCGTTAGGTCTGTAACAGGTCAAGGAAATGAGACTAGCAAAAAAGCACGTAGCTGTGGAATACTTAACTTTAATCCATAAATGGTGAACATCGCTCTTCACGGTACATGTTTTACAGCATCAATAGTAACTGGTAATGGCGCCTTGCTAGGTCGTAGCAAATGACGGAGCTGAAGGCTATGCTAACTATCGTCTCGGCAAATGAGAGCGTATTTTGTCAGTGAACCATCGCTAGCAAAGTCGGCTGTACAACTGGGGCGAGTGCTAGGAAGTCTCTCTGGACCTGCCGTGTGGCGGCGCTCGGTCTGCAATCACTGATAGTGGCGACACGCGGGTCCGACGTATACTAACGGACCGCGGCCGATTTAAAGGCTACCACCTAGCAAGTGTGGTGTCTGACGGTGACACCACATATAAGACGTTGTTTATACAGACGCGCCAACAACACCTGAAGATATGCGAGTGAGAATTGTCAGAGCACGCGCTTAGATAAGTGCCGATGTGATAAGGTATACCATTCAATCCATGATAAGAAGATTACAGCAGTGCAGTGACACCAATGGTCATCACTTCGAACACCTTCTGTAAATGGTCGTTCATACCACCTTCTTGACCTTTAAAGACCGTAGTGTTATGCTTCATTGGATTCGTCTCGATAGCTGCTATCAGAAAATAAGTACCAAACTACAGCATGCCACTTAAAAAAAACAAAGTTGACCTTCATATCTCTGACGCGACCCCACCTAGCAACAAAAAACCAACGTCATGTTATGGCCCTCGTTGTCCCATGCAACGTTTGTCCCAAGCAACACTTTTCAGCTACTATCATACTTTTGGAGTTATTCTAGATGGCAATAGTTAGTGACTCACCCTGTATACAAAGAACTGTTACGGTATTGTACATAACGTAACACAAAAACGCAATGAGACGAAGAGAAATGACACTTTCATTCAGAGACAATAATTATACAGACGTCACTACTGTTTAGGAAGGTCGTTTGAACATTGTTCTTAAAAGGGTGTATGGCCACCAAGAATGCGAATACAAACTCTGCAGCGTGCTTTCAAGCTGGACACAAAGTCGCTAAGGAGCTCTGTTGGTAGGGTGCTCTATTCCTCCACCAGCGCGGCTGGCAACTGGTGAATGATCTTTGGTGCATGTGGACGTACTGCCAAACGTCTCCCCAACGTATCGCACAAGTGCTGAATGGGATTTAAGTCGGGGAAACGGACAGACCACTTCCTATGCGTATATCCTGTCGTTTTAAGAGTTCCTCCACCAACACTATTCGATGGGGTCGCGCGGTTTCATCCTTAAAAACAAGTCAGAGCCGAATGGAGCTCTGAAAACACGCACATGAGGAAGGTGTACAGTGTCGTAGTAATGATGACCAGTGAGTGTACGGTTATCAAAGATACAATAGTATTCCTCCACACACCATAACATCTGGACTACAAAAGCAGTCATGTTCGACGACGTTCCTGGTTGCATTATGTGTTCCCACCCCTCACCATATAAGGGTAGCTCCAGAATCACTACTCAGACTGAAGATGCTGTCATCCGAGAAGATGACGCTACCCCATTATTTGTGGGTTTAGTCCCTATGCTTTTGACACCATCGCAAACGTTGCTGCCGATGCGCAGGTGTCAACGGAACATAACGTTCTGTACATAGGGCAAAGAGACCACCTTCGTGTAGTCATCGCGAGACTGTGGAGGGCGAAATTGCGTGCCTTGGAAGTCTGTGAAATGTGGTTTCAATGGAACCCTTCTTGCCTGCTGCACAATGTAGCGCTCATCTGCTGTTGACAGTGGTCCACCACCACCTCTCCATGTGGCAGCAGTTTCTGTGGCCCGAAACGTTTCACACCCATGTGAAACAATTTTATGAGAAATACCAAACTCCTGGGCTACGCGTAAGCAATCGTGAAGCAATTTGTGTGTCGCATTATCAATGTGAGGGTGCAAGGATTATAGTGAACGGTCAGCGGTGTATGGGTTACAAGCTACTGGATTCCCAGGAGAGATTCCATGTGGTGACCGTAGCCGCGCCAGTATTATAGATCTACACTACCAGAATGACTCCGACAATGTCCTCGAGGTTTAGGCAACAGCACTGCACCCACCTAATTTTCTGTCTAGCATTATAAATGTGAGGGTGCGAGAGATGATAAATGGGCAGTGCTGCATCGGGTATTAACTACCAGACTCCCAGGAGAGGCTTCCTTGGGGTGACCGTAGCTGTGTAATTCACTTGGAGGGAAGACGGCGTGGAGCCTGTTGTTTTCATTTATTCATTCGCGATTCAATTTATGAGGCGCATCGTCAATATGAGGGAGGCAGGGTTTCAGTAAGATTTCAGTGAATTGGATACAAGCTGCTGGACTCCAAGGAGAGGTTCCATGTCGTGACTATAGCCGAGGTAGTGGTCTGTCAGAGAGTCGGTATGGAGCCTATAGTACTCAATCGCGATGCAATTTCTATATTGCATCGTCGATCTGAGGGTACGAGGGCTACAGTAAACGGACAGTGGAGTATCGGGTATAAACTACTGCACTCCCCGAAGAAGTTCCAAGCAGTGACGATAGCCGCGTTCGTCTCTTCTAGAGATGTCGGCATGGAGCCTGTAGTTTTAAATCACAATGCAATTTCTATATTGCATCCTCGATGTTAGGGTGCCAGGGTTACAGTAAACGGGCGGTGGTGCTTCAGGTATAAACTACTGGACTTCCAGGAGAAGTTCCAAGCAGTGACAGTAGCCGCGTTAGTCTATTCTAGAGAACTCCGAATCCAGCCTGTAGTTTTCAGTCGCGATGCAATTTCTGCATCGCATCGTCAATATGACGGTGCGAGGGTTACAGTAAACGGGCAGTGATGCATCGTGAATAAGCTGCCGAACGCACAGGAGAGTTTCCTTGAGGGGACCGAGGCCGTGTTAGTCCTTTGGAGATAAGTCGGCGTGGAGCATCTAGTTTTCAGTTGCGATGCATATTTCTGCAACGCGTCGTCTATATGAGGGAGCGAGGGTACAGTGAACGGGCCATTGTGCATTGGATACAAGCTAATGGAGTTTAAATGCGATGAACGTAGCTGCGTAGCTTGGAGAGAAGTCGGCATGAAGCCTGTAGGTTTCAATCACAATGCAATTTATATGTTGCTTCATCAATATGAGGGTGCAAGGGTTACAGTAAACAGGCAGTGGTTCATTGGGTAAAAGGTACTGGACTCTTAGGACAGGTTCCACACAGTGACCATAGCTGTTTTAGTCTCCTCTGTAGAAGCTGGCATGGAACCTATTGTTTTGAATCGCGATGCAATTTCTGTGTCGCATCATCAATGTAAGGGTGCGAGGGTTACACTAAATGCACAGCGGTGCATTGGGTATAACCTACATGACACCCCGGAGAGGTTCCATAGGGTGACCATAGCCGTTTTAGTCTGTTGGAGAGAAGTGGGCATGGAGCCTTTAGTTTCCAATCGCATTGCCAATGTGAGGGTGCGAGGCTTACGGAAATGGGCAGTGGTGCATAGGGTATAAGCAACTGCACCACAAGGAGAGGTTCCATACGATGATCATAGCCGCGTTAGTCGCTTGGAAAGAACTCGGTATGGAGACTGTAGTATTCAATCGCGATGCATTTTCTGTGTCGCATCATCAATGTGAGGTTGCGAGGGCTGCAGTAGACCGGCAGTGGTTCATCAGGAATACGCTACTGGAGCTCCAGGAGAAGTTCCATGCGTTGACCATAGCCGCATTTATCTCTTGGAGTCAAGTTGGCATGGAGCCTGTTGTTTGCAATCCGATGCAATTCACAGTAAACAGGCAGTGGTGCCTCTTATACAAGCTACTTGACTCCCAGGAGTGGTTCCATGAGGTGACCATAGCCACCCTTGTCTCTTGGCGGAATTCGTAATGGAGCCTGTAGTATTCAATCGCAATGCAGTTTCTTTGAACTTGGTCATTGTCAGACCGTGAGGGTTTAAGTGAATGGGGATTGGTGTGAGGTGTATAAGCAACTCGACTCCCATAGAGGTGCGAGGCAGTTACGGTAGACACGTTAGTATCTTGGAGAGAATTCGCTCGGAGCCTGTAGTATTCAATGGCGAAACAATTTCTGTGTTGCATCGTGAATGTGAGTGTGCGAGGGTTTCAGTTAACTGGCAATGGTGCATCAGGTATAAGCTAATCGACACCGAAGAGACTAAGGCCGCATTATTCTTTTGGAGAGGAGACAGTTTAGAGCCAGTAGTTTACAAACTCGATGCAATTTCTGTGTCGCATTGTCAACGTGATGATGCAAGGTTAACATTAAACGGGGAGTCGTGCATCTGATGTAAACTACTGGACTCTCAGGAGAGGTCACATGTTGTGACCTTTGCCGCTTTATATTCTTGGAGAGGAGAGGGCATGGAGCCTGTATTTTTCAGTCGCGATGCAATTTCTGCTTCGCATTGTCGATGTGAGGGTGCAAGTGTTACAGTGACTGTTCAGTGGTGCATCGGATATGAGTTACTGAACTCTCAGGTGAGGTTTCACGCGGTGTCAGGAACGGCTTTAGTCTCTTGGGAAGAAGTCAGCATGTAGCCTGCAGTATTCAATCACGATGCAATTTCTGCGACGCATCGCGAATGTGAGGGTTACTGTTAACTGGCATGGTTCATCGGGTATAAGCTAGTGGATACCTAGGAGAGGTTCCATAAGGCGACTGTAGCCGCATTACTCTCTTGGAAAGAAGTCGGATTAGAGCCTGTAGTTTTCAATCACGATTCAGTTTCTGTGTTGCACTGTCATTGTGAGGGTGTAAGGGTTACAGTAAATGGGTAGTGGTGCATCGGATATGAGCTACTGAACCCTCAGGTGAGGTTTCACGCAGTGTCAGAAATCGCTTTAGTCTCTTGTGGAGAAGTCAGCGTGTAGCCCATACAATCGTGACGCAATTTCTGTGTCGCATCATGTGAGGGTGCGAGGGTTATAGTTAAGTGCCAATGGTGCGTTGCGTATAGGTTGCACGATACCTAGGAGAGGTTCCATACAGTGACTGTAGCCGCATTAGTATCTTGGAGAGAATTCGGTTTAAGGTCTTAAGCTTTCAAACGCGATGCAATTTCTGTGTCTCATCGTCAAAGTGATTGTGCAAGGTTAACAGTAAACAGGCAGTTGTGCATCGGGTGTAAGCTACTGGACTTGCAGGAGACGTTACATATAGTGGCCGTATCCGCGTTATTCTCTTGGGGAGAAGTCTCCATGGAGAATGTAGTTTCAAAATGCGTTGCAATTTCTGTGTGGAATTGTCAATGTGATGGTGCAAGGGTTACAGCAAGTTTTTAGCGGTGCATCGGATATGAGGTACTGAACTCTTAGGTGAGGTTTCACGCGGTGTCAGTAGCAGCTATATTCTCTTGGGGAGAAGTCAGCATATAGCCTTTAGTATTCAATCGAAAAGCAAATTTCTATGGGTGACTGTAGCCGTGTTGGTGTCTTGGAGAGAAGTCGGCATTGAGCCAGTACATTTCAATCGTGAAGCAATTTCTGCATCGCATCATCAATATTAGGGTGCAAGGGTTACAGTTAACTGGCAATGGTGCATTGGATTCAAGGTATTGGAGTCACAAGGCAGGTTTAACGAGGTGACAGTAGCCGCGTTTGTCTCTTGGAGAGAAGTCAGCATATAGCCTGTAGTAATCAGTTGCGTTGCAATTTCTTTTCCACATCGTCAATTTGTGAGTGCGAGGGTTATGGTAAACAGGCATCGGTGCATCTAATACAAGGTAATAGACTCCCAACTCATGTTCCATGCCGTGACCATAAAACGTTACTCTCTTGGAGACAAATTGACATTGAGCCTGCAGTATTAAATCGTTATAAAATTTCTGTGTTACATTATTGATGTGACGGTGCGAGGGCTACAGTAAACGGACAGTGGTGCGTCGGGCATAAGTGTCTTGAGTTCCTGGAGAGTTTAAATGCGATGAACGTAACTGCGTTAGTCCCTTGGAAAGAAGTTGGCATGGAGCCTGTTGTTTCAATCACGACACAGCTTCTGTGTCAGACCATCAGTATGAGGGTGCGAGGGTTATATAGTAAACGGGCAGTGCTGCAATAGATACAAGTCAGTGGACTGCAGTACCCTTGATACATTAGACTCATGGAGAGAGTTTGGTTTGAGCCAGTAGATTTCAATCGCGATGCAGTTTATGTGTGTGGCGTGTGTAGTGTTAATGTGAAGGTGTGAGGATCACAGTAAAATGGCAATGGTGCATCACGCATACGCTAAGGGACACACTGGAGAGGTTCCTTACGGTGACCGTAGTCACGTGTGTCTCTTGGAGAGAAGTCGGAGTGGAGCCTGTAGTATTTAATCACGATGCAATTTATGTGTCGAATTGTCAATGTGAGAGTGCATGGGTTACAGTAAACTTGCAGTGATTCATCGGGTATCAGATACTGGACTCCCAGCAGAGGTTCCATGCCGTTAGGTTGACAAATTATGCTCTTGCGGAGTCAGCTTAGGGCCTGTATTAGCAAATCACGATTTAATTTCTGCTGCACAGCGTGTATATGAAGGAGAGAAGATTTCAGTAAACAGGCAGTAGTGAATCGGATACGGGCTACTGTACTAACAGGAAACGTTCCATGTCGTGACTGTAGCCGCGTTAGTCTGTTGGAGGGAAGGCGGATGGAGCCTGCAGTAATCGTGATGCAATTTCTATGTTGCATCGTCAGTGTGTTAGGGTATAGTAAATAGGGCGTGATGCATCGGGAATAAACTATTACACTCCCATAAGTGGTTCCATATGGTGACCTTAGCCGCGTTAGTCTCTTTTAGATAAGTCGGCATGGAGTCTGTAGTTTTCAATCGCGATGAAATTTCTGAGTCGCATCGTCAACGTGAGAGTGGGAAGGGAGGCGGTGTGTGAGATACAAGGTACTTGATTCCCAGGAGAGGTTCCATGTGCCGCCTTGGTCTCTGTGAGAGAGATCGGCACGCAGTCTGTAGTTTCAATCACGCTACCATTTCTGAGTCCCATCGTCAATGTGAGGGTACAAGGGTTACAGTAAAGGGGCAGTGGTGCATCGGATACAAGCTACTGGACTCCCAACTCAGGTTCCATGCCGTGACCATACTGTGTTAGAAATGGACATGAAGCCTCTAGTATTCAATGGTAATAAAATTTTTGTGTTGCATGTGGGGGTGCGAGCGCTACAGTAAACGGACAGTGGTGCATCGGGTGTAAGCTATTAGACTTCTAACAATTGTTATACGTAATGACTATAGCGTCGTTACACACTTGTAGAGAAGTGTTTATGGAGTCAGTAGTTTCCAATCAAATGGAATTTCTGTATCGGATCGTCAATGTGGTTCCGCGGGGGCTACAGTAAACGTGCAGTGAACCGGTGGACTCCATGGAGAGGTTCCATGCCGTTATTACAGCAGATTTAGTCTCCTGTAGAGAATTCACCATGGAGCCTGTAGTATTCAATCGCGATGCAATTTCTTTGTAGCATCATCAGTCTGAGTGTGCGATGCTTGCAGTAAATGGGCAGTGGTGAATTAGGTACAAGCTACTGGACTCCTCGAAGAGGTTCAAACTCATATTCTGTGTCGCATCGTCAATGTGAGGGTGCGAGGGTACAGTAAATGGGCAGTTGTGCATTGGATTTAAGTTACTGGACTGTCATGAGAGGTTCCAAACAGTGAATGCAGTCGCTTTAGTCTCTTCTAGAGAAGACTCCCTGCAGAGGTTCCATGCCATTATTGTAGCCGCTGCAGTCTCTTCGAGAGACGTCGCCATGGAGCCTGTAGTATGCAATCGTGATGAATATCTGTGTCGCATCATCAATGTGAAGGAGCGAGGGTTACAGTAAATGGGCAGTGGTGCATCGAGTATGAGCTACTCGACTACAAGTAGAGGTTCCAGAGGTATCGTAGTCGCGTTAGGCTCTTGGAGCGAAGTCGACATGGAGCCTGTGGTATTCAATGGCGTCTCAACTTCTGTGTATCATTGTCAATGTGAGTGTGCGAGGATTACAGTAAACAGGCAGTGGTGCATCGGCTACAAGCTACTGGACTCCTTGGAGAGGTTCTATGTGTCGACCGTAGCCGCTCTAGCCTCTTGGAGAGATGTCAGCATTGAACTTGTAGCAATCAATCGCGACTCAATCTCTGTGTCGCATCATCAATGTGAGGGTGCGAGGGCTACAGTAAACGGACAGTGTCGAATCGACAATAAGCTACTAGACTAGTAGGAGAGGTTCCATGCAGTGACCGTACCCTTGTTAGTCTCGTGGAGCATGGAGCCTGTAGTATTCAATCGCGACGCAATTTCTGTGTCGCATCGTTGAGGGTGTGAGGGTACAGTAAAGGGGCAATGGTGCATAGAGTATAAGGTACTGGACACCCATAAGAATTTCCATATGGTGACTGTACTCAGGTTAATTTCTTATGAGAAATCGGCATGGAGCCTGCAGGTTTCAATCAAAATGCTATTTATGTGTTGCTTCATCAATATGAGGGTGCAAGAGTTACAGTAAACGGTCAATGGTTCTTTGGGTGGAAGCTACTGGACAGCTTCCACATCGTGACCATAGCTGCTTTAGTCTCTTGTGTAGAAGCTGGAATGGAGCCTATAGTTTTGAATCACAATGCATTTTCTGTGTCGTATCATCAATGTGATGGTGCGAGGGCTACAGTAAATGGAGCATTGGGTATAACGTACATGACACCCCGGAGAGGTTGCATATGGTGACTGTAGCCGCGTTAGTCGTATGACGTGAAGTCAGCATGGTGCCTGTGGGTATCAATCATGATGCAATTGCTGTGTCGCATTGGCAGTGTGAGGATGCGAGGGGCTACAGTAAATGGGCAGTGGAGTGTCTGGTATAAGCTAGTGGACTTCCAGGAGAAGTTAAATGAGATGACTGTAGCTGTGTTAGTGTCTTGGGATGAAGTCAGCATGGAGCCTGTAGTTTCAAAAACCATTTATAATGGATCTAATCAGAAATTTCTTTGTTGCATTGTCACAGTGAGGGCGCAACGGCTATATCATATGGGCAGTGGTGCCTCGGGTATAATCTACTGGACTCCTAGGAGAGGTTCGATATGGTGACTGTGGCCGCATTAGTCTCTTGGAGAGAAACCGATTTAGAGAGCGCAGTTTTCTATCGCGATGGAATTTCTGTGTCGCATTGTCAACATGATGGTGCAAGATTGACACTAAATGGGCAGTTGTGCATCGGGTTTAAGATACTGGACTCTCAGGGGAGGTCACTTGTAGTGATCGTAGATGCATTATACTCCCAGAAAGATGTCGATATGGGGCCTGTAGTTTTCAATCACGATGTAATTTCTTTTTTGCATTGTCAAAGAGAGGACGCAAGGGTTACAGAAAATGGACTGTGGTGCCTCGGGTATAATCTGCTGGACTCCTAGGACGGGTTCGATATGGTGACTATGGCAACATTAGTCTCTTGAAAAGAAGCCGGTTTTGAAAGTGTAGTTTTCTATCGTGATGCAATGTCTGTGTTGCAATGTCAACATGATGGTGCAAGGTTAACACTAAATGGGTAGTTGTGCATCAGGTGTAAGATACTGTACTCTCAGAAGAGGTCATATGTAGGGAACTTAGGTGCTTTATACTCTCCGAAAGAAGGCGGCATGGAGCCTGTAGTTTTCAATCGCGATGAAATTTCTTTGTAGCTTTGTCAAATTGAGGGTGAAAGGTTAACGCTAAGAGGGCAGTTGTGCATCGGCTGTAATACACTGCCCTCGCAGAAGGGGTTATATGTAGTGAACTTAGACGCATTATACTCCCGGAAAGAATTCGGCATAGAGCCTGAAGTTTTGATTAGCGATGAAATTTCTTTGTTGCCTTGTGAAAGAGAGGGTGCAAGGGTTACAGCAAATTGGGACTAGTGCCTCGCGTATAATTTGCTGGACTCCTAGGAGAGGTTCGGTATGGTGAATGTGGCTGCATATATCTCTTAGAGAGAAGCCGATTTAAAGAGTGTAGTTTTCTATCGCGGTGCAATGTCTGTGTCGCATTGTCAACATGATGGTGCAAGGTTGGCACTAAATGGGCAGTTGTGCATCTGGTGTAAGATACTGGACTCGCGTTATATGTAGTGAACTTAACACGCATTATTCTCTCGGGAAGAAGTCGGCATGGATTCTGTAGTTTTCAATTGCGATGAAATTTGTTTGTTGCATTGTCAAAGTGATGTTGCAAGGGTTTAAGCAGATGGGCAGTTGTGCCTCGGGCATAATCTGCTGGACTCCTAGGTGAGGTTCCACATGGTGACTATGGCTGCATTAGTCTCTTGGAGAGAAGTTGGTTTAGAGAGTGTAGTTCTATATAGCGGGAGGACGACGGTTCGATCCCGCGTCCGGCCATCCTGATTTAGGTTTTTCCGTAATTTCCCTAAATCGCTTCAGGCAAACGCCAGGATGGTTCCTTTACAAGGGCACGGCCGACGTCTTTCCCCATGCTTACCTAATCCAATGAGACCGGAGACCTCGCTGTTTGGTCTCTTCCCCCAAATAACCCAACCCAACCCCTCTGTTTCGCGATTGAATTTCTGTGTCGCATTGTCAACATGATGGTGCAAGGTTAACACTAAATGGGCAGTTGTGCATCGGGTGTAAGATACTGGACTCGCAGTAGAGTTTATATGTAGTGAGCTTAGACGCATTATACTCTCGGAAAGAAGACGGCATGGAGCCTGTAGTTTTCAGTCGCCATGAAATTTCTTTGTTCCGTTGTCAAAGTTTAGGTACAAGGGTTACATCAAATAGGCAGTGGTGCCTCTGGTATAATCTGCTGGACTCCAAGGAGAGTTTCGATCTGGTGACTGTGGCCGCATTACTCTCTTGGAGAGAAGCCTGTTTAGAGAGTGTAATTTTCTAGCGCGATACAATATCTGTGTCGCGTTGTCAACACGATGGTGCAAGGTTAACACTAAATGGGCAGTTGTGCATCGGGTGTAAGATACTGGACTCGCAGAAGGGGTTATATGTAGTGAACTTAGAAGTATTATGCTTTCGGGAAGAAGCCGGCATGGAGTGTATAGTTTTCATTTGCGATGAAATTTCTTTGTTGCAGTGCCATGTGAGGTTGCAAGGGTTACAGCAAATTTGCAGTGGTGCCTCGGGTATAATGTACTGGACTGCTACTAGAGGTTCCATGTGGTTACCGTAGCCCTATAGTTTGTTTTACGGAAATCCGCATGGATACTGTAATCGTGAAACGTGCTAATATATCTGTGTGCAATCGTCAACGTCATGGTGCAAGGTTAATAGTAAAGGAGCAGCTGAGCATCTCTTGTAAGCTACCTGGACTCGCAGAAGTGTTAACATTTAGTGACCTTAGGCGTGTTAATCTCTTGGATAGAAGTTGGCATGGGGCCTATATTTTTTAATCGCGATTTAATTCCTGTATCGCTGTGTCAACATGGTATCGCAAAATTAGCAGCAAATAGGCAGTTGTGCATTGGGTGTTAACTATTGTACTCTCAGGAGAGGTTACATGTAGTGACCGTAGCCGCGTTATTCTCTTGGAGAGAAGTCACCATGGATCCTGTAGTTTCCAATCGCGATCGCATCGTCAATGTGATGCTACGAGGCTAGCGGTAATTGGGCAGTTGTGCATCAAGTGTAAGCAGCAGCATATGCAGGAGAGGTTACATGTAGTGACTGTGGACGCATTATTCTCTTGTAGAGAAGACAGCATCGAGGCTGTAGATTTCATTCGCGATGCAACATCTGTGTCGCATTAGCAATGTGAGGATGTAATGGTTACAGTAAATGGGCAATGGTTCTTCCGATATGGGCTACTGAAATCTCATGTGACGTTACATGCGGTGTCAGAAGTAGCTTTTGTCTCTCGGAAAGAAGTCAGGATGATATTTCTGTGTCGCATCGTGAATTTGAGGGTGCGAGGGTTACTAGTAACTGGTAATGGTGCGTCGGGTATAATCTACTGCATAGCTAGGACAGGTCCCATTTGGTTACTGTAGCCGCATTAGTCTCTTGGAGAGAAGTTGCTTTAGAGCCTGTAGTTTTGAATCGCGAAGCAATTTCTGTGTCGCAATGTCAACGTGATAGTACAAGGTTAACAGTAAACGGGCAGTTCTGCATAGGGTGTAAATTACTACATTCGCAGGTGAGGTTACATGTAGTGACATTAGCTGCGTTATTCCCTTATAGGGAAATTGGGATGAAACCTGTAGTTTTCAATCGCGATGCAATATCTGTGTCGCATCGTCACTGTGATGGTGCGAGGCTAACGGTAAAAGGGCAAGCTACAGAAAACTCAGGAGAGGTTACATATAGTGACCGTAGCCGAGTTATTCACATGCAGGGATGCCTGCATGGAGCCGTGTAGTTTTGAATCGTGATGAAATTTCTTTGTCGCGTTGTCAAAGTGAGGGTGCAAGGGTTACATCAAATGGGCAGTGGTGCCTGGGGTATAATCTGTTGTATCTGGGGTATAATCTGTTGTAGGAGAGGTTCCATATGGTGACTGTGGTCACATTACTCTCTTGGAGAGAAACCCGTTTAGATAGTGTAGTTTTCAATCTCAATGCAATTTCTGTGTCGCATTGTCAAAATGAGGGTACAAGGGTTACAGCAAATGGGCAGTGTTGCCTCGGCTGGTTTAGAGAGTGTAGTTCTATATAGCGGGAGGACGACGGTTCGATCCCACGTCCGGCCATCCTGATTTAGGTTTTTCCGTAATTTCCCTAAATCGCTTCAGGCAAACGCCGGGCTGGTTCCTTTACAAGGGCACGGCCGACGTCTTTCCCCATGCTTACCTAATCCAATGAGACCGGAGACCTCGCTGTTTGGTCTCTTCCCCCAAATAACCCAACCCAACCCCTCTGTTTCGCGATTGAATTTCTGTGTCGCATTGTCAACATGATGGTGCAAGGTTAACACTAAATGGGCAGTTGTGCATCGGGTGTAAGATACTGGACTCGCAAGAGAGGTCACATGTAGTGACGTTAGCTTCGTTATTCTCTTTTAGGGAAGTCGTCATGTAGCCTGTAGTTTGCATTCACTATGCAATTTCTGTGTCGCATTGTCAATGTAAGGGTGCAAGGGTTACAGTAAATTGGCAGTGGTGCATCAGAAAGGAGCTACTGAACTCTCAGGTGAGGTTTCACACGGTGTGAGAAGCCGCTTTAGTCTCTTGGGGAGAAGTCAGCATGTAGGCTGTAGTATCCAATCGCGATTCAATTTCTGTGTCACATCTTGAATGCGAGGGTACGATGGGTACAGTTAGCTCGCAATGGTGCATTGGATATAAGCTAGTGGATACCTAGGAGAGCTCGTATACTGTTCCTGTAGTCTCATTAGTCTCTTGGAGAGAAGTCGGTATGGTGTCTTTAGTATTCAAACGCGATGTAATTCAAACGCGATGTGATCCTGCGAGTGTTACAGTAAACAGGTAGTGGAGCATCGGATAGAATTTACTGGATTCCCAGGAGAGTTTCCATGGGGTGACTGTAGCCGCATTAGTCTCTTTGAGTGTAGTCGGTATAGTGCCTGTAGTTTTGTATCACTATGCAATTTCCACTGTCGTCACAGTTCGTCCTTCTTCCAGGTCCCCGGTGACTATTCCTCGTGTGAAGTCGCCGACTGTTTTGTTCATGCCATGCCGTAATTGGGAACACTATCACAGGGCACCATAACTGCTCGTTAAGTGACACGCACACTCTTCTGCCATTCCTTCAACTTCCTTGTGTTGCTGCGGCAGCCCGATTTTGATCTATTGTGACCCTGACGTCACGCCACTTCACGTTCAACTTCCTGTGCACAACTGAGAGACATATTACGTTCCTACTATCATTCATTTCATCGAGTTGTTAAGATGTTGTATTATTTTATGTCTGTCGCTCTTCAGGTTGGCAGAGCCGTGTAGTATAGTTTACCGTGTGTCGTCTATTCGCTCACCTAATTTGTAAACAAGCATTTATAGAAACAAATTGTAATTATCCACGAGGACTATAGCAAAAGCACGAGCAGGTAATGGCTCATGTAAGTTAAAAACTTATTGTTAAGTGTGAAAGGGTTTTACATTTATATCTGTATCCCATAAGCCACCTCGGACGATACTTCTGGTATTACTATCTCTGTCTCTCCTATCATGTCCACTCACGAACGATGCGTGGGGAGGATAACTGACCTACGGTAAACCTCTGTATAGTCATAATTTTCTTGGATTTTCCGGTCCAAACATTTCGCACGACTATATGGGAGGGAATAATGACTCTTCTTGAAACGTAAGATCCCTGAAATTCAACAGTAATCCTCTCTCTGATGTTCAATGCCTCACTTGTAGCGTCATCCACAGGAATCTCTTGAGCGTTTCCGTGGCACGCCGCACGTTTCGACCTGTCGTTCACCTCGATGACGGTGTTTGGCCATCGACCTAGTGTAGCAGAAACGTGATTCACTCGAGGAGCCGACACGTTCCCGTTAATCGAAAGTCGAATCCAGATAGTCCCAGACCCACTGAAGTCGTAATTGACGACGACGTTGGGTCAACATGTGAACACGTCGGGGGTGGTCTGCTGCGGAGCTCCATGTTGAACAACGTAAGACGGACGGTGTGCTCCAGAACACTTGTGCGTACACCACCATGGTGCTCCTTCGGCAAAGATACTGACATTACCCTGTATCCTAGATTACAGAGCAGAGAAGCTTCCGAACCGCACGCGCCGGCCGGAGTGGCCGGGCGCTTCTAGGTGCTGCAGTCTGGAACCGAGCGACCGCTACGGTCGCAGGTTCGAATCCTGCCTCGGGCATGGATGTGTGTGATGTCCTTAGGTTAGTTAGGTTTAAGGGGCTCCGGAACGCTCTATACTTGCAATGTTAAAATAACGCTTATAAATTACATCTTTCCTCACAAAGTATTTGAGGTAGGAAGTTGAACTTTTACAGATTATTTATTGGAATATGGGCTACAACTTAACACAGGGATTTTATAAAATTTTAGTTCAGTTATTAAAGATGATTTTTTTCAATTGTAATGAAAATTCACAAGATTTTTTTGCAATTTCTTATTTATATATTAAAAAATATACAGTTTTTTGGAAAAAGGCTGTGTTACATTATGCAGAAGGTACTGTGTAACATTTACTGAAAGTTTGAAACAAATATGTTTGGAAGATCCTCAGTAAACATGTAATTAGTATGAGAAAATAAAAGTTTGGGAATCGAGCGACAAAGATTGGATTAACTTTTTAGTGCATTCCAGGTCCATAGGATGGATTATCTTCATCCTCTGCAAACTCCTCCTCCAGCTTCCTCTTGTTCCTCCTCCTGTTTAGCCTTGCTTGTATTTCTAGACTCTTTACTGCCCTGTCTGCAGCCCGAAGGCGTTCCTTGTCTAAAGTAAGCATCGCTCGTAGCATGTTAGAACCTATCTTCATTCCCATATTTCTAAATACCTTGCACCTTACAATGTTGCCATCATTGAAAGTCGCAACATTATCATACACACCAAAGTGAAGTGTTTCTATTCCAACAAATACAGTCTTGGGGATTCTCGACCATATAAGACTATTTACACTTTCATTGGGGTTTTGAGTTTTTCCGTGAATACACTTTTTCAACAGTTCAGGTGCTGCTAAGTCTCTGAAAATAGGTTTTATCACCTCCATTATTGCATGAGGCAGACTATGCTTATGAGTGTACACTTCACCAGTTAGTAATCCTTTGTTATATTTATACCAACTGTCTCCTTCTTTGGGACACAAGCTATGTTGGGGATTTTCATCGGTTGAAGAAGTATGAAAAAAAGAGCCCAAACAGCCTTCTTCATTTCGTCGACACTTTGTGTATTTTGCCTAATAGCCATTCCATAATAGTTCTGGATTTTGTCAATTACACTGTCAGTTAATCTTCCCTTCCCATCCAACCCTTTACCATCACTGAGTTTTTGTTTTTTGTACGAAGCTTTCAGTCGCCGAAGTCTTGTTCCCATTCGCTTCTGTACGTGTCCAATACACTCAAATTCGTGCACTACAACATCATCACCATAGGGCTTCAGTCCTTGAACATGTTTGAAACTTTTAGAATCACCGTCACCAAGGCAATTAACATATCGCACAGCGCCACAGTGGGTCACGCCCATGTAGAACACATTTCAAAAAAAATTTAAAAATAGTTGTAGTCTTCGGAATTGAATAAATTATACATCTATTAAAAGGTCTGCAGATTCAGAAAACGCAAAAAAGTAAAAATTGAACTTTTCATGATTTTGACCCTTTCCGGAGCCCCTTAATTAGTTCTAAGTTCTAGGCGACTGATGACCTCAGAAGTTAAGTCGCATAGTGCTCAGAGCCATTTGAACCATTTGAACCGCACGTTCTGTGAAGGGTCCTGGACGTCCACCCTTTTAGCGCCTAGTGGTCGTTTCACTGTCCTCCTACCTCTTTCTGCTGCTGCTCATGACAGCACCAACCACGTCAACAATCACCAGCTTCGCCGTTTCCGAGATACTCGTTCACAGGCTCTGCGTAATAATAATATGCCCTTTGTCAAAGTCGCTTATCTCAATGTATTACCCAATTTGCAGCCCGCATCTTCGCTAGGGTGATGCTCCGTCCGTGTCTGCTCCGTTTACACACCTATCGCGCCGCGTCTCCAACACCACCAGTCGGCATCCAACGTCCCGGTGGGCAGTGGTCATAATGCTTTGGGCGATCAGTGCATATTGGATCCACTTAAGTATGGCTGAATTAATATCTAACATTATGCAGTCGTATGAAGTGAGTTATGTACATGACGTGGAAGGCCACTGAAAAGCGGACACAATTGATATTGTGAAAGGAATACCAACAGGCAAACATACGAGGGCAGTTCAATAAGTAATGCAACACATTTTTTTTCTGAAACAGGGGTTGTTTTATTCGGCATTGAAATACACCAGGTTATTCCCCAATCTTTTAGCTACATAACACTATTTTTCAACGTAATCTCCATTCAATGCTACGGCCTTACGCCACCACCTTGAAATGAGGGCCTGTATGCCTGCACGGTACCATTCCACTGGTCGATGTCGGAGCCAACGTCGTACTGCATCAATAACTTCTTCTTCATCCGCGTAGTGCCTCCCACGGATTGCGTCCTTCATTGGGCCAAACATATGGAAATCCGACGGTGCGAGATCGGGGCTGTAGGGTGCATGAGGAAGAACAGTCCACTGAAGTTTTGTGAGCTCCTCTCGGGTGCGAAGACTTGTGTGAGGTCTTGCGTTGTCATGAAGAAGGAGAAGTTCGTTCAGATTTTTGTGCCTACGAACACGCTGAAGTCGTTTCTTCAATTTCTGAAGAGTAGCACAATACACTTCAGAGTTGATCGTTTGACCATGGGGAAGGACCTCGAACAGAATAACCCCTTCAGCGTCCCAGAAGACTGTAACCCTGACTTTACTGGCTGAGGGTATGGCTTTAAACTTTTTCTTGGTAGGGGAGTGGGTTTGGCGCCACTCCATTGATTGCCGTTTTGTTTCAGGTTCGAAGTGATGAACCCATGTTTTATCGCCTGTAACAATCTTTGACAAGAAATTGTCACCCTCAGCCACATGACGAGCAAGCAATTCCGCACAGATGGTTCTCCTTTGCTCTTTATGGTGTTCGGTTAGACAACGAGGGACCCAGCGGGAACAAACCTTTGAATATCCAAACTGGTGAACAATTGTGACAGCACTACCAACAGAGATGTCAAGTTGAGCACTGAGTTGTTTGATGGTGATCCGTCGATCATCTCGAACGAGTGTGTTCGCACGCTCCGCCATTGCAGGAGTCACAGCTGTGCACGGCCGGCCCGCACGCGGGAGATCAGACAGTCTTGCTTGACCTTGCGGCGATGATGACACACGCTTTGCCCAACGACTCACCGTGCTTTTGTCCACTGCCAGATCACCGTAGACAATCTGCAAGCGCCTATGAATATCTGAGATGCCCTGGTTTTCCGCCAAAAGAAACTCGATCACTGCCCGTTGTTTGCAACGCACATCCGTTACAGACGCCATTTTAACAGCTCCGTACAGCGCTGCCACCTGTTGGCGGGAATGTTTGAAAATATTCCACAAGAAATTTCCGGTTTTTTCAACCAAAATTGGCCGAGAAAAAAAAATGTGTTGCATTACTTATTGAACTGCCCTCGTATTACTAACTACAATTTATTCATTTTCCAAAAGTTTATTTGCAAGAGAAGATAATTTTACTTAAAGGAAACTCACTGGACGAGCAGGAGAAGTCCCTCATTTTGTATGAAAATGGACTCCTGCTAATTACATTTTTTCCAGTCAATAAGAACTCAGTTATCCCTCATTATTAAGTACCAAAAATATTTGCGCTGGCATAAACGTCGACATGCAGATTATCAGTAACAGAACTTTTATTTACACTACTGGCCATTAAAATTGGTACACCACGAAGATCACGTGGTACAGACGCGAAATTTAACCGACAGGAAGAAGGTGCTGTGATATGCAAATGATTAGCTTTTCAGAGCATTCACACAAGCCTGGCGCCGGTGGCGACACCTACAACGTGCTGACCTGAGGAAAGTTTCCAACCGATTTCTTATACACAAACAGCAGTTGACCGGCGATGCCCGGTGAAGCGTTGTTCTGATCCATCGTTTAAGGAGGAGAAATACGTACCATCAGGTTTGCGACTTTGATAAAGGTCGGACTGCAGCCTATCGCAATTGCGGTTTATCGTATCGCGACATTGCTGCTCGCGTTGGTCGAGATCCAATGACTGTTAGTAGAATATGGAATCGGTGGGTTCAGAAGGGTAATACGGAACGCCGTGGGGGATCCCAACGGCCTCGTATCTTCAGCAGTCGAGATGACAAGCATCTTATCGGCATGGCTGTAACGGATCGTGCAGCCACGTCTCGATCCCTGAGTAACAGATGGGGACGTCTTCAGGGCAACAACCATCTGCACGAACAATTCGACGACGTTTGCAGCAGCATGCACTATCAGCTCGGAGACCACGGCTGCGGTTACCCTTGACGCTGCATCAGACAGGAGCGCCTGCGATGGTGTACTCAACGACGAACCTGGGTGCACGAATGGCAAAACGCCATTTTTTCGGATGAATCGAGGTTATGTTTACAGTATCGTGAGTGTCGCATCCGTCTTTGGCGACATCGCGGTGAACGCACATTGGAAGCATGTATTGGTCATCGCCATACTGGCGTATCACCCGGCGTGATGGTATGGGGTGCCATTGGTTACACGTCTCAGTCACTTGTTGTTCGCATTGACGGCACTTTGAACAGTGGACGTTACATTTCAGATGTGTTACGACCAGTGGCTGTACCCTTCATTCGATCCCTGCGAAACCCTACATTTCAGCAGGATAATGCACGACCGCTTGTTGCAGATCCTGTACGGGCCTTTCTGGATACAGAAAATGTTCGACTGCTGCCCTGGCCAGCACATTCTCCAGGTGTCTCACCAACTCCAAACTTCTGGTCAATGACAGCCGAGCAACTGGCTCGTCACAATACGCCAGCCACTACTCTTGATGAACTGTAGTATCGTGTTGAAGCTGCATGGGCAGCTGTACCTGTACGCACCATCCAAGCTCTGTTTGACTCAATGCCCAGGCGTACCAAGGTCGTTATTACGGCCAGAGGTGGTTGTTCTGGGTACTGATTTCTGAGGATCTATGCACTCAAATTGCGTGAAAATGTAATCAGATGTCAGTTCTAGTATAATATATTTGTCCAATGAATACCCGTTTGTCATCTGCATTTCTTCTTGGTGTAGCAACTGTAATCGCCAGTAGCGTATTACTAATTTTTTTTTATTCTTCATTTTCATAAATGGCTATTAATTGCGTGCGGTGTGTTTTGTAGGAATTATGATCCAGGACGAATCTCCCTACTCAGGTTAGTTCTACGCAACAGTTTGGTGAGCAGCCTAAATTATCTAAATTATGGGACACTGTGTTTGGGCTGTCCTACGAAGTGTTAGGTCCCATGGTAGAGCTAGTACCTCACGGTGGAACCACAAGATGGTGACAGTAGCCACCAGATGCAGCCACGAATGAGAGACGTCAGCGATAACACACCCTCCACAAGTCCCGTACCCTCCGCTGAATGGCAGTCCAACTACGTCAGAACGCAGCGCCTCTCGCCCACTCAGATAGCAGCCTCATCCTAGTTCAGATCCATCAGCGAACTAACGTCGTTAGTCGGAATAGTGTACTTAAGTCCTGAGTTAAACGTAACAAATGATATTTGCCTACCGTATTTGGTTGACACCATTTCTGTGTAGAGCAACTGCTCAGAACAAGAAATATAATCATCTGCGCCACGACAACAGCAGTACAATTATTCCATTCACAGAACAGTTTTTCTGAGTGCGGATGTCTTCTAAAGTATCTGTTATAAATGTGTTTTGTTGAAATTGATCTACTGATATTTATATGTTACAGACGTTTTTCGACCTCCCATGGAATTTAAAACCGTAAAACTGTAGTCTAGGCTTACTGCGATGTACAGGGTGAATTTTTCCACCGTGTACAAACTCTTGAGATTGATCAATGTGAGGATACGGAACAAAAAAGATGAAATGAACTTAGGTCCGGAAATGCATGCTAGAGACCATTTATCCTGTTAAACTTTGTTACAGAGACTCCGGTCTAATACATCTACATCTACATCTACATCCATACTCCGCAAGCCACCTGACGGTGTGTGGCGGAGGGTACCTTGAGTACCTCTATCGGTTCTCCCCTCTATTCCAGTCTCTTATTGTTCGTGGAAAGAAGGATTGTCGGTATGCCTCTGTGTGGGCTCTAATCTCTCTGATTTTATCCTCATGGTCTCTTCGCGAGATATACGTAGGAGGGAGCAATATACTGCTTGACTCGTCGGTGAAGGTATGTTCTCGAAACTTTAACAAAAGCCCGTACCGAGCTACTGAGCGTCTCTCCTGCAGAGTCTTCCACTGGAGTTTATCTATCATCTCCGTAACGCTTTCGCGATTACTAAATGATCCTGTAACGAAGCGCGCTGCTCTCCGTTGGATCTTCTCTATATCTTCTATCAACCCTATCTGGTACGGATCCCACACTGCTGAGCAGTATTCAAGCAGTGGGCGAACAAGCGTACTGTAACCTACTTCCTTTGCTTTCGGATTGCATTTCCTTAGGATTCTTCCAATGAATCTCAGTCTGGCATCTGCTTTACCGACGATCAACATTATATGATCATTCCATTTTAAATCACTCCTAATGCGTACTCCCAGATAATTTATGGTATTAACTGCTTCCAGTTGCTGACCTGCTATTTTGTAGCTAAATGATAAAGGATCTATCTTTCTGTGTATTCGCAGCACATTACACTTGTCTACATTGAGATTCAATTGCCATTCCCTGCACCATGCGTCGATTCGCTGCAGATCCTCCCGCATTTCAGTACAATTTTCCATTGTTACAACCTCTCGGTACACCACAGCATCATCTGCAAAAAGCCTCAGTGAACTTCCGATGTCTTCCAACAGGTCATTTATGTATATTGTGAATAGCAACAGTCCTATGACACTCCCCTGCGGCACACCTGAAATCACTCTTACTTCGGAAGACTTCTCTCCATTGGGAGTGACATGCTGCGTCCTGTTATCTAGGAACTCCTCAATACGCGCTGTACCATGCAGCCACAGTTACAGCCTGTGTTCAAAATGGTTTCCATGTGCCTCAACGCATGCGTGTAAGCGCCATAGCATGTTCTGTCTCACACGTTCACATCGGCCAGCCTACATCCGAACAGTCTCAAAGGCAGCATGAATACGATGTTCCAATGTCTCCACATCTGGAACGGGCTCTGCATACACGATACTTTTGAGATGGCCCCATAACCAGAAATCGCGCGAACTGAGATCCGGTGAACGAGCAGGCCATGCAGCTGGACCCCGTCGTCCGATCCATCGACCAGGGAAGACACTATTGAGATGCATCCGGACGTTAAGGGGAGATTTACTATCTCTTGGTTCAAAAAATCGATTTTTTTAAATTGCTTTTTTGGATCCATGAAAGTGTTTAGAATCCACCCCTAAAACGGTTTTTCCGAATAAGGAACGAAAATTTTTTTATTCGCGGTTCAACAAATCGGCGTTTTTCACGCGCCAATTTTTTTCCCGGGAATTTCGACTTCGTAGCAGCGAACAATTATTCTACGTGCTTACCTAAAACTGATAAAGTGATCCAGTAGCTTACGACGTACTACGGCTTGGCAATCCGACGGCATTCCAGTTCGGTGGAACAGATGAAGAAGGCAATTTGGGCAACGTATTTCCACAAGTGTTCGACGGATGACCACCCACAACACCAAAATTGTCCGGCTGGGGAAACTAACTGGTGCAAGTGGCGCATTGCAGAGGTTACCGGACGTCTGGACGAATAGCAACACGACCGGCCGCTCTCCAAAGAAGTTCAAAAAGTTATTCATCCAATCTACGACGCCCTTTCAGAGGACGAGTTATTGTACCGGTGCTTGGGAGGAAACACACAAAATTCAGATGAAAGTTTGAACGCGTGTGTTTGAAAGTTAGCCCCGAAGCATTTGCATTCTGGTACGAAGACTGTGGAGATTGCGACTTTCCTGGCAGTGAGCAGCTTCAGAGAAGGCTGCTCAGTAATTCTGAAGACCATGACAACGATGGACGTCACCCTGGGACTCTATTCGACGCAATTTGCCAAGCATTCGGACGACCACCGGATTCAAGCGGCCGAAAACCGCTTGTCACCGGCCGTACGAGCGGCTCTGGAGCTGCGCAGGATGGCCCACATCGAGCAGAACACCTCTATGAGGAAGAGGAAGGACTAGTTTATGGACCCGGAATAGCAGATTGAACGTAAGTTGCATAATATTGCATTTACATGTAGTCAAAACTTCAAACGCATTTTTCTCGAAACGACTTTTTTTTATCGCGTGGTATGGTAAGTTCAATGCTACTGAACCGATTGGCATGATTCTTTGTTTCCAACGAAGCTAACTAAATTGCCTAGGAGTTGTGCCACTTTTATTCCACCCATCAACTATAAATATTTTTATTTGCCGACGAAATCGAAAAATCGATGAAAAAAACCCTATTTTTTCAAATGGCCGCCATTTTGTTTCCTATGGTCCAAATAACTTAAGCGAGGTACAACTCCAAAAGAATCTTATATACTCCGCTAACGTCAACTCAATTTTGATTTCAGACGAGGCGGCTGACCTGTGACATTCCGCGCGTGGCGGTCTACATCGAAATTTTGTTTCGTTCCGACGGCGCTTCCGCCTCTGCTCTTCGACATTTCCGGTCGAAAAAATTCCAGTTTGTAGAGGACCAAATTTGACATTGATATCTATGACACATCCTGAGAAAAAAAATTCCCAAAGAACATGCATTTTTCGGGCCAAAGATAGTAAACCTCCCCTTAACAGTGAAGTTGGCTGGAGAACCATCATGTAGCAGAGACAGAACCTTCGAATCATCAACGGCACTTATTCCAACAGGGGCGGAAAAGTCACCCGCAAGAAACGCTGATAGTTCCGAACTGTTAGGAGACGTGGAAGGAAGACTGGTCCCAAAATACGGTCGACAGTTATCCCAGCCCACACATTCAGGCTGCACCGATGCTGAGATTCTCTGTCACCATATCATGGGGGTTCTGCATACTATCCCACAGATGACTGTTATGAAAGATGAAGATACCACTCCGTGTAAAGCAGGCCTCATCTGTGAATAGGATGGATGAAGCAAATCCCAGAATCGCGATTGCCTGGCGAAGAAAACAGTGACAAAACTGCTCCCGATGTGGAAAGTCTGTCATTAGCAAGCCCTGTACACGCTGTAATGATGAGGATAGCAACAATCGTCATGGAGAATGTTCCACACGATCGTCTGTATTACCCTGTTCTGCCCGGTACTGACACTGCGATCGCCTTACACAGTATTAATCACATTTTCCTCCAAGTTTGGCGTTCGAACATTACGGGTTCGTCCTTCATGGTTTCCAGCTTCCTGAAACGACCCTGTCTCAGACAATCGGCGAAACACTGTTGGAAATACTTGAAAAAAGAGACAGCATTGGTCGTATATTTTTTACTATCGCAAAATCGATTTTCTGTCACTGAGTGACCATCTTCAGTGCTAGAAGTTAAAAATTTTTTCACATTACGATCAGAGAGTACAACATAGAAAACCACAATTACATCTGCATATGAACATAACACTTGTTAGAAACAAACCTATATTGTATAACTTAAATTAGGATGCACTGTTGTCACTAAGCTTACGGCAATCGGGAGGACGACGGTTCAATCCCGTCTCCAGCCATCCTGATTTAGGTTTTCCGTGATTTCCCTAAATCGTTTCAGGCAAATGCCGGGATGGTTCCTTTGAAAGGGCACGGCCGATTTCCTTCCCAATCCTTCCCTAACCCGAGCTTGTGCTCCGTCTCTAATGACCTCGTTGTCGACGGGACGTTAAACACTAACCACCACCACCACCACTTACGGCAATCACATAGACCGAGGTCGCTGTTTACCTGCACTTCTTCAGCAGACCTCGGTGTGACGGGGCTTGACACGCCCTCTATGTGACATGTGTCACGTGAAGACATAGTATTACTGGTTTTGCGAATTATTAACACTAAATAACTCTTGTACTTTTGTGAATGGTGTAGTAATTCAAATTTAAAATGTACGTACAACACATAGCAGACGCAGGGGAATATCTAAAATACATTGGCGTATTGTTTTGTATAAACTATAAAACATAAAATAGATCGATGATAAGTTGTTAGAGTGCAGAACATATAAAAAGCAAAAGATAATGCAAATGAATAATAAATGAATAACACAAAAAGAGGCGTAACACAGGTTTTTTTTTGCATCATCGATCTATTGTATGTTTTATAGTTTATAAAAAAACAATACGCCAATGTATTTTAGATATTCCCCTGCATCTGCTATGTATTGTACGTACATTTTAAATTTGAATTACTACACCATTCACAAAAGTACAAGAGTTATTTAGTGTTAATAATTCGCAAAACCAGTAATACTATGTCTTCACGTGACACATGTCACATAGAGGGCGTGTCAAGCCCCGTCACACCGAGGTCTGCTGAACAAGTGCAGGTAAACAGCGACCTCAGTCTATGTGATTGCCGTAAGCTTAGTGACAACAGTGCATCCTAATTTAAGTTATACAATATAGGTTTGTTTCTAACAAGTGTTATGTTCATATGCAGATGTAATTGTGATTTTCTATGTTGTACTCTCTGATCGTAATGTGAAAAATTTTTTAACTTCTAGCACTGAAGATGGTCACTCAGTAACAGAAAATCGATTTTGCGATAGTAAAAAATATACGACCAATGCTGTCTCTTTTTTCAAGTATACCTGTTATCTGGTCGTAGTGCACAAGACAACATGGAGTCGCCAATCAATACTGTTGGAAATATTGAATGATGTGTTTGTTATCGGTGGGGATAGGTCTCATAAAACCTTGCTGCCCGCCGCCAGCTGCCATTTGCCTTTCCGGAAGTAAACACCGTGTCGGCAAACTCTCGATTCGAATACGATACCATTGTGTACAACGCTGTATCATATCCACTACAAGGTGGGTCAACAAGAGTAGTGAATCGGACGCAACATTAACAATTACTGTAGCTGCAGAGGGTGCTAAGGCATGACGTATGAGGAACAGTACCACCCTCTAAGAGGAAACCATGCATACTGTAACTGAGGCTGCATGGTACAACACGTTTCGACCGCAGTCTCTGAAACAAAGTATGATTGCACAAATGGTCTCTAGCACGGAAACCATGCGTTTCCGGACATAAGTTCTTTATACACTCCTGGAAATTGAAATAAGAACACCGTGAATTCATTGTCTCAGGAAGGGGAAACTTTATTGACACATTCCTGGGGTCAGATACATCACATGATCACACTGACAGAACCACAGGCACATAGACACAGGCAACAGAGCATGCACAATGTCGGCACTAGTACAGTGTACATCCACTTTTCGCAGCAATGCAGGCTGCTATTCTCCCATGGAGACGATCGTAGAGATGCTGGATGTAGTCCTGTGGAACGGCTTGCCATGCCATTTCCACCTGGCGCCTCAGTTGGACCAGCGTTCGTGCTGGACGTGCAGACCGCGTGAGACGACGCTTCATCCAGTCCCAAACATGCTCAATGGGGGACAGATCCGGAGATCTTGCTGGCCAGGGTAGTTGACTTACACCTTCTAGAGCACGTTGGGTGGCACGGGATACATGCGGATGTGCATTGTCCTGTTGGAACAGCAAGTTTCCTTGCCGGTCTAGGAATGGTAGAACGATGGGTTCGATGACGGTTTGGATGTACCGTGCACTATTCAGTGTCCCCTCGACGATCACCAGTGGTGTACGGCCAGTGTAGGAGATCGCTCCCCTCACCATGATGCCGGGTGTTGGCCCTGTGTGCCTCGGTCGTATGCAGTCCTGATTGTGGCGCTCACCTGCACGGCGCCAAACACGCATACGACCATCATTGGCACCAAGGCAGAAGCGACTCTCATCGCTGAAGACGACATGTCCCCATTCGTCCCTCCATCCACGCCTGTCGCTACACCACTGGAGGCGGGCTGCACGATGTTGGGGCGTGAGCGGAAGACGGCCTAACGGTGTGCGGGACCGTAGCCCAGCTTCATGGAGACGGTTGCGAATGGTCCTCGCCGATACCCCAGGAGCAACAGTGTCCCTAATTTGCTGGGAAGTGGCGGTGCGGTCCCCTACGGCACTGCGTAGGATCCTACGGTCTTGGCATGCATCTGTGCGTCGCTGCGGTCCGGTCCCAGGTCGACGGGCACGTGCACCTTCCGCCGACCACTGGCGACAACATCGATGTACTGTGGAGACCTCACGCCCCACGTGTTGAGCAATTCGGCGGTACGTCCACCCGGCCTCCCGCATGCCCACTATACGCCCTCGCTCAAAGTCCGTCAACTGCACATACGGTTCACGTCCACGCTGTCGCGGCATGCTACCAGTGTTAAAGACTGCGATGGAGCTCCGTATGCCACGGCAAACTGGCTGACACTGACGGCGGCGGTGCACAAATGCTGCGCAGCTAGCGCCATTCGACGGCCAACACCGCGGATCCTGGTGTGTCAGCTGTGCCGTGCGTGTGATCATTGCTTGTACAGCCCTCTCGCAGTGTCCGGAGCAAGTATGGTGGGTCTGACACACCGGTGTCAATGTGTTCTTTTTTCCATTTCCAGGAGTGTACCTTTTTTGTTTCGTATCTTCTTTTCGATCAATCTCTAGAGTTTGTACACGGTGCAAAAAATCACCCTGTATGAAAGCGTGAACATTCACTTCGTCTCCGAAAATTATGCCCCAAGTACTTTGTCTAACGAATACAAATTTGGAGTACTGGTCCGATATCACCGTAGAACCTGGTACGACGTACATAGCGTCTATTTCGGTCTATGAAAATTATAGTTCAAGAACTTTGCATAGCGAACACAAATTCTGACTACTCGTGTGAGTGCATGTCGTGAATGAACTTACAAGATATCAACTTATGAACATGCTGGAAGCCTACCAGTATCTGTATTTATAAGAATGTACGGCGAGTACACAATCAATAATCATGAAAAAGAACTAAGACAGATTGCAGCGTTCAATAATATGAACATTACCTAAATATTCTTTAAGAAAAAAGTCTGTTATAAATATACATGTGAACCGTGGCGCCATTGAATTAGTACGCTGTTCTGTCTGGCGTCATTGGCTCAGGTGTAGTAGTATCGACTATCCCTCTTGCGGCCCCATTGCCCATACCGAAGAGGAAAAGTTGGTATCCGTGGGTTGTGTCCTTAGAAGGTCTTTGCTTGCAGATATATGTACAGCGTGGTCCATTGATCGTGACCGGGCCAAATATCTCATGAAATAAGCGTCAAACGAAAAAACTACAAAGAACGAAACTCGTCTAGCTTGAAGGGGGAAACCAGATGGCGCTATGGTTGGCCCGCTAGATGGCACTGCCATAGGTCAAACGGATATCAACTGCGTTTTTTAAATAGGAACTCCCATTTTTATTACATATTCGCGCAGTATGTAAAGGAATATGAATGTTTTAGTTGGACCACTTTTTTCGCTTTGTGGTAGATGGTACTGTAATAGTCACAAACATATGGCTCACAATTTTAGACGAACAGTTGGTAACAGGTGGGTTTTTTAAATTAAAATACAGAACGTGGGTACGTTTGAACATTTTATTTCGGTCGTTCCAATGTGATACATGTACTTTCGTGAACTTATCATTTCTGAGAACGCATGCTGTTACAGCGTGATTACCTGTAAATACCACATTAATGCAGTAAATGTTCAAAATGATGTTCGTCAAACTCAGTCCATTGGGCAATACGTGTAACGACATCCCTCTCAACAGCGAGTAGTTCGCCTTCCGTAATGTTCGCACATGCGTTGACAATGCGCTGACGCATGTTGTCAGGCGTTGTCGGTGGATCACGATAGCAAATATCCTTTAACCTTCCCCACAGAAAGAAATCCGGGGACGTCAATCCACCTGTCATGAAATATGCTATTCAATACCGCTTCAACCGCACGCGAGCTATGTGCTGGACATCCATGATGGTGGAAGTACATCGCCATTCTGTCATATAGTGAAACATCTTGTAGTAACATCGGTAGAACATTACGTAGGAAATCAGCATACATTGCACCATTTAGATTGCCATCGATAAAATGGGGGCCAATTATTCTTCCTCCCATAATGCCGCACCATAAATTAACCCACCAAGGTCACTGATGTTCCACTTGTCGCAGCCATCGTGGATTTTTCGTAGCCCAATAGTACATATTATGCCGGTTTACGTTACCGCTGTTGGTGAATGACGCTTCGTCGCTAAATAGAACGCGCGCAAAAAATCTGTCATCGTCCCATAATTTCTCTTGTGCCCAGTGGCAGAACTGTACACGACGTTGAAAGTCGTCGCCATGCAATTCCTGGTGCATAAAAATATGGTACGGGTGCAACCGATGTTGATGTAGTGTTCTCAACACCGACGTTTTTGAGATTCCCGATTCTCACGCAATTTGTCTGATACTGATGTGGGGATTAGCCGCGACAGCAGCTAAAACACCTACTTGGGCATCATCATATGTTGGAGGTCCTCGTTGACGTTTCACATGTGACTGAACACTTCCTGTTTCCTTAAATAACGTAACTATTCGGCGAACGGTCCGGACACTTGGATGATGTCGTCCAGGAAACCGAGCAGCATACATAGCACTCGCCCGTTGGGCATTTTGATCACAATAGTCATACATCAACACGATATCGACCTTTTCCGCAATTGGTAAACGGTCCATTTTAACACGGGTAATGTATCACGAAGCAAATACCGTCCGCACAGGCGGAATGTTACGTGATACCGCGTACTTATACGTTTGTAAAATATGGAGTTTCAGTCTTCGATCGCTATCCTTTATTTTCAATTACCGGTTTCGGGCTAGCTGCCCATCTTCAGATCTGTTAGACAATGTTAAAAATGTAATTAATAAGAGAGATACAGTTAGTGAAAAAATATCTTAGTTTACAAAAAGAAATTTTGGAACGTATAAAATGTCAACATACCATATGTTGTAGTTACAGAGTGACTTGTCCGTACAGAACACACTGTTCACTGTCATAAGTAAAGTAAATTTCAATCTGTTAAAACATTATATCGCAGTATTTAAGAGTAATCTGATTGGTAACAGTAAAAAGTGCCCTCTACCTATAACAATTGTGCATCTGTTATTATTTCACCGTATATATTATTGGCGAATATTCTTTTTAATAAAACAATTTTTAAGGTAATAACAAATGAATAATCTTTTTGAGTGGACCATGAAACGAAAAATTTTTACATTAATTTAAAATTTCTTTATAAAGAAACATAAAATATAATTAAAATGTAGATATCCTTCCGAAAATGTGCGTTTACTCTTCTTTGTTTTTGATTGGTGGTTGAGTGGATTTCCCTACGCCTGAGCGTATACAACGCCACGCCGAGTTGTCTTGCGCCGCGCCCAATTCACCTCGCCGCCAGTACGCTGAGGGCCGTTCCGCTGTAGCTGTTTCTTACTGGGGCGTGCTGCTGCGTTCAAGAGTAAGCCTAAAACAGGTCTTTAAAAATCTCATAATAATTCCTGTGCATAAAATCACTTTGCTCATTTAGTAGGCCTGGGGTTTTTCTTTGATGTGCGTATATTTCAAGCTCTTCAAGCACGTTGAGATAGAGACTTTTTGGAGCTTTATGTAGCACCTCCATTTGTTGATTTATATTACTAACTTCATGTCTACTCTCTTTTACATGTGTTCCAAATGCTGTTCGATTGCTATGACTACAATGTTCCTTGTATCGAATTTCAAAGTTCCGCCCTGTTTGTCCTATATAATAACTGTCACATTCAGCACATTTAATCTTATATACTCCGGAATTACTGTATTTCATTTGTTTCGTCGTTGCTGGTTTATGTCTTAATCTATGTGCCATTTGCCCTTCGTTCTGAAATGCCACTGCGATGTTTTTTGGAAAGCATTTAGCAATTCTTTCCGACACACGCCCTTTGTATGTCAGGGTGACAAACTTCTTCTTAACTTTAATTTTCCTAGAGTCGCTACTGATGCCCGCGGATTTGTTTTTGATTTTGTTAAACATACGTGTAACATCTTGTGTCCTGTATCCGTTAGCTGCTGCTACTTGCTTAATAATACCCAGTTCTTTCTGCAACTCATCTTCCTGTAGTGGCAATCTGAGGGCTCTGTTGCACATTGCATGAAAGTACGCTCTTTTTTGCTGTGCCGGGTGGTGCGACGTCGCTACTATGATGTTGTCGGAGCACGTGTCTTTTCTATAGACGCCGAAAACGTGCCTGCCTCCCTCCTTTCTGACAGTCAAATCTAAATAGTTAATCGTCCTGTTGTTTTCCATTTCTAGTGTGAATTGAATTTTTGGATGCTGCTCGTTTAAAACTTTAGTCATTTCCTCTACGTCTTCTTTTTCCCCTTTGAATAATAAAATAGTGTCGTCAACATACCGTCTGTAATAAATTAACTTCTCCTTAATTTCTGGAAAAGAGCTAAAAACTTTGTTCTCAAAGTCATTCATAAAAATTTCAGCTAAAATGCCTGATAGACTGTTACCCATAGCTAAACCTTCATCTTGAATAAAAACTTTATCGTTAAAGATAAAACTATTAAAACTCAGTGTGAACTCTAGCATATCTACGAGTTCGACGATTTCACCCATGCTCATTGACTTATTTTTTATCAGGTTTTTCCTTATAATTTGCAAAGTTTCTGGTATTGGTATATTAGTGTCTTAAATCTGTCTGAAAGGCAAGGATAGAAGCAATACAATTTTTATTCACTCCAAATGAAAAAGCTAGATTAGTAAAGATGAATCCAAGAACACCAGAAGCAAGAGCGCAAATAAAATTGCACAAGGAGAATAAACCAATGCGTGTTATTTGCAATGGGAAGGAAGCCGTTAATGAGCTCTTGAATAAAGCTTTGTACCGTAAGTTAAAATCTGCGTATAAATACGAGCAAGTTTACAACGTAAAAAATAGTGTATGTTTCGCGAACGAAGTGAAGGACATTGCAATCCCAGAGGATGCAGTCCTAGCCTCATTGGACGTCGTGAACCTCTACACTAATATACCAATACCAGAAACTTTGCAAATTATAAGGAAAAACCTGATAAAAAATAAGTCAATGAGCATGGGTGAAATCGTCGAACTCGTAGATATGCTAGAGTTCACACTGAGTTTTAATAGTTTTATCTTTAACGATAAAGTTTTTATTCAAGATGAAGGTTTAGCTATGGGTAACAGTCTATCAGGCATTTTAGCTGAAATTTTTATGAATGACTTTGAGAACAAAGTTTTTAGCTCTTTTCCAGAAATTAAGGAGAAGTTAATTTATTACAGACGGTATGTTGACGACACTATTTTATTATTCAAAGGGGAAAAAGAAGACGTAGAGGAAATGACTAAAGTTTTAAACGAGCAGCATCCAAAAATTCAATTCACACTAGAAATGGAAAACAACAGGACGATTAACTATTTAGATTTGACTGTCAGAAAGGAGGGAGGCAGGCACGTTTTCGGCGTCTATAGAAAAGACACGTGCTCCGACAACATCATAGTAGCGACGTCGCACCACCCGGCACAGCAAAAAAGAGCGTACTTTCATGCAATGTGCAACAGAGCCCTCAGATTGCCACTACAGGAAGATGAGTTGCAGAAAGAACTGGGTATTATTAAGCAAGTAGCAGCAGCTAACGGATACAGGACACAAGATGTTACACGTATGTTTAACAAAATCAAAAACAAATCCGCGGGCATCAGTAGCGACTCTAGGAAAATTAAAGTTAAGAAGAAGTTTGTCACCCTGACATACAAAGGGCGTGTGTCGGAAAGAATTGCTAAATGCTTTCCAAAAAACATCGCAGTGGCATTTCAGAACGAAGGGCAAATGGCACATAGATTAAGACATAAACCAGCAACGACGAAACAAATGAAATACAGTAATTCCGGAGTATATAAGATTAAATGTGCTGAATGTGACAGTTATTATATAGGACAAACAGGGCGGAACTTTGAAATTCGATACAAGGAACATTGTAGTCATAGCAATCGAACAGCATTTGGAACACATGTAAAAGAGAGTAGACATGAAGTTAGTAATATAAATCAACAAATGGAGGTGCTACATAAAGCTCCAAAAAGTCTCTATCTCAACGTGCTTGAAGAGCTTGAAATATACGCACATCAAAGAAAAACCCCAGGCCTACTAAATGAGCAAAGTGATTTTATGCACAGGAATTATTATGAGATTTTTAAAGACCTGTTTTAGGCTTACTCTTGAACGCAGCAGCACGCCCCAGTAAGAAACAGCTACAGCGGAACGGCCCTCAGCGTACTGGCGGCGAGGTGAATTGGGCGCGGCGCAAGACAACTCGGCGTGGCGTTGTATACGCTCAGGCGTAGGGAAATCCACTCAACCACCAATCAAAAACAAAGAAGAGTAAACGCACATTTTCGGAAGGATATCTACATTTTAATTATATTTTATGTTTCTTTATAAAGAAATTTTAAATTAATGTAAAAATTTTTCGTTTCATGGTCCACTCAAAAAGATTATTCATTTGTTATTACCTTAAAAATTGTTTTATTAAAAAGAATATTCGCCAATAATATATACGGTGAAATAATAACAGATGCACAATTGTTATAGGTAGAGGGCACTTTTTACTGTTACCAATCAGATTACTCTTAAATACTGCGATATAATGTTTTAACAGATTGAAATTTACTTTACTTATGACAGTGAACAGTGTGTTCTGTACGGACAAGTCACTCTGTAACTACAACATATGGTATGTTGACATTTTATACGTTCCAAAATTTCTTTTTGTAAACTAAGATATTTTTTCACTAACTGTATCTCTCTTATTAATTACATTTTTAACATTGTCTAACAGATCTGAAGATGGGCAGCTAGCCCCAAACCGGTAATTGAAAATAGAGAATAGCGATCGAAGACCGAAACTCCATATTTTACTTATTGAACGATCGCGGAATTCCCATTGAGACAACTATGTCTAGTTTTGATTATACGTTTGTGACTATTACAGCGTCATCTATCACAAAGCGAAAAAAGTGGTCCAACTAAAAACATTCATATTTCTTTACGTACTACACGAATATGAAATACAAAATGGGGGTTCCTATTTAAAGAATTTATAGAAACGCAGTGGATATTCGTTTGACCTATGGCAGCGCCATCTAGCGGGCCAACCATAGCGCGCCATCTGGTTTCCCCCTTCAAGCTAGACGAGTTTCGTTCTTTGTAGTTTTTTCGTTTGACGCTTATTTCGTGAGATATTTGGCCCTGGTCACGATCAATGGACCACCCTGTATATATATATATATATATATATATATATATATATATATATATATACGGTGTTCGCGGGCCCGAGAGTGAGGCACGAGCTGCGTAAGGAGGGCCTGAGCAGAACGAAGAAAGATACCGGAGTACTTGACCAGGGTCAGCGTCGACTATAAGCAGCTGGCTGACATCCCGTCGGTTGGTTGGCAACATGCGTGTCGGACGACCGCTCGTGGCCTGGCTGCCCTCTTCTACCTGGGTTTCATCGGCATCACTCAGTAAACGCTGCGACCCACCGTGGATCATGGAACTGCTTGCTGATAAAGGGGAATAATATTCTGTAATCCTCGTGATGATTTTAGACACAGCGACGCACCGTGGATCATCTAATACAAATAGTCACGCCATCATATGCAGACATGGTAAACTCTTTCACTTAAACATCACATTCGTGACGAAGTGTAGCTCCCCCCAGAGATAGTGACAAGGAACACAATTGCACTTTACTTGCCAAACAAGACATTTTACACTAATCTTTTAAAATTTCTTAAAACTGAAAAAAATCCAGTTTTCACATGTGCAGAACCACATTAAAGAGGACACAGATGAATGTAACCAAACTAATATACTGATAAATTTCAGCTTTGGCAGCACGTCAGTGACTTCCAAATACAAGACGAGATTCAAAACGCTTGAGTCAGATAACAGGTTAGCTCACATTCTGCCTCCTAGAACTACCGGACAAGGCGCAATTGGCAACCTTTCTGAAGGGGACAGCTTCCATAGGAAGATACATTGCACCGTTGCACCGAATGTCCCTCTCCAGAACTCAAGATGGCAGCACTTTGAACATGCAATTCAGTGATAAAGAGACACTCCCCACTGCCCCAAATTCTCTGGCATGCATGTGTTACAACAGGGCACACTTACCACGCCAGAAAAACGAGTATGATCCAATTATGGATTCGACCACCTGGGAACTGCAAAGATGTATCAAACAAAAGCAGGCAATGGGGCTTACAAGGGAACCTCCCCATCGCACCCCCCCTTAGATTTAGTTATAAGTTGGCACAGTGGATAGGCCTTGAAAAACTGAACAGAGATCAGTCGAGAAAACAGGAAGAAGTTGTGTGGAACTTTGAAAAAAATAAGCAAAATATACAAACTGAGTAGTCCATGCGCAAAATAGGCAACACGAAGGAAAATGTGAGCCCCCGAGCGCCGTGGTCCAGTGGTTAGCGTGAGCAGCTGCGGAACTAAAGATCCTTGGATGAAGTCTTCCCTCGAGTGAAAATTTTAATTTTTTATTTTCAGACAATTATTATCTGTCCGTCCGTCCGTCCGATGCGAGGTAACTGCGCCGTAGTATGGAGCGCTACACCTAAACAAACATCGAAACACACGAAGTCAGTCGACTACAGCACACGGAAGAGAGAGTATTCCTGCTAACGAGGCTCCCTGGCTGGCAGTTGACTGTTCGCTTTTTTGGACGAGAGTGCAATAAATACGTGAGATGTATTCCGTGGGGTTTTGCGGTGCGGTCGCAAAACACAGACACTAAATTATCACAGTGAACAGAGACGTCAATGAACGAACGAACAGATCATAATTTTGCGAAAATTAAAAAAAAGTAAACTTTTCACTTGTGGGAAGACTTGAACCAAGGTCCTCTAGTTCCGCAGCTGCTCATGCTAAGCACGGGACCACGGCGCTCCTGAACTCACACTATCCTTGATGTTGTCTATCATGCGCATGGAATACTCAGTTTGTATATTTTGCTTATTTTTTTTTATAGTTTCACACAACTTATTCCTGTTTTCTCGACTGATCTGTGTTCAGTTTTTCAAGGCATGTCCACTGTGCCAACTTATAACTAAATCTGAGGGGGGTGCGATGGGTTGGTTCCCTTGTTAGAAACAAGAAGAATAACCAGACCACCACAGCTGTTCCCAAATCTGCACTGCAGCCCTTACCAGTGAGAGGCCGAGTCTTTATCGCTACAACGGTTGCTGTGTGCGACGATGGAGTTCATCAACACCTACAACATACAGTAACATTCTGTCTTGCAACAACGACTCAGCGCCTCCAGACAACACAGAATGCAGAACCCACTGCGAGACCAACACAAAACACAGAAAACAACCAAGACCACTGGCAAACACGAACAGAAACAAGAAACCGAACCTAGACAGTGGGTTCCATAGCTTCAAAGAACTATAGTGAGCCATGGCGCCATTGCGTTAGTTATGTCTGGCGCCACTGGCTGAAGTGTAGTATCGACATATCCCTCTTGCGACCCCATTGCCAATACGTACGAGGAAGAGTTGCTATCTGTGGGTTGTGCCCTTAGATGATCTATCCTTGCCTATATATATATATAAAGGGCTATTACAAATGATTGAAGCGATTTCATAAATTCACTGTAGCTCCATTCATTGACATATGGTCACGACACACTACAGATACGTAGAAAAACTCATAAAGTTTTGTTCGGCTGAAGCCGCACTTCAGGTTTCTGCCGCCAGAGCGCTCGAGAGCGCAGTGAGACAAAATGGCGACAGGAGCCGAGAAAGCATATGTCGTGCTTGAAATGCACTCACATCAGTCAGTCATAACAGTGCAACGACACTTCAGGACGAAGTTCAACAAAGATCCACCAACTGCTAACTCCATTCGGCGATGGTATGCGCAGTTTAAAGCTTCTGGATGCCTCTGTAAGGGGGAAATCAACGGGTCGGCCTGCAGTGAGCGAAGAAACGGTTGAAAGCGTGCGGGCAAGTTTCACGCGTAGCCCGCGGAAAATTGGCTCATGCCACAACTGGAGACCGACAGCGCCGACTTCATCTTTCAACAGGATGGTGCTCCACCGCACTTCCATCACGATGTTCGGCATTTCTTAAACAGGAGATTGGAAAACCGATGGATCGGTCGTGGTGGAAATCATGATCAGCAATTCATGTCATGGCCTCCACGCTCTCCCGACTTAACCCCATGCGATTTCATTCTGTGGGGTTATGTGAAAGATTCAGTGTTTAAAGCTCCTCTACCAAGAAACGTGCCAGAACTGCGAGATCGCATCAACGATGGTTTCGAACTCATTGATGAGTACATGCTGCGCCGAGTGTGGGAGGAACTTGATTATCGGCTTGATGTCTGCCGAATCACTAAAGGGGCACATATCGAACATTTGTGAATGCCTAAAAACTTTTTGAGTTTTTGTATGTGTGCGCAAAGCATTGTGAAAATATCTCAAATAATAAAGTTATTGTAGAGCTGTGAAATCGCTTCAATCATTTGTAATAACCCTGTATATATATATATATATATATATATATATATATATATATATATATATATATATATATACAGGGTTATTACAAATGATTGACCTCGTGACCACCTCTTGTCGCGACGCTACCGCCAATCCCCAACACCCTGTATATATACAGGGTGTTTCAAAAATGACCGGTATATTTGAAACGGCAATAAAAACTAAACAAGCAGCGATAGAAATACACCGTTTGTTGCAATATGCTTGGGACAACAGTACTTGTTCAGGCAGACAAACTTTCGAAATTACAGTAGTTACAATTTTCAACAACAGATGGCGCTGCAAGCGATGTGAACGATATAGAAGACAACGTAGTCTCTAGGTGCGCCATTCTGTACGTCGTCTTTCTGCTGTAAGCGTGTGCTGTTCACAACGTACACGTGTGGTGTAGACAACATGGTTTATTCCTTAGAACAGAGGATTGTTTGGTGTTGGAATTCCACCGCCTAGAACACAGTGTTGTTGCAACAAGACGAAGTTTTCAACGGAGGTTTAATGTAACCAAAGGACCGAAAAGCGATACAATAAAGGATCTGTTTGAAAAATTTCAACGGACTGGGAACGTGACGGATGAACGTGCTGGAAAGGTAGGGCGACCGCGTATGGCAACCACAGAGGGCAACGCGCAGCTAGTGCAGCAAGTGATCCATCAGCGGCCTCGGGTTTCCGTTCGCCGTGTCGCAGCTGCGGTCCAAATGACGCCAACGTCCATGTATCGTCTCATGCGCCAGAGTTTACACCTCTATCCATACAAAATTCAAACGCGGCAACCCCTCAGCGCCGCTACCATTGCTGCACGAGAGACATTCGCTAACGATATAGTGCACAGGATTGATGACGGCGATATGCATGTGGGCAGCATTTGGTTTACTGACGAAACTTTTTTTTACCTGGACGGCTTCGTCAATAAACTGAATTGGCGCATATGGGGAACCGAAAAGCCCCATGTTGCAGTCCCATCGTCCCTGCATCCTCAAAAAGTACTGGTCTGGGCCGCCATTTCTTCCAAAGGAATCATTGGCCCATGTTTCAGATCCGAAACGATTACTGCATCACGCTATCTGGACATTCTTCGTGAATTTGTGGCGGTACAAACTGCCTTAGACGACACTGTGAACACCTCGTGGTTTATGCAAGATGGTGCCCGGCCACATCGCACGGCCGACGTCATTAATTTCCTGAATGAATATTTCGATGATCGTGTGATTGCTTTGGGCTATCCGAAACATACAGGAGGCGGCGTGGATTGGCCTCCCTATTCGCCAGACATGAACCCCTGTGACTTCTTTCTGTGGGGACACTTGAAAGACCAGGTGTACCGCCAGAATCCAGAAACAATTGAACAGCTGAAGCAGTACATCTCATCTGCATGTGAAGCCATTCCGCCAGACACGTTGTCAAAGGTTTCGGGTAATTTCATTCAGAGACTACGCCATATAATTGCTACGCATGGTGCATATGTGGAAAATATCGTACTATAGAGTTTCCCAGACCGCAGCGCCATCTGTTGTTGAAAATTGTAACTACTGTAATTTCGAAAGTTTGTCTGCCTGAAAATGTACTGTTGTCCCATGCATATTGCAACGAACGGTGTATTTCTATCGCTGCTCGTTTAGTTTTTATTGCCGTTTCAAATATACCGGTCATTTTTGAAACACCCTATATATATATATATATATATATATATATATATATATATATATATATATATATATATATAGGGTTCGCTGGTCCGAGGGGTTGGACGAAGTTTGGGGATTGGCGGTAGCGTCGCGACAAGAGGTGGTCACGAGGTCTGAGCGGCCGAAGCCACGAGAAACACGAGGGCCTGCGCAGAACAGAGATACCGGAGTACTTCACCAGGGTCGGCGTCAACTACAAGCAGCAGGTCGACATTCCGTCTGTTGGTTGGCAACATTCGTGTCGGGCGACCGATCGTGGCCTGGCTGCCCCCTTCTACCTGGCTTTCATCGGCACCAATCAGCAACCGCGGCGACGCACCGTGGATACGTGGAACTGCTTGCTGACAAAGGGGAATAACATTCTGTAATCTTCGTGGTGATTGGTGTCATCGTCTACCTGCCCTCCTGATTATTTTCTGATTTGTGCCCGACTCTCAGAGTTTTACCCGGTCGGCTATTTGGTCGTAAATATAGGCCGTAGAATTGGACTACGACACTAGTTGTCGTTTGGAAATTTGTCCCACTACTACATTGACTTTCCTTTCACGTTTCTACCCGATCATTGATGTGCTAATGAATCAGCTCCTCGTCGTAAATACAGCCGGAACAATTGCACTAAAGCGCAGATTGCCGTTAAACAAAAGAGGGACCTTGTGCTTAGATTTAGATGTTAACCGGTTCAATTCTTTGATTGTAATTGCATTTCTCAGTCATTATTTAAAATCTGCACAACCTGTTGTAATATGCTGTTCGTTTCTGTGTTTGAAAGACCGAGTCATTATTGATGTATTTTAGCTGAATCTTGTAGTTCCGCAGAGTGAGTTCTCTTATAATAAGTGTTCACAAGGAATGTTTTAAGACTTTCCCTTGGAGCGGTCTTAATAACTGACAGTCAGTTTAACTTTGAAAATATTAACAGGCGAGTGTCACCAGAGATTTAGACAAAAAGAGTTTGGTTGCTCTGAAGTAATCCTTATTATTGTCATATTGTTTGATAATCTGTTTAACCTTTAAGCACTTTTCGATATACAGTTTTCAAATTAAAAGTTAAGTCATCTGTCTTGAGTAACTGAATCACTCTTGTCATCAATGGTGCTTATATAGTTTTCATGTGTTGCAAAAGGTCATTTAATGAGACAGACTGTGTTCAGCGCGGTAGTAAACACCTCTGTTTCACTCGATAACGGGCCGGTTGCAGGTCCGGCGGTCTTATAATCATTGTCATTGTTTGCTGTTTTGCAATACAGCACTTCAGATTTCTTTTGCAAAAGCTTATTCAACATAAGGTTTAAGGTCAAAAGAGTTTTGCAAATTTGTTCATTATGTTAAAGAAAATTTTATAGTTAAATGCTTCGATTAGCTGTAAAACTCAGTTTGTATTGTGGTGTCACCGCCAGACACCACACTTGCTAGGTGGTAGCTTTAAATCGGCCGCGGTCCATTAGTACATGTCGGACCCGCGTGTCGCCACTGTCAGAGATCGCAGACCAGGCGCCACCACACGGCAGGTCTAGATGAGACGTACTAGCACTCGCCCCAGTTGTACGACGACTTTGCTAGCGACTACACTGACGAAGCCTTTCTCTCATTTGCCGAGAGATAGTTAGAATAGCCTTCAGCTAAGTACATGGCTACGACCTAGCAAGGCGCCATTAACCATTTCTATAGAGAGTCTCACTTGTATCATCAAGAACGCTGTATACAAATGATGGATTAAAAGTTAAGTATCCCAGCAGCTACGTACTTTTCTTTATAGCATTCATTACGTATCCTGTTCCAGACTTCACGCCCGTCTGCGTTAGATTATAGCGTGCATTTCGGCCTCCTCTATCTACAAGGTGTTGGCACATTTGCCAACACATCATGTATATTGTTAAATAAACAGGTTGTTTGAAAAGAAAGTTATATTGATGGGCCCTCCCTTCCACGTTTTCCTTAATTCCAGTAAGTACCACGTATCAGTTCGGGGTTCAGGAGACCGTCGATCTCTTATTGGTTAACTTAGAGAAAACTGAAAAGATAAATGACTTTTTAATGTCTCTTGCAGCGGTCTCTCCGCGATATTTTCAGAAATTTTATAAACTATATAACTCAGTACATATCTCGAAATATCTGTTCTTATCTTACCGATTATCAATGCAAAGTAGTTTCAAGCCCGATTATTCCTTGGAGCGTCCATTTACTCCATGGAATAGGTTCTCTGCTATCAATTATTCCTTGGAGCGTCCATTTACTCCATGGAATAGCTTCTTTGCTATCTATGTTTTCTCTTATGAATAGAAGGGGGACTTCTTGCCGATTAGTCGTGAAAGAAAGAGGATGTATATGTATGTATTGTTGAGCCAGTCGCCATCTTGATGAGATTCTGTATGAGAAGGAATTTAATACATGAACTAAACTAAAGTAAGTGTGTTCGCGTATTATTTAACTGATTATTATTGACAGTGTCTGCTTACTACGCTGTGTTGCACGGGATCAGTGGGGAACGTCTGATTTACACTGGACGAACCTGCCGTTTTGTATGCTCAAGATATCCAGTCACTTCAAATAAATAGGCTAACACGGTCTTACCAGCAGATCTCCGGTCTTCCCCATATGATCACCGAAAGTTAATAATTATTACAAATGTTTCCAGGAGATCGACTGACAATTTTCGTCGCACCGAGACTTCGAAATTGCTTCACTGCCTTATGGAATTTAAGTTAAGCTCAAATTAATCAGGATAGAACAATATTGAATTGTGTGAATGTGATAAGCCTGCTTTGTGAATGAAAATTCCCTTAACATACACATGTTTTTACTATCCTGATCAGTGAAGCTAAATCAGGCCGGTGTGAGAGAGGTTTTTAAATTTTTAGATTCCACACACAAAAAAGATATTAAAACTTGTCCAAGATGTAAGCATCAACAGAGGAAGCGACATGAACTCAGAGCACTCTGTCATTACAGCAAATATATTAACAGAGGATCAATGGACGCTGTAGGGCTACAGGAAGAAATTCAGTAAGAAGAATGTCTCAGAATATTGAATTTTGAAACAGAGAGTGCACTTAAAGAGAAGCAAATAGTTTACTGTATAAGTCTTCGTGACAGTAGAAGAGACGAGGTTGATACATGTAGCAAGCGGAACTTGGCCAAAACAACGATAAGGAAACGTCATCAAGAATCATGGATCAAGTTGATGATGTACATGCTATGCAAGAAGTGGCATGTTAACTCACAATACAGCTTAACAAGTGAGAAATAGCAAGAATAAATGTCACAGATAGAGAGACTTGGATAAAACATTACCAATAAATATGGATTGAAGAAGATGACAAAGAGGAAGGAATAGCAACATCACAGGACGAAGGGGACCAACTTGCGTACGATAGAGAAGGCTTTGAAACAGACGGAAAACAAGAAAGCTGCAGTGCCTAACGGAATCAACGTAGAACTCCTGCAGTAAGAGGATTAAAGTTTCGACTGGGGCTGTTACATCTCTTAAATGAACACTGGAGGACGAGCTGCAACCTGAATCATGGAAGACGATGGGGGTGATACCACTCTACAAAAAATATCTGTGAGAAATATATACGAATAAGCGCACTAAAAGCTTCTTGAAAACTCTATGCAAGAACTATTAACAGAAATACGAAAAAGATTGCAAATGCTCTCCTAATGGAGGAATAAAATAGCTTTAGAAATGGACGATCCTTTAGTGACAGTGTTACTATGGCACGGCGTTTAATTGGAAAACCAGAAGGATACAACCTGGAGGCTCTCGCAGCATTCAGAGATTTTAAAAAGGCTTTCGATAGAGTGAACAGAAGCAAGCTTTGGGGCATGACGGAAAACCACGGGTATCCGAGACGTTTAATACAAGTAATAAATTAATTACATCAGCTCACAGAAATTATAATAAACACGGGGAAAGAGAAGACTGAATCAATAAAGATCAATAGAGGAGTGCGACAAGAAGTAGTGTATCCGATATAACCTAGACAACTACTTTATACTGTCGAAAACAGAAGTCAAACAATGTGGCAGATTAACACCAGAACACACATACACATAATACCCTGCTCCTTGTCGATGGCCAAATAATTATTCAGAAGACAGAAAATGACCTCCAGTTCGCGAACCATAGTGTAATTCAAATACGTAAGAATTATCATTTAAAAATTCTGAAGCTATGTGCTTCAGAGAGAAATTTCCAGCACCCTCCACTATAGTACTAGATTAATAAATAGAACAAGTGTCACATTTTCAGCATTTTGGCTGTAATACCTGTTACGAATATGAAAACGACGTCGCTGATAAATTAAATAAGTGTCAAAAGATATGTGGCGCAGTACACAGAACACTGGATATCAATACAAGGGAGGATACAAAGCTAAAATTTTAAAACGTAATTCCTACAATTGTTGAAATAAAAATAAAAAGATCTAATGATGAATACTGTGAGTGTCAATGAAAATTTAAGAGAAGTTAAACGATGAAACCTCAGAGATAAAACACTAAACAATATTATAAGAGAAGTATTTGATATATACCGTATAAATGAAAAAAATAGAGCTAGGCTGCATGAATTGGAAACAGCATATCAACATAATGGGAGAAGACAAATTAGTCAAGCAATTAATCAGTTATAAACCAGCAGAAAAGAGAACAGGCGGATGAGACGGAACAGCCTTAGTTTCCCTGAACTGTAAAAGGAGAATACTTTCGATCTGCTGCACCATCTTGAATTATCCAAAATATCAATCCAGCACGCTTAAGGTATGCTACGTCGTGAAAAATATAGTACTATCAATAAAAGACCATAGGGCCTCACAGCTATGTACAAGGTAGTCATACGCTGTCTGTAAAAACCTGTTAACAGTGGGACTCAGTACACGCCTGAACTTTGATCATCGTCAAGGATCAATGATAGTGATTGTGATGAACTTCACTGTGCAGCTTGAGACCGATGCCATATGAGTACCACGGCTGTGATGTCTTTCATTCGTTATGATTACAATAGAACCCTACAGATTACGTTTTCACTTTTGACGACATTTGTAAAGTACGATATATTGAAATTTAATTATACCTGGTGAGGATATGTGCGATCGAACACGAATAAACAAAGTAGTTTCTTCAATCATCTGCTTATTCTGGCGGAAATCGATTTTGTAGATCGGTTCTGGATTGCTTCAGTGAGACATCTTCTGTCCATTATACAGCACTTGAGAACAACTAGAGATCATCAACACATGTATATCATTTACAGATGGTTTCGACAAATACCATTGAAACGAAGGGAATCGAAAGATTGATACAGAAAACTAAATTATTTCGTACAGCTATTTCGTTAATGGATGTAGAGGACAGTGTATGATAAAATACGTTGTAAACAGAAAGGAAACTTCAAATTTATGTTGTTTAAATCATTTATGCTTTTAACCGTTTTGTTGGTGTGGCCGTTATCCGCAGCAAATATATAAATGTTTGTTTTATAATCTGAAATCCCTTTGCTGCAATCTGTCTTTTCCAGTAACGCCCTTTCATCCCTGACTCGCCCCTCCCCACCCTCCCCCCCCTCAACTCGCGCAGCCATAATTCCTTAAAGAATAGAACTCCCTCGTTTAAAGCAACTTGAAAGAACTGACTATTTTACAAACGAGTTAATCTGTCCAATATTTAACGTTAGGCATGAAAAACCGCCATGGTATAATTTACAAAACAGTAATTATGTTGATTTTATTAGTTTCAGATTATTCACACACTGACTAACGAAAAAGACAAAAGCAAAGCTACATTTTTCAAGCATCTCATTGCTTAAGGCGTCGTATATCCTAAACTACGTGTCCTACAATGTCATAATTTTGCAAGTACATTCAGTGGTATATGCGGCGACTGTTTGAAAAATGTGTTGCGAAAGGGCTTAGTAGTAAAGAAGTAACAAATTAAAACGTCACGTCTCATGCTTTAGTTTTACTACATAAACAGCGAAAACGTAGTAAGCGATACTCTATTCGCCTTCCATAACTTTGTGTCTGGGGAGGTATGGAGGGGGTGACACCAACAAGTTTCAGAAAGCTTTGAAATTATATGTAAAGTTTGTTGGAAGTCGCTATGTACTCAAATACAGTACGAATATGGGTTGCATAATTAGCCCACCGTGAGTTACGGTGCCACAATACACGTACACAGTTTCCAAATTCATTTATTGTTACAGTTAACGCAAGGTTATACTTTTTAATAAGTTGCTTAAGATAACATTTTAAATTCGATCAATAATTTCAATGACATGCTGAAAATTAATTTTTGTTGCACTTGGAAGCGGTTAGATAATGAACCGGCAACTGGGGCTATGTTACGTAGTGATTTTTTACGTCATTTGGTAATACAGATTTAGGTTTCAGACGCGTTTCATCGGTTATGTTAAGGCATCTTCAGTGGATTTAATCTAGAATAATACAGATTTTTCTTACGAGACTTTGTCTTCAATCGCAAATTTGTATTTACTTGTTAAGTGCTTGCGTAAGCGTTGCCAACGTTTCTTAGTTAGACTGGCATCACTTACGTGAACAAGTGAGAAAGGAGACACCAAGTGACCACACACAGTTACGACGGAAACCAATCATTGTTCTCGCACGAAATATCTGCAGTTAGTGCCAGACCAGTGGTGTTGTGGCGCAGCGGTTAGAGCTTATGAAGTATAAAAACTGAAAAACAAAAGGATCATAACGTGAAAATGTGCAGATTTTTTCAAGTGTAATGACGGTGTATCTCCTAGCCTATGACCAGATGACTAGTAACGCAGATTTCGACTGAATTGGAGATGACTAACAGTAAGTACTATCTTAAAATTATCAGGCAAACTGTTTTCTAATCTATAAAAATCGCATTTAAAAAGGAAACTATATCATTCTAGACTGAATCCACTGAAGTCGCCTTTATGTAAAAGATGAAACACGTCTGGAAAGTAAACGAATATACACTAACGAAAAAAAACTAGTAACGCAGATTTCGACTGAAATAAAGATGACTTACAGTAAGTACTACCTTAAAATTATGAGGCAAACTGTTTTCTAATCTATAAGAACCGCATTTAAAAAGGAAACTATATCATTGTAGACTGAATCCACTGAAGTCACCTTTCTGTAAAAGATGAAACACGTCTGGAAAGTAAACGAATATGCACTAACGAAAAAACTAGTCATCTTTATAAAATATTTTATAAAGAATTCAGAATGTTCCCTTCTGTCTCGCTTTAAGACTGCATAATGCAAATTCAAATCCTTCTAATATTCTGACGCTACGGCTTGTAGTATTGTATTTTAAATTTCATCTACTTTCTGACTTATGGTATATACACGATTTATGTTTCTGTATTTGTTTCATAAACATTTCTTATATACTTATGTGCAAGTGATCCTATTCTATGATACATAGCCTGTCTCATACGTTTTAGCCGTTCTTCAGTTTTTACTTTTCCTTTATATTTTACAAAGAAACAAAAGTTATTATAAACTGTTACTATATATACAATTTTGTGCGTATATTTTAGTGACCAATAATGCATAAGTACAAGGGCGATGTACTTGAGGACAATATTATGGAAATGGAAGAGGATGTAGATGAAGACGAAATGGGAGATAAGATACTGCGTGAAGAGTTTGACAGAGCACTGAAAGACCTGAGTCGAAACAAGGCCCCGGGAGTAGACAACATTCCATTTGAACTACTGATGGCCTCGGGAGAGCCAGTCATGACAAAACTCTACCATCTGGTGAGCACGATGTATGAGACAGGCGAAATACCCTCAGACTTCAAGAAGAATATAATAATTCCAATCCCAAAGAAAGCAGGTGTTGACAGATGTGAAAATTACCGAACTATCAGTTTAATAAGTCACAGCTGCAAAATACTAACGCGAATTCTTTACAGACGAATGGAAAAACTGGTAGAAGCCGACCTCGGGGAAGATCAGTTTGGATTCCGTAGAAATGTTGGAACACGTGAGGCAATACTGACCTTACGACTTATCTTAGAAGAAAGATTAAGAAAAGGCAAACCTACGTTTCTAGCATTTGTAGACTTAGAGAAAGCTTTTGACAATGTTAACTGGAATACTCTCTTTCAAATTCTGAAGGTGGCAGGGGTAAAATACAGGGAGCGAAAGGATATTTACAGTTTGTACAGAAACCAGATGGCAGTTATAAGAGTCGAGGGACATGAAAGGGAAGCAGTGGTTGGGAGAGGAGTAAGACAGGGTTGTAGCCTCTCCCCGATGTTATTCAATCTGTATATTGAGCAAGCAGTAAAGGAAACAAAAGAAAAATTCGGAGTAGGCATCAAAATTCATGGAGAAGAAGTAAAAACTTTGAGGTTCGCTGATGACATTGTAGTTCTGTCAGAGACAGCAAAGGACTTGGATGAGCAGTTGAACGGAATGGACACTGTCTTGAAAGGAGGATATAAGATGAACATCAACAAAAGTAAAACGAGGATAATGGAATGTAGTCAAATTAAGTCGGGTGATGCTGAGGGAATTAGATTAGGAAATGAGAAACTTAAAGTAGTAAAGGAGTTTTGCTACACTCCTGGAAATGGAAAAAAGAACACATTGACACGGGTGTGTCAGACCCACCATACTTGCTCCGGACACTGCGAGAGGGCTGTACAAGCAATGATCACACGCACGGCACACCGGACACACCAGGAACCGCGGTGTTGGCCGTCGATGGCGCTAGCTGCGCAGCATTTGTGCACCGCCGCCGTCAGTGTCAGCCAGTTTGCCGTGGCATACGGAGCTCCATCGCAGCCTTTAACACTGGTAGCACGCCGCGACAGCGTGGACGTGAACCGTATGTGCAGTTGACGGACTTTGAGCGAGGGCGTATAGTGGGCATGCGGGAGGCCGGGTGGACGTACCGCCGAATTGCTCAACACGTGGGGCGTGAGGTCTCCACAGTACATCGATGTTGTCGCCAGTGGTCGGCGGAAGGTGCACGTGCCCGTCGACCTGGGACCGGACCGCAGCGACGCACGGATGCACGCCAAGACCGTAGGATCCTACGCAGTGCCGTAGGGGACCGCACCGCCACTTCCCAGCAAATTAGGGACACTGTTGCTCCTGGGGTATCGGCGAGGACCATTCGCAACCGTCTCCATGAAGCTGGGCTACGGTCCCGCACACCGTTAGGCCGTCTTCCGCTCACGCCCCAACATCGTGCAGCCCGCCTCCAGTGGTGTCGCGACAGGCGTGAATGGAGGGACGAATGGAGACGTGTCGTCTTCAGCGATGAGAGTCGCTTCTGCCTTGGTGCCAATGATGGTCGTATGCGTGTTTGGCGCCGTGCAGGTGAGCGCCACAATCAGGACTGCATACGACCGAGGCACACAGGGCCAACACCCGGCATCATGGTGTGGGGAGCGATCTCCTACACTGGCCGTACACCACTGGTGATCGTCGAGGGGACACTGAATAGTGCACGGTACATCCAAACCGTCATCGAAGCCATCGTTCTACCATTCCTAGACCGGCAAGGGAACTTGCTCTTCCAACAGGACAATGCACGTCCGCATGTATCCCGTGCCATCCAACGTGCTCTAGAAGGTGTAAGTCAACTACCCTGGTCAGCAAGATCTCCGGATCTGTCCCCCATTGAGCATGTTTGGGACTGGATGAAGCGTCGTCTCACGCGGTCAGCACGTCCAGCACGAACGCTGGTCCAACTGAGGCGCCAGGTGGAAATGGCATGGCAAGCCGTTCCACAGGACTACATCCAGCATCTCTACGATCGTCTCCATGGGAGAATAGCAGCCTGCATTACTGCGAAAGGTGGATATACACTGTACTAGTGCCGACATTGTGCATGCTCTGTTGCCTGTATCTATGTGCCTGTGGTTCTGTCAGTGTGATTATGTGATGTATCTGACCCCAGGAATGTGTCAATAAAGTTTCCCCTTCCTGGGACAATGAATTCACGGTGTTCTTATTTCAATTTCCAGGAGTGTATTTAGGGAGTAAAATAACCGATGATGATCGAAGTAGAGAGGATATAAAATGTAGACTGGCAATGGCAAGGAAAGCGTTTCTCAAGAAGAGGAATTTGTTAACATCGAGTATAGATTTAAGTGTCAGGAAGACGTTTCTGAAAGTATTTGTATGGAATGTAGCCATGTATGGAAGTGAAACATGGACGACAACTAGTTTGGACAAGAAGAGAATGGAAGCTTTCGAAATGTGGTGCTACAGAAGAATGCTGAAGATAAGGTGGGTAGATCACGTAACTAATGAGGAGGTATTGAATAGGATTGGGGAGAAGAGACGTTTGTGGCACAACTTGACTAGAAGAAGGGATCGGTTGGTAGGACATGTTTTGAGGCATCAAGGGATCACAAATTTAGCATTGGAGGGCAGTGTGGAGGGTAAAAATCGTAGAGGGAGACCAAGAGATGAATACACTAAGCAGATTCAGAAGGATGTAGGTTGCAGTAGATACTGGGAGATGAAGAAGCTTGCACAGGATAGAGTAGCATGGAGAGCTGCATCAAACCAGTCTCAGAACTGAAGACCACAACAACAACAACAATGCATGTCACCTGCTTCAGTGTTTGTCTCAGGTACCTGTTAATTCCGTACCTTACATTGGCATTGTTTTATTCTTAGTCTTGTAGTACAGGGTGACACACGGGGAACGGACGGTTTTTAATGGAATAATACTCAGCCATCTTTAAAATTAATGCATGCTTTTTTACACAAAAATCAAAGCTCATTATTTGCCATTTTAGTTAACAGAGTTATTTGTGAAAAATAATGTCGTCAAGGTGATGACCATCATTTCGAATGCAGGACTGAAGTCTCTTCACAAAATCCTCCATCACACGGACTAAAATCTCTGCAGGGATGACAGCAATTTCTTGAATGATTGAATTCTTCAACTCGTCCAAATTTTGTGGTTTGTGGTTATAGACAGAGTTCTTAAGGTACCCCCACAGAAGAAAGTCACATACTGACAAGTTGGGAGACCTGGGAGGCCATGGAACATTGCCAGAACGTCAGATAATCCGGCCAAGAAACATGCGTCTAAGAACTGTCATTGAAGTGTTTGCGGTGTGCGATGTTGCCCAATCCTGCTGGAACCAATCGTGTTTTAAAGGGATTCGTCGTCTTCTTAGTTCTGGTTTCAATAATGTTTCAAGCATACGAATGTAACGAACCGAATTAACAGTAACTGTGATCCCCGTTTTCTTCGATGGGGAGTAGCCTGCTGCAACATCTTTGGAATGGCGTTATAGTTACCATGGCGACCAGTGGCTTCTAAATGGTTTTCCAACAGGCCCAGAGAGAGCAATCCATGTACTGTCGAAACGATTTTTACTTATCTGATAGGTTTAATATTTTTAGATATTTTATCTGACAATAGCTGTTGTAAGTAGCTAAGTTCCATGTATTTTTATTTTTCATTCTTGCCATTGTTCTTTTAATTACGAAATTTTACGTTGTTATTTGACTTTTAACCCATTGGTTAGCGATGACCTCATTCTGTCAAAAGTGGGCGGAGCCTCCAGTATATAAGTAAGACGTGCACTGCTCTACCTAGCAGTGACCTACCACCTGAAGGAGGCGCCTGCTCATACAGCACTTTGGTAATTCATCGTTTTATAACTTTGTAGTTTTATATAATTTTCTTTAATGTATGTAGCCCTCTGATCAGATTTTGTATTTGACTTGTAGGTCTGAAGATGACCACAGGCGTGGTCGAAACCGGTTACCAGAATAAATAAATTTGTGATCAAGACCGATTTTAATAGTAACTGTTAGTACTAACATTGATCTCTCTCTGCATCCATGATGTGTTTAAAAGTGACTAAAAAATAGAAAAAATAAAAAAATAATGTACAGTAGTGAAATTTCGGGACTACATTTGGCTAGGTAACATATTCAAGAGATTAACGTTACAAGATCACAGGTCAATGTAAGCGTGAGAAAAGCCATTGCAAATGTACTGGTACGTTAATAACAGGTGTAACCGCCACAACGTTGAATACAAGCATGCAAAAGCGCACGCATTGTGCTGTACAGGTGCTGGATGTCAGTTTTTAGGATGGAGTTCCATGCCTGTTGCACTTGATCGGTCAACACAGGGACGAGTACCACTGTTTGAGGATGACACTGGAGTTGCCGTTCGATGATGTCCCGTCAACCTGTCGACACTTTTTAGAGCATATTGGGTTCCAACAACGGTATGTGGTCGAGCGTTATCCTGTTGGAAAAAATCCCCTGGAATGCTGTTGATGGATGCCAGCACAACAGGTCGAAGCACCAGACTGACGTTGAAATTTGCGGTCAGCGAGCGTGGGATAATCTCGAGAGTGCTCTTGTTGTCGTACGAAATCGCACCCCACGCCATAACAGCAGGTGTAAGTCTAACGTGCATATTTCAAATAACTTCCGGGAATTCAACCAGGTAACACTTTCAGCGACCGCCGATATTTCGGCGGGAGAACACCCCGCCATTTTCAAGGCAAACTGCAACGGACAGGCGGCGTACATGCAAATTTAATACCTCGGTTCTCGGACAGAAGCAGGAAAGATAACACACACACACACACTGAACACTAGTGCCACCAAAGATGACCAAAGTCAGAGCTATCGATAGTGAGACTATGAATTCGCAGGTGAGGCAGCATTGACTCTGTTCCTCTGTTTTTTGACAAGGAAGAGAGCCGGATTCCAAACAGAGTTTAAACAGAAACCTCCATCCCTGTTAACGAGGTTGCTCGCTAATTTAATCTCAACTGCCTCCCGAATCACACTGTCCCAATAGCTGGACGTGCATGCCAATATCTCGGTGTTATTATATAACATGGGGTGACCAGTATCCAAGCAATGTTCGGCAATAGCAGATCTATTTGGCTGCTGTAATCGGTGTGAGTACGTTTCCTGTAGACTGCATGTCCCAACTCACACCGACTTATACTTACAAGCTAATAGTTGTCACCATTCGGCTCAGCGTGAAGGGGTACTTCGTACCTTGGTACACAGGGCACATGTCGTTTCTGACGCTGAGACTTTGCCAGCTGAGCTGTCCAGCATTTCGTCAAAATGGTTACAGTGATAGACAGATTGAACGTGCGTTGCTCTATCGACCAACTGTACATCAGGTGATTGATGATAATTCTGAGTCAACACCTAAGTCTACTGCCTTCTTGCCTTACGTAGGAAACACGTCCAATAAGATCGGTCGTATTTTACGGAAATACGATGTGAAATGTGTTTTCCGACCTCCATCTAAAATTAGAGCACTTTTGAGTTCCGTTAAGGATGATCTTGGACTGCGTAAGGCGGGTGTATATCGTGTCCCTTGTAGCTGCGGCATGGCATATATTGGTCAAACTGTCAGGACCGTGGAGGACAGATGTACTGAGCATAAACGGCACACACGATTACAGCAGCCAAATAGATCTGATATTGCCGAACATTGCTTGGATACTGGTCACCCCATGTTATATAATAACACCGAGATATTGGCATGCACGTCCAGCTATTGGGACAGTGTGATTCGGGAGGCAGTTGAGATTAAATTAACGAGCAACCTCGTTAACAGGGATGGAGGTTTCTGTTTAAACTCTGTTTGGAATCCGGCTCTCTCCCTTGTCAAAAAACAGAGGAACAGAGTCAATGCTGCCTCACCTGCGAATTCATAGTCTCACTATCGATAGCTCTGACTTTGGTCATCTTTGGTGGCACTAGTGTTCAGTGTGTGTGTGTGTGTTATCTTTCCTGCTTCGGTCCGAGAACCGAGGTATTAAATTTGCATGTACGCCGCCTGTCCGTTGCAGTTTGCCTTGAAAATGGCGGGGTGTTCTCCCGCCGAAATATCGGCGGTCGCTGAAAGTGTTACCTGGCTGAATTCCCGGAAGTTATTTGAAAGTTGTATACGCCAGGAGAAACTCAGGTCTCACTAACGTGCATAGTTTGCAAACAGGTTGGTTGCAGGCTCTGAACTGGCCTCGTTCTAACCAACACACGGCAATCTTTCGTACCGAGGAAGAACTTTCATCAGAAAAAGGAACAGATTTCCACCCTTCCGTTCAGTGAGCCCTCGCCTGATACCAGTAAAACTGAGTAAACTCCTCCCGAACAGGCCGTGAAGGCCCAACGGCACCGACCGGCCGCCGTGTCTTCCTCAGAGCACAGACGTCACTGGATGCGGATATGGAGCGGCATGTGGTCAGCATGTAACGCCGGAAATGCATATCCTCCTATTTCCATCTATTGTACTATTTTTTTTCCTTGCTTTGTTACCTCAAGATATGACATTTCTGTCTCTTTGTATATTGTAATTGTTTTACTATTTGTATATTTATGCATTTATGTCGATGTATAATTGGTTTGTTTCGTAAATATTATTTGTATTTTTACGCTGGGTCTTGCCTAGGGAAAACTGCTATCGAACGATTACGTCGATAGGTCGTGTGAAGAATCAAAGTGTGTAGGATCTTTGGAAGTGTTAACTCTGCCGCGTGGAGCGCGGGCTGAGAGATGGAGTGTGGCGGGAGTAGCGAGTGGAGCAGGTGTGTTGTGTGACGCTCCCGCGAGTTGCCGCGCTTTCGGGGTTTGGCAGCATGTAATTGCGCTCGACTTGCGATGATAGTTTCCGACATGGTGTCGCGGACGGGAAACATTAACTAGTGCACATCAAGAGCCCGTTTCGTCTGGTGACCGTGTCGAGAAGAAGGCGCGCCAACATCCAGCTTCTGCAACAGCGACGGCCGACAATGAGTGACTGTCGCCACCTCCTCGATCGACGGCTTCAAACCTTCAATCAACCAACAAGGAAGACTGGAAGCACGTAAAGTTTTAGAGCTGTATGGCAGACCTCAGCTTTTAATCTTGTTCCATTTTCGTCACTATAATTACAGCAACTTAGCATGATCGTTTGTTGCTCATTGTCCCAATTGCATTACCAAGCAGGGTCCCTTCCTTTTCCGAAATGAACCCGAGTGTCGTTGAAATTTAAACGCCAGCACTAAAGTAATATAGCTAATTCTATTTCACTGCTTTAATTTCAAAGTTCAGTTAGCTGGCTACAATATTCAGATTACACAAGCACAAATTAAGAGTGCGAGTTTTGTTACCATATTTTAGCTTACCTGTGACTGCAGCTCAGCTTGGTACGTACTAAATTTTACTATTGTTAATTGTTCAGAATCATTTAATTCAGGCTCAAAGTTAAATCTCTTCTTTCTAAATTGCGTAGATTCAAGTAGCTTTTGAAATGATTGTTGAGGTAGTCCAAGACTAACCGTATTTTACTGAATTTCGATGTGCTTCAGAAAGAAAGCTCACTATTAACTTCAGTCACTAAATTAACTTTCGATTTTCCGGATTTATTAATTCTTTTGCTAAATTAAGTCAGGGTGTAGCGAAATTTATTACTTCTGACAAACTTTCAGTTTTCACACTACGCGTGTCAACCTTCAGTTGCCACGCTTCTAGTGCTAATTTATATGTGTAATAACCTTTCTTTTTCAGTTACTATAGTAATTGTCCTTAGGACTGGCGACCGTGATTTCCCCCAAATCTCAAATACCTAATTACCGCTAGTTAATTGTTAACGTAACGGCTGCACATTTACTTTCTTTATTAACTTTACCCCTTTTCAAAATTAATTTCCACCAGTTTCATTAGCACATTTCCTTTCATTTAGATGTAACCCTTTCCTCCCTCTTTACCGACAGGTTAACTTCGGTGACGATTGCTTTTCCAAAACTCCCATTAGGTACACGCGGTTTAATTTTTCACTGTCATTAAGGTCGGTAAGTGAGGGGGAGGTTACAAGCACACCTCTCTCCCGGCCGTCTGTCAGTTTCCGAGACCGGAGCCGCTACTTCTCAATCAAGTAGCACCTCAGTTTGCCTCGCAAGGGCTGAGTGCACCCCGCTCGCCAACAGCGCTCGGAAGGCCGGATGGTCACCCATCCAAGTGCCAGCCCAGGCCGACAGTGATTAACTTCGGTGATCTGACGGGAACCGGTGTTACCCACTGCGGCAAGGCCGTTGGCCGCCTGATACCACTGACGTCGCAAATGACTGTGGTTTCGGGTCATCTGGTTTCGGGGCGTCTGGTTCGGAGCTGTCCTTGAAGAAACCAATTTGTAACACTTCGTTGTGTCACTGTGGTGGCAAGTGCTGCTGTGGATGCAGTACGGTGCGGCAGAGCCATACGCCCAACACCATGGTCTTCACTCACGGTAGTGCCACGTGGCCGTTCAGCGACGTGCCTTATTGTGACGGTACATTCTCGTGAACACCACTGCCAGCAATCATGTACACTGGCTGAACTGCGGCCAGGTCTTTCTGCAATATCGCAGAAGGAACATCCAGTCTCTCATAGTTCACGTCCTCGTTCAATCTCAAGGACGTGTTGATAATGCCGTTGACTAACCTCAACTCACGACCGTTACAGCGATTATTTGAAGCAAAAGTGATCTGCACCGTCATGGTAGCGCAACTAGTGCCACCCTTATGCGACGGGCGTGATACTTGAATAATCTTGATAATCTTTGACGTATGTGATGCGGTGCTCTAGAGACCCTGTGCGACCTATTCACACATTGTGATGGATGCTGTGTATACAGGGCTATTACAAATGATTGAAGCGATTTCATAAATTCGCCGTAGCTCCATTCTTTGACATATGGTCACGGCACACTACAGATACGTAGAAAAACTCATAAAGTTTTGTTCGGCTGAAGCCGCACTTCAGGTTTCTGCCGTCCGAGCGCTCGAGAGCGCAGTGAGACAAAATGGTGACAGGAGCCGAGAAAGCGTATGTCGTGCTTGAAATGCACTCACCTCAGTTAGTCATAACAGTGCAACGACACTTCAGGACGAAGTTCAACAACGATCCACCAACTGCTAACTCCATTCGGCGATGGTATGCGCAGTTTAAAGCTTCTGGATGCTTCTGTAAGGGGAAATCAACGGGTCAGCCTGCAGTGAGCGAAGAAACGGTTGAACGCGTGCGGGCAAGTTTCACGCGTAGCCCGCGGAAAATTGGCTCATGCCACAACTGGAGACCGACAGCGCCGACTTCATCTTTCAACAGGATGGTGCTCCACCGCACTTCCATCATGATGTTCGGCATTTCTTAAACAGGAGATTGGAAAACCGATGGATCGGTCGTGGTGGAGATCATGATCAACAATTCGTGTCATGGCCTCCACGCTCTCCCGACTTAACCTCATGCGATTTCTTTCTGTGGGGTTATGTGAAAGATTCAGTGTTTAAAGCTCCTCTACCAAGAAACGTGCCAGAACTGCGAGCTCGCATCAGCGATGCTTTCGAACTCATTGATGGGGACATGCTGCGCCGAGTGTGGGAGGAACTTGATTATCGGCTTGATGTCTGCCGAATCACTAAAGGGGCACATATCGAACATTTGTGAATGCCTAAAAAAACTTTTTGAGTTTTTGTATGTGTGTGCAAAGCATTGTGAAAATATCTCAAATAATAAAGTTATTCTACAGCTGTGAAATCGCTTCAATTATTTGTAATAACCCTGTATATTACACCATTACAATACTGCTAATGTTATTTATATGTTTTTTTTAGGAGGGACTACCTTGGTAGAGTAAATACTTGTCTTAAGGCTTGAAGTGTAGTTGGCCAGCTTCGCCAGAAAAACTTTACTCGATGATTACCACTGTCCGCCAAGCGTGTCTTCGTTACGTTCTTATTTTATTTATTTTATATATTACAGACATATTTGTGTATGATGCCAGAACGCTTGTGTTTTTGATATCATAATAATATGGTTTTTCATTATTCCCCATTCGGTGAGGCCTATGGACGAAACGAGTGCCGTGCCGATGCGAGCGTACATGGAGTCACTGTGCATCTTCGTCCGCATGTCATTTTCTCCCCTGTTCCTGTGCCCTTCAGTTTGCTTCTGACCTGGCATTCCTTAATTCCATGTGCCTATGCAGGTTTTCGTACCTGATTCGTACCTTGCTCGTAACGAATGTATAGATGGTGAGAGACTCTATAGCAAGTCAATACGTTCTTTTTTTAGCGCTTACAGTACCTAAGACCATAGTGCTTAGACAGGTAAAGCCCAACACATAGGTTTTAATCGCTTGTCACATTGTACCTAAGTCGTGTTATAAACAGCTTTCTGTGTGCATATTCCTGACGTCCTTATATGAATAAAGGTAAATTATAATATGTAATTTTGTAAGGCGCTAATGGATAATGTCTGTGCCTCAGATGCTTTTACTTTGTAATTGACGTACTTTATAGTGATTATAGTATGTACAGGAAATGTATGCGCAAATGTGGGCTTTGCATGGGTATGCGACAAGCAGTTATAGTAAAGTTGTGTTTGAGTCGTAATGAGTGGTTAACCGTGGGACTGCGTGCGCGCTGCTTGGACAGCACCATCTGGTGGCCGGTTGCGGACCGCTAGAATCACAGCAGGTAAGCTTGCGCGGGATAGGGCAGTGATGATGCCGACCGGTGTTAGGCAGCAGTGGTAGTTTCATCTGGTGACTTCAGTTTTATATTTTACGGAAAGAACGACCGTGAGCGCATTTTTTATTATTTTTATTGGTTGTGACAATGATTGTATCAGATGGTCTGCCTCATGTGCCATGATATCCATATGGTTTTATAAATGTTAATCCACGTTTCAAGTATGTGGTTCTGTAATAATTGTAATGTATATAGTTAACTCATGTAAGCCCTCCCCCGCCCCCTGCTAAGCCTTCACTGTTGCGTCCCCCTACCCTCCATCTCTACACCCTTCTATTTCCATTCCCAAGGTGGCTTCCATCAACTCCCCCTCCCAGATGATGCCCTCTCTCCTCCTTATCTATCCCTCCTATCAACTCTGATTCCCCCCCCTCCTTTCCTCAGTCCTTTCCCTGGGCTCCCTCTCCCCCCCCTTCCATCCTGTTTTATCCCCGCCAAATCTCTCCCTACCTCCCTTCTCCCTCCCCCTTGAGTCGTGTTCCCCTCCTCTGCCTTCCCCACTCTCTGTCGCGTCTGCGCATCACCACCCACCCCTGTTATGGGTCCTCATCCTCCATTGGCTCCTTTCCCCCCTCCCCCCTTCGCTTTTCCTCTCCTTCCTCCTTTTTTTTCCCTTCATCTGTCCAGTTTCCCCCCATCTGCTCTCGGCTGTGGTATGCCATATTTGCCAACCTTTTAGTGCAGTGTTCCAGTGAATGTTCAGTGTTTTTTCGTCTTTCCATGTGTTGCGAACAGAATACATGCTGTCGGTGGGTGTGAATTTTATGTCTTTGGCGAACAGAAGCCAGACTGTCGCCGTGTTTTTTAATTGTCTGTCTATTATTTTACCTGCGTGCTTCATACGTATTTTATTAGCATCATCATCCCTTTATTTTATGTTATATGTTCCACGATTTTTTCGCCATGTTACCATTTCAGTCTCCGATTTTATCGCCTGTTTTTATTGTATATTTATCTTCACCTTTTTAAAAGTCTGTAGGCTGAAGAGCGGCAAGCTGCTGCCAGCCCGCCCTCTTCGGAGGGAATCGAAATTCAATAAAGAAAAAAAAAAGTAAGCCCTCCATCAAACCTGTTACGTTATACCTTCGCAGACAAGATGATGGCACCTTCAGAGTGCTGAAACCGGTAATATAGTAAACGATATTGAAGCGATCGTGGCTTTTATTTTAAAAGAGTGATCGCCGCTCGACACACCATGTGTGGACTGCAAAACTTTAATAATCATCTTTCAGATGTAGAAAGACGCCTGCCAACCTGCGTTTATGTCGCCCAACTTCTTCCCGGTTGTAACGGAACATATTAAAGGCTTTACTGTACCGAAGTATGCGATACCCTCCAAATTCAACCAGTTTAACGAGTATTTATGATTATAGAAAAGTTATTGTGTACGTTAACAATGATTGCATAACATGTCTCCATAAACAGTCAACCCATTTAATTATACTGAATAACTGACCCACACAAAAGTTTATATCACTTGATCACTGATACAGCAAATGTCATCATGTAAAAACACTAAGTTCATCTTAAATAATTAATATGAAGTACGAAAAATAGTGGCCAACTTTGGTATTTTAGATCTCCTTAAATAAAAATCACCCAGTGAAACCTATTTGTTCACTAGGAGCGGTTTTACTCAGTATTCACGAAATCAATCCTATTTTAGACGAAAACCAATGTAATTCTTAATAATTCATGTTATTTACTTATTTATGCAAATTAGAGAAGTCAATTGACAAACTTCTAAAAAACGGCCTTTTTGTAACAAAGAATTATTCTGTCAAGTCAACAAATCTGTCTGTCATTTTAATAACATGTTAAATTATGTCACTCGATGCAAATTAATAACTTTTCTGCACAAATTATGATAACAGATGTACATGTGACTTGTAAACTATATCTCTTTTTAGTAGTTCTTTGACAATGTTATAAATACGAGCAGCAAGAAGGGTCGAGAGGCAGTCGGCATGTCACTTTGGTAAAGTGTGTTTGTGTGTTATTGTTTGAGGTGGATAAACAATGCAAAGAACATGTAACGGAAGTACTACTTTGTGTTGAGTCATGGTCTTTGGTGGACAGTGGAATTAAGTTGGCCACCAGAGTAATAAATATTTGAAGTTTACATATTTGTTGGTTTCGCTCGTTCTTTATCATCAAAAGCACATAAAAAACACGGGACCTCATGTTTTTAACCCTAGACAACCAGATTTAGAGCCAGCATCAACATCGAGACACAGCAGCGATCCAGCAAGCAGCAGTGATTACTACAATGCATTTTAATGGCGCCAACCTAACATCAAGTGCTAACAAGCTCCGTAAATGGGAGTGAAATAGTGCGATTATAGCAATTAGCAATATCTACGACTAGGCGACCATTACACGGTGCTGCGATTTTTTTTACCGTCAGTGTAGATTGCAACGAGAAAAAGGCGTTTCAGTTTATGAAACGAATGTTTCCACTCCTTTTTTTGTATATCTAGCTGTGGAGCTACAGCACTGTGCTACACTCCTGGAAATGGAAAAAAGAACACATTGACACCGGTGTGTCAGACCCACCATACTTGCTCCGGACACTGCGAGAGGGCTGTACAAGCAATGATCACACGCACGGCACAGCGGACACACCAGGAACCGCGGTGTTGGCCGTCGAATGGCACTAGCTGCGCAGCATTTGTGCACCGCCGCCGTCAGTGTCAGCCAGTTTGCCGTGGCATACGGAGCTCCATCGCAGTCTTTAACACTGGTAGCATGCCGCGACAGCGTGGACGTGAACCGTATGTGCAGTTGACGGACTTTGAGCGAGGGCGTATAGTGGGCATGCGGGAGGCCGGGTGGACGTACCGCCGAATTGCTCAACACGTGGGGCGTGAGGTCTCCACAGTACATCGATGTTGTCGCCAGTGGTCGGCGGAAGGTGCACGTGCCCGTCGACCTGGGACCGGACCGCAGCGACGCACGGATGCACGCCAAGACCGTAGGATCCTACGCAGTGCCGTAGGGGACCACACTGCCACTTCCCAGCAAATTAGGGACACTGTTGCCACTGGGGTATCGGCGAGGACCATTCGCAACCGTCTCCATGAAGCTGGGCTACGGTCCCGCACACCGTTAGGCCGTCTTCCGCTCACGCCCCAACATCGTGCAGCCCGCCTCCAGTGGTGTCGCGACAGGCGTGAATGGAGGGACGAATGGAGACGTGTCGTCTTCAGCGATGAGAGTCGCTTCTGCCTCGGTGCCAATGATGGTCGTATGCGTGTTTGGCGCCGTGCAGGTGAGCGCCACAATCAGGACTGCATACGACCGAGGCACACAGGGCCAACACCCGGCATCATGGTGTGGGGAGCGATCTCCTACACTGGCCGTACACCACTGGTGATCGTCGAGGGGACACTGAATAGTGCACGGTACATCCAAACCGTCATCGAAGCCATCGTTCTACCATTCCTAGACCGGCAAGGGAACTTGCTGTTCCAACAGGACAATGCACGTCCGCATGTATCCCGTGCCACTCAACGTGCTCTAGAAGGTGTAAGTCAACTACCCTGGCCAGCAAGATCTCCGGATCTGTCCCCCATTGAGCATGTTTGGGACTGGATGAAGCGTCGTCTCACGCGGTCTGCACGTCCAGCACGAACGCTGGTCCAACTGAGGCGCCAGGTGGAAATGGCATGGCAAGCCGTTCCACAGGACTACATCCAGCATCTCTACGATCGTCTCCATGGGAGAATAGCAGCCTGCATTGCTGCGAAAGGTGGATATACACTGTACTAGTGCCGACATTGTGCATGCTCTGTTGCCTGTGTCTATGTGCCTGTGGTTCTGTCAGTGTGATCATGTGATGTATCTGACCCCAGGAATGTGTCAATAAAGTTTCCCCTTCCTGGGACAATGAATTCACGGTGTTCTTATTTCAATTTCCAGGAGTGTATTTGGAAATGAAGCGACGACAGCGGCAGGCGGCGGCCACCGACTCACCCCGAGGTCTACGTAGGAGGTGTAGAAGGGGTAGGGGATGACGACGATGAGGGCGAGCAGCCAGGTGACGAGGGCGCAGCCGGCGGCAGACAGCCGCGGCTTGGCCGGCGTCAGCACGGCGCGGTGGCGCTCCGCCGCCGCCAGCAGCAGAGTCAGCGTCGTCACGTGCAGCGGCACGTCCTGCAACACACAGCACAGCAGTCACTCTCCGCCTGAGAGAGCTGCCAGGCTCGAGACAACTGAGTTCTGCGAGCCTCTGCATCCACAGGATGTTGTCACTAAGGTGATTCTGCTGTGGTCCCTCTTCCAACGAAACAGGCTGCGTATCGGATACTACAGTACTGTTTTATACGTTGTATCAGATACTACAATACAGATTTCAGTTACTTATCACTCTCCCCGATGTTATTCAATCTGTATATTGAGCAAGCAGTAAAGGAAACAAAAGAAAAATTCGGAGAAGGTATTAAAATCCATGGAGAAGAAATAAAAACTTTGAGGTTCGCCGATGACATTGTAATTCTGTCACAGAGAGCGAAGGACTTGGAAGAGCAGTTGAATGGAATGGATGGTGTCTTGAAGGGAGGATATAAGATGAACACCAACAAAAGCAAAACGAGGATAATGGAATGTAGTCGAATTAAGTCGGGTGATGTTGAGGGTATTAGATTAGGAAATGAGACACTGAAAGTAGTAAAGGAGTTTTGCTATTTGGGCAGCAAAATAACTGATGATGGTCGAAGTAGAGAGGATATAAAATGTAGACTGGCAATGGCAAGGAAAGCGTTTCTGAAGAAGAGAAATTTGTTAACATCGAGTATAGATTTAAGTGTCAGGAAGTCATTTCTGAAAGTATTTGTATGGAGTGTACCCTTGTATGGAAGTGAAACATGGACGGTAAATAGTTTGGTCAAGAAGATGGTTCAAATGGCTCTGAGCACTATGGGACTCAACATCTTAGGTCATAAGTCCCCTACAACTTAGAACTACTTAAACCTAACTAACTTAAGGACATCACACACACCCATGCCCGAGGCAGGATTCGAACCTGCGACCGTAGCAGTCCCGCGGCTCCGTGGACAAGAAGAGAATAGAAGCTTTCGAAATGTGGTGCTACAGGAGAATGCTGAAGATTAGATGGGTAGATCACGTAACTAATGAGGAAGTATTGAATAGGATTGGGGAGAAGAGAAGTTTGTGGCACAACTTGACCAGAAGAAGGGATCGGTTGGTATGACATGTTCTGAGGCATCAAGGGATCACCAATTTAGTATTTGAGGGCAGCGTGAAGGGTAAAAATCGTAGGGGGAGACCAAGAGATTCAGAAGGATGTAGGTTGCAGTAGGTACTGGGAGATGAAGAAACTTGCACAGGATAGAGTAGTATGGAGTGCTGCATCAAACCAGTCTCAGGACTGAAGACCACAACAACAACAACATCACATATTACTGTATCGTTGCAGAGCAATGTTCAAGCTATTAAAAAACTACATTCGTCCTTGAATCGGATACTACGCAAGCTGGCAGTCTCAAACTTGACGTACATTCACCGAGACAACTGAGTTCTGCGAGCCACTGCACGAAGCATTGTAGGGCAGAACATCCACAGGATGCTGTCATGAAGGTGATTCTGCTGTGGTCCTAACGAAATAAGTCGTGTATCGGATACTACAATACTGCTCTGTACCTTGTATCAGGTGCTACAATATAGATTTCAGCCGCTTATCAGATATTACTATATCGTTCAGAGCAGTGTATCAGATATTACAATACTGCATTCTTCCTTGAGTCGGATACTACGGAGTGTTCAGGAAGTCTCTCCGCAGTGCCGTATGATTGCTAGCCGCCCGTGCCGTATGCCCCAGTGAATATACCGAAATGAAACCCAGTGAAATACAAGCTATTAATTTATTGAATATTCATTTTTACTTACAAAGTTTTTCATTAAATGTTGAAAGCGCCCCCCCCCCCCCCCCCCCCCGTTGTTGAATATACAATTGAATTCGTGTAATAATGTTTCCGAACACAAGCTGTAACATTTCTTCTGTAGCAGAAGCAGTGAAACTCGATATTGCAGTTCATCGATGGATTTCGGACGGTTTTTATAGACAGTTTCTGTCGCTACACCCCAGAAGAAAAAGTCAGGTGGTGTTAGGTCAGGCGATCGTGGAGGCCAAACAAAGTCCCTGTGATATTATCCGATAGGCTGTGTATCGGATACTACAAAACCGTTTTATGCATTGTATCAGTTACCAGAAAACAGATTACACAGAGCAGTGTATCAGATATTACAATACTGCATTCTTCCTTGAGTCGGATACTACGGAGTGTTCAGGAAGTCTCTCCGCAGTGCCGTATGATTGCTAGCCGCGCGTGCCGTATGCCGCAGTGAATATGCCGAAATGAAACTCAGTGAAATAAAAGCTATTAATTTACTGAATATTCATTTTTACTTACAAAGTTTCACATTAAATGTCGAAAGCCCCCCCCCCCCTCTGTTGTTGAATACACAATTCAATTCGTGTAATAATGTTCCCGAACACAAACTGTAACATTTCTTCTGTAGCAGCAGCAGTGAAACTCAATATTGCAGTTCATCGATGGATTTCGGACGGTTTTTATAGACAGTTGCTTTCGCTACACCCCAGAAGAAAAAGTCAGGTGGTGTTACGTCAGGCGATCGTGGAGGCCAAAGTCCCTGTGATAGGCTGTGTATCGGATACTACAATACCGTTTTATGCGTTGTATCAGTTACCAGAAAACAGATTTCAGCTACTTATCAGATATTACTATATCGTTGAAGACCAATGATCAGATATTACAATACTGCATTCGTCCTTCAATCGGATACTACGGGGTGTTCAAGAAGTCTCTCCGCAGTGCCGTATGATTGCTAGCCGCGCGTGCCGTATGCCGCATTGAATATGCCGAAATGAAACTCGGTGAAATAAAAGCTATTAATTTATTGAATATTCATTTTTACTTACAAAGTAAGTACAAATCGCGTCCTCTTGGGTAAAATATTCCGGAGGTAAAATAGTCCCCCATTCGGATCTCCGGGCGGGGACTACTCAAGAGGATGTCGTTATCAGGAGAAAGAAAACTGGCGTTCTACGGATCGGAGCGTGGAATGTCAGATACCTTAATCGGGCAGGTGGGTTAGAAAATTTAAAAAGGGAAATGGATTGGTTAGAATTGATATACTGAGAATTAGTCAAGTTCGGTGGCAGGAGGGACAAGACTTCTGGTCAGGTGACTACAGGGTCATAAACACAAAATCAAATAGGTGTAATGCAGGAGTAGGTTTAATAATGAATAGGAAAATAGGAATACGGGTAAGCTACTACAAACAGCATAGTGAACGCATTATTGTGGCCAATATAGATACAAAGCCCACACCTACTACAGTAGTACAAGTTTATATGCCAACTAGCTCTGCAGATGAAGAAATTGAAGAAATGTATGATGAAATAAAAGAAATTATTCAGATAGTGAAGGGAGATGAAAATTTAATAGTCATGGGTGACTGGAATTCGAGTGTAGGAAAAGGGAGAGAAGGAAACGTAGAAGTGAATATGGATTGGGGCTAAGAAATGAAATAGGAATCCGCCTGATAGAAATTTGCACAGAGCACAACTTAATCATAGCTAACACTTGGTTTAAGAATCATGAAAGAAGGTTGTATACCTGGAAGAAGCCTGGAGATACTAAAAGGTATCAGATAGATTATATAATGGTAAGACAGAGATTTAGGAACCAGGTTTTAAATTGTAAGACATTTCCTGGGGCAGATGTGGATTCTGACCACAATCTATTGGTTATGAACTGCAGATTGAAACTAAAGAAACTGCAAAAAGGTGGGAATTTAAGGAGATGGGACCTGGATAAACTGAAAGAACCAGAGGTTGTAGAGAGTTTCAGGGAGAGCATTAGGGAACAATTGACAGGAATGGGGGAAAGAAATACAGTAGAAGAAGAATGGGTAGCTTTGAGGGATGAAGTAGTGAAGGCAGCAGAGGATCAAGTAGATAAAAAGACGAGGGCTAGTAGAAATAGTATTGAATTTAATTGATGAAAGGAGAAAATATAAAAATGCAGTAAATGAAGCAGGCAAAAAGGAATACAAACGTCTGAAAAATGAGATCGACAGGAAGTGCAAAATGGCTAAGCAAGGATGGCTAGAGGACAAATGTAAGGATGTAGAGGCTTATCTCACTAGGGGTAAGATTGATACTGCCTACAGGAAAATTAAAGAGACCTTTGGAGATAAGAGTACCACTTGTATGAACATCAAGGGCTCAGATGGAAACCCAGTTCTAAGCAAAAAAGGGAAAGCAGAAAGGTGGAAAGAGTATATAGAGGGTCTATACAAGGGTGATGTACTTGAGGACAATATTATGGAAATGGAAGAGGATGTAGATGAAGATGAAATGGGAGATACGATACTGCGTGAAGAGTTTGACAGAGCACTGAAAGACCTGAGTCAAAACAAGGCCCCCGGAGAAGACAACATTCCATTGGAACTACTGACGGCCTTGGGAGAGCCAGACCTGACAAAACTCTACCATCTAGTGAGCAAGATGTATGAAACAGGCGAAATACCCTCAGACTTCAAGAAGAATATAATAATGCCAATCCCAAAGAAAGCAGGTGTTGACAGATGTGAAAATTACAGAACTATCAGTTTAATAAGCCACAGCTGCAAAATACTAACGCGAATTCTTTACAGACGAATGGAAAAACTAGTAGAAGCTGACCTCGGGGAAGATCAGTTTGGATTCCGTAGAAATACTGGAACACGTAAGGCAATACTGACCTTACGACTTATCTTAGAGGAAAGATTAAGGAAAGGCAAACCTACGTTTCTAGCATTTGTAGACTTAGAGAAAGCTTTTGACAATGTTGACTGGAATACTCTCTTTCAAATTCTAAAGGTGGCAGGGGTAAAATACAGGGAGCGAAAGACTATTTACAATTTGTACAGAAACCAGATGGCAGTTATAAGAGTCGAGGGGCATGAAAGGGAAGCAGTGGTTGGGAAGAGAGTAAGGCAGCGTTGTAGCCCCTCCCCGACGTTATTCAATCTATATATTGAGCAAGCAGTGAAGGAAACAAAAGAAAAATTCGGAGTAGGTATTAAAATCCATGGAGAAGAAATAAAAACTTTGAGGTTCACCGATGACATTGTAATTCTGTCAGAGACAGCAAAGGACTTGGAAGAGCAGTTGAAAGGAATGGACAGTGCTTTGAAAAGAGGATATAAGATGAACATCAACAAAAGCAAAACGAGGATAATGGAATGTAGTCGAATTAAGTCGGGTGATGCTGAGGGAATTAGACTAGGAAATGAGACACTTAAAGTAGTAAAGGAGTTTTGCTATTTGGGAAGCAAAATAACTGATGATGGTCGAAGTAGAGAGGATATAAAATGTAGACTGGCAATGGCAAGGAAAGCGTTTCTGAAGAAGAGAAGTTTGTTAACATCGAGTATAGATTTAAGTGTCAGGAAGTCATTTCTGAAAGTATTTGTATGTAGTGTAGCCACGTATGGAAGTGAAACATGAACGATAAATAGTTTGGACAAGAAGAGAATAGAAGCTTTCGAAATGTGGTGCTACAGAAGAATGCTGAAGATTAGATGGGTAGATCACATAACTAATGAGGAAGTATTGAATAGGATTGGGGAGAAGAGAAGTTTGTGGCACAACTTGATCAGAAGAAGGGATCGGTTGGTAGGACATGTTCTGAGGCAACAAGAGATCACCAGTTTAGCATTGGAGGGCAGCGTGGAGGGTAAAAATCGCAGAGGGAGACCAAGAGATGAATACACTAAGCAGATTCAGAAGGATGTAGGTTGCAGTAAGTACTGGGAGATGAAGAAGCTTGCACAGGATAGAGTAGCATGGAGAGCTGCATCAAACCAGTCTCAGGACTGAAGACCACAACAACAACAACTTACAAAGTTTCACATTAAATGTCGAAAGTGTCCCCCCCTGTTGTTGAATACACAATTGAATTCGTCTAATAATGTTTCCAAACACGAGCTGTAAGATTTCTTCTCTAACAGAAGCAGTGAAACTGGATATTGCAGTTCATCGATGGATTTTGGACGGTTTTTATAGACAGTTGCTTTCTCTGCACCCCAGAAGAAAAAGTCAGGTGGTGTTAGGTAGGCGATCGTGGAGGCCAAAGTCCCTGTGATAGGCTGTGTATCGATACTACAATACGGTTTTATACGTTGTATCAGATACTACAATACAGATTTCAGCCACTTATCAGATATTATAATATCGTTGCAGAGCAATGTATCAGATGTTACAATACTGCATTTGTCCTTGAATCGGATACTACGGGGTGTTCAAGAAGTCTCTCCGAGTGCCGTATGATTGCTAGCCGTACGTGCCGTATGCCGCAGCGAATATTCCGAAATGAAATTCAGTGAAATACAAGCTATTAATTTATTAAATATTCATTTTTAATTACAAATTTTCACATTAAATGTTGAAAGTGTCCCCCCTGTTGTTGAATACACAATTCAATTCGTGTAATCATGTTTCCAAACGCAAGCTGTAACATTTCTTCTGTAACAGAAGCAGTGAAACTGGATATTGCAGTTTTCAATTCATCGATGCATTTGGGACGGTTTTTATAGACAGTTGCTTTCGATGCACCCCAGAAGAAAAAGTCCGGTGGTGTTAGGTCAGGCGATTGTGGAGGCCAATGTCCCTGTGAAATTATGCGATCACCAAAACCATCAGCAAGCAGTGACATTGAAACGCGAGCTGTATGCGCAGTTGCACCATCTTGTTGAAAATAACCGTTCAGTGTTTCACTTAACCCAACTTCTCATATGAATGGGTACAGGATATCACTGGAGTATCATTGTACGTTTATTGTTTCGTTGAAAAATATGGGACCCACACTCCGACGTCTAGAAATTGCAATCCAAACTCCTATTTTCACAGAATGAAGTGGTTCCCCATGAATACACAATGGATTTGCAGTACTCCATATAAGAGAATTTTGCGAGTTCATGTACCCGGATAAATCAAACCACGCCTCATCAGCGAAAAACGATTTATTAAGAATATCCCTTCCATTTTATTGTACGAAATTTTTAGACCATTGACAATAATGCAGTCTCTTGCCATGATCAGTATTTTTCAGTTCTTGCACGACAGTCACTTTGTATGGGAAAAGTTCTAATTTTTTCCTTACAGCTGTGTGGACCGTTTAGACACTAACATCGATTGGTGGGCGAGTTTTCTTACCGACTTGTTCGGACTCATGGACATTTTATCGGAAATATCGAGTAGTTTATCCTCAGACAAAACGCTAGGACGAACACTTCTCGGTGCATCTGTCACTGAACACGTACTTCGAAATTTGTTAATGAAATCTCGCACAGTATCGCGTTGTGGGAGTGTTATCTCCGGGAAAACTGAATTAAATGTTTGACGACCTGAAACTGTGTATTTACCGCCAGATTTGAACACTTGTTCGACTAAAAACAGACGTTCTTCAATGGTTAGCATCTTAACAGTGACAAAAACGAAAGAAACGAACAAATAAACTAAATTTAAACGTTCACGTCAACACGTAACGACACACTCCAACGATACTACTGACGCTGGCTGAGATAAACGAAACAGTGGAATGTTGGGAGAGTTCACTTGAAGGGAAGTATCCCAGGCAGGCGAACAATCATACGGCACTGCGGAGAGACTTTTTGAACATGCCGTATAATATCGTTTTCCGTGTGTCAGGTCCTCCAATAATTCCGTGAACTGTCAAATGTTGGCAAAGAAAAGCTGTAGATGAAGAAATACCCATAGGAGTAGTATTCTTGGCGTTTATAACTATCGAATCGGTACGCATCTGGCAGCGTTCACTACCTATTATATTCCAAATCGCCACGCATAAAAACGGGTTTCTTCTGAGTCTGATACCTCGGGGTCTATAGGTGATGGAAAGGTAGGGCCAATCGTCTTGCATAATTAGTGCGAGGTTCCTTCGGTATTTTACCATTTTTGTGCCAAAAACGATCCCGGATTTTTCCATTTTTTCATGCCAAAACCCAGTCGCGGGTTCCAAGACGACTATGCACAGCAAATGGCTGATATTTTTACGATGTACCCCTTAGATCCCGACGTCGAGCAACCTTGAAAAGTTTTCTTCGCGTCTGTACCTGTTTCCAAGATACAGAGCTTCATAGTTACCCCACTCGTACAAGTATAACACTCACCTAAGGTCCGGCGTGAGGAGAAAATGTTATAACTCTATAAACTATAAAGTGACGTAACACTGAGAAATACACTGCACAGCGTGTCTGCTATCTTCATAATGGTTCTGGGAGCAGCGTGTTGCAGTACTGACGTACATGCAAAATTTTTGTGCACGCAACATACAATGTGAGGTGTAAAATTACTTCTGCATTAGTTCAGTTTCACAGAAGTAAAGTATCAAACTTTTACTGACCCATTTTCCAGTCAGAGTCGTTTCAACAGGAGCAGATTCGCTTTTTTGTGCTCCGAGGGGAGCATTTTTCCGCTGGTTGCATTATGTTCAGTTTATCTGATCACGTGTTGTCAAAGGAAAGACATGTTTCTGGTGTACAGTACTTACAATTATGCTTTCTGCCATCAGTATGTCTAGAAATAATATTCTGAAAAGCAATTAAATTGTGACTAGTACCGCACTTGACTCACTGCAACAATGACCATGTCTTCTGTAAAATCCGAAAAGGCAGCGCACTATTAAGGAATACAAATTGACACACAAACTGATGAAACAGTTTCAAAGAATATTTTTTTTTAAAAGGTTGTTACCGTTCGTAATTTGAACTCAGTGGATTGCTTAGAGAAAAAAGTAAACACGGGGAATTTTGGGTTATACCAGAAATGAAAATTTGGGCATAAACGTCACGAATTACATAAATTCCAGGTCAAATCAAAATTCTGAGAAACACTAATTGACCTAAGTACTGCTACTACCGGCGTGTTTGCTTTTCACAAAAAACATGAAATGTAATATTCAGGGAAAGAGAACAATAAATTGTAATTTTGTCTTTACGAGTATCACAAACAACCTGTGATCAAGTATCATGTGCAGTTGGAAACAGGAACGTTAAACTGTATTTCTTTAGATTGTGATCATTATACAGAAGTGGAGATATTGTATTATAGCTACCATCATCTGTTTAATACTTAACCCAAATTTCAACAATTATAAGACACCTGTACAAAGAAGTCCATATATAAAAACTGTGTTCACGTTGGATATGTATGCCCTGTTCTGGCAGGGAAAAACGGAGAAGGGAGTCGTCACTGAGGAGGAAGATGTGTTTCACAATTTTTACATATCTATAGTGAAAGCAATGTAAACGTGCAAGCTGAAACTTTAATGTGTTTGATACATAGCTGCAGCAAGAAACTACAAATGAACAATGAAGACTTTTGTAACTAATGGCATTCTCTGAATTTTTTGAAATTAACATCACAAAATCCATTATGCAAATATTTGCAGTGCTGCGAATATGAACTTACATTGCGCTCCCTCATTTTCCAGGACATGAACGGAGTCTAAAGTACTGTACTCACGTCAGGTGTGATGGCACATGCGATGTCCACCGAATACCCTAGGGGAGGTCACATTACCTACTTACGTGAGGCCTACCTGTAGCAAGGCAGCGTCAGATCCCTCCCCATAAGACCGCCGACTAAGCTCTCACGAAATTACACTACTGGCCATTAAAATTACTACACCAAGAAGAAATGAAGATGATAAACGGGTATTCATTGGACGAATATATTATACTAGAACTGACATGTGACTACATTTTCACACAATTTGGGTGCATAGATCCTGAGAAATCAGTACCCAGAACAACCACCTCTGTCCGTAATAACGGCCTTGACACGCCTGGGCATTGAGTAAAACAGAGCTTGGATGGCGTGTACAGGTACAGCTGCCCATGCAGCTTCAGCACGATACTACAGTTCATCAAGAGTAGTGACTGGCGTATTGTGACGAGCCAGTTGCTCGGCCACCATCGACAAGACGTTTTCAGTTGGTGAGAGATCTGGAGAAAGTGCTGGCCAGGGCAGCAATCGAACATTTTCTGTATCCAGAAAGGTCTGTACAGGACTTGCAACATGCGGTCGTGCATTATCCTGCAGAAATGTAAGGTTTCGCAGGGATCGAATGAAGGGTAGAGCCACGGGTCGTAACATATCTGAAATGTAACGTCCAGTGTTCAAAGTGCCGTCAATGCGAACAAGAGGTGGCCGAGACGTGTAACCAATGGCACCCCATACCATCACGCCAGGTGATACGCCAGTACGGCGATGACGAATACACGCTTCCAATGTGCGTTCACCACCATGTCACCAAACACTGATGCGACCATCATGATTTGTAAACAGAACCTGGTTTCATCCGAAAAAATGATGTTTTGCCATTCGCGCACCCAGGTTCGTCGTTGAGTGCACAATCGCAGGTGCTCCTGTCTGTGATGCAGCGTCAAGGGTAACCGCAGCCATGGTCTCCGAGCTGATAGTCCCTGCTAGTGCAAACGTCGTCGAACTGTTCGCGCAGATGGTTGTTGTCTGTTGACTCAGGGATCGAGACGTGGCTGCACGATCCGTTACAGCCATGCGGATGCCTGTCATCTCGACTGCTAGTGATACGAGGCCGTTGGGAACCAGCACGGCGTTCCGTATTACCCTCCTGAACCCACCGATTCCATATTCTGCTAACAGTGATTGGATCTTGACCAACGCGAGCAGCAATGTCGCGATACGATAAATCGCAATCGCGATAGGCTACAATCCGACCTTTATCAAAGTCGTAAACGTGATGGTACGCATTTCTCCTCTTTACACGAGGCATCACAACAACGTTTCACCAGGCAACGCCGGTCAACTGCTGTTTGTGTATGAGATATCGGTTGGAAACTTTCCTCATGTCAGCACGTTGTAGGTGTCGCCACGGGCGCCAACCTTGTGTGAATGCTCTGAAAAGCTAATTATTTGCATATCACAGCATCTTCTTCCTGTCGGTTAAATTTCGCGTCCGTAGCACGTCATCTTCGTGGTGTAGCAATTTTAATGGCCAGTAGTGTATTCACCCACTCTCGTTCCCCTGTAGCCTTACCTGTCAAATTCATTGCTTTCTGGAGCGAAGAACAGTCGCAGCACGCTGCATTCGTCATTCTCTTCAGATTATTTTATCATCGATATTAGAAGTGTGGGGTGTAAGCAAAGCGCTACCTTCCGTTTGGTCGATTATAAAGAGTGATCCAGATCGCCAACGCCAAAATTTCAGAGTTGGTTGAGGATGTGTTCTGGCTATTTTTATAGATGACCCGTGGTCTGTGGTGGATAGTGCAATGTGAGTTGTGGCCTATCTTACTGGAACCACACCCACACACAGGCACACACACACACACACACACATAAAGATAAGGGACGATGTCTTTCCATAACGGGGGAGGAATCAGCTCTGTCAACCAATCAAGGGATACACCCACCGACATGTTTACTGAATGTTGATTGATCTACCCAACGACAAAGTGATCTACCAAAGTGTTTGGCTCCATCAGTTCCGGTTTCCATTCCTCCAACTGATACATACGCTCTTTCACACCGTCCTAGAAAGTTTGCGTTACCATCACGGATACACCCTGTGTAACTAGATCTGCACGTTGCAATCCATCTCAAATTTCGAGGCTACTCTACTTCGTGTTTTTTCTGTTTCATTCGCAAATAGCTCACAGGAAGAACTACTGTCGGTGAGCACGTTTATGACTTAATTCCGGAACAATCGAACTGCCGCATAAAAATAAGAAAATGGAGATCCGTTAGAGAGATAGATTTGCGGCGGAGTTGCTGAAGATTTCGTACGTTGGGACATAACTTACTAGTAACTTAAAAACAGTTAGGTCTTCTATTAAATTAACTTCTGCGAATCACACGCACTTGCATGAAATATATCTGCAATTGCGAATACGGACAATCTTTAGCGGTATGGTGGAATGACAACAATGAAAATTTGTGCCGTACTGGGATCCGAACCCGGATACGTTAAGCAGTTGCCTTCAGCGCTTTGACTCTCGGCCAGATCCAAACTCCCACATCGACAGCCCATGGAGAAAACGGGTTAAATCACATTTCGTACATTTCTCAGAAGATTTAAACTAGCAAGATTAAAAAAAAACACTTCAATCGAGCGTAAGTAATATAACTATGATTCCAAATTTAATCACTGATCACTGTAGAGCAAGTACATTACGAAAAAATGACAAATGAAATTATATGACAAAAAAGGCAGTAGATGGAAAGGAAGTACTTGTTTACCGCAAAAAGCATGTGGTAAGTCCGCTACTTTTTGGTAAGCTTTTGTCGCTTCATTGTGTTACCTAGCATTGGAAGTTACTTTTTGTTCGACCCTTGATTTTGGTTCGTCGTGTAAAAGTCTGGAATAGATAGTTCTTGTACCTTGACCACAAAGCTGTTCAACTTCTTGAATGTATGGGTATTTTTCATAAGGTATTGGCAGCAGATCTGAAGATATACCCACAGATTTAGTTATTTGCTAAACAATCGTGATTTATCTTTCAAAAAGTTTCATATTACAAAATTCTTACCGTTATATGCTCTTTGAGGCCGCAAGAATTTCTCTGCTCCCTAGGCCTAAGTTATATACTATTTATTGCCTACACAAACCGAAATATACTTCATGGACATTTAATTGAAACTATCTGAACAGCATTACCCTAACTTTTATTGCACTCCCGGTTGATACACAAGTTCGACGTCTAGTTGGAGACCAAGAGAATGTTCCAAACGTACTGGTGTTCAAGCTCCATTGTAAGTAATCCAATCCTGTATTACCTTCCTTCACAACTAGAGCTTCTCTCAGCTTACTTTTGGATCACGGACCTCACTCACACAGCGTGTTTCTGTAAGAGCGTGCAAAAATGTAAAAAACAAAGAGAATGCTCCATTGAACAATGTGAGGTAGGGAGCCTGGTGTTGGAGAAGCCAGCTTCAGGAGATTTGGAAGTAAACTTGTCTACCGCTTTGTCTGGAATTACTGTTTTCCAGTTTATTTACAACCAACATGCGTACAACTTTACACGTACTGTTCTGTTTATTTTGAAACGTCATTTGATTTTGAAACAGCAGTTCTTTTTTTCTAACTACTGAAGGCACTAACTACTGACAGGCATAGTTGGCAAATGAAAGATTTTGATGGCGAACAAACAATGTATTTACCTTAATAATGTTCAAAAGTCATCACATATATATATCAGTTCATGATATCCAGTATTACAAATTAACTCTCTCTGATGGACACACGTCCACATCGCCCGCTCTCAAAATTCTGCCATCTCTCTCCCCACATCCACCACTGCTGGCGGCTCACCTCCAACTGCGCATCGCTACGCGCTGTTCACATCCAACTGCCCAACACTACAATAGCGAATATTCCAACAATGCCAACTAGCCACAGATTGCACACAGCACAGTCAGTGATTTTCATACAGAGCGCTACGTGGTGTTACCAACATAAAAACCTAAACAGCCTACTTATAATTTACATGTACATTCTTTGTTTCCTACAAAGAAACAAGGAGGACGAGCCGGATTACTAGGAAGCCATGATGTAGGTTTTCGTTATTTTACTTGTCCATAAGGAGGCTCTGTTGTGTAGTATTTACATTGTCCCACGACAGAACGTGCTACAAATGGATGACAGACCGATTCATTACTCATAAGGGAACCTCCCCATCGCACCCCCCTCAGATTTAGCTATAAGTTGGCACAGTGGATAAGCCTTGAAAAACTGAACACAGATCAATCGAGAAAACAGGAAGAAGTTGTGTGGAACTATGAAAAAAATAAGCAAAATATAGAAACTGAGTAGTCCATCTGGAGAATAAGCAATAACAAGGATAAACCGGGTCTCAGGAGCGCCGTGGTCCCGTGGTTAGCGTCAGCAGCTGCGGAGCGTAGTGGATCTTGGTTCAAGTCCTCCCTTGAGTGAAAATTTCAATTTTTTATTTTCAGACAATTATCATCTGTCCTTCCGATGCGAGGTAACTGCGGCGTAGTATCGGGACGCTACACCTAAACAAACATCCAAACACACGTCAGTCGACTACAGCGCACGGAAGAGAGAGTATTCCTGCTAAGGAGGCTCCCTGGCTGGCAGTTGACTGTTCGCTACTTTGGACGAGAGTGCATTAAATACGTGAGATGTATTCCGTGGGCAATGTGAATCCAGAAAATATAGCTCGCGACCTCAATAACAAGGTCAATCATATTTTCCGAACTGTGAGTTTGCGGTGCGGTCGCAAAACACACACTAAACTTATTACAGTGAACAAAGACGTCAATGAACGAACGGGCAGATCATAACTTTGCGAAAATAAAGAAAGTAAACTTTTCACTCGAGTGAAGACTTGAACCAAGGACCTCTCATTCCGCAGTTGCTCACGCTAACCACGGGACCACGGCGCTCCTGAGCTCACACTGTCCTTGAAGTTGCCTATCTTGCGCATGGACTACTCAGTTTGTATATTTTGCTTATTTTTTTCATAGTTCCACACAACTTCTTCCTGTTTTTCTCGATTGATTTGTGTTCAGTTTTTCAAGGCCTATCCACTGTGTCAACTTATAACTAAATCTGAGGGGGGGGGGGGGGGGGGTGCGATGGGGAGGTTCCCTTGTCAGTGTTATTCGGAGACGTACAGTTGGAGGAGTACCGGTACAGTTTCGTAGAACTCACTCACACGCAGTTTGTTTATGGGGAAGTGCAGAGGAGAGAGATATTCGCGACTTTCACAACGCCTCACAGTCACATTGGGAATTCCGGAGGTAGGTGTCGTTTCTGTAGATTGGCCTTCCACTTCGCAATACCAGAGGCCATCCCATTTAACGGCCGCTCGGCCTTCGGTGTGGCCAGCAGCCGAATGACTTTCACCCGCAGTCGCCAGTTCCTTTCTACAGCGTTTCTTGACTCACCTTCTTTGAATTAGGCCATCTGAATGTATACCCTCCACTTCACATGATATTTAGGACAGTAAGAAAGTCTTCATATACAGTATTTGAAGTCAAAAGGCATTACTTTTTAACTGCCGCGTGGAATCAAATTTGTTTTCTAACCTATGAACCACAATAAGAAGCCTCTATATGAGAGCAAGTTCCATAATCTTGAAACTTTGTAGCTGAACAACATAGGCAAACGGTGAAGAAAGCTTTTAAAACGAAGTAACACACCATTTTTTTGTACAATTTTTTACAACTGTGGCCATTACTAGTTTTGTTCTTATATTTTTCGAATAATATTTCAAATAATAATTTGAAGTTGAAATTCCGGTGTCAGCAGGTGCACCAGCGCATATATTGTAACTACTACTCGTCTTCTTTGTTTTATAACAACATTACCACACTTTTTTTTATACCTTATAGTGCATGTGTTTAATACAATGCCCAGTCACGGTTACAAAAACTGCTTTTGTCATATTTGTGGTTAATTTAGGATTAAGAGATATCAGAGGAACATTACGGATTTCGTGAAAACTGTAGTCCCAATCCTTTGTATATAACTTAGCGATCAGGATAAATAGTGTGCACAACGTGAGGAATAAGAAATTGAAAGAATGCGTGGATGTAGGATCTGATATTCAAAATCCCAGTTTTGTTAAGAAATAACTGAAAGTGAGTGTTAGCCATCGTTCGTAGAGGTTTTAACTACGTCTTTAGGTAGCAACAGCAGCCCATATATTCCAGTTTTACCCAATGTACTGAAAAAGTTCAAAAAGCTACGCTGTCTGATGAGCCTAAGGCTTCACTTTCTGAACACTTACTTCCGTTTTTCGCTGAGAATTTGAGCTGTATCAGTGAGGAACAAGACCAGTGTTTCCATTAAGACGTCATAGTGATTGAAGACAGTATCATGGTTGCTGGAATACCAGTACAACAGGTAATTCATTGGAGAAGAAACTATATTATTGGGTTCATCCGTTAAGTTCGTAGCGCTTCTTCGTAAGCTCAACAAACACAACATACGCACATAACACCGACTTTATTCACCAGTAATATTGAGTCGTGGTCGGCTCGCGGTAATGCCGTTTTTCCTTTTGGGCATTTTGTCACCATCGAGTAGCGTCTTATTCCTCACTTAGTTACTATCTGAGTGAGTTGCTGACTTGCCTCCGTCAGTGGCAGCAGCAGCATTTTTGGATACTGGTAATGCTGTAACTTCTTTTGTGTGGCAGTTATATTTCCGTGTCATGGTGTGTGTGGCAGCCGGTCGGTTGCGGTGGAGCAGCGAGGAAGTCTCTGCAACGTGTGATCAGGCCGAGGCCGCTGGCGGTCGGAGTTGTGTGGCACTAGCTGCGAGAGCTGCCAAGTCAGGGCTTCACAACATACGTGCTCGCGGAGCAAGCTGTGAGCAGTAGACTTGGCCACTGTTTCTACACTCCTGGAAATGGAAAAAAGAACACATTGACGCCGGTGTGTCAGACCCACCATACTTGCTCCGGACACTGCGAGAGGGCTGTACAAGCAATGATCACACGCACGGCACAGCGGACACACCAGGAACCGCGGTGTTGGCCGTCGAATGGCGCTAGCTGCGCAGCATTTGTGCACCGCCGCCGTCAGTGTCAGCCAGTTTGCCGTGGCATACGGAGCTCCATCGCAGTCTTTAACACTGGTAGCATGCCGCGACAGCGTGGACGTGAACTGTATGTGCAGTTGACGGACTTTGAGCGAGGGCGTATAGTGGGCATGCGGGAGGCCGGGTGGACGTACCGCCGAATTGCTCAACACGTGGGGCGTGAGGTCTGCACAGTACATCGATGTTGTCGCCAGTGTTCGGCGGAAGGTGCAGGTGCCCGTCGACCTGCCACCGGACCGCAGCGACGCACGGATGCACGCCAAGACCGTAGGATCCTACGCAGTGCCGTAGGGGACCGCACCGCCACTTCCCAGCAAATTAGGGACACTGTTGCTCCTGGGGTATCGGCGAGGACCATTCGCAACTGTCTCCATGAAGCTGGGCTATGGTCCCGCACACCGTTAGGCCGTCTTCCGCTCACGCCCCAACATCGTGCAGCCCGCCTCCAGTGGTGTCGCGACAGGCGTGAATGGAGGGACGAATGGAGACGTGTCGTCTTCAGCGATGAGAGTCGCTTCTGCCTTGGTGCCAATGATGGTCGTATGCGTGTTTGGCGCCGTGCAGGTGAGCGCCACAATCAGGACTGCATATGACCGAGGCACACAGGGCCAACACCCGGCATCATCGTGTGGGGAGCGATCTCTTACACTGGCCGTACACCACTGGTGATCGTCGAGGGGACACTGAATAGTGCACGGTACATCCAAACCGTCATCGAACCCATCGTTCTACCATTCCTAGACCGGCAAGGGAACTTGCTGTTCCAACAGGACAATGCACGTCCGCATGTATCCCGTGCCACCCAACGTGCTCTAGATGGTGTAAGTCAACTACCCTGGCCAGCAAGATCTCCGGATCTGTCCCCCATTGAGCATGTTTGGGACTGGATGAAGCGTCGTCTCACGCGGTCTGCACGTCCAGCACGAACGCTGGTCCAACTGAGGCGCCAGGTGGAAATGACATGGCAAGCCGTTCCACAGGACTACATCCAGCATCTCTACGATCGTCTCCATGGGAGAATAGCAGCCTGCATTGCTGCGAAAGGTGGATATACACTGTACTAGTGCCGACATTGTGCATGCTCTGTTGGCTGTGTCTATGTGCCTGTGGTTCTGTCAGTGTGATCATGTGATGTATCTGACCCCAGGAATGTGTCAATAAAGTTTCCCCTTCCTGGGACAATGAATTCACGGTGTTCTTATTTCAATTTCCAGGAGTGAATGTTTCGATACAGTGTATCGATACGTGGAACTGTTTCAGTGTTTGGGAACGGCTACGGTTCACTGTTTCGAAACAGTGGTGTTTCATTCCACCCTGTCTCGGATAACTGGACCAGATTCCGTCTCGAGCCAGACACAGAAACTGTATCATTGTTTCAAAATAAGGCTGTTTCAGTCCACCAGTGCTTGGAACGGACTAATTGTATCGAAACAGTGATGTTTCATTCCCCTCTGTGTCGGACGAGATTCGGGCTCGGCGCAGGTACTGAAACACATGTAACATACCACTTCATGAAACACTTTCAATAGTGCCGAAATCTTTTTGACAAGCGATAGCATGAAGCTTAAGATATCCAAAAATAAAGCTTCGTTTCTAGCTGACTGTCATATTCCGAAATGGCGTAACATCTGCTTTATAAAGACTAACCAAGCAATAAAACAACGCATACTATTCACATTCAAAATAATAAATATGTGAAAATCATTCAGTTAAATTATACTTTTTGATAACATACGCTTCTCTCTTCATGTACAGTAATCATATTAAGAGACGTAAGTAAGCCTACAACATTTTTAATTAAAAAAAAAAGGCGGAGAGTGACAGTTATTAGGCATATACATAAATTTGATGTAGGTATAATTGCAAGCAATCTGTTTGACATATCACTGATAGTGTAATGGTGAACGGGAAGGACTAGGAAGCATGGTGAATTTGTAGTAATGCTTCGAAACACCTTGAAAGACAAAATTTGTTTCTGTTATATTGTAAGTAGGCTGTTTATGTTTTCTTATTGGCAACGTTACGTAGCGCTTTATATGAAAATCACTGGCTGTGCTGTGTGCAGTCTGTGGCTAGTTTGCATTGTTGTCTGCCATTGTAGTGTTGGGCAGCGGCAGCTGGATGTGAACAGCGCGTAGCGTTGCGCAGTTAGAGGTGAGCCGCCAGCAGTGGTGGATGTGTGGAAGGAAATGGCGGAGTTTTGAAATTACATATATTATGACTTTTGATGATATTAAGGTAAATACAGTGTTTGTTCTCTATTAAAATCTTTCATTTGCTAACTATCCCTATCAGTAGTTAGTGCCTTCAGTAGTTTGAATCTTTTATTTAGCTGGCAGTAGTGGCGCTCGCTGTATTGCAGTAGTTCGAGTAACGAAGATTTTTGTGAGGTAAGTGATTTCTGAAAGGTATAGTTTAATGTTACTCAGGGCCATTCTTTTGTAGGGATTTTTGAAAGTCAGATTGCGTTGCGCTAAATAATATTGTGTGTCAGGTTAAGCACAGTCGTGTATAAATTGTTCTAAGGGGACGTTTCAATATTTTGCTATTTATTCGAATTATTTGGTGTTATTTGTGACTCTATAGTCACTGTGCCTATTATCCTCATTATCTTCAAAAGTTAGACACAATGGAACAAAATCTTCAAAAGTTAGACACAATGGAACAAAATCTTCGGAAGTTAGACACCACACTTGAACAAACACGTGAAGATTTAACTACTGAGTTACATAGCATTGAATCGAAATGTCAAAAAGTCTGTAATGACGTAAAAACACAAATTTGTGAGCATTTTCAACCTATTTTTTCGCGGCATGAAAATGCATTACAGAATCACGAAGCAGCCATAAAAGAACTGCAAACCATTGTTCATGAAAATCATGAGACCTTTTGGGCTAAAATTGACTCAGTTGCATCTACCGATTCGGTTACGCAACTTGCAAAAACTCAGGAAAACTTAAAGGACACAGTAGATTCGATTTCAACACAAATGGACACTCTGAAACTTGGTTCAGAAAAACACACTGAGGAAATGTGTTCACTATTGGAGAAAGTAGCCGAACTTTCGGATCAGGTCACTAACTTATCTACAAAGGTAGATGATGATCTGAATGACACATGACCCGTAGCCTTCACTGACACAGAAGAGTATGAACAAATAAGAAAATTCAAACAAAATAAAAATCAAATCAATACACAGTACAAAAGAGAAATCCGGGAAGTACAAGATCAGTTGACACAGGTAATACAAGAATTACGTATTTCAGAGGACACTCGCGCCCTAATACGGGAAGAGGGACATAGAAATACGGAAAAGCCACAGAATAGTAACACAGGGCATTTCGGTAATTATGAAAGGAATTGGCAAGGTACACCGAATTTTGAGATGGAACCGCCGACACGACGTAACAATGACCGATATGCTACTCGCTGACACGATGATTTTGTCTATAAGCTGTTCATTACTACACGTAAATTCAAAACGTTTAAGAATTTTGCCAACGACATTCATCCACAAGCGTGGCTCCATCAATTCTCTCATTGTTTCCCTCCAAACTGGTCATTGGAGCACAGGTTAGAATTTATGTGTGGCTACTTAGAGAATGAACCAGTTGTAAGAATGCGATCGGTCATTCACGATTGCCACAGTGAAGGAGAATTTTACCATGCCTTCCTCTCAGCATATTGGTCTCAAGCCACACAAGACCGAGTAAAACATGGCATCATAATGATGAAACATTTCGAACAATCTGAATTCTCCAGTCTTGTAAAATATTTTGAAGACATGTTGCACAAGAATCAGTACCTGTCAAACCCATACAGCCCCTCAGAACTCATCCACATTTGCTTAATCAAACTGCCTGAACATTCACGACATATTATTTTAGCAGGACTTTGCAAAGACGACATTGAAGCTTTTCAGGGACTGTTACAAGAACTAGAAATTGACACTGACAATAGCGTAACGCGAAAACAGGAACACAACAATTACAGGTCACATCTGTCACAATTCCGCGATGACAGAAATAATAACTGGACATGACAAGGCTATTCTCACATCACAAATCGTGCCCAAAACAGACACCACCCGTATGACAACCGTTGGCAGAGTAGTAATAATTACAGGGAAAGATCACCTCTCCGCGGTAATGTCTATCACAGAGACAATCAGAGAAACAGACAATATAGGAACCAAAACAATTATTATCAAGGGAGACAGAATAACTTTAGACGCAACGGTCCAGCGCACAGTTACGACTCAGCGAGAAATTCTCCACCACGTGACCGACAAGAAAGAAACTATGGAAACTACCGACATGACGACAGACGATATGATCGTAACGACAGACCTGGCGGGATTCTCGTCACGGTGAATTTGTAGAAGTTAGGTCTCCAAATCCCAATAACGACGCGCGCCAACAAAGAGACAATAGGCAATGACTCACATCGCTGGCAGCCACAAGACGTACTTATGAAACTGACGACACAGCTGCCGTAGCTAGTAATTACGTAAAAATGGAAGACATTAGGAACATCTTACTCCAGGAACACGACGTAAAACTTAACAACATTGCACATCCTGTGATTCACATTACAGTAAATGACGTAAAATTTACGGCAGTACTTGACTCTGGTAGTCCCATTTCAGTAATTAGTGAAACAGCTTTTAGCAAATGCAACAAATCGAACGATTGTCCCACACTTCCGTTACGTAAGGTGCAATCTATGGAAAAAGTGTAGATGTACGCCAACAAACCAATTTAGAATTCTTTTGCCAAAGCCACAGCTTTTCTATGAACTTTCTTATTGTTCCATTATTGTCGACGGAAATTATACTGGGAGTAGACTTTTTGAATGAATACAAAGCAATTTTAAGCTTTCATGATGCTGAAATAAGTTTAGAGAAAGAAGGTAAGTCAATATCTTTGAAATTTGAAGACTGGCTCTCAAACCATGATGAGGAAATTAATCGGCTTTACGTTCTGTTAGACAACAGTTCGGAATTTTCTACGGAACTAGACACTAACAATCACTCTGCAGGTACTGACAGGGATGATATCGACGGCATATTTGAAACTAATGAGTTAATTCAGAATAAAATTCAAACAATTGAGAATTGTAATGACACTGATAGGCAGGACCTTTTTGAGATTTTACAAGCACATTCCACAGTTTTTACTCACAAAACAGGAACAATCAAGGGATTTCAATACCAATTTCGTGTTCGTGAGCATACTAAATTTTGTGTTAGACCATACGTAATTCCAGCACATTATAGGGACCGTGTTAGAACAGAAATACAATCTATGCTTGACGAGGGCATTATTGAGCCTGCAGTAAGCTCATACAACAATCCGTTACATGTAGTTGAGAAGGAAAATGGATCGATCAGGCTTGTCTTAGATTCGAGACAAATCAATACTATCATTATTCCTGAAACAGACAGGCTGCAGACGATGGAAGAACTTCTTCAAAATTTTAATGGTGTAAAAGTGTTGTCTTCCATTGATCTCAGATCCAGCTTTTATCACATCGAACTTCATCCAGAATGCAGAAAATACAGAGCTTTCCTTTGTTTCGGCGTTTGTTATCAGTTTCGGAAACTTCCTTTGGGTTTGAACATTTCTTCGACAGCATTCATTCGCGGGTTAAATTCCATATTAGCTGAGTTCTTAAAACGTCACATCACCTTATATGTGGACGATATTCTAATAGCAGAAGCTTCATGGGAACAACATAACCGCATCCTCAACAGTTTGTTACGTATTTTTGCAGAATCTGGAATTACAGCTAACTTGGAAAAGTCTGAATTCGGTAGGTCAAAGGTGAAGTTTTTGGGACATATTATTTCTTCTGAAGGCATTCAGCCGGATCCTGAAAAGTTAGAAGCAATCAGAGCCATTCCAGTTCCATCCACAAAAAGACAAGTCCGCAGTTTTCTAGGTCTCGTAAATTTTTACCGTCGTTTTCTGAATATGCAAATTCTAGTTACACCAAAACTTTGTTCTCTCACTGGAAAAAATACTATTTGGAACTGGGACGAACAAGCACAGTTGGAATTCAATTCTTTGAAAGAAGCGTTTCTTCAAGCGCCAATACTAGCTCTTTCAGTTCTGTCACAAGATTTCTGCCTTAGCACGGATTCTTCTAAAGTCGGTCTTGGTGCCCACTTATTTCAAGAAGCCATAGAAAATGACACTACTGTTCAGAAAACCATTGCTTTTGCTAGCCGAGTGCTAACAAAATCTGAAAAAAATTATTCCGTTACTGAATTAGATGCTTTAGCTATCGTTTGGGCATTTAACAAATTCCGTTTCTTTCTTTCTGGTAAGCACGTAAAAGTATACAGTGATCATCGTGCATTACAATTTCTTATGTCTTCAAAATTAAATCATGACAGGTTAAAACGCTGGGCATTGTTTCTGCAAGAATTCCGCTTCACAATAGTCTACATTCCCGGCAAGGAGAACATTGTTGCGGACGCACTGTCGCGCGCACCGGCTGGGCTTGAGAAAAGTAACACAGAAGGCAACCTCGAGAAAAATTTCAGTATTCTTTACATTCAGAAAGTCGACTTTGAAAACTTTATCACCACATCTTTAAAGGACATTGCTCATGAACAAGATAAAGATCCGATTTGGAAAGACATCAAAAGTAAATGGCATGAAAAGACACACACTCAGATTCGGCATTATTACCTGGTTAGAAACAACATACTCTTCAAACGCTGCACTGTTGATGACAAGCTATGGGTACTTTGCATTCCAGACGATTTTGTTAATAAGCTCATTTGGTACATTCATCTCAGCTACGCACATTTTGGTCCACGAAAATGTTATCATATTCTTCGAACGACTTGTTATTTTAACAATATGGAAAGCGAATTCGAAGAGTCTTGTCTATTTGTAAACTTTGTCAAAAGGCGAAACCATCTACTATCTCACATCGTGCTCCGTTGTTTCCTATTATTCCTTCTAAATTAAAAGAATTTGCTGCTGTTGATCTCTTGGGACCCCTTGTTAGAACATCGAATGGATTTTCGTACGTTCTAGTCGCTGTTGAACTTACTTCAAAATTTGTTTCTTTCACACCGTTACGTAATGCCACTGGACGGTCTGTATCCAACGCCTTTGTTAAAAATTTCTTACGTGAAGTTGGCCACGTTGCTAAAGTCATTTCAGATAACGGACCGCAATTCAGATCTGCTGTTTGGTCACGCATGCTTCGGAACCATAAAATCAAACCTGTTTTTATTTCATTGTACTCACCACATTGTAACCCGTTGAACGGATTATGAAAGAAATCAATAAGCTTTGCAACTTTATTGTCACAGAAAGCATCAGCATTGGGACAGATATTTACACTTATTTCAAAATGTGCTGAATGAAATGCCTCATGATTCCACTGCTTTACCACCTACTCTTGTACTGAAGAATGAAGAACCACCGAACAGAATCAGAGAGCTTGTACCTTTCCCGAATACACGTAAACTTCGACACAAAGACATAATTGATTTGGCTCTTAAAAATGTAAAATCTGCAGCAAACAAAAGGAGAAAACTACACGGTAAAGCAAATGCAAAGAAATTATATATTGGTCAGAAAGTTCTCATTAAAGCTCATTCATTGTCACATAAGAAGAAACACTTGAGTCACAAATTCTTTCTAGTTTACAATGGACCTTACAGAATCCGACGTATACCACATGATAATTGCGTTGAAGTTGAAACTCTGCGTACTAGGAAGAGTAAAGGTTTACACCACATTTCACATGTAAAACCGTTTATTGAAAAATAATCTGTTTTTTATCTTTGTCTTTGCCATAAAACGTTTCACTTCACGTTACTAGTATGCTTTAGAAACTGTTACCATGCAACAATGTTTAAAGTTAAATATCCAGTCAAGAACCAAGAGAACTTATTCAAACAGAAATTACGAATGCATTGTTATTGCGAACAGATGACACAGTGTTATTGTGTGTGTACATTCTTGCTTGTTAGTTGCATGATTACGTAACGACTATAAGGCTCACATACTTAGAATATTTACCAGTACTGCTAAAGAGATTTTAATGCAACATTTTGGTTTACTTGAAAATACATCCTGAATTAAAATACTTTCTGGGAGATACCAGATGGCACAGTGGCTAGTTAATGTGACAACTACACGATTTTATCACGACGCTACTAATGCAGGGGGGTACACGCCTACTTTGTGTACCATGTGTTTGGCAAGCACAAGGAGCCCTAGCTAATATGGTATTTGCTTATACAATTTTACACATCGGTACCATATTCCTCTAACACATAAATTACATAGCTATCTGATCGTTTAACTGAGACAAACCTTTTTACTACGGCAGTGACAGATGTTTACGTAATTACACCGTTGGATAACTTCACACTTACGAAATTGTATTTTGTCTGTAGTTTATGAACTGTTCATATTTTTTTGGTACCATTGTGATACTATGAGAGCTTTGAATGATGTATTTGGTAAGGGAGAATGATTTTAAAGTACGTTTGAGGTAGATGACGCTATTTAAATGGGCAGAGAATTTTTTTAGGTTTTGAAATTATTGCAGGAAGCTACGACGTTTTTGAGATTTGACTGAGGTGTTATGATGTTATTTTTACGACGACGATGTGTATTATTGTATCACAATGCCGGCGAAAATTTTTTGGACACTGTTATATTTACAGGATTTTGTTTCTACACATTTGTAACGCTAATTCTTGACCTGTGAAATTTTTTATATGAGACTGCCACTGTAGCGGAAACTGCTGTCGTAAATATTTCGTTAAGAAAGGTAAGTGATCTTGACATAATGCGTTTTTGGCGCCCAGCTGAGAGGTAGTCGTCTGACAAAAGAAAGCCATTAGGTGAAAAAAAAGGGAGGCCATTATCCTCGCCATTGACATTCCTTTAGGGAAAACATTGCAAATGCGACACCCTCATTACTTGGAAAGATACTTACATCTGCACACCTGATTATGACAAGCGTCTTTCTATGATAGTTGAGAGAATTTCTACTAACTTCTGAAATGTCACATGACTACTGAATGATATTTTTATGCTTTGGTTTGCGTAATTGCTTATTTCATTTGATACCTGTTTTCCAGCTGTGTTGCAGCATTGGTTTTATAAAATAAACTTAAATGCATCTGCTAATGTGAACACTTTCTGTCAACAGATCTATTAAATAATAATTTTGTAATCCACATTCTTTAAAAAAGGAGCACTTGGAAAGGAAAGAACAATAAGAAGGGACTAGTAACAGTAACTGGACACATAATTTTCTTTTCAAGTACATGGTAATATTTTTTTTACAATAAGTTGTTGTGGTGCACCACTTTAATTACATAGACATTAAGATGTGAATATACATTTCCCTTATCTGCATTGTTGTTTTTACTGTAATATTTTTTCTGCTTGAGCTATGTCATGTTTAGGTATAAGTTGCTGCTGTTTGCCAGGCATAGTGTTACTGAATTTGACTTTGTGTTACTCTTCTAAGCTAGTTTTACTACTGTTTTATTTTTCTTGTTTGCTGCACAGTGCCTTATATTATTTGTAGTACTGCAATTGCTTTGCCTATTTAAAATTTTTGTCCTTGATGTTTGTGTTAATTGTTTTATGCTGCTGCATTGCCTCGTCCCTTAGTTTAGCATCTGAGCTCAGTAGATTTAAGTTAACTTAAGAGGGGGTAGACTATAAGAGAATGAGTTGCGATGAATTGGGAGAAATGCATTGAGAAGTTATACGAAAAAAGTACAGAAAGCAGGTATAGGTAGAATTTTCTTGGAAATAAATGATGAGGTAAGATAATGAAAAATAAATAATGACGTAAGAAAAATGTGAATATATAAATACAGAAAGCATGCTTGGATAGGATTTTTTTGGTGGAAACAAAGGTTGAAATAAGATGAAAGATGTACGGAATGAAGTTTTGGGTTGGACTGCAGTACCAAATGTTACACTGAAAACGAACCCTGTCCTTTCCTTTTGTGTATCCCACTATGTTTTTGTACCCTTGTGTATTTGTTTTCTTCCTGTCTCTGTGTAGTTTCATAGAATTTTTTGTTCTAATATTAAGCTACATTCACTATGATGAGGAATACTGTTCTCCTCAAATATAATTGGCATTAATGATATGTTATTTTCTTTGTAAAGATGCTTAGACATTATTTATTCTGTTTTGTTTTAATGCTCATGTGTGAAGTTGATGTTTCAATAATTATTCTGATCTTTTATGTATTTACTTATGTCATAATTCCTGTAACACTGATGTATATGTCTATTTCGATTCTTTTGTAAAGCCTGTACTACAAATGTTATCTGTATTGTTATGTTCTTTAATGATGTATTTTGTACCTTTGTAATTGTATTCTTATATTGTAAATTTATAATTGTAGAGACACCAGTTCTTCGAATTAAGTATCATTTCACTGCACACGTTTCTGTTGGTCATAGTATATGGACAATATGTGAGAAGTAGGGACTGTTAGTGTTTGCACGTGTGTTAATTCAGCAAAGGACTGGATAACAGCATTGCTGGTTCTAAGGACAATTCAAAAAAAACTTTGTGTGTGCACAAGTGGTGGTTTTGGACTTGCTATATTCTCCACAAGACTCTCCAATGGTGATTGTGCACCTGCACAGTCGCAACGGATGGCTGCTAGCCATCTCTACAAGGACTACAGTGGGTCTACACCTTTGATGACTCACCAATACCGTAATCTCTACCAGGACAACAGTGGGTCTACTCTGTGATGACCTACCAACCAATCTTCTTCAAAACGTCGAATGACTCTGCTGTGGGTTTGCTCTGTTGTGGCCCATTACCTGTCAGCATGTCAAGAGTCAGCACTGTCTTTCAGTTGGAAGGAAAACACTACTTCTTCAAGACTGCATGGAAATCCACTACTTCCGTGTGCATTCTCTTTTACTAATGAGACTTTGTGAAAAACAAAAACTGTAATTACTATTTTGATGAATGATTAGGACTATCTTTATGGACTGTGAGAAAATTTTAGCTTTTGACCAACATTCTATCAATAAGTGTGTGCATTTGATATCTTTCTTACTGTAATTATGAAAAAAATTTTCAAATCTGTATTGGCCACTGCCCAAAAAAAAATTTGTAAAATTTTTTGTGGGGAGCGTGGGGGCTATGTAAGTAGGCTGTTTATGTTTTCTTATTGGCAACGTTACGTAGCGCTTTATATGAAAATCACTGGCTGTGCTGTGTGCAGTCTGTGGCTAGTTTGCATTGTTGTCTGCCATTGTAGTGTTGGGCAGCGGCAGCTGGATGTGAACAGCGCGTAGCGTTGCGCAGTTAGAGGTGAGCCGCCAGCAGTGGTGGATGTGTGGAAGGAAATGGCGGAGTTTTGAAATTACATATATTATGACTTTTGATGATATTAAGGTAAATACAGTGTTTGTTCTCTATTAAAATCTTTCATTTGCTAACTATCCCTATCAGTAGTTAGTGCCTTCAGTAGTTTGAATCTTTTATTTAGCTGGCAGTAGTGGCGCTCGCTGTATTGCAGTAGTTCGAGTAACGAAGATTTTTGTGAGGTAAGTGATTTCTGAAAGGTATAGTTTAATGTTACTCAGGGCCATTCTTTTGTAGGGATTTTTGAAAGTCAGATTGCGTTGCGCTAAATAATATTGTGTGTCAGGTTAAGCACAGTCGTGTATAAATTGTTCTAAGGGGACGTTTCAATATTTTGCTATTTATTCGAATTATTTGGTGTTATTTGTGACTCTATAGTCACTGTGCCTATTATCCTCAATGATTCCCTTTGTGTGCATGGAAATTAGCAGGATGGGTATATTACCCATACTAACGGAATGTGGGAATCCCAGTAGCATATCCATTGTTTGTGCAGTTTGCTCCCACCTCCAGTTCCGTCCGTGGTGGCCCTTCTGTCTTCAGCTACGGCTGTCCTCAGCCAATTGAAAAGTATGAAAGTCACACGACACGAAAGCAGTGCATTTGCTGCAGAAATACGAAACTGCCAAGACGCCTAAGTGATAATTTCATGCTCTCTGCGATATGATTAGCGCTCTCGCACCTCATTTGTGTTTGTGGACGTACTTATACAGTAGACACTCAAGATGATAAAATGTGTAGGTTTATTAGATAACAAAACACAAACTGTTTCACTTTTCGAAACAGCGTATCGAAACATTACATTGTACTGTTTCATTTGTTTCGAAACAGTTACGTGTTTCAGTTTGCCCATCTCTAGTGAGCAACAAGGCGCGAGCACGGAGCAGCGCGAGCACGCTACCCCCACTACCGGACCAGAGCGGAGAGTGGGGAGAGTCACATGGGGTACACAACAGCTGCAGCCAGTCAATGTAAATCCGCGGCCACCTGCAGGGATATCACTCACGAATTATTACCGCGACAAATGAAACAAATAAAGGAGAATGTACACATGCCACATAATTTTACTAGCTTAGTGTGTGCCTCTACCATCTGTATACACTGAAACTAAAGAATTCCACGACAATCCTATATTTTCAACACTTTCTTCAACACTACTTAAAACATCACCTCCGGTTGTAGTGTTCTTCATGGCTACTACATCGAGGAGCTCCTCCCTCACCTGAAGATCTCTATTAACACCTCTAATAAATATGGCAAGCTGCACTGTTCCAGTGATACCAACACTTTCGTCCAGAGCTAGAGAATACGCCATAAAATCATTACAGAAATTCGCAAGCTGGCTCTGGACGTCGTCTGCCATGTCCTGTATGCGACGCATAACGGTCGTGTTAGATAATGGCACAATCCGAAACTGTTCAACTTGAGATGGACACAAATATTCCGCTGCAACTACCAAACATTCTTTTATTAAATCGCCATCAGTTAACGGGCGCAGGGATTTTGCTAAAAGCAAAGCAATTTTGTAACCCACTCTGAGAGCTGCCTCAGTTGATTTTTCATCGTCGTCCAGATCTTCTTCGGATAGCTTCCTTTTAAGTTTAATAACTTCCTGTGCACGATCTGGTCAATCACATTTTCCACTTCCGTAGTCTTTCGCGTGGTACGACATAGAATGTCGCTGCAAATTAAATTTCGTAAAAGAATTCAGCGTTTTGTGACATGCTAAACATTTTGCAATACCATCTTTTTCAGTAAACAGATACAATTCCTCCCAATGCGGGTTGAACTGCGAAAGCATGGTTGGGGTTACACAACGGCGACTTCACATGATTCTTAACCAGCGAAGTGACTGTTAAGAGCTGATCGTAGTACTTTAAACGTTACACAGTCGGCGCGAATTCAATAGGCACGCTGCGGCCCTATTAAAACGTGCGCGCGCATTTCCCCCTCCCTCCCCTCCCTCCCTACTCAGCGACCTTGCAGCTGCTCGCGAGTACGTGCCTGAGCAGACGCGAGTACTCGCGCTCAAAACCGGCCAGTGCTAAGTCCTGTGCTAAGTCCTTCGCCCACCGCACCTGCATACTGGAGTTGAGTAATCAGTGAATCTGTCATCAAAGCTCAACCGTTGTTACATCTCTTTGTTAATTGCTGGATGTTGCATCCTGGGCTATCCCCGCAAGCAGCAACGTGATGATGTGTTGGAGTCGGCAAAATTTTGCAGCCGTCTCACTGTATGGTGTTTAACCTTTGAAATTATTATAATTTATTAGTGAAGTGCACCAGCCTTGTGGCCATTGACATTCTGGTTACCTGCCCTGGGCAGGTAACCAGCGTAGTTTTGTGGCAGTGTGTTTTGCTCGCCGTGTTGATGCTGTTCTTCATGGCGTGCAGTTCGACAGCTTGGTGTTGTTCTCTTTTTCTCTTTGAGTGTTTATTCTGCCTCGACTGTGTTTATACGCCAGTTATTAAGACATAATCCTGCTGCAATCCTCATCTTCGCTGGTCCTGGAAGGGAATTGATTAGGTGGTTGGTTGGTTCGTCAGCCGTCCGTAGTGTTACTCTTGGCTGTCTGTCTCACCTACACTGTGGTTCGAGTTTCCTCCCCAGTCCGTCCCTTGGAACACTTCTGAACACCACTGTTCGTTGTTTGTCATTTTATTTGGTCGCAGTTACTGTGCCGGGACTTCAGCCGTGTATTAATATTGTCTGTTTTATGTTTAGTATGTGGCCTTGAGCCAAACTTCATAACAACTTTAAGATTAGGCCTTCAGCCGTGTTTCATTTACAATTCTTGTTGCTCTGTATTTAGGCCTTCAGCCACGTTTGATTCAGAACCTGTGGGTTCAGAACCTGTGGCTTGTCCGTTAGGTTTCTCTTTAATTATTTTGAATTCTTGAAACGACCTTCAGCCGTGTTCTGTAAATGTTTATCTTAAGGTTGTCCTTAATTATTCTTGAGTAATTTCTTGGGCCTTCAGCCGACAAGATAATTTAGTTTTCTTAAGATGTTTTTCTGTTGTACTGTGTAAAGGCTTATTCTTAAAGTCTCTCTTTTATTATGTAAAGAAAAGTTTTGTAATTGGGCTTTCAGCCGAAGAATTAACTCAAATTTTCATTAATATGGTCTTTAGCCGGAAGTATTGTAATTTTACTTAAGTAAGGCCTTCAGCCGTTACTCTAAATCCTGGTGTTTTAAAAGCAATCATTTAAACTTATTCTGGAGAGGTTACTTGGGCCCTCAGTCGTGGATTGGCCTTTCTTGTTTTAAAGAGAAAGCTGTGCATTTGTTTAAGGAATAAAGTTGTGTGCGTTCTTGTATAACTAACACTAATTGACGTTGGCCCATTTCCACAACCTGATCCGCTCTGTCCTGCGAATACAGATTTCAACTATATTCTCCTTCACTATTTACAATAGTCTGCTAACGCTGGTGTAATTTATCGATTCCGCTACTTCAGAAGTCACGTGGAGTTGAGCCACATTCGGAGCGCATTTTCAGCCGGAAATGAAGTGCCTTGAAAGTTGTTCGACAGAGAGCGGAACAGATAAAAATGTGAGGGCACGAGATGAGGTGAATCAGTTGGGTGCGGAAGAACCTTCCTGCCCAACTCTAGTGCTTTCTGTCACTCCAGAAGAATTCGGGCGGGCATTGTCGTGGAGTAGCATCACTTCTTGCAATCTTCTTGGTCGTTGTTCTTGGATTGCGTCTGCAAGACGTCCCAGTTGTCCGCAATAAAATCAACAGTGATGATTATCAGGTTACCTTGTATTCGGAAAGTGGCTGCACTAAGCGACTGTTATGTAGCTTATAAATTACAGAGTGCAGCAATGAGTCGCCCTTTTTTGGATTTTATTACACAAATCCAGATTTCGGCTATTCTCAATGCACTACTTCCCATTCTCGATGCATGTAAGTCCCTGTTGTTCGGGCGTCAGTCACTTTATTCAAAGTAATGTGACTGACGCCCGAACAACAGGGACTTACATGCATCGAGAATGGGAAGTAGTGCATTGAGAATGGCTAGCCACAAGCCGAAATCTGGATTTGCGTAATAAAATCCAAAAAAGGACGACTCATTGCTGCACTCTGTAATTTATAAGTGATAGTTATATCTCGAGGAAGCAATTCATGGCACACCACGCTGTCGCCGCTCCACCAGATGCATAACATTATCTTTTCTGGATGCGCGGACTTCTTTTTAGAAGGAGTTTCTGCGTTGTTTGGTCTCAACCGTTCCGTTATTTTCCTTAAGCCGTCGGCACACGGACCGTGCATCCGGACGTTGAGCGTTGAGCGTGCCTAGTTTCTGACGTCATAGCGTGGAATAGCACGTTCGAGAGTCTTTCCGAACGTGCAGAGCAATATCTGGCATGTCAGATATTCTGAGCGTGCCTCTGAGCGTTGACCAATGAGATGGCACAACGCCACCTACGTCACACGCACGCCGTCTCCCTTCAGTACAGAGCTGTGAGGCGCCATATTGGCATTCATTTCAAGCGTACATGTATACATGCCGTTTCTGAGCACCAGCAAATTCAGAATCACTGGAAAACCCGTTGTTAACTGTGTGATTCGTTCTAATAAAATAACGAGAAACATCATATTCGTGGCAAAATAATTATTGTAACTAGTATAGTTATAGTAGTAATAATGAGAGTAGGCTATTTGAAGGCAGCGATACACGGAAGATCCACCCAAAACGTACAATTTGTTATAATTAAATTTCGATTAGTAGCATATCTACAATAAGGTTTTCTGCAACGGGTAACATACTTTGACTACTTGCTATATATGTGTTGTTGGTTTAGCGCTCAGACGGGTAGCCGCCCTCTGTAATAAAAAAAAACTGAGTTAATAGATGAACAACGAACTTAAAAGGGTGTCTTACGACGTCCGCCCCGATCAGATGCAACGAACGAAAACGAACAAAACGAAAAAAAAAAAAGCGTAATGAGTAGCGTCATTGTCTCGTATAGATTTGATAATTGGGGCAGAAGTTCGCTTCCTGACACTCTTATATTTTACTTCCTAACATTCGCGTTTTTATTATGTTCTGCTACTTTATTATTAGTTTAATATAAGTATATACTATAATATTTGATGTTATGTAAATATAAGCTCACCTTTTTTTGAGGAGTGACTTTGTTCGATTGGATTAATCTACAGGACAGCTTGCCGTTCTTGTATAAAGATATTTTGCTCCTTTTCATTTTACGCTTCGTAATTCACATGTTGCTTAGATTCTGCTACTGGGTAGGAACAGTGATTAAGAAAGACTGACCTTGGGGTTTTACTAAAATGTGGGAATGATGAAATAATGTTTATCTTATGCGGAGAAGTATTCCAAATGGAACTTTTATATGTCTTTGTCCTTATTGATTGGACATGGTACTTTCCTTTTCGTGGACGATGGAGGAAATGTGCGTTCTAATAGAGCAAACGTGGGAATTTTAGGCGCGCGTTGAGTAAACAGTGTGATTTACGAACTAGAAACATCCCTCAATTGCCGCCGGAGTGCGTTGCGATCGCGTATACCACGTTGAGGCCCACGTACCGTATGCACAAGTCGCATCATTCCTGAGCGTTCAGCAGCACGTTGAACTTGGCACGCTCAACGTTAACGTTCGACAGCACGGTCCGTGTGCCGAAGGCTTTAGCTTGCATGAAGACATCATTTCTCGTCACCAGTGACGACACAGAGTATGAATGGTTGGTGATGTTCTCGAGCCAGTTGATGACGAGCAAGCAGAGGTGCACATGTGAGTGCCAGCTTGTAAGAGGTCCATGACTAAGGAATTTGTTGCTAGCGCACTCCAACAGATGTAACTTCAATGGATTGCTCACGCGCCTGCCTGTGATATGTAAGCTGTAATAGAATCGCAGACCAGAGAGCACTGTCGGCTGCAGTAGGAGCAGTGTCGGGTGTAGTGGTGGTAGCTCGAAATCGGGCGGTTGGGCCGGTATAAGGTAAAAACAGCCGCGCGCATATCTAATGTGTTACAAATAAATTTGTACTATTGTTATATCGAGTCCCATGTAAATGTTTCAAAATCTTTTAATAATAATCTTTTTTTATAAAACTAACTTTTTGACAATCATTCATCTGAATTTAAAGAATTTACTAATTTTTGCAAACCATGGTCATCCCGATTATGGTAAAGAAAAATCAGTTGTTTCTTTTTACACATGACAAATCTATCGGCCAGCATTGCACTGGGCTGTGCCTGAAAAATTTCTTATAGGAGCAGACATATACGCGTTATCCGGCGACTTCATTGAGGTAAGAATATTCTACTTATTCGGTATGATCTTTCAGGGCCATAACGCAGCACTGCTGACGTCCAAAATTTACCAGTTTAAATTCACAGTCAGTTATTGAAAGGTTATAAGTGAGCCACAATTTTATTGAGAAATTAGTCACGTTATTATTGGTAGGTTACGGAATAATAAACTGTTGCTAGGTTACAGTAAATGTCAATGCTGTACATAATTTAACTGTTGGGTAGTTACACTGAATGTGAATGATATATATATATATATATATATATATATATATATATATATATATATATATATATATATATATATAGGGTGTCCCAGCTATCTTGTCCACCCAAAATATCTCTGGAACAATAACAGCTACTGGAAAACCGCTTTCACCGGTATCAATGTAGGGCTGGGGTCCATGAATGTACATATTTAGAAACATTATAAAACGAAAGCATATGTGTTTTTTAACACAAACTTATGTTTTTTTAAATGGACCTCCTATATTTTTTCTTCAGCAATCCATAGCATGACAAAGCACATACACAATGGCGTTGATTGCATCGCAATATTCCCATTACATCCCGAGATATTAAGACGCGAAGTTGACGCTTGAAACACCCGACATGCGCTGCTAGCGCACGTCCTGAGGCTCAGGCTAACTTTTTGACAATCATTCATCTGAATTTAAAGAATTTACTAATTTTTGCAAACCATGGTCATCCCGATTATCGTAAAGAAAAATCAGCTGTTTCTTTTTATACATGACAAATCTAGCGGCCAAAATTTCTTATAGGAGCAGATATAGGCGCGTTATCCGGCGACTTCATTGAGGTAGGAATTTTCAATTTATTCAGAATGATCTTCCAGCGCCATGACGCAGCATTGCTGACGTCCAAATTTACCAGTTTAGATTCACGGCCAGTTAATTATTGAAAGGTTATATATGAGTCACTTTTTTGTTGGGAGGTTAGTCACGTTATCATTGCGAGGTTACGGAATAATAAACTGTTGGGAAGTTACACTAAATGTGAATGTTATAATAAAAAATAAATGTCGTGTAGCTTGGGCCTCCCGTCGGGTAGTCCGTTCGCCGGGTGCAAGTCTTTCGAGTTGACGCCACTGCGGCGACTTGCGCGTCGATGGGGATGAAATGATGATGATTAAGACAACACAACACCCAGTCCCTGAGCGGAGAAAATCTCCGATCCAGCCGGAAATCGAAGCCGGGCCCTCAGGATTGACATTCTGTCGCGCTGACAACTCAGCTACCGGGCGCAGACAATGTTATAATTATATATATATAATTTTATACATATTTTTGTGTCGGGAGGTTACAAGCTGACTTCGTGATCTTGACTTAGAGCATGCAATAGCCATACACCCGATTTTTGGACCTTCCACATTGCATGCAAATGTCTCACGCTGGTGGAATGTCCACAGTTCATCACATTTGCCAATTCTCGAGTACACTGGCGTGGATCATGGTGGATTAATGCGTATAAACTATCTTCATCAAACTCCGAAGGTTTTCCTGAGCGTGGAGACTCGCTAATGTCAAAATGACCCTCTTTAAAATGAGAAAACCATTTTCCTACTGTGCTCTGTCCAATAGCACTAGCCCCATACACGGCGCAAACGTTTCTGGATGCCTTCGCTACTGTCAGCCTGTGCTGAATTCAAACTGGTTCAATCTGTAGGCCAGAACAGGTAGTTGGAACTGTGGAAAGGGGCCAAAAATGAGTGGCTGGCAGTTACATTCGAACACATATAACTTTATTTAGTTGGCCAAACATGACAGAGGAAATTTCCGAGCTTAACTATGGACTGAATATGTCACACAATCTTATGGTTCAAATGGCTCTGAGCACTATGGGACTTAACATCTGAGGTCATCAGTCCCCTAGAACTTAGAACTACTTAAAGCTAACTAATCTAAGGACATCACACACATCTATGCCCGAGGCAGGATTCGAACCTGCGATCGGAACGGTCACGCGGTTCCAGACTGAAGCGAGTAGAACCGTTCGGCCACTCCGGCCGGCCGGAAAGTTTTATCCTTAAATAATATTTCAAATGAGGCTGAAGACCCAAACAATCTAAGACTTGACAAGTAAGAAATGTTCAATTTTAAAACGGGTGAAGGCCCATTATTTAAAACCCAACTAAAAGCATACGAATTCAAACCATCGGCTATGATCCATTAAAATACACAATCAAACACCAATATGAAAAGGCAGTACAGCTAGCGGCGCTCAGATGTTTCTGGGGGTCGGTCTGCACTTGAAATATTAACGTTCGTTTAGGGGGAGACAGGTAGTCGGCCGATGCACCGGCAACCCAACCAAGAGACAGTCAACGGACCCACCGACAAGACGACTTGCTTTCCACCCGACCAGTACACAAGGAACTCCAAAGCCTAAACGTAAAAGGCGTAGCCACCCACAACCAAGTATGCATAAGCCGTCAAAACTACACTTAGGTTTAAGTAGTTCTAAGTTCTAGGGGACTGATGACCTTAGAAGTTAAGTCCCATAGTGCTCAGAGCCATTTGAACCATTTGAACCAACTACACACACGTGTTGGACAGTGACAACACGGAGAGGAAAGGACACTGCCTGAACTTTATGTCAGCGGCCAGGGCAGGTAACGGAGCGCTAACGGCCACAAGGCAGAAAATCTCGCTGGTGCACTTGGACTTCAAAAAAACCAAAATACTGTTAAACTGCACCAGATGGTGGCCAAACTTTCACCAACTCGAACACTCGCTATTGCTCATGGGAATACCCCCAACAGCCAACCATGAAAACGAACGGCACAATGTAAACAGACTGGCTTCGGTAATTAAATCACCACTCAACCTTGATGTCCTGGGTCGGTGAGCCACGAAGCTCGTAGCAATCGGAACAGCTCCGACACACTCCGACACTGCGTAGAGACCGCCAGGGCGCCCGCCCCACTGCGCCGCGCGGATTTTATCTGGCTGATCCACACCAACCAACTGACTGCCGCACACCGGCTAGCCGGAAACTATAAGGACCAGATCAAAGATAGTAGAAGCCGCGAATATCGATACAGACCGCTGCTGCCCACGTAGAAAGAGGAAGAACCACGGCATAACCGCAATAAACCAAACGAAGAATAACAGTCAAGGTTTAAATCAACGCATAAGCCGGGACCGGCACGGCTCAAAGAACATGACGGAATTGTTCCGATTTCTCCACTTGACAGTCCATTCTTTAGTGTCCAGAGCTCCACTCACTATCTCCAACTGGCAAATTGACAATATGTAAACTCAAATAGCAATTGTGAACTACAAATAAAAAATGACAATACAGTAATAAACCCATAGCGACTGGGATAACAACATGCAAAACAAAAACGCTACGGACCTAATACATGCTTTATGGAAACTAGAGAATGGAAATATAAGGCAATGAACCAATAATTTGTATGTAATAGGCAGGTGTTTTCAAGTTTATACTTCATAACACCTTAGATAATTTATAACGAGGCAAGTTGTAACAAAGCTGCAGGCGGAAAAAAAACCAATGCAGGTATAAATTTGGTAACCCAAAACACTATAAGATTAAACTGTTATCTAACAAAATGTAGCACTTCGTTCCAGAATCAGGAAGAGAGACTGCAACTGCCACCCTCTCTTTAAAAAGACATAAAATATAAAAATTAGTAACTGCGAACCGAACGATTAAATGGGAGGCATGCAAAGACTGTACTTATGAGAAATGATTAATTATAAATAGATTGATGCTTGTAGTACAAATCTTTAGTTGGTCAAATCAGCGTAATAATTGTTGATTTCCAGAACAGCTACTCATCTCATTAAATTGTCCCCTACTTCCACCTTATTCTCGTTCAGTGCTACGTCGATAATACGGGGTGATTCAAAAATAATACCACAACTTTAAAAATGTGTAATTAATGAAAGAAACATAATATAACCTTCTGTTATACATCATTACAAAGAGTATTTAAAAATGTTTTTTTCACTCAAAAACAAGTTCAGAGATGTTCAATATGGCCCCCTCCAGACACTCGAGCAATATCAACCCGATACTCCAACTCGTTCCACACTCTCTGTAGCATATCAGGCGTAACAGTTTGGATAGCTGCTGTTATTTCTCGTTTCAAATCATCAACGGTGGCTGGGAGAGGTGGCCGAAACACCATATCCTTAACATACCCCCATAAGAAAAAAAAAACAGAGGGTAAGATCAGGGCTTCTTGGAGGCCAGTGATGAAGTGCTCTGTCACGGTCTGCCTGGCGGCCGATCCATCGCCTCGGGTAGTTGACGTTCAGGTAGTTACGGACAGATAAGTGCCAATGTGGTGGCGCTCCATCGTGCTGAAATATCAATTGTTGTGCTTCTTGTTCGAGCTGAGGGAACAGCCAATTCTCTAACATCTCCAGATACTGTAGTCCAGTTACAGTAGCACCTTCGAAGAAAAAGGGACCAAAAACTTTATTGGCTGAAATGGCACAGAAAACGTTCACCTTAGGCGAATCACGTTCATACTGAGTTGTTTCCCGCGGATTCTCAGTGCCCCATATACAGACATAGTGACGGTTGACTTTCCCGTTAGTGTGGAAAGTTGCTTCATCACTAAACACAATCTTTGAAACGAAAGATTCATCTGTTTCCATTTGAGCAAGGATAAAATCACAGAAATCGATTCTTTTAATCGTATCAGCTGCAGACAGTGCTTGAACCAATTTCAGACGATAATGTTTCATAACTAATCTTTTTCGAAGGACTCTCCATACAGTTGATTGTGGAATTTGCAGCTCTCTGCTAGCTCTGCGAGTCGATTTTCCTGGGCTGCGAACAAATGCTTGCTGGATGCGTGCTACATTTTCATCACTCGTCCTCGGCCGTCCAGAACTTTTCCCTTTGCACAAACACCCATTCCCTGTAAACTGTTTATACCAACGTTTAATACACCACCTATCAGGAGGTTTAACACCATACTTCGTTCGAAATGCACGCTGAACAACTGTCGTCGATTCACTTCTGCCGTACTCAATAACACAAAAAGCTTTCTGTTGAGCGGTCGCTATCTTAGCATCAACTGACGCTGACGCCTAGTCAACAGCACCTCAAGCGAACAAATGTACAACTAAATGAAACTTTAGAGCTCCCTTAATTCGCCGACAGATAGTGCTTAGCTCTGCCTTTTGTCGTTGCAGAGTTTTAAATTCCTAAAGTTGTGGTATTCTTTTTGAATCACCCTGTATATTTCCTTAATTGGCGATACAAATTACGGTAAGAAAGCTGCTTCGAAATTCTAGGCCCGGTTAAGAAGAGCACCAATTTTAGCTGTTAGGTGGAAGGGTAGCTACCAACATTCACGACAGCCCGTCCCAACGCGTACAGCATGGAACGCGCATTTGGCCAACTGTGTAAGGTGCTTGCCCGTGGCTTCGGGAATTTAAGTGGGGTAGGCCGTCAAACGGGCCGACTTGCAGCAGGAGAGGCACCTCAGGACATTTTAATTTCCACTGTCTATACTTTAACAAGTAAATTCATAAAACTTTGTCTGCATGACCAGGAAGGATTCAGGATTCACACTCGTAGCAGCGGAAGTTCAAAAACATAAAATATTTTTTTTTTACGTATGAAATTTCATCATTTTTTCACTTACTATTGGCTGCATTTGTTGCTATAGGTACACTTTTCTTCATAAGTAAGAGAGACTGTTCGATGAAATTTGCACAGCATACAAACCATACTTACAGGTGTCTGAAACTCTAGAATCTATTTAATTTATGAAAAAATTAATGAGCTGTTACGTTTTAAACTTTATGTTTAGAAAAAAATTAAATTTTGTAGTTAATTATCTCAATTTTTACCACAGTTTTTAATGGTTTTGGAAAGTTCTAGAATTTCATACACCTGTAAGCACGGTTTGTGTGATGTGCAAAATTCATCAAAGAATTTAATTGTGAAGAAAAATGTACCTATAGCAACAAATGCAGCCAACAGTAAGTGAAAAAATGATGAAATTTCATATCTAAAAAAATTATTTTTTTGCACTTCCACTGCTATAAGTGTGAATTCTGAATCCTTCCTGGTCATTCTGACGAAGTTTTATGAATTTATTTATAAAAGTATAGACAGTAGAAAATAAAATATCCTGTGGTGCCTCTCCTGCTCTAAGTCGGCCCGTTTGACGTACTCCCCCCCCCCCCGCCCCTTAAAGAGTCGGGGTTGGTTTCTTCAGGTCACTCCCATTTGAGTTGGTATCCGGAGCCAGGTACTAGAAGACCTGCCCAACGTAAAAATGTGAACGGCGATGCTACTAAGCCGAGAATGTCTCGCAGTTTGCAAGAGCAGTAACTCGAGCCTCTCGGTCCGTCTCCATCAACACCACCGCGCCAACTCGTTAGCAGTTTTTCTCCTGAGGTCGTCTCGTTTTACTTTTCCTTGCTGCATACTCCGTCCTTTGCACTCCTTGAAGTGACTAGAGGTGGAAGGGTAATGCACTGTTTCTAGATTTTCTGCACACAATGTCTGTGTTGTTATATTTAATTTCCTTGCATTCTTTGGCCACAGCAAGGTGGTTAATCAATATAATGAACACCGTTCTGGCAGACGGCTGGTTTTGCACTTGTAAGTAGGCTGTTTAGGTTTTTTATATTGGTAACGCCATGTAGCGCTCTGATGAAAATCACTGGCTGTGCTGTGTGCAGTCAGTGGCTGGTTGCCATTGTTGTAATACTCGCCATTGTAGTGTTGGGCAGCTGGATGTTAACAGCGTGTAGCGTTGCGCAGTTGGAGGTGAGCCGCCAGAAGTGGTGGATGTGGGGAGAGAAATGGCTGAGTTTTGAAATTTGTAAGACTGCATGGCATGAACTTTATATATATTATGACTATTAAGGTAAATACATTGTTTGTTCTCTATTAAAATCTTTCATTTGCTAACTATGCCTATCAGTAGTTAGTGCCTTCAGTAGTTTGAATCCTGTATTTAGCTGGCAGTAGTGGCGCTCGCTGTATTGCAGTAGTTCGAGTAACGAAGATTTTTGGTGAGGTAAGTGATTTGCGAAAGGTATAGGTTAATGTTAGTCAGGGCCATTCTTTTGTAGGGATTTTTGAAAGTCAGATTGCGTTGCGCTAAAAAAAAATATATTGTGTGTCAGTTTAAGCACAGCCATGTATAATTTTTCTAAGGGGACGTTTCATACACTGATAAAGGCTTCAGTAAGCACCGTTTGTCTTTCTACGATGAATATATCTTCTGAATGTGCTGAGTAACAGCGGCAGGAGAGAGACACGGTAAACAGAAAATCCTCTATGAGCAAAATTACAGAAACACAAACCTCACCTGCAAGTACGCAAAGAAGTCGGAATTGCTTATGCGAGGGATAAATTACATATTCATCATTCTGGCGAGGGACTGAATTTCGCCGGTCGGTGTGGCCGTGCGGTTCTAGGTGCTTCAGTCTGGAACCGCGTGACCGCTACGGTCACAGGTTCGAATCCTGCCTCGGGCATGGATGTGTGTGATGTCCTTAGGTTAGTTAGGTTTAAGTAGTTCTAAGTTCTAGGGGACCGATGACCACAGATGTTAAGTCCCATAGTGCTCAGAGCCATTTTGAAAGAATTTCACATTTTCGCATGCGCGAAAACATCTCTCGGAAAGACTACCTCGCCTCCGCCCCCCTCCCCCCAACTGCCGTCTACAACTCACGTAGATGCTCGACAAGCCACCGTACTTTGCGTGGCGGAAGGAGCCCTGTTGCCTCTGCGATGTATGAACAGCCACTCTCAAAGGGAATGTTAGAGACCCCAGGCATCCGAAGCACAAAATCATCTTTCATGGAGTTCAGGAGTGCTGCTGTCTTTGGTGGAGGGCGAAAAATGACTTTCACTTGGTGTTTGCTGATTTTTGACAATAGGCTTCCAACGTATGGCGGAAAAGCCGTGGATTTAAAACTTTCCATGTCTTACAAATTAAAAATTAAAAAGTGACAGCTAGAACTGTTTTGAGCCACACTGTGGCGAGAAAATGTTTGAAAGTGTTTCATGGCAAAAAGAATAGCGAAATTGTCTTTTTCCGAATTCCTTATGTCCACTGTTGGTTTCATTAGAAATGCGTTACGTATCTGCTTTGGAGAGTGCCCGTTGGTTTCAAAAACTCTTTTCTGGCGTAGAAGCTCGTCCTCCAGACTGCTCTCGTCAGCAATGACGTGTGCTCTGTGTACCAGAGTTCTGAGAACACTGATCGTCTGCGACATATTTATGCGGCTGCACGCCCGATGTTTTATGCAACAGTCACTGCGCCGCGAAAATATGAAGAGCTACGAAAGATTTGCTCTGTTTATCCAGACGGTTTGCTCAATATACAGAGTGATTCAAAAAGAATACCACAACTTTAAGATTTTAAAACTCTGCAACGACAAAAGGCAGAGCTAAGCACTATCTGTCGGCGAATTAAGGGAGCTATAAAGTTTCATTTAGTTGTACATTTGTTCGCTTGAGGCGCTGTTGACTAGGCGTCAGCGTCAGTTGATGCTAAGATGGCGACCGCTCAACAGAAAGCTTTTTGTGTTATCGAGTACGGCAGAAGTGAATCGACGAGAAGCCGCGGGAAACAACTCAGTATGAACGTGACTCGCCTAAGGTGAACGTTTTCTGTGCCATTTTAGCCAATAAAGTTTTTGGTCCCTTTTTCTTCGAAGGTGCTACTGTAACTGGACTACAGTATCTGGAGATGTTACAGAATTGGCTGTTCCCTCAGCTCAAACAAGAAGCACAATAATTCATATTTCAGCATGATGGAGCGCCACCACATTGGCACTTATCTGTCCGTAACTACCTGAACGTTAATTACCCGAGGCGATGGATCGGCCGCCAGGCAGCCTGTGACAGAGCACTTCATCACTGGCCTCCAAGAAGCCCTGATCTTACCCCCTGCGATTTTTTCTTATGGGGGTATGTTAAGGATATGGTGTTTCAGCCACCTCTCCCAGCCACCATTGATGATTTGAAACGAGAAATAACAGCAGCTATCCAAACTGTTACGCCTGATATGCTACAGAGAGTGTGGAACGAGTTGGAGTATCGGGTTGATATTGCTCGAGTGTCTGGAGGGGGCCATATTGAACATCTCTGAACTTGTTTTTGAGTGAAAAAAACTTTTTTAAATACTCTTTGTAATGATGTATAACAGAAGGTTATATTATGTTTCTTTCATTAAATACACATTTTTAAAGTTGTGTTATTCTTTTTGAATCACCTGTATTATTGTTAACCAATGGAAATTAACGCAAACCAGTAGATGGAAGCTATGACGGATACGCAGGAAGAATACTGGAAAAACCTGATGTTGATGGTGGTTTGAAGCGACAGTGAAATTAGTAGCATCGGTATCGTGCAGTACCCACCTTGTCCAATACGTCTCATTAAGATTTTGGTTACCGAAAAGTGCAAGCAATCTGAATGACACAGTGTTTACGACCAGAGACGTCGGTGGGATAACAAACGCGGCAATGCCCAACGTTTGGCGAGAGGAAGGCCGCCTCATAAGCGCTCGAGACGTGGGTCTGCGTCGTTAAAGGTTACTACTAGCGCTTTAAATATTGCAGTACCACTCGCGGTGACCGAGATCGGAAAATCGTGCTGACTGGCCGCGGTCGACCCAGACAGTCATCACGAAGCAATAGCAGCTCCAGGATTTTAGACAAAAGCAGAAATACCGACAAAAATGGCGAGACCGTATGTGGGTCTGCTGATGGTCATCCTTCTGAAGTTATGTTGCACGACACTTTACGCGTAGGACGGACTCTTTGCTACACTAAACTGCTTCCATCACAAATGCCTATCCGCAACATTTGGGGGCGACTGGTCTATAATACATACTAGACTGCTTTGGAACGAAAATACGAGGGCAGTTCAATAAGTAATGCAACACATATTTTTCCTGAAACAGGGGTTGTTTTATTCAGCATTGAAATACACCAGGTTATTCCCCAATATTTTAGCTACACAACACTATTTTTCAACGTAATCTCCATTCAATGCTACGGCCTTACACCAACTTGAAATGAGGGCTTGTATGCCTGCACGGTACCATTCCACTGGTCGATGTCGGAGCCAACGTCGTACTGCATCAATAACTTCTTCATCATCCGCGTAGTGCCTCCCACGGATTGCGTCCTTCATTGGGCCAGACATAAGGAAATCCGACGGTGCGAGATCGGGGTTGTAGGGTGCATGAGGAAGAACAGTCCACTGAAGTTTTGTGAGCTCCACTCGGGTGCGAAGACTTGTGTGAGGTCTTGCGTTGTCATGAAGAAGGAGAAGTTCGTTCAGATTTTTGTGCCTACGAACACGCTGAAGTCGTTTCTTCAGTTTCTGAAGAGTAGCACAATACACTTCAGAGTTGACCGTTTGACCATGGGGAAGGACATCGAACAGAATAACCCCTTCAGCGTCCTAGAAGACTGTAACCATGACTTTACCGGCTGAGGGTATGGCTTTAAACTTTGTCTTGGTAGGGGAGTGGGTGTGGCGCCACTGCATTGATTGCCGTTTTGTTTCAGGTTCGAAGTGATGAACCCATGTTTCATCGCCACATGACGAGCAAGCAATTCCGCACAGATGGTTCTCCTTTGCTCTTTATGATGTTCGGTTAGACAACGAGGGACCCAGCGGGAACAAACCTTTGACTATCCCAACTGGTGAACAATTGTGACAGCACTACCAACAGAGATGTCAAGTCGAGCACTGAGTTGTTTGATGGTGATCCGTCGATCATCTCGAACGAGTGCGTTCGCACGCTCCGCCATTGCATGAGTCACAGCTGTGCACGGCCGGCCCGCACGCGGGAGTTCAGGCAGTCTTGCTTGACCTTGCGGCGATGATGACACACGCTTTGCCCAACGACTGACCGTGCTTTTGTCCACTGCCAGATCACCGTAGACATTCTGCAAGCGCCTATGAATATCTGAGATGCCCTGGTTTTCCGCCAAAAGAAACTCGATCACTGCCCATTGTTTGCAACGCACATCCGTTACAGACGCCATTTTAACAGCTCCGTACAGCGCTGCCACCTGTCGGAAGTCAATGAAACTATACGAGACGAAGCGGGAATGTTTGAAAATATTCCACAAGAAATTTCCGGCTTTTTCAACCAAAATTGGCCGAGAAAAAAAATGTGTTGCATTACTTATTGAACTGCCCTCGTAAGATGTATAAATATGCACTGAGACGATAAGAGTGATGGGACACCTCCTAATATTGTGTCGGGCCGCCTTTTATCCGATGTAGTGCAGCGACTCCACGTGGCATGGACTCAACAAGTAGTTCGTAGTCCCCTGCAGAAATTCTGAGCCATACTGCCTCTAGTCGTCCATAATGAAAGTGTTACCGCTGAAGGATTTTGTGCACGATCTGTCCTCTCGATTATGTCCCATAAATTTTCGCTGGGAATCAGGTCGAGCGGTGTGGGTGGCAAAATCATTCGCTGCAACAGTCCTGAATGTTCTTCAAACCGATCACAAACAATTCTGGCCCAGCGGCGTGGAGCTACTTTGTTTGGGAACATGAAAGCCATGCATGGCTGCAGATGATCTCCAGGCTGCTGGTTTCCATTACGAAGCCACCAGCGGTTGCGCAGTGCCTTGTTAACAACCTCAGTCCACGGCTCCGTGAGGTCTGCGCCGCAACTCGAACCCTACCATCAGCTCTTGCAAGCTGAAATCTGGAGTCATTTGACCAGGCCACGGTTTTGTAGTCTCATATGGTCCAACCGATGTATTTATTTATTTATTTATTTAACCTGATCAGATTAGGGCCATCAGGCCCTCTCTTACATCGGACCAGTGTTCCACACATGCAGCATTTCACACATCAGAGTTACATCATGACAATACTTTAAATAAGAAAATTAGATTACTCTAGTCACAATATGAATAAAGTGACTAAGACCTAATAAAGTAAGTACTGGCAGTATTTTTACGACAGGTGCTATACATACAAATTATGATAAAAGTAATAATAGTAACAGTAAAAAAAATTAAATAATAATGATAAACATGAGAAAAATTGGCAATAGTAATGAAGATTTGTGCAGATGTACATTAATATCTTGGTGTGTAAAGTAGATGTTTACTAGTATAGCGAGTTTTGGGGGAGGGAGACTTAAGGAGGGGGAAAGAGGGAAGTAATGAGAAGAAGTGCGTTTGTGTACAAAGGAAAGCATTACTGTTGCTTAAGTAGATACGTCATTAACTGTTTTTTGAAGCTGGACATGTTTTTAAGTTCTCTAACATACCGAGGGAGGTTATTCCAGAGTCGGGTTCGCCCTACTGTAAAGGACTTGGAGAAGGCGACTGAGCGATGCAGTGGAACAGAGAGGATTTTATTATGATGGGAACGTGTGTTTCTGTCATGTTGTTCAGACATAAGCGTTAAGGACGAGGAGAGATATGAGGGAGAGTGTACATTTATAAGGCAGTAGATGAGACAGAGTGTATGGAAATCTCTGCGTTTGTCTGCACGCAGCCAGGACAATTTTGCATATGCTGGTGAAACGTGATCAAAAAGTCGAATGTCATAGATATATCGGACACAGGCGTTCATGACCAGTTCCAGACGTCGCGAGTTTTCCTGAGAGAGGCCTTGTAGGATAATATCGCTGTAATCAATGATTGGGAATATAAGCGTTTGTACTAATTTCTTTTTCAGATCGAAAGGGAAGAGTTTTTTATATTTTTGTAGGACATGAAGGGATGCTGATGCTTTTTTGCACACTGCAGTTGCGTGCTCTGTCCAACTTAGATTTTAGTGGTTAGCACACTGGACTCGCATTCGGGAGGACGACGGTTCAATCCCGTCTCCAGCCATCCTGATTTAGGTTTTCCGTGATTTCCCTAAATCGTTTCAGGCAAATGCCGGGATGGTTCCTTTGAAAGGGCACGGCCGATTTCCTTCCCCATCCTTCCCTACCCCGAGCTTGTGCTCCGTCTCCAATGACCTCGTTGTCGACGGGACGTTAAACAACTCTAACTTAGATTTTCATCTATTATTACTCCCAAACACTTTGCTGAGGGAGAGAAGTTAATATTTGTTCATGTAGTCACGAGTCCAGGAGAGTCACAGCAGGCGATGCTGTGTTGTTAGCAAAGGCATTCGCGTCGGTTGTCTGCTGTCACAGCTCATTAACGCCAAATTTCGCTGCACTGTCCTGATGGATACACTTCCTCGTGCGACCCACATTGATTTCTGCGGGTATTTCACGCAGTGCTGCTTGTCTGTTAGCGCTGACCATTCCACACAAACGCTGCTGCTCTCGATCGTTAAGTGAAGCCGTCCACCATTTTATGCCTCGTGTATACCGTAGCTACGGCTCTTTGTACACTCCTGGAAATGGAAAAAAGAACACATTGACACCGGTGTGTCAGACCCACCATACTTGCTCCGGACACTGCGAGAGGGCTGTACAAGCAATGATCACACGCACGGCACAGCGGACACACCAGGAACCGCGGTCTTGGCCGTCGAATGGCGCTAGCTGCGCAGCATTTGTGCACCGCCGCCGTCAGTGTCAGCCAGTTTGCCGTGGCGTACGGAGCTCCATCGCAGTCTTTAACACTGGTAGCATGCCGCGACAGCGTGGACGTGAACCGTATGTGCAGTTGACGGACTTTGAGCGAGGGCGTATAGTGGGCATGCGGGAGGCCGGGTGGACGTACCGCCGACTTTCTCAACACGTGGGGCGTCAGGTCTCCACCGTACATCGATGTTGTCGCCAGTGGTCGGCGGAAGGTGCACGTGCCCGTCGACCTGGGACCGGACCGCAGCGACGCACGGATGCACGCCAAGACCGTAGGATCCTATGCAGTGCCGTAGGGGACCGCACCGCCACTTCCCAGCAAATTAGGGACACTGTTGCTCCTGGGGTATCGGCGAGGAACATTCGCAACCGTCTCCATAAAGCTGAGCTACGGTCCCGCACATCGTTAGGCCGTCTTCCGCTCACGCCCCAACATCGTGCAGCCCGCCTCCAGTGGTGTCGCGACAGGCGTGAATGGAGGGACGAATGGAGACGTGTCGTCTTCAGCGATGAGAGTCACTTCTGCCTTGGTGCCAATGATGGTCGTATGCGTATTTGGCGCCGTGCAGGTGAGCGCCACAATCAGGACTGCATTCGACCGAGGCACACAGGGCCAACACCCGGCATCATGGTGTGGGGAGCGATCTCCTACACTGGCCGTACACCACTGGTGATCGTCGAGGGGACACTGAATAGTGCACGGTACATCCAAACCGTCATCGAACCCATCGTTCTACCATTCCTAGACCGGCAAGGGAACTTGCTGTTCCAACAGGGCAATGCACGTCCGCATGTTTCCCGTGCCACCCAACGTGCTCTAGAAGGTTTAAGTCAACTACCCTGGCCAGCAAGGTCTCCGGATCTGTCCCCCATTGAGCATGTTTGGGACTGGATGAAGCGTCGTCTCACGCGGTCTGCACGTCCAGCACGAACGCTGGTCCAACTGAGGCGCCAGGTGGAAATGGCATGGCAAGCCGTTCCACAGGACTACGCTACATCCAGCATCTCTACGATCGTCTCCATGGGAGAATAGCCGCCTGCATTGCTGCGAAAGGTGGATATACACTGTACTAGTGCCGACATTGTGCATGCTCTGTTGCCTGTATCTATGTGCCTGTGGTTCTGTCAGTGTGATCATGTGATGTATCTGACCCCAGGAATGTGTCAATAAAGTTTCCCCTTCCTGGGACAATGAATTCACGGTGTTCTTATTTCAATTTCCAGGAGTGTATATGTGCATATCGCTGTCGCAATGACATTTTTATTCACCTCAAAGTATTTTACACTTATTTATTAGGTCTATAATTTTGCTTCCGCTGTTTTGCAATAGCGGCAAATAGGATTCAGGGGGGTGACTCATAGGTGTAACACAATAAGCTTATTAATTTTAATTTTAACACTCAACAGCCTCAGTTGCACCGTTTACTAAGAATTTGCCTAGGTTTCAGTCGGGATAACCAAACCTTCTTCAGAATAACAGTAACTACTGTTTGACCATAGTGGACACGGTCAAGCTAAAACTACAAATCCATAAATTATCGTCAGACTATAAAACTTATCTGGAACTGCCGAGTCAGTCGAGATGCTGCACTACGAAGGATAACAGTTGGTCCGACTCGATGTCAGGAGGTATCGCACTACTTTTGCCTCCTCAGTGTGTACTCTCCTGCCTTTTCCTTGTTTTATTTTTACTTGGCTTCCATTTATGTTTAGCATTTTGTCCATCTTCAGTAACTGTAGTATTATATAATGAAATAATCAGCAACCAGTTGCATATAAGAAATTTAATTTCTTGGCGGGTTTCGGGAACTTGGTGCCCTTCTTCAAAAGTTTATGCCTGTCGCATTATTTGCGAGAGTCAATAATTAACTGCATTCTGCACAATGTCGTGATCCTAAAAAATACACGCAGAAGCAATAAGTAATACAATACTCAGTTTTATTATTTATTGATCCTGCATAAGGTTTTTTGGATCATGACATTGCGGTGTTTGCATTTCATTATTGACAGGCGCAAATAATGCGATAGGTATAATTTTCTGAAGAAAGGCACTAAGTGCCCGAAACTAGTCAAGAAACTAAATTTCTTATATGCAACTTGTTGCTTATTATTTCATTATGTTTGTTTTAAGTTTGACATTTTTTTTGTAACAGGCCATATTTAGTTCTTGATAAAAGTACCATTAACCACCCACCACCCCCCGGATTCGTTAGGGAGTCGAAGTCTCTTGTATAAAACGCCATATATTTATAACTAGGCGTCGTCCTATTATATACTTTTGCACTTACATTCAGTAGTATGAGTGCATATTGTCCGCAAGATGTTTCATTAGTAGAGATATTAGTAAAGATGTAATAAATTAAAGCATCATACGGGGTAATGAAGTTTCACGGCACATGTATGGGGCCGACCATAGCGAACATGGGTCTACCCAAGGATCAGATATCCGTCGCCAACTTTTCAATATTGACACATCAACAAAAAAAGTTTTGCATCACCCCTGTTCCCAGAACTCCTGAAGATCGACGTTGACTGTGGATATTTTATCACAGACACAGTCCCTTTGACTGTTCAGAGATGTCACTAAAGCCGTCAAAAGATGTAAACAAGTATGCATGAGCAGCACCTATTTGACAGAGGGGGTCCGACAGCCGACCAGTTCCAGTCATTCCACCAGGAAGGAGGTACACGGCTCGTGTTGTCCGTAGTTCAACCATGCCTAGACGGTCAATACCGCGGTTCGATCGCGTCCGCATTGTTACTTTGTGCCAGGAAGGGCTCTCAACAAGGGAAGTGACCAGGCGTCTCAGAGTGAACCAGAGGGATGTTTTTCGGATATGGAGGAGATACAGAACGACAGCAACTGTCTATGACCTGCCTCGCTGTGGCCGCCATGGCGAGGTCCATCTTTGCAACCACGATACCACGCAGTGCGTTACAGATGGGCCCAACAACATGCCGAATGCACCGCTCAGGTTTGGCACCAAGTACTCTTCACCGATGAGTATCGCATATGCCTTCAACCAGACAATCGTCGGAGACGTGTTTGGATGCAACCCCGTCGGGCTGAACGCCTTACACACAATGTCCTGCGAGGTGGAAGTTCCCTGCTGTTTTGGGGTGGCATTATGTGCAGCCGACGGACGCCATTCGTTGTCATGGAAGGGGCCGTAATGGCTGCACGATACGTGTATGCAATCCTTCGACCGATAGTGCAACGATATTGGCAGAATATTGGCGAGGCATTCATCTTCATGGATGACAATTCGCGCCCCCATCGAGCACATCGTGTGAATGAATTCCTTCAGGATAACGACATCGCTCGACTACAGTGGCCAGCATGTTCTCCAGTCATGAACCCTATCTAGCATGCTTGGGATAGATTGAAAAGGGCTGTTTATTGATGACGTGACCCACCAATCACTCTGAGGGACCTACGCCGAATCGCCGTTGAGAAGTGGGACAATCTGGACCAACAGTCCCTTTATGAACCTGTGGATAGTATGCCACGACCAATACAGGCATGCATCAATGCAAGAGGACGTGCTACTGGGTATTAGAGGTACCGGTGTGTAATCTGGACCAAAACCTCTGAAGGTCTCGCTGTATGGTAGTACAACGTGGAATGTGTGGTTTTCATGAGCAATAAAATGGGCGGAAATGATGTTTGTGTTGATCTCTATTCCAGTTTTCTGTACAGGTGCCGGAACTCTCGGAACCGAGGTGATGCTAAACTTTTTTGATGTGTGTAAGTTGGACCTGCAGAATAGTTTTTCACCAAATGCAAGAGTATGTTCTGTCTATCTATTCAGCGAGTGACAACGCTTCCTGCTAGGTGCGGAAGATGGATCAAGATGTGTCTATATCACACATGTCTTTAGCAAAGAATGGTAGAATGGTTTCGATACCTAACGCAGCAAATCTTCTGCTGTACTCTTCACCAGACACAGAATTCCACTTATTCAGACAGTGAAGCATGAGCCGTACAGAATACAAGAAACGACGGTAATGAAATATTTTGGAATGTATATCGACCACGGCCTTCGTTCAGTGGAACGCTGTCGCAAACTGCGAAAAATCCGCTAATACACAAACGAAAAAGATCGCAACACAAAAAATAATTAATATACAGCGGTGAAATTTCCGGAATACATTTTGAGACGCCGTGCTAAACCCGCAGGACAGGAGTTTAAATTGTGGAAAGGGGCCAAATAAAGGGGCTGTCAGTTACACTCGAACATACAACTTTATTATCTGACCAAACATTACAAGAGCCCAAAAAAAATTTTTTAGCACACAGCTTTAATCTTTGGGACTTAATTACCGGCTGAAAGCCACTTTAATGTAAAACGGATCACAGACAACCTATAAGCTGTGGACGACCAAAATTCATGTCGTCTAATCAGACGAGTGACCAAACGGGCAAGCAAGGTCGTTGCCACTCAAACGTGTGTGTCGGCAAGCGTCGGGCGAGTGATGGCTACCCTGTCCTTCCTCGCTACTCCACGCCAACCGACCAATTCAGAACCAGTACGCCAACCTTTAAATAACTTGTCAGTCGAACCACATAAACTACACACAGTTTCACGAACACTTGCACGAAGAACTAGACAATGCTAATGGCAGTGACTGAGGAAAACAAGGACGAATCACGAGCTGGCACGCACAGCCAACCCATAAGTGTTCGCCGGCCAAATGTACGTCGCCCGACAAGACGACCGACAGACGATCAACCTAATGGTGGTGGTGGTGGTAGTGGTGGTTAGTGTTTAACGACCCGTCGACAACGAGGTCATTGGAGACGGAGCGCAAGCTCGGGTTAGGGAAGTATTATGAAGGAAATCGGCCGTGCCCTTACAAAGGAACCATCCCGGCATTTGCCTGAAACGATTTAGGGAAATCACGGAAAACCTAAATCAGGATGGCTGGGGACGGGATTGAACCGTCGTCCTCCCGATCAACCAAAGTCGTCCCCACTCAAATCATGTGTGTCGGCAATCATCGGCGACTGACGACTATCCAGGCCTCCCTGGCGACTGCGCCAACGACCAACTGCTACACATCAGCACGGAGACAGCACTAAAATAACTGGGAAGAGAACATCACATGCTACGCACAATTTCACAAATACTTGGACGAAGAACGGGACCAATGCTACAAGCAGTGATTGTGCAGATCGAACCACGAGGTGAGACACACGCCGCCAACAAAAGCGATCGGCGAGCAAATACACGTCGTCCGGTAAGACGACCAACCAAGACCGTCCCCAGCCATGTGTGCCGGCAACGGTCGGGCGAGTCACGGCTATCCGAAACCTCACTGCCGCTCCAACCCGACCGCACTTCTGCCGCGTCCCAATTGTCCCGACTGCTCGGTCCGAACTGCACTGCTGGCGCGTTCCAATACCGTTGGACGAGACACGACGACCGGGAAGTAATAGCAATCGAGCAAAAATAATACTTCAGGGCCTATATCGATAAGCGCTGCTGCTGTCGCTCACGGGCAGGCAAGGCAACAACTCAGTGACGCCAGTAATTGAAAATTAACGTAACGAGGCGGAAGTACGGTAAAAACAGGGTGTTAAATACAGGGTTATTACAAATGATTGAAGCGATTTCACAGCTCTACAATAACTGTATTATTTGAGATATTTTCACAATGCTTTGCACACACATACAAAAACTCAAAAAGTTTTTTTAGGCATTCACAAATGTTCAATATGTGCCCCTTTAGTGATTCGGCAGACATCAAGCCGATAATCAAGTTCCTCCCACACTCGGCGCAGCATGTCCCCATCAATGAGTTCGAAAGCATCGTTGATGCGAGCTCGCAGTTCTGGCACGTTTCTTGGTAGAGGAGGTTTAAACACTGAATCTTTCACATAAACCCACAGAAAGAAATCGCATGGGGTTAGGTCGCGAGAGCGTGGAGGCCATGACATGAATTGCTGATCATGATCTCCACCACAACCGATCCATCGGTTTTCCAATCTCCTGTTTAAGAAATGCCGAACATCGTGATGGAAGTGCGGTGGAGCAGCATCCTCTTGAAAGATGAAGTCGGCGCTGTCGATCTCCAGTTGTGGCATGAGCCAATTTTCCGCGGGCTACGCGTGAAACTTGCCCGCACGCGTTCAACCGTTTCTTCGCTCACTGCAGGCCGACCCGTTGATTTCCCCTTACAGAGGCATCCAGAAGCTTTAAACTGGGCATACCATCGCCGAATGGAGTTAGCAGTTGGTGGATCTTTGTTGAACTTCATCCTGAGGTCTCGTTGCACTGTTATGACTGACTGATGTGAGTGCATTTCAAGCACGACACACGCTTTCTCGGCTCCTGTCGCCATTATGTCTCACTGCGCTCTAGAGCGCTCTGACGTGAGAAACCTGAACTGCGACTTCAGCCGAACAAAACGTTATGAGTTTCTCTACGTATCTGTAGTGTGTCGTGACCATATGTCAATGAATGGAGCTACAGTGAATTTATGAAATCGCTTCAATCATTTGTAATAGCCCTGTAAGAGAGGGCACTAGCAGAAGCTACGTACGGCTCACATTTGTCTAGGTAACATTGCAAGGTCACAGATTAATGTAAGCACGAGATAAGCGAATTATGAAATGCTGGTACTTTGATAAATGGTGTAAGCAGCTGAGTGTTGAAGGCAAGCAAACAAACGTGCGTGCGTTGTGTTGTAAAGGAGGCGGATGTCAGTTTGTGGGATGCAGTACCACGCCTTTGGCACTGGGCTGGTCAGCACACGGACGGTTAATGCTGTTTGTGGATGCCATCACTGGACCTGTCGTCCAATGATGTCCCGTACGTGCTCGATTTGAGACAGATCTGGCGATCGAGCAGGCCATGGCAATATGTCGATACTCTTTAGAGCCTGTTGGGTTACGACAGCGGTATGTGGGCGAGCGTTATCCTGTTGGTGAACACCTCAGGCAATTTTGTTCATGAATGGCAGCGCAACAGATGGAATCACCAGTTTGACGTACAATTTTGCAGTCTAAATCTAAATCTACATGACTACTCTGCAATTCACATTTAAGTGCTTGGCAGAGGATTCGTCGAACCACAATCATACTATCTCTCTACCATTCCACTCCCGAACAGCGCGCGGGAAAAACGAACACCTAAACCTATCTGTTCGAGCTCTAATTTCTCTTATTTTATTTTGATGAGCATTCCTACCTATGTAGCTTGGGCTCAACAAAATATTTTCGCATTCGGAAGAGAAAGTTGGTGACTGAAATTTCGTAAATAGATCTCGCCGCGACGAGAAATGTCTTTGCTGTAATGACTTCCATCCCAATTCGCGTATCATATCTGCCACACTCTCTCCCCTACTACGTGATAATACAAAACGAGCTGCCCTTTTTTGCACCCTTTCGATGTCCTCCGTCAATCCCACCTGGTAAGGGTCCCCACACCGCGCAGCAATATTCTAACAGAGGACGAACGAGTGTAGTGTAAGCTGTCTCTTTAGTGGACTTGTTGCATCTTCTAAGTGTCCTGCCAATGAAACGCAACCTTTGGCTTGCCTTCCCCACAATATTATCTATGTGGTCTTTCCAACTGAAGTTGATCGTAATTTTAACACCCAGGTACTTGTTGAATTGACAGCCTTGAGAATTGTACTATTTATCGAGTAATCGAATTCCAACGGATTTGTTTTGGAACTCATGTGGATCACCTCACACTTTTCGTTATTTAGCGTCAACTGCCACCTGCCACACCATACAGCAATCTTTTCTAAATCGCTTTGCAACTGATACTGGTCTTCGGATGACCTTACTAGACGGTAAATTACAGCATCATCTGCGAACAACCTAAGAGAACTGCTCAGATTGTCACCCAGGTCATTTACATAGATCAGGAACAGCAGAGGTCCCAGGACGCTTCCCTGGGGAACACCTGATATCACTTCAGTTTTACTCGACGATTTGCCGTCTATTACTACGAACTGCGACCTTCATGACAAGAAATCACGAATCCAGTCGCACAACTGAGACAATACCCCATAGGCCCGCAGCTTGATTAGAAGTCGCTTGTGAGGAGTACCACAGCTGGTTCTGGTAACACTGATACAGCTCAGCAGAACCTTGAATGAGGGTGGTTTGAAAAGTTCTCGGAATCATCTCGACAGGTCAGCAGTAGTGCAACAAGGTGTTCATGTGATATAAATATGTGCCACGTCAGTGCTCTTGGAAAAGAGATGTGGCGGTGACATGGCTCTATCTGTTGTTGTTCCCCCGTGGTGATTTGCAGTCAGTGTGCGTGGGATAACCACGAGAGCGCCCCTGCTGCCATAGGGAATCGTACCCCAGACCGTAACTCTAGGTGTAAGTCCAGCTTGTCTAGCACGCAGAGAGGTTGGTTGCAGTCCCTCAATGGACTCCTTCTAACCAACACAACGCTGTCACTGGCACCGACCCAGAAGCAGCTCTCACCAGAAAGTACAACAGACCTCCACCGTAGCGTACAATGAGTTCTCACTTCACACCACTTGGTAAGTCGTAAGTGGCGGTTCGTTGCACGCTACAGTGCGTCTGGCTCGGAGTTATCCTTGAAGTAATCGATTTGTAATAGTTTGTTGTATCACTGCTACTCAAAGTGCTGCGCAGATGGAGTACGACGCGCCACAGACATACGCCGAACACGTACGACTGTACATTTTCGACACCACCACAGCCAGCAGTGATGTACAATGGTGATATATCTGCCATGGCTCACTGTAATATCAAGAATTAACATCCAGCTTCTCGTAGCCCTGTTACACAACCCCCTTTGTGATGTGCCAATAATGACGTCCTTGTCGCCTTAAGGGGCTCCGGAACGCCCTATACTTGCAATGTTAAAATAACGCTTCTAAATTACATCTTTCCTCACAAAGTATTTGAGGTAGGAAGTTGAACTTTTTACAGATTATTTATTGGAATATGGGCTACAACTTAACACAGGGATTTTACAAAATTTTAGTTCAGTTATTAAAGATGATTTTTTTTCAATTGTAATGAAAATTCACAACATTTTTTTGGAATTTTTTATTTATGTATTCAAAAATATACAGTTTTTTGGAAAAAGGCTGTGTTAAATTATGCAGAAGGCACTGTGTAACATTTACTGAAAGTTTGAAACAAATATGTTTGGAAGATCCTTAGAAAACATGTAATTAGTATGAGAAAATAAAAGTTTTGGGAATCGAGCGACAAAGATTGGATTAACTTTTTAGTGCATTCCAGGTCCATAGGATGGATTATCTTCATCCTCTGCAAACTCCTCCTCCAGCTTCCTCTTGTTCCTCCTCCTGTTTACTCTTGCTTGTATTTCTAGACTCTTTACAGCCCTGTCTGCAGCCCGAAGGCGTTCCTTGTCTAAAGCAAGCATCGCTCGTACCATGTTAGAACCTATCTTCATTCCCATTTTTCTAAATACCTTGCACCTTACAATGTTGCCATCATTGAAAGTCGCAACAGCATCATACACACCAAAGTGAAGTGTTTCTATTCCAACAAATACAGTCTTGCGGATTCTCGACCATATAACGCTATTTACACTTTCATTGGGGTTTTGAGATTTTCCGTGAATACACTTTGTCAACAGTTCAGGTGCTGCTAAGTCTCTGAAAATAGGTTAGCCACAACATATACTTTATCTCACATCTCTAAAATGTACCTGATGAACACGGACGTTAATAATAACACCATTTGACAGGAGTTTAACAGCGCCACAGTGGGTCACGCCCATGTAGAACACATTTCAAAAAAAAAAAAATTAAAAATAGTTGTAGTCTTCGGAATTGAATAAATTATATATCTATTATATATCTATATGCAGATTCAGAAAACGCAAAAAAAATAAAAATTGAACTTTTCATGATTTTGAGCCTTTCCGGAGCCCCTTAAAGACATTCTTGACATCATCCAGGTCACCACGACTAATCACAAAGGTAACTAAAGTTCACAAACGTTTTTTTTTCCTTGCGTGTATTTTAAAACAAACCTTATCTGCATCGCCATAGTGGCGCTACTGGCGCCGCTCTTGAAATCTGAATAGATATCATCTTTCAGATGTAGAAACACGTCTACCAATTTTCATTTATGTCGCTTAACTGTTTCTTTGTTTCCATCAGTGAATATTAGGCCTACGTGCCGTCATGGGTATGAGTTGGAGAGTAGATGCAGACTTTGGACTAAGACTGTATCATGTTCTGGTACGTCCGTACTTGGATTATGGTTGTATCAGCTACGGACACATGACTAAGACGATTAGGCAAATGTCAACACAAACAGCTTAAAACTCTGTTTTATTTGAAGCAAACGAAGCTCCCGTACATCCACATCGCGAATACCTAAGCGTGAAAATTTTACTCAAACGATCGCTATGCGTCCAGACACTGACTCCATAAAATTATTCCTGAAACTTCCTGGCAGATTAAGGGGCTCCGGAAAGGCTCAAAATCATGAAAAGTTCAATTTTTACTTTTTTGCGTTTTCTGAATCTGCAGTCTATTACCTTTTAATAGATATATAATTTATTCAATTCCGAAGACTACAACTATTTTTAAATTGTTTTTGAAATGTGTTCTAATGGGCGTGACCCACTGTGGCGCTGTTAAACTGCTGTCAAATGGTGTTATTATTAACGTCCGTGTTCATCAGGTACATTTTAGTGATGTGAGATAAAGTATGTGTTGTGGCTAACCTGTATGGTTCAATATATACCGCTGGTGTGATTGTCGATTGTTTCATGTTTATTTACTCTGTCGTTATCTCGAAAATATTCGTAATTAATTCTGTTTCTTGAGTCTCTGTTTTGTTGAAGTATAATAATGAGTAAAAGTAAAGTTGCTGTTGCGACTTTCAATGATGGCAACATTGTAAGGTGCAAGGTATTTAGAAATATGGGAATGAAGATAGGTTCTAACATGGTACGAGCGATGCTTGCTTTAGACAAGGAACGCCTTGGGGCTGCAGACAGGGCTGTAAAGAGTCTAGAAATACAAGCAAGAGTAAACAGGAGGAGGAACAAGAGGAAGCTGGAGGAGGAGTTTGCAGAGGATGAAGATAATCCATCCTATGGACCTGGAATCCTCTAAAAAGTTAATCCAATCTTTGTCGCTCGATTCCCAAAACTTTTATTTTCTCATACTAATTACATGTTTTCTAAGGATCTTCCAAACATGTTTGTTTCAAACTTTCAGTAAATGTTACACAGTACCTTCCGCATAATTTAACACAGCCTTTTTCCAAAAAACTGTATATTTTTGAATATATAAATAAAAAATTGCAAAAAAATGTTGTGAATTTTCATTACAATTGAAAAAAAAAACATCTTTAATAACTGAACTAAAATTTTGTAAAATCCCTGTGTTAAGTTGTAGCTCATATTCCAATAAATAATCTGTAAAAAGTTTAACTTCCTACCTCAAATACTTTGTGAGGAAAGATGTAATTTATAAGCGTTATTTTAACATTGCAAGTATAGGGCGTTCCGGAGCCCCTTAAAACTGTGTGCCGGACCGAGACGCGAACTCGGGGCCACACACACGGAGACTAGTCTGTTTCTCAAACGAAACGAATCTGCCCAACGATTACTCTACTGTGAAGCGGACTACCGCACCAGTGTACTGGAAACACAGATTGTATTTGGCACTGGCTCTTGCTATGGTTACCGAGCGAGGTGGCGCAGTGGTTAGACACTGGACTCGCATTCGGGAGGACGACGGTTAAATCCCGCGTCCGGCCATCCTGATTTCGGTTTTCCGTGATTTCCCTAAATCATTCCAGGCAAATGCCGGGATGGTTCCTCTGAAAGGGCGCGGCCGACTTCCTTCCCTAATCCAATGAGACCGATGACCACGCTGTCTGGTCTCCTTCCCCAAACAACCAACCAACCCTGCTATGATTATTTAAATAACTTCGCTTTGCCAGGAAACCTCTGCGGATATAACAACCCAAGGTTCATTTGAACCGACGCTGCTACAGGAAGCATCTACTTCGTATTTGACTGGTAGCATCCACGCCGTGCGGTTGTAATGACGAAGAGGCTGCATGAGCAGATACAACATCTGGTCACCACAGTTTGCTGTTTGCCGACATGTGTCACCGTCCTGCTCTGCTTGGAAGACTTGAGAATATATTGGATTTTATCTGACTTTTTGTTAGAAGAGCAGGTCAACTTCCAATAAGATTATACGAATATTGTCTGAAAGGTTCTCGGTATCGCCCAGAGATCGCAGCAGTAGTCGCGTGATTTTTTTTCTCCTTACTTTGGTACACGTGTTAGTAGACGCCACGTAACATTGCAAGTCACTCCTTCAACTGACTGTAGGCAGTCGACTGGTGCACTTTCGGTGCGTTTGGTCTTAAAAATGGGAAAAAATCGGGTACGGTGTAGTGATGAAATTATTCGTAAGAGGAGGTTTAACATTGGTTCAAATGGCTCTGAGCACTATGGGACTTAACTTCTGAGGTCATTAGTCCCCTAGAACTTAGAACTAGTTAAACCTAACTAACCTAAGGACATCACACACATCCATGCCCGAGGCAGGATTCGAACCTGCGACCGTAGCGGTGTCGCGGTTCAAGACTGCAGCGCCTAGAACCGCACGGCCACTTCGGCCGGCGTTTAACATTGACCAAAGTACGAGGGCAGTTCAATAAGTAATGCAACACATTTTTTTTCAGAAACAGGGGTTGTTTTATTCAGCATTGAAATACACCAGGTTATTCACCAATCTCTTAGCTACACAACACTATTTTTCAACGTAATCTCCATTCAATGATACGGCCTTACGCCACCTTGAAATGAGGGCTTGTATGCCTGCACGGTACCATTCCACTGGTCGATGTCGGAGCCAACGTCGTACTGCATCAATAACTTCTTCATCATCCACGTAGTGCCTCCCACGGATTGCGTCCTTCATTGGGACAAACATATGGAAATCCGACGGTGCGAGATCGGGGCTGTAGGGTGCATGAGGAAGAACAGTCGGCTGAAGTTTTGTGAGCTCCTCTCGGGTGCGAAGCCTTGTGTGAGGTCTTGCGTTGTCATGAAGAAGGAGAAGTTCGTTCAGATTTTCGTGAACAATTGTGACAGCACTACCAACAGAGATGTCAAATTGAGCACTGAGTTGATTGATGGTGATCCGTCGATCATCTCGAACGAGTGTGTTCGCACGCTCCACCATTGCAGGAGTCACAGCTGTGCACGGCCGGCCCGCACGCGGGAGATCAGACAGTCTTGCTTGACCTTGCGGCGATGATGACACACGCTTTGCCCAACGATTCACCGTGCTTTTGTCCACTGCCAGATTACTGTAGACATTCTGCAAGCGCCTATGAATATCTGAGATGCCCTGGTTTTCCGCCAAAAGAAACTCGATCACTGCCCGTTGTTTGCAACGTACATCCGTTACAGACGCCATTTTAACAGCTCCATACAGCGCTGCCACCTGTCGGAAGTCAATGAAACTATACGAGACGAAGCGGGAATGTTTGAAAATATTTCACAAGAAATTTCCGGTTTTTTCAACCAAAACTGGCCGAGAAAAAAAATGTGTTGCGTTACTTATTGAACTGCCCTCGTATATGCACGGCTTGTAAATGTGTATGGTAGCTCTTCAGCTTCAGTTTCTCGTGAAGAAATGGGCGGTCGAATTTACTCGACGCCGTGAATGCGTTCGAGATGATCGAGGCGAATGACGTCCGAAAAGTGGAAGCTCACAGGAAACCTTAGACAAACTGCGTGATATGATTTTGGAAGATCAGCGTATGTACGCCCCCGGTAGCTGAGTGGTCGGTACGACAGAATGTCAATCCTAAGGGCGCGGGTCTATTCCCGGCTTGGTCGGAGATTTTCTCCGCTCAGGGACTGGTTGCTGTGTTGTTCTCATCATCATCATTTCTTCCCCATCGACGCGCAAGTCGCCGAAGTGGTGTCAAATCGAATGACTTGCACCCGGCGAACAGTCTACCCAACGGGAGGCTCTAGTCACACGACACGACGACGATCAGGACGATACGTCGGTCCACAAAAGTGGTGTTGTTTGTTGGTACACTCCTGGAAATTGAAATAAGAACACCGTGAATTCATTGTCCCAGGAAGGGGAAACTTTATTGACACATTCCTGTGGTCAGATACATCACATGATCACACTGACAGAACCACAGGCACATAGACACAGGCAACAGAGCATGCACAATGTCGGCACTAGTACAGTGTATATCCACCTTTCGCAGCAATGCAGGCTGCTATTCTCCCATGGAGACGATCGTAGAGATGCTGGATGTAGTCCTGTGGAACGGCTTGCCATGCCATTTCCACCTGGCGCCTCAGTTGGACCAGCGTTCGTGCTGGACGTGCAGACCGCGTGAGACGACGCTTCATCCAGTCCCAAACATGCTCAATGGGGGACAGATCCGGAGATCTTGCTGGCCAGGGTAGTTGACTTACACCTTCTAGAGCACGTTGGGTGGCACGGGATACATGCGGACGTGCATTGTCCTGTTGGAACAGCAAGTTCCCTTGCCGGACTAGGAACGGTAGAACGATGGGTTCGATGACGGTTTGGATGTACCGTGCACTATTCAGTGTCCCGTCGACGATCACCAGTGGTGTACGGCCAGTGTAGGAGATCGCTCCCCACACCATGATGCCGGGTGTTGGCCCTGTGTGCCTTGGTCGTATGCAGTCCTGATTGTGGCGCTCACCTGCACGGCGCCAAACACGCATACGACCATCATTGGCACCAAGGCAGAAGCGACTCTCATCGCTGAAGACGACACGTCTCCATTCGTCCCTCCATTCACGCCTGTCGCGACACCACTGGAGGCGGGCTGCACGATGTTGGGGCGTGAGCGGAAGATGGCCTAACGGTGTGCGGGACCGTAGCCCAGCTTCATGGAGACGGTTGCGAATGGTCCTCGCCGATACCCCAGGAGCAACAGTGTCCCTAATTTGCTGGGAAGTGGCGGTGCGGTCCCCTACGGCACTGCGTAGGATCCTACGGTCTTGGCGTGCATCCGTGCGTCGCTGCGGTCCGGTCCCAGGTCGACGGGCACGTGCACCTTCCGCCGACCACTGGCGACAACATCGATATACTGTGGAGACCTCACGCCCCACGTGTTGAGCAATTCGGCGGTACGTCCACCCGGCCTCCCGCATGCCCAATATACGCCCTCGCTCAAAGTCCGTCAACTGCTGTCGCGGCATGCTACCAGTGTTTTTTTTTTTTTTTTTTTTGCTGCTCTTTATTTATTGACCCACCTTCTAATTGCTTATGGTGGGTCGTATTAAGCCTCTTAGCCACTGTGACTGGGCTCGGGCCCAGGAGTGGTTATGTGAGTTACCTCCCCTGTTCCCGATCCCACTCACACTGTTGCCCAAGTCTTGCCACGTGGAGGCGGGCTTTTACGTTACTTGTTCGTTGTGCAGCTTTTAGATACGTTACAAATAATATAAATAATACGGAAATGGAAAACAATTTCATTTTGAATTTAAGAAGGAGTAAACAGAAAGATAGGAAAGAAAAGGATAGAGAAATTACCACCACCTATGTGTGGGTTGCGGTCAGGGTCTTGGAATGACCTTCAAGACGCTGGCCGCCACTCACAGTTCACATATGTACTTGTAAACTTAATTAGCTTTTTACTACTTACATAGTGCAAAATTAAATATTAACTAGTCTAGATGTGATGGAGTGATTTTATTGAATTTGTTTAGGTCTGTGTGTGTGTCATTATGTGTGGTTGTGGGTGTGTATGTGTGCTTGTCAGACAAGTTCTCGCTTGATGAATGATTGGCACCTCCCGGCTATATGGCAACTCAGCCTGGACGGTGGTTATCCCCGATCTACATTGTGTATCAGTCGGGTTGGGCCCAGCAAAGGGGAACCACAATTAAGATCCTTCCATCCAGGCCCAGTGTTGTCTTTCGTCGGGAAGCGTAGGTTCATATGGTAGGTGCCTATCTTGGAGTTAACCCTTGTTTACAGGTGTCATGTCACCTTATGACTGCATATCCTCTTGTGTGTGTTCTTGTATGTATGTGCTATGTGCGTGTGTGTGTATGTGTGTACATATGCATGTAAGACCAGTTCCCGCCTCCTGGTTACGCGGCAACTCAGCCTGGACGGTGGTTTTCCCCGATCTACGTTAAGTATCCGTCGGGTTGGGCCCAGCTAAGGGGAACCACAATGAAGATCCTTCCATCCAGGCTGGGTGTTGCTTCTCGCCAGGATGCGTAGGTCCCTGGGGTAAGTGCCTGGATTTTGACTATTACTCATTTGTGATTTTGTGTGCATGTGTGTGTTCTTTAGTGTTGGATGTTGTTCAGGTACCTAGACTACTCATACGCAGGTTGCCACAATGGGTCGTCGACATGGCTTATCTCAACATCTGTGTCTTCGCCCGAGGTGTTTGTACTGCTATCCATCTCATGGGTACTCTGTGGTCTGCGTCCCCGGTCTTGCCTTCTGAATGGTCTATTGTTTAGATATTCGGTATACAGGGACCTGGATATTTCGTCAGTTAGTGTATTAAGTTTGTCACATAGGTCTGGGTCTCGTAGAATGGTGTATATTTCATCTTGGGTATTCTGCGGGGTAATGTGTAGTGTGTGTCTAATGTTTGTGCGTTGCCCGCAGAATAGGACAGTGTGTTCTGGGGAGCCTTCTTCCCCACATGTGCACCTGGTAGTCTGCTGCAGACTCATGCGGCTCAGGTGCGTGGGATAAGGGCCGTGGCCTGTCAGAAAATGTACCATACCGCGGCTAGGATCGATATGCTTCAGTCTTAATCGTTCTTTGATGTCAGGGAAGAAGCTATAGACTCGTCGGCCCTTATCGCTGTTAGCCCACTCGCTCTGCCAGGTATCCACTCGCCATGCTTTGAGTTGACGTGATGTAGCATATGGTTCACCAGTGATCTGCCGAACCTGGTCTAGTTTCCCCATCTTTAGCCAGTACTTTGCCGCACGGTATCTTATGGTTACGTCTATTGGGAAGATTCCCATCACGACGCAAAGTGCGTCGACTGAGGTTGTGTTGAAGGCCCCTGTTAGTCGAAGCAGAGTGCTTCTTTGCCCCCGCCGTACGGCGGTTCTGTTAGTGGATAGGCTGAGTCTATGAGCCCACGTGCTGGCAGCAAAACATAGTACCGACTCGAAGAGAGCGCAATGATATGTTCGTATGACTGACAGTGGTAGTCTGTATTGTTTCGAGTTTAGCCTTGCCAGTTTGTGCAGTATTTTTTCTGCTTTGTCCGTGGATATTCGTATGTGTTCGTGGAAGTTCAACCGTTCGTCTATGTAGACTCCAAGGTAGCGTGTTACTTTTGATCTTTTAATGTTTGTGTCCCCGATTTTGACTGCTGGGTTCCTATGCAGGATGCCCTTTAGTAGTGTGTAAGTTGTTTTATTTTCTGCTACCTTGAGCTTGTTGTCTGTGCACCATTGTGTAATTGTTTTGAGTGTATCATTGGCTCTGTCTTCTAGCTGGGCACGGTTGTTTGCTGACACTACCACAAGCAGGTCGTCAGCGTAAGCGACAACTCCATCTGTCGCATTGTGCTCCTCAAGTAATTCTAGGAGCGGTTCTAACATTATGTCCCAGAAGATGGGGCCGCAGATCGATCCTTGTGGACAACCTTTGGTAATGCGTTTGATTACTTTCTTGTCGTCCATGTGCCAAGCGACTGTTCTGTCCCTGCAGTAGTCTACAAGACTGTTGTACAGGGATTCCGGTACCTGCAGGTGTCTGAGCCTCTTGAAGAGGGCCGGCCACCATAGATTATCAAATGCACCCGAGATGTCAATCATAATGGCTAGTGTGTACTTTGTAGGTGTGTTGTGTACAGTTTGAAGTGCTTTGTTGATTGCATCGTCAATAGACTTTCCTTCCCGAAAGCCATATTGGTGTGGTGTCAGTCCCCGAAGTGTGCGATGTGTTTGTAGTCTTTTGCAAAGGAGTTTTTCTTGTGTTTTAGCGAGTGTATTGATGAGGCATATGGGTCTGTATGATTTGGGTTCTGAGGGGTCTTTGTCTGGTGCTTTTTTGATGATGACCGCCCTAGAGGCTTTCCACACTGCAGGCACACGGCCTAGCCTTAATGCGTCGTTCAGCAGAGTTGTGAGGTATGGGGTGATCTGCGGTGCTATCTGTTTTAGTACCTCAGAGTGGATACCATCTGGTCCAGGCGCTTTCTTATTTTTAAGTTCTGAGATCGCTATCGCCACCTCTTCCTGCGCAAACGGACAGGTGACGGTTGGTGTGGTGTAGGCTGTGGTGAGTTCTCGTCTCAATGCTGCTTGTTCAGGTGTGTCTGTGGTGGCGATGTCGTCAGGAAGGAGTTTGCCTAGCAGGTACTCCGCTGTGCCTCTCCATCCTTTAGTCATCACCCCGTCATCCTGTCGTAGCGTTCCCAGAACCAGTGGGCTCTTGATTTTTTCGGTCACGATCTTGTAAGGTTCCCCCCATATGTTAAGTTGTGTTTGTCTTGCTACGTAGTCATTCCATTGGTCTTTTCTAGTCTTATTTAGTTCTTGTTTGTATCTGTCCTTGGCAAGCCGGTATTCATGTAGTCTTACTTGTCTTTCTCTGTTTGAGATTGCCCTTTGGTAGAGTCTGCGTCTACGTCTGGTGTCCTGCTTGAGTTGTGTTAGGTGTGCTGTCCAAGGGCTGGTCTGCTGTTTTGTTTTGCGTGATGTGGGGATACAGGTGTTTTGTATGTGTGTAATGATTTCTGTTAACTTGTGTGCTCTGTAGTCAACACTGCCTCTGATGTTCTGCAGTGATTGTTCCTGTATCTTGTGTCTTACTGTGTCCCAGTCTGTCCTATGAAAGAGCAGTCTTCTGGGTTGTGTTGCAGTGTTGTTGTTTGCTGTCTTCTGTAGAGTTAGCGTGATGACATTATGGTCACTCGTGGTAATGTGGTCGTGTACCGTCCAGTCTAGTATGTAGGTAGTCGCGGCGTTATTTGCAAGGGTGATGTCTATGTTGGAAGAGGAGCCGTCATGCCCTGTGAATGTAGGATGGTGTCCTTCCTCGTTGATGACGTTCAGTCCATTTTCGTGTATTACGTCATTGATTATTCGTCCTCTGTCATCTGTTCTGTTGGAGTGCCATAGAGTGGATTTTGCATTAATATCTGCACAGATTAATAATTTTTTATTGCCGGCGTATTGTGCAATTTTTCTGATAGCATTTGCATAGGGATTAATGCAATGGCTGTATTGAGCATAAATCGATGCAACGACCCATGTATCGCCCCTGTACGTAATCTCCACTGTAGCAACGTGTTCTGTGCATAATTCCGTTATTTTAACTGGGTGAATGTCTGTGTTGAGGATTATGACTGACGCCTTGCAGTCTGCTTTACCCGATATTGATATCGCGTGGGTGGGGATATTGGTGATATGGCCTTGTTTCGTATATGGCTCCTGTATGCACAGGATATCGCAGCTTAGCTCATTCAGGACCTGTGGAAGTTCCAGACTGACGTGTGTGCTTCTCATGGCGTTCAGTTGAGCAACCCTCAGATCGGATGCTTCACGTGAACGTAGCAGTTACTTCCTGTTTGACTGAAATCAAAGTAGGTCCTTCCATAGGCCCTAACGTGATCTTCGTATAATTTTTCGAGATCAAATTTTTCTTCTCTGCGAGCGCAAACCTGCAGGAGTAGGTCTAGCAGACTATCTGAGTCCGTGGGGATGTTCTCTGTTTTCAGGATTATTCTGTCCGTCTGCTCCGTTGTACGAAAGCAGACTGAGTTGCCATGGGGGTGGTATAGCCTAATGATCATTCTTTGCGCTGTTTCGAAGAGCTCCCTTTTTTCTAATCTACTTAATTTTAAGTTTAAATCTATGTTGTTATAATTAAAATCGCTGGTGGTGGCAGCGGGTGTCGGCGTCTGCGCCGTCTTGGGGTGTCGTGGCAGAGTGGCAGCTACACGCTGCCCCTCTGCGATGGGTGCTTTGTTGATGCTGCTGTTGGTGTGCGCAGGAGGAGCAGCTGGTGGTGCTGACTCGGACTTGGGTGATGAGAGGGGGCCTGGGTCGCCTGTAGAAGGAACTTTTGTGGCACTGGGTGGAGGCCCCCCTCGGTTGTCGGAAATGATCGTCACACGCAACTACTTTCCCCTCGCGTTTCGGTTGTTTAGACTCCTTGGATGTTTCTGTCACACGTGTGCTGTTGGCTCTTTCGGGTGTCGCTTCAGGTTGCCCAGGGGTGGTCTTGTTGCTTTGATGATTGTGTACGCTGCACTCATTGGCGTAAGGGCAGCAGTATATGTCATCGTCGTCTTCTGTGGGTATGTCAGTGTGCCATATCTTTCGTTTGTTTTGCAGATGATGAGTGGTATTGTCAGTGTGTTGGTCTTTCGTCAGTATGCCAGTCTTGTTGATTTGGATGTCTAGTACGTCTGTTTCTTTGGGGTTTAGGGTCTCACCTTGTACAAATCTGACAGGCTTTATGCGCCCCTCGCATTTTTTGGTGTCGTAGGTACGGGGGCGCACTGGAATAGAAGTGTAGTCTTGGTTCTTCGGCGTCATGCTTTTGTGTTGTTGCTGTGGTTGGTCATATGTGTCATGGTTGTCTTGGTTGTGTGAGGATGTAGTGCTTGTTACTATTAATTCGTCTTCTAGTTCGTCAATTCTGTGTTAAAGACTGCGATGGAGCTCCGTATGCCACGGCAAACTGGCTGACACTGACGGCGGCGGTGCACAAATGCTGCGCAGCTAGCGCCATTCGACGGCCAACACCGCGGTTCCTGGTGTGTCTGCTGTGCCGTGCGTGTGATCATTGCTTGTACAGCCCTCTCGCAGTGTCCGGAGCAAGTATGGTGGGTCTGACACACCGGTGTCAATGTGTTCTTTTTTCCATTTCCAGGAGTGTATGAAGTGGCGTCACACCATGTCTCCTAGGAAGAAAAAGTTCAAAGCCGCATTCTCGACCGGTAAGTTCGTGGATTATTTTGCTTGACATCCTCTACCTTTACATCTACATCCATACTCCGCAAGCCACCTGACGGTGTGTGGCGGAGGGTACTTTGAGTACCGCTATCGGTTCTCCCTTCTATTCCAGTCTCGTACTCTTCGTGGAAAGAAAGATTGTCGGTATGCCTCTGTGTGGCTTCTAACCTCTTTGATTTTATTCTCATGGTCTCTTCGCGAAATGTACGTACGAGGGAGCAATATACTGCTTGACTCCTCGGTGAAGGTATGTTCTCGAGGCTTCAACAAAAGCCCGTACCGAGCTACTGAGCGTCTCTCCTGCAGAGTCTTCCACTGGAGTTTATCTATCATCTCCGCAACGCTTTCGCCATTACTAAATGATCCTGTAACGAAGCGCGCTGCTCTCCGTCGGATCTTCTCTATCTCTTCTATCAACCCTATCTGGTTCGGATCTCACACTGGTGAGCAATATTCAAGCAGGGGGCGAACAAGCGTACTGTAACCCTTTGTGTTCGGATTGCATTTCCTTAGGATTCTTCCAATGAATCTCAGTCTGGCATCTGCTTTACCGACGATCAACTTTATATGATCATTCCATTTTAAATCACTCGTAGCCGGCCGCTGTGACCGTGCGGTTCTAGGCACTTCAGTCCGGAACCGCGTGACTATTACGGTCGCTGGTTCGAATCCTGCTCCGGGCATGAATGTGTGTGATGTCCTTAGGTTAGTTAGGTTTAAGCAGCTCTAAGTTCTAGGGGACTGATGACCTCAGATGTTGTCCCATAGTGCTCAGAGCCATTAGTACAATTTTTGAAATCACTCCTAATGCCTACTCCCAGATAACTTATGGAATTAACTGCTTTCAGTTGCTGACCTGCTATATAGTAGCTAAATGATAAAGAATCTTTCTTTCCATGTATTCGCAGCACATTACACTTGTCTACATTGAGATTCAATTGCCATTCCCTGCACCATGCGCCAGTTCGTTGCAGATCCTCCTGCATTTCAATACAATATTCTACTGTTACAAACTCTCGATATACTACAGCATTCTCCGCATAAATCCTCAGTGAACTTCTGATGTTATCCACAAGGTCATTTATGTATATTGGGAACAGCAACGGTCTTACGACACTCCCCTGCGGCACACCTGAAATCACTTCGGAAGACTTCTCTCCATTGAGAATGATATGCTGCGTTCTGTTATCTACGATCTTCAATCCAATCACACAATTGGTCTGATAGTCCATATGCTCTTACTTAGTTCATTAAACGACTGTGGGAAACTGTATCGAACGCTTTGCGGAAGTAAAGAAACACGGCATCCACCTGGGAACCCGTGTATATGGCCCTCTGAGTCTCGTGGACGAATAGCGCGAGCTGGGTTTCACACGATCGTCTTTTTCGAAACACATGCTGGTTCCCACAGAGTAGATTTCTAGTCTACAGATAAGTCATTATACTCGAATACAATACGTGATCCAAAATTCTACAATTGAACGACGTTAGAGATATAGGTCTATTGTCCTGCACATCTGTTCGACGTCCCTTCTTGAAAACGGGAATGACCTGTGCCCTTTTCCAATCCTTTGGAACGCTACGCTCATCTAGAGACCCACGGTGCACCGCTGCTAGAAGGGGAACAAGTTCCTTCGCGTACTCTGTGTTAAATCGAACTGGTATCCCATCAGGTCCAGCGGCCTTTCCTCTTTTGAGCGATTTTAATTGTTTCTCTGTCCCTCTGTCGTCTATTTCGATATCTACTATTTTATCATCTGTGCGACAATCTAGAGAAGGGAAGACAGTGCAGTCTTCCTCTGTGAAACAGCTTTGGAAAAAGACATTTAATATTCCGGCCTTTAGTCTGTCATCCTCTGTTTCAGTACCATTTTGGCCACGGTGCAACGACCGACTCTTCAACTTCCATCTGTTTGGCTCCATGAAGGATGCACGGCGCAAGATGCAGTACGTGTGTGGTAGGGAGGTTATTGATTCAGCAAGATGTTGGGTCCTACGTCGATCATTAGAGTGGGTACCGGGCGTGAGTCGTGCTTCGGTAGCTCAGATGGTAGAGCAGTTGCCCGCGAAAGGCAAAGGTCCCGAGTTCGAGTCTCGGTCGGGCACACAGTTTTAATCTGCCAGGATGTTTCATATCAGCGCACACTCCGCTGCAGAGTGAAAATCTCATTCTGTAAACATCCCCCAGGCTGTGGCTAAGCCATGTCTCCGCAGTATCCTTTCTTTCAGGAGTGCTAGTTCTGCAAGTTTCGCAGGAGAGCTTCTGTAAAGTTTGGAAGGTAGAAGACGAGATACTGGCAGAAGTAAGGCTGTGGGTACCGGGCGTGAGTCGTGCTTCGGTAGCTCAGATGGTAGAGCAGTTGCCCGCGAAAGGCAAAGGTCCCGAGTTCGAGTCTCGGTCGGGCACACAGTTTTAATCTGCCAGGATGTTTCATATCAGCGCACACTCCGCTGCAGAGTGAAAATCTCATTCTGGAAACATCCCCCAGGCTGTGGCTAAGCCATGTCTCCGCAGTATCCTTTCTTTCAGGAGTGCTAGTTCTGCAAGTTTCGCAGGAGAGCTTCTGTAAAGTTTGGAAGGTAGAAGACGAGATACTGGCAGAAGTAAGGCTGTGGGTACCGGGCGTGAGTCGTGCTTCGGTAGCTCAGATGGTAGAGCAGTTGCCCGCGAAAGGCAAAGGTCCCGAGTTCAAGTCTCGGTCGGGCACACAGTTTTAATCTGCCAGGATGTTTCATATCAGCGCACACTCCGCTGCAGAGTGAAAATCTCATTCTGGAAACATCCCCCAGGCTGTGGCTAAGCCATGTCTCCGCAGTATCCTTTCTTTCAGGAGTGCTAGTTCTGCAAGGTTCGCAGGAGAGCTTCTGTAAAGTTTGGAAGGTAGAAGACGAGATACTGGCAGAAGTAAGGCTGTGGGTACCGGGCGTGAGTCGTGCTTCGGTAGCTCAGATGGTAGAGCAGTTGCCCGCGAAAGGCAAAGGTCCCGAGTTCGAGTCTCGGTCGGGCACACAGTTTTAATCTGCCAGGATGTTTCATATCAGCGCACACTCCGCTGCAGAGTGAAAATCTCATTCTGGAAACATCCCCCAGGCTGTGGCTAAGCCATGTCTCCGCAGTATCCTTTCTTTCAGGAGTGCTAGTTCTGCAAGGTTCGCAGGAGAGCTTCTGTAAAGTTTGGAAGGTAGGAGACGAGATACTGGCAGAAGTAAGGCTGTGGGTACCGGGCGTGAGTCGTGCTTCGGTAGCTAAGATGGTAGAGCAGTTGCCCGCGAAAGGCAAAGGTCCCGACTTCGAGTCTCGGTCAGGCACGCAGTTTTAATCTGCCAGGATGTTTCATATCAGCGCACACTCCGCTGCAGAGTGAAAATCTCATTCTGGAAACATCCCCCAGGCTGTGGCTAAGCCATGTCTCCGCAGTATCCTTTCTTTCAGGAGTGCTAGTTCTGCAAGTTTCGCAGGAGAGCTTCTGTAAAGTTTGGAAGGTAGAAGACGAGATACTGGCAGAATTAAGGCTGTGGGTACCGGGCGTGAGTCGTGCTTCGGTAGCTCAGATGGTAGAGCAGTTGCCCGCGAAAGGCAAAGGTCCCGAGTTCGAGTCTCGGTCGGGCACACAGTTTTAATCTGCCAGGATGTTTCATATCAGCGCACACTCCGCTGCAGAGTGAAAATCTCATTCTGGAAACATCCCCCAGGCTGTGGCTAAGCCATGTCTCCGCAGTATCCTTTCTTTCAGGAGTGCTAGTTCTGCAAGGTTCGCATGAGAGCTTCTGTAAAGTTTGGAAGGTAGAAGACGAGATACTGGCAGAAGTAAGGCTGTGGGTACCGGGCGTGAGTCGTGCTTGGGTAGCTCAGATGGTAGAGCAGTTGCCCGCGAAAGGCAAAGGTCCCGAGTTCGAGTCTCGGTCGGGCACACAGTTTTAATCTGCCAGGATGTTTCATATCAGCGCACACTCCGCTGCAGAGTGAAAATCTCATTCTGAAAACATCCCCCCAGGCTGTGGCTAAGCCATGTCTCCGCAGTATCCTTTCTTTCAGGAGTGCTAGTTCTGCAAGGTTCGCAGGAGAGCTTCTGTAAAGTTTGGAAGGTAGAAGACGAGATACTGGCAGAATTAAGGCTGTGGGTACCGGGCGTGAGTCGTGCTTGGGTAGCTCAGATGGTAGAGCAGTTGCCCGCGAAAGGCAAAGGTCCCGAGTTCAAGTCTCGGTCGGGCACACAGTTTTAATCTGCCAGGATGTTTCAGTACATCTTTATTACCAAAAACGTGGGGAATCATACAGTGTATTGAAGTCCTGAATAAAACCAACCTGTTTTCAGGCAAAAAATGCCTTGCATTACCTATTGAATCCCTCTCGTAAATGGGGCGCTGTACTCCCTGTACACTGCAGACGCGCCGAAAGTGGCAGGAGTCGAACTGGCGCTGTACGCTGATGATACAGCCCTGTTCACCCGCAGCATTAACGCCCAAGTGCTGAGAAACCGCCTCCAACGCGGGTGCGACGCCTCGGGCTCGTGGGCAACAAAGTGGCGGTTGAAATTCAACGCCACAAAGAGCCAGGCAGTCGTCTTCACTCGAAGACTTCTGCCGCCAGGGCTTACGCCGCTCGAAATCCTGGGAGAACCTATCCCATGGAGTGGGACGGCGAAATACCTAGGGGTTACCCTAGACCGCAGGCTCACCTGGAAGCATCACATCCGTGATGTGAAAGGGAGAGCAATTGGACGCCTCCGCGCCCTGTATCCGCTGCTAAACCCGCAGTCGTCATTGCCACCACAACACGGCATCACGCTTTACCTAACATTGGTTCGCGGCCGTGGTCTGGGGGAAAGCCGCAGATGCTCACATTGTGACTCTGCAACGGACACAGAACCGCGCCCTGAAGACTGCTATGCATCTTCCGAGGCGCTTCTCGACGCGCCAACTCCACGAGGACACCGGGATCCTGCCTCTCCGAGACAGGTTCCGCGCCATCGCCAGGAAGTTCTACGAGAAGACGGGACGCTCCCGCAACCGGCTCATCTGTGGACTGGGCCAACAACCTCATCAGAGGCCAACCACGCGTTGGCCTGACCTGCTGAGGGATTAAGTTTTACTAATCCCTCAATAGAATGTGTCTTTCTCTTTTCCAGGTTAAACCAGACAGGACCTATCGACAAGAGTGTTAATATATATTTCTCTCTCTTTCAGGAACCGCAGGAATGACAAATTTTGTCTAGACTGCACCACCACGAGCCAAAGACAGGATCGTCATTTTAGAGTCAGCATCAGCGTAAATGGGGTCATGCTGCTAAGTTTGAGACGGGTATTACGATTAATCAAGGATAACCCACAGTTGGGAAACGGGGACAAAATTGGTTGGTTACTGTCGCGTTGCAATTTAGAATTTCTTTATTGATTACGTCAACCATCAAAAGTCATTTCTTTACTACTTGACCAGAAACAGATCCAAGAAAGCTAGCAGGCATGAGTGCCTTTTCAAAACAATATACTTTACAGTTATTGGCCAAGCCATATTACTTAAAACCGGCTTTGATAAAACAAAAATCAAAATTTTCCAAGTAATGAAGTTAAAAACTTTACTTCATCGTTAACAGACAAGACATTTTACTTAGACTTTGATAAAGCATTTAATAACAAAATTAATACTCTATAACTAATGAAACAAAGACACCAATTTACATACAATTTCGCTACAGAACATGTAGGGAGCCACTTGTTTAAAATTTTGGCACAACAAGATATTAAATTACAAGGGCTCGCTAACAGGGAGGCAGAACTAGCATTTTCATAGGATGCCAAGTAGATTAAAACAATCAAAGCAAAGATACAGTCATTCACCTTTTACAGTAACTAACAATTTTAAAGCCGCGAAATTAAAAAAAAAACACCAATGAAAGGCAAACTTAACCTTTTTAAACAGTGGCCAAACACAATCAGAGTATTATAACGATTTAACATTTTGCCGTAACTAACAACTTTAATACCATGTCCTGCCACCAAAATGTCTTGGGATAGAAATAACTAACCGACCGCGTGTAAGAGCGGCCACAATTGTCTCCCGAAGGATGCTCAGGCTACAAGCAGACTAACAGATCCACAACGCCTCACATTCAGCAATCACATCGACCTCACGCGAGGCCAGGGGAGGAGGTCAAGAACCATAATCCCTTCCCAAAAGTACACTTCCTCCCCGGCAGTACTAGTAAGAAGTCAAAAGATCACTATCTATAAATACACCGGCGACAGGGACAGGAAACCCGAACGCAGGAGGCCACAAGGCAGAAAATACGTTGGTTTCACAAACAAAAATTATTCAATTAACATATAAACCTTTAACCAACTTAACTTGCAGTTTATCAGAGAAACAGCAGGTGATCGCCGATGCAAAGGTTCCTCGCACCCGACCGTGTCCACGTCGCCAGTCACGCAGCCACGCGCTCTGTCACCGAAGCCCTCGTCTTCTCTGCACCCACGGCGGCGAAATACCACTCCTCAGGTTAGGCGATTTACTAGTCCATCATTCCCGCCTCCAGACGGACAATTTAAAGACACCTGTTGCCCCTCCCACCAAGCAGTGACTCGGAACCACAGCCGTGGCCCCCGGGTGTTCACAGCAAGAGCTTACAGCCTTGTCCCGTCAACTCGTCCCACACGTCTCGCACCACCAGGATAGACCACGCTGCTTCTCGGAACAACAGCCAACTCCCCATTGCCAGGCCACGCCGCGGTCTCATCGTACGACATTCTGTAATTCCCGATTTTAAAAACCGACCGACCGACTCGTCACCGCTAGGCAACCAACCGGCCATTCCCTTACACAAGGCTAACACGAAGCAACGACTCGAATATCGATAAAACCCGACACGCCGCAGAGGGGAATCTCAACAGAATCGATAAATGTGAAAGAATCAATTGACGATGGAATGGAAGGACTCAGAACAATCTTAACAGCACGACATATGTTGAGAGCCGACACACGGCTCAAAGTTATTTTGTAAATTTTATTCGATTTTGTAATCAGTCTCATTCTTTCTGACCAAGAATATTGGTTACTGTTCTACGTATGAAGAAGTAACAGGCGAATGCGATTAATCTGTGCTGGTCGTGGCTCATCACGTGATTCGCCAAGCGATGATGTAACATGCACACCTGTAACAAGTCAGTGCGCTTGAGACAAAAGACAGGAGATTTGTTGTCCCAAGGGGAGCCAGGAAGCGAAAGACAACAGCTTCGAGCCGGCTGCTGTGTGCTAAAAGCCTGGCGTTAAGCTTTATGGCCTCCAGGGCCTGTTGATCCTGGAAAAATATTCAAGTCAAATGGATTATTTCTGTAAAATGCTTTTAGCGGAGAATGCCTTTTAAATGAGTTTAGAGTGTGTAAACAAACTCGACATTGTGCTGGATTTGTTTTGCCGAATAAAAGCAGTTCGTGATCTTTTTCGACGTCTGATACAAAAGCTGTTCTTTGGACTGAGGTCTCATATCTTTGGTTTCTGAGTACTGCGACACACTTTACTCAAACATGTTATTTTGCCACCATCATTTATCCATACACAAATGATTCTTCTAACATCAAAACTATACAGAAATGGCGATTCGCTTTGAACATTGTAATAATAACTTCTAGGTGGTCCGTCCTTTCATCATGTGACAAACTTTTTATATATACTTCTACCAAAGAGGTACCGTTCTTGCAGATTTGTGTGTTAGCTCAACCAAAGTTTACTAGTAATTGTCTTCTGTGTGAAGAAATAAAAACTTTGAGGTTCACCGATGACATTGTAATTCTCTCAGAGACAGCAAAGGACTTGGAAGAGCAGTTGAACGGAATGGACAGTGTCTTGAAAGGAGGATATAAGATGAACATCAACAAAAGCAAAACGAGGATAATGGAATGTGGTCGAATTAAGTCGGGTGATGCGGAGGGAATTAGATTATTAAATGAGACACTTAAAGTAATAAAGGAGTTTTGCTATTTGGGGAGCAAAATAACTGATGATGGTCGAAGTAGAGAGGATATAAAATGTAGACTGGCAATGGCAAGGAAAGCGTTTCTGAAGAAGAGAAATTTGTTAACATCGAGTGTAGATTTATCTCTCAGGAACTCGTTTCTGTACGGAAGAATGCTGAAGATTAGATGGTAGATCACATAACTAATGAGGAGATATTGAATAGAATTGGGGAGAAGAGGAGGTTGTGGCACAACTTGACGAAGGGACCGGTTGGTAGGACGTGTTCTGAGGCATCAGGGGATCACAAATTTAGCATTGGAGGGCAGCGTGGAGGGTAAAAATCATAGAGGGAGACCAAGAGATGGATACACTAAGCAGATTCAGAAGGATGTAGGCTGCAGTACGTACTGGGAGATGAAGCAGCTTGCACGAGATAGAGTAGCGTGGAGAGCTCCATCAAACCAGTCTCAGGACTGAAGACCACAAGAACAACATCTTCTGTGTACCAGTAGTTCTTCACTATTTCATATTTAGAATTTTGTATGATTCAGAAATAATGCCTTGATTTTAAATTCTTCTTATACTTCTAAACAGTATATCTTGGCAAATTAAAGCAAAATAACGGTAGAAATATTGTTATAATATAAACTGCTGCATGTAATGTAATATAAATAAAATTTGGTTCTTTGAATTACTCAGAAGTATTTTGGCATCGATGCTACCCGAGTCGCAACGATAAACTACACGTTTGATGTCGTTTATATTGAATTTATATTCTTGCAGTAAGAGAAATAACAATTCATCTTGACAAACCATAAGTTACGTTAACATTTAATTATATTTTGTATTATTATTTGGTTTGAGAGTGCCATTTCCAATCTCGTAACTTTTGGCGGAAGTTCCATTTTGAACTCCATGGAGAGATGTGTATACTTTTGTACAGAGCCAAAAATTGATTACACTGCCAAAGTGACAAAAGAACAAATTATGAAGAATACGTATATAAGGTGCCGGAAACATTTAAGTGAAAAACAACTATACGTTTTAAACAAGAATTATACGAGTACAATACTCTTGAAGCATGAAATCGATAACTAGATAACTGTGCCACCGAAAACAATGATTGCAGATTGAGAGACGTTCAATTTGTATCGCCAGAAATGACGTTCCACTGTAAAGATGGCTGTAAGAGCCAATAAATAAAAAAAAATTACCGTTCTTCATATTCTGATCGAAAAAATTATTCCATACTGGCACGACAGAATCTTGTGACAGCCACAGATAGTGACATGACAAGAAACAACTCACTTAAGAATTTGGGGGAGGTTAGAACGGGAAGATGAATGTTATCTAGCGTGATGTGTCTAACGTGATGGCAGATTTTTAGAAAACACAACTGACGGGTTTGAAAACCTAATGTGAGACCAGCCATGGAGAGATATTGTAAACTTAAGGGAGAGGTAAAGGAAGAAAGGTCGCGAGGAAGCAAAATTATTGCATAGTGTCACACAGAGTCAGACAGGGTTGTAGCGTCTCCCCAGTGTTATTCAATCTGTACAGTGAACAAGCACTAAAGGAAATCAAAGGGAAATTTTGAAAGAAAATTAAAGTTCAGGGAGAGGAAATAGAAACTTTCAGATTAGCCGATGGCTTCTTTTTCTGTCTGAGACGGCAAAGGACTCGGAAAAGTAGTTGGACAGAGTGGATAGTGTCTTTAAAGGAGATTATCAATAAAGCAAAACAAGATAAATAGAAAGTTGTCGAATTAGATAGACGATGCTGAAGGAATTAGATGAAGCAATGAGAAACTAAACGTAGCAGCCGAAATATGTTATTTGGGTGTTAAATAATTGATGGTGGCCGAAGTAGAGAACATATTAAACGAAGACTGGCTACAAGTAGAAACATGCTTCTAAAATGATGACTTTGTTAACATTTTATGTAAACTGAAGTAAAGATATTAAACTGTTTTAGTTATTAAAGCTGCTATAATAGAATTTTAGTCCGCTACTTGTATGGATATGATCATTTTTAAACTGTCTGCAAAACATGTGAGATGTTGGTACATAACTTTTGTACGTTCCTTTAGTTATAAAGCATCATGTAAATTTTAAGTTACAGTTTCTAAGTACTTATGTCCTTACTAAATCGTTATCGTTGGTGCCGCCAATTTTTTTATATTTTAATAAGCTGATGAAGTTTTATTAATTTGCGGTTGCTGAGCACAATTTGTGAGATATTTGATTCGTTTATAAAAGTGATAGCTTCTGTTGACACTTGGTAACGACGCACTATTGTTACATGTCTGGTTTATTAATCTATGGATATCTGTCATACCATCCTGGCATTGTTTGCTGGTGGTATTATCTTTCCCTATGTACTATGGGTCCTGGTTATATCATTAATTTATTAATTTATAAATCTGATCATAGTATCACACAGATACATAGATTAATAAATCAGAGATGTAACCATACTACACAGATAAAGAGTTAAAATGTTCACATGCTATAAGCCAATAAAACAAAAAAATAAAGATAATACTATCCATAACCAAAACAAAGATGATAATACAACACAAATTCATAAATCAATAAACCAGAGATGTAAACATGGTACATAGTTACCAAGCTATCGACAAAAGCTATCTACTTTTAAAACGAATCAAACATCTCAAAAATAGCGCTCGGAAACAGCAGATTAATAAAATTCGATCAATTTATTGACATATAAAAAATTTCGACAACACCAACGATAACGATCTGCTAAGGACGTAAGTACTTCGAAATTGTAACTTAAAAATTATAACGTAATTTATAACTAATGAAAACGTTCAAAAGTTAGGTACCAACGACTTATATGTTTTGCAGATAGCCTGAAAATGAACGTGGCATCTAATTAATCAACATTATTTACACTATGTGACGTCTAGTTTTCTGCTAGAGGCCATGAACCAGAGCATGTTAATGTCAGTCTAAAACCTCACACAGACCTCAAATGTACAATGCGTGTTTGAGCAGAAAAAACAATGATCCAAACAATGGTACAGGGTCAAAGGGCGCATCTCTTGCTGCTTACTGTATAGTACGACCATCCTCCTACAGTACTGATGATGAAACTTTAAAATGGTCTGTGTAGTTGATCAATACCTGTATATTTAATACGATCGGCACAAGTGTTGAATGCCTGCATACATGCGGTCTTTCTTTTCGATATATGGGAGGAGAGAGATGCGGTAAAGATCTTATCGAGTTCCCTATCGGATGAAGTTAGTGGAACATTTATAGTTTGTAATTGTTCTCTGTTGGATGGTACAGAATAACGAAGATAGCATGTTGGGAAGATAGATATGAATGAACGCGGATCTGCAGTACTTGTATGTAGTTTGGGGACGCACCACAATGCAGTAGTAAAAATCCTTGTCCTTCTCACAGTTCCTACTTCCATCGAATGGTCAAAACACAGTCCTGCCACAGTAACGCAGCTTAGCCTGTTTTTACATGGATTGCAGAAGGTGGCAGATTTATTTTCCCCGACTCCTACTCAATTCCGACTTAAACTGGAACGATCACATGCGTAAAGCTGGAGAAATAGCAGCTGTTGCAAGATGCATGGAGGCTACCTAAAATGAGGTTGGAATTTTACTGTAGCACATAGGTTCGAGAAAGGTGACTCGTTTTGAGATATTAGAGTGCCAGAAATACGATTCACTAGTGGCTGTATTCAATAAATGACTTCTCTGTAGGATCCTATGCAAGTATGGCTTGAATGGGAGGACTTAATTCCAAATCTCAGACAGCATATTTAGCGGATAGCGTAGCACTAGAGATCTGAAAAGCTAGTGCACATTTCTTACCTCAATCAGAACATCATCCACTATTTGTTATTCTTCTCAATCAAGCATCACCTATAGCCCAATCGATATATCACAGAACCTCTGACGTGGCATTGAGACAGAATGCTTTACAAATACTGGAGATATATCTGGCGGTGGTGGTTTGAGGGGGTTGAAAATACTGGTTTCATACCACGTTCCTTAGGCGAATCACTTTGCAAATTGAGTAATTTTATTACGAGCTTGCACCATCGGCAACGTGTAACCACACTGCTGGTCTGATACTCCAGCAATCACCATCTGTATTCAGTGTCACAGTATTTGTCTGGACAAAAAAATACCTCTTTCAGAGGTAATGCCATACCTCGGTTTGTAAAGTGGGTATATCTTTTAACACGGATACTTGTATATATCTGTAAAAGCAAGATTGCTTGTGATGGTTGTGTTTCTTAACGTATCACTGTTTGTAAGACGATTACGCCTCTCTTTCTAGGACACAGTGGTATCACTGGCAAGAAAACTTATTAGACATGTCTACCCATGGTTAATTTTCTGGCAGTATTATTTCGTATCACTGGCAATCAGTTACTGATGAAGTATTATAGTTGTAGGAGATGTGTTATATGTTCGCATTGAGCACGAGGCTTATAAAGTATATGTTTGTGTTCAGACATGTGCAAATGAAATGACTATGTCCAGTCGTAAGAAAGGTATGGCTTTGACGTGCAATACTGCCCAGGGAGGCATATATCAAGTCATAAGAGTGGTACGGATATTTCTATTTCCAGAGCCATAGCAATCAGCAGAGTGTATTTCCGATACTTTGCTCTTTGTCGAATGTCATTCAACTTAAACTGCAACGGTAAGATTTAATTGTAAGTATAGCGATCAAATATATATGCGGCCAATTTTGTAGAATGATTCTGTCTTTGTGTGGCCTGTGGTGGAAATTATTCACGTTTCCCACTAAGAGCAGGGACTGACCGAATGGAGAGGGCTGTTGCAATGTGGGAATATAGTTGACTTAACCGCGTAGTCTTCTGGACGACTGAATAGCGAATTAATACTTAGAATGTGTTCAGATGGTTCAAATGCCTCTGAGCACTATGGGACTTAACTGCTGTGGCCACCAGTCCCCTAGCACTTAGAACTACTTAAACCTAACTAACCTAAGGACATCACACACATCCATGCCCGAGGCAGGATTCGAACCTGCGACCGTAGCGGTCGCCCGGTTCCAGACTGTAGCGCCTAGAACCGCTTGGCCACTCCGGCCGGCCTTACTATGTGTTCGACAGCTTTCGTGATCAAGTGGAAGTTTGGCGAGATTCAATATGGATGTGTGTTTGCGCTGGGCCATTATTCCCTAACCTGTAAATTGTTCCACTGACTGCTTCTTCGAATTTGACTTCTTTATTTAGGTGAGAGAAGATCGATTGTGGTGTGTGCATCTAGAAGTTGGAAGGCATGTTTTCCAGTTCTCTAGATATGAGAAAGACCTTATTTGACTTTGCAAATTATAGAGGTGATTTGGAACCTGCTACATCACTGACATCTGTATTCGCGAGTGGAAATATCTGTTTGTTCTATTTTCTTTTTCCAGTTTCCACGTAAATGTCTTCACAGACAAGACAAGTTTCTCAGTCGAACATGAAAAAAAAATTATACTGATTTTGCTCATAAAACTAAATCAAACTGGACTATGTCTATTTTCGTGGAAAGAGGACATTCATTATGGTCGGAAATATTATTTTTTAATGGTTGCCTTATTATAGGAGTAAGTTCATGTTAAATAAATAATCGAGCGCAGAATGGCGGGAGAGTTGTCTACGAGACTGTGGCTCTCGTCTAGTCCCAGCTCGAGCGTACTACTGTGACGTCAAGCAAAGTGTTTTCCATCTCAGAATGAGAGTCGTTGTGGCCTGTGACAGAAGCACCTCGTAGCCATTAGGGAGGGCTGCATCACTATACTTTTAGATCAACACTATGCATTTGAGAGAAAGCCATCCTGTTACTCTATACCCGTTACTGGTGAAGCGCGTGATTATACAGGGTGTTTCAAAAATGACCGGTATATTTGAAACGGTAATAAAAACTAAACGAGCAGCGATAGAAATACACCGTTTGTTGCAATATGCTTGGAACAACAGTACATTTTCAGGCAGACAAACTTTCGAAATTACAGTAGTTACAATTGTCAACAACAGATGGCGCTGCGGTCTGGGAAACTCTATAGTACGATATTTTCCACATATCCACCATGCGTAGCAATAATGTGGCGTAGTCTCTGAATGAAATTACCCGAAACCTTTGACAACGTGTCTGGCGGAATGGCTTCACATGCAGATGAGATGTACTGCTTCAGCTGTTCAATTGTTTCTGGATTCTTGCGGTACACCTGGTCTTTCAAGTGTCCCCACAGAAAGAAGTCACAGGGGTTCATGTCTGGCGAATAGGCAGGCCAATCCACGCCGCCTCCTGTATGTTTCGGATAGCCCAAAGCAATCACACGATCATCGAAATATTCATTCAGGAAATTAAAGACGTCGGCCGTGCGATGTGGCCGGGCACAATCTTGCATAAACCACGAGGTGTTCGCAGTGTCGTCTAAGGCAGTTTGTACCGCCACAAATTCACGAAGAATGTCCAGATAGCGTGATGCAGTAATCGTTTCGGATCTGAAAAATGGGCCAATGATTCCTTTGGAAGAAATGGCGGCCCTGACCAGTACTTTTTGAGGATGCAGGGACGATGGGACTGCAACATGGGGCTTTTCGGTTCCCCATATGCGCCAGTTCTGTTTATTGACGAAGCCGTCCAGGTAAAAATAAGCTTCGTCAGTAAACCAAATGCTGCCCACATGCATATCGCCGTCATCAATCCTGTGCACTATATCGTTAGCGAATGTCTCTCGTGCAGCAATGGTAGCGGCGCTGAGGGGTTGCCGCGTTTGAACTTTGTATGGATAGAGGTGTAAACTCTGGCGCACGAGACGATACGTGGACGTTGGCGTCATTGGGACCGCAGCAGCAACACGGCGAACGGAAACCCGAGGCCGCTGTTGGATCACCTGCTGCACTAGCTGCGCGTTGCCCTCTGTGGTTGCCGTACGTGGTCGCCCTACCTTTCCAGCACGTTCATCCGTCACGTTCCCAGTCCGTTGAAATTTTTCAAACAGATCCTTTATTGTATCGCTTTTCGGTCCTTTGGTTACATTAAACCTCCGTTGAAAACTTCGTCTTGTTGCAACAACACTGTGTTCTAGGCGGTGGAATTCCAACACCAGAAAAATCCTCTGTTCTAAGGAATAAACCATGTTGTCCACAGCACACTTGCACGTTGTGAACAGCACACGCTTACAGCAGAAAGACGACGTACAGAATGGCGCACCCACAGACTGCGTTGTCTTCTATATCTTTCACATCACTTGCAGCGCCATCTGTTGTTGAAAATTGTAACTACTGTAATTTCGAAAGTTTGTCCGCCTGAAAATGTACTGTTGTCCCAAGCATATTGCAACAAACGGTGTATTTCTATCGCTGCTCGTTTAGTTTTTATTGCCGTTTCAAATATACCGGTCATTTTTGAAACACCCTATATCAACGCAGGCGGCGGCCGGCCGGGCCTTTCGCCTTGGTACCAGCCATCACGGCTGCGAAGCATTTCGGCGACTCTTTCAACTCGGGTGCTGGCCAGAGTGGGGTCACACGGACTGCGAGACTGTTGGCGTAGTAGCTCCATCCCGCAGTCTGTGGCTGTATATGGATGAGAATGCAGTCCTTCAGGACGGCGATTTCCCCCAGTACTGTCATGCCTTTTTTTCCCATCAGCTGTGATAGCGTGTATTGGCTTCAGTTAGGGCAATTTTTAGTACGTGTGTGTAGTGAACTCGGTGTCAAACAGGGATAGATGATATATCCTTGCAGGTAATACACTTTTTTTTAAACTCATCCCTGTCCAACACCAGGATCTAGCCAGTTGAACATTTTTGCCCCTAGTTTGCAGGTTTAGGGTAGAGTTTGAGTGTTTCTGTTGCTGGTTTCGAGTGGCATAATTTTTTTCCCAGCAGGATAATACTAGTTGTCACTTTTTGTGGAGTATTGCCGCTCTTGTGCAGTGCTATGCATATAGTTGTGTAAATAGGGCGGATCTCTATGATTAATTACGTAATTAGGATAGATTTTGCGTAACTGGAGTAGTATTGCAATTTTTTTTCCCCCCAGGAGGATAACACGAGTTCTTTGGTATAGTTTCTTTTTGCAATTTTAAGCCGTTCTTGTGTTGCGCTATGCATACAGTTGGGAAATTAAGTAATTATGGTGGATGTCCGCCACTGATAGCTGAGTAGTCAGTGCGACAGGCGGTCAATCCTAAGGGCCCGGTTTCGATTCCCGGCTGGGTCAGAGATTTTCTCTGCTCAGTGACTGGGTGTTGTGTTGTCCTAATCATCATCATTTCATTCCCATCGACGCGCAAGTCGCCGAGTGGCGTAAAACCGAAAGACTTGCATCCGGCAAATGGTCTACCTGACGGGAGGCCCACGACATTCACATTATGATGGATAATTGACTCAGTTTTCCGAGCAAAATAAATAAAGTACACTAACCTAATCTTCCTCTCCCGCATTTGGAAAATTTCATGTGTAAGGGGGTGCACTGAGGCTATCCATCCAGTAGAATCAGGGTTCAAATCACTGATAAGTTGCGTTTTTTACGTGAACTGAATTATTTTTGGGCGTTTAAGCATTGTGAGCGTGTATTCATGCTTCATTTCTGTGATCTACGAGTAGTTTGCACCTCTGTATGGTGTGTACTGGATTATTTCGGAAATTTACGAGTAGTTTGCGTCTCTGCACATCAGTGTAATGCATTATTTACGAGTAATTTCCAGGTCTGTAAACGGTATATTGTGACTCCAAGCACGGCAGGGTGAGTGTTTTGCATCAGTGTAATAAATAAATTAGGTGAAATCCGTGGCTAAATAATTGTTCAAAAAATAAATAAAGTACACTCCTTCCTCTCTCCAGCAGCGCAGAACAGGCTGATTCCTTTTTCACATCAATTTTCTCCCCTCCAGACCACCAGCAGGGTGAGTGTTTTGTATCAGCATAATAAACTAGGTGATATCCGTCCCTAAATAAATTGTTAAAGAAATGAATAAAGTACACCCGTTCCTCTCTCCAGCAGCTCAGAACAGGTTGAATCCATTTCCTGGCAGTTTTCCCCCTCCAGACCACCGGGGGATGAGGAGGCTGGGGAAGACTTCTAGCTGAGAAAAACGTGTGACGTCATCATGCTCTTACGGACTGAACTGCACGATCACATCATCACGTGGCCTATCGAATCGCTCTGTAGTGGTGAACTCGTGCACTAGGTTAGTTATTTGGTCTGGTGGATTGGAGGTAGTTGTCTCTTGTGTGGTGGGAGCTTATACGTAGGATTTAGAAATGACAGACAGTTCCAGCAGAGACAGAGGTTTCGATGCATTGTGTAATGCATCTTTAATGCAAAGCATTTATTTGCAGGACAGTATTCTTCCTACTGATATGTTCAGGCATTAATGCTCGCTTCAATTCTTCATGCGGTAAGCTGTGGATGCACTCCTCGCCTGAATGAGTGCATGTAATACAGATATTAACTGCCCCCCACCCCCTGTCTGGTACCAAACAAATTTACATAAATTTAAACAACTTATATTCGAATTGAATGACATCAGAGCAGCCTGTAGTGGGGGCAGCACCATACTAACTCCCCTCAGCTACAGGAGTAAGTTCTTAGAGAAAAATTTGCAATTCCTGCTCATTTTCCAAGAGGATGATGCGCCAGGAGCCCATGGCGAACACACTTCATGGTGGTACTAGTATTGTTTAAATAAAGAGTTATGTCCAACACAGGCTGAGTCCTTTTCCCACCAGTTTCTAGGGAGAGGTGGGGGTCAGGTGACTCAGGTTAGTGGAGGTAGCCCAACTGCCCTCTCATTGACGCCATTTTCTTAGGTTAGTAGAGTTAGCCCAAGCGCCCTTTCCGTCCTGCCATTTTCGTTGTTTAGCAGAGGTAACCCAATTGGCCTATCTTCCCTCCAAAATTCAACTTCCCACCAGGGGGCGTGGCACTTTCCCGCCAAAAGCCGTTATCTTGGATAACAGTACTCCTGTCATCAGCTGACGTCACGGCAGCCATCTTTAATGTCAATCGCTTCATCAACTGACGTCACGTCACGTCACATACTTGCGTCATCACTTGACGTCACGGCCGCCACTTGGATAACGGTACTTTGAGGTGGCACCGGCCTGGTCCACCCACTGCTGCTGAAGCGCCATTTCGGAAATATTAGAATTATCAGCCGCCGTTTCCCTACAGCCTGGCCGTCCCGATCACCTGATCTTCATCCGAGTGACACCTGGCTGTGGGGCTGTCTGAAAGATGTTGTGTTCAGTGTTCCGACTGCAAACTTAGCTGCACTGAAGGCATGCATTGCGCAACACGTTCTGAACGTGAACCTGTAAACACTTTGATCAGTTGTGGAACATGCTGTTTCTCGATTTCAACTTGTCGCAGAAAACGGTGGACAGCTTATCGAACATTTTTTGCGCCAGTCACACTGAAATTAATAATCCGATTCGATTTTGATTGATACTTTTTATGTGGTTTTTGGCCTCAGGACAACTCAAAACCTATGGGATTGATACTTTTTATGCGGTTTTTGGCCTCAGGACAATAACTTAAAAACCGATTTTTCCCATCCGATGTGATATGATCTTGCCGTAGAGGATGGGATTAAGTAATTAGTAGTATCACACCTGTACACCCACACTGCGTAGTACGGTTTGTTTAACGTCAGACGCACACCATAGGCATTGTTGTGTGATTCATTTGTAGTTTGTAGTCAACCACTATTAAATTATGATGCCTACAGTGCTATCTATTGCCACATTTCGTAACATTATTTTTCTCCTGCCGCACGTTTTCCTCCTTCCTCAATAATATTCCATTGCATTTCGACGTCATTCTGACCAGTGGTGTTATTTCTACAGCCATTTGAAAGTTTAATTATAATCACCCTGCGTATTCCCATTCATGGGAGACACTTCCATTGAAAGAAAATGAAACACGTACAGCCCTCCTTGTGCTGTCATGTATTGTATGGCTACTGATTTAGGTGCTTCAGTTAGCTGGTGCCGAGAGAGTTAACACAATCCGTATACCCAACGTATCAGTGGCCAACATCTAGAAGTGATTACGCAGATCACATGCAACCGCTGTGACGTCTCTCCACCCATCAGCTATCAAGGCTGTGGCTTCGAACCACCAATCCCACTTAAGATTTTTCCATGCTCTTTTCTGTTGTTCATCACAGCTCTCATCCACTAGTTTACGTTAATTTGCATTGGTTAACAATAGCGTCACAACCAAAGTGTGTGAGTAAAACTGAATTGATAGTTGATGGTTGGAGAGACAACATTGCGGTTACAGGTAATCTCCGTAAACCATGTAAGAGGTCCATGATAAAGGAATTTCTTGCTAGCGCACTCGAGCAGACGTAATATCGATGGATTGCTCACGCGCTGCCTGCGATATGTAAGCTATAAGAGCATCTCAGTCCAAAGAGCGGTGTTGGCTACAGTAGGAACTGTGTGGCAGTAGGAGTAAGACGTACCGAGCAGTCTGGTGTGTCGACTTGGTTTGGCCGGTCGTGGGGAGCGATGGTGGCGCCTGAGCGATGTAGTATAAGGTAAAAGAAGGCTCGCGCATATGTACTATTGTTATATCAGGTCCCATGTAAAGTGTTTAAAGTAATCTCTGAATAATAATCTTTCTTATAAAAAATTAAATTTTGACAATCATTCATCTCGGTTTAAAGAATTTACTAATTTCTCCAATCCATGGTCATCCCGATTATTGTAAAGAAAATTCAGTTGTTTCTTTCTACACATGACAAATCTATCGGCCAGCATTGCACTGGACTGTGCCAGAAAAATTTCTTATAGGAGGACATATATACGCGTTATCCGGCGACTTCATTGAGGTAAGAATTTTCTATTTATTCGGAATGATCTTTCAGGGCCATGACGCAGCACTGCTGACGTCCAAAATTTACCAGTTTAAATTCACAGTCAGTTATTGAAAGGTTATAAGTGAGCCACAATTTTATTGAGAAATTAGTCACGTTATTATTGGCAGGTTACGGAATAATAAACTGTTGCTAGGTTACAGTAAATGTCAATGCTGTACATAATTTAACTGTTGGGTAGTTACACTGAATGTGAATTATATATATATATACACAGGGTGTCCCAGCTATCTTGTCCACCCAAAATATCTCTGCAACAATAACAGATGTTGGAAAACGACTTTTACCGGTATCAATGTAGGGCTGGGGCCCATGAATGCACATATTTGGAAACATTCTAAAACGAAAGCATATGTGTTTTTTAACACAAACTTATGTTTTTTTAAATGGACCTCCTATATTTTTTCTTCAGCAATCCATAGCATGACAAAGCACATACACAATGGCGTTGGTTGCATCGCAATATTGCCATTACATCCCGAGATATTGAGACGCGAAGTTGACGCTTGAAACACTCGACATGCGCTGCTAGCGCACGTCCTGAGGCTCAGGCGTGAACCCCATGCTGCCCGTAGTCGCGATGTGATTGACATGCGTAATCACACTTCCATACTTATCAAGAGGTCCGAAACGCATAATACGGTCTGCTGCCATCCTGCATTAACGTCGTACATTCCAGCCGGTATTTATCCCATAGGCTAGGGGTGATGCGGTTCTGTAACATATCTGTGTACCGCAACGTTAGTCACAAAGTTAACTTCGCTTATCGTTAATCCGTTCCAAAAAGGGTAATGCCGTTCAACGTTAAAACTTTACTTTACTGTAGATCTAGCGCAAGTGACAGTTAATCATTCACTCGTAATAGTAAAATTCATGTTGATGGTTTTAGTGAAACGAGCAAGTGGACTAAAAGTTTTACCGTTGTTTAGGTAAAAATGTTTTGATTTGGGAAGTTCAGGTAGGACATAGAAGATGAATGTAAACATGTTTAACCAATTAGTTTTATTATCACATAATTATTAATGTTATGTTTATCTAATGCGTTAAATGACAAATTGTTGCAAACAAATGTTTCTTAACATCACTGGGTAAAATGGCCTTTTGTAGAAACTTCCATTGTGATACCAGCACTACATACTAAACATAGCGTTCACATCTCATGCTCAAAATGATGCCCACTGGCTTGCACACATAGGGTCACTCTGCGGATGAAGGATGCCCTACTTCGTGCTACTGTTTCCTCTTTGATGTCTGTACAAGTATCAATAATGCGTTGCTTCATGTCCTCTGGTGTTGTTGGTTCATGTTGGTAAACAGCATTCTTCACTGCTCCCCAAAGAATGCTCCGGAGATCGGGCAGGCCACCTAACTGGGCCACCTCGTCCAGTCCACCTACCAGGGAACTTACGGTTCAGAAGTCGTCGTGCTCGGAAGGCGTTATGTGCAGGGCATCCGTCAGCTGATACCACATGACCATTCTCCGGTTCAGAGGTACGGTGTCCAAGAGAACAGGAAGATTGTGTCTTATAAATCTGGAGTATTGTCTGCCAATTTGGATGCCATTTATAAAGAAAGGTCCGATAATGGTATCTCCAATAATCCCACACCAAACATTAACTTTCCACGGACGTTGGTGCTCTACCTGACGGAGCCATTTTGGTTTGTCTGCGGACCAATAATGCATATTCCTGATATTGACAATTCCTTAGTTGGAGAATGATGCCTCGTCGGTAAAGAGAACATCTGCAAAAAAATTTGGATTAGTCAGAAGTTTTTGCTGAGCCCACCGACAAAATGTTACCCTATTGCGGAAGTCATTTCCATGAAGATCCTGGTGTAAATGAACATGGTAAGCATGAAATTCATGACGTTTAAGAATACGCTGTGCACTTGATTTCGATACACCAACTTCACGTTCAATTTGACGTGTGCTGATTTGAGGATTCACAGCTATGGTAGCGAGCACAGCAACTTCAGCACGTTCATCTGTGTGTGTTCTAGGACGATGTCGAGGTCTTGGATTTAAGCTTCCCGTTTCACGTAGACGAGATGTGAGACGACCAAACATCCGGCGCGAAGGCGATGGCTTGTCAGGGAATCGTCTTCTGAACAGTCGTTCTGCCTGAACAGCATTTCGTCCACCTACAACAGGGTACAGTACAGGTACGTAGAGTAGGGTAGAAAACAGACATATTAACTTAATAACCACAATGTTCGCTAACATTACTATCAACAAACAAGCAATCTCATAACGTATTTCCCGTCAACGTACATTCTCCATAGATCAGCAGCATTTCTACCATATCTTCGTGTGTGTACATTATACTGTACAGTATAAGTTCCACAACACAACATTTATTCACAATGTGAACTACCTCCGTGCCGTCACTAGATTACTCTGATGCACGACTACACTGGCAAGCGGTGTACTGCACGCCAAAGCAACAACAAATGGGATGCTCGGAGGGTGGTGCAGTACAGGAGTTTGCATGGGTCGCAAATCATAAACAAGGCGAAGTGGTAACAGTGGCAGTTGTGGGAACTACGTTGGACACTTGACTAGGTAGAGCCAGGCCCTGCGCGACAGGCACAATGGGTCATGTAACGCATTAGGTAAACCTTATTTTGGCTGTGCAGGATAAATAAGACAACCTGACGGGCGTACACCGATCGGTACTGGTTCATATTGTGTACGTAGATACGTGAAACGTGCAAGAAGGAAACCATTCTGTGCTTATGAGAGCTGATGGCAGCAGACCGTATTATTCGTTCGGACCTCTTGATAAGTATGGAGGTGTGATTACACATGTCAATCACATCGCGATTACGGACAGCATGGAGTTCACGCCTGAACCTCAGGACGTGCGCTAGCAGCGCATGTCGGGTGTTTCAAGCGTCAACTTCGCGTCTCAATACCTCGGGATGTAATGGGAATATTGCGATGCAATCAACGCCATTGTGTATGTGCTTTGTCATGCTATGGATTGCTGAAGTAAAAATATAGGAGGTCCATTTAAAAAAAATATAAGTTTGTGTTAAAAAACACATATGCTTTCGTTTTAGAATGTTTCCAAATACGTACATTCATGGGCCCCAGCCCTACATTGATACCGGTGAAAGTCGTTTTCCAATAGCTGTTATTGTTCCAGAGATATTTTGGGTGGACAAGATAGCTGGGACACCCTGTATACAGAGTTATTACAAATGATTGAGGCGATTTCACAGCTCTACAATAACTTTATTATTTGAGATATTTTCACAAAGCTTTGCACACACATACAAAAACTCAAAAAGTTTTTTTAGGCATTCACAAATGTTCGATATGTGCCCCTTTAGTGATTCGGCAGACATCAAGCCGATAATCAAGTTCCTCCCACACTCGGCGCAGCATGTCCCCATCAACGAGTTCGAAAGCATCGTTGATGCGAGCTCGCAGTTCTGGCACGTTTCTTGGTCGAGGAGGTTTAAACACTGAATCTTTCACATAACCCCACAGAAAGAAATCGCATGGGGTTAAGTCGGGGGAGCGTGGAGGCCATGACATGAATTGCTGATCATGATCTCCACCACGACCGATCCATCGGTTTCCAATCTCCTGTTTAAGAAATGCCGAACATCATGATGGAAGTGCGGTGGAGCACCATCCTGTTGAAAGATGAAGTCGGAGCTGTCGGTCTCCAGTTGTGGCATGAGCCAGCTTTCCAGCATGTCCAGATACACGCATGAAACTTGCCCGCACGCGTTCAACCGTTTCTTCGCACACTGCAGGCCGACCCGCTGATTTCCCCTTACAGAAGCATCCAGAAGCTTTAGACTGCGCATACCATCGCCGAATGGAGTTAGCAGTTGGTGGATCTTTGTTGAACTTCCTCCTGAAGTGTCGTTGCACTGTTATGACTGACTGATGTGAGTGCATTTCAAGCACGACATACGCTTTCTCGGCTCCTGTCGCCATTTTGTCTCACTGCGCTCTCGAGCGCTCTGGCGGCAGAAACCTGAAATGCGGCTTCAGCCGAACAAAACTTTATGAGTTTTTCTACGTATCTGTAGTGTGTCGTGACCATATGTCAATGAATGGAGCTACAGTGAATTTATGAAATCGCTTCAATCATTTGTAATAGCCCTGTATATATTCTGTGGGGAGATAATAACCAGTTACAGATGTTGACCACTGATACATCGTGTATAGGGAACGTGTTAACCCTCTCTGCATCAGCTAATGCCTGAAGATGGTGCACTGAAGCAACGAAACTGGTAACCATACAATAAATGACGTCATAAAGACGGCTGTAGGTGTTTTACTTTCTTAAGTAAGTCAACGGCCGACGTCGCCCAGACCTCCAGTTGCTAGGATGGGCATAAAAAAAATTTTTATTGCGATTTGATTACCCGGTAATGGCGGATAAATACATTGCAGCGCCTGTGTTGGTCTGAAATGGGATGCAATGTTAATTCGGACATGCGTGCATTGCGATATCGCACGTATCGTATCCCTTAAGAAGCGTGACGCTCGATAGAGCCATCTACGATCTCACTCTTTCTGTCGAGATTTCTATTTTAAACATGAATCCTGGAGCATATACGATATTTATTAACTCCTCAAAAGTATCTCATATCCCTTCTGGTCAAAGTCTGCGTGAGGGCTGTCTAGGTCAACTGCGGGCAGTCAGAGTGGTTTTCTGATTTCGGCCGCAATGAGGGGTACTGAAAACCTAAAAAGGCCCGCCGTAGTCTTTAACGGGGCAGAGGCACATCTCGAGCCGTTCCGAGGTGGGCGTCCTGTCACCTAACCCCGAGCACTACCGCGTTTGTTATCCCACCGACACCCTTCTTCAATACAATGCGTCATTCACATTGCTTGCAGTTCTTCGGTGATCGTGGATCAGAAGTATGTGGCATGTTGGCAATTGCCCAGTACAGACGGCATTAATTTTCACTGTGGCTTCCAACTAGATTCCCACTTACAATTTTCCCACACTGTTTCTGTATGTCCATCGTAGCTTTCGTCGACTTGTTCACGTTAATTTACATTGGTTAACAATAAAGTCATAAGTAAATTGTGTGGATAAAACTGAGAGTTCGTTTCACTCCTCCTTCACTAGTGAACTGCACTCGTACATCCATTACGTATGCCCCCGTACATGAGAGACACTTTACTTGAAAATCTCTTGGCCTGTTTTGGTGCATAAATGCGATATTGCAGTGCCTGTATTGGTTAGAAGGGAAATGGAATGGTCCTTCGGACAAGCATATATGCGTCTTTGAAGGAGCGTTGCAACACCCGTCTAACCAATACAGGCACTGCAATATTGGTCAAGGGCAACTCCTGGGAACAACATCTGCTTCCCTGGCTTAAATGTTAGTTTGAATGTAACGGCGGTTTTATTCCATCATCTTCGGACGAACAGAACAGTATATTTCATCTTCCGATATTTCAGCTGAAAGCCGTAGGCCACAGGCATCTTAAAGGCGAGTCGGTGACTCAAATAAAACCACTTGACAGAACTTCGTAGACGTCAAGTCAGTGTACAAGATACACTCCTGGAAATGGAAAAAAGAACACATTGACACCGGTGTGTCAGACCCACCATACTTGCTCCGGACACTGCGAGAGGGCTGTACAAGCAATGATCACACGCACGGCACAGCGGACACACCAGGAACCGCGGTGTTGGCCGTCGAATGGCGCTAGCTGCGCAGCATTTGTGCACCGCCGCCGTCAGTGTCAGCCAATTTGCCGTGGCATACGGAGCTCCATCGCAGTCTTTAACACTGGTAGCATGCCGCGACAGCGTGGACGTGAACCGTATGTGCAGTTGACGAACTTTCAGCGAGGGCGTATGGTGGGCATGCGGGAGGCCGGGTGGACGTACCGCCGAATTGCTCAACACGTGGGGCGTGAGGTCTCCACAGTACATCGATGTTGTCGCCAGTGGTCGGCGGAAGGTGCACGTGCCCGTCGACCTGGGACCGGACCGCAGCGACGCACGGATGCACACCAAGACCGTAGGATCCTACGCAGTGCCGTAGGGGACCGCACCGCCACTTCCCAGCAAATTAGGGACACTGTTGCTCCTGGGGTATCGGCGAGGACCATTCGCAACCGTCTCCATGAAGCTGGGCTACGGTCCCGCACACCGTTAGGCCGTCTTCCGCTCACGCCCCGACATCGTGCAGCCCGCCTCCAGTTGTGTCGCGACAGGCGTGAATGGAGGGACGAATGGAGACGTGTCGTCTTCAGCGATGAGAGTCGCTTGTGCCTTGGTGCCAATGATGGTCGTATGCGTGTTTGGCGCCGTGCAGGTGAGCGCCACAATCAGGACTGCATACGACCGAGGCACACAGGGCCAACACCCGGCATCATGGTGTGGGGAGCGATCTCCTACACTGGCCGTACACCACTGGTGATCGTCGAGGGGACACTGAATAGTGCACGGTACATCCAAACGGTCATCGAACCCATCGTTCTACCATTCCTAGACCGGCAAGGGAACTTGCTGTTCCAACAGGACAATGCACGTCCGCATGTATCCCGTGCCACCCAACGTGCTCTAGAAGGTGTAAGTCAACTACCCTGGCCAGCAAGATCTCCGGATCTGTCCCCCATTGAGCATGTTTGGGACTGGATGAAGCGTCGTCTCACGCAGTCAGCACGTCCAGCACGAACGCTGGTCCAACTGAGGCGCCAGGTGGAAATGGCATGGCAAGCCGTTCCACAGGACTACATCCAGCATCTCTACGATCGTCTCCATGTGAGAATAGCAGCCTGCATTGCTGCGAAAGGTGGATATACACTGTACCAGTGCTGACATTGTGCATGCTCTGTTGCCTGTGTCTATGTGCCTGTGGTTCTGTCAGTGTGATCATGTGATGTATCTGACCCCAGGAATGTGTCAATAAAGTTTCCCCTTCCTGGGACAATGAATTTACGGTGTTCTTATTTCAATTTCCAGGAGTGTAGATACACCTGAGCCGGTGGGTTTCTGGCGCCAGGCGATATCGATTCTTACTTCCATCTTTGATCGTTGTCCCTGTGCCTTGTTCTCTTTGCCTCTTTGAGGCAGGCTATTTATGGTGGTGCGCGTGCGCAAGTCGAGGAGAGTGGGTCCGCGCATGAGCCGAGTGAGTCTTTGACGTGACGCGCCGTACTTTCTATGTTGTCGTTGTGGGGAGTTGGCGACACCATGTCACGTGGCACGGCTCTATGCCGTGAGGACCAGTTGAGTTGGAGCAACGAAGAAGCACGGGCCGCTGCCGGAAAGTATTGAAGTTGTATTGAACCGGCTGGCCAGTGGTGACCAGGATTTGCTAATACCTCGAGAGCTGTGTGGATGGATGGCGTGTGAATTTCACACGAAGAAAAAATTAGCCGCCAAGCTTTCGTGGTGGGTTCGTCCTTCTATATATATAGTGAATATTATTGTGTACTTAGTGACTATTCACTGTTGCAGTTGCTCGTGCTAGTGGCCAGCAAAACATTCACTGCAGTGGTGCCGAGGCGACTTATGTTCTGGAACGGCCATGAAATTATGTTACTAAAGTGGCTAGAAATAGCACCTTGCATTTGTAAGTTTGGATTTGGTGCTTAGTGGTACGCTGAATGTAGCTGGTTCACTTGAACGTCATTTCTCAATTTAGTTATAGGTTTTGAATTTTCTGGTGTTACGAATTAGTGATAGTTATTGTTCGTTAACAATTTATTCTGTATATGGATTGTCACGTTAGGTCCTTTTTTGTATCAATGAAAACTAAGCTCCTTAATTCCGTTCATTGGTTAACTTGTAATATGTTTATATTAAGGTATTACTTGCCTCTCTCTCTCTCTCTCTCTCTCTCTCTCTCTCTCTCTCTCTCTCTCTCTCTCTCTATATATATATATATATATATATATATATATATATATATATATATATATATATATTTGTGTAACTTGTATATACTACAGTGTGCCTGCCGCTCATGTTTGCCTGTTTTAAGAAACGTGCATAGTGGTCGACGGGAGCAAACCTCGCCCTGCGTGCTTGCAGTGTGACGGGAATCTCAGGATTTGAACTCAGGGCCGTCCGGACCCCGTTAACGCGCGATTTCCCTATTCCATTCAATGAGAGGCTTGTTTTAGGCAGAAGATTTCTTACTGCCCAAAGTTGAGTGTAAGTTCACCCTTTGGATCGTGTGTTTGTGAAATCGTAATAGATTAACGTTTGCTCGCGTCCATCACATGTTCATCAAATTGACTTTTGCCTTAAGCTTCCATAAGTGTAAAACTGAGTAATAATAAAAAGAAGTCAGTAAATATATGAACATAAACACACACAAAGTGCAAATTGTACCCTGGTTGTGCCTATCCCTAATTTGCGTATTTAAAGTAATTCAAGATTTTGTCATACTGCAGTATGGCTGTGGCAAGACTGAAATACCTCTTATTTGCAAATTAATTTAAGTTACTGCTTCCATTACATCGAAAAGTTTCATTTCTGTATAACATTTTGAACTGACTATATATTTGAAGCTGTTTCTGTGCTCTACAATTCTTTATACTCATTTTGTGCATTTTTAAATACTAAGTGTGGATAGGGCCTTGATATGCGAATGTTGTTAATTGATTATTACTGCTGATGAATTCGCGTGTATGTGTAATCAATGAAGAAGTGTTGCAACTACAAACTGGTTATGTTACTGGTATACAAGGTTAGAGTGTGCAATCGCCACACCAACACCAGTCTCAACAAACGTGAGAAATTAAAAAAAAAGAAAAAAAGAAAAAAAGAAAAAGAAAAACTCTGCCTGTCGCTAGCAGACCAACAGTAAATTTGAAAATGTCTTATTTTTCACATAAATGGCGCTGCAGTCTCATACTGATATATTTCCATTTCTCCTTCATTCAGTAAAGTTTATATTAACATTTCGAAAACATCCTATAGGCCATGTCTATTTAATTTCCCGCCATTCCCGCACGCGGACTCGAACCCAGTATTTCTGCTTCATGACGCGGCTACCTTACTCCAAAACAAATATTTTCAGTTGGTACAATAAAAGTTTTCTGTGTAATACAGCTGATATATAGTTGTTTTATGGCGCTGTGCATTTGTAGTAGTCTTTTAGTTTATGGAGACTAATTTTAGATGCTGTGCCGTCCTGTACTGATTAACTGATACTATCTACTGTTCGGCAGTTTAGATGGATTCGTCAAGACTAAACGCTGGAATGCATCTTCATTAATGGTATCGATTTTCTATACGAGCCGTAAACTACAGCCGGGTGAACACGGCTCCTGTAAAAGAAAAAGAAAGAAAACAAAAACAAAGCCGTAATAACCGCCCGCGGTGATCGGCTTACTGCGAGAAGGGAACAATAGGCGACCAAAATAATTTCCCACTTTCAGTTCGCAAGAAGACTGCGGAGGGGAGGGTTTGGGGCCACGCCAACCTCATGTTTTAGCTTTTTCTAGTCAGGTACTGTCTGGCACAACAAATATCCACTACCCTAAAGTTCCAGCACTACGAACGAGTATACTTGAGAGAGCATTTCTGAGAGTCGTAAAAGCGGGAATTTTTAAAAAAAAAAAAAATTGAATTAATTCAAATAAACGGCGTAGGCTGAATTTTCAACAAAATTTTTCATGAATTTGACCATGTAGTCATCTAGAATTGACCAGCGTAGTGGGTTGCAAGGTGTTTTCACCGGAAAGGTTTATTTACTACTGGATCACTATTATTTTCTAATCGTCATTTACATTGCCCCTGATGCAGGTGGACTGGCAGCGATCATAACACAGCTCTTCAGCCTTGGCTCAAAGTTATAGTGATCAAATTATCAAAGACAACAATAATTCTTACTCATTGTTAAGAGCCGCATTTTGCACTACACGGTTGTAGTGGTATATTTTCTTAGAGATGATCGATTTCGGTCTAGGACCATACGATCATAGGGCCCAAACACCATCTCAGATATGCATTTGCATAACTGGAATAATTGTTATCACTCTTCCATTATGCAGTTTCTAACATTCATCAAAGCTGTAAAACAGATCTGTAAAAAAATTCTTACTTACTTATAATAGTGGAGATAAAATGCATGACGTGATTGTAATGGCAGTTGCTTCTCCTGTATGGCGAGAATGATGAAATAGATTTCTGGTAGTAGTAGATAGGATGACTGGATAATAATGTGAAGTTGGTGATGATGTAGATGATATGTTGGATGTGTATATGGAAAAGAACTAACGGATAGGATGTGGGTGTTGGGGACATGTAGGATATCAACTAGGCAAGGAAAGAATAAGTCAGAGTCTTCATTTGGATTTAGATGGGTTTCAGCTGACAGAAGGGCTTTTAGGATATTTTCATGGTGTCAGACTAGGATGTGATTGAAGCTAAGCTACGAAAGTATGTGGCATGGTTGGCGACAGAGGAAAGGTTGGGCAGACTGTCAGAAGCGTGGCAGAAAGTGAGGTTTCACGAAGATGAAAGATATAGTAGGCCGATGTGACTATATTTTGCATTAGGTGTATGACAGGTGAAGGTGCCATGGATGTCGATGTGTGGGAACATGAATTGGCAGAGAATACAAGTGGGAGAAGGTATTCGGATACGGAAAGCGAGAATTTGGACGTAGTGGTACAGTTAGAGAGTAACAGAGGTCTGAATAACATTCACACAGTCGTATGTGTGAATGAGGGCTATGTATTTAGTCCACATGGTCGAACGGATGAAAAGTCACCACTGCTTATACCAGAAGGCGAAATTTTCCAGATCTTTGGGATTAGAGGATAGGATTCTGCGACATGTCTTTTTTCTCTTTATTGATCACGTCATTCCCCCATATGATAACAGTCCCATTGGTGCTCTTAAGCCAAAATGCACACATATACAGCTTTTTCAATTACAGGGAGAAAATATCAGGACTGAAATGATTACTTTTGATGACCATAAAACACAGATGGAGTTGGTGTAGATGGTGCTTAGATGATGACGATGGCACATCCTGAAAGATCTTCTAGGCCATTTCCCAGAAGTTATTGTGTGTGTAGGAAGAAAGAACGATGGAAGGTTGAGTGGCACTGGACAACACAGACAAATAGGTCGCAGTATCTGGCCACGAGAAGTATACTACTATCAAATATAGGCCTTAATTTGAGGAAGAAATTTCTGAAAATGTACTTTTGGAGCACAGCACTGTATGTTAGTAAAACATGGACTGTGGGGTAGCAGAAAAAGAAGAGAATCGAAGCATTTGACATGTGGTGCTAAAATCGGCGAGGAAAGGAATATATGGGAAACCACTGACAAGAAGAGGGGACAGGACGATAGGACATCTGTTAACACATCAGGGAATAACTTGCATGGTGCTAGAAGAACCTCTATAGGATAAAAACTGCAGGGGAAGACAGATACTGGAAGACATATAGCAAATAACTGAGGATGTAGGTTGCAAATGTTACCGCGGAGATAAAAGAAAAAGGTTGATACAGGAGATTTCAGACCTGTCAAAAGACTGACAAAATAAATAAAAAGCTAGGAGGTCGGGAGATGACGTTTGGCTGTGAAGTGATATGAACTGTGGTCGGGGCAGGGAGTTACAAGGGTGGCTCAGGAGTAAGGTAGTGGTGTAGGAGCTTTGATCTAAGGAAGGATATGGAGACTAATGATATAGCTGGAAGGCAGGGTGAATGTCAGGGTCAAGCAGAAGCTCCCTTTTAGAACAAGGAAGTGGAAGGAAGGTGGAACGTATTGGTAAGGTACGGCAGCAGCCCAGGATTGGAGAGGACTCTATAGACAATTGGGTTATAATCTTCAAATTTGTCGGATGTAGAGGATTAGCAAAACTCTTCGAGTAAAGGGGCTGTTCTATAAACTGGAATGAAATACGTGTAGAAGAAACAAGGTGAGCGCAGCAGTCAAAGTATAGTATATAGTATTCTAGGAATTGCAAATAGTGGTAAAATTTTAGGTGTGCAGAGATACAGGCTACGTTGGCAAGGGTGAGGAAAGGTTGGGTTATGCTTTGTGAGAGTAAAGGATTGGGGCAGGTTGTAATCCATATGTTATTCTTGTTGTTGTGGTCTTCAGTCTAGAGACTGGTTTTATGCAGCTCTCCATGGTACTCTATCCTGTGCAAGCTTCTTCATCTCCCAGTAATTACTGCAACCTACATCCTTCTGAATCTGCTTAGTGTATTCATCTCTTGGTCTCCCTCTACAATTTTTACCCTCCACGTTGCCCTCCATATACTAAATTGGTGCCCGCATCTCGTGGTCGTGCGGTAGCGTCCTCGCTTCCCACTCCCGGGTTCGATTCCCGGCGGGGTCAGGGATTTTCTCTGCCTCGTGATGGCTGGCTGTTGTGTGCTGTCCTTAGGTTAGTTAGGTTTAAGTAGTTCTAAGTTCTAGGGGACTTATGACCACAGCAGTTGAGTCCCATAGTGCTCAGAGCCATTTGAACCATTTGAACTAAATTGGTGGTCCCTTGATGCCTCAGAACATGTCCTACCAACCGATCCCTTCTTCTAGTCAAGTTGTGCCACAAATTTTTCTTCTCCCCAGTTCTATTCAGTACCTCCTCATTAGTTATGTGATCTACCCATCTAATCTTCACCATTCTTCTGTAGCACCACATTTCACAAGCTTCTATTCTCTTGTTGTCCAGTCTATTTATCGTCCATGTTTCACTCCCATTTGTATGAACTGTTAAAGTTTTGTTTCACGACACTGTTCACAAGCGCAGTACAGGGCCAACCGACAGTCAGTATTGTTCAGCAGTTGAATACGATAACTTAAGGACGCGTTATACGAGGAGAATGTCAAATTATGACGCTGTTTACTGATAAAACTTTTCGCTCAAGCACGTTCAAAGTGATCTTGCAAAAAGCTGACTGTAATTGATTATTAACAAACGATTGAAAGTACTCAGGTGACTATTTAAAAAAAATCGGTAGTCTACATCTAGAATGAGATTTCCACTCTGCAGCGGAGTTTGCGCTGATATGAAACTTCCTGGCAGATTAAAACTGTGCCGGACCGAGACTCGAACTCTGGACCTTTGCCTTCCGCGGGCAAGTGCTCTACCAACTGGGCTACCCAAGCACGACTCACGCCCCGCCCTCACAGCTTTACTTCCGCCAGTATCTCGTCTCCTACCTTCTAATCTTTACAAACTTTCCAAAGGTCCGAGTTCGAATCTCGGTCCGGCACACAGTATTAATCTGCCAGGAAGTTTCAGTCTACGGCTACATCAATACGCCAGAAACAAAATGGCGGTGTATGGTGGAGGGTACTTCTGCTACCACTAACTCATCCCTCCTTCCCTGCTCCACGAGCATATGGAGCGTGGGATTCTCCTAAGCCGCTACATTAGCCCTAATTCCTCGAAATTTTTCGTTGTGGTCATTTCGCGAGTGTATGTGGGAGGAAGCAATACGTTGTCCGACACTTTCCCGAAAGTGATCTGCAGAAATTTCAATAGTAAGCCTCTACGAGATGCACAACGCCTCTCTCGTAGCGTCTGCCGCTGGAGTTGAGCAACGCTGTAACGTTCTCGCACCGACTAAGCGATCCCATGACGAAATGCGCCGCTTTTCGCTGTGTTCGTCTCTATGTCTTCTACACTACTGGCCATTAAAATCGCTACACCACGAAGATGACGTGCTACAGACGCGAAATTTAACCGACAGCAAGAAGATGCTGTGATATGCAAATGATTAGCTTTTCAGAGCATTCACACAAGGTTGACGCCGGTGGCGACACCTACAACGTGTTGACATGAGGAAAGTTTCCAACCGATTTCGCGTACGCAAACAGCAGTTGACCGGCGTGGCCTGGTGAAACGTTGTTGTGATGCGTAAGGAGGAGAAATGCATACCATCACGTTTCCGACATTGCTGCTCGCGTTGGTCGAGATCCAATGACTGTTAGCAGAATATGGAATCGGTGGGTTCAGGAGGGTAATACGGAACGCCGTGCTGGATCCCAACGGCCTCGTATCACTAGCAGTCGAGATGACAGGCATCCACACGGCTGTTACGGATCGTGCAGCCACGTCTCGATCCCTGAGTCAACAGATGGGGACGTTTGCAAGACAACAACCATCTGCACGAACCGTTCGATGACGTTTGCAACAGCATGGACTATCAGCTCGGAGACCATGGCTGCGGTTACCCTTGACGCTGCATCACAACAGGAGTGCCTGCGATGCTGTGCTCAATGACGAACCCGGGTGCATGAATGGCAAAACGTCATGTTTTCGGATGAATCCAACTTCTGTTTACAGCATCATGATGGTCGCATCCGTGTTTGACGATATCGCTGTGAACGCACATTGGAAGCGCGTATTCGTCATCGCCATACTAGCGTATCACCCGGCATGATGGTATGGGGTGCCATTGGTTACACGTCTCGGTCACCTCTTGTTCGCACTGACGACACTTAGAACAGTGGACGTTACATTTCAGGTGTGTTACGACCCGTAGCTCTACCCTTCATTCGATCCCTGCGAAATCCTACATTTCAGCAGGATAATGCACGATCGTATGTTGCAGGTCCTGTACGGGCCTTTTTTGGATACAGAAAATTTTCGACTGCTGCCCTGGCCAGCACATTCTCCAGATCTCTCATCAACTGAAAACGTCTGGTCAATGGTGGCCGAGCAACTGGCTCATCACAATACGCCAGTAACTACTCTTGATGAACTGTGGTATCGTGTTGAACCTGCATGGGCAGCTGTACCTGTACACGCCATCCAAGCTCTGTTTGACTCAATACCCAGGCGTATCAAGGATGTTATTACGGCCAGAGGTGGTTATTCTGGGTAATGATTTCTCAGGATCTATGCACCCAAATTGCGTAAAAATGTAATCACATGTCAGTTCCAGTATAATATATTTGTCCACTGAATACCCGTTTATCATATGGATTTCTTCTTCGTGTAGCAATTTTAATGGCCAGTAGTGTATTTAACACTTTGCCGTCCGTAGGTCCCGTACAAATTTATTCGCTTGGCGCCGGCAGCGCTAGTTCGGATTACTTGGCTTATCGCGGGCCGCTCGTCACCTTTCCGTTGATGACAAGCTTCAAACACATTGACTTTTGCGAGCTTTAATTTTCCTGTAATCCTCTATTTTGCCGTATTGTTCCACAAACTCGAATTTTCTTTTCAAGTAACTTCTCTGCAAGGTCTACACTGTTATAATAATCACCAATGCAGAGGTGATGCCACTTTCCATCACAAGGTGTCAGTAGTTCCATCACTGTTTCTGCTAACGGCTGCCCAGGGCCGGAATATATCTTGAATGAGGAAATGTATCCCGTACTCGAATCACACAGCATCTGAATGAGTATGCCGTATTACGTAATTTTCGACGGATTGTAAACTTCAAAATTTAACAGTCCACGCCACGGCATCATTCCTTCAATTTGAGATGTTTTGACTTGCGAGGTGCATTCAAGTTCTAAGGCCACCGATTTTTTTTCTCCGGACTGGAAAGAGATAGAAACATGCGCATTGTTTTAAAATGAGGCCGCATTCATTGTCAATACGTCCCAGAGATGGCAGCACCGTACGGCAGATGGAATTTTACCGCCAGCGGCGAGAATGAGAACTGTTTTAAATACTTAAAATGGCGACGTTTTCCTTACTTGAACAGCGTGCAATCATTCGTTTACTGAATTTGCGTGGTGTGAAACCAATTGAAATTCATCGACAGTTGAAGGAGACATGTGGTGATGGAGTTATGGATGTGTCGAAAGTGCGTTCATGGGTGCGACAGTTTAATAAGGCAGAACATCGTGTGACAACAAACCAAAACAACCTCGGGCTCGCACAAGCTGGTCTGACGACATGATCGAGAAAGAGGAGAGAATTGTTTTGGGGGGATCGACGAATGATTTTTGAACAGATCGCCTCCAGAGTTGGCATTACTGTGGGTTCTATGCACACAATCCTGCATGACGACCTGAAAATGCGAAAAGTGTCATCCAGGTGGGTGCCACGAATGCTGACGGACGACCACATGGCTGCCCGTGTGGCATGTTGCCAAGGAATGTTGACGTGCAACGACAGCATGAATGGGAGTTTCTTTTCGTCGGTTGTGACAATGGATGAGACATGGATGCCATTATTCAATCCAGAAACAAAGCGCCAGTCAGCTCAATGGAAGCACACAGATTCACTGCCATCAAAAAAATTTTGGGTAACCGCCAGTGCTGAAAAAATTATGGTGTCCGTGTTCTGGGACGGCGAGGGCGTAATCCTTACCCATTGCGTTCCAAAGGGCACTACGGTAACAGGTGCATCCTACGAAAATGTTTTGAAGAACAAATTCCTTCGTGCACTGCAACAAAAACGTCTGGGAAGGGCTGCGCGTGTGCTGTTTCAGCAAGACAACGCACCCGCAAATCGAGCTAACGTTACGCAACAGTTTCTTCGTGATAACAACTTTGAAGTGATTCCTCATGCTCCCTACTCACCTGACCTGGCTCCTAGTGACTTTTGGCTTTTTCCAACAATGAAGGACACTCTCTGTGGCCGCACATTCACCAGCCGTGCTGCTATTGCCTCAGCGATTTTCCAGTGGTCAAAACAGACTCCTAAAGAAGCCTTCGCCGCTGCCATGGAATCATGGCGTCAGCGTTGTGAAAAATGTGTACGTTTGCAGGGCGATTACGTCGAGAAGTAACGCCAGTTTCATCGATTTCGGGTGAGTGGTTAATTAGAAAAAAAATCGGAGGCCTTAGAACTTGAATGCACCTCGTAGATTAAACGTTTCTTTAAACTTTTTCGAAAAATAATCAATTACGAATTGCACTTTGACAAGCCGGTCGGCAGTATCCGGTTTATTGTTGCTGTCGGAAAAATGTAAAAATGATAATATTTGCCTGAATCGGTTGCGGGATATAGTTTTGCGAAATATCGATGTGTCTATCAACGGATTCTTTGACCAAAATCATCAATCGATGCTTTTTTTACAGTTCCCATAAGGATAGCAAGGCCAAAGCATTTTCTAAGTTGGGGTCCCATGACGTCCACAAATGTAACATTTTTTTAAATCCAGTTTCCCTCTATTGCAATTTTGACTGCATTACTTGTTGGTTTCGTTGCTAATATATTGAATTAGATCGTTCCCAGTGTATAATTCTATATCCTCGACGCTCTGTGTATCTTTGGGAAATATGTTTGGACCTGGGGATCCTTCATATTTATTATTGGTCCTCGGTAAATCAAACTTGACCACTGTGCACTGTCTTCTTCGTCTGATTCAGCCGAATCAGTTGGCAACCGTAGCGTTCACCGAATTATTCTTGGTTGTATTTCACTATCTTCTTACGATTCTGCTTCACTTTCATTTTTTTGATATCCAATGTCTTTCTTCCCAATCGGCCAAGTCGTCCGGAACGTCAGACAAGACGTCCGCGCATTCATCGTAAATAATCGTATCGTCTCTTTCGTCCGCTATGATGAAAGGGCAGAAGTACTTATAAAAGCATAAAACTTGTTGGCGTGTGTACCTTATTGTTACCTAAACAAAACGCCAACATAATGAAAAAATATTAAAGTGCTGTCGACGGCGACTGCGAGACACTATGCTCACGACGCCACTGTGGTGTCGCCGGACGGCACAGTTTTAATTAAGACTCTTCATACAAATCTGCATTTGCTTTTCGTACTGTTTGTTGTATGTTGTCATTTCACTTAAAGTCGCTATTTTATTTGCTTTAAGTGTTCATTCCACTGAGAGTCGCCCTGCATAATTACTCCTACATACACTCCTGGAAATGGAAAAAAGAACACATTGACACCGGTGTGTCAGACCCACCATACTTGCTCCGGACACTGCGAGAGGGCTGTACAAGCAATGATCACACGCACGGCACAGCGGACTCACCAGGAACCGCGGTGTTGGCCGTCGAATGGCGCTAGCTGCGCAGCATTTGTGCACCGCCGCCGTCAGTGTCAGCCAGTTTGCCGTGGCATACGGAGCTCCATCGCAGTCATTAACACTGGTAGCATGCCGCGACAGCGTGGACGTGAACCGTATGTGCAGTTGACGGACTTTGAGCGAGGGCGTATAGTGGGCATGCGGGAGGCCGGGTGGACGTACCGCCGAATTGCTCAACACGTGGGGCGTGAGGTCTCCACAGTACATCGATGTTGTCGCCAGTGGTCGGCGGAAGGTGCACGTGCCCGTCGACCTGGGACCGGACCGCAGCGACGCACGGATGCACGCCGAGACCGTAGGATCCTACGCAGTGCCGTAGGGGACCGCACCGCCACTTCCCAGCAAATTAGGGACACTGTTGCTCCTGGGGTATCGGCGAGGACCATTCGCAACCGTCTCCATAAAGCTGGGCTACGGTCCCGCACACCGTTAGGCCGTCTTCCGCTCACGCCCCAACATCGTGCAGCCCGCCTCCAGTGGTGTCGCGACAGGCGTGAATGGAGGGACGAATGGAGACGTGTCGTCTTCAGCGATGAGAGTCGCTTCTGCCTTGGTGCCAATGATGGTCGTATGCGTGTTTGGCGCCGTGCAGGTGAGCGCCACAATCAGGACTGCATACGACCGAGGCACACAGGGCCAACACCCGGCATCATGGTGTGGGGAGCGATCTCCTACACTGGCCGTACACCACTGGTGATCGTCGAGGGGACACTGAATAGTGCACGGTACATCCAAACCGTCATCGAACCCATCGTTCTACCATTCCTAGACCGGCAAGGGAACTTGCTGTTCCAACAGGACAATGCACGTCCGCATGTATCCCGTGCCACCCAACGTGCTCTAGAAGGTGTAAGTCAACTACCCTGGCCAGCAAGATCTCCGGATCTGTCCCCCATTGAGCATGTTTGGGACTGGATGAAGCGTCGTCTCACGCGGTCTGCACGTCCAGCACGAACGCTGGTCCAACTGAGGCGCCAGGTGGAAATGGCATGGCAAGCCGTTCCACAGGACTACATCCAGCATCTCTACGATCGTCTCCATGGGAGAATAGCAGCCTGCATTGCTGCGAAAGGTGGATATACACTGTACTAGTGCCGACATTGTGCATGCTCTGTTGCCTGTGTCTATGTGCCTGTGGTTCTGTCAGTGTGATCATGTGCTGTACCTTACCCCAGGAATGTGTCAATAAAGTTTCCCCTTCCTGGGACAATGAATTCACGGTGTTCTTATTTCAATTTCCAGGAGTGTATTTTACGGTATATACTGTTTCCAGGGATTTCTCATCAGTTGTGCAATTGTACAGTAGTTGATTTCTTTTCCTTTGGATACGCAGTATATTACATCAGTTTACGTTCCGGTTCAACTGCCAGAGACGGCACTATTCATCTGTCTTCTCTGAGTAATTTTGCAAATCGATACCGTCTTTTGGTGTCGCTACTTTCTCATCGGCAACCGGATTATCTGCCAACAATTTTAAAGGGTTTCCGACGCTTTCTTTTAGATCTTTTATGTACACTGCAAACAGTATCGGTCCTGCCACAATTCCTTGGGGTACTCTGGAAATTACCTTAAAATCTATTTTCTTCCGCCGGCCGGTGTGGCCGAGTGGTTCTAGGCGCTTCAGTCTGGAACTGCGCGACCGCTACGGTCGCAGGTTCGAATCCTGCCTCGGGCATGAATGTTTGTGATGTCCTTAGGTTAGTCAGGTTTAAGTAGTTCTAAGTTCTAGGGGACTGATCACCTCAGATGTTAAGTCCCATAGTGCTCAGAGCCATCTGAACCATTTTTATTTTCTTCCGTTAAGAGCGAAGTTTTGATTTCTGACTGCAAGGAAGCCTTAAGTCCAGTCGAAAATATGATTCGATATTCGTTATACTCGTATATTTTTTTCTCTAGACGGCATTGCGGGACGGTGTCAACTGGCTTGCTGAAGTTAAGGAAACGGCATCAAACTGAGCGCTGTCGTCTGCAGCGTCATGGACCTCTTAGAGGAACAGAGCGAGTTGAGTTCCGCAAGAGCTCTATTTGCGGAATCCGTATTGATTTTTATACCGGAGATTTTCGTTCCCTAAAAACGTCGTATTAGTGAGCATAGAACAGATTGACGTCAACGATATAGGCGTATAATTTTGTGTATCCGTCCTACGATCCTTCTTGAAAACGCGAGTGACCCGTCCTTTTTTTTTTTTTTTCAGTCGCTAGGAACCCTTCGTTGCTCCAGCGAACTACTGCTGCTGGAAGGTGTCCAAGTACTTTTGAATAATCATTGTACACTCATGCTCATAAAATGAAGATAATGCTGATACATGGTGAAACAACACTCTGGTGGGCGGTTTGCTGGTTTAAATCACTTCGTAGTATTACCATGCGGTGCATTTGACGTGTGTTGGTACATGTCAGAGTACGGAGCAGCGAGTGAGTGTGCATACGTTTTCAGACGTGCCAATGGTGACTGTGTGTTGAAAATGGCTCAAAGAACACATATTGCTGACGTTATGAGGGGTAGAATAGCAGGGCGACTGGAGGCTGGTCAAACACAGCAGGTGGTAGCACGGGACCTCCGTGTGCCACAAAGCGTGATCTCAAGATTATGGCAACGATTCCAGCAGACAGGAAACGTGTCCAGGTGCTACAGCACGGGACGTCCACAGTGTACAACACCACAAGAAGACAGCCACGGAGTACTGCAGGTAGCCTTACCCCAGCCACTGGAACAGTTGTCTCCAGACACACAGCCTACAAACGACTGAACAGACATTGTTTATTCGCTCAGAGACCTGCAAGGTGAATTCCACTGATCCCTGGTCACAGGAGAGCCCGTAAAGCCTGGTGTCAAGAACACAGTACATGGTCATTGGAACAGTGGTCCCAAGTTATGTTCACGGACGAGTCCAGGTATAGTCTGAACAGTGATTCTCGCCGGGTTTTCATCTGGTGTGAACCACAAACCAAATACCAACCCCTTAATGTCCTTGAAAGGGACCTGTATGGACGTCGTGGTTTGATGGTGTCGGGTGGGATTATATTTGGTGCACGTACACCCCTGCATGTCTTTAACAGAGGAACTGTAACGGGTCAGGTGTATCGGGACGTTATTTTGCACCAGTATGTCCGCCTTTTCACGGGTGCAGTAGGTTCCACCTTCTTCCTAACGAATGATAACGCACGGCCCAACCGAGCTGCCATCGTGGAGGAGTCCTTTGAAGCAGAAGATATCAGGCGAATGGAGTGGCCTGTCTGTCCTCCAGACCTACACCCCATCGAGCACGTCTGGGATGCTTGTGGTGTCACCGCCAGACACCACACTTGCTAGGTGGTAGCCTTTAAATCGGCCGCGGTCCGTTAGTATACGTCGGACCCGCGTGTCGCCACTATCAGTGATTGCAGACCGAGCGCCGCCACACGGCAGGTCTAGAGACACTTCCTAGCACTCGCCCCAGTTGTACAGCCGACTTTGCTAGCGATGGTTCACTGACAAAATACGCTCTCATTTGCCGAGACGATAGTTAGCATATCCTTCAGCTACGCCATTTGCTACGACCTAGCAAGGCGCCATTACCAGTTACTACTGATGCTGTAAAACATGTACCGTCAAGAGCGATGTTCACCAATTATGGATTAAAGTTAAGTATTCCAGCAGTTACGTACGTTTTTTGCTAGTCTCATTTCCTTGACCTGTTCCAGACCTCACGCCAGCCTGCGTGAGCTAAAACGCGTGCCTTTCGGCTTCCTCTCATAGTGGGTTGGCTCTCTTGCCAATCCACAACAATGCTCTTGGTCGACGTATCGCTGCACGTCTTCAAACCTCAACGACACTTCAGGAGCTCCGACAGGCACTGGTGGAAGAATGGGAGGCTATACCCCAGCAGCTGCCGACCACCTGATCCAAAGTATGCCAACCCGTTGTGCGGCCTGTGTACGTGTGCATGGTGATCATATCCCATATTGATGTCGGGATACATGCGCAAGAAAAAGTGGCGCTTTGTAGCACACATGTTTCTGGATGGTTTTCTCAACTTATCACAAATACCGTGGTCTTACAGAACCGTGTATGTGTGTTCCCTATGTACCTATGCTCTTAGCGCCAGTTTTGTGTAGTGCCACGTTGTGTGGCACCACATTCTGTAATTATCCTTAATTTATGAGCATGAGTGTAGAAATGAGGTAAAATAGGTAGTCCTGCCTTTTAGGGCAGACTGTCCGGCTGAATATACTGTCGAGTCCAGATTATCTGTTTCCGGACCGGGCAAACTTAACTGCAGCATTTCGATATGCATCAGTTACCACCCAGCAGCTGTAATCGCAGGTGCTGGAGGAACGGGACGCCCTGCCACGAGAACTCCTATAACCGATCTTTAGAGTGGGTATTCAGAAACGAATATTAGATTAAATTCTGCAATACTAAATGACCCAAGAGCCAAAAGACGTTAGTTGTATTTCGAAGTAATAGTTAGTTAAAATTTTACAAAGAGTCGATATTTGAAATAGAGTAACGCGAAGTAGTATAAAGTGAATCCAAGGAAGACATAACCGAGCTGCGTTTTGTTTTGAATATAATATATAAACCAATGCGCAGCATTGTTTGCTCTTTTGAGTCTTTGTTTTCAATGGTGAATGTTCGCAGTCTTCCGTGGTAGTCGGAAGTTACGGATTATAAGCCTGATTAAATACCATTCTGGTAACTGGATTAGACATTGTGGATAATAGATTATTTTGAGATACTGGGACACAAAATAATTGGACCTTATCATACCACCGAGCGAGGTGGCGCAGTGGTTAGACACTGGACTCGCATTCGGAAGGACGACGGTTCAATCCCGCGTCCGGCCATCCTGATTTAGGTTTTCCGTGATTTCCCTAAAATCACTCCAGGCAAATGCCGGGATGGTTCCTCTGAAAGGGCACGGCCGACTTCCTTCCCCATCCTTCCCTAATCCGATGAGACCGATGACCACGCTGTCTGGTCTCCTTCCCCAAACCAACCAACCAACCTTATCGTACTAATATCTCTGTCGATCGTTGTCAAGCGATTCTGCTAATAAACGAGACGCGAGATAAAGTGCCCGTGAAAAGACTAAATTTGTGCTGAACAGACATTGAAAGAACTCGAACTTATAATTAGTATCGTGTCGTGAGACTTAAGAAGCTTAGACATTGTAAAGCTGGAGACATATTTATGATTTATCAGATATTAATGGTAAAGGACAGTTTCGTGGGAAATCATATGTCTGGTGATAGGAAAACGAAGGAATGTGGCACGGACTGACTGTTATTTTACCGAAACGATACACACTAGGATCAACTCCTTCTTCATTGATTCTGTTGTGTTGGCAGAAGAGCCAACACCGTGTTACGAGAGGAGGTCGAAATGCAAGCGTTTTAGCTCACGCAGGCTAGCGTGAGGAGGGAAGAACTATACTGACGTGAGGTCTGGAACATAACAAGGAATTAGAATTCAGAAAGCGGACGTAATTAGTTTGATACTTAACTTTAATGCATTAATGATGAACGTCGCTCTTGACGGTACATGATTCACAATAGTTCAGATATAGTAATTATAGTAACTGAATATGGCGCCTTGCTAGGTCGTAGCAAATGACGTAACTGAAGGCTATGCTAAACTGTCGTCACTGCCAATGAGAGCGTATGTAGACAGTGAACCATCGCTAGCAAAGTCGGCTGTACAACTGGGCGAGTGCTAGGGAGTCTCTCTAGACTAGACCTGCCGTGTGGCGGCGCTCGGTCTGCAATCACTGATAGTTGCGACACGCGGGTCCGACGTATACTAACGGACCGCGGCCGATTTAAAGGCTACCACCTAGCAAGTGTGGTGTCTGTCGGTGACACCGCAGATTCCTCAGTACCATCTCTCATTAATTTAAGAACTGAATTGTGTCAATAAAACAAAATATATACGAGACTTTCTCCGTGTTTTCTAAATCCCAAAAATCAGCTAGTACGTAGACAATTATATCTGTGAATATTCAAGGGTTATTGAGAAAAGCTGATCAACCTGTTACAAACAGATAATAGGGCAACGAAAGCATGTTGACTACGAAGGCAACTAAATCAAATTATTTGGGGAACAAAAATTAGGAAAAATAGACTGGAACCCGTCTGGTATGTTATTCCCGAGTAATAAATAAAATCACTGTCTTTGGATGCGTCGTGGTTGAAAGTGTATGAAATATCTCTGGAAATAGAAAACGAGATCAGTTTTCAACTGCTGGTTCACACAATTAGGTTCACAACGTGATTCAGAGATGTTTGATGCCCTACACACACGGCAGGGAATGGTTCTTAACTAACCGGGACAATATATACACAAACTTTTGAGTTCTGCTCCGCTGCCGGGGGGAAACATTGAAGCGATATCTGTGCAGTCGCGACGACAATGGGTGTGTGGGCATACTCCCCACCAACCTTGTGGCTGCGTGAATGGCACTCCGTACTGACCACACGCCCTAGGAAGAACCCTGTCCCGCCTTTTGTGATGTCCAGGGATCCAACATAAATCGCAGTGACTTCAGTGTAATTATTGTCTTTGAATCAAAGCGTCATTTCTACTCGTCTCACTGCGTATTTGTTTCAGTTACCTTCTGCACTACACTGTAGCAGTTGTTTTATGTAAGTTCCAGTTTAATCTAGCTATGTTGCTTGCTAGAGACACATCATGCGAAAGTTACTTTCGCCCCTTGGGTTTTGCGCACCGGTTGACATAGCACACTGGCTGTTGGATTGTGTGACGTATTCTGTTTTACTCAGAAATGGGTCGAAGGAAATGTTCGTTCTGCATCCCTCCATGCGATTATTCATCGTTACGAACTTTGAAAAAAGGATAGAAAACGATTTACTCTGACTAAACTATTGATCTCAATTAAAAAGAGCGTTTCTATAACCCCTGTACTGGTTCAACAAGGATGGTGATTTCTATGTTAGCGAGTGGACCAATTTTTTTTTTTTACGAGAAGGTTCATATTTACTAAAGTGTTATTCTGATCACGAACATAATAATTGTAAGATATTTACAATATTGCGGTGCCTGTGTTATTGTGAATGACGATGCAAAGTTATGTCCAAAGGATCTTTGCACCCTCATTCAGAATAGCGCTCGTATTTATCCGCTGACACCGGGCAAGCGAATTTCAAGTAAAATGTCTCATCTATACGGCAATATATATAATAGTGTACGAGTCCAGGTTGTAGACGCGTGGTTGAGAATATATGGAAGTCGGGTCCGGCTGTAAGTCGTGCATGAATAGCGAGACGGTAAGACGACGGCTCGTAATAAGCAGGCAATCCGGGTCGAGTCCCCGTCGGCCAAAAATTTTCATTGTCATCATTCAATTGTACAGCTAATGGTTGTCCATATTCGGAAGTGCAAATATATAAAACGTACATCATACCGTTACTGGAGATTCCTGCTGCTTATAATCGGTGGTTTCAATAACATTCGATTTTTCTTCCCATTTCAATGGACTGTTACAGAATCGCACTTAGCATTTTATACTTGTCGTAATTTCTCACTGTTCCTTGTTATCAAGGTCACAACGTTTCGTCCGAAGTGTTAATCACGCAAAGTAATTTAGCACATACTTCTCTGAAGGTAATGAACAATGTCACTATGCGGCTGATCCCGTCTCACAAATCGTTTACCGGTACTTAGTGACTTCGCTATGCTTCCATGTCGCTGTTCATTGTCATCATTCATGATCATTCAAACATTTAGTTATCTAGCGACGCAGTGTAACAGTTTGCGGAACCGAACAAAATGAAACCGTAAAATGGAATTTGTCTTAATCATAACCAGAGTAATGGTAATTATGACGCTTGAAAATGAATATACGTTAACATAGCGTCACCGGAACTGTAAAACAAAGGTTCGCGTAAAAAGGTGCTTAAATAACGTAAAGCAAAGTTGGAAAACAACATCTTCTGCTTAGGTTCTTCTTCTTTTCATGACGTATAGCGACATGATATGTATAAATACGTGATAAAAGGTCCCCAGGACGCCGTAAAATTAAGATTTATTAAAAAAAAAAAAAAAAAAAAAATTGAAACACCAAGTAACCAGAGGATTGGCAAAGACGTCAATTATGAATGCGAGGTAAGGCGCAGACAAACGAAAACATTTTGTCATTCAATTCGTTGTACAGTTTTTTGTTTTAGATAGACTCAGTCAGACCCTCTCGGATGTAGAAGGACGATGAGGACGTGCGATTTTAGAGATGAAGTATTGCGATCTCGAGGTATTATATGTGTGACTGAATAACAGAATGTTAAAGAACCGTATCAAGCATTTTATTTATTGAACTGGAGAGGATTTTCGTGATCACGACAAACACTGGTGTCCCCAGAGTCCTCCGCCGCCTGCATGCAACTTCAACAAAAATATAAGGAAGTCCTATGCCAAAAAAAAAATAAAAAATAAAAAATAAATAAATAAATAAATAAGCACAGAACATTTTAATAACGCAACCATATTTCTTTTCTTATTCATATTCGTTTTTATAATTTTTTTACATATTTATATCAGAGATAGACTACCAAAGCAGCAGCACTAATTACGAATCCCCAAACGCCTTTTCACTTCAGTCTGGAACCGCGCGACTGCTACGGTCGCAGGTTCGAATCCTGCCTCGGGCATGGATGTGTGTGATGTCCTTAGGTTAGTTAGGTTTAAGTAGTTCTAAGTTCTAGGGGGCTGACGACCTCAGAAGTTAAGTTCCATAGTGCTCAGAGCCATTTGAACCATTTTTTTCGATATATCGGATTCCCAATATTTTTTAAAATCTCAACAGTCCTATTTTACAAAATGTAGCAACTAGCAACGGTAAAAGAGCTTACAAATGATCGAAATAAAATTAATTGTGGATTTTCTTGTCAAAGGCCGTGTGTTAATGTCCCTAAACTCCTGAAAAATAAGAAAAGCGTCGTCCAAACATTTACAAACATATGCATTCGTTTGCTGGAGAACATATATACTTGAAAACTCATCAAACAATGTCTAGAACGCATTCAAAAGAACCTTTTTACTTAATTCTTTGCATCTTCTTTCCTTTCTAAATGCCGAATAACATCGAAAATTATTTTTCTCGTCAAATGATTCTGACCTAACCACTGGTGTAAAAATTTTCATTGAAACACGTTCTTCTGTTTACCTTGTTAATTATGCATAGTGTCGTCTTTTTCTCTGTAAAACGTAAATATGTTTTTGTTTTCAGGTATTTCATCCCCCTTGTTGTAGGAAGAATACCAGGATATAATGCAGCCTTTTCATTGTTTCGCGAAAACAAAGTAAATGACTCAATAAATAGTAAGAACTCACGAGATCACATGGTCCACCTCTACGATATGAGTAAGCTTGGCCAGAATAGTGTAAATTCCAATGATAGCAAACGCTCCCGTAGTCCCCTGCTTTTGCACAACCGAGCGAGGTGGCGCAGTGGTTAGCACACTGGACTCGCATTAAGGGGACATGCTCGTGAAAATGACCAAAAATACGAAAAAAATTTCTGGGTCCTTAGAAAAGAGCATTTCATGCTGATTTCAAAAATATATAGTTTATGGGCATTATCAATTCCCGTTCCTTCTAAAATTGAGGTTGAATGTAATGTTGCACAGGGGCCACGCCCATCTGTCAGTTTGAAGTGCGTCAGAATATATGATGCATTATTTTGTTCTTCCGTTTGTCCGTCGTTAGTTACGGATGGTTAACACAGGTTTATTATAGAAGGCACTGACTCCCGGAACCAAAGTACAGGCATGTGTAGAAGGCTATGATTCGAATGTAAACAAAGATCTGGGAATATATGATTTCAGAATTTCATACGCATTTGGTTATGTAGTTAGTGTGTGTTGTTTTGTTTCTGTGTGCTTGTTTCCTGTGCTACAAATGCCAAGAGTAAACAAATTTAGCCCTAAACGAAAGTTTCGCGTCAACCAGTTCCAATGCAACCGAATAATAAGCATCAGTTACTTCAAAAGTCGCCCACGGAAACTGTGTCCACATGCAGTGTTTCTAGACGTAAACTTTCGCTTTCTGAACGTAATAAAAACAAGCCTAGTAATATTGTGAGTGGCAATAACGACGGAAATGTTATTGTGAACCTAAACACGCTGCCAAGACTGGAAAAGTGTGCTGTGAAATGTAAGTACTGCAGATGTGAAGATGGTATTGACGTTTATGAGGACATTTCAGCAAGGGAGGGTCTTTCATGTTAGTGATTGCCTGTAACTCATGCGCGCTGCACAGTCATACTATGATAGTCGACATTACAGTGTAAATATTCAGTTTGCTTACGCAATGCGATGTATTGGAAGGGGAAGGAGAGCTGCCCGGACTTTTTGTGCAGTGATTGATTTGCCTCCACCTCCACTGAGGTTTGACAGATACAATAAATTAATACATAATGCTTTATGTGGTGTAAGTGAACAGTCAATGAAAACAGCAGCAGAAGAAGCAGTAGCCTTGTAGCAGCATTCGATGGATCTTGGCAAAAGAGAGGTCATACGTCTCTGAATGGGGTTGTAACTGCCACATATATTGAAACTGTTGAGATGCTAGATTATAAATGTCTAACAAAGCACTGCCAGGATTGTTCAAGTAAATTTATTGGCACCCTTGTTTGTGTAAAGTAACTTTGATGGCCCAAGTGGAAACATGGAAACGAAACGAGTTGCAAACATTTTTGGAAGGTCAGTCTTGGTGTGAGATAAGTAGGCTACCTTGGGGATGGAGACTGTAAAGGACACACTACTGTTGTTAATGACAGACCCTATCTGGATACTCTGATTGAAAAGCTTGAATGTGTTGGGCATGTACAAAAAAGAATGGGAGCACGGATGAGAAAATTATTTAACGACTTACGTGGAAAAAAAAACTGTCAGATGGAAAACACATAGGTGGTCCAGGTCGTCTTACAAAAAGTGAAATTGATTCTTTGACTCAATATTGTGAACTATTAATAAGAAGAAATGTAGGAGATTTGGAGAACATGAGACGAGCAGTTTGGGCAACATGGTTTGACAGAGTGTCAACAGATGAAACCCCACAGCATGGTTTGTGTCCAAAAGGGGAAGATTCGTGGTACAAGTACTGACTAAGCATTGCTACAGACATACAATATATCCACAAGCATTCCTTACCACTTGCTGTAATGGAGGCAATTAGGCCGATATACAGGGACCTGAAACAAATCTATTAAGGAAATGTATGCATGGTCTCTCTCAGAACGCAAATGATAGCTTCAGCAGCTGTATATGGGAGAGAATATCTAAAACTGTATTTGTTGGGATGACAGTGCTGAAGATTGGTATAATGGATGCAATAATAACATTGAATGATGGTGCAATTTCAAGGATCAATGTTATGAAGAAACTGAACATCCAGACGGGAAGGAATATGGCTTCAGCTCTAACTGCTATTGATAAGTAGCGGGTAGCCGAAGTAGAGGCAGCTGCAGAAGCTGCTACCAAGGAGTCAAGGATAAAGAAAAGAATGAAGAGAAAGAGTATGGAGGATAAGGAAACAGGACAACTGGAGTATGCAGCTGGAATGTTGTAAACCAGCATAGTGGTAAGTTAATAAATCTGTAAATCTTCTTTTGTGATTTATCGAAAACTTGAATTTTCATCATTGAAGTACACTTTTCTCCCAAATGACTGAACTCACAAAAACTGATATAGGTATTTAGAATAACCTCCTCTACCTCCCTTTCCTACCATTTCCTGGAAAATTTATAACATGATGATGATGTCGGTGATATTTGAGCTACATTTTTAAATATTTTTTGCAGTAAAATAAATTACTTGTCTTTTCCACAGACCAGCATTAGGGAAGGAAATTGGAGGCATAAAACGCTTATGTGAATGTTCTTTGCATTCTGACTCTTTTTCCGAGCTGTGCAGTCAGTGCTTCCAAAGAAAATGGTACCGCAGTAAAATAGTCTTCCATTTCTTTTACTATAATAAATATTATTGTCAGTACCAAAATATAATAAATATCTCAATGATTTTTGGGAAATGCTTTGACTAATGACCCTAACTGTGTGTAAGAATTTTGAGCTATCTCTCATTTGTAGATCAGTTGCACTGTGAGGGAGAAGATAATGCTAAAAATGCAGCCCGCTCAGGGGCGTGTTCCCTTAAGGAGGACGACAGTTAAAATCCACATCCGACCATCCATTTTGATTCAGCTTTCCCGTGATTTCCCTAAATCGCTCTAAGCAAATACTGCGATGGTTCGTGCTTTGGATTGACCGTTCGCACGACAGGCCTGCCACCCCTCTAACAACTATGGTACGCGAGCATTCCAGCCTGGAATCAGCAGGCGACAAAGCGATGATGAAGCACGTTGACTATGCTCTGATTACCATAAAAATAAACCTGATGTAAAAAAACACGAATGCGATGAGTGGTCAGAAGCCATAGCACACCAGTTACGCTTTTGGAAGTAGGCCCTACTTATGTATTAGATATCTTATTGATAAGTTAAGTTTATTTAAAACGTCATGTACATTCACAGTCTCTGTACTGTTGCGCTCTGATTGTCGCGCCGTTAACACGCAGTATGAAAATGGCTGAGGCTGCTTCCTGTTCCGTAGTGAAACATGCATGTAGACCACGGATGAAAAGTGCTGAGAAACTGGTTGTTCATAACGTCTTTCATAAATTTACAGAAAAAAATCGGCTCTGAAGTTTTCCGAGGAACTGTATTTGATGCAGTACAGACACAAAAACACACCGGATGTAGAGCAGAACCTGTAGTAAACTGGACTAATAATCTGGCGCGGTTCATGGATCGCTGCATCAAGTCTGGCTTTAGTCATTGTTTTCGTTGAATTTGAAACCCTGTACTTAGATCTCGTAATTGTTAAATTCATCATCGTTTTTTATGAATAATTCACGTTTCCTTGTTTCTAATTACATATTGCATGCAAAATTCCTGTTTTCATTTCAAATATAAATTATTAATAATAAATATTTTATGAAATGTTGTTAATAAAGGTTGCTTAAATTAAGAAAACATAACAAGTTAAATTTTAGGGCAAAAATGAGAAACCAAATGCTCTTTTATTTGGACTATGTCCACTGTTTTATACCACAGATGTAATCACACACGAACCAGCATGTCGTAGAAACAAGGAAAACGGTAATTTTCACAGCATCGAGCACACCCATATAAACGCTGCATTTTTACATTTGCCATTGTACCATTCCAATATGAACCCAGGAGAACTGATCTGTAGCCAAGTTAAGGGATTTGTCGCGAGAAATAACAAGACTGTTAAGCTGGCAGACGTACTGGAACTAACGCACGCAGCTTTTTCACTTGTCACTGCCGAACGTTGGCGGGATATAGAGCCGCACATCATACAGGAAGGAGAGAAAATGTGGCGCCTGGGTGCCTTCGTGGATTTTCAAATATTTTTTCCTCAAATTGTTACAAGTTACATCAATGGTCTTGCCTTGGCCAAGAATGCTATCTTTGGCTGTGTCAGTCTGCTTTTTATGTCCTCCATGCTTCATATGTAATGGGTTATTTAGCTTCCAAAGTACCAGAATTCCTTAACTTCGTCTAACCAATGGCCCCCCATACAACCACGACGGGTGATGCGCCAGTATGCCTATGACGATACACGCTTCCAATGTCCGTTCACCACGATGTCGCCAAACACGAATGACACCATCATGATGCTGTAAACAGAACCTGGATTCACCCAAAAAATGACTTTTTGCCATTCGTGCACCCAGGTTCGTCGTTGACTACACCGTCGCAGGCGCTCCTGTCTGTGATGCAGCGTCAAGGGTAACCGCAGCCATTGTCTCCGAGCTCATAGTCCATGCTGCTGCAAACGTCGTCGAACTATTCGTGCAGATGGTTGTTGGCTTGCAAACGTCCCCATCTGTTGACTCAGGGATCGAGACGTGGCTGCACGATCCGTTACAGCCATGCGGATAAGATGCCTGTCATCTAAACTGCTGGTGATACGAGGCCGTTGGGATCCAGCACTGCGTTTCGTATTACCCTCCTGTACCCAACAATTCCATATTCTGCTAACAGTCATTTGATCTCGACAAACGCGAGCAGCAATGTCGTGATACGATAAAGCGCAATCACTATAGGCTACAATCCGACCTTTATGAAAGTCGGAAACGTGATGGTACGCATTTCTCCTCCTTACACGAGGCATCACAACAACGTTTCACCAGGCAACGCCGGTCAACTGCTGTTTGTGTATGAGGAATCTGTTGGAAACTTTCCTCATGTCAGCACGTTGTAGGTGTCGCCACCGGCACCAACGTTGTGTGAATGCTCTGAAAAGCTAATCTACATCTACATCTACATTTATACTCCGCAAGCCACCCAACGGTGTGTGGCGGAGGGCACTTTACGTGCCACTGTCATTACCTCCCTTTCCTGTTCCAGTCGCGTATGGTTCGCGGGAAGAACGACTGTCTGAAAGCCTCTGTGCGCGCTGTAATCTCTCTAATTTTACATTCGTGATCTCCTCGGGAGGTATAAGTAGGGGGAAGCAATATATTCGATACCTCATCCAGAAACGCACCCTCTCTAAACCTGGCGAGCAAGCTACACCGCGATGCAGAGCGCCTCTCTTGCAGAGTCTGCCACTTGAGTTTGTTAAACATCTCCGTAACGCTATCACGGTTACCAAATAACCCTGTGACGAAACGCGCCGCTCTTCTTTGGATCTTCTCTATCTCCTCCGTCAACCCGATCTGGTGCGGATCCCACACTGATGAGCAATACTCAAGTATAGGTCGAACGAGTGTTTTGTAAGCCACCTCCTTTGTTGATGGACTACATTTTCTAAGCACTCTCCCAATGAATCTCAACCTGGTACCCGCCTTACCAACAATTAATTTTATATGATCATTCCACTTCAAAGCGTTCCGCACGCATACTCCCAGATATTTTACAGAAGTAACTGATACCAGTGTTTGTTCCGCTATCATATAATCATACAATAAAGGATCCTTCTTTCTATGTATTCTCAATACATTACATTTGTCTATGTTAAGGGTCAGTTGCCATTCCCTGCACCAAGTGCCTATCCGCTGCAGATCTTCCTGCATTTCGCTACAATTTTCTAATGCTGCAACTTCTCTGTATACTACAGCATCATCCGCGAAAAGCCGCATGGAACTTCCGACACTATCTACTAGGTCATTTATATATATTTTGAAAAGCAATGGTCCCATAACACTCCCCTGTGGCACGCCAGAGGTTACTTTAACGTCTGTACACGTCTCTCCGTTGATAACAACATGCTGTGTTCTGTTTGCTAAAAACTCTTCAATCCAGCCACACAGCTGGTCTGATATTCCGTAGGCTCTGACTTTGTTTATCAGGCGACAGTGCGGAACTGTATCGAACGCCTTCCGGAAGTCAAGAAAAATAGCATCTACCTGGGAGCCTGTATCTAATATTTTCTGGGTCTCATGAACAAATAGAGCGAGTTGGGTCTCACACGATCGCTGTTTCCGGAATCCATGTTGATTCCTACATAGTAGATTCTGAGTTTCCAAAAACGACATGATACTCGAGCAAAAAACATGTTCTAAAATTCTACAACAGATCGACGTCAGAGATATAGGTCTATAGTTTTGCGCATCTGCTCGACGACCCTTCTTGAAGACTGGGACTACCTGTGCTCTTTTGCAATCATTTGGAACCTTCCGTTCCTCTAGAGACTTGCGGTACACGGCTGTTAGAAGGGGGGCAAGTTCTTTCGCGTACTCTGTGTAGAATCGAATTGGTATCCCGTCAGGTCCAGTGGACTTTCCTCTGTTGAGTGATTCCAGTTGCTTTTCTATTCCTTGGACACTTATTTCGATGTCAGCCATTTTTTCGTTTGTGCGAGGATTTAGAGAAGGAACTGCAGTGCGGTCTTCCTCTGTGAAATAGCTTTGGAAAAAGGTGTTTAGTATTTCAGCTTTACGCTTGTCATCCTCTCTTTCAATGCCATCATCATCCCGGAGTGTCTGGACATGCTGTTTCGAGCCACTTACTGATTTAACGTAAGACCAGAACTTCCTAGGATTTTCTGTCAAGTCGGTACCTAGTATTTTACTTTCGAATTCACTAAACGCTTGACGCATAGCCCTCCTTACGCTAACTTTGACATCGTTTAGCTTCTGTTTGTCTGAGAGGTTTTGGCTGCGTTTAAATTTGGAGTGAAGCTCTCTTTGCTTTCGCAGTAATTTCCTAACTTTGTTGTTGTACCACGGTGGGTTTTTCCCGTCCCTCACAGTTTTACTCGGCACGTACCTGTCTAAAACGGATTTTACGATTGCCTTGAACTTTTTCCATAAACACTCAACATTGTCAGTGTCGGAACAGAAATTTTCGTTTTGATCTGTTAGGTAGCCTGAAATCTGCCTTCTATTACTCTTGCTAAACAGATGAACCTTCCTCCCTTTTTTTATATTCCTATTAACTTCCATATTCAGGGATGCTGCAACGGCCTTATGATCACTGATTCCCTCTTCTGCGCTTACAGAGTCGAAAAGTTTGGGTCTGTTTGTTATCAGTAGGTCCAAGATGTTATCTCCACGAGTCGGTTCTCTGTTTAATTGCTCGAGGTAATTTTCGGATAGTGCACTCAGTATAATGTCACTCGATGCTCTGTCCCTACCACCCGTCCTAAACATCTGAGTGTCCCAGTCTATATCTGGTAAATTGAAATCATTTGCATATCACAGCATCTTCTTCCTGTCGGTTAAATTTCGCGTATGTAGCACGTCATCTTCGTGGTGTAGCAATTTTAATGGCCAGTAGTGTATTCTTGATGAGTAAAGTCTCTTATGCGTTTATTAAACTCAAGGATAAACTCTACGAACGCATGTGGGAACACAGTAGCAAACTATAAGTCGGAATTAGTAGTTTAGCCCATCCCTATTGTCTAGAGTTTTTCAGCATTCAAAAACAAATATTGCCGAGGTACCTAAATTACTTGAGGAATTGAAGCCAAGCAGTTTCGTTCTTTTACGACAGAGTAATATGAGGCTCATGGGAGGACATGGGAATTGGCTCGACCAGTCATCCACGTCCGCTATCTACAAAATGGTGCCCTCTATTTCGCAGCACGACGCGGCAAAGGGAGATGACAAGAGGTTAGCCGTTCCGGAACGGCTCGGCCTGTTATGTGAGACTCGTCCCGCCCTGCTCAGATAATACACTGCGGCTCAGAGGGAAATTGCGAGGCAGGGCGACAGCCCTCTGGGACCGCCCGACACTGATTGCCTGCGAGAATAAGAGGACACGGCGACCGACCTGAGGCAAAGATGGTGAGAACGGCACTGGCGGCGCGAAGCAGTGGCGGTCGCAACGTGAAGCGCTTCCTAAGGTCAACATCTACATCTACGAGGGTCACTCCAAAAAAAAGCACACAATTTTTTTTTTTAAATCCATCTTTTATTCTACATGTTTGAAAGTTTTACAGCCTTCCTTTAGGAACAATATTTTCATTTCTCCACATAATTTCGATCCCTCTCAACTGCCTTACGCCATCTTGGAACTAGCGCCTGTATACCTGCATGCTAAAATTCAGGACCAACCTGTTGGAGCCACTGTTTGGCAGTGTGCGCATGGGAGTCATCATCTTCAAACCTTGTTCCACGAAGAGAGTCTTTCAGTTTCCCAAAGATATGACAGCCACATGGAGCCAGGTCAGGACTGTAAGGTGGGTGTTTCAGTGTTGTCCATCCGAGTTTTGTGATCGCTTCCATGGTTTTTTCGACTGACATGTCCCTGTGCATTGTCGTGCAATAGCAAGACATCGTTCTTTTGCCGATGTGGTCGAACAAGACTGTCAAAATTGAAGTTTCTTCAGTCACGTCACATATGCATCAGAATTTATGGTGGTTCCACGTGGCATCACATCCACAAGCAAGAGTCCTTCGGACTCGAATAACACCATAGCCATAACTTTTCCAGCAGAAGTTGTGGTTTTGAATTTCTTTTTTATTGGGTGAATTTCATGATGCCACCCCATTGATTACCTCTTCGTCTCTGGTGAATTATGATGGAGCCATGTTTCACCACCTGTCACAATTCTTCCAAGAAATTCATCTCCACCATTCTCGTACTGTTCCAAAAGTTACCTGCATACCGTTTTTCTTGTTTCTTTGTGAGCCACTGTCAACATCTTGGGAACCCACCTGGCACAAACTTTTTTTAAGGCCAACACTTCCATTATTCTGCAAACACTTCCGTCCCCTATCCCAACGTAGCGTGGCAGTTCGTTCAGTGTGATGCGTCTGTCAGCAGTCACCAGTTCGTTAACTCTCTGCACTTTGTCTGGAGTGTGTGCAGTACGAGGCCTGCCGCTGCGAGGGCAATCCTCAATATTGCCGTGCCCGCTTTCATCACGTAACCCGCTTGCCCACTGACTAACTGCACTGCGATCGACAGCAGCATCTCCATACACCTTTTTCAACCTGTTGTGGATGTTTGCCACTGTCTCGTTTACACAGCACAGGAATTCTGTGACAGCACATTTCTTCTGACGAACGTCAAGTGTAGCAGCCATCTTGAAGACATGCTGTGACGGCGCCACTCACGGGAACAGGTCGAACTAAGTTTGACAACAAGCGGGAAGGATGCATCTACACACTCTAAAACTTCCACATATGCAGAATGAAAACTGTATTTTTACAAAAATATTGTGCATTTCTTTTGGAGTGACCCTCGTACATTTACATCTATACTCCTTGAGGCACCTTACGGTGTGTGACTGAGGGTATTTCGTGTACCACTGTCATTTCCCTGTTTTCCTTTTACAGTAGGGACGGGAAAAGCCGACCGCTTAAAAGCGATGCTCGTATTTCAGTTCTGAACGACAGATACTTTTCGGTATTTATTTGATCTCCGTTGTAATAGGCGTTTTATTAATTTTTCATTAATAACCATGCAAAAAACCCGAAATATCGATTAGCCAGAGCAGCAGAGCTAAAATTTTTCGATTTAAAATTGATTTGTCTTTAAAAAGGGGAATTATTCAGGAAATTTGCATTGGTTTGAAATATTGCGTTACTACGGAAAATGGGAAACGCGAACGGTGCTATTTCGATAACAATGCCGATACGAGCAACAAACACATGACGTAAGAACTGGTACAGCGATGCTGAGACAATAATATCCTAGTTGCCGTGTGTCGTGGATTAAGGTATGTGTGAAGTGCAGTGCTCAAGACTTGTCCCCACCTGTTCTACATGGTAGTTTTTCGTTATCGTCACGGGACACGCTTTGTATTGCAGAATGGTACCAATCCTAGTCTGGTAATAACTTTACGTAGTGACGTAGCAATGAAGTAGAATGCTTTAAAAGATTAAAGAATTGTCTGTAATTTATATGAAGTAATAAAATCGTAAGGAACTATTGGTCGAAGTAAAACACACATCAAAAAAAAGTTTACCATCACTTCGGTTCCGAGAGTTCCAGAACCTGTACAGAAAATTGGGATAGAGATCAACATAAACATCATTTCCGCCATTTTTATTGCTCATGAAAACCACACATTGCATGTTGTACAACCATGCAGTGAGACCTTTAAGAGGTTGGTGGTCCAGACTTCTGCACGTACTGGTACCTCTAATACCCAGTAGAACTTCCTCTTGCATTGATGCATGCCTGAATTCGTCGTGGCATACTAACCACAAGTTCATCAAGGTACTGTTGGTTCAGATTGTCCCACTCCTCAACGGCGATTCGGCGCAGGTCCCTCGGAGTGGTTGGTGGGTCACGTCATCCATAAACAGTCCTTTTTCAATCTATGCCAGGCATGTTCGATAGGGTTATTGTCTGGAGAAAATGCTGGCCACTCTAGTCGAGCGATGTCGTTATCCTGAAGGAAGTCATTCACAAGATGTTCACGATGGGGGCGCGAGTTGTAGTTCATGAAGACGAATGCCTCGCCAATATCATAGGCAGCACACCGCGCGTGGTACACGCGGCGCTCGGGGACCACAGCACAGCTACGACACCTGAGGATGGCCTTATAACAGTCCGAAACCGGTCGCGTGAAAATAAAGTAATTTGCAACTGAAGCTGTTGTGTCGGCAGATTAGCCAACACAACGCACACTAATTTAGAGAGGAGGCCGAAATGCACGCGTCAACTCACGCAGGCTTGCGTTAGGTCTGAAACAGGATACGTAATGAATGCTATAAAGAAAAGTACGTAGCTGCTGGAATACTTAACTTTAATCCATCATTTGTATACAGCATTCTTGATGATACAAGTGAGACTCTCTCTAGAAATGGTTAATGGCGCCTTGCTAGGTCGTAGCCATGGACTTAGCTGAAGGCTATTCTAACTACCTCTTGGCAAATGAGAGAAAGGCTTCGTCAGTGTAGTCGCTAGCAAAGTCGTCGTACAACTGGGACGAGTCCTAGTACGTCTCTCTAGACCTGCCGTGTGGTGGCGCTCGGTCTGCAATTACTGACAGTGGCGACACGCGGGTCCGACATGTACTAATGGACCCCGGCCGATTTAAAGCTACCACCTAGCAAGTGTGGTGTCTGGCGGTGACACCACAGAAGCGGTATTTTCAACCCCTGCTATAATGCTCAGTTGCGGGTATTCTGCAAAACAGGATAGATCTTACAGAGGAGATTTTCGGTCTCCAGAAATGCCATAACATGAGAGCATAAAATATGATCAAAAATTCTACAACACACTGATATGGCAGATATAGGCCTATAGCTTTGTTCTTTTCCATGGCCCTGCTTGAAAACGGCAATGATCTGCTAATCATTAGGAACGCTTCACTCCTCGAGAGATCTATGGTGCACTGCTATTATAAGAGAGACAAGTTCTTTCCCATACTCAGCGCAAAAGCAAATTAGTGTCCCCTCAGTGCTAATTTTAGCACCAGCAGACGTCCCCCTCGAAAATAATCAACTTCGGGTTCTACACATTTTTTCGTGTGAAGCTTATTTTCCGAGTTATTGTCAACTTAAAATTTACACCCTGTATACACTTCACAGAAATTAGTGTCCTGACTTCCCCAACTCTGCTATTTGATTAGGTTAGCCAGTGACGATCTCTCTTAAAACTTTTTAAACCAGAGGTTATTCATCTCATTTGAATGAGAAAGGCGGCCTGGTGCGTTATGGAGAGAAGAGAGTTCCTCTTCACAAAGCAGCCCGGTCACTTCTCACAGAAAACTAAGATATATTTCTCTGGCTGCCCCTCGCTTAGGACTTCCAGAAGGCGCCCTTTTGTCTCAGAACAAAGGTGTTTTGAATTTTGTTTCCCCTGGACTCTCCAGCTTGTAATAACTGAGACTCTCCACGAGTGTAGGTGTGAATGTAGCCATTAGCCCGTGTCACACAATGTGGACAGCATTATGTGAAAAATGCTTCAGGTAGCCGGCCTTTGTGACCGAGCGGTTCTAGGCGCTTCAGTCCGGAACCGCGCTGCTGCTACGGTCGCAGGTTCGAATCCTGCCCCAGGCATGGATGTGTGTGATATCCTTACGTTAGTTAGGTTTAAGTAGTTCTAAGTCTAGGGGACTGATGACCTCAGATGTTAAGTCTCACAGTGCTCAGAGCGATTTGAACCATGTTTTCGCTTTAGGCGACTGATTAAACGGCGCCAGCTCTGGCAAAAACTGGGTCATTTCCGATTCCTGCCCAAACGGTCACCACGCCTTTCACTCACCACTGCAAAGGTAGACTGCAGCACCCTAGGGTGGGAGGGGGACGAAGACCGTCAAAAAATAAGGTCACTGGCTCTCTACTGTGTCCGGCTTGGCTCATCACATATCCCACTGAATCACAAAGAAAAATTACTTGCGAAACCGCGACTACTTGCGAGTAATTGACATAGATATAGACGATGTTACTGCTGGCAGTCAGTAGTATTAATCTTTACAATCGTAAACTAATTTATTAAGTGACAGGGGTAAAGATCAGACAATAATGATTTTAAGTCAAATCATACATATTACTTTATACGTACCAGTCGGACAACTGACGGCCGTGTACCAGAGTCAAGGAGCGATGGGCTGTGTGACCGTTCGTCAAACCAGGAACATAATGCGTGTAGCCCTTTGAACAAGGCTGTTCTCATCTTGAAAGATGGGAAGTGTCTACAGCATCCTGAAGCTCTACACGAAAGAGCAGCACTTTGCAAGAACCCCCCCCCCCCCACCACCAGCACCACTCGTATTAATCCTTCAGAAATGTCTCAGTTTAGTTGCTGAGTCCGTAGAGGGTGATATACAGGGCGTACAGTACAACTGGCCACGCTTTCTCACCCGAGTTTTGCCATAATTAAACCTGTTCGTCCTTGAACTGACTTAGTGAGCCGCCGCCTATGAATTCTTCCTAATTGTTTTGTGAAGGTGCTCTCGTATTTTTACGCCCCCTTGCAGATCCGCAGTATCGCCGTCCGATTCTGCAAGTGCAATACTTACACGGGATGCCATTCTGTTCAACCGACAGCCACTCTCTCTCTCTCTCTCTCTCTCTCTCTCTCTCTCTCACACACACACACACACACACACACACACACACACACAGACAGACACACACCAATTCCGTATCGTGTCAGCGCTGGAGGGTCACATTATCGTCTCGTGTGTGTTCCACACAGTCTACAGCGCGTCAGAGGGACCAGTGTCAGCATGTACGGTGAAGCAGTTCTTTCTCTTATGAACCATGTCGTAATTTGATTCAGTATTTTTTGGTTAAGTTAAACGTCAACACTACGAGAGCGTGCTCCTCCATATCTTATTCCTTTTCACCCATTACCCCATTTGGTGAAGGCTGCCGATCTTGCTTACGAGATGAAGGCAGAGCTCACCATCTGCAGCATCGTTGACAGAACCGACTGCGGACCTTTGGTGCAGAGCCGGGTGGAGGGTCTGAATCAGAGGCTCAGACGGTTTTGCGACCGTGTTGGCTGCAGATTCCTTGACTTGCGCCATAGGGTGGTGGGGTTTCGGGTTCCGCTGAATAGGTCAAGAGTTCACTACACTCAGCTGGCGGCTACACGGGTAGCGGAGGCTGTGTGGCGTGGACTGGGCTGTTTTTTAGGTTAGAAGGCCTCGGGAAAGTACGGGGTGGGCTGCAATCTCAAAGGGTGCATGGTAAATACAGGACGTGCTTGGATCAAGGAACAGTCGGAATTGTAATTGTAAATTGTTGTAGTTGTGTTGGGAAAGTCCCTGAGCTTCAAGCGCTAATAGAAAGCACAGAAGCTGAAATCTTTATAGGTACAGGAAGCTGGCTAAAGCCTGAAATAAGTTCTGCAGAAATTTTTACGAAGTCTCAGACGGTGTTCAGGAATGATAGATTAGGCAGAACTGGTGGTGGAGTGTTTGTGTCTGTCAGTAGTGGTTTATCTTGTAGTGAAGTCGTAGTAGATACTCCGTGCGAATTGGTATGGGTGGAGGTTATACTTAACAGCCGAACTAAGTTAGTAATTGGCTCCTTCTACCGACACCCAGACTCCGATGATATAGTTGCTGAACAGTTCAGAGAAAATTTGAGTCTCGTAACAAATAAATACCCCACTCATACGGTTATAGTTGGTGGGGACTTCAACCTTCCCTCGATATGTTGGCAAAAATACTTGTTCAAAACCGGTGGTAGGCAGAAAACATCTTCCGAGATTGTCCTAAATGCTTTTTCCGAAAATTATTTCGAGCAGTTAGTCCACGAACCCACGCGAATTGTAAATGGTTACGAAAACACACTTGACCTCTTAGCCACAAACAATCCAGAGCTAATAGAGAGCATTATGACTGATACAGGGATTAGTGATCACAAGGTCGTTGTAGTTAGGCTCAATACCGTTTCTTCCAAATCCACCAGAAACAAAAAAATCGGATAAAGTGTCACTAGAAGCTTTCCTAAGAGAGAATCTCCATTCCTTCCGAACTGACTATGCAAATGTAGACGAGATGTGGCTCAAATTCAAAGATATAATAGCAACAGCAATTGAGAGATTTATACCTCATAAATTGGTAAGAGATGGACCTGATCCCCCGTGGTACACAAAACAGGTCCGAACGCTGTTGCAGAGGCAACGGAAAAAGCATGCGAAGTTCAGAAGAACGCGAAATCCCGAAGATTGGCTAAAATTTACAGACGCGCGAAATTTGGCACGGACTTCAATGCGAGATGCCTTTAGTAGGTTCCACAACGAAACATTGTCTCGAAATTTGGTAGAAAATCCGAAGAAATTCTGGTCGTATGTAAAGAACACAAGCGGCAAGACGCAGTCAATACCTTCGCTGCGCAGTGCCGATGGTACTGTTACCGACGATTGTGCCGCTAAATCAGAGTTATTGAACGCAGTTTTCCGAAATTCCTTCACCAGGGAAGACGAATGGAATATTCCAGAATTTGAAACACGAACAGCTGCTAGCATGAGTTTCTTAGGGGTTGCGAAGCAACTCAAATCGCTTGATACGGGCAAGTCTTCAGGTCCAGATTGTATACCGATTACGTTCCTTTCAGATTACGCTGATACAATAGCTCCCTACTTAGCAATCATATACAACCGCTCGCTCACCGATAGATCTGTACCTACAGATCGGAAAATTGGGCAGGTCGCACCAGTGTTTAAGCAGGGTAGTAGGAGTAATCCATCGAACTACAGACCTATGTCATTGACGTCGGTTTGCAGTAGGGTTTTGGAGCATATATTGTATTCAGACATTATGAATCACCTCGAAGGGAACGATCTATTGATACGTAATCAGCATAGTTTCAGGAAACATCGTTCTTGTGCAACGCAGCTAGCTCTTTATTCGCACGAAGTAATGGCCGCTATCGACAGGGGATCTCAAGTTGATTCCGTATTTCTAGATTTCCGGAAAGCTTTTGACACCGTTTCCCACAAGCAACTTCTAATCAAGCTGCGGGCCTATGGGGTATCGTCTCAGTTGTGCGACTGGATTCGTGATTTCCTGTCAGGAAGGTCGCAGTTCGTAGTAATAGACGGCAAATCATCGAGTAAAACCGAAGTGATATCAGGTGTTCCCCAGGGAAGCGTCCTGGGACCTCTGCTGTTCCTGATCTATATAAATGACGTGGGTGACAATCTGAGCAATTCTCTTAGGTTGTTCCCAGATGATGCTGTAATTTACAGTCTAGTAAGGTCATCCGAAGACCAGTATCAGTTGCAAAGCGATTTAGAAAAGATTGCTGTATGGTGTGGCAGGTGGCAGTTGACGCTAAATAACGATAAGTGTGAGGTGATCCACATGAGTTCCAAAAGAAATCCGTTGTAATTCGATTACTCGATAAATAGTACAATTCTCAAGGCTGTCAATTCAACTAAGTACCTGGGTGTAAAAATTACGAACAACTTCAGTTGGAAAGACCACATAGATAATATTGTGGGGAAGGCGAGCCAAAGGTTGCGTTTCATTGGAAGGACGCTTAGAAGATGCAACAAGTCCACTAAAGAGACAGCTTACACTACACTCGTTCGTCCTCTGTTAGAATATTGCTGCGCGGTGTGGGATCCTTACCAGGTGGGATTGACCGAGGACATCGAAAGGGTCCAAAAAAGGGCAGCTCGTTTTGTATTATCGCGTAATAGGGGAGAGAGTGTGGCAGATATGATACGCGAGTTGGGATGGAAGTCATTAAAGCAAAGACGTTTTTCGTCGCGGCGAGATCTATTTACGAAATTTCAGTCACCAACTTTCTCTTCCGAATGCGAAACTATTTTGTTGAGCTCAACCTACATAGATAGGAATGATCATCAAAATAAAATAAGAGAAATCAGAGCTCGAACAGAAAGGTTTAGGTGTTCGTTTTTCCCACGCGCTGTTGGGGAGTGGAATGGTAGAGAGATAGTATGATTGTGGTTCGATGAACCCTCTGCCAAGCACTTAAATGTGAATTGCAGAGTAATCATGTTGATGTAGATGTACGCCTGTTTGCGAATTATTTATCATTTGGGACTGACTATGAACGGTGGATTTTTCCAATAATATATATGTGTATCATGACTTGACTCCAGTTTGCACCTGAAGATGCAGCTGTAAGTGCTGTGAAAGTGGTAATGCCTAAGAATAAAAGGATTTTACAACTACAGGGCTTTTATTTCTCAATATGATTTCGTATTATTTGTCTGGGATATACCTTCCCGGAACTGAAAACCTGCCATCGTGGCTGTGGTTGCTCAAACTATAAGGTTTTTTACAAAAATTATGAAAGCCTAGTGCGTGCTTTATTTAACATGTGTACGCTGTACAGTTAAGGGGACCACACCGAGGTTAGGGTTGAAAAAAATCGATTTTCGGTTTTCATCACATTTCGATAGATTAAGGTTTTATTTAAGTACTCTGAAAATGATTTTGTTTTTCGAGCATTTTCCTACCACGTGTGTTTATGCGCCACGTCCACTTTTCTGTCACCCACTGTTCTGTATATATTTTAGATCTTTATATGCCCTACATTGCACGTTAGGGATTTTTTTTACTCTTGAGTGTATTGGCTATCCTTGGAATGCAACAGTCGGTATTCTTTTGTTTCTGCTGTTTGTAAACAACACGTTTTCAAACATGCGGTTAGTTTTGTTCAAGTGTAATTGCGAGTAGTTGTTATAGAAAACTTGCAAGTAAAATGTGGACAGGCAATTAAGAGAAATAAAGAAAATCTGTAAGCAATGAAGAGAGAAGTTTGTGCAATATTCTTCCATAAGACCTCTACTGATGATAAGCCATGTCATAGATTGTGTCCATCAGCAGAAAATTTGTGGTGCAAATACCATAGGGCTCAGTCAACTGAAGAATCTTATTTTCACCAGCATTCTCTTCCTGCTGCTGTTATAACAGCAATTAAAACTATTTTCAGAGACTTGGCTCATCCTGACCTTCTAAGGAAATGGGTGCATGGGCAGACACAGAACCCAAATGAATGTTTCAGCAGCATAATTTGGAACCGCCTTCCTGAAACTGTACTTGTAGGCATGCATAAAATGAAACTAGGAGTTCATCATGCTGTTATTACATTCAGTTGTGGTAATACTGGAAAGTGTTGGGTACTGAAAAAGCTGGGAATTAATTCTGGTGAAAATATGATCACTGGGCTGCAATATTGCGATAAAATTAGGATAGCCGATGCAGACAGATCTGCATCTAATATGGCCAAGAAAGCAAGACAAACATCCAGGAAGGTGAAAAAGAAGCTGGAAGACCTGCTAGAGGCCAAAGAAGGACCATCATATGCAGCAGGACAGTTTTAATTAACTGTAAGTAACAAATTTCAAACGTTTTTTCTTTAAAGTTAGTTTTCCGCAAACTAAAATTTTCCGTACATGTGCCCCATTATATCAGTAACTATCATAGATAAATGAATGAAATTTTCAGAGGCTCTGCATAACATAAAAAGCTATCTCTGGTGCTACATTCATTAATATTTCTCCATTAGGAAGTTCCAAAAAATATTTTCTGCTGAAAAAACGTAATATTTTTTTAATAAATTTAAAAAGTACTTGACTCTATTAGCATCATGTAACATACAGTAAAAATATTAAGATCCTGCATCAAATAGTTTTTTTCAAAAATGTGTCAAATACTTGCCTAAATTAACATGGGTTAGATAGGAAGGGTGTGGTCTCCGTAGACTGGTTCGATATGAGCAGTGCACCAAGGTCACGTACGCGAATGACGCACCACCAGGAAAGACAATTGCTTCGACAGCCTTGTTAATTATGATTTCTCAAAATGCGAATAAACTGTTCGATGTATTTTCGATTGCACTACGATAAGATAGTTCAGTGCAGATTTTCCTCCTGCGCGAATCTGACAAATATCGTTTTCTGGACTCAATCTCGGGAGATGCGATACACTCCCCGGACGCTAAGCTTGAGATACACCTAACATCAGACGTGGACAGCAAGACGTATTTCCACTTGCGCTGAGGAGAAAAGCTCTATAGATTTCACAACCCACCGCCACCGATGTACACGTAGGAACGCACCAGCACTTCACCAGTAGAAGGATCAGTGATTCCTCAGGGAACGTCACGGACAGCTTTCTAATTCAAGCGGTCGGAAATCATGAGCTCTTACTTCACTTAACGCCACCAAATATTCACCTGTACAAATATACCATTATTCGCCGTCTGAATAAGGGTGATTCACAATGATTATCCTCTTAGTGCAACATTGCACTCTCCCAAGGGTTCTTATCTCATCCCCATTTTACCCATTTTAGATTGCATTCCAAGCATATTTCCCATGTATAGAATCATCTTACTAATAAAAGTACAGCCGGACGGCACATAATGAATAAATGCGCCGTCGTACACTTATCGATATATAACGAGACGTTCATCAGCGAAATTGCCTGAGATTACTAAGCATAATAGTTAGTAAAAGTGAGATTCTGATGAATACAGGAAATGCATGAGACATACACTTACATATCATAGCATCACTTGACAAGAACAGTCCTTTCTCTCTCACTCTCTCTCTCTCTCTCTCTCTCTCTCTCTCTCTCTCTCTCTCTCTCCCTCCCTCATACGCACGCAAACACACAAATATCTTACTTACATATACACCACCTGTTCACATTTATCATGATGGTCTCCATATGCATAAAAATGCATTATTAAAAAAACAAATTTTAGAAACACTTAACACATACCAAAGGATGTTTGAAGATGTGTTGCGATATTGGCGTTATGTAGATCATCCATACATTTAAGATGATAATCCTCCAGACCACAACGCCCTTGATTTTAATACATAACGTTGAAACCACCGTTGTCATCTCCAGTGTCATGAAAGGTAGCTGAGTACTGGCACACAAAGGATGTAAGAATCACGTGGCAACAGTAACATGCAGGAGCCCTGTTATATAATGACACAAGCGATGGAGAACGAGACAAACTATTACAGTTTAAGCAATGTATACAATCATGCAGTAAAAACACTAAATTTCGGAAACGAAGACTGAGTTCTAGTTGACAGGGAAGTTGCACAGTATTTCGAAAAAATAAATCGCAAGGGTCTCTGGCGTGTAACCTAGAAGAGTTTACCATGATTAAGCACGAAATTGAAAAGAGAACAAAATGAACAAGCAAAATTAAAAAAGTGGGAAGGAGGGTAGAAAGAGCGTAGGAAAAAACCGGAAAGCAGAAGAGAGAAAAGAAATAGTGTACAGGCGAAGAAGTACGGGAGAAAGCTTAAAGCTAACTTTGCGGCATAAACATGGCCCCTAGCTGGCCGATAATGAACGAAGAAGAAGAATAGGGCGATATACTTGCATATATTGAAACATAATGTAAAGTGTGGTTGTCACAGCGAGGCACCACACTTGCTAGGTTGTAGGCTTCAAATCGGCCGCGGTCCGTCAGTACACATCGGACCTACGAGTCACCACCACTGTCGACGCTAGCAGACCGAGCGCCGCCACTCGGCTGGCCTTACGAGACAAGCTAGCGCACTGGCCCGTTCTACAGGCGACTTTAATGGGAATGGTTCACTTGTTACAGCTTCAGAGATCTCATCTGCAGAGACGCTAGTGAGCATAGCCTTCAGCTAAGACAGTAGCTACGGCCTAGCCAGGTGCCACATACAGTTTATGCATTGACAATTGTTCTAAATGTGTGAAGCAATCAGAATTGTAAAGAAGTATTCGCAGTTCAGTCTATAACTGCACTTGTAAATATTATTGTACAAAGTCAAGATCGACGTTCGCCGCTGACTTAAAGCTAAGTATTTAATGGTATTCCTGTCTACTAACATTCCAGGTGTTCCAGATACATCCCATCAAGTATAGTTCATTGCTCCTCACGTCAGCCTACGTGATCAACGCCTGCAATTAAAGGCCACACCTCTTCATCAGACTAAGAGTCAAATTGCGTGACTCTGTCGGGTCACCCTTTCTGCATGAGGCACATAGTTCCGCCTCATATATAACATAAAGTAACGCTTCCCAGTGAAATACACTCCTGGAAATGGAAAAAAGAACACATTGACACCGGTGTGTCAGACCCACCATACCTGCTCCGGACACTGCGAGAGGGCTGTACAAGCAATGATCACACGCACGGCACAGCGGACACACCACGAACCGCGGTGTTGGCCGTCGAATGGCGCTAGCTGCGCAGCATTTGTGCACCGCCGCCGTCAGTGTCAGCCAGTTTGCCGTGGCATACGGAGCTCCATCGCAGTCTTTAACACCGGTAGCATGCCGCGACAGCGTGGACGTGAACCGTATGTGCAGTTGACGGACTTTGAGCGAGGGCGTATAGTGGGCATGCGGGAGGCCGGGTGGACGTACCGCCGAATTGCTCAGCACGTGGGGCGTGAGGTCTCCACAGTACATCGATGTTGTCGCCAGTGGTCGGCGGAAGGTGCACGTGCCCGTCGACCTGGGACCGGACCGCAGCGACGCACGGATGCACGCCAAGACCGTAGGATCCTACGCAGTGCCGTAGGGGACCGCACCGCCACTTCCCAGCAAATTAGGGACACTGTTGCTCCTGGGGCATCGGCGAGGACCATTCGCAACCGTCTCCATGGAGCTGGGCTACGGTCCCGCACACCGTTAGGCCGTCTTCCGCTCACGCCCCAACATCGTGCAGCCCGCCTCCAGTGCTGTCGCGACAGGCGTGAATGGAGGGACGAATGGAGACGTGTCGTCTTCAGCGATGAGAGTCGCTTCTGCCTTGGTGCCAATGATGGTCGTATGCGTGTTTGGCGTCGTGCAGGTGAGCGCCACAATCAGGACTGCATACGACCGAGGCACACAGGGCCAACACCCGGCATCATGGTGTGGGGAGCGATCTCCTACACTGGCCGTACACCACTGGTGATCGTCGAGGGGACACTGAATGGTGCACGGTACATCCAAACCGTCATCGAACCCATCGTTCTACCATTCCTAGACCGGCAAGGGAACTTGCTGTTCCAACAGGCCAATGCACGTCCGCATGTATCCCGTGCCACCCAACGTGCTCTAGACGGTGTAAGTCAACTACCCTGGCCAGCAAGATCTCCGGATCTGTCCCCCATTGAGCATGTTTGGAACTGGATGAAGCGTCGTCTCACGCGGTCTGCACGTCCAGCACGAACGCTGGTCCAACTGAGGCGCCAGGTGGAAATGGCATGGCAAGCCGTTCCACAGGACTACATCCAGCATCTCTGCGATCGTCTCCATGGGAGAATAGCAGCCTGCATTGCTGCGAAAGGTGGATATACACTGTACTAGTGCCGACATTGTGCATGCTCTGTTGCCTGTGTCTATGTGCCTGTGGTTCTGTCAGTGTGATCATGTGATGTATCTGACCCCAGGAATGTGTCAATAAAGTTTCCCCTTCCTGGGGCAATGAATTCACGGTGTTCTTATTTCAATTTCCAGGAGTGTAGTTTGGAAAAAGATGAGGCTGCTACGTTTGCTGTTTGCTATCACGGAGTGTGGACACCGCGAATGGGTATAATGAATTCGCACCTAGCCCCCACGGGGTAGAGAAGTTATTGCGTGGTACCTGAATAACGTTTCGCCGTTCATCACACACACACACACACACACATATATATATATATATATATATATATATATATATATATATATATATACAGGGTTATTACAAATGATTGAAGCGATTTCACAGCTCTACAATAACTTTATTATTTGAGATATTTTCACAATGCTTTCCACACATACAAAAACTCAAAAAGTTTTTTTAGGCATTCACAAATGTTCGATATGTGCCCCTTTAGTGATTCGGCAGACATCAAGCCGATAATCAAGTTCCTCCCACACTCGGCGCACCATGTCCCCATCAATGAGTTAGAAAGCATCGTTGATGCGAGCTCGCAGTTCTGGCACGTTTCTTGGTAGAGGAGGTTTAAACACTGAATCTTTCACATAACCCCACAGAAAGAAATCGCATGGGGTTAAGTCGGGAGAGCGTGGAGGCCATGACACGAATTGCTGATCATGATCTCCACCACGACCGATCCATCAGTTTTCCAATCTCCTGTTTAAGAAATGCCGAACATCATGATGGAAGTGCGGTAGAGCACCATCCTGTTGAAAGATGAAGTCGGCGCTGTCGGTCTCCAGTTGTGGCATGAGCCAATTTTCCAGGATGTCCAGATACACGTGTCCTGTAACGTTTTTTTCACAGAAGAAAAAGGGGCCGTAAACTTTAAACCGTGAGATTGCACAAAACACGTTAACTTTTGGTGAATTTCGAATTTGCTGCACGAATGCGTGAGGATTCTCTACCGCCCAGATTCGCACATTGTGTCCACTTCACCATTAAGAAAAAGTGTTGCTTCATCACTGAAAACACGTTTCGCACTGAACGCATCCTCTTCCATGAGCTGTTGCAACCGCACCGAAAATTCAAAGCGTTTGACTTTGTCATCGGATGTCAGGGCTTGTAGCAATTGTAAACGGTAAGGCTTCTGCTTTAGCCTTTTCCATAAGATTTTCCAAACCATCGGCTGTGGTACGTTTGGCTCCCTGCTTGCTTTATTCGTCGACTTCCGCGGGCTACGCGTGAAACTTGCCCGCACACGTTCAACCGTTTCTTCGCTCGCTGCAGGCCGACCCGTTGATTTCCCCTTACAGAGGCATCCAGAAGGTTTAAACTGCGCATACCATCGCCGAATGGAGTTAGCAGTTGGTGGATCTTTGTTGAACTTCGTCCTGAAGTGTCGTTGCACTGTTATGACTGACTGATGTGAGTGCATTTCAAGCACGACATACGCTTTCTCGGCTCCTGTCGCCATTTTGTCTCACTGCTCTCTCGAACGCTCTAGCGGAAGAAGCCTGAAGTGCGACTTCAGCCGAACAAAACTTTATGAGTTTTTCTACGTATCTGTAGTGTGTAGTGACCATATGTCAATGAATGGAGCTGCAGTGATTTTATGAAATCGCTTCAATCATTTGTAATAGCCCTATATATATATATATATATATATATATATATATATATATATATATATATATATATATAGACAATTGTGGAAGGAGCTGGCCCAGCCTACCAAACAGCAACGTTTAATCAAATTTACCTTTGTCAGCTAGGCTTTTTGAGAGGAAAATTTGTCGTTCGTTGAAGGGGAAGCACTGCCAACAGCATGCGCGAATAAAAAAAATGGAAATGAGCGTTTGGCGTCATTGACCGGGAGGCCCCTTATGGGGCGGGTCCGGCCGCCTTGGTGCAGGTCTTATTACATTCGACGCCACACTGGGCAACCTGCGCGCCGGATGGGGTTGAAATGATGATGAAGACTACACAACACCCAGTCTCTGAGCGGAGAAAATCCCCAACCCAGCCGCGAATCGAACCCGGGCCCCCTAGGACGGCAATCTGTCACGCTGACCTTTTTTTTCATTTTGTTCGTTATTGATCGTTGTATTTGGTCGTTGTGGACGTCGCAAGACATCCTGTTCCAGTTCGATGGTTGATCCTTCCACTCAGTTTTTTTATTACAGAGGCCAACCGGCTCTCTGACCGAACACGCTGAGCTACCGTGCTGGCTGTCTCATTTTGTTCGATGCATCTGCTCGGGGCGGACGTCGTAAGACATCCGTTTAAGTTCGTTATTTATCGATTAACTCAGTTTTTTTTTATTACAGAGGGCAGCTAACCCTCTGACCGAACACGCTGAGCTACCGTGCCGGCACCTTTCAGCTATCGGGGCCGACTGAAAATCATAACAAAGTATAGGATATATATATATGGATATGGTGTCTTTCGGACATGTCTGAAAGAACAGACACCATTGATGACCTGCAGCTGTCTAAAACGAAATTAGAGTGTGTTGGGTAGGGGCAATACGAATCTAGTGTGTGGACATATAAAGTGAGAATGTGTGTCTCGCGGGATGCGTGCGTGAGGCAGTCCCTGCAGTCGCACTATCCTCTGTGCCCTCGGTGGTTCAGATGGATAGAGCGTCTGCCATGTAAGCAAGAGATCCTGAGTTTGAGTCCCGGTCGGGGCACACATTTTCACCTGTCCCTGGTCATATATATCAACGCCCGTCAGCAGCTGAACGTTTTCATATAGTTCTAATTTCGACAAAGTGTAGGAGGTTTTCTTCCCTACGCTTTCGGGTCGTTAAAGAAGCTTTTCAGAGTGATTGGAAGACGTCAGATTCACCAGTTCCTGTCCACCACACGTGTTCCGCTACTGCGATATTACCGTGCTTTTGCTTCTACAGGGTGAGTCGGGAGAACAGCTACATGTTGCAATGGTTGCACCAGTGTAGTGTTACGTGTGCAGTCAAATGGTACAGGTCAGTGAAGAAATATGGTGACATGATGTTTTTCTATGGGTTTTGCAGTGGAAATTCCAGAGCGGCTGTTTGCGAGTACTGACGACGATTACCTAATCGGATGGCAGCGTGTATACCCTCTCATTTGACAGAGTGTTTGAGCGAGTTACGCTACCCAGGTTACACGTTGTTTCTGAAAGTCCCATCCAACAATATCTTTGTGAAATTGAGAACATTCTTGAAATGGTAGAATGCAGCTCAACTAACAGCTCTAGCTGAATTGCTGATCAGTTTCGTATACCACAAACACGATCGACACGCCCAGTACATGAGCGGGCCTAGTAGGAATCCATATCATCGGCAGAGTGTGGAACATTTGCATGCTTGGTTTAAGAGCGAAGTCTACAAGCGCAGAGTGGACACCGAGGAGGAACTTCTCGCTCGTTTTCTTGCGTGTGCTCACGCAAAGGACCATACAAATGAGCTGAGATCAGCTACAAGGCTGCTTAATGTGTTTTAGTTGACTGTTAACTTTTTGAACATCTCTTGTGAGGAAATGTGCACAATTCAATAAAACATTAGATCTCGATGTTTCATACACTATCAAGTGCGTTTGTCCTGCTCCCAATTGTTTTTACTTGTTTCCTTCGAAAACTGTCAAAAAGAGGAAGGTGTTAACATCTAAAGTCAATTTAAGGAAGGAAAGGTACACAGTAGTCGGTCGAAATGCCATTAGCTACTACTATTCTTGCAAATCTAGATTTCGACCATAAATAGCCAACTTTAGTGCATTTACGCTGTATTTCAGCAGACTCGCAGCAGTTCATGTCACCATGCAGCAAGTCCGTTGAAATATGCACTGAAGATGGCTATTTACAGCCGAAATTTAGATTTGCAATAATAATAATAATAAAAGCTATTGGGATTTCGACTGACTGCTGTACAACGGTTCGTGATGGGATCAAAGTTAATTAATTTAAGTGTTAGGAAGACTTTTCTGAAGGTATTTATCTGTAGTGCACGGAAGCGAAAAATTGACGATACACAGTTTAGACAAGAGGAGAATACAGGCTTTGGAAATGTCGTTGAAATATGGTTTCGCGGGGTAACCAGAGAGTGCACAGGATAAGGTTAAGGTTGTGGATGGGGCCCTAAACAGTTACTGTGAGTTGCACAATCAAACACACAACTTTATTTCTCTAAGAAGCACTTATTTACAGATTAGCTTAAAAGATCACAATTAAACAATACTGCTGAAGGCCTAATTAAAGAAAACTTGAGATGCTTTCCGGGCTGAAGGCCCCAAAATCACAGCAAACACAAGAACGGCTGAAGGCCTGGCTTAGAAATCAAAAGCAATTAAAAGTAGAAGGTAAAAATTCTTTTTTTTCCAATATTTTAAACATGGCTGAAACAGCAACTGTTGTAATTTTTCACGGTAAATGATGATAGCCAAAACAGTTGCAGGATAAAAATTTATTAAAATTCTTGACCGCGGTTTCGGTATATCTAAATATACCTTCATCAGAAGTAAAATACACTAAAATCACATCCTGCAATGTAGATTCGTAAAACAATTGTGCCAAAGGCGTCGTCAGTATTTTACTTCTGATGAAGGTAGATATACCGAAACCGTGGTCAAGAATTTTAATAAATCTTTATCTGAAACTGTTTTGGCTGTCACCATTTACCGTGAAGAATTTAAAAAAAAAAAAAAACAAAAAACAAAAACCATCCAATTAAAGCAATTAGCGGCTGAAAGCCTACACTACACGTCTGAAGGACAACTATAATTAAAGCACATTGATAAACAAATATTGTAACCAAGAAATTTCCTTTCGAACTTACAACAGAACGTTCAGAGCCTGAGCCGGCCGAAGTGGCCGCGCGGTTCTGGCGCTGCAGTCTGGAACCGCGAGACCGCTACGGTCGCAGGTTCGAATCCTGCCTCGGGCATGGATGTGTGTGATGTCCTTAGGTTAGTTAGGTTTAACTAGTTCTAAGTTCTAGGGGACTAATGACCTCAGCAGTTGAGTCCCATAGTGCTCAGAGCCATTTCGTTCAGAGCCTGATTAAGGAAATATTAACTTATTGCACGTCTGAAGGCCACAAACAAATTTGAAACAACTGCTGAAGGCCTTTACAACAAGTCAGATAAATAATTTTGAATTATTAAAAAAAATCCTTTAAAGAATACACACCACTGAAGGCTTTATTGTAAAATTTAAAAAATGAATTAATACACGGCCAAAGGCTAAAATGAAAATCACAATTTAAAACAAACAGAGCAAGTGGTGCTCAGAAGTGTTCTAAGGGTCGGCCTGGGAAGGTAGCTGATACGTAAGGTGAGGTGAGACTGGCAGGCAAACGTAAGACTACATAATCGGATGGGAACCCGACCCAGGGACGGCTGCAGGACCGACCAACAACCTAATCAATTCCCTTCCGGCCGACCAGCGGCACGATAACGGAAAATGTCACCGAGGACGAAGATAACAGCAGCACTACGTCTTCAAATTTGGCGTCTAAATACAGCCAAGGTACAATAACCACTCAAAAATATGAACAATACCAAGGCTGTCGAACTACACGCGGTACCGGACAGCATCAACAAGGCAAGGAAGAACACAATGCGGTCCACTTCATCTTCACACACTGTTACATCTCTATCTTCATACAGGGTGTTTCAAAAATGACCGGTATATTTGAAACGGCAATAAAAACTAAACGAGCAGCGATAGAAATACACCGTTTGTTGCAATATGCTTGGGACAACAGTACATTTTCAGGCAGACAAACTTTCGAAATTACAGTAGTTACAATTTTCAACAACAGATGGCGCTGCGGTCTGGGAAACCCTATAGTACGACATTTTCCACATATCCACCATGCGTAGCAATAATATGGCGTAGTCTCTGAATGAAATTACCCGAAACCTTTGACAACGTGTCTGGCACAATGGCTTCACATGCAGATGAGATGTATGCTTCAGCTGTTCAATTGTTTCTGGATTCTGGCGGTACACCTGGTCTTTCACGTGTCCCCACAGAAAGAAGTCACAGGGGTTCATGTCTGGCGAATAGGGAGGCCAATCCACGCCGCCTCCTGTATGTTTCGGATAGCCCAAAGCAATCACACGATCATCGAAATATTCATTCAGGAAATTAAAGACGTCGGCCGTGCGATGTGGCCGGGCACCATCTTGCATAAAACACGTGGTGTTCTCAGTGTCGTCTAAGGCAGTTTGTACCGCCACAAATTCACGAAGAATGTCCAGATAGCGTGATGCAGTAATCGTTTCGGATCTGAAAAATGGGCCAATGATTCCTTTGGAAGAAATGGCGGCCCAGACCAGTACTTTTTGAGGACGCAGGGACGAAGGGACTGCAACATGGGGCTTTTCGGTTCCCCATATGCCCCAGTTCTGTTTATTGACGAAGCCGTCCAGGTAAAAATAAGCTTCGTCAGTAAACCAAACGCTGCCCACATGCATATCGCCGTCATCAATCCTGTGCACTATATCGTTAGCGAATGTCTCTCGTGCAGCAATGGTAGCGGCGCTGAGGGGTTGCCGCGTTTGAATTTTGTATGGATAGAGGTGTAAACTCTGGCGCATGAGACGATACGTGGACGTTGGCGTCATTTGGACCGCAGCTGCAACACGGCGAACGGAAACCCGAGGCCGCTGTCGGATCACCTGCTGCACTAGCTGCGCGTTGCCCTCTGTGGTTGCCGTACGTGGTCGCCCTACCTTTCCAGCACGTTCGTCCGTCACGTTCCCAGTCTGTTGAAATTTTTCAAACAGTTCCTTTATTGTATCGCTTTTCGGTCCTTTGGTTACATTAAACCTCCGTTGAAAACTTCGTCTTGTTGCAACAACACTGTGTTCTAGGCGGTGGAATTCCAACACCAGAAAAATCCTCTGTTCTAAGGAATAAACCATGTTGTCTACAGCACACTTGCACGTTGTGAACAGCACACACTTACAGCAGAAAGACGACGTACAGAATGGCGCACCCACAGACTGCGTTGTCTTCTATATCTTTCACATCACTTGCAGCGCCATCTGTTGTTGAAAATTGTAACTACTGTAATTTCGAAAGTTTGTCTGCCTAAAAATGTACTGTTGTCCCAAGCATATTGCAACAAACGGTGTATTTCTATCTATGCTCGTTTTGTTTTTATTGCCGTTTCAAATATACCGGTCATTTTTGAAACACCCTGTATCATCCCCATTAAAGCTTTTAAGAACGTCGCAGGCTTGGAACCCCTTATCAGACATCTCTTAGTCATCTTTCTTTTTTTCCCTCAATCAACGCCAGAATAACTGCTTGCAAAAGGGGCAGGGGTGGATCAACGCGTTACTGATTCACTCAATTTGTGAAGCTCTTTCTCCTGAATAAATCATCCAAATTTTTTTACATCGTTATCATTTATTTGTCTGGGCGTGTACATCGACTCTACCGATTTCCGTCCCATTCACATAATTCCTTCGTGGTGCGTCGTTTACCGTGTCTTCGAATGTATAATATTGTTCTTACCGTGTGCACCCTGTCTGTAGTTAGTGGCGCCTGAATAGGCACTCCTCTATGTAGGCTGTGTCCTGTATCTTCTGAATGGTACAGCACTGACTTCAACTAAAAGCAAAACTTATCGTTAACTTTCCTGTCTTCATAACGCATTGTTTTAGTCTTCTTGCAGATGATTTTCAGGCCTTTTTCAGCTTGCTGTATTAAGGACTATACTCCGTTGAAGTTTATCTGTACTAAAGCCAAGCATTAAATGTCGTCAGTGATACGAAAGTATTATTGAAGAGCACGGTCGCAGCATAGCAGCATACAGAAACAAAAAAGCATGTAATGGCAAATAAGGAACTGGAACAGATCAGAAAGGTGACAACATTGTCTGATCAAATAAGGTATTGGCGAGTTGCTGTATTACGACTTCTGAGGCTAATTAATCGGCGTGTTATGGAAAGAGCAAGTCAACGAATGATGTTCGGTGGATGGCACACAGCACAGAAGAATGACAGTCTCCTCTTCTATGTATAGCGTGCTGCAAGAAAGTTTGTTGGAACGTTATATGTAATCAAAAATACCTAGTATACCAGTATGTTGCTTGCGTTATAGAAGTATAAACAATAAACAGAGGTCTATAAAATGTCAAAGCTTACCCCAGTCGAAAGAAGGCTCGTTATAGGAAAGGAGAAGAGGAAATAAAAAATTGTGAGAGCGCGTCTCAGCATTTTTACAAGAAAAATACTCCACATGCAATGTTTACCGTTTCAGTGGAAAGCCAAACAAAGAGAATGCGGGTGCACTCACGAAGCTACGAGAACTTGTAGTAAATATTTGTCTTGTGCATATGGGAGCTGGCCTAGCCATATTACTATTACAATGCAAGTGAAATGTTTACTGCATGTGCTACTTTACCACTCGACCGTGACATGGAGTTCTTTTAATCCAGACATTTTCTCGTCAGACTGTTCATTTTATTTTTATTTGTTTTTTCCTCTCGGGTTTCACGAAGCAATGTAGGTTACTGTTACTTGGTTACGAAAGAGTCACTACATTCACAGACAGTCTAAAAACAAATCTCATGCACAACAGAAAAAAGGAAATAATTGTCTTAGTATGTACAAATCACTAAGAAGCTACTGATAAAGGCTCTGAAACTCGGAAATAACTTAATTCACTCTATGACAGAAAAAGAAACGTCCTGCTATGAAAAAAAAAATGGCACCCCAGGTCATCAGTTCCTACGTCCTGACAACCAGGAAAAATGACCTGGGGTGCCATTTCTTTTCGTAGAATGACCCCTTCGGTTGTCATCCGCGTCACTCCTACGGCACAGCCGTACGTCAACAATATTCTACGTCCCGTTTTGTTGCCCTTCATGACAAGCCATCCTGGATTTACGTTTCAGCAAGACAATCCCCGCCAGAATACGGCGAGAATTTCTACTGGTTCTCTTCGTGCTTGCCATATCCCACCTTGGTCAGCGTCCGCCCCGATAGCTGAGTGGTCAGCGTGACGGATGCCGTCCTACGGGCCCGGGTTCGATTCCCGGCTGGGTCGGGGATTTTTCTCCGCTCAGGGACTGGGTGTTGAGTTGTCCTCTTCATCATTTCATCCCCATCCGGCGCGCAAGTAACCCAATGTGGCGTCGAATGTAATAAGACCTGCACCAAGGCGGCCGGACATGCTCCAAGGGGCCTCCCAGCCAATGACGCCAAACGATCATTTCCATTTACCTTGGCCAGCAAGATCACTTGATCTCTTCTCAGTTGCGAACGTTTGGTGTATAAAGAGCAAGGATTCTGTGTATCTAACGTACCTAATTGGACAGAATTGCACAATATCCCTCAAAACGACATCAGACAACTACATCAATCAGTGCCAAGTCGAATAACTTCTTTCATAGGGTTCAGAGGTGGATCAACGCGTTATTCGGTTTGTAAGGCAGTTTCTATCAGTCCTATGCAAATAATTCCTTCCCGGTGCGTCGGTTTCTTGTCCTCTTTTTGTCTTAGAGTGTAAATGATTGAGGAAGGGTTATCTAAGAGCAAACTGCTTTTCTGCCTACTATACGTTGCTAACAAGTGAATGTTGTATTTCCCTTCGAAGGACTGGTGCAAGTAGCCATAGATCCCATGGGCAGAGGTCTTCAGTACCACCTTCCGAATTTAGCTGATAACGTACGTAACCCTTTATTACAAATTTTGAAAATTCCACCAGTTTTTTCCCGATTTATTGAGAGTCCGCCCTAATTTTGACAAATTTTAATTTCGAGAAGGTATTATTAGCACTTGCTACTGATACAAGCACTGTTAAAGAAAATACAGGGTGATTCAAAACGAATACCACAACTTTAAAAATGTGTATTTAATGACAGAAACATAGTATAACCTTCTGTTATACATCATTACAAAGAGTATTTAAAAAGGTTTTTTTTCACTGAAAAACAAGTTCAGAGATGTTCAATATGGCCCCCTTCAGACACTCGAGCAATATCAACCCGATACTCCAACTCGTTCCACACTCTCTGTAGCATATCAGGCGTAACAGTTTGGATAGCTGCTGTTATTTCCCGTTTCAAATCATCAATGGTGGCTGGGAGAGGTGGCCGAAACACCATATCCTTAACATACCCCCATAAGAAAAAATCGCAGGGGGTAAGATCAGGGCTTCTTGGAGGCCAGTGATGAAGTGCTCTGTCACGGGCTGCCTGGCGGCCGATCCATCGCCTCGGGTAGTTGACGTTCGGGTAGTGCTTGAACCAATTTCAGACGATAAGGTTTCATAACTAACCTTTTTCGTAGGACTCTCCATACAGTTGATTGTGGAATTTGCAGCTCTCTGCTAGCTCTGCGAGTCGATTTTCCTGGGCTGCGAACAAATGCTTGCTGGATGCGTGCTACATTTTCATCACTCGTTCTCGGCCGTCCAGAACTTTTCCCTTTGCACAAACACCCATTCTCTGTAAACTGTTTATACCAACGTTTAATACACCACCTATCAGGAGTTTTAACACCATACTTCGTTCGAAATGCACGCTGAACAACTGTCGTCGATTCACTTCTGCCGTACTCAATAACACAAAAAGCTTTCTGTTGAGCGGTCGCCATCTTAGCATCAACTGACGCTGACGCCTAGTCAACAGCGCCTCAAGCGAACAAATGTACAACTAAATGAAACTTTATAGCTCCCTTAATTCGCCGACAGATAGTGCTTAGCTCTCCGTTTTGTCGTTGCAGAGTTTCAAATTCCTAAAGTTGTGGTATTCTTTTTGAATCACCCTGTATTTCCCTTCGAAGGACTGGTGCAAGTAGCCATAGATCCCATGGGCAGAGGTCTTCAGTACCACCTTCCGAATTCAGCTGATAATGTACGTAACACTTTATTAAAAATTTTGAAAATTCCACCAGTTTTTTCCCGATTTATTGAGAGTCCGCCCTAATTTTGACAAATTTTAATTTCGAGAAGGTATTATTAGCACTTGCTACTGATACGAGCACCGTTAAAGAAAATATTTGGAAACCAAATTGTTGTGGCAGACGTAGGAAACGTACTTATTCACCTATTGTACTTTTTTAATCGATGTCTTGCATCTTTATTAGTGCGGAACGAAATGGAAATTGATTTATCGTCACTACAGTGAACTAGCGGAGGAGTACCGACTGCCTTCGGGGTGCTGCTGATCAACAGGGCTTGTGCCAGCCTCGAATGTGGCCACACCTGTCTGCTGATAGCTTAGTCGCTAGAGTAATGCTTTCGTGTTACACCAGCATGGAGGCAAAATTAAGAACAACGTTAGCAGAGCTTTTTGCCGATGACCTGATGTTATGGGGAAATTGCGAGAAGGAGGTGCAAGAGCAGTTAGATGCATGGGAGGCAACGGCAGCACAATATGGAACGCATTTCTCTGCAAAGAAAAGTGAAATAATCGTCACAACAAGGAAGAAGAATAGGCCAAATGTGGATATAACTTGTGGAGGGGAAAAACTACAAGTGGTAGAGAACTTCAAGTACCTGGGAAGCGTTATTGAAAGTAAGGGGGGAAACGCAATGGAAATAAATGAAAGGTGCAGAAAAGCAGGGCAGTTCTACAAGTGTATTAGGGGGCTTATTTGGAGCAAGGAGGTGCCACAGAAATCCAAGGGAATTATATACCGAACCTACTTTGTCCCCATATTGGCATACGGAAGTGAGACATGGGTAATGCACAAAAGCGACAAAAGTAGAATACAGGCTAGTGATGATGATGATGTTTAGTTTGTGGGGCGCTCAACAGCGTGGTTATCAGCGCCCGTACAATTACCCAATCTTTGCTCAGTCCAATTGCGCCACTTTCCTGGATGATGATGAAATGATGAGGACAACACAAACACCCAGTCATCTCGAGGCAGGTGAAAATCCCTGACCCCGCCGGGAATCGAACCCGGGACCCCGTGCTCGCGAGCGAGAACGCTATCGCGAGACCACGAGCGGCGGACAATACAGGCTAGTGAAATGAAGTTCCAGAGGAGCAGGTTGGGTGTAACAAGACGAGACAGACTGCGAAATGTGTATGTGAGGGAAAGACTAAAGGAGGAACCAGTGCAGGACAGGATAGAAAAATCAAGACTGCAGTGGTATGGACACATGAAGAGAATGGATGAGGGAAGAATTCCAAAGAGGATGTTTGATCTGCAACTGGAGGGGAAGAGGCCCAGAGGAAGACCAAGGGATATATGGGTGAAGGGAGTGAAGGAATGTGTGATGAGAAGAGGAGAGAACTGGACGAAGGTGGAAGAGGGTGAATGGTGGAAAGACAGAACACGATGGAGAGGCTTGTGTTCCCGACAGACCCAGCCAGTGGCTGGAAACTGTCCAAGATGATGATGTTAGCAGACAGCACGCTGAGAGCGCAGAGCTTGGCCAAAGCATGACCCATACGGTAAAGATGGCCATGGCAGCGATAAACTCAGTCATGCGCCCTTCAAACAACAGTGCAAAGTTCAGTTAAGTAAGGAACTCTTGTCGGTAGGATTTTAGCCTTGTAATTTATAAAGATGTTATCTCCTCTGCGCCTCACTTCTAAAGAAAACGATTGCTGGTAACCCTCTACATAAGCTTCGGTTTCTCTAATTTTCCTCGTCGTGGTCATCTTGAAAGACGTAGGAGGCAATATATTGCTTGACTCTTCTAGAACGCACTCTCTTGAAAGTTTAACAAGTTCAACAGTAGCTTCTCCAGGATCCACAACGTCCGTTTGTAGCCTCTGCCACTGTGTTTCGTGGCCATGGCCGTAACACTATCACACAATTCGGGAAGAAATGCACCGCCCTCGTTGGAACTTCTCAGCCGCTTGTATCAAAGGCGGACGTTCATGAAACTGATCAAAAACGTCAATTTTCATTTTATTTTATATTTAATGTGGGACTGAGACTGTAAGTTCCCAAAGTTTCAATGATGAAATTGCATCCAAAGTGCCAGAAAAATAATTAAATGTGTGACGTGACCTTCCTGTGAATCCACTTTTTGAAGGAACACTTCATTGTTTACAGGTTGATTAGATTAGATTAGATTAGATTAGATTTCATTCCAATTGATCCGTAGTGAGGAGGTCCTCCAGGATGTGGAACATGTCAGAAAAACAACAATACATGACAAATATTTACAACTAAAACAAATAAGCTAATGTACCATTCCACAAGTCCCAAGTGGAATGATCGTCATTTTTTAATGAACACTAAGAGTCATTTTACAAATACTAATGCACTGAATTTAAAATAAAAAAGTTTTTTTATTTATTTATAAGGTAATAAACATGTAATACAACTACTGTAATACTTATTTACAATGAACACATTACTGCACTGAAATGGTGCAGAAGTTAGATTATACTTACACACACACACACACACACACACACACACACACACAAATTTTCAATGAACGCATTACTGCACTGAAATTGTGCAGAAGTTATGTTGCACTTATATACAAATCAGTTGGTTTTACTAAGAAATTCATCAATGGAGTAGAAGGAGGTGGCCACCAATAAATCCTTTAGGCTTCTCTTAAACTGAATTTCATTGGTTGTTAAGCTTTTTATGGCTGCTGGCAAGTTATTGAAAATGTGTGTTCCTGAATAATGCACACCTTTTTGTACAAGACTAAGTGACTTTAAATCCTTGTGAAGATTATTCTTATTTCTAGTATTGATTCCATGAATTGAGCTGTTGGTTTGAAAAAGTGATATATTTTTAATGACAAATTTCATTAAGGAATAAATATATTGGGAAGCTGTAGTTAGTATCCCTAGTTCCCTAAACAGGCTTCTGCAGGATGTTCTTGAGTTCACACCACATATAATTCTTACTGCACGTTTTTGTGCCCGGAAAACTTTAGCTTGGCTTGATGAATTACCCCAAAAAATAATCCCATGTGACATTATGGAATGAAAGTAAGCATAGTATGCCAGCTTTTTCATTTTTATATCTCCTATGTCTGACAAAATTTGAATTGCAAACAGAGATTTGTTAAGACGCTTCAGCAGTTCTGTGGTGTGCTCCTCCCAGTTGAATTTATTATCAAGCTGTAATCCCAAGAATCAAGAGAGGGATAACAACCCCTACATTCACGACAAGAGGCTTCCGAATTGTACCCAGCATGTTGTCGAGCTCACTTACAGTTTTCTGGCCGGTCTGAACTTCTGAAAAAGTGTGATCACGGCAAGACCCAGAATACTGATGAGTCTCCAAATTCAGTCATATGGAAACGATGCTGTAAAACCACATTTTCATCTGAAGCAGTTGTCGGAATTGCAAATTACGCTGCAGTTCTTGTATTCAATGATGAGAACGTAGGGAGGATGATGGTATTAGAGAGACTGGGCTTTAAGATAGAAGATTTCATTCAAGACATCAGAAAAATAAATTTACAGAGCCCCTCTGGAGCTGAAAAGTCAGTTGAAGACTTGTTAAAAGCAATAAGTCAGAAAACAAGAAATTAGAACAGAAGCCTTGAAGGGAAAGAGGACCCTAGGTGCAAACCTGGGGCATTCTGAAGAAGTTATATGAGAAAACACGTTATCATGAACTGTAAATTGCTTTTCCTGAAAATTATGTTTCTTAAAGTTTATGTTCGTTTTTCTGAGACTCTATGAAGGCCAGATTTATTTCTATAGACACAGTTAATGCTGTCTGGAGAAAATTTTGAAATTCTGATTGTAAGTTGAGATATGGGACAAAGTGCTTGCAATTTTGCCTGAATTTTGTATCATAATTGAAAATATTAAAATTCTATTCGTTACGTTAAAAAAAACCTCTGTATGCAAAGAGATTAAACGTAGAAAATTTTGTAGAAATCTCTTGAATAGTTTCCAGAAAAAGGTAAATATTTTTTTTTTAAAGTAAAATTTTAAAATTACATAAAAAACTTAAATATACAGGTTGCATATTTTAAGTTGACAAACCAGAATAACTCGAAAAATAATCCTCACACAAAAAAATTGTGTAGAATCCAAAGTTGATTATTTTCGAGGGGGGCATATGCTTGTGCTAAAATTTGCCCACCACCCCAGCCCCCTTGGGGCAGGGCGGGAGGCAACTTAAAAATTTCAAATGTGAACCCCCATTTTTTATTTGCAGAATCAGATTCTACAAAAATAATTCGTACATTTTGTCTTAAACATTTGTTTAGATTCTTAATAGTTGGCGCTGTAGATCAAGAAAATACATGTTATCATTTTTGTGTGGAAAATGGTTATGGATAAATAACAAATACTTATTTACTTCGTAAATTTTGATTCGCTGAAATTAAAACTCTCCCTGTCTCTCCATAGGATGGGGGTTGAGTGAGAGGAATTTGAGTTTTACAAATGTTGACAGAAATATTAATTTTTTCCGCAGATAAGAAATGACAAATAAGTTTTTTCGTGTAATACGATTACTGATTTAGAGTTTTCGGAACTTCTCCTTTGGTTGTACTGTGAAACCTTGCTTTTCGCCACATTTCTTGATTCTACTCCTACGGGAAGTACCATACAGATTTTGACGAGTGAGTTTGCAAGTATCACAGTATGTGACAAGAAAGGCCATATCTTTTGAATGCACATACCTAGATGCTACAATTTTTTACACCGCCAAGGGATTATGCACCTCCTGAGAAAAACGGTTTTCAATAGTCGGAAAGACAGAGAAACGGACTACAAAGTTTTTACCGTCTGAGGTGAGGAATCCTAACAATGTCCAGTGTCAGTTTCAATAGAACCTATACCCAAGCCGGACGTCAGCTCTTGGCGGGATGTATTACACACATTGAATTTAAACAAAAAAATCCTACTACATCGTTTTCTATTTTTTTGCTGGTCCTGTGATCTACATTTACCTTGCATGTAGATATTTTCATGACTTTTGACGAACAATTTACACATTGCTCTATTGATGATCGCTCCATTACGTCTAGACAATTTCCTTACTTGCCTGCCAAATGATTCCCAAAACCGTGTACTGCTATGAAGAACGTGCTCCCCTCAGACCATATTAAGAGAAGGCAGCGATTTTCTTCTTCTTCTTTTCTTTTCCTTCCTCCCAGGCTGGGGCGTTCGACACGGCCTCGTTTGCAGTCTCTGGGGACTTTGGGGTGAGGGTGAGATCACGTGACTGGCCTGGTGGGTTGACAGAAGTACGACGTCAGCGTAAATGGAGGCAAGAGGACACAACTGGGCCAGTTAAGAAAGAACTGCTCTGACTACATAACACACAATACATGTCGTAGCACAAATAACTTAATAAATATCGTGAACAAAACACTGGATAGTAACTAATATCGCTTTCGTCCCAGTCATTCGGGCTTAGATTTCTGTCTTCCATTTCTTCCTCTAGTATGTATATTTCCCATCTTAGTGCTGGACTTCTTTCTCTTCCGGGAGGCTCCCAATTATCTTCGTTGGCCACCTGTGGTTAGGTATTGTGCCCATACCATTGGAGCGCTCTCTTCTCCAAGCTTTTTGTCATGGAGCAATTTATCTCAATTCACCTCCATATCTCCTCAGTTCATATCCTGTCTTGCATTGTTGAGTGCAGACATCTTCTCATACAGTCCATGTTCACTGTTCTAATTATCACCCCCAACTTTCCTCCTCTGAACCCACGTCTCAGCTCCATATAGTAATGTGTTTCCAACGTACTGTGTAATATTCTTTCTTTAGTGTCCTGTCGAATATTATTATCCCATATTATCCTACGTGAAGCTTCAGGAGCTCTCTTCCCCATTGCTATTCTGGAACTAATACCCTTCTCACATGTGACTGCAATTATCCATTATTATTCCCTAATATTTGTAGCTTCTGCAGGAATTTATTTCTCCTTGTTCCCAAATACTTGAAGCTTCTGCAGGAATTTATTTCTCCTTCGTGTGTGTCGGTTTTAACTAAATCTTGCCCCGTGTACATACACTCCGTCTTATCCCGATTTATTCACAAACCCCATTCGCTATACTCTTCTTTAAGCTTCTTCATCACGTATTCCATATTCTCTTCATCTTGATAAAATACTGCCTGGTCATCCTAAAATAAAAGATTGAAGAATATCATAACCAATATTTAATCCCATATCTGAGTATTTCTTCTACCAACTATTTAGTGTTCCAGATAGATGTTAAAGACAATGGGTGACATCCCAAAACGTTATTTTAGACGTTTGTCGAAACAAATATATCGGGTAACCTTATTTTCCATTTCAATTACTACTCAAATGTTCTTGTATAACTTTTGAATCAGGTTAGTCCTGTTTTCTGTCACATTGACCATTCTCATTGCTTCCTATAATTTTATTCTAGGAGCTGGTCCATAAAAGTCATTAGACACGCTTTTATTTTTATTTCTGCATTTTCTCAGTGAACGTTATCAAGACATTGTAGTCTTTGCCTAAAACTACTTTGCTATTCACATAAAGCAGACTTTTCTATTTGCCTGTTCAAAATATTGGAGTAAAGCCTATCTGTTGCTGGGATAGCACTTACTCGTTTATAATTTGTGCACAGCCTCTTGTCACATTTTTTATATATCAACGAGATACATGATAAATTTTAATCCATAGGTGGATGCTATTCGCCTCTATTTTCACAGAACGTTTCTGTAGATATCTTATCACTACCCTTTCTCCGTACCTTCTTCTCCTTTGGGGGCCAACCAATTTTCCTGCAGTAATGTTGAAAAATGTCCTATCCATTCCTGAGCAGGCTTCTTCTAATAATGTTCTTGGTCATTTATCATTTTATTAGTGACCTTCCATACTACAGCAGGCCTGTTGTATTCTATTGTGGCATCTATGTTTTTGCACAGACTGTCCGAAAGTCCATTTCTCTCCATAGCTTTAATAATAAAAATAATGCATTTAAGAAACAATCTATTCACAGCTCTCGGAGAGTACCGTTTAATTAATGAGAATACGTTGATACGTTGGACATATCCAAAAGTTAGAATTCCCATCCATCTTAGCTCTAAGTGCCAAGTCTGTTCTCAGCCGTCATGATTACGTCTTTTATGCACCACTTCATTTGGTTGCTAAAAGTAACAGTTCACTTGTTCATAATATCTTTTGTTTCTTTTCGCATTCCGGACATAGCCCTTCATCAGAACGTATGAGAGCTACAAATGAAAACGAGACGGGAAAAAAGTGAGTAAACTGATTACTATTTTAAAAAAAACTATACAAACATAACTTTTAATGTATTTGTCTCACTATGAGACAAGACGCTCTCTGCCTCCATGGAAAAAGCGTTTATAATTGCCTACAGAAACATGATTACATGCAAGCGTGCACCTCTTCATCTGAAGAAACTCGAAGGCCACGAACGTCTTCAAAAATATGGGAATCAGGAGTTTGTGGAGTATGTGTACGGTCTTGCCAGAGGAACATTAGTGGCCTACTCAAAAATATGTGGTCGGGCCCACCTGTTGGCAAGGTTGCTTCGCTACGCTGCAGGAGTTTCACTGCGAAGCCGTTACACAGTTTAGAAGGCCTGAAGAAAGTCACTTATGGCCATCAGACTGATTCGGACGAAGAGTTCACGGCTGGGTAAAATCGCGGTTACGTAGGCAAATGTAAACACTTTTACGTGATGTCACTGACCGCCTTGTCTCGCAGTGGGATAAATGTGTTAATAACTATGGCGATTGCTTTTGAAATAATAAAGAGTTGACTCACTTTTTTCCCATGGGTCTCGTTTTAATTTGATTCTCCCTTACGGTAGTGTGCCACATGAATTCAGTCATAACATTGGTGATCAACTGAAGCAATTTAGACCTGTTGACTGTTGACGACGTAAGCTGCTCTCAGGCTTATAGTGATGGACTGATAATCTTTCTGGCGTTGACAGCATAACTTTTGCTGTCTTCATTCTTTACAAGTATAATCCACTTTGTCGCCAAGCAATTCCTGGTGCATAGAAATATGGTACGAGTGCAATCGATGTTGATGTAGCATTCTCAACACCGACGTTTTTGAGATTCCCGATTCTCGCGCAACTTGTCTGCTACTGTTGTGCAGATTAGGCGCGACAGCAGCTAAAACACTTACTTGGGCATCATCATTTGTTGCTGGTCGTGGTTGACGTTCCACATGTGGCTGAACACTTCCTGTTTCCTTAAATAACGTAACTATCCGGCTATCGGTCCGGACACTTCGATGATGTCGTCCAGGATACCGAGCAGCATACAAAGCACAGGCCCGTTGGGCATTTTGATCACAATAGCCATACATCAACACGATATCGAACTTTTCCGCAATTGGTAAACGGTCAGTTTTAACTCTGGTAATGTATCACGAAGCAAATACGGTCCGCATTGGCGAAATGTTACGTGATACCACGTACTTATACGTTTGTGACTATTACAGCGCCATATTTCACAATGCGCAAAAAGGGATCCAACTAAAACATTCATATTTCTTTACGTACTACACGAATATGTAATAAAAATTGGGGTTCCTATTAAAAAAAAGGAACGCAGTTGATATCCGTTTGACCTATAGCAGCGCCGTCTAGCGGGCCAACCATAACGCCATCTGGTTTCCCCCTTCAAGCTAGACGTGTTTCGTTCTTTGTAGTTTTTTCGTTTGATGCTTATTTCGTGAGATATTTGGTCCGGTCACTATCAATGGACCACCCTGTATATAGTACAGTGCCTGGAGCCGGCTGCCGCATTCGACTGCTGTGTACGATCCCCTCGAGCTCGTCGTATCACGTGCAAGTGAAGTGCTGGCATGAAGCCACTATTTGTAGGAGCGGGAATGTTCCACTGCACGAACAGCACAGAACGTTTTGCGTCGGCAGGAACGATAAACGTATATACATAGCGGATTTGTGTTTTCCCACAAAATGAAACTGCAAGTACATTAACTGTTTGGTCCACAAATGCTTTCTGGGAAGTACATTGCTGCAAGTAGTTACTTATAGTTGTTGTTAATAACTTTATATTATTTGCCAGAAATTCAATGAAGTATAAACGTACCATCAATCCGTAACACACAATGAGAAACTTCCTGGCAGATTAAAACTGTGTGCCCGACCGAGACTCGAACTCGGGACCTTCGCCTTTCGCGGGCAAGTGCTCTACCAACTTTTTTTTTTTTGTATTTTGTTCGTTGTATTTGGTCGTAGCGGACATCACATGACATCCGTTGAAGTTCGTTGTTGATCCTTTCACTCAATTTTTTTATTACAGAGAGCAACCAGCTCTCTGATCGACCACGCTGAGTTACCGTGCCGGCTACCATCTGAGCAACCGAAGCACTACTCACGCCCGGTACTCACAGCTTTACTTCTGCCAGTACCTCGTCTCCTACCTTCCAAACTTTACAGAAGCTCTCCACATCGAGTCTCGGTCGGGCACACAGTTTTAATCTTCCAGGAAGTTTCATACCAGCGCACACTCCGCTGCAGAGTGAAAATCTCATTCTGGAAACATCCCCCAGGCTGTGGCTAAGCCATGTCTCCGCAATATCCTTTCTTTCAGGAGTGCTAGTTCTGCAAGGTTCGCAGGAGAGCTTCTGTAAAGTTTGGAAGGTAGGAAACGAGATACTGGCAGAAGTAAAGCTGTGAGTACCGGGCGTGAGTCGTGCTTCGGTAGCTCAGATGGTAGAGCACTTGCCCACGAAAGGCAAAGGTCCCGAGTTCGAGTCTCGGTCGGGCACACAGTTTTAATCTGCCAGGAAGTTTCATATCACCGCAAACTCCGCTGCAGGGTGAAAATCTCATTCTGGACACAATGAGAACCCCGGCTACATACCTGGTGTTTAGCATTAAACTGTAGGTCCAGTGTTACGTTGCGATTATCGCAAGGCGATTTACTTGGCGGTAAAAAAAAAGTTCCAAATTTGGCCACCAGGTGCAAATCAGGCGGGTTGTGTGCAGAAAAGGTCAAAGAAGTGAGAAAGGCATGGTGATGATTTTGTTATCTCCTGCTTACACAATTTGTTCAATATAAGCACCAGAGGCGTAAAGAAGTGGCTGCATCCGTAAAACGACGTGGTCAACAGTGGCTTGCAGCGCTTCCGGTGCAATCTGAGCAAGGTGTTTCTGTACACTGGTCTTCAGATCAGGTAGAGACTGAGGCTGTCCCCGGTCTTTTAGAGATTCTCAGAGGCAGAAGTCATAAAGATTCAGAGCAGGTGATTTAGCAGGCCACATATCTAGCGCCGGCCGGAGTGGCCGTGCGGTTCCAGGCGCTACAGTCTGGACCCCAGGGACCGCTACGGTCGCAGGTTCGAATCCTGCCTCGGGCATGGATGAGGGTGATGTTCTTAGGTTGGTTAGGTTTAATTAGTTCTAAGTTCTAGGCAACTGATGACCTCAGAAGTTAAGTCGCATAGTGCTCAGAGCCATTTGAACCACATGTCTAGAGGTAGGGTCTTTGATTAGTAATCAAAATGTCTTCGGTGCTGGGCTACAATCCCGACCGCTCACATTTTGAATAAAGACCATCAGTAATGACAGCTGAAGCCTTCTGGATTAAGAAGGCACCCTGATCCATCCAACAGCCTTGTCACAGAGGGCGAAGGAGGGTAAACTCTCTTACACCCTCGGGAGTTGGAAACTGCCTCCAAAGGCGGAAGAATCAGCGATGATCAGAGGAATAAGGAAGAAGAAGGCAATGGAAACCACTGCATTACAGACTTATAATGTGTATCCACAAGACATGAGGCCCGTTATTTTAGGAAAAAAGTGCCATTATGACCTCTCTATTGGCAAAAGATTCCAGACTGGTCCCCCACTCGGATCTCCGGAGGAAGAAGTGACCATGAGAAAATGACTTAATAACTATCGAAAGAATAAAGCTCTACGAGTGAGGGCGTAGAATGTCAGACGTTTGAACGTGATAAAGAAACCAGAAAATCTGAAAAGGGAAACGTTAAGGCTCAATCTAAATTTTGTGGAGGTCAGTGAAGTGAAATGGAAAGAAGACAAGGTTTTCTAGTCACATGGGTATAGGGTAATCCACCCACAGCAGAAAATGGTACAATAGGAGTAGGATTCGTTATGAATAGACTGAGAGTGATTCACTGTGGTGACAGGGTTGTTCCCATCAGAATCGATAGTTCAGAGATACACGCCGACGCCGTAATCAGGAAATCAAGACATACAGAAAGTATTTCAGAATACTTAACGGATAATTCAGTACGTAAAGGGAGATGAAAATCCAATATTCATGGGGGACTGGAAAGCGGATTTAGGTGAATGTGTAGAATAGAATGTCACGGGGGAAAATGGGCTTGGTATTAGGAATGAGAGAGGGAAAAGAGTAATTAATTTCTGCAATGAATTTCAGTTAGTAACAGTGAATACTCTGTTTAGGAGTGACAAAAGGATGACGTGGACTTGGAAAAGGCCGGGAGATTCGGGAATACTTCATTTAAATTACGTCATTGTCAGGCAGAGATTCCAAAATCAGATATAGATTCATATCACAATTTAGTACTGATGAAGAGTGGACTGAAGTTTAACACAATTGTCAGAAAGAATTATTGCGTAAGGAAGTGGGATGCGGAAGTACTAAGGAATTTAGAGATATGCTTGAAGTTCTCTGAGGCTATAGATACCGTGATAAGGAATAGCTCAGTGGGCAGTTCATTTGAAGACGAGTCGATATATCTAAAAAGGGCTGTCACAGAAGTTTGAAAGAAAAACATATGTACAAAGAAGGTAACTTCGAAGGATTCATGGGTGACACAAGAAATACTTCAGTTGATCGATAAAAGAAGGAAGTACAAAATCAGGGAAATTCAGATATACAGAAATACAAGTCACTTAGGAATGAAATACGAGTAAATAGAAGGCGCAAGGAAGTTAAGGCGAAATGGTTACATGAAAAATGTGAAGAAATAGTAAAAGATGTGATTGTCGGAAGGGCTGACTCAGGATACAGAAAAGTCAGCGCAACCTTCGGTGAAATTAAAAGCTAGGGTGATAACATTAAGAGTGAAATAGGAATTCCACTGTTAAATGCAGAGAACAGAGCAAATATGTGGAAAAAGTACATTCAAGCCCTCTACGAAGGGGAGGATTTGTCGGATTACGTTAGAGAAGAAGAAACAGGAGTCGATATAGAAGAGAGAGAATTTAAAAGAGTTTCGGAAGACTTACGACCGATTAGGGCAGAAGAGATAGATAAAATTCCATCAGAATTTCTAAAATCATTGGTGGAAGTGGCAACTTATCGCCTATTCACGATGATGTGCAGAATGTACAAGTCTGGCCATATACCTGCTGATTTTCGGAACAAACATCATCCACACAATTCCATAGAAATGTAAGAGCCCAAAAATGCGATGATTATCGCACAGTCAGCTTGAACTGCTCATGCACCCAAGTTGCTGACAAGAATATTAGGCCTCTATAGAAGAATGGAAAAGAAAATTAAGGGTGTGTTGGATGGCGATAATTTTGGCTTTAGGAAAGGTAAAAGCACCAGAGAGGTTTGCTTCCATTATCAAACACTTCATCAAGACATATTCATAGGATTTATCGACCTGGAAAAAGGGTTCAGGAATGTCAAGTGATGCACGATGTACGAAATTCTGAGAAAATTAGGGGAAGTTATAAGGAAAGACGGGTAATACACAATATTTACAATAGCTAAGAGGTAATAATAAGAGTGGAAGACCAAGAACGAAGCTCTCATATTAAGAAGAGAGACAGGGATGTTGTCTTGTAACCGTACTGTTCAATCTATATATCGGAAAAGTAGTGATGGAAATAAATACTGAAGGGCGGAATTAAAATTCAAGGTGAAAGGATACCTACGTTAATATTCGTACTATTCAATCTATACATCGAAAAAGTAGTGATGGAAATAAATATTCAAGAGCGGAATTAAAATCCAAGGTGAAAGGATACCTACGTTCGCTGATGACATTGCAATCTTCAGTGAAAGTGAAGAATAATTACATGATTTGCTGAATGGGATGAACCATTACGGTATGGATTGATGGTAAATCGAAGAAAGATGAAAGTAGAGAGAAGTAGCTGAAATTGGATCAGCGAGAAACTCAACATAAGGGTTGGTGATCACGAAGAAGATGAAGTTACGGAATTCTACTACCTAGGCAGCGTAACGAACGTAACAATGACATAAAAAGAATAATACTCAAAAAATGGCATTGCTGGCCAAAAGAAGTCTACTAATATCAAACATAGGCCTCAATTTGAGGAAGAAATTTCTGAGAATGTATGTTTGGAGCACAGGATTCTATGGTAGTGTAATATGCAATTTAGGAAAACCGGAAAATAAGAGAATCGAAGCGTTTGAGATGTGCTACAGAAGAATGTTGAAAATTAGGATGACTGATATGGTAAGGAATGAGGAGGTTCTTTGGAGAATCGACGAGGAAAAGAATCTGGAAAACAAGACAAGAAGAAGGGGCAGGGTGATAATGCATCTGTTAAGACATCAGGGAATAATTTCCTTGGTACTAGAGGGAGCTGTCACACAATGGCGCTCTTCCAGAGCAAGAATCACCTGCTATACAAGGAGGTATCGATAACATGCAGACGTGATGGTACACCTGACTAGCCTTCTGGATGTCTTCTCTTCAAAGACGAACAATCCGAGCATGAAGGTGCTTGTGAAACCACGCCTCTAAGTTACATACGGTGAGAGCAGTGGATCTTCGTGCACAACAAACTGTTTAACAGTACCCTGTATTTGTCTGTTCTGTGTATTCACTGCACCCTATAGCGTAAAATGTCCTCGTCACTCCATAGAATATTGCCCGGTCACATGTCATCACCTTTGATCTGTGCCAGAAACCAAACAGCAAATTCGGAACGCTGCTGTGGATCATGAGGTTTCAGTTGCTGCACAGTCTGTATATTGTAGGGGTTCCTGCACAAAATAGACCGCATAACTCGCCGTACTGTTGACCATGGGGTAGAAAATTCTCTTTAGACTGTGCGAGCACCAGCACTAACCAGGGTGCACGCCACATGGTCAGTTATGGCAACAGCAACCACATCAATAACTTCCACCGGGATAGGACACCTTCCGGTTTCCACACAAAGCTCGTCTGAGCTTACGAATTTCATTATCATCTCTAAGAATTTAATGATATCGAGCCTCTTCTCGGATCTTTCATTCGGCGATCCTCTCTCAGTGAAGCTCTGTAATTGCTGCCCTTCACATGAAACAGTTTCACTAAGAGCTCACAGTCCCTTTCCTGGAGAGCTATACTCTTCACTCACGTTATAGCTTGTCAAAAAACAGCGTGATTGTCGTACTGTACAGCGGCAGATTTGCATCTGGGGACCACAATTCGAACTAATTCTTTTTACAGCGTAAATCGGTTCTGCATTAACTCATTAGCACTTCTACTAAGTTTAGCTGCCTCACGATAATTGGACCTTAATTGCACTTTAATTACAACCATCCGGTACAACCACAAAACAATTTTCATACAGTCTGGTGAGTTTTATGACACGAAGTATGGAACCTTATACTTACATTGTCTTTTTCTGACTTACTTGTTGTACGAGGTGCATTCAAGTTCTAAGACCTCCGATTTTTTTTCTCCGGACTGGAAAGAGATAGAAACATGCACATTGTTTTAAAATGAGGCCGCATTCATTGTCAATACGTCCCAGAGATGGCAGCACCGTACGGCAGATGGAATTTTACTGCCAGCGGCGAGAATGAGAACTGTTTGAAATACTTAAAATGGCGACGTTTTCCTTACTTGAACAGCATGCAATTATTCGTTTTCTGAATTTTCGTGGTGTGAAACCAACTGAAATTCATCGACAGTTGAAGGAGACATGTGGTGATGGAGTTATGGATGTGTCGAAAGTGCTTTCATGGGTGTGACAGTTTAATGAAGGCAGAACATTGTGTGACAACAAACCAAAACAACCTCGGGCTCACATAAGCTGGTCTGACGACATGATCGAGAAAGTGGAGAGAATTGTTTTGGGGGATGGCTGAATGACTGTTGAACAGATCGCCTCCAGAGTTGGCATTTCTGTGGGTTCTGTGCACACAATCCTGCATGACGACCTGAAAATGTGAAAAGTGTCATCCAGGTGGGTGCCACAAATGCTGACAGACGACCACACGGCTGCCCGTGTGGCATGTTGCCAAGCAATGTTGACGCGCAACGACAGCACAAATGGGACTTTCTTTTCGTCGGTTGTGACAATGGATGAGACGTGGATGCCATTTTTCAATCCAGATACAAAGCGCCAGTCAGCTCAATGGAAGCACACAGATTCACCGCCACCAAAAAAATTTCGGGTAACCGCCAGTGCTGAAAAAATGATGGTGTCCATGTTCTGGGACAGCGAGGGCGTAATCCTTACCCATTGCGTTCCAAAGGGCACTATGGTAACAGGTGCATCCTACGAAAATGTTTTGAAGAACGAATTCCTTCCTGCACTGCAACAAAAACGTCCAGGAAGGGCTGCGCGTGTGCTGTTTCACCAAGACAACGCACCCGCACATCGAGCTAACGTTATGCAACAGTTTCTTCATGATAACAACTTTGAAGGGATTCCTCATGCTCCCTACTCACCTGACCTGGCTCCTAGTGACTTTTGGCGTTTTTCAACAATGAAAGACACTCTCCGTGGCCGCACATTCACCAGTCGTGCTGCTATTGCCTCAGCGATTTTCCAGTGGTCAAAACAGACTCCTAAAGAAGCCTTCGCCGCTGCGATGGAATCATGGCGTCAGCGTTGTGAAAAATGTGTACGTCTGCAGGGCGATTACGTTGAGAAGTAACGCCTGTTTCATCGATTTCGGATGAGTAGTTAATTAGAAAAAAATCGGAGGCCTTAGAACTTGAATGCACCTCGTATTTGTACTGCTCTCCAGTAAGGTCGTATAGCGAACTGAGTGCCAGTGTCACTTGTTGGACTAACTACACTAAGAAGTGGTATAGGCGTCTCACTGGTGGAAGAGCCGTGCGTGGCTCATGTTCCCGCCATCATGCATTTTACGCCCTGCTTTTAACGTACTTCCACCTCACTACATTAATTGAAATTACTACTGTCACACTGAATTGCTGATTTTCCTGAGCGTGAGTGGCGTTAGCAGCGCGTATCGATATATCCCCTCTTGTAGTATCTTTGAATGACTGCTAATAACTTCCCGGTTGTTGTCTGTGGTGGGACCCCTTCCCCCACCTCCTCCTTTTCCTTGAAAGGATACGGATCCTGTACACCTCCCGTAAACTCGATCCTCTTCAGCCGCTCATCTCCCCAATCCTCTCCCACCCCCGCCCGCTGCCGCTCCTGTATTCCCACGTCCCGCCCAGTCTCCATCTCTCCACCCTCCTTATCCTCTCCCAAGGTGGCTCCCGCCAGCTCCCTTTCCCTGATGATGTCCTCCTCCTCTCCATCTACCCCTCCTATCAACTTTGATCCCCCCCCCAACATCCTGTGTCCTTTCCATTAGGCACCCTCCCTCTCTTCTCTTTCCTTTTTCCCCATCCCCTCCCTCCTTCCCTCTTCCCCCGGGCTTCCCCCCCCTTCCTCCCTCCCCCTATCTCCCCTGCCCATGGCATCTGCTCTCCCCTCTCCTTCTCCCTACCCTCCCTCTTCCTCTCTTGGCAGGTCCCCGGACTCGTACACGAATAGTGAACATTCGCGCGCCGGAGATCAACGCCTCGTGTTCTGTGTGTGCCGTCGTTTTGTGCTTCAGTGATTCAGTGTTATTCGTTTTGTTCCCCTACTTTCACGTGTGACAATTTTCGTCTCTGTCTGTGTCAATGTATCTGACAATTTTTATCCTGCACTCTCCGCTCGTGACCGGCACCTTGTATTTTAAACAGTGTTTGTCTCCGTCTATATGCCCACCATGTTTTTTCTTTCAATGTCTTCATTTGTATATTTGTGTTCTCTGCGGCTAAAGAGCGGCGTCGTATGCTGCTGCATGGCCTGCCTGTAATACAGGTTTCAAAGTAACAATAAAGAAAAAAAAAGTCTGTGGTGGGGGAGTTCGTCGTCAGTTCGCGTCGGGGGTCCGGGGCGAATTCGGGTCTGCCAGTCAGTTGGTGCGCGTCTGGAGTGCAGTCCGAACTTGCCAGTCGGAGTGGCGATGTGGCACTAGGGCAGTCGGGTTGGAGCAGCAGTGAGGTCTGCATTGACACGGCTCGCCCGACCATTGCCGCCACGCATCACTTGAGCCGGGCCACGGTCTTGGTGGAACGTCGGTCGGTCGCCCTACCGGACGACGCGTTTTGGAGTCAGCTATGTGTGTGTGGGTGTGTGTATCGACTCCTGATTTTCGTGAGTGTTTAGTTACTGTTGAGTATCGTTCAGGTTTTCGTGAAAGTGTTTGTCAGGTTGTGTGTGTAGTCCTTATTTCTACTCACGACTAATTTACATGTTGTCGGCATTCTGCGGCTAGTCCGTCGGTAGCTGCACAGTTTTCCTGTGAGCAACAACGAGTGTTTCAAGTGGTCGAAATCAAATTAGTTTACTATTGTTCAAGGGCATCAGCGGAATTTTTTCTGATTTGTGGCCGTTAGTGTTCTGGTTACCTGACCTGGCCGCTATCGTAATATTAGGCAGTATACTTTCCTCACCTGTTGCTGCTGTCCAACATGGTGTGTAGTTTTGGCAGCTTAGTACACACATATGTTTGATTGTGGATAGTGACGCTCGTAACTTTTGGTCTGAGTTCTCATGTACTCTTTCGTGGCAAGCCAGCGGTTTGTCGGTCGGCCCGTGGCTGTCCCCCGGCTGGGTTGCGACGCACCACCTGTCTCACGTAAGTGAACGCGGGCCGAGCGACCTCCCTAGAGGCCGCCTGAGTGCCACCGGTTTTAATTATCTGTTGTCAGCTATTTTAAATTTTAAGCTTATGGTTATGTCTTCTGTTTTCTTAAAATTTTGCAAAATTAATTTTTTAATTTATCTTTCAAGCTTAAACACTGCTGGCCTTCTGCCTTTAAAGGTCTTTGGTAATATGTTCTGAAGTTTTGAAATTTAATTGTGGCCCTCAACCATTTGTGTTGCACCTTGCCTTTCGGGTTTTAAATTATTTTATTGCTATCTTGAATTGAATTTTTTATTTTTTAAGATTTCTTGTTGGCCTTCTGCTTTTAAAGGTCTATGGTAATATGTTCTAAAATACTTTCCTTCCTCTTCTTGCTTAGAGGGCTTTGACATATGACTTCAAGAGATGATTTTCATGTTTGCAGACTATTGAGAGAAAGCGGTTCACTCTCAGTTGTTTCTGGACAATGACCGTAAGCTTTTCTGGAGAGGCCACTATTGGGTTCCGCGATAGGTCCTACTCTTCCACAGTTTTTAGCAATCAGTCACTAGAACACAGCATATAATGCATTAGACTCGTCCCGATTCAGCTGCCCTGTTATGCAGCATAACAGCTACATATCATGATAAGTGCAGCGCCACCTGGGCGTCAGGGTGCACCTCGTATTCATGTCGACAACAAATACAGGGTGGGGCAAATAAAAGTGACCCGGACGAGCGGATACGATTGGACGTGAATGTATGCATATAACCACATTTATAGGTACTTCCAACGGGATGGAGCAACTTCCCATACAACCGGACGAAACTTAGAGCACATTTACACTATCTCCATGCCTGACAGCTGTTAGCAGAGGTCAGTCTGGTCGCTGCCCTATCTCGCCACCCAGGTCACTAGTTCGGTCATGGTGCAATTACGCTGTGCGGGGAGCCCTCAAGTCTAAGGCGTATCGCAACAGCCCTCATAGTCTTCAGGAACTGCAGAAGAGCATTGCGGATGAGACTGCGGTAATTCCAGTAGTCCAGCTGCGATCAGCCTTCAGAAACTTGCTGACCAGAGCCCAGAAGCGCCAAGAGCTTAAAGAGCTCTGCTACAGTCAGGTTAGTGCTGTACTTCCTTTCCTCTACTGTGTTTCTTTGTACCTTATATATACTACTTTTGGCTCTTGTTGGCGGTAGTGAACCTCGAAAACGACTGGTTCCTCTCAAACAGCGCGAAATCACATGCCCTTTTGGACAGGAAATTTCAGGTCGTGTCATCTCAGTTGATGGGGAGTAGAACGGCCATCGAGATTTTGCTTCTTGATGCCGTGTGACTCTATTAGGTGGGGTTACGAGAAGTCACGTGTTACCGTGAATAATGCAAGAAAGATACCAGATTTAAGGACCAAATGGCATTGCAGGGGAAAGCGGCCCGGAAATGTGGGAATAAGCCAAAAAAATTTCCATGTAAGGTGTAGGAGTTTATCAACTTCGTTTGGCGAACATTTGTTAGATACTGTTTTCCACACGTAAGCGCATTGTATACCAACGAGTGAAAAATATTTCAGCTTCTCAAGTAACTGATTTTATTAAAAAATTAAATTGCGCCTTCTGATTGAGACAGTCTTTGTTTGTAAGCGTTTGTGAAACAAAGACATGAAAGAATCAGTGAGGAACGTTATATTCTATAGAGTGTAATGACAATGTCGACGGAAATGATTCGTTGTAGTACGAAGAGTACAATTACAGCAGCTGTCAAAATTTGAGAAGGGACATGTTTGGAGGAAATACAAAAGAGGTAAATAGCTGAATGGCTAATTAGACAGGCACTATACTCAGACAACGACAGCGAGTCGATCTAGAATTGGCCGTTAGCGATGTGGCTCGTCAGGAACACTACTGATGATTAAAGGTATTGCGAAATTCACGTGTGTGCAATTAAGGCAAGCACTCAATGTGCCGCGTAATGGCGACGGCGTGAGGGCGTATGAAGTGGCACTTGATTACGATCGATGTAGCTACTGCTGTATATGGGTAAGCCCTTGAACGCTGCGGTAATTTGTCTCTATACAAATGCAGGATGAAGAATAACGAAGTATAAAGAGCCGACTCGGCGTAGACTATCTGGGGAAACCAAACAAATGAGATTACATGCGCGCATAGGCTTCCCCGGTCATTGTCGTGGTCAGTAAGTTCTTCTGTGTCTATGATAACACTGTCAATGTCTAGAACCTCCAAAGTTTCGGCCACTGTTGCAAGTGGTCTTCCTCGGGAGATTTTTTTCTTTTTTTTGTGTTTACGTACGGATTCCCCTCTGTCACCTATTGCAACAGACGTCTTCATTGAAGCATTTTAAGAAACAGCACTCCAACTGCACTATTACTCCCAGAATGCTGGCTGCGATGTGTTTAGATCTTCTTTGTTTTGCCATCTACATGATTACTCAGCAATTCACATTTAAGTGCTTGGCAGAGGGTTCATCGAACCGCAATCATACTATCTCTCTACCATTCCACTCCCGAACAGCGCGCGGGAAAAACAAACACCTAAGCCTTTCTGTTCGAGCTCTGATTTTTCTTATTTTATTTTGATGATCATTCCTACCTATGTAAGTTGGGGTCAACAAAATATTTCCGCATTCGGAAGAGAAAGTTGATGACTGAAATTTCGTAAATAGATCTCGCCGCGACGAAAAAGTCTTTGCTTTAATGACTTCCATCCCAACTCGCGTATCATATCTGCCACACTCTCTCGCCTATTACGTAATAATACAAAACGAGCTGCCCTTTTTTGCACCCTTTCAATGTCCTCCGTCAAACCCACCTGGTAAGGATCCCACACCGCGCAGCAATATTCTAACAGAGGACGAACGAGTGTAGTGTAAGCTGTCTCTTTAGTGGACTTGTTGCATCTTCTAAGCGTCCTGCCAATGAAACGCAACCTTTGGCTCGCCTTCCCCACAATATTATCTATGTGGTCCTTCCAACGGAAGTTGTTCGTAATTTTAACACCCAGGTACTTAGTTGAATTGACAGCCTTGAGAATTGTACTATTTATCGAGTAATCGAATTCCAACTGTTTAACTCATGTGGATCATCTCACACTTTTCGTTATTTAGCGTCAACTGCCGCCTGCCACACCATACAGCAATCTTTTCTAAATCGCTTTGCAACTGATACTGGTCTTCCGATGACCTTACTAGACGGTAAATTACAGCATCATCTGCGAACAACCTAAGAGAACTGCTCAGATTATCACCCAGGTCATTTATATAGATCAGGAACAGCAGAGGTCCCAGGACGCTTCCCTGGGGAACACCTGATATCACTTCAATTTTACTCGATGATTTGCCGTCTATTACTACGAACTGCGACCTTCCTGACAGGAAATCACGAATCCAGTCGCACAACTGAGACGATACCCCATAGGCCCGCAGCTTGATTAGATGTCGCTTGTGGGGAACGGTGTCAAAAGCTTTCCGGAAATCCAGAAATACGGAATCAACTTGAGATCCCCTGTCGATAGCGGCCATTACTTCGTGCGAATAAAGAGCTAGCTGCGTTGCACAAGAACGATGTTTTCTGAAACCACGCTGTTTACGTATCAATAGATCGTTCCCTTCGAGGTGATTCATAATGTTTGAATAGAATATATGCTCCAAAACCCTACTGCAAACCGACGTCAATGACATAGGTCTGTAGTTCGATGGATTACTCCTACTACCCTTCTTAAACACTGGTGCGACCTGCGCAATTTTCCAATCTACAGGTACAGATCTATCGGTGGGCGAGCGGTTGTATATGATTGCTAAGTAGGGAGCGTAATCTGAAAGGAACCTAATCGGTATACAATCTGGACCTGAAGACTTGCCTGTATCAAGCGATTTGAGTTGCTTCGCAACCCCTAAGGTATCTACTTCTAAGAAACTCATGCTAGCAGCTGTTCGTGTTTCAAATTCTGGAATATTCCATTCGTCTTCCCTGGTGAAGGAATTTCGGAAAACTGCGTTCAATAACTCCGCTTTAGCGGCACAGTCGTCGGCAACAGTGCCATCGGCACTACGAAGCGAAGGTATTGACTGGAGAAGATGGAGAAGAAGAGCTAGCAACTTCCACTAACATTCCACTAGCACTCCAGTCAGCAGCACAGCAGAATCCATTTTACTTTGGAAAGAGAAAGACGTGGTACGCTGCCTTTCCTCGACGTGGATATTTACCGAAAGCCTGATGGTAAACATGGCCATAGAGTATAGGGAAAGCCCACCAACACGTCTCCTCTCACCATCACTTTTTTTCTTTGGTCTTCAGTCTTCTGACTTGATTGGTGCTGCACGCCATGAATTCCTCTCCTGTGCTAACCTCTTCATCTCAGAGTAGCACTTGCAACCTACATCCTCAATGATTTGCTGCATGTATTCCAGTCTCTGCTTTCCTCTACAGTTTCTACCCTATACAGCTCCATCTATTACCATGTATTAACAGATCTCTTATCATCCTGTTCCTTCATCATGTCAGCATTTTCTGTATACTCCGTTCCTTGCCGATTCTACAGAGAACGTACCTATTCCGTACTTCATCAGTCCTAATTTTCAACAGTCGTTTGTAGCACGACATCTCAAACGTCGTAAGGTGCTGTACTCCATATGTACATTCGCAGAAATTTTTTCCTCAAATTAAGACCTATGTTTGATACTAGTAGACTTCTGTTTTATAGGAAAGTCATTTTTGCCAGTGCTGGTTTGCTTTTTGTGTCCTCCTTGCTTCATACGTCATAGGTTACTTCGTAACTTCTACTACTTCATTATCACCAATCCCGATATTAAGTTTCTCGCTGATGTCATTTATTCCGCTTCTCATTACTTTCGCCTTTCTTCGAGTTACTTTCAATCCATAATCTGTACTCGTTAGAGTATTTATTCCATTCAGCAGATCCTGTAATTCTTCTTCACATTCACTGAGGACAGCAATGCCATCTGCGAATCTTATCATTAATGCACTTTCACTTTGCATTTCATTTCCATTTTTCTTTTACTTCAGTTCTCGCTTCTTCGATGTGCAGGTTGACCGGTAAGGGCGAAAGACTACATCCGTATTTTACACCCTTTTTAATCCGAGCACTTCCTTCTTGGTCTTCCACTCTTATTTTTCCCTCTTGTCTCAAGTACGTATTGTATATTACCCGTCCTTCCACGTGCAGAAAAAATATTTACTGCGCGCATTAACCAAGAGAGGCCACAGAATCAACAATGAAGAACATCTGAAGGCTGCGCCACATAACCTCAGCTCCAGTTTTGGAGCCAGTGGTTTTGGGATGAAGACGATAGATAAAACTATGGTGGTAAAGGATGACGGCAACAGGGAAGTGCAGAAAGAAGCACAAAACATTTCCTATTACCATACGTTCAACGGGTTGCTGAACGTGTGGGCAAAATTTCTCCGGCGAGCAGGTGTCAAGCCGGTTTTGCGAAAGAACAACAGAATAAAAGATGCTTGGCTAACTAAAGATGCAGTTGACAAGCTACAGGGTGTTTCAAAAATGACCGGTATATTTGAAACGACAATAAAAACTAAACGAGCAGCGATAGAAATACACCGTTTGTTGCAATATACTTGAGACAACAGTACATTTTCAGGCAGACAAACTTTCGAAATTACAGTAGTTACAATTTTCAACAACAGATGGCGCTGCAAGTGATGTGAAAGATATAGAAGACAACGCAGTCTGTGGGTGCGCCATTCTGTACGTAAGCGTGTGCTGTTCACAACGTGCAAGTGTGCTGTGGACAGCATGGTTTATTCCTTAGAACAGAGGATTTTTCTGGTGTTGGAATTCCACCGCCTAGAACACAGTGTTGTTGCAACAAGACGAAGTTTTCAACGGAGGTTTAATGTAACCACAGGACCGAAAAGCGATACAATAAAGGATCTGTTTGAAAAATTTCAACGGACTGGGAACGTGACGGATGAACGTGCTGGAAAGGTAGGGCGACCGTGTACGGCAACCACAGAGGGCAACGCGCAGCTAGTGCAGCAGGTGATCCAACAGCGGCCTCGGCTTTCCGTTCGCCGTGTTGCAGCTGTGGTCCAAATGACGCCAACGTCCACGTATCGTCTCATGCGCCAGAGTTTACACCTCTATCTATACAAAATTCAAACGCGGCAACCCCTCAGCGCCACTACCATTGCTGTACGAGAGACATGCGCTAACGATATAGTGCACAGGATTGATGACGGCGATACGCATGTGGGCAGCATTTGGTTTACTGACGAAGCTTATTTTTACCTGGACGGCTTCGTCAATAAACAGAACTGGCGCATATGGGGAACCGAAAAGCCCCATGTTGCAGTCCCATCGTCCCTGCATCCTCAAAAAGTACTGGTCTGGGCCGCCATTTCTTCCAAAGGAATCATTGGTCCATTTTTCAGATCCGAAACGATTACTGCATCACGCTATCTGGACATTCTTCGTGAATTTGTGGCGGTACAAACTGCCTTAGACGACACTGCGAACATTTCGTGGTTTATGCAAGATGGTGCCCGGCCACATCGCACGGCCGACGTCTTTAATTTCCTGAATGAATATTTCGATGATCGTGTGATTGCTTTGGGCTATCCGAAACATACAGGAGGCGCCGTGGATTGGCCTCCCTATTCGCCAGACATGAACCCCTGTGACTTCTTTCTGTGGGGACACTTGAAAGACCAGGTGTACCGCCAGAATCCAGAAACAATTGAACAGCTGAAGCAGTACATCTCATCTGCATGTGAAGCCATTGTGCCAGACACGTTGTCAAAGGTTTCGGGTAATTTCATTCAGAGACTACGCCATATTATTGCTACGCATGGTGGATATGTGGAAAATATCGTACTATAGAGTTTCCCAGACCGCAGCGCCATCTGTTGTTGAAAATTGTAACTACTGTAATTTCGAAAGTTTGTCTGCCTGAAAATGTACTGTTGTCCCAAGCATATTGCAACAAACGGTGTATTTCTATCGCTGCTCGTTTAGTTTTTATTACCGTTTGAAATATACCGGTCATTTTTGAAACACCTTGTACATGCTGCCGGAGTTTACGAATCAGATACGAGTGTGGACTAGCGTATGTAGGCGAGACGGGGCTACCTGTCAGCACACGTGCGTCTGAACATGGAAAATATATCCGACTAAGAAAACACGTCAGCGGTGGTAGAAACCATGAGGAGTGCGTCAAACAGACAGAATTCCTAGAAGCCCGCGTACTGGGGAAACAGCCCCTTACGTTCACGAGGAAAACTAGAGAGGCGATAGAAATAACCAAGCGACCCTGCTACAGGAATAGAGAGGGCGGATGTCGACTTCCGGCGTCTTGACTATTGGCAGTAATAGCGCTTCGGAACGGCGGCTCAAACGAAGTAACTCACACAGGAGGTCGGGAGACCACAGCGCCCGCAGGTACACGGAGTTCTCTGCCACGCCTCAGATGACACTAAGGAGTAAGTAAACAGCGATACGCCACAACTGCCACTCTTTTCCTATTGGCCTATTTCCAGTTGTGGCGAACAATAAAGCAAGCACCAACCAAGAACGTCAATTTCCACCAATGAAAAGAAATAATAAGTTTTACTTATTGACAGTACGGTCACAGACCAAGAAGAATTTTACTGACATTTACTATTACAATTAAATGTAATTATGTCAACTACCGACAAATCAGTCCGTGTACGACAGTGCACGACAACAATATCTCCTAAAAAGCCGCGCGCGAAAATTAGATTTTTGAGGGGATCATATCTCAGGTTCTATTGGTCACAGAGATAAGGGGGAAGTATTTTGGACAGCCCTTGACATAACAATAATTTGCATTCCTGTCAAAAGAACGGGCACTCTGTAGCTGCTCTGCAGTAAAACGATAGTGATGATGGTTCGTTTGTCGGGTGCTCAACTGTGTGGTTATCAGCGCCTGCACAAAGTCCCAGTTTTTACGCAATCCAGTTTTGACTCAGTCCAATCTAGCCACTGTCGCGACTGATCATGATGGTGATGAAATGATGAGGACAACACAAACACCCATTCCCTGGGCAGAGAAAATCCCCAATCCAGCCGGGCATCAAACGCGGTACCCTGTGATCCAGAGTCAGCAGCGCCAGCCACTAGCCCACGAACTACGGACCCCTACAATAAAGGGTCAAAATTTAAACATTACACAATTCCTCTAGCCCTGACATATTGAACATATCGGGTGATTTAGGTATGATCTAGGGTGGACCTTAGGTGACTTATAAAAGCACCATTTCCTTCTGGGCAGTTCCTGGAAAAAAAAAAGAACAGAGCATGATCCCTTTGTACGAAAGCTACCAGCTGTGGTGATGGTCCCTTTTATAATTTTTATTCATGGCACATCGTAGAAATTTTTACCATTTGTTATTAAGAAAATATTCTCAGGAAGGTTCGAAAAATTTTTCGGCACCATTATCCGTTACTGCTACCCAGAGGTGCAAGCTTACCATAGCTATTCACACAAAATATCCACTCAATATCCAGTCTGAGGAAAAAAAGTAGTTTTAACTGACATAGTGAACACTTGGTAAGGGTTTTGAGATCACCAAACTACGTGTTTAGTCAGTACTTTTTCATCAATAAAACTTTATGACGTGTTGCCTCTGTATAATGGGCACGTCAAACCTAAGAAAATATGCCTAAAGTGGTACTGTACTGAAAAATATTTGACTAAAGGGATATTAACTTGCCTGAGTTTAAAGTGAGTGCTAAAGATTGTGTGATGATGATGTTTGGTTTGCCCGCATCTCGTGGTCGTGCGGTAGCGTTCTCGCTTCCCACGCCCGGGTTCCCGGGTTCGATTCCCGGCGGGGTCAGGGATTTTCTCTGCCTCGTGATGGCTGGGTGTTGTGTGCTGTCCTTAGGTTAGTTAGGTTTAAGTAGTTCTAAGTTCTAGGGGACTTATGACCACAGCAGTTGAGTCCCATAGTGCTCAGAGCCAATTAACCATTTTTTGATGTTTGGTTTTTTGTGCTGAAATAGAGCAGCACAAACATAGTGACGTTAGAAGAGTGAGAGGGGACAGTGACAGTGGGAGATGACGAGAGAGGAGATAATGATGATGGGCGAGAGAAAGTGGCAGTGAAAGACAAGCAGAGGTGGGTGAGGACACTAGCAGTGGGAGAGAAAGAGAGAGGATACAGTGGAAAAGGATAGAGATATGAGGAGACCACATATGGGCTTTGGAGTCTGGAGTCTCCCAGACTGGCCAACTGTAACACGTGAGTACAGGGGAGAGCGCATTTTAGACTGTAATACATATAGAGGGAAAAATAAATTGCCTACCCCTCCCCTCCCTAGAATTGTTGTTGAGCTGAGATATATTGGAGACAGTGGCAGCGGGAAAGAAAAAGACAAAAGGGTATATTGTATGTGAGAAAGGAGACGTTGACAACATGATGTGGTCTTTTCTACAGAGCCTTTTAACGAGAACATATTCGCTTTTCTTTTCCCCTAACAGTAGCATTTTTCCTGTAGTCGCTATATGATGCAGGAAAACAGAAGCCTAGAAGTGAGATATATAATGCAGATTAAAAATGCACATATCTAAATGTCATATAAGATATCTTCCGGTATAAGGCCTGTTACTCTCCATGAAGTGTAACCCAAAGGTATGTGAGCGAGGTAAGACAGTGGTAAATTCTACTTCTCTGGTTGTGCTGTGCCGTCATCTTCATCTCAGGGTAGCTCGTACACCTGATGTCCTCATTTACCTGATATATGTTTATGTGTGCCTGTTTTAGACCTTATCCCAAATCACTGGGTCGATTTCGACGACATTTGGCACAGAAACAGCAGGTTACACAAATATCAGCACAGTGGCGTTTATGACGTCCTAGCTGCAATAAGAGTGCAGGTGCGGGCAGAAACGTGTTTTTTACAAGCCAACCCAACATGTACAACAGGTACGCCACGTGGAAACTGTATTGGCATGCCAAATCAACCTGCTTTTCAGGGCAGTCTGCATGTCAGAGGCAAGAAATGGATTTCCAGGCCCTGACATGTAGGCTGTGCTACATGAATGGCATGTTGGGCTGGAATACTATGTTATCGACCTGCTTTGCTTATTGGGTTGTGTGTCATGGGCAAAAAATTATTTTCAAGCCCCTGCTTTGCAGTGTGCCCTATATGATAGGCATATTGCTGGAGTAATATCGGCCTGGTTTACTGAACTGTATTACAGGGGCTACGTGTGCTGATGAGTGTGGCTGAGAACAGGTTGAGATGGATGAAGGAGAGGATGGACAGGGCGAGGGGGGAAGAGGAATGGACAGAGAGAGGGGAGGTGTGGGAGATTCTTGAGGCAGGTGGAAGGTGCAGAGGGACAGCGGTCAGGTGGAAAAAGAAGAGGGGGAGGTGGAGATTGATAGGAAAGAAGATGTGGACAGAGGAAGGAGGGAGGAAAATGTGGTCAAAGAAAGGGAATGGTATCAATGAAGAAAGAGGAAGAGGAGGAGATAGATACAGGTGGGAGGTTTGGTGAACAGACAGAGGTAGGAGGAGGTGGACAACATGAAAGAGAGGAGGAAGTGTGTGTTTAATATATGTGTCGAACATGTATGTGGGAAAAGCGAGGAAGAGGCCAGTTTCTTAAAGGTATCCAAATATGCGACCACATTGCATCATTCGCTACTGGAATAGTGAAGGGGACAGGATAGCGGTATACGATGTACGCCCTGGACACACCATATGCTGGTCTGCCAAAGATGGACATAAAGACAGACCGTTTCGCCCTCTTTGTCTCTCTGTGTTTCAGTGGAATTCTTTTCGTGATGTCTGTAATCTTCTCCTGTGAGCGCATAATTATTTCTACACTCTGTTTCCCACTGTTTCGTTTCCTTGGCGCTCTTTGAATAACCTTCCCATTTCTTATTTCATCAGTCCACTTTCAGCATCCTTCCGTATCACAACATCTCAGATACTTCGATGTTCATTACAGGTTTTCCCACAGATCTTGACTCACGCCTAACCAGTGCTCTGCTCCAGATGGACATTCTGTGAAAAGTCGTCCTCAAATTGAGGTGTATGTTTCGTACTAACACATGTCATTAAGCGTGGAATGCCCGCTTTGCCTGCGCCATTCTGGTTGTTAAATCCTTGATGCTGCGTTTGTCAGGCTTTATTTTGCATGTACTTCATGGTCTCCAATGTTGATGTACTCATGACATTCGTCTTTCTTTGGTGACTCTCACTCCATATTCTGTGCTCATTAGACCGCTCATTGGATTCAATGATTGATATATTTTCATCTTAAGTTTCAATCCCTCCTCAAACTTTCTTCTATTTCCGTCTTTGCTTCTTTGATGTAGAGATTGAAAAGGACTGCTCTTTTCAAAAACAGACGTGGTGTCTGATGGCATACCGCAGTCACTGGTTATACAATGTTACTTATAATCCGTGTTGACTGCAAAAATGTTTATTCACATGACCAGTTTAGGTTCCTCTAGAACCGTCTTCAGATGTGCAATTTTGGTTACAGGAGTAACCCGTCCACACACAGCTGTTGTGTCTAGACAAGACAGTCTAGACACAAGGCGAGGAAACCGAAAGGGCACGCGTCAACTCACGCCGACTGGCGTGAAGACTGGAACAGGATACTTAATGAATGCTATAAAGAAAAGTACGTAGCTGCTGAAATACTTAACTTTACTCCATCATTTGTATACAGCATTCTTGATGATACAAGTGAGACTCTCTATAGAAATGGTTAATGGCGCCTTGCTAGGTCGTAGCCATGGACTTAACTGAAGGCTATTCTAACTATCTCTCGGCAAATGAGAGAAAGGTTTCGTCAGTGTAGTCGCTAGCAAAGTCGTCGTACAACTGGGGCGAATGCTAGTACGTCTCTCTAGACCTGCCGTGTGGTGGCGCTCGGTCTGCAATTACTGACAGTGGCGACACGCGGGTCCGACATGTACTAATGGACCGCGGCCGATTTAAAGCTACCACCTAGCAAGTGTGGTGTCTGGCGGTGACACCACAACAGCAACCTTCAGATGCTGCTCTTTTCGTCTTCTGTTCTTATTTTTACCTCTGCTTCCGAGTCCTCCAGCACTCCGCCAAGCACCGGCTTTAATAGTCGATCCTGTTCAAATTCTGGGGAACTGCCCAATAGACGTCACGAGAGACGCCCACGCCAGTATGAAAGGAGTCGGGGAGCATTGTATTGCCGACGCCAAGCAGCATCAACAAGCATCAACAGAATAAGTCAGTCAAGAGAGCTCAGTGACTTCGAACGTGGACTAATCACTGGATGACATCTGACCGACAAATCCATTAGGGACATTACAGCCCTTCTAAAGCTGCCCCTGTCAACTATTGGTGACGCTACTGTACAGTGGGGGCCATGGTGGCCGTGCGGTTCTAGGCGCTGCAGTCTGGAACCGAGCGACCGCTACGGTCGCAGGTTCTAATCCTGCCTCGGGCATGGATGTGTGTGAAGTCCTTAGGTTAGTTAGGTTTAAGTAGTTCAAAGTTCTAGGGGCCTGATGACCTCAGATGTTAAGTCCCATAGTGCTCAGAGCCATTTTGTACAGTGGGGAACAACCACTTCTAAACGAAGACCAGCCAGACCTCATGTACTGACGGATATGGGCTATAGAGCACTTCGGAGAGTGCTTGTAAAAAAATTGCATGAAATCAGTGGAATGAATCACTCATGAGTTCCAAAGTGCTACCAGGAGTCCAGGTAGCACTATGACTGTGGGGTTCAAACCGCATATTTCTGTAGTCAATGGAAAGCGACGCTTCAGATCAAGTAGAGCGACTCCGTTGGCTGACTGTAACGGATGATTTGAAGTGAGGGGTCATATTGTTACCTGTAGGAATCAGATAGAAGGGTTTGGGTTTGGCAAATACCTGGAGCATGTTGCCTACCATCATGTGCAGGTCTAGCAGTGAAGTACGAAGGATGAGATGTTACGATATGGAGTTGTTTTTCGAAGTCAGCGTGTGGTCCCCTCTTTTCCCTCAGGAAGAAATTTAACCATGTTGCCTACCATCATGTGTAGGTCTAGCAGTGAAGTACGAAGGATGAGATGTTACGATATGGAGTTGTTTTTCGGAGTCAGGGTGTGGTCCCCTCTTTTCCCTCAGGAAGAAATTTAACCATGTTGCCTACCATCATGTGTAGGTCTAGCAGTGAAGTACGAAGGATGAGATGTTACGATATGGAGTTGTTTTTCGGAGTCAGCGTGTGGTCCCCTCTTTTCCCTCAGGAAGAAATTTAACCATGTTGCATACCATCATGTGCAGGTCTAGCAGTGAAGTACGAAGGATGAGATGTTACGATATGGAGTTGTTTTTCGAAGTCAGCGTGTGGTCCCCTCTTTTCTCTCAGGAAGAAATTTAACCATGTTGCATACCATCATGTGCAGGTCTAGCAGTGAAGTACGAAGGATGAGGTGTTACGATATGGAGTTGTTTTTCGGAGTCAGCGTGTGGTCCCCTCTTTTCCCTCAGGAAGAAATTTAACCATGTTGCCTACCATCATGTGTAGGTGTAGCAGTGAAGTACGAAGGATGAGATGTTACGATATGGAGTTGTTTTTCGGAGTCAGCGTGTGGTCCCCTCTTTTCCCTCAGGAAGAAATTTAACAGTACTGTGAACTGCGTACAATAGATCGTTGCCGACGATAATCTCTATCAGTATGAATATACCCCCTTCCTAAGAATGTGTGGTGTCTGTTCCTTCGGTGATACACTATATGTAAATTAAAGGTGGAGGAAACGAAACGGAATGGACTGTCGATATTAACTGCCTCGGCACTTTACGCGGAATCAGAGGCGACGAGTAAAAATGCGTGCCGGGTCGGGATTCGGACCCGGGATTTCCCGCTTACTAGGCTGTTGCGCTAACCAATGCATCACTGGACACATTGTTTATCGCAACTACGTGGATTATCTTGGCACGCATCCCGGCCAGCCCACATACCCACCTAACGCCACCTGCCCGCGGTTCCTGTAAATCTCCTCCATGTTCGCTACTGTGAGATTCCCTCAGGAGGTCGGACCTAATTCTGCATCTGCACTGAAGCAGGTGGACTGTTGTCCATCGAGGCGAATCAGTTATATGAACGCGTGGCATCTGATCTTTCGGACATGTCCAACAGAACAGATTCCACGCATTTATATAATGTGATCAACACAGCGGCCCAGTAAAAAAACCGAGCAGTGTGGCGCAGTGGTTAGACACTGGACTAGCATTCGGGAGGACTACGGTTCAATCCCGCGTCCGGCCATCCTGATTTAGGTTTCCCGTGATTTCCCTAAATCACTCCAGGCAAATGCCGGGATGGTTCCTCTGAAAGGGCACGGCCGACTTCCTTCCCAATCCTTCCCTAATCCGATGAGACCGATGACCACGCTGTCTGGTCTCCTTCCTCAAACCAACCAACCAACTCAGTAAAAAGGAGATCCTGGGTTCGAATCCTGGACCGGCATACTTGTTCACTCGTCGCAGCTGACAGCGATATTACCTTCCCTTCCCTTCCCTGCCCTTCTCTTTCTTGTCCTTTCTCTCTCCTCCACTTTTAATTTACATGTGATGTATCTGAGCCGTGCGTGCCTCGTGCTCGGGCCATCTCTCTCTTTTTACATTCTGTTTTTACTGTACTGCCACCTCGTTTTCTTAATTCAATTACTGGTGTTACTGAGTTGCTGCCTTGCTTGCCCGTGAGCGGCAGCAGCAGCAGCACTTATCGATATATGCCCCGCCGTATTATCTTTACTGGACTGCTATTTCTTCCCGGTTGTCGCGTGTTGGGAGGGAGTTCGTATCTGGCAGTGAGCTGCAACGTGCAAGCAGTTAGTTCGGACCTGGCAGTGTTTGAGTTATCACGCGGCACAAGTTAAGTCGGGGCTCGGCAGCAGTGAGGTCCGGACCGCCATCAGTCGCCAAACGATTGCCGACTCACATAACTGGACTGGCGACGACTTTGGTTGGTCGTCGGTTGGTCGTCTTGCCGGGCGACGTGTATTTGGCAGGCGATCCCTTATGAGTTGGCTGTGTGTGCCGACTCATGATTCGACCCTGTTATTGTACAGTCACTGCCGTTAGCGTTGTCTAGTTCTTCATGCAAGTGTTCGTGAAACTGTGTCTAGTTTGTGTGATTTTGACTGACAAGTTACACTCCTGGAAATGGGAAAAAGAACACATTGACACCGGTGTGTCAGACCCACCATACTTGCTCCGGACACTGCGAGAGGGCTGTACAAGCAATGATCACACGCACGGCACAGCGGACACACCAGGAACCGCGGTGTTGGCCGTCGAATGGCGCTAGCTGCGCAGCATTTCTGCACCGCCGCCGTCAGTGTCAGCCAGTTTGCCGTGGCATACGGAGCTCCATCGCAGTCTTTAACACTGGTAGCATGCCGCGACAGCGTGGACGTGAACCGTATGTGCAGCTGACGGACTTTGAGCGAGGGCGTATAGTGGGCATGCGGGAGGCCGGGTGGACGTACCGCCGAATTGCTCAACACGTGGGGCGTGAGGTCTCCACAGTACATCGATGTTGTCGCCAGTGGTCGGCGGAAGGTGCACGTACCCGTCGATCTGGGACCGGACCGCAGCGACGCACGGATGCACGCCAAGACCGTAGGATCCTACGCAGTGCCGTAGGGGACCGCACCGCCACTTCCCAGCAGATTAGGGACACTGTTGCTCCTGGGGTATCGGCGAGGACCATTCGCAACCGTCTCCATGAAGCTGGGCTACGGTCCTGCACACCGTTAGGCCGTCTTCCGCTCACGCCCCAACATCGTGCAGCCCGCCTCCAGTGGTGTCGCGACAGGCGTGAATGGAGGGACGAATGGAGACGTGTCGTCTTCAGCGATGAGAGTCGCTTCTGCCTTGGTGGCAATGATGGTCGTATGCGTGTTTGGCGCCGTGCAGGTGAGCGCCACAATCAGGACTGCATACGACCGAGGCACACAGGGCCAACACCCGGCATCATGGTGTGGGGAGCGATCTCCTACACTGGTCGTACACCACTGGTGATCGTCGAGGGGACACTGAATAGTGCACGGTACATCCAAACCGTCATCGAACCCATCGTTCTACCATTCCTAGACCGGCAAGGGAACTTGCTGTTCCAACAGGACAATGCACGTCCGCATGTATCCCGTGCCACCCAACGTGCTCTAGAAGGTGTAAGTCAACTACCCTGGCAAGCAAGATCTCCGGATCTGTCCCGCATTGAGCATGTTTGGGACTGGATGAAGCGTCGTCTCACGCGGTCTGCACGTCCAGCACGAACGCTGGTCCAACTGAGGCGCCAGGTGGAAATGGCATGGCAAGCCGTTCCACAGGACTACATCCAGCATCTGTACGATCGTCTCCATGGGAGAATAGCAGCCTGCATTGCTGCGAAAGGTGGATATACACTGTACTAGTGCCGACATTGTGCATGCTCTGTTGCCTGTGTCTATCTGCCTGTGGTTCTGTCAGTATGATCATGTGATGTATCTGACCCCAGGAATGTGTCAATAAAGTTTCTCCTTCCTGGGACAATGAATTCACGGTGTTCTTATTTCAATTTCCAGGAGTGTAGATACAGGTGGGAGGATGTGGTGGACAGACAGAGGTAGGAGGAGGTGGACAATATGAGGGAGAGGAGGAAGTGTGTTTAATATATGTGTCGAACATGTATGTGGGAAAAGCGAGGAAGAGGCCAGTTTCTTAAAGGTATCCAAATATGCGACCACATTGCATCATTCGCTACTGGAATAGTGAAGGGGACAGGATAGCGGTATACGATGGACGCCCTGGACACACTATATGCTGGTCTGCCAAAGATGGACATAAAGACAGACCGTTTCGCCCTCTTTGTCTCTCGGTGTTTCCATGGAATTCTTTTCGTGATGTCTGTAATCTTCTCCTGTGACCACATAATTATTTCTACACTCTGTTTCCCTCTGTTTCGTTTCCTTGGCGATCTAATAACCTTCCCATTTCTTATTTCATCAGTCCACTTTCAGCATCCTTCCGTATCACAACATCTCAGATACTTCGATGCTCATTACAGGTTTTCCCACAGATCTTGATTCACGCCTAACCAGTGCTCTGCTCCAGATGGACATTCTGTGAAAAGTCGTCCTCAAATTGAGGTGTATGTTTCGTACTAACACATGACTTTAAGCGTAGAATGCCCGCTTTGCCTGCGCCATTCTGGTTGTTAAATCCTTGATGCTGCGTTTGTCAGGCTTTATTTTGCATGTACTTCATGGTCTCCAATGTTGATGTCCTCATTACTTTCGTCTTTCTTTGGTGACTCTCACTCCATATTCCGTGCTCATTAGACCGCTCATTGGATTCAGTGATTGATATCTTTTCATCTTAAGTTTCAATCCCTCCTCAACCTTTCTTCTATTTCCGTCTTTGCTTCTTTGATGTAGAGATTGAAAAGGACTGCTCTTTTCAAGAACAGACGTGGTGTCTGATGGCATACCGCAATCACTGGTTATACAATGTTACTTATAATCCGTGTTGACTGCAAAAATGTTTATTCACATGACCAGTTTAGGTTCCTCTAGAACCATCTTCAGATGTGCAATTTTGGTTACAGGAGTAACCCGTCCACACACAGCAACCTTCAGATGCTGCTCTTTTCGTCTTCTGTTCTTATTTTTACCTCTGCTTCCGAGTTCTCCAGTACTCCGCCAAGCACCGGCTTTAACAGTCGATCTATAACACTGCAGCAGCATTTACGTAGCTTGTACTATGAAATACCAAATTTGGTTTATTACGTAGTATGTTCCCGACTGAACAAATAGTCCTGTCACGGAAAAGCCACGTATAACACTCCCTTTCTGCTACTGTTATACCATAACCTCAAAACTGGAGCCAATTTGCAAAACAGAATTATTTTTTTGGATTAATAATGGTATAAAGCAACAGGGCAGTGTTACCCTCTGAGAGGAATTTTGCTAGGTTGACCGTGTTGTTCCTAACGGAGGTGGCTTATCGGAAATGAAAGTCAGAATTACGTAAATGTTTGAATAGTAACAAACAAAATTTTGCCTAGCTATACTGTTTATAGAATAAGGGAAACGGTCGCCAGCCTAATTAGGCAAGAGAAAGATTAACGTTCTCGTTTAAGAAAGTGGGTATAAGTAACTATAACGGACAAACACAACCTAGACTTAGCCACACGCGAGTGCAATGAACCCTGACACACACATATGTTTTAAGATTGAAGCTAACAGGTAGAGCAGCACAAACTATTTGCAAAATTATAACATATACCGAAACACACTATTATTTTCAGGACTTACACAAAGTGAATGGTCTTTATAACATTACTATTAATATGCACTTCTAATACACAAGAGAGACAAACACTTAGCAATCATGTAGTTTTCTACTATTGCAGTTTCCCACTTTTACTACAGCGAAACACAATGTTGACAAAATTGCAAGAAACTGACTCACCTTTTTAGAATTTACTACAGACAACAATGTGATCATTTAATTTATAAGCCTCAGTCTTAAGAACTTTTAATTTTGAAGTTGGCAACAGCACTTTAATAAGCAGTTTTAATAGGAATATTTTCAGCAAACAACATTTACTTTAACTCACTCTCTTGCCACATTAACTTTAACTTTCTTTTTACTATGTTGAAGTGCACCGACTCGTAGCTCGTCTCCGACTCGTAGCTCGTCCCCGACTCGTAGCTCGTCCCCGACTCGTAGCTTGTCCCCGACTCGTAGCTTGTCCCAGACTGACTATCAGTTTCACCTTTTCCACCTATGCCAACCACAATTTGCGCGCGCTACACAGTTCCGTTCCTGAGGGGAACCACTACACCATTTACATACAAACTAACTAAGAACCCTAAGTGAGGATCAGCAATTTAAATAACAGCAACCAAATGCATTAAATAAAACAAAACATTTACACATATTGACATCTCTACAAAAAATTATTCACACAAAATTACAATCATATACAGTAAGTTTTGTTCCCTCCAAATGGGACAAAGAATTTTAAATTACAGATACACTACTTTGCATAGAATCAAATCACGACATCAAAGTTTTAACAAAGAAAGGAGTATACAATTTTGTGTTATCTATTCAATCAAAAACATTTACAGGTTCTTAACGATGTAATATTAAATGAAACAAAAGCAAAATAAATCAGTAGAGCATAAGAGCTATGGTGTTACAGATCCTGTTCAAATTCTGACAAGACATTATCAGGATACCCCCATGTAATGGGGAACTGCCCAATAGACGTCACGAGAGGCGCCCACGCCAGTATGAAAGGAGTCGGGGAGCATTGTATTGCCCGACGCCAAGCAGCATCTACAAGCATCAACAGAATAAGTCAGTCAAGAGAGCTCAGTGACTTCGAACGTGGACTAATCACTGGATGATATCTGACCGAAAAATCCATTAGGGATATTACAGCCCTTCTAAAGCTGCCCCTGTCAACTATTGGTGACGCTACTGTTCAGTGGGGGCCGTGGTGGCCGTGCGGTTCTAGGCGCTGCAGTCTGGAACCGAGCGACCGCTACGGTCGCAGGTTCGAATCCTGCCTCGGGCATGGATGTGTGTGATGTCCTTAGGTTAGTTAGGTTTAAGTAGTTCACAGTTCTAGGGGACTGATGACCTCAGATGTTAAGTCCCATAGTGCTCAGAGCCATTTTGTACAGTGGGGAACAACCACTTCTAAACGAAGACCAGCCAGACCTCATGTACTGACGGATATGGACTATAGAGCACTTCGGAGAGTGCTTGTAAAAAAATTGCATGAAATCAGTGGAATGAATCGCTCATGAGTTCCAAAGTGCTACCAGGAGTCCAGGTAGCACTATGACTGTGGGGTTCAAACCGCATATTTCTGTAGTCAATGGAAAGCGACGCTTCAGATCAAGTAAAGAGCGACTCCGTTGGGTGACTGTAACGGATGATTTGAAGTGATGGGTCATATTGTTACCTGTAGGAATCAGATGGAAGGGTTTGGGTTTGGCAAATTCCTGGAGCATGTTGCCTACCATCATGTGTAGGTCTAGCAGTGAAGTACGAAGGATGAGATGTTACGATATGGAGTTGTTTTTCGGAGTCAGCGTGTGGTCCCCTCTTTTCCCTCAGGAAGAAATTTAACAGTACTGTGAACTGCGTACAATAGATCGTTGACGACGATAATCTCTATCAGTATGACTATACCCCCTTCCTAAGAAGGTGTGGTGTCTGTTCCTTCGGTGATACACTATATGTAAATTAAAGGTGGAGGAAACGAAAGGGAATGGACTGTAGATATCAACTGCCTCGGCACTTTACGTGGAATCAGAGGCGACGAGTAAAAATGCGTGCCCGGGATTTCCTGCTTACTAGGCTGTTACGCTAACCAATGCATCACTGGACACATTGTTTATCGCAACTACGTGGATTATCTTGGCACGCATCCCGGCCAGCCCACATTCCCACCTAACGCCACCTGTCCGCGGTTCCTGTAAATGTCCTCCATGTTCGCTACTGTGAGATTCCCTCAGGAGGTCGGACCTAATTCTGCATCTGCACTGAAGCAGGTGGATTGTTGTCCATCGAGGCGAATCAGTTATATGAACGCGTGGCATCTGATCTTTCGGACATGTCCAACAGAACAGATTCCACGCATTTATATAATGTGATCAACACAGCGGCCCAGTAAAAAGGAGATCCTGGGTTCGAATCCTGGACCGGCATACTTGTTCACTCGTCGCAGCTGACAGCGATATTACCTTCCCTTCCCTGCCCTTCTCTTTCCTGTCCTTGCTCTCTCCTCCACTTTTAATTTACATGTGATGTATCTGAGCCGTGCGTGCCTCGTGTTCGGGCCATCTCTCTCTTTTTACATTCTGTTTTTACTGTACTGCCACCTCGTTTTCTTAATTCAATTACTGGTGTTACTGAGTTGCTGCCTTGCCTGCCCGTGAGCGACAGCAGCAGCAGCACTTACCGATATATGCCCCGCCGAATTATCTTTACTGGACTGCTATTTCTTCCCGGAGGTCGTGTGTTGGGAGGGAGTTCGTATCTGGCAGTGAGCTGCAACGTGCAAGCAGTTAGTTCGGACCTGGGAGTGTTTGAGTTATCACGCGGCACAAGTTAAGTCGGGGCTCGGCAGCAGTGAGGTCCGGACCGCCATCAGTCGCCAACGATTGCCGACTCACATAACTGGACTGGCGACGACTTTGGTTGGTCGTCGGTTGGTCGTCTTGCCGGGCGACGTGTATTTGGCAGGGGATTCCTTATGAGATGGCTGTGTATGCCGGCTCGTGATTCGTCCCTGTTATTGTACAGTCACTGCCGTTAGCGTTGTCTAGTTCTTCGTGCAAGTGTTCGTGAAACTGTGTCTAGTTTGTGTGATTTTGACTGACAAGTTACACTCCTGGAAATGGAAAAAAGAACACATTGACACCGGTGTGTCAGACCCACCATACTTGCTCCGGACACTGCGAGAGGGCTGTACAAGCAATGATCACACGCACGGCACAGCGGACACACCAGGAACCGCGGTGTTGGCCGTCGAATGGCGCTAGCTGCGCAGCATTTCTGCACCGCCGCCGTCAGTGTCAGCCAGTTTGCCGTGGCATACGGAGCTCCATCGCAGTCTTTAACACTGGTAGCATGCCGCGACAGCGTGGACGTGAACCGTATGTGCAGTTGACGGACAGCGAGGGCGTATAGTGGGCATGCAGGAGGCCGGGTGGACGTACCGCCGAATTGCTCAACACGTGGGGCGTAAGGTCTCCACAGTACATCGATGTTGTCGCCAGTGGTCGGCGGAATGTGCACGTGCCCGTCGACCTGGGACCGGACCGCAGCGACGCACGGATGCACGCCAAGACCGTAGGATCCTACGCAGTGCCGTAGGGGACCGCACCGCCACTTCCCAGCAAATTAGGGACACTGTTGCTCCTGGGGTATCGGCGAGGACCATTCGCAACAGTCTCCATGAAGCTGGGCTACGGTCCCGCACACCGTTAGGCCGTCTTCCGCTCACGCCCCAACATCGTGCAGCCCGCCTCCAGTGGTGTCGCGACAGGTGTGAATGGAGGGACGAATGGAGACGTGTCGTCTTCAGCGATGAGAGTCGCTTCTGCCTTGGTGCCAATGATGGTCGTATGCGTGTTTGGCGCCGTGCAGGTGAGCGCCACAATCAGGACTGCATAGGACCGAGGCACACAGGGTCAACACCCGGCATCATGGTGTGGGGAGCGATCTCCTACACTGGCCGTACACCACTGGTGATCGTCGAGGGGACACTGAATAGTGCACGGTACATCCAAACCGTCATCGAACCCATCGTTCTACCATTCCTAGACCGGCAAGGGAACTTGCTGTTCCAACAGGACAATGCACGTCCGCATGTATCCCGTGCCACCCAACGTGCTCTAGAAGGTGTAAGTCAACTACCCTGGCCAGCAGGATCTCCGGATCTGTCCCTCATTGAGCATGTTTGGGACTGGATGAAGTGTCGTTTCACGCGGTCTGCTCGTCCAGCACGAACGCTGGTCCAACTGAGGCGCCAGGTGGAAATGGCATGGCAAGCCGTTCCACAGGACTACATCCAGCATCTGTACGATCGTCTCCATGGGAGAATAGCAGCCTGCATTGCTGCGAAAGGTGGATATACACTGTACTAGTGCCGACATTGTGCATGCTCTGTTGCCTGTGTCTATGTGCCTGTGGTTCTGTCAGTGTGATCATGTGATGTATCTGACCCCAGGAATGTGTCAATAAAGTTTCCCCTCCCTGGGACGATGAATTCACGGTGTTCTTATTTCAATTTCCAGGAGTGTATTTTAAATGTTGTCGGCATACTGGCTGTGAGGTGTCGGTCGGTTGGCGTGGAGCAGTGAGGAATTCTCGGCGGGGCGTAGTTTGGCCGGGGCCCGCTGGCGGTCTCTACGCGGTGTCGGAGAGTGTGGCGCTGTTCCCACTGCTAAACGGTTCGTGGCTCACCAACCCTGGAAACGGAGGTTGAGTTTTGATTTAACCTACTAGCAAGTCAAGACTGTTCACACTGTCGTTTGGAGCTCGTTGTCGGCTGTTGGGATAATCCCACGAGCAACAACGTGGCTTTTAAGTTGGAAAAAATTCTAGCCACCCTCCGGTGGAATTTCACTGTATTTGGTTACTTGAAGTGCACTAGCGGAATCTTCTGCCTTGTGGCAGAAGATTCCGTGCCCCGCCGTTGACGTAACACCGAACGAGGTGGCACAGTGCCTAGCACACTCGACTCGTATTCGGGGGGACGACGGTTCAATCCCGCGTCCGGCCATCCTGATTTAGGTTTTTCGTGATTTCCCTAAATCACTCCAGGCAAACGCCGGGATGGTTCCGTTGACAGGGCACGGTCGATTTCCTTCCCCGTGCTTCCCTAACCCGATGAGACCGATGACCACGCTGTCTGGTCTCCTCCCCCAAACAATACAATCCAATCCGTTGACGTAAATTTCAGGCAGTGTAGCGTGTCGCCACTATCAGTAATTGCAGACCGAGCGCCGCCACACGGCAGGTCTAGAGAGACTAGCACTCGCCCCAGTTGTACAGCCGACTTTGCTAGCGATGGTTCACTGACTACATACGCTCTCATTTTCCGAGACGATAGTTAGCATAGCCTTCAGCTACGTCATTTGCTACGACCTAGCAAGGCGCCATTACCAGTTACTATTGATGATGTAAAACATGAACCGTCAAGAGCGATATTCACCAATTATGGATCAAAGTTAAGTATTCCAGCAGCTACGTACGTTATTTCCTATTATAATTACCTTGTCCTGTTCCAGAACTCACGCCAGCCTGTGTGAGCTTAAAAGCGTGCCTTTCGGCTTCCTGTCATAGTGGATAACCTAAGGACATCACACACATCCATGCCCGAGGCAGGATTCGAACCTGCGACCGTAGCGGTCGTGCGGTTCCAGACTGAAGCGCCTAGACTCGCTGTCTGGTCTCCTCCCCCAAACAATCCAATCCAATCAGTTGACTTAAATTTCAGGCAGTGTAGCTTACTTATCGTGTTGTTGCTGTCTAGCACGGTGTGTAGTTTGACAGCTCTGTGTATCATTGGTTGTGGTCGCCAATATCTTCTATGTTTGTTCCGTTGAACTACCTGTTGTACCCTAGTCGGGTGAAGTGGAAGTTATCTTGTCGGTGGGGCCGCTGACTGTCGGTCGGTTGGGTTGTTGTCGGTTCGTGAATGGTTGGGCCGACTGCCTGTCTCACCTAAGCGAGCGTTAGTGTTTGAAGTACAGGCCGAGCCTCGAACATCTGGGCGCCCTTGTGTGTACTGCCTTATTTTTTCAAATTTGTTCTTGTTGTTGGTACTTGTATGGCTTCTAGCCGGTTTTGTGTTTTATATTATAGTTGTTTTACTCTTAAGGCCTTCAACCTAGTTTAAAGTACTGTTTCCCGTAACCCTTTTGGCATTAAATTTTTTTTTTTTAATTTTTAAGTTTACAGCCTTTAGCCGATTTGAATTTAACTTGTTTACTTCAGCCTAACTAAAGAACTGTTTTAAGATAAAGACTAGTAAATTTCTGATGAAGCTTGCGTTTTAACTTATTGCCCTTCAGCCGTTTTCAAATTAAAGTGGCTTTCAGACGGTAATTACGAGGGCAGTTCAATAAGTAATGCAACACTTTTTTATCTCGGCCAATTTTGGTTGAAAAAACCGGAAATTTCTTGTGGAATATTTTCAAACATTCCCGCTTCGTCTCCTATAGTTTCATTGACTTTCGACAGGTGGCAGCGCTGTACGGAGCTGTTAAAATGGCGTCTGTAACGGATGTGCAAACAACGGGCAGTGATCGAGTTTCTTTTGGCGGAAAACCAGAGCATCTCAGATATTCATAGGCGCTTGAAGAATGTCTACAGTGATCTGGCAGTGGACAAAAGCACGGTGAGTCGTTGGGCAAAGCGTGTGTCATCATCGCCGCAAGGTCAAGCAAGACTGTCTGATCTCCCGCGTGCGGGCCGGCCGTGCACAGCTGTGACTCCTGCAATGGCGGAGCGTGCGAACACACTCGTTCGAGATGATCGACGGATCACCATCAAACAACTCAGTGCTCAACTTGACATCTCTGTTGGTAGTGCTGTCACAATTGTTCACCAGTTGGGATATTCAAAGGTTTGTTCCCGCTGGGTCCCTCGTTGTCTAACCGAACACCATAAAGAGCAAAGGAGAACCATCTGTGCGGAATTGCTTGCTCGTCATGTGGCTGAGGGTGACAATTTCTTGTCAAAGATTGTTACAGGCGATGAAACATGGGTTCATCACTTCGAACCTGAAACAAAACGGCAATCAATGGAGTGGCGCCACACCCACTCCCCTACCAAGAAAAAGTTTAAAGCCATACCCTCAGCCAGTAAAGTCATGGTTACAGTCTTCTGGGACGCTGAAGGGGTTATTCTGTTTGGCGTCCTTCCCCATGGTCAAACGATCAACTCTGAAGTGTATTGTGCTACTCTTCAGAAATTGAAGAAACGACTTCAGCGTGTTCGTAGGCACAAAAATCTGAACGAACTTCTCCTTCTTCATGACAACGCAAGACCTCACACAAGTCTTCGCACCCGAGAGGAGCTCACAAAACTTCAGTGGACTGTTCTTCCTCATGCACCCTACAGCCCCGATCTCGCACCGTCGGATTTCCATATGTTTGGCCCAATGAAGGACGCAATCCGTGGGAGGCACTACGCGGATGATGAAGAAGTTATTGATGCAGTATGACGTTGGCTCCAACATCGACCAGTGGAATGGTACCGTGCAGGCATACAGGCCCTCATTTCAAGGTGGCGTAAGGCCGTAGCATTGAATGGAGATTACGTTGAAAAATAGTGTTGTGTAGCTAAACGATTGGGGAATAACCTGGTGTATTTCAATGCTGAATAAAACAACCCCTGTAAAAAAAAAAAAAAGTGTTGCATTACTTATTGAACTGCCCTCGTAAGTCCCAAAGATTAAGGCTGTGTGTTTAAAAAATGTTTTGGGTCCTCGTAATGTTTGATTTAATAATAAATTTGTATGTTCGAGTGTAACTGACAGCCGCTTATTTTGACACCTTTCCAAAATTTATTCGATCTGTCCTGTCCTGCAGGTTAAGCAGGACATTTCAGTATCACACTTCCGGCTTCCGCTCACCGGACAAAACATTAGACACTCCAGTGCACATTCACAATTCGATCGTTAAGCGATAGATGGAGCAGCGATCGAGTCACGTGCTCAACCGCGCACATACTGCCTCTATATGAGCGTAAGGCAGTGGCGAGCAGTGAGACACTATTTCAACGTAACATTGTACTTAAGCAATGGTAAATGTAAGGATATGACAGAGTGGTAAAAAGGGTGATGGTGTTTGGCCGTGCCCATGACCATACGGTGTGTGAATTTGTTGGAGTTGTTGGTGTTCCGTGGCGGACTGTTGAACGTGTCTGCAATCAGTGGCATAACACACAATGCCACGAAACACGTCAGAATTGTGGGTGGAAAAAGATCCTGACAGAGGGACCGGAGTAGCGTTTCACGGCTTTTAAGCCAAAATCTATTCCAAACTCTACAGGAATTGCTGCAGCCAGTGAATGAGGGTCCATCCCAATCTGTTAGCGAGTGAAAATTGCAAGGGAACGGCATGCAATGAACATTTGTAGTCTGTTACCTCGTAAGACGCTATTACTCACACAGGGACACAAAGAGGACAACAGCATAATTCATCGTGCTGGATCGGCCGCCGTGACCGATCGGTTCTAGGCGCTTCAGTCTGGAAACGCGCTGCTGCTACGGTCGCAGTTTCGAATTCTGCCTCGGGCATGGATGTGTGTGATGTCCTTAGGTTAGACAGGTTTAAGTAGTTCTAAGTCTAGTGGACTGATAACCTCAGATGTTAAGTCCCATAGTGCTCAGAGCCATTTGAACCATCGTGCTGGAAGAGTATGTAACTGGTTACACTTACATTACATCGACGTGAATCTCAGAGAAAATCTGCGGGATATATTGCAACTGCAGGTAAAACGCCGACATCTGTACCCCCCCAGTTTGGTGGAACACCGTGATCAAATCCTCAGGAAGCGGCTTAACGTGGATGCGACGAACCTGCAGAACCTTCTGGACTCACTTCCTAACCGAATCCAGGCGGTTATCAGTCCAAGGGTGGAACTGGTGGTATTAAATAGTGCTTATAATGATTTCTCTGGGGGTGATTAGTTTTTCGTCTTTGGAGATTATGAATGCTCCAGTTTTCATCGATCTATGCTACTTGAAAATGACACATCATGCTAAAGTTACTTGGTCTTAAAGTTGTGTATTTTCAACAAGGACTGCTAGTTTATATGTTAGTATTTTAAAATATGTTTTATTCCCCGTGTTTAGCAGAGAGATGCCACTGTAGTTTGCACAATTGATTCCATCTGCTTTCTCGTGAATTCCATACTACTTTTCAATAGTATGGAATTTTCATTTCTGCCCCGCATGTGTTAACATAGTTGAGAAATCTGGGTTTCAGTGGGAAAAATGCATATTGAAGCAGGTGTGAGTTAATGTCACCTCTTCCCAGTGTCTTCCTAGTTTTCACTTTACACATTGATCCTATAATTCCTTCGCTTTTGTTCTGTCTTAATTGTCTCTTCCTCTTCTTTTTGGCCGGCCGCGGTGGTCTAGCGGTTCTAGGCGCTCAGTCCGGAACCGCGCGACTGCTACGGTCGCAGGTTCGAATCCTGCCTCGGGCATGGATGTGTGTAATGTCCTTAGGTTAGTTAGGTTTAAGTAGTTCTAAGTTCTAGGGGACTGATGACCACAGATGTTAAGTCCCATAGTGCTCAGAGCCTCTTCTTTTTAAATATCACTTTCGTCCAGATTTTTATTTACATTGTCTTCTGTTATCCAAAGTTTCTAACAGAAGTCCACCCATTGTATTGTATTTACCACTTCTATTCTTATATTATTTTTATATTTTTATAGAATTCGTTCATCATCTTATTGCGAAATTCCTGTCTATTATTTTCCAATTCCGAAATAAACGTATCGCAACTTTCTTGATTAATTTTCCGACATAGATCTTTAACTTCTTTAGATAGTAATTTATATTCCTCAGATTCCCATCCATCTCAAACAACTATTAAAATTCTTACACTGAAATGTAAGAAATCAAAAAATGTTGGTGTGTTAAAAAGAAGGAAGACTATGGTTGCCGTGTGCCAAGCCGTACTTCCTCTGAAAATCGAGCCATATTTGTCAGTTGCCAATCCAAAATACCTGTTGACGATGTAGCCATTTCTTCTTCAACAACAGAGTGACTTTCACAGTACACTTTACAGCATCTGATCCCAAAAATGGAGTTGTGTAAGAAAAGGAATATTGACAGACTCTGTTCCTTGAATTTAATTTTGCAATAGTCGTGTAAAAATTTTGTATAAAAATTATTGTTGTGTACGTTTCCACTGCATAAAGCATTACTGCGACATTTCTGAACCTGAACTGCCACAAACAAAACGTAGTGCGTTTGAAACTAAAACTTACTTATCGTCACTTGCAACTACTCAGTTCCCGTGTGGTACCTAGAATGTTAATAAAAATTATTTATTTTCTATTTTAGTCTCATTATTTTCTGCAGTGATGAGAGCAGCAGAGTAATTCTGTAGTATCAGAATAACTTCTCCATTTTTTGTATACCAATATGTTATTCCGTAGAATCTTCCTCTTCTTTCTTTCAGAATACTTGGTTTTTCCCCGTCCTTCGCAGAACACGTCCTAGTATGACATTTACTTATGCCGAAATTCGGTACAGACAAACAAGTTGGTCAACGAACAACTTTGCTGCAAACTGACTGCTCTCTTTAGGCGCTTTTTACACTGAAGGATATGATGAGAAATGACACTAGGAGTGGTTGCAATCACCAAGATTTTGAAATATTTTTTCGCTGAATCATTTCAACGCACTCCCTCACTGTGTAGCGATGTGGCAATTCACTGTCACGTCATGTTTATTCTTGCGAAACATGTTGTGTTTATTCCGTTCTCATTACTTCTGTTTACTTGCCGCGTAGCGCGCGAAATTGATTTTCAGCCGTTTGACGCCAAATATGGGCGACAACAGAAAGAGCGAACAGCTTATTCATTTACTCGGTCAGATCCGTAGTAAATCCTTTGTGCAAGTGACGCCTGCCTCAAAATCCCGGCGACCAGTACGGAAATGGAAAACACAGATGTGGACGATACTGAGCTGATGAAAAAGGGCTGGAGCCGGCAGCGAGTGTTATTAACCGTCTGGATGTGTTCGTTGTCCGTGTGTCGAGCCGATACTTCGCACCGACCGAGGCGCCACAGGCATTAAGGTGGTGGACACGTATTCCAGGGGGTCAGGTTTCACACTTGAGGTCGGCCAAACCGATTAAAGTGCTGTGTGCTGTTATTTGATCACGCAATTGTGAATTATTGATTGTTTCATCCTCAAATCCAAGATCAGTTAAACACATGGATTATTCAAATGCACCGGTGTCCAAAATTAAAGTAACAAATTACTATCTTCCCGTCCTGTACCTACTTCACCATATAATAATTACAATTCTATGGTATAAATGGAACAGCATATAAGTGGTTTAAGTCATATCTACAGACCAGGAAGCAAAAAAGTCTCTTTATATGCTTCAAGAGATTCAAAGGAGTTTGCCACATCATCTAACAGGGGTGAAATTACATTAGGTGTTCCACAAGGTTGGATCATAGGTCCCCTCCTGTTCTTGATATACACTCCTGGAAATGGAAAAAAGAACACATTGACACCGGTGTGTCAGACCCACCATACTTGCTCCGGACACTGCGAGAGGGCTGTACAAGCAATGATCACACGCACGGCACAGCGGACACACCAGGAACCGCGGTGTTGGCCGTCGAATGGCGCTAGCTGCGCAGCATTTGTGCACCGCCGCCGACAGTGTCAGCCAGTTTGCCGTGGCATACGGAGCTCCATCGCAGTCTTTAACACTGGTAGCATGCCGCGACAGCGTGGACGTGAACCGTATGTGCAGTTGACGGACTTTGAGCGAGGGCGTATAATGGGCATGCGGGAGGCCGGGTGGACGTACCGCCGAATTGCTCAACACGTGAGGCGTGAGGTCTCCACAGTACATCGATGTTGTCGCCAGTGGTCGGCGGAAGGTGCACGTGCCCGTCGACCTGGGACCGGACCGCAGCGACGCACGGATGCACGCCAAGACCGTAGGATCCTACGCAGTGCCGTAGGGGACCGCACCGCCACTTCCCAGCAAATTAGGGACACTGTTGCTCCTGGGGTATCGGCGAGGACCATTCGCAACCGTCTCCATGAAGCTGGGCTGCGGTCCCGCACACCGTTAGGCCGTCTTCCGCTCACGCCCCAACATCGTGCAGCCCGCCTCCAGTGGTGTCGCGACAGGCGTGAATGGAGGGACGAATGGAGACGTGTCGTCTTCAGCGATGAGAGTCGCTTCTGCCTTGGTGCCAATGATGGTCGTATGCGTGTTTGGCGCCGTGCAGGTGAGCGCCACAATCAGGACTGCATACGACCGAGGCACACAGGGCCAACACCCGGCATCATGGTGTGGGGAGCGATCTCCTACACTGGCCGTACACCACTGGTGATCGTCGAGGGGACACTGAATAGTGCACGGTACATCCAAACCGTCATCGAACCCATCGTTCTACCATTCCTAGACCAGCAAGGGAACTTGCTGTTCCAACAGGACAATGCACGTCCGCATGTATCCCGTGCCACCCAACGTGCTCTAGAAGGTGTAAGTCAACTACCCTGGCCAGCAAGATCTCCGGATCTGTCCCGCATTGAGCATGTTTGGGACTGGATGAAGCGTCGTCTCACGCGGTCTGCGCGTCCAGCACGAACGCTGGTCCAACTGAGGCGCCAGGTGGAAATGGCATGGCAAGCCGTTCCACAGGACTACATCCAGCATCTCTACGATCGTCTCCATGGGAGAATAGCAGCCTGCATTGCTGCGAAAGGTGGATATACACTGTACTAGTGCCGACATTGTGCATGCTCTGTTGCCTGTGTCTATGTGCCTGTGGTTCTGTCAGTGTGATCATGTGATGTATCTGACCCCAGGAATGTGTCAATAAAGTTTCCCCTTCCTGGGACAATGAATTCACGGTGTTCTTATTTCAATTTCCAGGAGTGTATGTGAATGACCTCCCTTCTTATGTGAAACAAGATGCTGAACTGACACTGTTTGCTGATGATACAAGCATAATTATTAACCCGGTAAAAGAAAGTCCGATAAAAAATGATACAAATAAGGTCTTTGGAAAAGTTAATAATTGGTTTTCTGTAAATGGGCTTGTTCTGAACTTTGAATAAACACAGTACTTCCAATTTTTTGCTGCAAAAAGTATAATTCCTTCAATAAACGTACCACACCAAAAGAAGTCAGTAGCCAGGCTAGAGCATACTAAGTTCTTGGGTGAATAAATAAATGAGAATATTAATTGGAAAATTCATATTTTGGATCTTCTAAAGCGACTAGGTTCCGCAACTTTTGCAACCAGAATAATTGCCAATTTTGAGGATGTAAAAATTAGTAAGCTAACATACTTTACATACTTCCATTCTCTGATCTCGTATGGAATAATATTTTGGGGCAACTCAACACTTAGGCAAAAGGTACTCAATGCTAAAAAGAAAGTAGTTAGAATAATGTGTGGGGTTCACAGCCGCACAACTTGTAGGCATGTGTTTAAAAGTTTAGGAATTCTTACAACTGCTTCACAGTACATTTACTCAGTAATGAAATTTTTTCTCAACAACATGGCCCAGTTTAAAATCAACAGTGACATTCATGATTACAATACCAGAAAAAAGAAAGACCTACACTATCGTTTACTTAACCTATCTTTGGCACAGAAAGGGATACAAAATGCTGCTATAAAACTTTTTGATAAATTACCAGATGAAATAAAATGTCTGACAGACAGCAGTAATAGTTTCAAAAACAAATTGAAATCATACCTCCTTGACAACTCCTTCTATACCACAAATGAATTCTTGAATATGAGTAAATAAATCTGGAGATATAATATATGCATTTTGTTCCATTTAAGGGAACGGAATAGATAACAGAAATACACTGCTGGAAATGGAAAAAAGAACACATTGACACCGGTGTGTCAGACCCACCATACTTGTTCCGGACACTGCGAGAGGGCTGTACAAGCAATGATCACACGCACGGCACAGCGGACACACCAGGAACCGCGGTGTTGGCCGTCGAATGGCGCTAGCTGCGCAGCATTTGTGCACCGCCGCCGTCAGTGTCAGCCAGTTTGCCGTGGCATACGGAGCTCCATCGCAGTCTTCAACACTGGTAGCATGCCGCGACAGCGTGGACGTGAACCGTATGTGCAGTTGACGGACTTTGAGCGAGGGCGTATAGTGGGCATGCGGGAGGCCGGGTGGACGTACCGCCGAATTGCTCAACACGTGGGGCGTGAGGTCTCCATAGTGCATCGATGTTGTCGCCAGTGGTCGGCGGAAGGTGCACGTGCTCGTCGACCTGGGACCGGACCGCAGCGACGCACGGATGCACGCCAAGACCGTAGGATCCTACGCAGTGCCGTAGGGGACCGCACCGCCACTTCCCAGCAAATTAGGGACACTGTTGCTCCTGGGGTATCGGCGAGGACCATTCGCAACCGTCTCCATGAAGCTGGGCTACGGTCCCGCACACCGTTAGGCCGTCTTCCGCTCACGCCCCAACATCGTGCAGCCCGCCTCCAGTGGTGTCGCGACAGGCGTGAATGGAGGGTCGAATGGAGACGTGTCGTCTTCAGCGATGAGTGTCGCTTCTGCCTTGGTGCCAATGATGGTCGTATGCGTGTTTGGTGCCGTGCAGGTGAGCGCCACAATCAGGACTGCATACGACCGAGGCACACAGGGCCAACACCCAGCATCATGGTGTGGGGAGCGATCTCCTACACTGGCCGTACACCATTGGTGATCGTCGAGGGGACACTGAATAGTGCACGGTACATCCAAACCGTCATCGAACCCATCGTTCTACCATTCCTAGACCGGCAAGGGAACTTGCTGTTCCAACAGGACAATGCACGTCCGCATGTATCCCGTGCCACCCAACGTGCTCTAGAAGGTGTAAGTCAACTACCCTGGCCAGCAAGTTCTCCGGATCTGTCCCCCATTGAGCATGTTTGGGACTGGATGAAGCGTCGTCTCACGCGGTCTGCACGTCCAGCACGAACGCTGGTCCAATTGAGGCGCCAGGTGGAAATGGCATGGCAAGCCGTTCCACAGGACTACATCCAGCATCTCTACGATCGTCTCCATGGGAGAATAGCAGCCTGCATTGCTGCGAAAGGTGGATATACACTGTACTAGTGCCGACATTGTGCATGCTATGTTGCCTGTGTCTATGTGCCTGTGGTTCTGTCAGTGTGATCATGTGATGTATCTGACCCCAGGAATGTGTCAATAAAGTTTCCACTTCCTGGGACAATGAATTCACGGTGTTCTTATTTCAATTTCGAGGAGTGTATTTAGGTATAACGCTATAATGTAGAAAAAAACCTTGTTTCCTGTGCGCATTTCTTGTGCATTTGACACGTTCCACATCATAACTGTTTTTCCGTGCTATTGATCAATGGAACACGTAACTAACTAACTAACTAACTAACTGTCAACAGAGGTCGTTACAGTCGTGCTCTACACGGAAGATGGCGTTCCGATGAAATGTTAACATCCCCATAAATGACGTCAGGAGACCTATCAAGCGGTGTAGTGTTTCCAGGGTAGTCCCACATCCACAATCGCTGTGGACACAGTCACAGACGGTGCAGAATAGCACAGACTCTCCGCCGTGGACGGCCATAAGAAGAACGGAACTGGAGTGGCTCGATGGCGTAACGTGAATCGTTCTGTTATTTCTCGGGTGAGGCGACAGGTTATTCTGTTGTTTCTCGGGTGAGGCGACAGGTTATAGAGACCGAAACTGTATCCTGGAGACCAGGAGAGGACGTGTGACATCAGAAAGTGTGGGCAGTTATTTGGCAAGACGGTACCGCCTTACTACTCCACTGCAACCAGCATGTGACGTCGCAGCATCTCCTGGACGTGTTGTGTCGAGGCAAACTGCGTATAAAAAGCTTTAGAAGAGTGGCCTTTATTGTTGGAGACCTGCCGTCTGTTTACCTCTGGCGTGTCTTCACAGAAGGAAACGTCTAGAGACGAGGCGTCAACATGTCACCTGGATGGTCGAAAAGTCGGCCAAGGTTCTTTTCGCAGATGAGTCCTGATTTGGTCTGGATAGTGATTATCGACTGATTCGCATCTGGAGGGCACGTGGAACACTATTTCGGGACCCAAGCATCGTGGAAAGAGACCGATATCCAGGAGGATCCCTAATGATGTGCTCAGGAGTTATGTTGAGCGCTCGAATAGCTGTTCATGAAATTGTGTGGGTGAATCAACCGTCAATCAGCTCGTTTTGTATTATCACGTAATAGGGGAGAGAGTGTGGCAGATATGATACGCGAGTTGGAATGGAAGTCATTAAAGCAGGGGCGGGCAAACGTTGCACGCGGCTCATGAGCACACAGCGCTGCACGTGTGCTGCTCGCGTGCAGGCGTCGAACGGGACAGTGCCGACAGCCTGCAGGTTGCGGCAGTGTAGTACCAGGCTAAGCTGCGGACGTTGAAGCGAAGCGACCACTATGTAGTGAACGTTGTATTTCAATAACCGGAAAATGCAGAGCGAATCGAGGAAACGGAGAATTGGAGATTTGCTATCTTTTAAAAAGGAATGGGAGAATCATTTGTTGTCTGTGGAAAAACGTGAAAATTGGAAATGTATAATATGTGACAGTATTCTCGCTGGTGAGTGGAAGTTAAATATTGAACGCCATTATAATAAATTTCAGTATGTTGCCGTTCTTAGTGCAATAAAAGAGGAATTTCTCAAGCGATTTGGGGATATATCTTACTTGTCCCAAGGTTTTGAATATTTCTCGAGAGAATCTGGTTTCTGTAGATGATATTCATCTCAGTTTGTAAATGGAATTAATAGATCTACAGTGTAATTCTCGTCTCAGAGACAAGTCCCTTTTGGCAAGGCGTGTAATAGATCTTTATCACAACTTTCCACAGCAAGAGTTTCCTCGTCTCCATCGTGAAGCCATGAAGATAGTCAATGTTGGGCACGACATACTTTTGTGAGAGATTTTTTCTGTTATGAAAATTAATAAGTCTCGGTTAAGAGCAAACATCAGTAAAATTTACGTAACTGTTTGCGTTTGTCTGTATGTAGAAATTTTGTTCCAGACATTAAACGTATTGTAAACTCCACCTGTGATAATTAAACAAAACGTATCGTAGGTAATAGGTACTCTTTCACACCATGATTACTTTCAAACACTCCTACTAACCTTATTCCTTCATTTAATAAAGCAGGCCAGGAAACAATACGCATTACAGGGGAAGAAGCGGAGAGACGGTATGGTGGGGAGGGGTGAGAAGCGGGTGGCCAGCTTGCCCCTGTGTGCACGCAGAACACCTGTTAACTGCCCACGTGCATGCGCACCGCACACGTGCAGAATTCCTGCCCGCCCCTGCATTAAAGCAAAGACGTTTTTCGTCGAGGCGAGATCTATTTACGAAATTTCCGACACCAACTTTCTCTTCCGAATGCGAAAATATTTTGTTGAGCCCAACCTACATAGGAAGGAATGATCATCAAAATAAAATAAGAGAAGTCAGAGCTCGAACAGAAAGTTTTAGGTGTTTGTTTTTCCCGCGCGCTGTTCGGGAGTGGAATGGTAGAGAGATAGTATGATTGTGGTTCGATGAACCCTCTGCCAAGCACTTAAATGTGAATTGCAGAGTAATCATGTAGATGTAGATGTAGATGTAGATGTAGATGTAGATGAGGGGCTCTTGGGATGTCATGCGCGGTTGTTTCGACGTGCTGTGGGGCCAGACTTCTTATTGATGGACGATAACGCTCGACGTAATAGAACACGAGTGGTTGACTTTTTTTGGAAACGGAAGGTGTTGCACGCATAACTTGGCCTGCTCGCTCTCCCGATTTGAATCCCACACAGCATGTGTGGGATGCACTACAGAGACGAGTTGCATCGCGTCAGCATCCACCAACCATTCTCTAAGACTAGTGAGCAGCTCTACAGCAAGAACAGGCGTTATTGCCTCAACATGAGACTGATGACATCGTTCATAGTATGTCGCGGCGTTGTCAGGCCTGTATTGCGGCCAGTGATGGTCACGCGCTACACAGAGCACATTAACAATTTGTCAGTGTGTGTGTACAAATCCGTTAATTTGAAAAAAGGAAACGAAGAACATTTTTGTCTACCGTTACGCATGTTGCAGTGATTACGTTCTGTATTCCTTACATTGTTTCTACTTTACTTCACCTTTTGTACTGTTTTGTGGCAAAATAAAAGCAACTTTGCATAATTTCCGTCTGTTCCTTTTAGTCTGGACACCAGTGAATGAGAATGTTGCCAGAGATGTCTTCAGCAAACTGCAATATTTCGACAGGTGAACGACGCATCATTTTCCGATCACAAATGAAATGAGAGCTTACTGGGTAGGGAAATGTAAACCTTCGGTGGGCGGAGCTATGCCAACCGGAACCAAAATACGAGTACACCGTAGGTAGAACGGCAACAAAAACACGTAAGCAACTACAGTCACCAGACAGCCAAGAATGACCAACTTCAGTCGTTATCTATAGCGGAATATTAGTTAACCAAAGGTAAGCAAGCAGCACTGATTCTGTCCATCTGCTGCTTGACCAGAGGGGGAGAGAGAAAGAGTGACAGAGAGCGAGAGCGAGAGAGAGAGAGAGAGAACAAGATTTGAAGCCAGTCTTTTTGTGGAAAATTTCAAAGAATGTGCTGTGGAGCCAGCGGTTTGGAACCTGCGTACCTTTTACATGCGTAGATGACACTTTCGTTATTTACCTTGTAACAGTGAAAATTTTCACTATCTTTTGGTACGCCTCATTTCAGTGTGTATTTTGTAGCTGCTGAGCAGTTTCGCAGGTATGTCCACTTAACTGTTTAAAATTGTATTATTTTAGATTCACTGAATCAGTCTTCAATCTAGTTGTTTTCTTTATATGGGGCTTTTGAAATAAAAGTGTAATGTGTTCCGCTCAATTATTCCATACCATTGTTGTGACAGAGCATGGTTCAGGTGAGTATGATACATTCCTTCAAACACATTACAGTTTTGTTTCAAAACCCCCTATAAAAAGAACCTAAAATAATACAATTTTAAACAGTGAAACGGCTATATCTCCACGACTTCCTTATCAATTACAAAATACTACTGCTATAACTTATGATAAGTATAAAAATAAAACGAATTTACAAGACCGCAGTATCCATACATAGAAAAATATTCCGTGACATGATATTAAGGTTCAATAAAGCAAAAGAAATGGTTTATTTTTACATAGAGAATAACCATCCACATTTATGAACGTACCTAATAGAACTTTTTGTAACTTAACCCAAAACTGAGCTCCGGTTAAATATGAGCAACCAACAAGACTGGAACCACCATATTTCATAAACTTAAGACAACCAACCTCCCTTAGGCCAACCACACAAGTTGTTTCCTGAATTACGAGAAGAGCATTTCTGTATAACGAATAATCCGCTCAGCACTTCTGGACATGAAAACGGGGTGTACCAGGCTTTACAACCCTGAACAGGCGACCATTAGCATAATAGATCACCTGATGGTAAGTGGTGCCGTTGACAACACAAAAACAAACATGTGCCGCCAGGTCTCCAGCAGGGTAGACTCCATCGACAGTCGCTGCAGGTTCAAAGATTGTGGCGGAAGAGAATTACTGTTGCCAACCCGCAGCATGCCGCAGGCAGATCCGTTTAATGGGGGGGTCACAGTCGCTCTGCCCACAGCACCAGTCACAGTGCAACCCAACCGCGCTAGCAGCAAAGGTACACGTGGGAGTTAGAGTGTACCACAGCAGACGTCTTCTGAGTAAGAACACATACCAGTAATGCTGTTCCACTACCACCTGCCTTGCCATTTACTCAACCCCAATATAGCCCTCCACTTAATCCTTGAACAGCATGTTCTTTCCTTCGCATTCCACATTTGCCTATATGCATTGTTTACAAAAATTTGCGGCTCCTCCTTAAATTTCTAGAACAATTCCAGGAATATCATAGATGTGATCATCAAAACGTTTTCGTATCCACTCTCATCATGAAATCTGGGGCTGCTTCCAAGCCTTTACCAATATACGCCCTCTTCTTAAGCCCCACAAACTCCACATCGTTTCCCTACGTAGCATGAACCAACTCACGCCGCGTGACCCACAAATAACAACAGGAATGTCATCTTCCTACAAGCTGATGTCAGCCGATCCTCTCCTGTCTGTAAATCAAGCAGTGTTACCTACTCCTCAACCTTACACATCACACTTCCCATTTCTAATCCATGTATAACATACAGAACACTCACATACAACTTCAAATTTCCCACAAAATGCACTCCACGCACCTGCGACCAGTTTACTACATTTCCCACGTATCTATCCATCCACCACCCATTTACTACTGCTGGGCGCAGCGGATGCTACAATGTACCATACTGTGAATATCATAATAAAATTCAAAACATTTTATGTGTTTTAATCCTCCATTTTACATCCTTTTCAGGTTGTAAACACTACGGTACATTTTGAACATCTCATTGTAGGAGGACGTATGGGCAGGCCGATTTCGCACCCCGTGTAATGGAGAAACTATCATTAAAAAAATGGTTGAAATGGCTCTGAGTACTATGGGACTTAACATCTGAGGTCATCAGTCCCCTTGAACTTAAAACTACTTAAAACTAACTAACCTAAGGACATCACACACATCCAGGCAGGATTCGAACCTGCGACCGTAGCGGTCGCGCGGTTCCAGACTGAAGCGCCTAGAACCACTCGGCCACACCGGCCGGCAAACTATCATTAAACCAAAGAGAGATTACTTATTTTGAACACTGATATTGTTGTTCAAATATTATTCCGTGCTATGTTATAATGCTCAATATTATACGTATATCACAGATTAGCCATGTAGCTATCAAGTTCCACCATGAAGTGTATTTTAATGCTTTCACTACGTGTACATGATTATTTTTAGGCTTCCTAAGTGCACTGGCGCACGCTGGCGTCAGCATACCATGCAGCATAGAGGTTACGAGAGATCGATCGAGGCCAATGCGACGACTCGCTGGAAACGCTCCGCTAACGCCCTCTCAGCTACCAGTATTTAGGATCGCGGCCGAGGACCGGAGGGCCAGCGAGTTTAGCCAGTTAGTTCGAGCCTGTTACGCCAATTAGTTCGCGTCCGTACGCCGTGCAGTTATAGCGTGTCACCGAGGTGGAACTGTAGACTTAGCCTCTGGCACAGTGACAGGTAGCACATAGCAATCTTATAGTGAACATAGCGAATTTCTACTTCAATAGCGTTGAGGCTTTGTGCACTATATAGAAAAAAGCTTGTACCACTGCACATCGAAACCTAAGCTAAGTAGCTCTTTGTTTATGATTAAAGAACCCAGTTATTAATTGCGTGCAGTTTGCGTTGCATACCGGCCACCAACCAACATCGTCTCCTTGCTTCCCCTGGCATAGATCTACAGTGACAACGGGACGACATAAAAGCGGCTAAGGGAGTACCGCAGTAGCAATGACCAAACACGTTTGTGTAATTTTATACTCAGGTATGACAATTTTTAATAACCATTGTACAAGACAACCTTCAAAGACAGAGGTCATTGACGGGTAATGTAGCATCACCAATGAATTTCAGCGCTATGGGGTAAAAAAGCAGCGGTGCCATGACTATTACAAAATGTCTTTGGAAGTCAGCGAGAGCAGAGCTGATCAAAACACTGTCAAGTCTCTGTAAGTGCATCTGTATATAGCATAGTTGTGGGATCTCAGCTGTTCAGCACAAAATTGAAACCTGGAAGTCAAGGGAACGCAGGATTCGGTTACGACTGTGGATGGGTCCGCAATCAGTTACTATTGGTTGCCTTTTACATTTGCACACAATTTATTTCAAGCCAGTAATTCCAGACTCAACAATAAATACAAATACCACACGTTATTAATGAAGGAATAAGCAACTGTGTAAATAATAGTGTTTTCAGTGAGTTACAATTTAGCAAATCTCCATTGAATACAGATACAGCAGATAATGCTTTAAAAGCGAGCCACTGTGATCTGGGCAGAAGGCCTTACAATCCATAAATTAAGAATTGTTTAGAACTCGCTGCAACTTACAAATTACAGGTATTGAAATATTAAAGGCAAGTCACAACAAACACAGCAGAAGACATGAGACGCCAGGAATAGCAGTAAATAAGGTTTTAAAGGCTTACTGCGTAAATACAAATACCAAATTAGAATTTTAAGGCAAATGACCACAATCACTGCTGAAGGTCTTACACGCCAAGAACGGCAATAATATAAAAAATTTAGAAACCTGCCGTAAAACAGCAAATACAATAGCAAAGGTTAATTAAAAAACAAGCTACTGATCACGAAACGGGTGAAACGAGATGATGGCAAACTTTGGAATACAACACTTAATATCCATTATACACTACACTGCTAGATTTATTTCAGAAGGCGACCAGAACTACTACTAGACATATATAGCCTATAATGTACGCATTTCAAGGAATTGTAATAAATAAAACAATAATAAAACAAAATTACCACTACACAAGTTCGCCGGCGGTAGTGGCCGAGCGGTTCTAGGCCCTACAGTCTGGAACCGCGCGACCGCTACGGTCGCAGCTTTGAATCCTGTCTCGGGCATGGATGTGTGTGATGTCCTGAGGTTAGTTAGGTTTAAGGGGCTCCGGAAAGGCTCAAAATCATGAAAAGTTCAATTTTTACTTTTTTGCGTTTTATGAATCTGCAGACTATTACCTTTTAATAGATATATAATTTATTCAATTCCGAAGACTACAACTATTTTTAAATTTTTTTTTTGAAATGTGTTCGACATGGGCGTGACCCACTGTGGCGCTGTTAAACTGCTGTCAAATGGTGTTATTATTAACGTCCGTGTTCATCACGTACGTTTTAGTGATGTGAGATAAAGTATGTGTGGTGGCTAACCTGTGATGGTTCAATATATATCGCTGGTGTGATTGTCGATTGTTTCATGTTTATTTACTCTGTCGTTATCTCGAAAATATTCGTAATTAATTCTGTTTCTTGAGTCTCTGTTTTGTTGAAGTATAATAATGAGTAAAAGTAAAGTTGCTGTTGCGACTTTCAATGGTGGCAACATTGTAAGGTGCAAGGTATTTAGAAATATGGGAATGAAGATAGGTTATAACTTGGTACGAGCGATGCTTGCTTTAGACAAGGAACGCCTTCGGGCTGCAGACAGGGCTGTAAAGAGTCTAGAAATACAAGCAAGAGTAAACAGGAGGAGGAACAAGAGGAAGCTGGAGGAGGAGTTTGCAGAGGATGAAGATAATCCATCCTATGGACCTGGAATGCACTAAAAAGTTAATCCAATCTTTGTCGCTCGATTCCCAAAACTTTTATTTTCTCATACTAATTACATGTTTTCTAAGGATCTTCCAAACATATTTGTTTCAAACTTTCAGTAAATGTTACACAGTATCTTCTGCATAATTTAACACAGCCTTTTTCCAAAAACTGTATATTTTTTAATATATAAAAAAAAATTGCAAAAAAATGTTGTGAATTTTCATTACAATTGAAAAAAAATCATCTTTAATAACTGAACTAAAATTTTGTAAAATCCCTGTGTTAAGTTGTAGCCCATATTCCAATAAATAATCTGTAAAAAGTTCAACTTCCTACCTCAAATACTTTGTGAGGAAAGATGTAATTTATAATCGTTATTTTAACATTGCAAGTACAGGGCGTTCCGGAGCCCCTTAAGTAGTTCTGAGTTATAGGGGACTGATCTCCTCAGAAGTTAAGCCCCATAGTGCTCAGAGCTATTTGAACCATTCGAACATAAATTCCTTAAAGGGTACTGAGGCGCATTATACCCACAGAAGGCGTGGACTGAAGGAGCGTTACGCTGAACTACTGGCCATCATACCTCCTTTTAAAACACACGTGTCTTACAAGAAACAAGGGGCCACACGGTTCTCCAGGATTCGACCTCTGAGAAGGTCCGGCAACACTTTCGCGAGCGATAAGAAGGCCAGACAAGAGTTACATACACTTCACAAGATGGTAACTCAGACTAGTGGCAGTCTAACGAATGACTAATGATAATCTTGCTGAAGCTACATGACGTCCGATGAACCAAATGCAACGATGGAACAATATGCCAAAGCCGGAACCGGCGGTCTGCACTATGTCCCCAGAATACTGTGTTCAGAGCGCCCAACATGAGAAAGGAACCACTACCACCAGAGTCGGAGAATCACCAACCGGCCTGCAATCAAGAAAGACGTCAAAACTACACTCCTTACCGGACAGCAGCGCCAAAGAAAGGAAAAGTACACTGCCGTTACACAGACTAACCCGCAGGGCAGGTAACTGGGGCGTTAGTGGTCACCAGGCAAGAAAAATACCGCTGGTGGAACTTAACAAATTGTAACAAGCCGAACGCACTAAGAAAGCTAATAAGATCCGACTTCCCCAAGCACTCCACTCGCTGCTCTTCGCCTCGACGATACTACGAGCAGCAACACGAACCCAAGTCACTGGAGAATCGTGAGATATCACAATGGTGGAGGTTTCTCTGTTTGGATTGAAATACACTCATCTTAAAGCTTGCTGGATCCGGTTTACGACGAGGCCGTGCAGCCTCGTGACCACAGCCCTCCCATCCTGCAGTCCATGCGTGCTGCCAGCGGCCCCGGCGTGTTCTCGCTCTGTGCGGACCTGGCTCCTCCTGAGTCCCCAACCCAACTGGCCCACTCACACGACCCGGAAAAACAACGACGTCGCCCCAAAGATAGAACAACAGTTACTACAAATCGATAACCGCCGCTGCTGCCACTAGCGGACAGGCAACGCTTGCGAAACCGAGTGGCGCCACTCAACACGAGAAGAAGACAAACAACCACAACCAAGCCAACTAAACGATACCGTCTGGCCTCCAACAGAGGGTGGAATGTGACAAACAGCACCAACACGAGCCGCAGCACGGCTCAAATACGTTAAATCGAAACACCTTTAACCATCTAAATCTCCAGTTTTATTGTATTTTTGCTACCAATTTCAACGTTGTACTACACCATTTTCAGGCCCCCCTGGCCGACGTGTAGGAGGCATCACAGCTCTTGTAATCTTCAAGTGTTGATGGAAGGGATCACTTTGATAAAAAGAAGTTTATGGAAACCAACGACTGTATAATGACTCCTGTTTCGATTGTACAAGAGGTGGGAATTTTTATACTCGTCGTCCAGTGGCTGAAACTGATAGCGAAAACTGAATAAGACTCGAAATTTAGACGGTTAAAGGTGTCTTGATGTGATATTTCAAAACACTGTTATGTTAGATGCCACAATACTATCAGCCTGTTGGCACATTATGGGCTAACCACCAATGGTCGTAGTACTGACAGTGCAGCAGAAGGGCAGACTGTTTCAATGTCAGGCCAGCACCCATACCTTCTGGCCACCGGCTTGAACTGGTATACATGGGTGGAAGTGGCTCAACAAGTACATACTGAGACCGTATAAATACCAATAATTTTTACTGAAAGGTGTTACAGTTTGGCATAACTGAAGTGCATGTCAGGCAGTGGGTCGTAATGATTTCATAAGCTGCCATTATGGGACTTGGGCTCCACCAATGGCGAGCCGATTTTTGGTTCTGACTTGGTGCCTTCCCACTGGTGGGGCACCTTTTGGCTAACTTTAGACACTGATGGACTCCTGCCTAGGTGGCATCCACTCCTGACTGAGGAAGTGGGGTCTCCCATATGACTGCACTTGTGCAGACTAAGTGATACTGTATGCCTTCACAATGCTGGGAGCTATCTTCCTCTACAAGAACCATGGCTTCCATGTCTGCATGCGCAGCCTGCCCTGAGCTGCAGTGTCGTGACAGGATGGTGGACGCACCATTGCTGGCATCACGTGTCAGCATTCCAGATCAGCCGCCAGCCAGCCACTGGCCACTTACTCTGTCAGCACCATTGACGTGGCTGTCAGCATGCTCCAAAGGCGCATTTCTTCTCCCACCCAAATCCGTCGCTGTAAATAACGTTTTCTTGAGCCAGCACCGGAAAACGCCGTGACGATAAACCACCTCCTCATCTCAACCCAGCCACTGTAGAGGCCACCCACCCCGGGCCACTATAGAAGAAAGGAAGTTCAGTGTGAGATTTTGGCGAGAAATGATAAAAATATGTTGTCAGTTTTTTTGTGGTGCAAAATAAACTCTCATTTACACTGACCGCCTGTCAAAATTCTGAATAACCTCCTACTACAACACAGATGGCTATGAGATATGCAGGAAGAGAATCAAAGAGGCTCTGGAAGGTACTGTAGCAGCACCACAGTTTAAGGTTGGAAAGTTAGTTTCGGTGCAAAATATCTGAGTGCACAAGTTACAGCCAGGAGCGGGCCGGTTGACAGTAAGTTACGCTGACCAGTAGTTACAAAGTAAAATGGAGGCCACAGGGCCATCGAACCGGTTTCCATGGCGCAAGTTACAGTCAGAAGGGGCCGACTGGTGCAACCTAGATGTTATGAGTGTGTGACTCGGAGTGGCGCGTTAGCAAAACAGAGGTGCACAGCCACATATAAATACACTCCTGGAACTTGAAATAAGAACACCGTGAATTCATTGTCCCAGGAAGGGGAAACTTTATTGACACATTCCTGGGGTCAGATACATCACATGATCACACTGACAGCACCACAGGCACATAGACACAGGCAACAGAGCATGCACAATGTCGGCACTAGTACAGTGTATATCCATCTTTCGCAGCAATGCAGGCTGCTATTCTCCCATGGAGACGATCGTAGAGATGCTGGATGTAGTCCTGTGGAACGGCTTGCCATGCCATTTCCACCTGGCGCCTCAGTTGGACCAGCGTTCGTGCTGGACGTGCAGACCGCGTGAGGCGACGCTTCATCCAGTCCAAAACATGCTCAATGGGGGACAGATCCGGAGATCTTGCTGGCCAGGGTAGTTGACTTACACCTTCTAGAGCACGTTGGGTGGCACAGGATACATGCGGACGTGCATTGTCCTGTTGGAACAGCAAGTTCCCTTGCCGGTCTAGGAATGGTAGAACGATGGGTTCGATGACGGTTTGGATGTACCGTGCACTAGTCAGTGTCCCATCGACGATCACCAGTGGTGTACGGCCAGTGTAGGAGATCGCTCCCCACACCATGATGCCGGGTGTTGGCCCTGTGTGCCTCGGTCGTATGCAGTCCTGATTGTGGCGCTCACCTGCACGGCGCCAAACACGCATACGACCATCATTGGCACGAAGGCAGAAGCGACTCTCATCGCTGAAGATGACACGTCTCCATTCGTCCCTCCATTCACGCCTGTCGCGACACCACTGGAGGCGGGCTGCACGATGTTGGGGCGTGAGCGGAAGACGGCCTAACGGTGTGCGGGACCGTAGCCCAGCTTCATGGAGACGGTTGCGAATGGTCCTCGCCGATACCCCAGGAGCAACAGTGTCCCTAATTTGCTGGGAAGTGGCGGTGCGGTCCCCTACGGCACTGCGTAGGATCCTACGGTCTTGGCGTGCATCCGTGCGTCGCTGCGGTCCGGTCCCAGGTCGACGGGCACGTGCACCTTCCGCCGACCACTGGCGACAACATAGGTGTACTGTGGAAACCTCACACCCCACGTGTTGAGCAATTCGGCGGTACGTCCACCCGGCCTCCCGCATGCCCACTATACGCCCTCGCTCAAAGTTCGTCAACTGCACATACGGTTCACGTCCACGCTGTCGCGGCATGCTACCAGTGTTAAAGACTCCGATGGAGCTCCGTATGCCACGGCAAACTGGCTGACACTGACGGCGGCGGTGCACAAATGCTGCGCAGCTAGCGCCATTCGACGGCCAACAACGCGGTTCCTGGTGTGTCCGCTGTGCCGTGCGTGTGATCATTGCTTGTACAGCCCTCTCGCAGTGTCCGGAGCAAGTATGGTGGGTCTGACACACCGGTGTCAATGTGTTCTTTTTTCCATTTCCAGGAGTGTAGGTGCGGGTTTCTAACGAGATTCATTGAAGTGTGACAGCTCTCCTGGATGGCAGAGCTTGTCACACCACCTGCTACGCACAGCATCAGATGGGGCGCCAGCGTTCCTGTCGACAGCGGGTCGCTGGTTCGACCCTCTAAGGCAGGGGCGGGCAAACGTTGCACGCGGCTCATGAGCACACAGCGCTGCACGTGTGCTGCTCGTGTGCAATCGTCGAACGGGACAGTGCCGACAGCCTGCAGGTTGCGGCAGTGTAGTACCAGGCTAAGCTGCGGACGTTGAAGCGAACCGACCACTACGTAGTGAACGTTGTATTTCAATAACCGGAAAATGCAGAGTGAATCGAGGAAACGGAGAATTGGAGATTTGCTATCTTTTAAAAAGGAATGGGAGAATCATTTGTTGTCTGTGGAAAAACGTGAAAATTGGAAATGTATAATATGTGACAGTATTCTCGCTGGTGAGCGAAAGTTTAATATTGAACGCCAGTATAATAAATTTCAGTATGTTACCGTTCTTAGTGCAATAAAAAAGGAATTTCTCATGCGATTTGAGGATATAACTTACTTATCCGAAGGTTTTGAATAGTTCTCGAGAGAATCTGGTTTCTGTAGATGATATTCATCTCAGTTTGAAAATGGAATTAATAGATCTACAGTGTGATTCTCGTCTGAGAGACAAGTTCCTTTTGGCAAGGCGTGTAATAGATCTTTATCACGACTTTCCACAGCAAGAGTTTCCTCGTCTCCATCGTGAAGCCATGAAGACAGTCAATGTTGGGCTCGACATACTTTTGTGAGAGATTTTTTTCTGTTATGAAAATTAATAAGTCTCGCTTAAGAGCAAACATCAGTAATGAAAATTTACGGAACTGTTTGCGTTTGTCTGTATGTAGATATTTTGTTCCAGACATTAAACGTATTGTAAACTCCACCTGTGATAATTAAACAAAATGTATCGTAGGTAATAGGTACTCTTTCAAACCATGATTGCTTTCAAACACTCCTACTAACCTTATTCCTTCATTTAATGAAGCAGGCCACGAAAAAAAAACCATTACAGGGGAAGAAGCGGAGAGACGGTATGGTGGGGAGGGGTGAGAAGCGGGTGGCCAGCTTGCCCCTGTGTGCACACAGAACACCTGTTAACTGCACACGTGCACGTGCACCGCACACGTGCAAAATTCCTGCCCGCCCCTGCTCTAAGGCCAACACGAGGCATTCAAGTGTGGCAGCTCTCCCGGATGGCGGGGCATGTCACACCACCAGCTACACACATCATCAGATGAAGCGCCAGCTTTCCAGTCCACGGTGGGTCGTTGGTTCGACCCTCTGAGGCCAACACGGGTTCTGTAGCCAGCCAGCGGCGGGTCACTTCATGGCTCACTACTGCGGGAATTTGTCGTGGATTCCAATACACGCAGGAGGCATCCCAAAGCGAAGGCCGCAGATTCAGACGCCGGATCACAGGTGCTCGTTGTCGCTGCTATCTAAGCCGTGCCGGCATGAAGGACACAGCTGGCTGCCTGCGGCCTGCACCAAGTGGCGCAGAGTTGGCAGGGACACTGACCACCGAGTCAACTACCGGCATCCTGACGACGACGCAACTCTGTTGGCGACATTTTTTTTTTTTTTTTTTTTTTTTTTTTTTTTTTTTTTGTCATCAGTCAGCACGTGCGCGAAGTTAGAATTTTCCCGGTATTTTGTTGAAATTGACAAAGATGCGTGAGCCAAAGTGCTTCACAGATTTAAAAACAATATTTTTTCCTGTTTTTATTTAATGGGTTCAAATAATAACCGACTATAAGCATAAGATTTGAATTGTAGAAAGCTAAACAATACAGAAAATTATCGTAGTAAAAGTATAATTTCTTGCAAATTTCCATACGCTTAGAGCGCATCTGCGATTGGAAGATAAGAATCGATTCGATTTCTTCTTATTTTTCCTTTTTTATGTTCATAGCCGCTGTAGTTTTCGCGCTATTACGACTAAGAACAAACGAATTTTTCCGGCGCAACCTGATATTCAGCAGGTGTCATGAGCTCCAGCAGAGCGAGTGTCAGATGAATGGGGTTCCATAAATAGTCTGAAAAGAACGTAAGTCTGTTGCAGCATAGGTTGTGCTGAGAAAAAACTTTATTTATTTATTTATTTTATTTTTTTGTCATCAGTCTACTGACTGGTTTGATGCGGCCCGCCACGAATTCCTTTCCTGTGCTAACCTCTTCATCCCAGAATAGCACTTGCAACCTACGTCCTCAATTATTTGCTTGACGTATTCCAATCTCTGTCTTCCTCTACAGATTTTGCCCTCTACAGCTCCCTCTAGTACCATGGAAGTCATTCCCTCATGTCTTAGCAGACGTCCTATCATCCTGGCCCTTCTCCTTATCAGTGTTTTCCAGATATTCCTTTCCTCTCCGATTCTGCGTAGAATCTCCTCATTCCTTACCTTATCAGTCCACCTAATTTCCAACGTTCGTCTATAGCACCACATCTCAAATGCTTCGATTCTCTTCTGTTCCGGTTTTCCCACAGTCCATGTTTCACTACCATACAGTTCTGTACTCGAGACGTACATCCTCAGAAATTTCTTCCTCAAATTAAGGCCGATATTTGATATTAGTAGACTTCTCTTGGCCAGAAATGCCTTTTTTGCCATAGCGAGTCTGCTTTTGATGTCCTCCTTGCTCCGTCCGTCATTGGTTATTTTACTGCCTAGGTAGCAGAATTCCTTAACTTCATTGACTTCGTGACCATCAATCGTGATGTTAAGTTTCTCGGTGTTCTCATTTCTACTACTTCTCATTACCTTCGTCTTTCTCCGATTTACTCTCAAATCATACTGTGTACTCATTAGACTGTTCATTCCGTTCAGCAGATCATTTAATTCTTCTTCACTTTCACTCAGGATAGCAATGTCATCAGCGAATCGTATAATTGATATCCTTTCACCTTGTATTTTAATTCCACTCCTGAACCTTTCTTTGATTTGCATCATTGCTTTCTCGATGTACAGATTGAAGAGTAGGGGCGAAAGGCTACAGCCTTGTCTTACACCCTTCTTAATACGAGCACTTCGTTCTTGATCGTCCACTCTTATTATTCCCTCTTGGTTGTTGTACTTATTGTATATGACCCGTATCTCCCTATAGCTTACCCCTACTTTTTTCAGAATCTCGAACAGCTTGCACCATTTTATATTGTCGAACGCTTTTTCCAGGTCGACAAATCCTATGAAAGTGTCTTGATTTTTCTTTAGCCTTGCTTCCATTATTAGCCGTAACGTCAGAATTGCCTCTCTCGTCCCTTTACTTTTCCTAAAGCCAACCTGATCGACACGTAGCGCATTCTCAATTTTCTTTTCCATTCTTCTGTATATTATTCTTGTAAACAGCTTCGATGCGTGAGCTGTTAAGCTGATTGTGCGATAATTCTCGCACTTGTCAGCTGTTGCCGTCTTCGGAATTGTGTGGATGATGCTTTTCCGAATGTCAGATGGTATATCGCCAGACTCATATATTCTACACACCAACGTGAATAGTCGTTTTGTTGCCACTTCCCCCAATGATTTTAGAAATTCTGATGGAATGTTATCTATCCTTTCTGCCTTATTTGACCGTAAGTCCTCCAAAGCTCTTTTAAATTCCGATTCTAATACTGGATCCCCTATCTCTTCTAAATCGACTCCTGTTTCTTCTTCTATCACATCAGACAAATCCTCACCCTCATAGAGGCTTTCAATGTATTCTTTCCACCTATCTGCTGTCTCCTCTGCTTTTAACAGTGGAATTCCTGTTGCGCTCTTAATGTTACCACCGTTGCTTTTAATGTCATCAAAGGTTGTTTTGACTATCATGTATGCTGAGTCTGTCCTTCCGACAATCATATCTTTCTCGATGTCTTCACATTTTTCCTGCAGCCATTTCGTCTTAGCTTTCCTGCACTTCCTATTTATTTCATTCCTCAGCGACTTGTATTTCTGTATTCCTGATTTTCCCGGAACATGTTTGTACTTCATCCTTTCATCAATCAACTGAAGTATTTCTTCTGTTACCCATGGTTTCTTTGCAGCTATCTTCTTTGTACCTATGTTTTCCTTGCCTTTTGAGTACAAGGCTAGATACAGCACTTCATTGCATGGGCTGCTGGGGGTGCTTCCTCAGCATTGCGGGGCCCTGTGATGCCGTCTGAGGTGTAGGAGGGCACTGTGGTTGGAAACAATAAATCATGAGAATGCTCTGACGAATCTCTTCCCGCTATATTTGGTCAGCCTGATACATTTGATGGAGGCAGTTGCCACTACAGTACCGACAGTGATGTGGACACATGGTGACTCTACTACTGTTGCATGCCAGTTGCCTCAGGTTTCTCAACTGAGGATCAATGATGCAGTCTATCAAAGTCGTCCCACACATTTTCAGTACGGTTTAAGTTCGGGGAGTCTGGTGACTGGGGGAGTAAGATATACTCATCCTGCTGCTCTTTGGACCATGCACATACACTGCGAGTTGTGTGAGACGTCACTCTGTTCTGCAGGTAGATGCCGTTATTCCAAGGGGTAACAAACTGCATGGTCCCCATGGATACTTGTATTAATACACTATGTCTTCCAGAATGACGAGATTATCCAGCGAATGCCATGAAAATGTTTTCCTGACTATAGTGCATGCAGTGTGTTTGTCTTCAGACGTTTCACTCCAACACGCCAAAACCACGTGTCCAATGGTGCAAAAACTGTGAGTCATCTGTAAAGATCGCCTGTCGCCACTGACAAGAACACGCCAAATGCCATAAACCGTTTTGTCAGAAACTTCTCTCACTGTAGCCAAAATACCCGAACACGTGTCTCAGCTTATCCGTAGACGTTTGACTCTTTCTGAAAAAACGATGGTCAAAGTTTTCGAGGTGTTTCAGAGGTACTTTATGTGTCTTTTACGCTCAGCCAAAATGGTGGCACAGTAGTTAGCGTCGCGGTTTATTAATTTTGCGCTCCGTGTTCGAAACCCGAATTCCACCTTTGTTTTTGTCTTTCGTTTATATGCCATTGTCTGTAGATGTTGTCCAGTGTATATTGATATAACGCTGTGTGGTGTCACCGCCAGACACCACACTTGCTAGGTGGTAGCCTTTAAATCGGCCGCGGTCCGCTAGTATACGACTGACCCGCGTTTCGCCACTGTCAGTAATTGCAGACCGAGCGCCACCACACGGCAAGTCTAGAGAGACGTACTAGCACTCGCCCCAGTTGTTGTACAGCCGACGTTGCTAGCCATGGTTCACTGAGAATTACGCTCTCATTTGCCGAGACGATAGTTAGCATAGCTTTCAGCTACATTTGCTACGACCTAGCAAGGCGCCATTACCAGTATAGATATTGAGATTCTATTAATGTATCATCAAGAGCGATGTTCTACAAATGTGGATTAAAGTTAAGTATTCCAGAAGCTACGTACTTTTCTTTATAGCATTCATTACGTATCCTGTTTCAGACCTCACGCCAGCCTGCGTGAGCTTAAGCGCGTGCCTTTCGGCTTCCTCTCATTGTGTCTAGGCTGTCTTGTCTAGACACAACACGCTGTATCTATTCATCTGCTAATTGTTTGCCAGATGAATGAATTAAAAAAAATGGGTAAAATTATTTGAAATTGTTTTTGCTGAAATTCCTGTTGTGAATCTTTATTCATAATCAGTGTAAGTGTCAGCTTTCGGAAAGGTGATCCAATATGCATGTTTTGTCGCGATTACCAACGCGCTAAATCTTCAGGTGGGCCGCTGCGAGGAGTTTTGCCGCCCTAATTGAGAACTAAAAAATGACATGTCCTTTTTTTTATTACGATCAGGTTCCCCATATCCCCTACTTTCCATAACCTCCAACATCCAAGGGCTAACATTGCAAACCTCGCATTACACTTCTAAGCGTTAAACTGAGGTGACTAGACGTCGTCATTTCCTGGTGACAGTCCTCATTCCAACTGACGTATGATCCCCAGAGACAAAAACAACAGTCCGCAGCTCGTGGTCGTGCGGTAGCGTTCTCGCTTCCCACGCCCGGGTTCCCGGGTTCGATTCCCGGCGGGGTCAGGGATTTTCTCTGCCTCGTGATGACTGGGTGTTGTGTGATGTCCTTAGGTTAGTTAGGTTTAAGTAGTTCTAAGTTCTAGGGTACTGATGACCATAGATGTTAAGTCCCATAGTGTTCAGAGCCATTTGAACCATTTGAACAAAAACAACAAGAGGGGCTGAGGGAGGTACAGTATCACGTCGCAATACGATCACAAGGCAGAGCACGAGCCCCTCTCCATCGCATGAGATACTTGAATCAAGGTCATGTTTGTTTGCGTTTTATACTCAGTAGCGGCTGCTCTAGTTTTGAGGTAATTGGACGCAATGTGTTTGCTTTTGTCAAAGTAAGTGAAGATTTAGTAAGTAACTGTTCTGTTCGCTTTTTTCACCTTGGCCGTCCGTTGTGGCCGAGCGGTTCTAGGCGCTTCAGTCTGGAATCGCGCGACCGCTACGATCGCAGGTTCGCATCCTGCCTCGGGCATTGATGTGTGTGATGTCCTTAGGTTAGTTTGTTTTAAGAATTTCAAAGCCCTAGGGGACTGATGTCCTCAGATGTTAAGTCCCATAGTGCTCAGAGTCATTTGAACCATTTTTTCACCTTGTTTGCTCAATTTTTTCGCTGTTTCCTTTGAAATTAATTTTTTTTGACCTTTGGTTTCCGCATTACGACTACGAGTCCCCACGATGAGCTATGTATGCCATCCACTGCTAGTGCTGACACCGGCCGTCTGTGAGTGGATATTCCACGCTGACGTCGAACATAGCCGGTGGCTACATTTACTGTGATTAGACCGCGTAGTATATGACGAGTATATGAAATGCGAACAGTAACGATAAAAGAAATTTCTTGTGATAAAAGAAATTTCCTACCGACTATTGAATAAGCAATCAAAAAAATGTTAGTGAAATCTTTCATCACATGCACACCAGTCTATAGCGCAGAAACATGAACTTTGCGAAGAGCTGCATTCACAGAGCAGATATATAGGAAGACAGAATGTGTAAATTAAAAAACGTACGGTAAGCGTGTATATTGTTTGTGTATCCTTAAACTGAAGGAATATAAAGAAGGAAAGAATGATATTGAGAACGATAATCATGTTCACATCTATCAGGTCTATCTGCACGCTCATTTAAATAAATGTCCTGTATCACGTACAGTTCGGGAACTCATTGTCAATGGTATAAGGATTTAACGCCCCGTCGCCAAAGAAGTAATTAGAGTAGGAGCACAAGCACATATTATGGAAGAATTTGACAAGGAATTACCCGCACCCTTTCAAAGGAACTGTCCTGGCATTCACCGTAAGCTGTTTAGGGACGTTCGGAAGACTTAAATCTGGACGTAGATTTGGGCTGACTTCCTACCGTATACGAGTCCTGCGTCTACACCATTACGCCACCTCGGGCGGTTTCCTGAACTAAATAACTATTGGCCACTAAAATTGCTACACCACGAAGATGACGTTCTACAGACGCGAAATTTAACCGACAGATGCTGTGATATGCAAATGATTAGCTTTTCAGAGCATTCACACAAGGTTGGCGCCGGTGGCGACACCTACAACGTGCTGACATGAGGAAAGTTTCCAACCGATTTCTCATACACAAACAGCAGTTGACCGGCGTTGCCTGGTGAAACGTTGTTGTGATGCCTCGTGTAAGAAGGATAAATGCGTACCATCACGTTTCCGACTTTGATAAAGGGCGGATTCTAGCCTATCGCGATTGAAGTTTATCGTATCACGACATTGCTGCTCGCGCTGGTCGAGATCCAATGACTGTTAGCGGAATATGGAATCGGTGGGTTCAGGAGGGTAATACGGATAGCCGTGCTGGATCCCAACGGCCTCGTATCACTAGCAGTCGAGATGACAGGCATCTTATCCGCATGGCTGTAACTGATCGTGCAGCCACGTCTCGACCCCTGGTCAACAGATGGGGACGTATGCAAGACAACAACCATCTGCGCGAACAGTTCGACGACATTTGCAGCAGCATGAACTATCAGCTCGGAGACCGTGGCTGCGGTTACCCTTGACGCTGCATCACAGACAGGAGCGCCTGCGATGCTGTACTCAACGACGAACCTGGGTGCACGAATGGCAAAAGGTCATTTTTTCGGATAAATCCAGGTTCTGTTTACAGCATCATGACGGTCGCATCCATGTTTGGCGACATCGCGGTGAACGCACATTGGAAGCGTGTATTAGTCATCGCCATACTGGCGTACCACCTGGCGTGATGGTATGGGGTGCCATTGGTTACACGTGTCGGTCACCTCTTGTTCGCATTGACGGTACTTTGAACAGCGTACGTTACATTTCAGATGTATTACGACCCGTGGCTCTACCCTTCATTCGATCCCTTGCGAAACCCTGCATTTCAGCAGGATAATGCACGACCGCATGTTTCAGGTCCTGTACGGGCCTTTCTGGATGTTCGACTGCTGCACTGGCCAGCACATTCTCCAGATCTCTCACCAACTGAAAACGTCTGGTGAATGGTGGCCGAGCAACTGCCTCTTCACAATACGCCAGTCACTACTCTTCATGAACTGTGGTATCGAGTTGAAGCTGCATGGGCAGCTGTACCTGTACACGCCATCCAAGCTCTGTTTGACAATGCCCAGGCGTATCAAGGCCGTTATTACGGCCAGAGGTAGTTGTTCTTGGTACTGATTTCTCGGGATCTATGCACCCAAATTGCGTGAAAATGTAATCACATGTCAGTTCTAGTAAAATATATTTGTCCAATGAATACTCGTTTATCATCTGCATTTCTTCTTGGTGTAGTAGTTTTAATTGCCAGTAATGTAGTATTCCCTCAAACTTTGATTGCGATAGAATCTTAAAAATAGTAATTTCACCACTTTGTCACCTCGTTCGGTTTACTACGCCAAACGTATAGAAATTAAGACAATAAAAAAAGAAAAAAAGGCCACATCATGAAGGAATTATGCAAATTGGTCACAAATTGATATTTGTACAAATATCGACGGAAAACGAAAAATTCTAAACTTTAGCGGCCAATGAATGAATATAACGACGCTGCACCGCAATTTCACGGTATATCTGGCAAGGATACTAATAGGGAACATGTCGATACCACGCCATGAAATCTTGGTGAATTTCATTCCGTGCATTCAGTTGGAAAGCTACCATGCCTAGCAGGCAAGCGTATTAACAATATACGCATATGTCAGCATTTGGGAGAAGATGTGTAGTTGGGCTCAAAAATGGTGGTTGGAGTGATTAGCAAATGAGGTGATATTTGAATAGGTACGGGGCCACTATTCTATGATGTTGAAAGGAACGGATGTACAATGGCCGAACACACAGCTTCAAGAAGGAAGCGATCGACCTAGAGATACGGCAGAACGTGAGGACCTCGATATCGTCGAAGAGACAGTCAGAACCCTGGATTTATCATTACCGTCGATCTGACGTGCAACTGATGCTTTAGTGATCACGAAGAATATTAATAAGTGGGTCACAGAAAGGATGCTGAACTCAGCGGCGCCCTTTGCTCCGACTACCATTGATCTCAGTAGAGCTACCATCTCGTATGCAGTGCTATCGGGCACATTCAGCCTGAAACCTCATTGACTGGAGTGCAGTTGTCTTCAGTGGTGAGTCCCCCTTCAGAATGAGCCCCAGTGGAGACATGTTTGGAGACGTCCGAGACAGCGGTGGATACCATACGGTCTGGCGGCCGCCAGGCGTCCCAATGCGCCAAGATTGATGGTCCGAGGTGCCATTTTGTTGCGTAGCATGATCCCTTTGGATGTCATCCACAGCACCCCAAAAGCACAGCGGCAGCGGTATGTCGACGATGTTCTACCCCTCGTTGTATTACCCTCTATGGCACGCCATCCTACAGTACAGCAAGATAATGCCAACCGACGCACTGAGAGAGTTTCTACTGCTTGCATTCGTGCTTTCGAAATCCTGTCTCGGGCAGCAAGGTCGCCGGATTGAGTACGCTGGAGCATTACGGGCAGGGCCCTACCGTTAGCTCGGGATTTTGCCGATCTGACGCGTCAATTGGGCAGAATTTTCCACGATATCCCTGGGGAGGGCATGGAATAACTATGTCAATCAATGTCAAGCCGTCAATAAAATTCATCTGGGTTTGAGGCCGCATTGCCATCTGTAAAATTCCGACGTTTCGGCGACTGTTGCAAGGCGCCTTCCTCAGTGTGTATTGCTAACTGATGAATGAGTACTAGTTTGGATACTTATATACTATGGAGGAGTGCTGTCATTGGATGTGAGGGTGAGGACTAAGGGTATCAGTTCATTTTATTGGTCTTTGCATTGCACCCCATTTCGTAAACTCCGGCGGCATGAAACTTGTCAGTTGTATCTTTCGTCGCATGTGGACTGGTGTATGTAGGTGAGGCTGGGTGTCCAATAAGCACAAGGTTAACTGAACGCGAGAGATATATCCGCCTCAAACATTAGAACAAATCAGCGGTGGCAGAACATCAGCAGGATGGAGGTCGAATTTCGAGAGGCCCGTGTACTGGCGAAACAGCCGTTTGGTTTGAGGAGGAAGATTAGAGAGGTTGTAGAAATAACCGAGCGAGCCGACAACATGAAAACAGAAGACGGGTACCGGCTCGCAGCGTCTTGGCTGGCAGCTGTGACAGTTGTACGGAAGGACAGCTCTCGCAGAGCAGCAGGCGCGCGGTGGGCCACAGTGGTGGAGGGTACTCAGAGCGCTGACGCGGCCCAGTCGATACTAGGCAGCTACAGGGTGTTTAAAAAATGACCGGTATATTTGAAACGGCAATAAAAACTAAACGAGCAGCGATAGAAATACACCGTTTGTTGCCATATGCTTGGGACAACAGTACATTTTCAGGCGGACAAACTTTCGAAATTACAGTAGTTACAATTTTCAACAACAGATGGCGCTGCAAGTGATGTGAAAGATATAAAAGACAACGCAGTCTGTGGGTGCGCCATTCTGTACGTCGTCTTTCTGCTGTAAGCGTGTGCTGTTCATAACTTGCAAGTGTGCTGTGGACAACATGGTTTATTCCTTAGAACAGAGGATTTTTTTGGTGTTGGAATTCCACCGCCTAGAACACAGTGTTGTTGCAACAAGACGAAGTTTTCGACGGAGGTTTAATGTAACCAAAGGACCGAAAAGCGATACAATAAAGGATCTGTTTGAAAAATTTCAACGGACTGGGAACGTGACGGATGAACGTGCTGGAAAGGTAGGGCGACCGCGTACGGCAACCACAGAGGGCAACGCGCAGCTAGTGCAGCAGGTGATCCGACAGCGGCCTCGGGTTTCCGTTCGCCGTGTTGCAGCTGCGGTCCAAATGACGCCAACGTCCATGTATTGTCTCATGCGCCGGAGTTTACACCTCTATCCATACAAAATTCAAACGCGGCAACCCCTCAGCGCCGCTACCATTGCTGCACGAGAGACATTCGCTAACGATATAGTGCACAGGATTGATGACGACGATATGCATGTGGGCAGCATTTGGTTTACTGACGAAGCTTATTTTTACCTGGACGGCTTCGTCAATAAACAGAACTGGCGCATATGGGGAACTGAAAAGCCCCATGTTGCAGTCCCATCGTCCCTGCATCCTCAAAAAGTACTGGTCTGGGCCGCCATTTCTTCCAAAGGAATCATTGGCCCATTTTTCAGATCCGAAACGATTACTGCATCTCGCTATTTGGACATTCTTTGTGAATTTGTGGCGGTTCAAACTGCCTTAGACGGCACTGCGAACACCTCGTGGTTTATGCAAGATGGTGCCCGGCCACATCGCACGGCCGACGTCTTTAATTTCCTGAATGAATATTTCGATGATCGTGTGATTGCTTTGGGCTATCCGAAACATACAGGAGGCGGCGTGGATTGGCATCCCTATTCGCCAGACATAAACCCCTGTGACGTCTTTCTGTGGGGACACGTGAAAGACCAGGTGTACCGCCAGAATCCAGAAACAATTGAACAGCTGAAGCAGTACATCTCATCTGCATGTGAAGCCATTCCGCCAGACACGTTGTCAAAGGCTTCGGGTAATTTCATTCAGAGACTACGCCATATTATTGCTACGCATGTTGGATATGTGGAAAATATTGTACTATAGAGTTTCCCAGACCGCAGCGCCATCTGTTGTTGAAAATTGTAACTACTGTAATTTCGAAAGTTTGTCTGCCTGAAAATGTACTGTTGTCCCAAGCATATTGCAACAAACGGTGTATTTCTATCGCTGCTCGTTTAGTTTTTATTGCCGTTTCAAATATACCGGTCATTTTTGAAACACCCTGTAGTAAACAGCGCTACGCTGTAGTCGCCGCTCAGTCTCCTATTCGCAGATTTCCACCAATGGCAAGCAGTATAGGAAACTCCAATGGAAAACGCCCATTTGCGCCAATGACAACACGCAATGCAAAGACCAATAAAATGAACTAATACCCTTCCTCCTCACCCTCACATCCAATGACAGCACTTCTCCATAGCATATAAGTATACGAACTAGTGCTCATTCAGCAGTTAGCAATACACCCTGAGGAAGTTGCCTTCCAACAGTCGCCGAAACGTCGTCATTTTACAGATGACAATGCGGCCTCAAACCCAGAAGAATTTTACTGACTGTGACAACGGCCGCGGAAGCCTGCGTTTACATTTAATGTCAAGCCGAATAACTGATTGCATAAAGGCCAGAGAGGGCCGAACACGTTACTCATTTGTCCTATTTGTGAATTTCATTCTCTTGAATAAATCATCCAAAACTGTAATCATTTGCGTCTGCATGTACATCACATATACCGACTTTCGTCCCATTTGGATAATTCCTTTCTGGTGCGTAGTTTTCTTATGTTTTTGTCTTAGAACCCTATTTCTTCAAATTACGACAGAGAAAGTCTTCAGAAAGGTAGCATAATTTACTAAAGCGAAGAAATACCAAATAGATATGGAAATTATAGTATTATTCATCAAACGTGAACGAGACGTTACCCATTACTCTAGCTTGTAACTGCGGCGCGATTACGTAAGGAGGTTGCGTAGGATATCTACTGGTAACAGTGGAATTAGCGGCTGGTACTTCACGCTTAGTGCAGTGGGATGTATGCTAGTAAATTCAGGGATCCCCTGGGGTGCTGCTGGCCGGAGACAGCAACTACTGGAACAAGCAGTTAACACGGGTCCACGCTGAACGTCGGAGTTGTCACTGGGCCCGGCTCAGAGCTGATTCACGAATATCGCCGTACCACAGCGCTGTTATTAACTCCGTAACTGCTTGCGACACATATATGTCGTGAATCTGTGCGCACCCCTTGCTAAAGAAGTGTGTATGCAGCCGGGTGGGCCGAAAAAATTGAAGTTTTTCTACAATTTCTAATAGTGCAGAAAAGATGCAAATCAGGGAATAAGAAATGGAAAAGAAGAAATAAATTTTTTCTCATCTTTAGGTTGCGCTTTCGCTCTAAAGCTTATGCAAATTCGCATTAACTCACAATTTTTTCGATAATTTTTAAAAATTTTCAGCTTGCTACCATTCTACGTAAGAGATAAAATTGTCATGTGTTAGAATCACAGAAAATACTGTTAAAATACTATATAAACTCGTCAAACTCGTGCACTGCCTTAAAATGTAATGACAAAAATGGAAACAGGTAACTTAAAAAGATTTTGACACTGTACCACACAAGCGGCTCGTAGTGAAATTCCTTGCTAATGCAATATCGTCTCAGTTATGTTACTGGATTTGTGATTTCCTGTCAGAGAGGTCACAGTTCGTAGTAATTGACAGAAAGTCATCGAGTAAAACAGAAGTGATTTCTGGCGTTCCCCAAGGTAGTGTTATAAGCCATTTGCTGTTCTTTATCTATATAATCTATATAATCGATTTGGGAGACAATCTGAGCAGCTTTCTTCGGTTGTTTGAAGATGACGCTGTCGTTTATCGGCTAATAAAGTCATCAGAAGATGAAGACAGACTGAAAAACGATTTAGAAAAGTGGCAGTTGACCCTAAACATCGAAAAGTGTGAGGTCATGCACATGAGTGCTAAAAGGAACTCGTTAATCGTCGGTTACACGATAAATCAGTCTAATCTAAAAGCCGTAAATTCGACTAAATATCTGGATATGACAATTACGAACAACTTAAATTGGAAGGAAGAAATAGAAAATGTTGTGGGGAAGGCTAACCAAAGACTGCGTTTTATTGGCAGGACACTTAGAAAATGTAACAGACCTACTAAGGAGACTGCCTACACTACGCTTGTCCCTCCTCTTTTAGAATACTGCTGCGCGGTGTGGGATCCTTACCAGATAGGACTGAAGGAGTACATCGAAAAAGTTCAAAGAAAAGCAGCACGTTTTGTATTATCGCGAAATATGGGAGAGAATCTCACAGAAATTATACAGAATTCGGGTTGGACATCATTAAAAGAAAGGCGTTTTTCGTTGCGACGGAATCTTCTCACGAAATTCCAATCACCGACTTTCTCCTCCGAATGCGAAAATATTTTGTTGGCAGCGACCTACATAGGAAGGAACGATCACCACGATAAAATAAGGGAAATTAGAGCTCGTACGGAAAGATATAGGTGTTCATTCTTTCCACGCGCTATGCGAGATTGGAATAATAGAGAATTGTGAAGGTGGTTCGATGAACCCTCTGCGAAGCACTTAAATGTGATTTGCAGAGTACCCATGTAGATGTAGATGTAGATGTAGATGTGATCGTACATAAAGGATAAAACGATTAACAGCTTATATAAGTGGAAAAAAAAACAGGAAATGAACCTGTAAGTTTTCTGATTTGCTTCGCTTATTTAGGTTAAAATACTTTAAAACATATCATTTCAGAAACTGAAGTATTGTTAAGCAAAAATTGTTTTTATTTCATATAGCGGAAAAACTATGATTTGTTTCTCAAATGAAGGTCCAGTAAAATGTCGTAGAACCTCTCCGCTGTAGGTACATGGATTTCTTGCTGAAGTTAGGCGTGGCCAATCTTTATAGCAGCGTCGCTTAATGAAGCTGTGCCCATGCTCAGCTCCGCAAACTTTTACCGATGCTTCCGTAACGAGTTTCTATACAGACGGTTCTAAATCTGAGGCGGGTGTGGTATACGCCTTCTTTTGTCCTTTTAGTGGCGCCTACCAAATGTTTGCGTTTCCACCTGAATCTTCTATCTACAGATGGGAACTACTGACCATCAGGGAAGCTATACTTATGAAACCTGGACATTCAAGTTCTTCCTGCTACTTACGGACTCTCAAACTGTGCTCCAGGAATTGAAACAGACCAACGGATATGTTCTGGACGTCTTGGCTGCCATAAGAGACGCGCAGACCTTTGGCATTGTCATTCAATTACTCTAGATTAAAAGACATCGTGGCATTCTTCATAACGAAACTGTCGTGGAATGTTTTCAAAGAGATAGTATCGACAGCAATTGAGACATATGTACAACATAAGTTAATAACTGATGTTACTGATGCCCCATGGTCAGATCGTTGTTGAAGAAGCAACGAAAAAAGCATTTTTAAATTTAAATAATTAATAAATTTAAAAGAAAGCAAAATTTCCAAGATTGGCGAAGTTTTACAGAAGTACGAAATGTGGCGGGTACTTCAATGCGAGATGCTTTTAATAATTTCCACAACGAAATTCTGTCTCGAAATCTGGCAGAAAACTCAAATAGATTCTGGTAATACATAAAGCACACCAGTGGCAAGACGCAATCAATACCTTCACTGCGCGATAACAACGGTGAAGTCACTGATGACAGTGCCAGTAAAGCAGAGTTATTAAACACGGCTTTCCGAAACTCCTTCACCAAAGAAGACGAAGTAAATATTCCTGAATTCCTGCCAAGATGAGAAACATAGAAGTAGATATCCTCGAAGTAACGAAGCAGCTTAAATCACTTAATAAAGGCAAGGCGTTCGGTCCAGATTGTATACCAGTCAGGTTCCTCTCAGAATATGCTGGTAAAATAGCTCCATATTTAGCAGTTAAATACAACCACTCGCTCACAGAAAGATCCGTACCAAAAGACTGGAAAATTGCTCAAGTCACGCCAATACCCATAAAGGGAAGTAGGAGCAATCCGCTGAATTACCGGCCTATATCACTAACGTCGATTTGTAGTAGGCTTTTGGAACATATACTGTATTCGAACATTGTGAAGTAGCTCGAAGAAAACGATTTATTGACACATAGAACGGTTTCAGAAAATATCGTTGTTGTGAAACACAACTAGCTCTTTATACTAATGAAGTAGTAAGTGCTATTGACAGGGGATGTCAAATTGACTCCATATTTTTAGATTTCCAGAATGCTTTCGACACCATTCCTCACAAGCGTCTTACAACCAAACTGCGTGCCTACGGAGTATGTAAGTTTGCTGTTTATGTTTTTATGTAAGTAGGCTGTTTATGTTTTCTTTATGTAAGTTTGCTGTTTATGTTTTTTTATTGGCAACGTTACGTAGCACTCTCTATATGAAAAGTTTGAATTGTTGTCTGCCATTGTTGTCATGAACTGCTATAGCTGGATGCGAACAGCGCGTAGCGCTGGGCAGTTGGAGGTGAGCCGCCAGCAGTGGTGGACGTGGGGAGAGAGATGGCCGAGTTTTGATAATCTGTAAGACTGGATGTCAATTATGAATATTAAGGTAAATACATTGTTTGTTCTCTAATAATATCTTTCATTTGCTAACTATCCCTATCAGTAGTTAGTGCCTCCAGTAGTTTGAATCTTTTATTTAGCTGGCAGTAGTGGCACTCGCTGTATTGCAGTAGTTCGAGCAGCGAAGATTTTTGTGAGGTAAGTGATTTGTAAAAGGTATAGGTTAAAGTTAGTCAGGGCCATTGTTTTGTAGGGGTTATTGAAAGTCAGATTGCGTTGCGCTAAAAATTATTGTGTGCCAGGTTAAGCACAGGCTTGTACAATTGTTCTAAGGGGACGTTTCATATGTCGACCCTTAGCCTTGGATACCTCACTGGAATCTTCTGATTTTTTTCTTGTAGTTTGTGTAATTAGTGTAGATTTTGTTTATTGCTAGTGCGTAATTGTAGAGAGAATCTCCTTTGTAGTTGCAGTCTTTCATTGTTGTAATGTAAAACAGTTGTGGCATGCATGTAGATTTGCAACAAGTATTTCGCAGCTGCGCTTGTAATTAACTACATATTATTTTCAGTGCTATGTTAATGTGTTCTCTTATTTTTGCTCTTCAAATTGTGTTTTTGTGTGTTATCGTGTGAAATATTGTCTCAATAATGGCGTGTGAAAAACGTAACACTCGGCTCAAAAGTAAACTAAGAAACGACAGTGAAGACGAAAGCAATGTGTTAGCGCCACTGTGTAATGAGTTAACTAATGTTCAAAGTAGTAATTTGGTAACTGTGCATAGGGAAATGGAGCGGGCGTCAAACAATGGCGTAGACAGTCAAACAGGTAGTGAACAGGGAAGCATTATCGATCGATCGGTCGGCAACAGCTCGCCTCAGGAATCCGAAATGATAGGACACAATTTTGCAAATACTGTAGATTCAGGTTTTGCGTCCTCACCGTTTTCTCAAATGAGTCAAGACACATTTTCTGCTTGTCAAAATGTGAATGCGGCCGGTGAAAACGCACTGTCAAAAAGCATAGAGAAACAGATTCCAGACACTAATACATTATTATTGCAATTAATGCAACAAATGGAACAAAATCAGAGACAGATGGGACAAAATCTTCAAAAGTTAGACACAATGGAACAAAATCTTAAAAAGCTAGACACAGTGGAACAAAATCTTCAAAAGTTAGACACAATGGAACAAAATCTTAAAAAGTTAGACACAGTGGAACAAAATCTTCAAAAGTTAGACACAATGGAACAACACCAGAGACAAACACAGCAAAAGTTAGACACAATGGAACAAAATCTTCGGAAGTTAGACACCACACTTGAACAAACACGTGAAGATTTAAGTACTGAATTACATAACATTGAATCGAAATGTCAAAAAGTCTGTAATGACGTAAAAACACAAATTTGTGAGCATTTTCAGCCTATTTTTTCGCGGCATGAAAATGCATTACAGAATCACGAAGCAGCCATAAAAGAGCTGCAAACCATTGTTCATGAAAATCATGAGACCTTGTGGGCTAAAATTGACTCAGTTGCATCTACCGATTCGGTTACGCAACTGGCAAAAACTCAGGAAAACTTAAAGAACACAGTAGATTCGATTTCAACACAAATGGACACTCTGAAACTTGGTTCAGAAAAACACACTGAGGAAATGTGTTCACTATCGGAGAAAGTAGCTGAACTTTCGGATCAGGTCACTAACTTATCTACAAAAGTAGATGATGATCTGAATGACACAAGACCCATAGCCTTCACTGACACAGAAGAGTATGAACAAATAAGAAAATTCAAACAAAATCAGAATCAAATTAATACGCAATACAAAAGAGAAATGCGGGAAGTACAAGATCAGCTGACACAGGTAATACAAGAATTACGTATTTCAGAGGACACTCGCGCCCCAATAAGGGAAGAGGGACATATAAATACGGAAAAGCCACAAAATAATAACACAGGGCATTTCGGTAATTATGAAAGAAATTGGCAAGGTACACCGAATTTTGAGATGGAACCGCCGACACGACGTAACAATGACCGATATGTGACTCGCCGACATGATGATTTTGACTATAAGCTGTTCATTACTACACGTAAATTCAAAACATTTAAGAATTCTGGCAACGACATTCATCCACAAGCATGGCTCCATCAATTCTCTCATTGTTTTCCTCCCAACTGGTCATTGGAGCACAGATTAGAATTTGTGTGTGGCTACTTGGAGAATGAACCAGCTGTAAGAATGCGATCGGTCATTCACGATTGCCACAGTGAAGGAGAATTTTACCATGCCTTCCTCTCAGCATATTGGTCTCAAGCCACACAAGACCGCGTAAAACATAGCATCATGATGATGAAACACTTTGAACAATCTGAATTTTCCAGTCTTGTCAAATATTTTGAAGACATGTTGCACAAGAATCAATACCTGTCAAACCCATACAGCCCCTCAGAACTCATCCGCATTTGCTTAATCAAACTGCCTGAACATTTGAGACATATTATTTTAGCAGGACGTTGCAAAGATGACATTGAAGCTTTTCAGGGACTGTTACAAGAACTGGAAATTGACACAGACCGTCGCGGAATGCGAAAACAGGAAAACAATCACTACAGGTCACATCCGTCTCAATTCCGTGACGACAGAAACAATAAATGGCCACGACAAACCTATTCTTACAACGTAAATCGTGACCAAAACAGACACCACCCATATGATAACCACTGGCAGAGTAATAGTTACAGGGAAAGATCACCTTTCCGCGGTAATGACTATCACAGAGACAATCAGAGAAACAGACAATATGGGAACCAAAATAACTATTATCAAGGGAGACAGAATAACTTTAGACGCAACGGTCCAGCGCGTAGTTACGATTCAAGGAGAAATTCTCCAACATGTGACCGACAAGAAAGAAACTATGGAAACTACCGACATGACGACAGACGATATGATCGTAACGACAGACCTGAATTGCATCAGAACTGGCGAGATTTAAACAGAGCAGAGCACTCTCGTCACGATGAATTTGTGGAAGTTAGGTCTCCAAATCCCAATAACGACGCGCGCCAACAAAGAGACAATAGGCGATGACTCACACCACTGGCAGCCACAAGACGTACTTATGAAACTGATGACGCAGCTGCCGTAGCTAGTAATTACGTAAAAATGGAAGACATTAGGGACATCTTACTCCAGGAACACGACGTAACACGTAACAACATTGCATATCCTGTGATTCACATTACTGTAAATGACGTAAAATTTACGGCAGTACTTGACTCTGGCAGTCCCATTTCAGTAATTAGCGAAACAGCTTTTAGCAAATGCAACAAATCGAACGATTGCCCCACACTTCCGTTACGTAAGATTAAATTACAAGGTGCAATCTTTGGAAAAAGTGTAGATGTACGCCAACAAACCAATTTAGAATTCTTTTGTCAAAGCCACAGCTTCTCTATGAACTTCCTTATTGTTCCATTATTGTCGACGGAAATTATACTGGGAGTAGACTTTTTGAATGAATATAAAGCAATCTTAAGCTTTCACGATGCTGAAATAAGTTTAGAGAAAGAAGGTAAGTCAGTAGCTTTGAAATTTGAAGACTGGCTCTCAAACCATGATGAGGAAATTAATCGGCTTTACGTTCTGTTAGACAACAGTTCGGAATTTTCTACGGAAGTAGACACCAACAATCACTCTGCAAGTACTGACAGGGTTGACATCGACGGCATATTTGAAATTAATGAGTTAATTCAGAATAAAATTCAGACAATTGAGAATTGTAATGACACTGATAGGCAGGACCTTGTTGAGATTTTACAAGCACATTCCACAGTTTTTACTCACAAAACAGGAACAATCAAGGGGTTTCAATACCAATTTCGTGTTCGTGAGCATACTAAATTTTGTGTTAGACCATACGTAATTCCGGCGCATTATAGGGATCGTGTTAGAACAGAAATACAATCCATGCTTGTCGAGGGCATTATTGAGCCTGCAGTAAGCTCATACAACAACCCATTACATGTTGTTGAGAAGAAGAATGGATCGATCAGGCTTGTTTTAGATTCGAGACAAATCAATACTATCATCATTCCTGAAACAGACAGGCCGCAGACGATGGAAGAACTTCTTCAAAATTTTAATGGTGTAAAAGTGTTGTCTTCCATTGATCTCAGATCCAGCTTTTATCAGATCGAACTTCATCCAGAATGCAGAAAATACACAGCTTTCCTTTGTTTCGGCGTTTGTTATCAGTTTCGGAAACTTCCTTTTGGTTTGAACATTTCTTCGGCAGCATTCATTCGTGGGTTAAATTCCATATTACCTGAGTTCTTAAAACGTCACATCACCTTATATGTGGACGATATTCTAATAGCAGAAGCTTCATGGGAACAACATAACCGCATACTCAACAGTTTGTTACGTATTTTTGCAGAATCTGGAATTACAGTTAACTTGGAAAAGTCTGAATTCGGTAGGACGAAGGTGAAGTTTTTGGGACATATTATTTCTTCTGAAGGCATTCAGCCGGATCCTGAAAAGTTAGAAGCAATTAGAGCCATTCCAGTTCCATCCACAAAAAGACAAGTCCGCAGTTTTCTAGGTCTTGTAAATTTTTACCGTCGTTTTCTGAATATGCAAATTCTAGTTACACCAAAACTTTGTTCTCTCACTGGAAAAAATAGTATTTGGAACTGGGACGAGCAAGCACAGTTGGAATTCAATTCTTTGAAAGAAGCGTTATTTCACGCGCCAATACTAGCTCATCCAGATCTGTCACAAGATTTCTGCCTTAGCACGGATTCTTCTAAAGTCGGTCTTGGTGCCCACTTATTTCAAGAAGCCATAGAAAATGACACTACTGTTCAGAAAACCATTGCTTTTGCTAGCCGAGTGCTAACAAAGTCTGAAAAAAATTATTCCGTTACTGAATTAGAAGCTTTAGCTATCGTTTGGGCATTTAACAAATTCCGTTTCTTTCTTTCTGGTAAGCACGTAAAAGTATACAGTGATCATCGTGCATTACAATTTCTTATGTCTTCAAAATTAAATCATGATAGGTTAAAACGTTGGGCATTGTTTCTGCAAGAATTCCGCTTCACAATAGTCTACATTCCCGGCAAGGAGAACATTGTTGCGGACGCGCTGTCACGCGCACCGGCTGGGCTTGAGAAAAGTAACACAGAAGGCAACCTCGAGAAAAATTTCAGTATTCTTTACATTCAGAAAGTCGCCTTTGAAAACTTCATCACCACATCTTTAAAGGACATTGCTCATGAACAAGATAAAGATCCGATTTGGAAAGACATCAAAAGTAAATGGCATGAAAAGACACACACTCAGATTCGGCATTATTACCTGGTTAGAAACAACATACTCTTCCAACGCTGCACTGTTGATGACAAGCTATGGGTACTTTGCATTCCAGACGATTTTGTTAATAAGCTCATTTGGTACATTCATTTCAGCTACGCACATTTTGGCCCACGAAAATGTTATCATATTCTTCGAACGACTTGTTATTTTAACAATATGGAAAAGCGAATTCGAAGAGTCTTGTCTATTTGTAAACTTTGTCAAAAGGCGAAACCATCTACTATCTCACATCGTGCTCCGTTGTTTCCTATTATTCCTTCTAAATTAAAAGAATTTGCTGCTGTTGATCTCTTGGGACCCCTTGTCAGAACATCGAATGGATTTTCGTACGTTCTAGTCGCTGTTGAACTTACTTCAAAATTTGTTTCTTTCACTCCGTTACGTAAAGCCACTGGACGGTCTGTATCCAACGCCTTTGTTAAAAATTTCTTACGTGAAGTTGGACACGTTAGTAAAGTCATTTCAGATAACGGACCGCAATTCAGATCTGCTGTTTGGTCACGCATGCTTTGGAATCATAAAATCAAACCTGTTTTTATTTCATTGTATTCACCACACTGTAACCCGTCTGAACGGATTATGAAAGAAATCAATAAGCTTTGCAGACTTTATTGTCACAGAAAGCATCAGCATTGGGACAGATATTTACACTTATTTCAAAATGTGCTGAATGAAATGCCTCATGATTCCACTGCTTTACCACCTACTCTTGTACTGAAGAATGTAGAACCTCCGAACAGAATCAGAGAGATTGTACCTTTCCCGAATACACGTAAACTGCGACACAAAGACATAATTGATTTGGCTCTTAAAAATATAAAATCTGCAGCAGAGAAAAGGAGAAAACTACACGGTAAAGCAAATGCAAAGAAATTATATATTGGTCAGAAAGTTCTCATTAAAGCTCATTCATTGTCACATAAGAAGAAACACTTGAGTCACAAATTCTTTCTAGTTTACAATGGACCTTACAGAATCCGACGTATGCCACATGATAATTGCGTTGAAGTTGAAACTCTGCGTACTAGGAAGAGTAAAGGTTTACACCACATTTCTCATGTAAAACCATTTATTGACAGATAATCTGCTTTTTAACTTAGTCTTTGCAATTTTCACTTCACGCTACTTGTACAATTTGTCACACTGAGAAACTGTTAACACGCAACATTTTGGTTTGCTTACGAGTGGATTCTGGATTTGAGGTGCTTTATGTGAAATGCCAGATGACACAGTGGTTAGTTTATGTGACAGCTACACGATTATATCACGATGTTACTAATGAGTGACAATTTACAATGTCGCTTTTGCGGTGTATCTGTTTTATATCTGCACAGTTTTTTCTGAATTCTTCTATAAAGTGAGACATGTTTTAGTGGTGACTTTTGTGCTATTGCTACAAGGAGACAGCCTTTTCCGTAGGACAACAATACGTTACAGCACAGTACTTTCCTCATCACGGCAATAAGCGTAATAACTAAGTTATCTATACGCAAAGCATTTCACTTTGTTTATCATGAGGTAAGTACATTGACTTCTGCAGAACTTAGCTTTCGGAGGACAATAACTACGACACTTCCCAGAGATTATCTTACGCAAGACGCACATTTAGCGCTACAGGACACGTATTTGAGTGATTAATTTTGTACTTAAAACATTTATTTTTAAAGAGTTTTGAATTACAAAGAAAGTTTTTCGTGATACATTTCATTCCATTGCTGTAAGCTATAACACCTGAGGGTATAATTACAATAAACCTCAGGGGGGTACACGCCTACTTTGTGTACCATGTGTTTGGCAAGCACAAGGAGCCCTAGCTAATATGGTATTTGCTTATACAATTTAACACATCGGTACCATATTTCTCTAACACATAAATTACACAGCTATCTGATCATTTAACAGAGAAACAAACATCCTTTTACTACGTCAGTGACACATGTTTACGCAATTACAGAGTTGGATTACTTCACACTTAAGAAATTGTACTTTGTCTGTACTTTGTGAACTGTTCATATTTTTTTGGTACCATTGTGATACTATGAGAGCTTTGAATGATGTATTTGGTATGAGATCATGATTTTTAAAGTACGTTTGAGGTAGATGACACTACTGAAATGAGCATAGAATTTTCTTTAGGTTTTGAAATCATTGGAGGAAGCTACGACGTTTTTGACATTTGACTGAGGTGTTATGATGTTATTTTTACGACGACGATGTGTATTATGCTGTTGAGGTATGTTTATGTCAATAAAATTCTTGACCTGTGAAATGTTTTTATATGAGACTGTCACTGTAGCGGAAACTACTGTCGTAAATATTTCCGTAAGAAAGTTAAGTGACCACCTGCACATAATGTGACGTGGGCACCCAGGTGTGTCAGACACCTGGAGAACAAGCCTTTTCAGACGCTCAGGTAGAAAAGAAAGCCATTAGGGTGTGCCAGAGGCACAGGTGGAAGAGAAGGACAAAGAGAGGCCTATATATATCTGTTAATGACATTCCTTTGTAGAGGGCATCGCTAATGCGACACCCTCGTCACTTAAAAACATATGATTTTTGTAATGCGTTGTGGGCACACAGCTGTGTCAAACACCTGGAGAATAAGCCATTAGGATGTGCCTTTCATCGCTAATGCGACACCCTCGTTACTTAAAAACATATGATTACTCGCACTTTGTGCTAATTATTGAAATGCTTATGAATTGATGGGAAATATTCGTACATCTGCTCACCTGATTATGACAAGTGTCTTTCTACGAGAGTTGAGAGCCATTAACTTATGAAACGAAATGCCACATGACTATTGAATGATATTTTTATGCTTTGGTTTGCGTAATTGCTTATTTCATTTGATATCTGGTTTCCAGCTGTGTTGCAGCATTGCTTTTATAAAATGAAATGCATTTGCTAATGTGAACTCTTTCTGTCAACAGATCTATTAAATAATTATTTTATGATCCACATTCTTTAAAAAAGGAGCACTTGGAAAGGAAAGAACAATAAGAAGGAACTAATAACAGTAACACATAATTTTCTTTTCAAGTACATGGTAATATTTTTTTTTACAATAAGTTGTTATGGTGCACCACTTTAATTACATAGACATTAAGATGTGAATATGCTTTTCCCTTGTCTGCATTGTTGTTTTTACTGTAATATTTTTTCTGCTTGAGCTATGTCATGTTTAGGTATAAGTTGCTGCTGTTTGCCAGGCATAGTGTTACTGAATTTGACTTTGTGTTACTCTTCTAAGCTAGTTTTTCTTGTTTCCTGCATTGCCTTATATTAGTTGTAATATTGCACTTGCTTTGCTAATTTATGCTGCTTACTTTGTCATTTCTATTTTTTGTCATTGATGTTTGTGTTAATTATTTTTTTTTTGCTGCATTGCCTCGTCCCTTGGTATATATATCTGAGCTCAGTAGATTTAAGTTAGCTTAAGAGGGGGTAGACTATATAAGAAACTGACTATGGAGAATAGGTAAAGAATGCATTGCGAAGAAAGATTTGGGCCCCAATGAGTATTGTACAATCAGAAATAATTATTTTGAAAGAAATATGAATAGAATACAGGAACGAGGTATAGGTAGGATATTCTTGTAAATAAATGATGGGGTAAGCAATATTTGAACATATAAATACAGAAAGCATGCTTAGATAGGATTTTTTTGGTGGAAGCAAAGGTTGAAATAAGACGAACGATCTATGGAATGAAGGGAGATCTCCAAGCAAAATACTGCAGTAAAACAAACCCTGTCCTTTCCTCTTTGCTGTTTTTTCCCAATATGTAATTGTGTGTTGTCCTTTCCTTTTGGTGTTATCCCACTATGTGTTTGGGTACCCGTGTGTATTTGTGTTTTTCCTGTCTTTATGTGTTTAGCTGATGAGAGCTATGTTGTAGAATTTTTCTAATACTCTGTTATTTTCTTTGTAAAGATGCTTAGACTTTATTTATTCTGCTTTGTTTTAATGCTCATGTGTGAAGTTGACGTTTCAAAAGTTATTCTGATCTTTTATGTATGTACTCATGTCATCATTCCTGTAACACTGATGTATATGTTTATTTCTATTCTTTTGTAAAGCCCCTATTACTACAAATATTATCTGTATTGTTATGTTTTTAATGATGTATTTTGTATCTTTGTAATTGTATTCTTATGTTATATAATTGTAATTGACACCAGTTCATCATATTATTAACTTGTAAGCATTCATTTCACTGCACACATTCTGTTGGTCATAGTATATGGACAATATGTGAGAAGTAGGGACTGTTAGTGTTTGCACGTGTGTTACTAATTCAGCAAGGGACTGGATAACAGCATTGCTGGTTCTAAGGACAATTCCCAAAAACTTTGTGCGTGCACAAGTGGTGGTTTATGGACTTGCTATCTTCTCTGCAAGACTCTTCGATGGTGATTGTGCACCTGCACAGTCGCAGCAGATGGCTGCTGGCCATCTCTACCAGGACTACAGTGGGTCTACACCTTTGCTGACTCACCAGTACCACAGTTTCTTCTACAAGGACTACAGTGGGTCTACACCTTTGCTGACTCACCAGTACCACAGTTTCTACAAGGACTGCAGTGGGTCTGCACCTCTGGTGGCCCACCAATACCATACTCTCTACCAGGACTGCAGTTGGTCTGCTCTGTGATGACCTATCTACCAATATTCGTCAGAACTTCGAATGACTCTGCTGTGGGTTTGCTCCATTGTGGCCCATTACCTGTCAGCATTTCAAGAGTCAGCACTGTCTTTCCGTTGGAAGGACAACACTACTTCTTCAATACTACATGGAAATCCACTACTTCTGTGTGCAATTTCTTTTACTAATGAGAAACTGTAATTACTATTATGATGAACAATCTGGACTGTCTTTATGGACTGTGAGAAAATTTTAGCTGTTGACCAACATTGTATTAATAAGTGTGTGCATTTGATATCTTTGTGATTGTAATTATGAAAAATTTTTTCAAATCTGTATTGGCCAGTGCCCAACACCATTTGTAAAAATTTTTTGTGGGGAGCATGGGGGCTATGTAAGTTTGCTGTTTATGTTTTTATGTAAGTAGGCTGTTTATGTTTTCTTTATGTAAGTTTGCTGTTTATGTTTTTTTATTGGCAACGTTACGTAGCACTCTCTATATGAAAAGTTTGAATTGTTGTCTGCCATTGTTGTCATGAACTGCTATAGCTGGATGCGAACAGCGCGTAGCGCTGGGCAGTTGGAGGTGAGCCGCCAGCAGTGGTGGACGTGGGGAGAGAGATGGCCGAGTTTTGATAATCTGTAAGACTGGATGTCAATTATGAATATTAAGGTAAATACATTGTTTGTTCTCTAATAATATCTTTCATTTGCTAACTATCCCTATCAGTAGTTAGTGCCTCCAGTAGTTTGAATCTTTTATTTAGCTGGCAGTAGTGGCACTCGCTGTATTGCAGTAGTTCGAGCAGCGAAGATTTTTGTGAGGTAAGTGATTTGTAAAAGGTATAGGTTAAAGTTAGTCAGGGCCATTGTTTTGTAGGGGTTATTGAAAGTCAGATTGCGTTGCGCTAAAAATTATTGTGTGCCAGGTTAAGCACAGGCTTGTACAATTGTTCTAAGGGGACGTTTCAAGTATCGCCTCAGTTGTGCGACTGGATTCGTGATTTCCTGTCAGAAAGGTCACAGTTCGTAGTAATAGAAGGAAAGTCATGTAGTAAAACAGAATTAATATACGGCGTTCCCCAGGGAAGTGTTATAGGCCCTCTATTGTTCCTGAACTATATTAACGACATAGGAGACAATCTGAGTAGCCGTCTTAGATCGTTTGCAGATGATGCTGTCATTTACCGTCTTGTAAAGTCATTAGATGATCAAAACGACTTGCAAAATGATTTAAATAAGATGTCTGTATGGTGCGAAAAGTGGCAGTTGACCCTGAATAAGGAAACGTGTGAAGTTATTCACATGAGTACTAAAAGAAATCAGCTAAATTTCGATTACGCGATAAGTCACACAAATCTGAAGGCTGTAAATTCAACTAAATACTTAGGGATTATAACTACAAATAACCTAAATTGGAACGATCACATAGATAATATTGTGGGTAGAGCAAACCAAAGACTGCGATTCATTGGCAGAACACTAAGAAGGTGCAACAGGTCTAGTAAAGAACTGCTTACACTACGCTTGTCCGCCCTATTCTGGAGTACTGCTGTGCGGTGTGGGTTCCGCATCAGGTGGGACTGACGGATGACATCGAAACATTACAAAGAAGGGCAGCTCGTTTTGTAATATCGCGAAATAGGGGAGACAGTGTCACAGACATGACACGTGAATTGGAGTGGCAATCATTAAAACAAAGGCGTTTTTCGTCGCGACGGGATGTTCTCATGAAATTTCAATCACCAGTTTTCTCCTCCGATTGCGAAAACATTCTGTTGGCACCCACCTACATAGGGAGAAATGATCATCACGATAAAATAAGAGAAATCAGGACTCGCGCAGAAAAATTTAAGTGCTCGTTTCATCCGCGTGCTGTTCGAGAGTGGAACAGTAGAGAGACAGCTTGAAGGTGGTTCATTGAACCCTCTGCCAGACACTTTATTGTGAATAGCAGAGTAATCACGTAGATGTAGACGTAGATGTACATGTTGGCCGTCTTGCCAAGAGGAATGTTACAGAAGACCATTTGCGCCCAACGCCGATCCGTTATGCGGATTCCACATCGTCGATACTGAGGGCCGCTTACCACTCTTCGAACTGTGAATGGCTTGGCCCTCAGCACTCAAAGGGCGGTCACCTGGCGACCATAGGACCGAACATCTCATGTACGCCATGGTTCATCTCGGTGCAGCTTCGTAGATGTCATGTGACTTCTGTCATTCTCATAAAGGCGGGACACGGGTGTTAACCCACGTATCAGTCGAATATTATCAAGTATGGACACTGCGATAAGGACACAACGACAGTAGCGCATCTTAAACACATTGAGACGTGGGATGCTTCAGTTCAAGGATGCTTTAGCTGAACAAAGACAAGGTAACAATTACCAATCAAACACAAATTCTGGCTTGTAATTTCCAACAGATTTTATTCAACAATTGCATGACAATAGCTAACTGCTTTTACGCCAGAATAATATAAATAATTGCCCTAGAATTTGAAACATCTTAAGAACAATACAACAATAAATAATTTACTGAGGAAAACTCCCACAGAAGCAGGACACCTTTTAACACATAACAGCAGAAACAACTCACAATTTCTCATTTGAATAACATATTAGAAACCCAGTACAATGAAAGGCATCTTTAAGGTATTAGCACACTTTAGTAGCAAGTAATAGCACATCAAAGGTGCGAGGAAACTACAAGTCAGATCGAGCCTGAATGAAAGCTGAAAAGGAACGGTGAGGAAGGAAAGACGGACGCCTCGGCGTTACCAGGAACAATTAATGAAATACTCCACTTGTGTCGTTGTTGTGGTCTTCAGTCCTGAGACTGGTTCGATGGAGCTCTCCATGCTACTCTGTCCTGTGCAAGCTTCTTCATCTCCCATTACTTACTGCAACCTACATCCTTCTGAATCTGCTTGGTGTATCATCTCTTGGTCTCCCTCTACGATTTTTACCCTCCACGCTGCCCTCCAATTGGTGATCCTTTGATGCCTCAGAACATGTCCTACCAACCGATGCCTCCTTCTAGTCAAGTTGTGCCACAAACTTCTCTTCTCCCCAATCCTATTCAATACCTCCTCATTGGTTATGTGATCTACCCATCTAATCTTCAGCATCCTTCTGTAGCATCACATTTCGAAAGCTTCTATTCTCTTCTTGTCCAAACTATTTATTGTCCATGTTTCACTTCTATACATGGCTACATTCCATACAAATACTTTCAGAAACGACTTCCTGACACTTAAATCTATACTCGATGTTAACAAATTTCTCTTCTTCAGAAATGCTTTCCTTGCCATTGCCAGTCTACATTTTATATCTCTCTACTTCGACCATCATCAGTTATTTTGCTCCCCAAATAGCAAAACTCCTTTACTATTTTAAGTGTCTCATTTCCTAATCTAATTCTTTCAGCATCACCCAACTTAATTTGACTGCATTCCATTATCCTCGTTTTCTTTTGTTGATGTTCATCTTATATCTTCCCTTCAAGACACTATCCCTTCCGTTCAACTGCTCTTCCAAGTCCTTTGCTGTCTCTGACAGAATTACAATGTCATCGGCGAACCTCAAAGTTTTTATTTCTTCTCCATGGATTTTAATACCTACTCCGAATTTTTCATTTGTTTCCTTCACTGCTTGCTCAATATACAGATTGAATAACACCGGGGAGAGGCTAAAACCCTGTCTCACTCCCTTCCCAACCACTGCTTCCCTTCACGTCCCTCGACTCTTATAACTGCCATCTTTCTTTCTATGTACTTGCAGCACATTACACTCATCTACATTGAGATTGTAAATAACTTTCGCTCCCTGTATTTTACCCCTGCCACCTTCAGAATTTGAAAGAGTGTATTCCAGTCAACATTGTCAAAAGCTTTCACCAAGTCTACAAATTCTAGAAACGTAGGTTTGCCATTTCTTAAACTAGCTTCTAAGATAAGTCGTAGGGTCAGTGTTGCCTCACGTGTTCCCATATTTCTACGGAATCCAAACTGATCTTCCCCGAGGTCGGCTTCTACCAGTTATACCATTCGTCTGTAAGGAATTCGTGTCAGTATTTTGCAGCCGTGACTTATTAAACTGATAGTTCTGTAATTTTCACATCTGTCAACGCCTACTTTCTTTGGGATTGGAATTATTATATTCTTCTTGAAGTCTGAGGGTATTTCGCCCGTCTCGTACATTTTGCTCACCAGATGGTAGAGTTTTGTCAGGACTTGCCCTCCCAAGGCTGTCAGTAGTTCTAATGGAATGTTGTCTGCTCCCAGAGTCTTGTTTCGACTTAGGTCTTTCAGTGCTCTATCATACTCTTCACGCAGTATCATATCTCCCATTTCATCTTCATCTACATCCACTTCCATTTCCATAATATTGTCGTCAAGTACATCGCCCTTGTATAGACCCTCTACATACTCCTTCCACCTTTCTGCTTTCCCTTCTTTGCTTAGAACTGGGTTTCCATCTGAGCTCTTGATATTCATACAAGTGGTTCTCTTTTCTCCAAAGGTCTCTTTAATTTTTCTGTAGACAGGTTCTATCTTACCCCTAGTGAGATAAGTCTCTACATCCTTACATTTGTCCTCTAGCCATCCCTGCTTAGCCATTTTGCATTTCTGTCGATCTTATTTTTGAGACGTTTGTATTCCTTTTGGCCTGCTTCATTTACTGCATTTTTATATGTTCTCCTTTCATCAATTAAATTCAATATTTCTTCTGTTTGCCAAGGATTTCTACTAGCCCTCGTCTTTTTACCTACTTGATCCTCTGCTGCCTACACTAATTCATCCCTCAAAGCTACCCATTCTTCCTCTACTGTATGTCTTTCCCCCATTTTTGTCAATTGTTCCCTTATGCTCTCCCTGAAACTCTGTACAACCTCTGGTTTAGTCAGTTTATCCAGGTCCCATCTCGTTAAATTCCCACCTTTTTGCAGTTTCTTCCGTTTTAATCTACATTTCATAACCAATAGATTGTGGTCAGAGTCCACATCTGCCCCTGGAAATGTCTTACAATTTAAAACCTGGTTCCTAAATCTCTGTCTTACCATAATATAATCTATCTGAAACCTGTCAGTATCTCCAGGCTTCTTCCATGTATACAGTCATCTTTTATGATTCTTGAACCAAGTGTTAGCTATGATTAAGTTGTGCTCTGTGCAAAATTCTACCAGGCGGCTTCCTCTTTCGTTTATTACCCCCAATCCATATTCACCTACTACGTTTCCTTCTCTCCCTTTTCCTACTGACGAATTCCAGTCACCCATGACTATTAAGTTGTCATCTCCCTTCACTATCTGAATAATTTCTTTTATTTCATCATACATTTCTTTAATTTCTTCGTCATCTGCAGAGCTAGTTGGCACATAAACTTGTACTACGGTGGTAGGCGTGTGCTTCGTATGTATCTTGGCCACAATAACGCGTTCACTATGTTGTTTGTAGTAGCTTACCCGCACTTCTATTTTCCTATTCATTATTAAACCTACTCCTGCATTACCCCTATTTGATTTTGTGTTTATAACCCTGTAGTCACCTTGTTCCACTAAAGATGAAGATACTTAACTTTTCTGTGGGGTCCTGCCAAGTCGTCTCCTATAGGGTGCCTAAAGGATGCTGCTTTCTCGGATAGCTGTAGAGCAGTTCAAGGACATCGCATTAATGGTTTTTGTTACAATAAAGTAGAGTGATAATACTTTGGTTACAACGAATTGTCGCAAGCAATGGGAGACATGCAAATAATCAATGTTGTTCGCTATAGACAAGGTCCATACAAGTTATCACACAATTTGCTATGGATCACTAACAATGGTTCTGCCAGTGCCTCTGCTGGACCGTTCGTCGTCTACTGTCCGCTCGAGGCTAGCAGGAGCGTCGCATACATTCTCTTCGGCTGGAGGCGACTCCTGTTGTGGCGCAGTCCTGGTCAGCGAACTATTGGCTGACGCCGTCTCACAGCCTTCTCTGCTCTTGCGTTCTTGATCTTCGTGCCGGCGCTTTCGTTACTCCGGAACTCTCCTCTCCCCAACCCCCTCCTTAAAGAGACGCTCCGTCGTCGTGTAGGGAGTGCGACCACGGCGTGGGAGGCAGCAGTGTGGGCGCATCGCAGCAGCGGAAGCTGTGGCTGCAGCGGGCGGACGTCAAGCTTCCAGCCGCACCCCGCCATCCGGACTTCGTTCTGGCGGGAAGGTCCCGCGGGAAACGATCAGAAGGGTACGCGTCCACCTCCTGCTGCCTTGAGCCAGATGAAGAAGATGGCGACTGCTGCGATGTGGGCGGGTACAGCTCCATCGGTAGGACCAGAGGAGGCGGCGAACGATCCATGGAGTCGTCCCGCGGTGTGGTGATGAAGTAAGAGTGATTTCAGGTGTTCCGCAGGGGAGTGTAGTAGGACCGTTGCTATTCACAATATACACTCCTGGAAATGGAAAAAAGAACACGTTGACACCGGTGTGTCAGACCCACCATACTTGCTCCGGACACTGCGAGAGGGCTGCACAAGCATTGATCACACGCACGGCACAGCGGACACACCAGGAACCGCTGCGTTGGTCGTCGAATGGCGCTAGCTGCGCAGCATTTGTGCACCGCCGCCGTCAGTGTCAGCCAGTTTGCCGTGGCATACGGAGCTCCATCGCAGTCTTTAACACTGGTAGCATGCCACGACAGCGTGGACGTGAACCGTATGTGCAGTTGACGGACTTTGAGCGAGGGCGTATAGTGTGCATGCGGGAGGCCGGGTGGACGTACCGCCGAATTGCTCAACACGTGGGGCGTGAGGTCTCCACAGTACATCGATGTTGTCGCCAGTGGTCGGCGGAAGGTGCACGTGCCCGTCGACCTGGGACCGGACCGCAGCGACGCACGGATGCACGCCAAGACCGTAGGATCCTACGCAATGCCGTAGGGGACCGCACCGCCACTTCCCAGCAAATTAGGGACACTGTTGCTCCTGGGGTATCGGCGAGGACCATTCGCAACCGTCTCCATGAAGCTGGGCTACAGTCCCGCACACCGTTAGGCCGTCTTCCGCTCACGCCCCAACATCGTGCAGCCCGCCTCCAGTGGTGTCGCGACAGGCGTGAATGGAGGGACGAATGGAGACGTGTCGTCTTCAGCGATGAGAGTCGCTTCTGCCTTGGTGCCAATGATGGTCGTATGCGTGTTTGGCGCCGTGCAGGTGAGCGCCACAATCAGGACTGCATACGACCGAGGCACACAGGGCCAACACCCGGCATCATGGTGTGGGGAGCGATCTCCTACACTGGCCGTACACCACTGGTGATCGTCGAGGGGACACTGAATAGTGCACGGTACATCCAAACCGTCATCGAACCCATCGTTCTACCATTCATAGACCGGCAAGGGAACTTGCTGTTCCTACAGGACAATGCACGTCCGCATGTATCCCGTGCCACCCAACGTGCTCTAGAAGGTGTAAGTCAACTACCCTGGCCAGCAAGATCTCCGGATCTGTCCCCCATTCAGCATGTTTGGGACTGGAAGAAGCGTCGTCTCACGCGGTCTGCACGTCCAGCACGAACGCTGGTCCAACTGAGGCGCCAGGTGGAAATGGCATGGCAAGCCGTTTCACAGGACTACATCCAGCATCTCTACGATCGTCTCCATGGGAGAATAGCAGCCTCCATTGCTGCAAAAGGTGGAAATACACTGTACTAGTGCCGACATTGTGCATGCTCTGTTGCCTGTGTCTATGTGCCTGTGGTTCTGTCAGTGTGATCATGTGATGTATCTGACCCCAGGAATGTGTCAATAAAGTTTTCCCTTCCTGGGACAATGAATTCACGGTGTTCTTATTTCAATTTCCAGGAGTGTACATAAATGACCTTGTGGATGACATCGGAAGTTCACTGAGGCTTTTTTGCGGATGATGCTGTGGTATATCGAGAGGTTGTAAAAATGGAAAATTGTACTGAAATGCACGAGGATCTGCAACGAATTGACGCATGGTGCAGGGAATGGCAATTGAATCTCAATGTAGACAAGTGTAATGTGCTGCGAATACACAGAAAGATAGATCCTTTATCGTTTAGCTACAAAATGGCAGGTCAGCAACTGGAAGCAGTTAATACCATAAATTATCTGGGAGTACGCATTAGGAGTGATTTAAAATGGAATGATCATATAATGTTGATTGTCGGTAAAGCAGATGCCAGACTGAGATTCATTGGAAGAATCCTAAGGAAATGCAATCCGAAAACAAAGGAAGTAGGTTACAGTACGCTTGTTCGCCCACTGCTTGAATACTGCTCAGCAGTGTGGGATCCGTACCAGATAGGGTTGATAGAAGAGATAGAGAAGATCGAACGGAGAGCAGCGCGCTTCGTTACAGGATCATTTAGTAATCGCGAAAGCGTTACGGAGATGATAGATAAACTCCAGTGGAAGACTCTGCAGGAGAGACGCTCAGTAGCTCGGTACGGGCTTTTGTCAAAGTTTCGAGAACATACCTTCACCGAAGAGTCAAGCAGTATATTGCTCCCTCCTACGTATATCTCGCGAAGAGACCATGAGGATAAAATCAGAGAGACTAGAGCCCACACAGAAGCATACCGACATTCCTTCTTTCCACGAACAATACGAGACTCGAATAGAAGGGAGAACCGATAGAGATACTCAAGGTACCCTCCGCCACACACCATCAGGTGGCTTACGGAGTATTGATGTAGATGTAGATGTAGATGTAGGCACACCTCCATGAATCTGGGAGAAGAGACACTGAAAGATCATCATGCACATCACAGTGGCGAAGTTGATTTTGATGCAAGCGCCAAGTCGACGGACGATCTCGCCTCGCGCCCACCTAGTAAAATACAATATCATGCGGCGCCAAGCGATACCTGCGGCCATCTTTCGACGCCGGATGTTGAAGAAGGTGGAGCAGGTGGAGCAGTGTCCGATGGCGGCGGCCGTGAAGCAGTTCAGTCGGTGCTGGTCCATACCGTGGGTGCGAACGATAGGAGGCGAGAAACAGAGAACTTTTTTGACGTAGCGGACTGATCTTCCGCACATGCGTGACACTGTTACGTCATCTGTTCTATTTGGGTGTTCATACCCTACGAAGTACAGTATCGACGCAGTAACTGTTTCGTACGAACAATCCCCCAGTGTCCTTGGTGAAGTAACTCCAACACTTCTTTTTGCAAAGCGTTAGGGATCACCACACGTGACTGTCCACTGTCATTTTGAACAAGAATCACATCTTTCTGCACAGCAAGGTTATACCGACATGCAAAGTTCCGGCGCACTACAGTTCCTTATGCCATGCAAGGGACGAGGCCAAGATGTGCGGATGTATATTAGCAAAATGTTCAAATCTGAACCAGCTTCGGTGGTCTCTGCAATTTTTCTGAAGTTCAGAGGAAAAGATTGAAGCAATTCATAATGTTGAGTAGCGATGCGACAACAACATCCAGCAGAAGCCTCAAAGTCCGCATCAGGGCCAGTCGGAAGATGTGAAACTGCGATCGCAATACCATGTTGAACTGTCGTACTGGTATTGAGAAAACAACAAAGCCCAACTTTGCAATTTTTGGGCATTTCGTTCACGAACCGGTTTCGTCGGATGAAACAAGGGTTGCAGAGGCTTGTGATCCGTTACTAAGTGCACTACTGGCCATTAAAATTGCTACAACACGAAGATAACGTGCTACAGACGCGAAATTTAACCGACAGGAAGAAAATGCTGTCATATGTAACTGATTAGCTACTCAGAGCATTCACACAAGGTTGGCGCCGGTGGCGACACCTACAACGCGCTGACATGAGCAAAGTTTCCAACAGATTTCTCATACACAAACAGCAGTTGACTAGCGTTGCCTGGTGAAACGTTGTTGCGATGCGTCGTGTAAGGAAGAGAAATGCGTACCATCACGATTCCGACTTTGATAAAGTCGGATTGTAGCCTATCGATATTGGGGTTTATCGTACCGCGACATTGCTGCTCGCGTTGGTAGAGATCCAATGACTGTTAGCAGAATATGTAATCGCTTGGTTCGGGAGGGTAATACGGAACGCCGTGCTGGATCCCAACAGCCTCGTATCACTAGCAGTCGAGATGACAGCATCTTATCCGTATGGCTGTAACGGATCGTGCAGCAACGTCTCCATCCCTGAGTCAACAGATGGGGACCTTTGCAAGACAACAACCATCTGCACGAACAGTTCGACGACGTTTGTACCAGCATGGACTATCAGCTCGGAGACCATGGCTGCGGTTACCTTGACGCTGCATCACACAGGAGAGCCTGCGATGGTGTACTCAACGAAAATCCTAAGTGCACGAATAGCATTTCTTCGGATGAATCCAGGTTCTGTTTACAGCATCATGATCGTCGCATCCGTGTTTGGCGACATCGCAGTGAACGCGCATTGGAAGCGTGTATTCGTCATCGCCATACTGGCGTACCACCCGGCGTGATGGTATGGGGTGCCATTGCTTACACGTCTCGGTCACCTTTTGTTCGCATTGACGGCACTTTGAACAGTGGACGTTACATTTCAGATGTGTTACGGCCCGTGCTCTACCCTACATTCGATCCCTGCGAAACCCTACATTTCAGCAGGATTATGCACGACCGCATGTTGCAGGTCCTGTACGGGCCTTTCTGGATACAGAAAATGTTCGACTCCTGCCCTGGCCAGCACATTCTCCAGATCTCTCACTAATTGAAAACGTCTGGTCAATGGTGGCCAAGCAACTGCTCGTCACAATACGCCAGTCACTACTCTTGATGAACTGTGGTATCGTGTTGAAGTTGCATGGGCAGCTGTACCTGTACACGCCATCCAAGCTCTGTTTGACTCAATGCCCAGGCGTATGAAGGCCGTTATTACGGCCAGAGGTGGTTGTTCTGGGTACTGATTTCTCAGGATCTATGCACGCAAATTGCGTGAAAATGTAATTACATGTCAGTTCTAGTAAAATATATTTGTCCATTGAATATCCGTTTATCATCTGCATTTATTCTTGATGTAGCATTTTTAATGGCCAGTAGTGTACAATATGCACAAATAAACGAAGGCGCGACCTTTAATTTTTTCGAGGGCAGCTGCGAGGTGCCTTGCTGTTCGCTTTTGTCTCTTGCCATCCTGGTCTTGTCATGTGGATATCGTTCTCTGTAGCTCTGAATACTTCCCAATATATTAAGCTAACGCCGATTCAAATGTGTTCGAATAATTTATTATAATACCAGTCCAGATATTTATGTCAGTAATCATTGTACTGCCAGTTCCATTTCCAGCCTTTTGTGGGAGGAACGCAACATTACGATGTATCAGCGATCCGCCATTGATGTAACTGTTACAAATTTTCAGATTTTTTTTTCTTTTATCGTACATCTTGAACCTGCAGAAATTCGAAGAAGTAGTCTGAGAATTTTAAGTAATTTCATCGCGTAGAGGAATTATCACATGGTGATACGCTATTTACTTTTTCAAAACGTCCATCAGTCCACATCTTTAGTTGCGTGGCTCCTGACACCAATATGGGGCAACATACGTTATTTCTCTGGTTCGGCATTAATTTAGTGAGATGAGGTGGAAACCAACTTACACATTCAATACATATGATTGGTTTCTATTATTTCAATACAGGTTCCATTTCATTTCAGTCATGAACATTACACATTCACTTCACTACCGAACAGTAACCACCCAACATCTGATTCGTGAAAGAACAGATCTCATGTTTAAAATAGGTTCAAACGTCTGAAACCCACAAAGTGACTGTTTCAGACAGCAGTTTTTCTGTGGGCTCTACGATGGGGCAGCAGAACATGTAGTCTCCATCAATGATCGACTAAAATTACACTACAGGTTTTCACAATAACACTGTTGCTCTTCTTTTGTGCGTGACCATTACGTTGCATGGTCATAACCAGTACATTTTTGTAAGGGTCACATATATTGCAGCAGCATATCTAATGCCAAGTATTTTTAAAAAAGATTCCAAACGATGGGGGAGTAATCTGCATTTGGTTACGCTAGTATCTAGTACAGCTGCGCTGCATTACACTCTTCCAGAATTCTTGCCAAAAAGGCTAAGTGTGGTATCGACAGCTACGATGCCACAACGTAGGTGCGCTCTGCTAGGTTACCACTACGACACCAACGACTGCGCCCTCTAGCCGGCGCCGTGCAGCTCTACGAGCGAAGCTCCGGATTCATCCCATTCGATTCCGAGTAGACGACCAAGCAAAATGGTTTCTATTTCATAGTGGGCGAGCCACTACCAATTTGCCTTCGTAACTTCTAGAGCTGTTAGCTTTGATACATGAACGGCTTCGCACCTACAAGCTCATCTGTACTCAAAGTTGCAGGCCGGAGTGGCCGTACGGTTCTAGGCGCTACAGTCTGGAGCCGAGCGTCCGCTACGGTCGGAGGTTCGAATCCTGCCTCGGGCATGGATGTGTGTGATGTCCTTAGGTTAGTTAGGTTTAATTAGTTCTAAGTTCTAGGTGACTGATGACCTCAGGAGTTAAGTCGCATAGTACTCAGAGCCATTTAAACCATTTTGTACGCAAAGTTATGTAATATTAACAGTTGTATATGTTCATACGCCAGTAAAAGAGCTATAACCTATACGCAGTACCGAAGCATTTCACCTTTTCCTGCTCCTACTCACTTCCTACATTCGGCCTACCCTCCAGTTTACAAGGAGCAGACCCATTCGCCGCCTTCCAGGCGCGATGGAAAACTAAGTACTACAGTTATCTTCCTCACCACTGATTTCATGTGATCACATAGCCTCATACTGTTACACATAGGTATTTACACCATATGGCAGACTCCCTAGTTATCTCACTAACCTTGCAATTCAGGGGCGGATAAGAATCAGGTCATGAGCCATGTCCAGCACGAGTTGCAAATCGCTCAGCCTCGCTGCATACTCTCCCACCGTCACAGCGTGCCATATGAGGCGGGAAGAGGGAGAAGAGGGGGAACTGTGAACGTGCCACATTGAAATGACACAGTCGCCCGGTATATGACTTGATTTTATGTGTCACATTCCTCAACAACATAGATCACAAACAAAACAAATTCTTAGTATTAGTTAATTACAGGGTTATTACAAATGATTGAAGCGATTTCACAGCTCTACAATAACTTTATTATTTGAGATATTTTCACAATGCCTTGCACACACATACAAAACTCAAAAAGTTTTTTTAGGCATTCACAAATGTTCGATATGTGCCTCTTTAGTGATTCGGCAGACATCAAGCCGATAATCAAGTTCCTCCCACACTCGGCGCAGCATGTACCCATGAATGAGTTCGAAAGCATCGTTGATGCGAGCTCGCAGTTCTGGCACGTTTCTTGGTACAGGAGGTTTAAACACTGAATCTTTCACATAACCCCACAGAAAGAAATCGCATGGGGTTAAGTCGGGAGAGCGTGGAGGCCATGACATGAATTGCTGATCATGATCTCCACCACGACCGATCCATCGGTTTTCCAATCTCCTGTTTAAGAAATGCCGAACATCATGATGGAAGCGCGGTGGAGCACCATCCTGTTGAAAGATGAAGTCGGCGCTGTCGGTCTCCAGTTCTGGCATGAGCTAATTTTCCGCGCGCTACGCGTGAAACTTGCCCGCACGCGTTCAACCGTTTCTTCGCTCACTGCAGGCGACCCGTTGATTTCCCCTTACAGAGGCATCCAGAAGCTTTAAACTGCGCATACCATCGCCGAATGGAGTTAGCAGTTGCTGGATCTTTGTTGAACTTCGTCCTGAAGTGTCGTTGCACTGTTATGACTGACTGATGTGAGTGCATTTCAAGCACGACATACGCTTTCTCGGCTCCTGTCGCCATTTTGTCTCACTGCGCTCTCGAGCGCTCTGGCGGCAGAAACCTGAAGTGCGGCTTCAGCCGAACAAAACTTTATGATTTTTTCTACGTATCTGTAGTGTGTCGTGACCATATGTCAATGAATGGAGCTACAGTGAATTTATGAAATCGCTTCAATCATTTGTAATAGCCCTGTATGTTTGGTGTGCTGAAGTCATATAATTCTTCCCTGGTACATACTGTGAGCATCCAGAAATCTTTGTCTTCTTTCTACACTCCTGGAAATGGAAAAAAGAACACATTGACACCGGTGTGTCAGACCCACCATACTTGCTCCGGACACTGTGAGAGGGCTGTACAAGCAATGATCACACGCAAGGCACAGCGGACACACCAGGAACCGCGGTGTTGGCCGTCGAATGGCGCTAGCTGCGCAGCATTTGTGCACCGCCGCCGTCAGTGTCAGCCAGTTTGCCGTGGCATACGGAGCTCCATCGCAGTCTTTAACACTGGTAGCATGCCACGACAGTGTGGACGTGAACCGTATGTGCAGTTGACGGACTTTGAGAGAGGGCGTATAGTGGGCATGCGGGAGGCCGGGTGGACGTACCGCCGAATTGCTCAACACGTGGGGCGTGAGGTCTCCACAGTACATCGATGTTGTCGCCAGTGGTCGGCGGAAGGTGCACGTGCCCGTCGACCTGGGACCGGACCGCAGCGACGCACGGATGCACGCCAAGACCGTAGGATCCTACGCAGTGCCGTAGGGGACCACACCGCCACTTCCCAGCAAATTAGGGACACTGTTGCTCCTGGGGTATCGGCGAGGACCATTCGCAACCGTCTCCATGAAGCTGGGCTACGGTCCCGCACACCGTTAGGCCGTCTTCCGCTCACGCCCCAACATCGTGCAGCCCGCCTCCAGTGGTGTCGCGACAGGCGTGAATGGAGGGACGAATGGAGACGTGTCGTCTTCAGCGATGAGAGTCGCTTCTGCGTTGGTGCTAATGATGGTCGTATGCGTGTTTGGCGCCGTGCAGGTGAGCGCCACAATCAGGACTGCATACGACCGAGGCACACAGGGCCAACACCCGGCATCATGGTGTGGGGAGCGATCTCCTACACTGGCCGTACACCACTGGTGAACGTCGAGGGGACACTGAATAGTGCACAGTACATCCAAACCGTCATCGAACCCATCGTTCTACCATTCCTAGACCGGCAAGGGAACTTGCTGTTCCAACAGGACAATGCACGTCCGCATGTATCCCGTGCCACCCAACGTGCTCTAGAAGGTGTAAGTCAACTACCCTGGCCAGCAAGATCTCCGGATCTGTCCCCCATTGAGCATGTTTGGGTCTGGATGAAGCGTCGTCTCACGCGGTCTGCACGTCCAGCACGAACGCTGGTCCAACTGAGGCGCCAGGTGGAAATGGCATGGCAAGCCGTTCCACAGGACTACATCCAGCATCTCTACGATCGTCTCCATGGGAGAATAGCAGCCTGCATTGCTGCGAAAGGTGGATATACACTGTACTAGTGCCGACATTGTGCATGCTCTGTTGCCTGTGTCTATGTGCCTGTGGTTCTGTCAGTGTGATCATGTGATGTATCTGACCCCAGGAATGTGTCAATAAAGTTTCCCCTTCCTGGGACAATGAATTCACGATGTTCTTATTTCAATTTCCAGGAGTGTATTTCACTTCAGTGAAGTGCAATCTAGAATAAGTGTTTGCATTTCACTTTTCAAATGTTCTTACTTCTCTACCACTTTCAAGCTTGTGGTATTCCACGTGACGACTAGTAGAACGTCCCTTTTTGTTGATTGTTCAGTATTTTTCTTATGGCCACTTCCCCTTTGGCAGTCCCTTTCCGGAGATCCGAATGAGGGAATATTCCGTAATCTTTTATTATATCTTTATTCCTCCTTTTGTTGTGTTTTAAGTGATGGTACAAGGAAATTTTAGCCTTAATCTCATGAGTAATTTGTCTGTCACACACTAGGTCCACTATATAATTCACGGAGACATACATAGGAAAAGTTTAAAGTGTTTTCTTGTTCCATCATTTTCAGCTTGAAAAGCGTATTAAAAACTACCTAATACTTGGCCTTGCCACTTTTACGCAACAGTCCAGAACATTAGGATATATCTACACTTGCTTTGTACAGGTCTGCTATACGCCATGAAATTCGTATTCTAAATTCCTGTTCATGAATAAGTTCAGTTTCCTTATCCTCCTCTGACTGATAGTTGAAGCACGTCATGTGACAGATATGGTCAGAGTACGCTGTTTTTAAAGGCACTATTGTATATATTCTATCCAGCCTGCTAGTTGATGAATTAATTGCGTGGACGTAAGTCGGTGCTGATTTATTTGTTGGTTCCACGTTCATGATAGCCAAGGCTGTCAATGAGCATCTGAGTTCCGCCAAAGTGTTGAATTTTGGATTATGAATAATAACAATTAATATGCAATTGAAATTAGCGCTTAATATAGTTCTCTGTGGGTTCTCATGCAACAAAATTTTGCTCTCTCTGTTTTATTATCTTCCCAGAAAATATGGAAAGCAAAGAGCTTGTAATAGAAGGATTTATTTCACAGTATGGAAGATGGAGCCGTGTTCATAGCTCTTGGCGTATGCATTTTAGTGCCCATGCTTATTACACTGTTTTCTTCGAAGGACCGTTCCTCTCATATCCATGAATATTGACTATTCCTCTTATATCACGAACCGCTCTTCCGTTCCTTCAGAAGTTGTCGATTAATAACGTGCCTTTTTTAGGGTATAATGCCACTAAGTCTGCGCAATCATTTTAAGCAAGAAGGAAGTCCAAAATAATATTGAAAACTAAGTACTCATCAGGTTCATGTGGATATTTGTGGCTTGTCGAAAATATACTTTCCTGATAACAATAATTGTCTACGTGGCACGGTCGGCTTCGTTCTTAAAATTTCAGCACTGTTGGTTTCTATTTCTTCACCATTCCCTTTATTTCTTTCGTCTCGTATTTCAGTATAACGACACAAATTGGTTTACATTCTGGTAGAATCCTTTTATCTGAGAATAACAGTTTCATAATTATCTACGCCATGACAGCCATTTAATAACTTTTCATCATCGCCCAACTACTACTGACTTGAAGAAGAACAGAGATAATACAATGATAATTAAATCAAGACCCTAAGCTGTCGACAGGCGTTGATATACATCAATGGGGACAGTTAAAAATGTGTGCCCGAACCCGGGATCTCCTGCTTACATGGTAGACGCTCTATCCATCTGAGACCCGGAGGGCACAGTGGACAGTGGGACTGCAGGGATTTATCCCTTGCACGCCCCCCGTCAGACCCACATTCCCAACTTAATGTCCAAACACTACATTCGTAGTGCCCCTGACCACTACACTCATTACTCACGGACATGTCCGAAAGAACAGATCTTCATTGAGACAATATGGTTTAGCTCAGTGGTCTTTTAGACACAAATCGTTTCTTGATCTGAAATATTTTATAATTATAAATCTTGAGAATTATAACTCTAAAAAGATTCTCTGATAATGGAGATATACAAACAAATAAATTAGTAGAGTAAATTTTACAAAAATCTTTAGACTAGCTATAAAATGACATTAATAGTTTCAAACGTAATTACAATTTCGAATTAAATTGGAAACTGGAAAAATAATTATGTTTTCTGAAAAATATATCTTATGTCTGTTCCGTATCTTAGTTCTCTTTATAACAGAAAATAAGATTAAGCTACATTATCCAGAATTACTAAATTATTGATGGCTGTAATTTTCAGCAACTATAGCGTTCGTTTTTCAGGATTGAATTCAGTCATCGGTTGCAAATAAATTTTATTATGCTTTACTGGTTTTCAGACATTAATAATGCCATCAAGTAACTCTTTATACATAATGAGAAACCTCCAAGTGACAAATTTCTCAAATTTGCTGTATATAAGACACAACGGAATTTGCGTCCGAGTTTTTATATAGGGCAGACAGGGAGGCCCTTTAAGACCCGCTTTCGTGAGCACTTACTCAACAAAGATGGCGAGAAGTCATGTAAGTGAACTTTACGAACATCTCAAAACAGATAAACACTTCCTTCTCCATTCCTGCTTAACATGGAGTTTTTACGTATGGTCAACAAGGGCTACAAAATCAGCCGTTTATAAGAATTTGAAATATATAACAATCCTCAACTAAATTTAAATGATTTGTTGAATGATCAACTTGTATTAAAATACAGACATTATTTATATAAACATCATCAACTAAATTCAAAATATTTGTTGAATGATCGACTTGTATTAAAACACAGACATTATTTTGATTGCACCTTATCTCTTAAAAATGTGAAAATTAGCCTATTCCTTTTACGTATTAGAACTGTGTGTTATGTTTCTTCAAATGTATTACATAAAACTTCTTTATTTACCTAGGTTAAATTTTTATGTATGCAATTATATATGTTCCTTGGTGATAGCGCAACAGGTATGGATGCGATTCAGTTACTGTAAATTGTCAATCAGCTTGAAAATAGTCACATACAATATGTATATTTCTAGACATACCATGGTATTACGTTTCTATGAAGAAGATATTGGCATCTGCTAAACCAATACTTAGTAAGTTTCTGTAACACACCGTTTATGCTTCACATAAATGTATAGTTAAGATTTATAGTATCCACAATTTAGCAGGCTTCTGAAGATGACAAATTAATTTGATGAAACAGGTAAAGCATAACAAAATTTATTTGCAACTTATGACTGAATTCTAACCCAGAAAAAAATCAGTATTACACTAAATACAAAGTTACGATTTTGAGTCAGTAGGATCATGTGATCAGTTTAATGCGAGTATCGTCTTGTACAATATGTGATGAGAAAGTGACCAGTACCTTTACACTGGAACACCCTGTATATTCTGGTCAAGCCTCGCTGTCCTCTGTAGTTGCAGCAGTTGTTTCCCGTGTTTCACGTCAGATACCAGGTCCTTTGGAGCTGACCAGCTCATAGCTCACATAATTGCCACGAGATGTCACCACTCACGGCTATTAAATATGGAACACACAACAATACCTACAGCAAACGCTCATCATTACTAAGTGTCCTGACCAGACGGAACTATCTTAGTCCGATTATAACTGTGCGTTCATTGAAAACTCTTGATAAGGCTCATCAAACTAGACACACGAAATATTAGTTCACTTTATTACTCGTACGTAAATGAATGAAAGATTTACTTAACTTTGCCACAGTGTTGTGTTATTAACTGTAACTGCCACTGAGTATGAAAGCATCACTTGATGCACAGGTTAACGAACTGTTCTCTTGTAGTACAAAATGAAACATTTACGAAAGCGCAATTCATGAGAAACTTCAACTGTCCCTGTCCTATACGATGATGCTGACTGCTGCAGTTAAAGTCTCGAATTCGGGAGAGAGCTCTTCCAAGCTCAGCTCTATAATTGACATCGGTGCGTGGGCACTGCTGTGCAGATAGCAGAGGCGTGGTCTTCAGGAGTGCCTCCAACTCATCATTGCAGCTTGTAGCGGAAGCTCGCTAGCGTCTGTGGTATCATACGTGTTGCTGATATTGTGTGCGATATATTGACAATACCACATATAGTAGTAATAAATTATATACAGAAACATTCCTAACATTAGCCCAAACAGATACCGCAACGGGGAACTTAATTATGTGAATAGATTCGCGGTGCACGAAAAGGTACTGGGTTTTGTAAGCCAAACATTCCACAATTACATATTTAGTTCATGTGATCTTATTTTGGTTATCAGTTTATCATGTACAAATGCTTTGAATGCCTTTCATAAATTTATGAAGACGGACATCTGCCTTTCACTTGCACCACCGTTTGCAAGGTAATGAGTATGAATGAAACTACACTCCTGGAAATGGAAAAAAGAACACATTGACACCGGTGTGTCAGACCCACCATACTTGCTCCGGACACTGCGAGAGGGCTGTACACGCAATGATCACACGCACGGCACAGCGGACACACCAGGAACCGCGGTGTTGGCCGTCGAATGGCGCTAGCTGCGCAGCATTTGTGCACCGCCGCCGTCAGTGTCAGCCAGTTTGCCGTGGCATACGGAGCTCCATCGCAGTCTTTAACACTGGTAGCCTGCCGCGACAGCGTGGACGTGAACCGTATGTGCAGTTGACGGACTTTGAGCGAGGGCGTATAGTGGGCATGCGGGAGGCCGGGTGGACGTACCGCCGAATTGCTCAACACGTGGGGCGTGAGGTCTCCACAGTACATCGATGTTGTCGCCAGTGGTCGGCGGAAGGTGCACGTGCCCGTCGACCTGGGACCGGACCGCAGCGACGCACGGATGCACGCCAAGACCGTAGGATCCTACGCAATGCCGTAGGGGACCGCACCGCCACTTCCCAGCAAATTAGGGACACTGTTGCTCCTGGGGTATCGGCGAGGACCATTCGCAATCGTCTCCATGAAGCTTGGCTACGGTCCCGCACACTGTTAGGCCGTCTTCCGCTCACGCCCCAACATCGTGCAGTCCGCCTCCAGTGGTGTCGCGACAGGCGTGAATGGAGGGACGAATGGAGACGTGTCGTCTTCAGCGATGACAGTCGCTTCTGCCTTGGTGCCAATGATGGTCGTATGCGTGTTTGGCGCCGTGCAGGTGAGCGCCACAATCAGGACTGCATACGACCGAGGCACACAGGACCAACACCCGGCATCATGGTGTGGGGAGCGATCTCCTACACTGGCCGTACACCACTGGTGATCGTCGAGGGGACACTGAATAGTGCACGGTACATCCAAACCGTCATCGAACCCATCGTTCTACCATTCCTAGACCGGCAAGGGAACTTGCTGTTCCAACAGGACAATGCACGTCCGAATGTATCCCGTGCCACCCAACGTGCTCTAGAAGGTGTAAGTCAACTACCCTGGCCAGCAAGATCTCCGGATCTGTCCCCCATTGAGCATGTTTGGGACTGGATGAAGCGTCGTCTCACGCGGTCTGCACGTCCAGCACGAACGCTGGTCCAACTGAGGCGCCAGGTGGAAATGGCATGGCAAGCCGTTCCACAGGACTACATCCAGCATCTCTACGATCGTTTCCATGGGAGAATAGCAGCGTGCATTGCTGCGAAAGGTGGATATACACTGTACTAATGCCGACATTGTGCATGCTCTGTTGTCTGTGTCTATGTGCCTGTGGTTCTGTCAGTGTGATCATGTGATGTATCTGACCCCAGGAATGTGTCAATAAAGTTTCCCCTTCCTGGGACAATGAATTCACGGTGTTCTTATTTCAATTTCCAGGAGTGTAGTTCATGTGATCTTATTTTGGTTATCAGTTTATCATGTACAAATGCTTTGAATGCCTTTCATAAATTTATGAAGACGGACATCTGCCTTTCACTTGCACCACCGTTTGCAAGGTAATGAGTATGAATGAAACTACACTCCTGGAAATGGAAAAAAGAACACATTGACACCGGTGTGTCAGACCCACCATACTTGCTCCGGACACTGCGAGAGGGCTGTACACGCAATGATCACACGCACGGCACAGCGGACACACCAGGAACCGCGGTGTTGGCCGTCGAATGGCGCTAGCTGCGCAGCATTTGTGCACCGCCGCCGTCAGTGTCAGCCAGTTTGCCGTGGCATACGGAGCTCCATCGCAGTCTTTAACACTGGTAGCCTGCCGCGACAGCGTGGACGTGAACCGTATGTGCAGTTGACGGACTTTGAGCGAGGGCGTATAGTGGGCATGCGGGAGGCCGGGTGGACGTACCGCCGAATTGCTCAACACGTGGGGCGTGAGGTCTCCACAGTACATCGATGTTGTCGCCAGTGGTCGGCGGAAGGTGCACGTGCCCGTCGACCTGGGACCGGACCGCAGCGACGCACGGATGCACGCCAAGACCGTAGGATCCTACGCAATGCCGTAGGGGACCGCACCGCCACTTCCCAGCAAATTAGGGACACTGTTGCTCCTGGGGTATCGGCGAGGACCATTCGCAATCGTCTCCATGAAGCTTGGCTACGGTCCCGCACACTGTTAGGCCGTCTTCCGCTCACGCCCCAACATCGTGCAGTCCGCCTCCAGTGGTGTCGCGACAGGCGTGAATGGAGGGACGAATGGAGACGTGTCGTCTTCAGCGATGACAGTCGCTTCTGCCTTGGTGCCAATGATGGTCGTATGCGTGTTTGGCGCCGTGCAGGTGAGCGCCACAATCAGGACTGCATACGACCGAGGCACACAGGACCAACACCCGGCATCATGGTGTGGGGAGCGATCTCCTACACTGGCCGTACACCACTGGTGATCGTCGAGGGGACACTGAATAGTGCACGGTACATCCAAACCGTCATCGAACCCATCGTTCTACCATTCCTAGACCGGCAAGGGAACTTGCTGTTCCAACAGGACAATGCACGTCCGAATGTATCCCGTGCCACCCAACGTGCTCTAGAAGGTGTAAGTCAACTACCCTGGCCAGCAAGATCTCCGGATCTGTCCCCCATTGAGCATGTTTGGGACTGGATGAAGCGTCGTCTCACGCGGTCTGCACGTCCAGCACGAACGCTGGTCCAACTGAGGCGCCAGGTGGAAATGGCATGGCAAGCCGTTCCACAGGACTACATCCAGCATCTCTACGATCGTTTCCATGGGAGAATAGCAGCGTGCATTGCTGCGAAAGGTGGATATACACTGTACTAATGCCGACATTGTGCATGCTCTGTTGTCTGTGTCTATGTGCCTGTGGTTCTGTCAGTGTGATCATGTGATGTATCTGACCCCAGGAATGTGTCAATAAAGTTTCCCCTTCCTGGGACAATGAATTCACGGTGTTCTTATTTCAATTTCCAGGAGTGTAGTTCATGTGATCTTATTTTGGTTATCAGTTTATCATGTACAAATGCTTTGAATGCCTTTCATAAATTTATGAAGACGGACATCTGCCTTTCACTTGCACCACCGTTTGCAAGGTAATGAGTATGAATGAAACTATCTGTTGCTCGCACGAGCAGTATTTCTGGAATCCGTGCCGATTCCGTCATAATATTCAGTCTTAGAAATTCCTACAAGGTCCCGAAACAGTTATAAATTAGGTATACGCAACCGTTATTTAGTACATTCATTAATTTACTATTCTTGTACAAAGTTATGTATGCTATAGCTTTGCGAGAAATTCTCTATAAGTATGTTGTTGATAACTACTCAACGTATTCTGTGTAAAATAAAAAAATAATAAATTCAGTCAGGTCCTGATACTTCGTTCGGTTTGTGTGCTTTCAATAATTTTTAGATACCTGGAGTACCTATCTTTTGTAGAAGTTTATGTTAGAGAGGGGGAGAGAGAGAGAGAGTTGGTTTCATGTGAAGCGGTTCTTTGCTTCCACTCACGTAACATATTCAGTGACTAAGTGCATGATATGAACTTTATATTTCTCTGTCCATTCGTAATTAGACGCGCTATAGTGCAGATAAAAATCGCAGACTTTGTCCTCGCGTCTATTTACGCCTTGCACCGACGTCTGCTGCCGCTTTTGTGGCTCCCTCCCATCGCCGGTGCTGCTCGCTATTCACACAGTTCCCGCTGCCGTTTAAGAGAGTTTTCCCACGAACAGAGCTACCGAGAAATTCACGGCTTTGCCACAGAATGTGGCTTTGAAGTCGAGCGTTCACCGCGATGTGTGTGTTTGGCGATGTGCGAGATTTCGCCTCGTGAAATTCATGTATCTGTGGCTTTTAAATGGCACACGAATTAAACACTCGTCCGATGCGAGTCCTGTGCTGCCACCATGAAGTTCGTTCTTCTCGTTTTATGATATGTGCATTTGAGTTCCATGTTGATCAACCCTTTCCACTGTGTAAGCACACGTGAGGTTTCTCATTGAGATACGACATTTCTTTCAAGTGCTATGTTAGTTTCAGAGAACGTTGACAAACTGCACTTTGCGGCGCCAGACATGAAAATGATCTGCAGTCCAAATTGAAACTGTTTGTCAGTAACTAAAAAATTGTGATCCAATTTGTGTTTGTTTAGTTTTCACTGCGCGTACGCTTGCCATAGACAGTGGGCTTTTAAAGATATGAATTATACAGACCATGATTCACGAACTTTTTTAAAAATCTCGTTTTGGAACGTACAGTCTTTATTGTTTATGAGCCAAACTTCTCAGCACCTGAATTCCACGAAAATGATGAACAGTAGCAGAAATGAGAGTAGCAATGAACTGCCTATTGGCTTCTGTCTCGGATTCTTCGGCCGACGTTCATCTAATGATTTTTTCCGACGTTTCGCCAGCACGAGTGGCTGGCATTGTCAAAGCTTCACCCTCCATTGCCGGTGGTGAACTGGAGGCGAGCTCGCGGCCGCAGACTGTATGTACCTGGCGCGCCAACGTCCGAGGGCTTCTCCGCGGTCATTTCCGGTGCGGTTTTCCTCTTGCTACCTGCGACGGTCGTTCGCTGCAGTACGGGAAGCCAGGATCCGTTTACCTTAAGGCTTTCCTCTTTCTTGTTGAAACTGCTCGCGTGTTTTTGGATTTCTACAGCTTCTCTGAACAAGCGCGTGTGATAGTGCTTCTCTACAGCCAGAACTTCCGTGTCGGCGAATTTTATTACGTGGTCGGTCTCATTCAGTGCGTGCTCTGCCACGGCCGATTTCTCCACCTGCCCCAACCTGCAATGTCGCTTATGCTCTTTGATCCTGGTGTTAATGGATCGTCCAGTCATTCCGACATAAACTTTTCCGCATGTGCAAGGTATACGGTATATTCCCGACATTGCAAGTGGGTCTCTTTTCTCCTTCGCCGATCTAAGACACTCTTTGATCTTCCTCGTCGGTTTGAAAATCGTCTTTACGCCGTGTTTGCGCAATATACGGCCGATTCTGTCCGTCACTCTGGGAATGTATGGCAGAAATGTCGGGTACGGCCTTTCTTTTTCTGGTTCCTTACTTCGTCGAGTGTTTGGCTTTGTTACAGTTCTAATATAATTTGTGGAGCACCCATTGCTTCTAATCACACGCGCTTGTTCAGAGAAGCTGTAGAAATCCAAAAACACGCGAACAGTTTCAACAAGAAAGAGGAAAGCGTTAAGGTAAACGGATCCTGGCTTCCCGTACTGCAGCGAACGACCATCGCAGGTAGCAAGAGGAGAACCGCACCGGAAATGACCGCGGAGAAGCCCTCGGACGTTGGCGCGCCAGGTACATACAGTCTGCGGCCGCGAGCTCGCCACCAGTTCACCACCGGCAATGGAGGGTGAAGCTTTGACAATGCCAGCCACTCGTGCTGGCGAAACGTCAGAAAAATCATTAGATGAACGTCGGCCGAAGAATCCGAGACAGAAGCCAATAGGCAGTTTGTCAACAAGTGGCCACGAAAGCCTTAACAATTTTGTAGAGTAGCAATAAACTTAACATCAGAATTTTGGACCATTAAGTAAATTAAGTGATGGAATTCTACTACTTTGGAAGGAAAATTACACATGATGGATGAAGCAAGATGTATAAAAAGCAGACTAGCACATGCAAAAATGGCATTACTGCTAGTATAAAACATAGGCCTTAGTTTGCTGCCCGTGACGCTGGAACATACTAAAGGCGCGTCGTAGCCTGGGCGACCACTGCGCGCTCCAGCACTGCCGTTGTTGCATTGCTCAGCGAGATTGCTGAGTGTTATTGGCCAAGTATTAAACATAGGCATTAATTTGAGCAAGAAATTTCTGAGGTGTATGTCTAGAGCATAGAACTGTGTGGCAGCGGGGTGAGAATGGTAGAGAGGTGCTTACGGAGGGCAAGGAGGGAGAAAGCAAAACGCGGTCAATGGACAGAGACTCGCACCCCTATATGTATGTGAGCGTACAGCATTGGGTATACTGTTCATAACTATGCCTTAAGTTGTTATCAATTATACTCAATTTCGCGTCTACCATATATCCACAGAAGGGTCCCAGTAATCCTTCCTATCCCCTTACGACACTACCTTTACACAACTGACAGGTCAAAACTACGTACCGCAGTGCACTTGTTCCAGTACGGCAATGACACAACCTTATTCTCACTACGAGCCTTCCGTCATCCCAAATATTCCTCAATTTTCTTAAACCATTTATCGTCGCTGTTCAGCCTATCGCACCTAACAATCAACCCCGACGAAACGACTTTAATAAGAGAACGGATCACCTGCCAGTTTCTCCTTCCAGATTTCCATCTCACCATACCTAATAAGCCATCCTGATTAGTGAAATCTAACCTTTCAGAGTGCAGCTTAACCAAAATCAAATACGCGAAAGGACTGGGCCACCGCTTTAAGTCTACATCATTCACCATTGACAAATTTTGTAACCATTTATAAACAAACATTGTATATACTAATAGATACAATTTCTCACGTAAGTAACAAATACATTAAACGGCAAGAAAAAATGTGACCAGCTAAATCACAAAGATAACAACAGTTTGGATGTCAGCAACAATTATAAAATAAAAAAGGGCCTTTTATCAAATTATAGCCCCTTGTAGACAATGCTATAAAACTGGAATCCACTAATGTCAGATTAGGGCCAAACATTATTACCATTTAAACCACAGACCGTATATATTTTAACAAAGGACACAGCTTGGGAGACAATTAGTAGGTATAAATAAGTCAAATGTAATTTTCAATAACGTTTGATATGAAAATTACAAACTTGCCCCACCGGGCTGACTCAGTTTTTAAACTACCACTAATGTACGACCTTAATTTTAGAATTAAAAGACTAACAAGTATGAAATATCAGGATTAGGTTCCGCTTCTATATTTCCAGCGAGAAACAAATTGCAGCGTTGTAGCTAACTGGCACGCCCGCTAAACCCGCTGAACAGAACAGGTAATAGGATTGTGGAAAGGGCCAAACAGGTCGAGGTCAACATAAAAGTTTTCTGGGTTTGGTACCGCGTCATAATGTAAAAAAAAACTGCTGCTGCTATAGAAAAGCCAGGGTTTTTTTTTTTTTTTTTTACATTATGACGCGGTACCAAACCCAGAAAACTTTTATGTCGACTGACTCTGGCCGCGGAAGCCTACGCAATTATAGGTCGAGGTCAGTTTCGCCTTCTTAGGGTAATTTAATAACTTTTACAACCAAAGCAGCACATAGCCGGACCTTTACCAAATGCAACTCTTTACGGCTGAAGACCTCCAAACAAGAAATGTTAACAAATCAACAAGAAAAAAATTTTAAAATATATTACCATAATCTTTTAAAGGCAGGAGGACACAATGTTTAAGCTTGAAAGACAAATTAAAGAATTAACTTCGCAATTTTTTTTACAAAAGAAAAAATAACCGTAAGCCTTAAATTTTAAGCAGTTAAAAACAGATAATCAAACACCAGTGGCACTCAGTGGCGCTCAGAAGGCCCCAGGGAGGACGGTCTGTCCTCGTTCACTTAGCACTTAGGCTAGACAGATGGTGAGCCTAACTACACTTGATCCGTCGGAACCCAACCAGGGGAAAGTCACGGACCGACCGACACAACGACTTGCTTCCCATCAATCAGTATATAAGAATTCAAACAGAAAAGGTTACAAACGTAATAATCCACAATGGAGTATGTATTAACTGTGAAAATTACACACTATGTTTTGACAGCGACAACAGGCGAGGAATTACGTTAGTAGCCAGGGCAGGTAACCGGAACACTAACGGCCACAAGGCAGAAAATTGCGCTGGTACACTGTAATTGTAGTGAACCAAAATAATTAATTGCATCGCATGGCGGCTAAATTTCAGCAGTAGAAACACTCGGTGTTGCTCACAGCAACACCTCCCCAAAAGCAAAGTACCGAAACGAACCACCACAACATGAATGGACGTGGCTTGGGTAGTTGAAACCACTACTCAACTTTGACGTCCTGGGTCGGTGAACCACGAAGGTCGTAGCGATCGGACAGCTCCACACACGCTCCGACACTGGGCAGGGGCTGCCAACGGCCCCAGCCGTCTGAACCGCGCGGGAATAACATCCCTGGTCCGCAACAACCGACCGACTGGCTGCTGGTCCGTCGCGACTGCACTGCTGGTGCGTCTCCCACTCACTTCCAGATACACGACGGCGGAGATATTTATTTATTTATTTATTTAACCTGACAAGATTGGGGCCATCAGGCCCTCTCTTACATCTAACCAGGCATTCTACTTATTTTACAATCATACGTTTTAGTAGGCATGTTAAACTACATCTAGTACAAAAAGTGAAATAAACAATTAGAAATACATACATATAGAGTTTATATTCGTAGATCATAAGTACTGTTATAATTAGACATTCTTGAAGAGACAAATTTTAGATAGGAGTGCTGGCAGCAGGGAGTATGAGGGAGACTCATGGTGAAGGGAGGAGAAGAATAGAGAGACATGATGAAACATAATTAAGGAAATATAAAGGAAAAGAAGATTGCGTGGCTAATAGAGATAGATGAAGAGGAAGGCATCTCAGGAGCAAGATAGGAGACGCTAGCTTCGCTATTTGACAGATCAGAGGATTGGCCTGGTACATTAATTTTGTGGAGAACTTTATGAAGATGATAGTAGGAAATGCTTCAACTTCTTCTTAAAAGCAGCAGGAGATTGAATTTTGCGCAAGGTAAGGGGCAGTTTGTTCCAGAGGCGGACAGCGGCAACTGAGAAGGAGTTTGCAAAAGTTTTTGTTTTGTGAGTGGGCACAGTTAGGATACCAAATAAGAGTGACCTCGTGTTTCGATTATGATGGCATGACAGGTTTTTAATCTCTGAAGCAAGGTACTGGGGTGCTTGCGCGACGAGGAGTCTGTGAAGTAGACGTAGAGTGTGGTAGTCACGCAATTTGTCCGGCCGCAGCCACCCTAGCTCGGAGTATGAAGCACTAACACGATCATATCGGCGAATGTTGCAGGTGTAACGCACACAGGCATTCATGGTTAGCTCTAGCCGTCTTTTGTTTTCACTACTCGTGCCTTGCTGAATCACATCACAATAGTGGAGGTTCGGTAGAACGAGTGCTTGCACGAGCTGGCGTTTCAAGTCCTGTGGAAATATGTTCCGAAACTTTTTGAGAGCATAGAGACAAGCAGACGTCTTTCGGCACACTGCGACTGTATTATCCGCCCAGTTGAGATGCTCATCCAAAGTTACACCCAAGTTCTTCACTGTTTTCTGATATGGTATTGGAGTACCGTCGAGCAGAATAGGAGGTAGCCGTTCGCGGGAATCTGAACTTGTTAGTTTCTGATGGGCTATTAAGATTACTTGCGTCTTTTTTGCATTTAGTTTAAGCCCCAGGTTTTTCGCCCATACTGGGTCGGACCCAAACATGTAGAGGAAACACGCCCGCTGGCTAAACGACATTCCTGCACCAGGAAACGGCCGACCCAAGTTCCACAAGATGATAATCGAAGGGGCCCAGAAGCGCTCTGAGAACCAGTTTCACGTCGCCTGATGAGACGACCGACCTGTCAGAGGGAGTACGCCGTCATCATTTAAGATAACTTGTCAAGGAAATGATGCCAACTACACAGACAACCAACCACTCGCACGAAGACTTGGACGATATCCAACAGTACCTAAGCACGCACGAAGACAAAACGAGAGTCGCTGCACACACACACATGCACAGCCGACTCATGAACGATCGGCGAGCCAAAACGCGTCGTCCGGTTTGACGACCGACAGACAATGCACCGCGGCCCGGCTCAAGTGATGCGTGGCGGCAATGGTCGGGCTACCCATGTCGACACAGACCTCACTGCTCCAACCCGACTACACTAGGGCAGCATTGCAACTCTCAGACTGGCAGGTCCGGACTGCGCTCCAGACGCGTTCCCAGAGACTGGCAGACCCGAACTCGCAACACGAACTCCCGACGAACTGGTTTATGACAGACAACGACCGGGCTGTAACAGCAGTCGAGCAAAGATACTCGAGAGGGGATATATCAATACGCACTGCTAACGCCGCCCACGGTCAGGCAAAGCAGCAGCTCAGTGACAGTAGTACGAGGGCAGTTCAATAAGTAATGCAACACATTTTTTTTCTCGGCCAATTTTGGTTGAAAAAACCTGAAATTTCTTGTGGAACATTTTCAAACATTCCCGCCTCGTCTCGTATAGTTTCATTGACTTCCGACAGGTGGCAGCGCTGTCCGGAGCTGTTAAAATGGCGTCTGTAACGGATGTGCGTTGCAAACAATGGGCAGTGATCGAGTTTCTTTTCGCGGAAAACCAGGGCATCTGAGATATTCATAGGCGCTTGCAGAATGTCTACGGTGATCTGGCAGTGGAAAAAAGCACGGTGAGTCGTTGGGCAAAGCGTGTGTCATCATCGCCGCAAGGTCAAGCAAGACTGTCTGATCTCCCGCGTGCGGGCCGGCCGTGCACAGCTGTGACTCCTGCAATGGCGGAGCGTGCGAACACACTCGTTCGAGATGATCGACGGATCACCATCAAACAACTCAGTGCTCAACTTGACATCTCTGTTGGTAGTGCTGTCACAATTGTTCACCAGTTGGGATATTCAAAGGTTTGTTCCCGCTGGGTCCCTCGTTGTCTAACCGAACACCATAAAGAGCAAAGGAGAACCATCTGTGCGGAATTGCTTGCTCGTCATGTGGCTGAGGGTGACAATTTCTTGTCAAAGATTGTTACAGGTGATGAAACATGGGTTCATAACTTCGAACCTGAAACAAAACGGCAATCAATGGAGTGGCGCCACACCCACTCCCCTACCAAGAAAAAGTTTAAAGCCATACCCTCAGCCGGTAAAGTCATCGTTACAGTCTTCTGGGACGCTGAAGGGATTATTCTCTTCGATGTCCTTCCCCATGGTCAAACGATCAACTCTGAAGTGTACTGTGCTACTCTTCAGAAATTGAAGAAACGACTTCAGCGTGTTCGTAGGCACAAAAATCTGAACGAACTTCTCCTTCTTCATGACAACGCAAGACCTCACACAAGTCTTCGCACCCGAGAGGAGCTCACAAAACTTCAGTGGACTGTTCTTCCTCATGCACCCTACAGCCCCGATCTCGCACCGTCGGATTTCCATATGTTTGGCCCAATGAAGGACGCAATCCGTGGGAGGCACTATGCGGATGATGAAGTTATTGATGCAGTACGACGTTGGCTCCGACATCGACCAGTGGAATGGTACCGTGCAGGCATACAGGCCCTCATTTCAAGGTGGCGTAAGGCCGTAGCATTGAATGGAGATTACGTTGAAAAATAGTGTTGTGTAGCTAAAAGATTGGGGAATAACCTGGTGTATTTCAATGCTGAATAAAACAACCCCTGTTTCAGAAAAAAAATTAGTTGCATTACTTATTGAACTGCCCTCGTAATTTAAATTAACGTACTGAGGTGGAAGTGCGTTAAAAACAGGGTGTAAAATACATTATGGCGGGAACACGAGTCATGCACGGCTCACTAACCTTAGAAATCAGTGAGTCGAGAAACAAATTTACTATTTGGCGCCGCCGTCTTTTTGTCCTTTTTATTATTATTATTATTATTATTATAAAAATCGCTCAGTATCAAGGAACTCTGCTCCGTGCAAGGCCGACTACACCTAACAACGCGCGGCCAGAAGGTCTGGCAAAGATAAATCTCTTAACCACAATGTTTAAACTAGGCAGTGCAGATTATATGCTTTCGGTCTTACAAGATTTCACTGGTAACACAATAAACAGAACCCAACGGTGCGATGATCTGACAAAATAAGGAACAACTAAAAACGACCTGTTTACATCTCGGCACCGCGCCTGCGAAACACAGTCGAGTGTGTCCAAACCAAGCACGAGGTGCCCAATGCCGTTGAAGCCCCCATCATTAAAAGAAATCGGAGGGGGACGCTTTAATAGAAGATTGAAATAAGTACATACCCTGCAACTCTGGTTACTTAGCTATTACAAAATGATTCCATCTTCTGTGTTGATTAATTCAACATTTGAAGCTGCGTATCGATACATCAGAATAATTCTGTCCTCCCCTGCACTTTTCTGCAGCAGTCACCCTACAGGATTGAGAGTATTTTTAACTTCTAGTTTTAGCAGCCGAAGGCGCAATGGTAATCGTTATCGCGCTAGTTAAGCGATCTAGTTGTAGCAGGCGAAGGCGCGGTAGTAAATCGGTTAAGCGAGAAAAAAAAAATAGCGGAGCAATGTGTTCCACGTGGGCAGCTGGCTGTTTCGGTGCTGGTACGTCACTGGGGCTGGGGCGGCGCTGCGCCGCGGCAGGTAATCACCAATGGCGGCGCACCTGCCGCGCTAGTGTTTTGTTCCTCGGTGGCTCACGTTAATGAGAAACCCCGCTGCTGCCGCTTCAGCTGCCGTCAGGCGTACGTTCCCGTTTCGCTGCTGCTGTTGCTGCTCTCCAATGCCCTCTCGTGCACACCATCGTTCAGTGATCGTATAAGTACAGAATGTTTCGAAAAGAATGTACGTATTGCAAAGTATAATGTCGTCAAAACTATCGATCACTGCACCACAGCACGGTTATTGGAATTGTCTCGTTTCTATTCATTGCCTCCAGGTGTCAGCTGCCTTCGGTTTGCTTTGTTACAGACACATGTTACAAAATGGCTACTCCGCACCAGGAATCATTATGTGTTTGCGAAGTCTAGTTCCCTGATGAGAGTACAGAGACGTTTTAGGTTGCATTACCAAACTGATCCTTCCAATGGATCCAAAATTCGCAGAAGATATAGATAATTTGTAGACACAGGATGTACATCTAAAGTCCCCTCACCCCTTCCCCTAGTGATTTCGAGAAAACTGTCGCACGAATTCAAACGCTTTCCGACGTAGACCTACAAAAACAGTTCTTAGAGCCCGTAGAGAATTAGAACTGCGTTCAGAAACAATTTAGCGTATTTTGAAACACCGATTGGTTACAAAACAGTAGAAGCTACAGATGTTACACGTTCTACGTCATGTCGACAAACGCAAATGTAAAGCATTTTCTGACGAGCTTCAGTGTGATATTGACAATGATAGCAGTTTTGCGTAACGCATCACATTCAATGATGAAGCGGCTTTCCACCTTAATACGAAAGCAAACAAAAACAATATTCTAAATTGTGGCCTACAGAACCCACACGCACACATTCAACGAGAGATGATATCCCACTCACCTGTACAGGGTGTTACAAAAAGGTACGGCCAAACTTTCAGGAAACATTCCTCACACACAAAGTAAGAAAATATGTTATGTGGACATGTGTCCGGAAACGCTTACTTTCCATGTTAGAGCTCATTTTATTACTTCTCTCCAAATCACATTAATCATGGAATGGAAACACACACCAACAGAACGTACCAGCGTGACTTCAAAAACTTTGTTACAGGAAATGTTCAAAATGTCCTCCGTTAGCGAGGATACATGCATCCACCCTCCGTCGCATGGAATCCCGGATGCGCTGATGCAGCCCTGGAGAATGGCGTATTGTATCACAGCCGTCCACAATACGAGCACGAAGAGTCTCTACATTTGGTACCGGGGTTGCGTAGACAAGAGCTTTCAAATGCCCCCATAAATGAAAGTCACGAGGGTTGAGGTCAGGAGAGCGTGGAGGCCATGGAATTGGTCCGCCCCTACCAATCCATCGGTCACCGAATCTGTTGTTGAGAAGCGCACGAACACTTCGACTGAAATGTGCAGGAGCTCCATCATGCATGAACCACATGTTGTGTCGTACTTGTAAAGGCACATGTTCTAGCAGCACAGGTAGAGTATCCCGTATGAAATCATGGTAACGTGCTCCATTGAGCGTAGGTGGAAGAACAAATTAAAATGAGCTCTAACATGGAAATTAAGCATTTCCGGACACATGTCCACATAACATCTTTTCTTTATTTGTGTGTGAGGAATGTTTCCTGAAAGTATGGCCGTACCTTTTTGTAACACCCTGTATACAGACTTTCTTCTTCGGTGGAAGAGAGGCGCTATGCATCGCGGTGTAGCTTGCTCGCCAGGTTTCGAGAGGGTGCGTTTCTGGATGAAGTATCGAATATATTGCTTCCCCCTACTTATACCTCCCGAGGATATCACGAATGTAAAATTAGAGAGATTCGAGCGCGCACGGAGGCTTTCCGACAGTCGTTCTTCCCGCGAACCATACGCGTCTGGAACAGAAAAGGGAGGTTATGACAGTGGCACGTAAAGTGCCCTCCGCCACACACCGTTGGGTGGCTTGCGGAGTATAAATGTAGATGTAGATGTAGAAGCACGAGTAACGGTCAGCAGTAGCTTGCTACGATACGTAACTCGTTGTTTCCCAGGCTGAACGGGGAAAACGTTATTTTCCAACAAGACGGGGCATGCTATCACCGGAGAATCGCCAAGTGCGTGAAAAAAAAAAGTCTCTGAGCACTATGGGACTTAAAATCTGAGGTCATCAGTCCCCTAGAACAGAACTACTTAAACCTAACTAACCTAAGGACATCACACACAGGCAGGATTCGAGCTTGCGACCGTAGTGGTCGCGTGGTTCCACACTGAAGCTCCTAGAACCGCTCGGCCACACCGGCCGGCCAAGTGCGTGAATGTCTGAATGAAACCGTATTGAGCCGTTGGATTGGTCGCCAAGCAGCCAGTGTCCCACCACTTCTCAGCTAGCCTCCACGGGAATCGGCTTTGACTACCAGTGCTTTCTTTCAGTGCGATTTCATTAAGGAGAACGTTTATGCATCAACACTATCACACGATCTAGAAGAGTTGAACAACTGTATCCATACTGCCGTAACATCAGTGACGCCGGACAGGCATACACATGGATGGAAGAAGTTCGGATATCGGTGTGATATTGTTCGTGTCAGTGGTGGAGGGCGTATTGAACATCTGAACATTTGACAGGTTCGTATGAATGTGTCCAAAGCTTCACAGTTGTATGTCGCACAGCTCAATAAATAAATGGCTATTACAAATGATTGAAGCTATTTCATGAATTCACTGTAGCTCCATTCATTGACATATGGTCACGACACACTACAGATACGTAGAAATACTCATAAAGTTTTGTTCGGCTGAAGCCGCACTTAAGGTTTCTGCTGCCAGAGCGCTCGAGAGCGCAGTGAGACAAAATGGCGACAGGAGCCGAGAAAGCGTATGTCGTGCTTGAAATGCACTCACATCAGTCAGTCATAACAATGCAACGACACTTCAGGACGAAGTTCAACAAAGATCCACTAACTGCTAACTCCATTCGGCGATGGTATGCGCAGTTTAAAGCTTCCGGATGCCTCTGTAAGGGGAAATCAACGGGTCGGCCTGCAGTGAGCGAAGAAACGATTGAACACGTGCGGGCAAGTTTCACGCGTAGCCCGCGGAAGTCGACGAATAAAGCAAGCAGGGAGCTAAACGTACCACAGCCGACGGTTTGAAAAATCTTACGGAAAAGGCAAAAGCAGAAGCCTTACCGTTTACAACTGCTACAAGCCCTGACACCCGATGACAAAGTCAAACGCTTTGAATTTTCGGCGCGGTTGCAACAGCTCATGGAAGCGGATGCGTTCAGTGCGAAACTTGTTTTCAGTGATGAAGCAACATTTTTTTCTTAATGGTGAAGTGAACAGACACAATGTGCGAATCTGGGCGGTAGAGAATCCTCACGCATTCGTGCAGCAAATTCGCAATTCACCAAAAGTTAATGTGTTTTGTGCAATCTCACGGTTTAAAGTTTACGGCCCTCTCATTGATGGGGACATGCTGCGCCGAGTGTGGGAGGAACTTGACTATCGGCTTGATGTCTGCCGAATCACTAAAGGGGCACATAACATTTGTGAATGCCTAAAAAAACTTTTTGAGTTCTTGTATGTGTGTGTGCAAAGCATTGTGAAAATATCTCAAATAATAAAGTTATTGTAGAGCTGTGAAATCGCTTCAATCATTTGTAATAACCCTGTATATGCATTCGAAGTACGTATATTCTTTATGAAACACCCTGTATATTTTGTTTTACCAGAAAAGTAACACGAAGGGTTAATACAGCTGCGTTCTTCAATTTTAAGTTGCGACGGATTGAAAAATTACTTCAGGCCTGCAAGATCGACAACACGCCATACGTCAAAGCGTGGCGGGTTGCACACTTTCCAGGCAACCACTTTTCACGTAAAAGTACATTTTCTGGTCTTGCACAAGGATGCCTGAGCATCAACGCCAGAGGACTCGGGTCGTAAGAACCTACTTCCTCCGCAACACCGATAACCAAAAATAGATCGCAAGATATCCCTCCGCCTCCGCCCACGGCAGTCCATCGGCAATTGACTCCGAGCTAAGACTGCAGATAAGACATCCACTCAAGCCGACAGCGCCGCCCTGCCGCAGCCACTACGGACTACGCTCTGGGTTCCCGCTAGACTTCTGACCTATCTATCTTAGTGATTGTCGGCGTTTTAAGGCTTGGATAAAATTATTACTCTTGTGCTACAGTGGCTGTAGATGGTTCCCAGGGAACATAACCCGTGTCTAGACGGAAGAATATTTTGTGGAATTTAAGCTCCGTACATTGACGAAAGAATTGCACATTTAGTTGCTCTTTGTTTTCAGACAGTCTCGACGGGTCCTAGCGTTTTGATTTAGTGTGATCATCTTGTTTGTTTCTAATTTACAGCGTTCAGCTAGTGACTTTCACTCTTCAGTTTGTATTATTATTTGTCGGAGTAGACGAACAGTGACTCTTTGTTAGGTTAATAACCGTTTTAAAGAATCATTTGCATTATTTATGTCGCCTGGGGCTGGTTCTTCACTTCCCTTATTACCTCTTTTCTGATTGTCCCTGCTAGTGCAGCCATTCACAGATCTTAGAAATTTCATTTCGAATGTTTCTAGTTGTCGTAAAGCTTTATTTGTCAGCGTCGAAGTGTTTTTCGTAACGCTCACCTTCACAGTAGAATTTAACTGTCGAAGGAAGTCATTAGTCTTTGTCAACGAATCTTCGGTAAAAATGACTTTTTTTTTCAAATTCCAGCTTGTTGGTGATATGACGCGTAATCTGAGTAGCAAAGACAACCGGGAGTGTATAAACCCATGGTAAACGGAACATCACCCCCGCTGTTTGTATTAAAATGAAGCGGTCGCCAGCGAGGGGAAGCTAATACAACCGGTTCCGTTCCATTTTGAGTTCTTTTGTCTGTTTCATTTTCGGACACAGATCCGTTTTATTTCGTGCTGGTGGCTAATGTTTATATAACTAAATGCTTCCTATTATCGCAATAAAAAGAGCGAACGAATGATGTCTTCCGGGAAGGATGGAAACATTGAAGGCTGCTGTTTTATTGGTTTCCCGTGACGGTAGCTTGAATTATCACGAAACAGATAAAGCGTGCGATACAGCAAACCATCGCTCCCGATCGAAGAAAAACCGCGTTATTAAATTAAAAACGGCTGCCACTGTTGTTGAGGATACAAATAAAACAATCGCAGTCGCTCTTACATTGCCGTGCGAGGAATGGATGAAGAAGGTAAATGTAACAAAAAATCCTAGCTGGATATTTCCGTGCTGCACCAGTTGAAACAAAGAAGAATTTACTGCAAGGACATGAATATGTCTCCCACCACCCTGTTCGTACCCTACTTGTGGTACATTAAACGAATGAATAAGTGAACGACATGACATTATAGTTATTTGTTCTCTTTTGAAATTGCGAGTGTGAGATGTTTAATGTTGGAGCACAGAACTGGCCGTTATTAGCGTGTCAACAAATAGGTATTGGTTTAAGTACAATAAATGGCTCTGCATTCACTTATTTATTTAGTTCCCAAATACACTACCGGCAATTAAAATTGCTGCACCAAGAAGAAATGCAAATGATAAACGGGTATTCATTGGACGAATATATTATAATATAACTGACATATGATTACATTTTCACGCAATTTGGGTGCATAGATCCTGAGAAATCAGTACCCAGAACAACCACCTCTGGCCGTAATAACGGCCGTGATACGCCTGGGCATTGAGTCAAACAGAGCTTGGATGGCGTGTACAGGTACAGCTGCCAATACAGCTTCAACACGATACCACAGTTCAAGAGTAGTGACTGGCGTATTGTGCCGAGCCAGATGCTAGGCCACAATTGACCAGACGTTTTCAATTGGTGAGAAATCTGGAGAATGTGCTGGCCAGGGCAGCAGTCGAACATTTTCTATCTCCAGAAAGGCCCGTACAGGACCTGCAACATGCGGTCGTGCATTTCCCTGCTGAAATGTAGGGTTTCGCAGGGATCGAATGAAGGGTAGAGCCACGGGTAGTAACACACCGGAATGTAACGTCCACTGTTCAAAGTGCCGTCAGTGCGAACAAGAGGTGACTGAGACGTGTAACCAATGGCACCTCATACCATCACGCCAGATGATACGCCAGTACGGCGATTACGAAAACACGCTTCCAATGTGCGTGAACCGCGATGTCGCCAGACTCGGATGCGACCATCATGATGCTGTAAACAGAACCTGGATTCATCCGAAAAATGACGTTTTGTCATTTGTGCATCCAGGTTTGTCGTTGAGTACACCATCACAGGCGCTCCTGTCTGTGATGCAACGTCGAGGGTAACCGCAGCCATGGTCTCCGCGCTGATAGTCCATGCTACTGCAAACGTCGTCGAACTGTTCGTGCAGATGGTTGTTGTCTTGCAAACGTCCCCATCTGTTGACTCAGGGATCCAGACGTGGCTACACGATCCGTTACAGCCATGCGGGCCCGCATCTCGTGGTCGTGCGGTAGCGTTCTCGCTTCCCACGCCCGGGTTCCCGGGTTCGATTCCCGGTGGGGTCAGGGATTTTCTCTGCCTCGTGATGGCTGAGTGTTGTGTGCTGTCCTTAGGTTAGTATTTCTAAGTTCTAGGGGACTGATGACCATAGATGTTAAGTCCCATAGTGCTCAGAGCCATTTGAACCATTTTTTTTGAACAGCTATGCGGATAAGATACCTGACATCTGTCCTGCTAGTGTTACGAGGCCTTTGGGATACACCACGGCGTTCCGTATTACCCTCCTGCACACACCGATTCCATATTCTGCTAACAGTCATTGGATCTCGACCAACGCCAGCAGCAATGTCGCGATACGATAAACCGCAATCGCGATAGGGTACAATCCGACCTTTATCAAAGTCGGAAACGTGATGGTAGGCATTTCTCCTTCTTACACGAGGCATTACAACAACGTTTCACCAGGCAACGCCGGTCAACTGCTGTGTATGAGAAGTCGGTTGAAAACTTTCCTCATGACAGCACGTTGTAGGTGTCGCCACCAGCGCCATCCTTGTGTGAAACCTCTGAAAAACAAATCATTTGCATATCACAGCATCTTCTTCCTGTCGGTTTAATTTCGCGTCTGTAGCACGCCATCTTCGTGGTGCAGCAATTTTAATGGCCAGTAGTGTATGTAAAAAGGCAGAATATGGCGCTGCAGTCGACAACGTCTATATAAGACAAGTGTCTGACGCAATTTTTAGATCGGTTAACGCTGTTACGTTGGCAGATTATCAAGATTTAAGAGTTTGGACGTGATGTTATAGTCGGCGTCCGAGCGACGGGACACAGCATTTTCGAGGTACCGATGAAGTGGGGATTTTATCGTGCGTCCATTTCACGGACGTACTGTAAATGTCAAGATCCGGTAAAACATCTAATCTCCTACATCGCTGTGGCCGGAAAAAGATCCTGCAATTACGGGACCAACGACGACTGAAGATAATCGTTCAACGCAACAGATGTGCAACCCTTCCACAAATTGCTGCAGATTTCAATGCTGGGCCATCAACGTCAGCGTGGGAACCATTCAACGAAGCATCATCGATATGGGGTTTTGGAGCCAAACGCCCACTCGATTACGCTTGATGACTACAGGACACGAAGCTTTACGCCTCGCCTGGGCCCGTCAACACCGACATTGGACTGTTGATGACTGGAAACATGGTGCCTGTTCAGACGAGTCTCGTTTCAAATTGGACGTGTATAGATATGGAGACAATCCATGGACCCTGCATGTCAGCAGTGGACTGTTCAGTCTGGTGGGGGCTCAGTAATGATGTGGGGCGTATGCAGTTGGAATGATATGGGACCCCTGATACGTCTAAATACGACTCTGACAGGTGACACGTATGTAAGAATCCTGTTTGATCACCTGCATCCATCCACGTTCAGTGTGCATTCCAACAGATTTGGGCAATTTCAGCTGGACAATACGACACCCACATATCCCGAATTGCTACAGAGTGGCTACAGGAACACTCGTCTGAGTTTGGACACTTGCAAACTCCCCAGACATGAACATTATTGAGCATATCTGAGATGCCTTGCAACGTGCGTTCAGAAGATATTTCCTCCCTTCAGTATTCTTACGATTTATGGACAGCCCTGCAGGATTCATTGTGTCAATTCAGTCAAGCACTACTTCAGACATTAGCCGGGTCCCTGTCACATCATGGTGAGGCTATTTTTGGTGCTCACGGTTATCTATAGGATATTAGGCAGGTGTGTCAGTTTCTTTGGGTATTAGATGTAGTTCACACAGGGATGACAGTCACACAACACTGACTGCTGGTTGTTTCATGCAACTGTATCGTGCAACATACGAGGAAGGAAATTTCAAATCAATTGATGCGGCTCAAAAAATTATTTCATGTAGATGAAACAAAGCTACGTCTGTTTCTATAGTTAGTCAGTAAAAAATTTAATTAAAAATCACAAACCACTGTTTTGGGATTCCCATATGTTGTCCACTTCATCAATTGACTTTGAGGGAACTATTCGGTAAAATAATCGATTTCTTTGCATCTTATAGTCTCATATAACAGCCTGATAATTAACTGGTTATCTTTTCATTGTTCGCCATTATTACTGTGTTACCTGGAAACTTAAGTAAAGCACATGCATGTTTTGAATAATGTGCATCGGTTTACGTTTGATGGATTTTATAAATCCAGATAAAAATGTAGCTAATATATCGAAATAGTTTTTAACTCTGGAAGGAGATCCATATACAATGGGGTCCATTGATAATGACCGGGCCATATATCTCACGAAATAAGCATCAAACGAAAAAGCTACAAAAAACCAAACTCGTCTAGGTTGAAGGGGGAAACCAGATGGCGCTCTGATTGGCCCACTAGATGGCGCTGCCATGGGTCAAACGGATATCAACTGCGTTTTTTTTTAAATAGGAACCCCCATTTTTATTACATATTCGTTAAGTACGTAAAGAAATATGAATGTTCTAGTTGGACCGCTTTTTTGCTTTGTGATAGACGGGACTGTAATAGTCCCAAACGTGTAAGTACGTGATATAACGTAACATTCCGCCAGTGCGGACGGTATTTGCTTCGTAATACATTACCCGGGTTAAAATAGACAGTTTACCAATTGCGGAAAAGGTAGATATCGTGTTGATGTATGGATATTGTGATCAAAATGCCCAACGGACGTGTGCTATGTATGCTTCTCGGTATCCTGGACGACATCATCCAAGTGTCCGGAGCGTTCGCCGGATAGTTACGTTATTTAAGGAAACAGGAAGTGTTCAGCCACATGTGAAACGTCAGCCACAACCTGCAACAAATGATGATAGCCAAGTAGGTGTTTTAGCTGCTGTCGCGGCGAATCCGAACATCAGTAGCAGACAAATGGCGCGAGAGTCGGGAATTTCAATAACGTTGTTGAGAATGCTACATCAACATCGATTGCACCCGTACCATATTTCTATGCACCAGGAATTCCATGGCGACGACTCTGAACGTCGTGTACAGATCTGCCACTGGGCACAAGAGAAATTGCGGGACGATGACAGAGTTTTGCATGCGTTCTATTTAGCGACGACGCGTCCTTCACCAACAGCGGTAACGTAAACCGGCATAATATGCACTATTGGGCAACGAAAAATCCACGATGGCTGCGACAAGTGGAACATCAGCGACCTTGGTGGGTTAACGTATGGTGCGGCATTAAGGGAAGAAGGATAATTGGCCCCCATTTTATCGATTGCAATCTAAATGGTGCAACGTATGCTGATTTCGTACGTAATGTTCAACCGATGTTACTACAAGATGTTTCACTGCATGACAGAATGGCGATGTACTTCAAATATGATGGATGTCCGGCACATAGCTCGCGGGCGGTTGAAGCGGTATTGAATAGCATATTAGATGACAGGTGGATTGGTCGTCGAGGCAACATTCCATGGCCCGCACATTCACCGGATCTGACGTCCCCGGATTTCTTTCTGTGGGGAAAGTTGAGGATATTTGCTATCGTGATCCACCGACAACGCCTGACAACATGCGTCAGCGCATTGTCAGTGCATGTGCGAACATTACGGAAGACGAACTATTCGCTGTTGAGAGGGATGTCGTTACACGTATTGCCCAATGGATTGAGGTTGACGAACATCATTTTGAGCATTTACTGCATTAATGTGGTATTTACAGGTAATCACACTGTAACAGCAGGCGTTCTCAGAAATGGTAATTTCACAAAGAGACATGTATCACATTGGAGCAATCGAAATATAATGTTCAAACGTACCTATGTTCTGTATTTTAATTTATAAAACCTAGCTGTTACCAACTGTTCGTATAAAATTGTGAGCCATATGTTTGTGACTATTACTGCGCCATCTATCACAAAGCGAAAGAAGTGGTCCAACTAATACATTCATATTTCTTTACGTACTACATGAATATGTAATAAAATGGGGTTCCTATTTTTAAAAAACGCAGTTGATACCCGTTTGATCTATGGCAGCGCCATCTAGCGGGCCGAACATTGCGCCATCTCGTTTCCCGCTTCAAGCTAGACAAGTTTAGTTCTTTGTAGTTTTTTCGTTTGACGCTTATTTCCTGAGATGTTTGGCCCGGTCACGATCAATGGACTACCCTGTATACATCTTTCGAGCCTAGATAAATACGTGACATACACTGACGGAAGAAACAATCACACCATCACCGCGCCCGGGTCCCCGGGTTCGATTCCCGGCGGGGTCAGGGATTTTCTCTGCCTCGTGATGACTGGGTGTTGTGTGCTGTCTTTAGGTTAGTTAGGTTTAAGTAGTTCTAAGTTCTAGGGGACTGATGACCATAGATGTTGTCCCACAGTGCTCAGAGCCAAATCACACCATCAAGAAAGTGTAGTGCGACATAAATGAAAGTTGGTAGGCGTGTTTCTACAACTGCAAGATAATTATTCAGACTTCGTGGCAGTCGCATAACAGTAGCGCTAAACGCCACAATGAAGACGGAAGTCAGGCTTGCTTTAAATACACGCCATAACGTTTCGTGAGCGTTAGCTAAGTTTGAAATTGGACATGGTAGTCTGATGTTAGTCAAGAATGTCTTTAAGGCACCAAAATGCCTTAGCGCCTTACTGAGCATAAACGAGGTGGTGTAATAGGAACCCGAGAAGTTGGGTGTTCCTTCTTGTTGCAGAAAGACTTCCCAGGAATATAGCCACCGTGCATAAGTGTTGGCACCGGTGGTCACAAGGATTTAGGGTCGCGAGAAAACCGCCTACGTAGCGTTACCAAGAGGGCAGACCATCGTGTTCAGCATATGACACTGGCGCTCGTACTGCTTCCGCAGCAGTAATCTGAGCATCATTTGGCACCACAGTGGCACAAAAGACTACACTCCTGGAAATTGAAATAAGAACACCGTGAATTCATTGTCCCAGGAAGGGGAAACTTTATTGACACATTCCTGGGGTCAGATACATCACATGATCACACTGACAGAACCACAGGCACATAGACACAGGCAACAGAGCATGCACAATGTCGGCACTAGTACAGTGTATATCCACCTTTCGCAGCAATGCAGGCTGCTATTCTCCCATGGAGACGATCGTAGAGATGCTGGATGTAGTCCTGTGGAACGGCTTGCCATGCCATTTCCACCTGGCGCCTCAGTTGGACCAGAGTTCGTGCTGGACGTGCAGACCGCGTGAGACGACGCTTCATCCAGTCCCAAACATGCTCAATGGGGGACAGATCCGGAGATCTTGCTGGCCAGGGTATTTGACTTACACCTTCTAGAGCACGTTGGGTGGCACGGGATACATGCGGACGTGCATTGTCCTGTTGGAACAGCATGTTCCCTTGCCGGTCTAGGAATGGTAGAACGATGGGTTCGATGACGGTTTGGATGTACCGTGCACTATTCAGTGTCCCCTCGACGATCACCAGTGGTGTACGGCCAGTGTAGGAGATCGCTCCCCACACCATGATGCCGGGTGTTGGCTCTGTGTGCCTCGGTCGCATGCAGTCCTGATTGTGGCGCTCACCTGCACGGCGCCAAACACGCATACGACCATCATTGGCACCAAGGCAGAAGCGACTCTCATCGCTGAAGACGACACGTCTCCATTCGTCCCTCCATTCACGCCTGTCGCGACACCACTGGAGGCGGGCTGCACGATGTTGGGGCGTGAGCGGAAGACGGCCTAACGGTGTGCGGGACCGTAGCCCAGCTTCATGGAGACGGTTGCGAATGGTCCTCGCCGATACCCCAGAAGCAACAGTGTCCCTAATTTGCCGGGAAGTGGCGGTGCGGTCCCCTACGGCACTGCGTAGGATCCTACGGTCTTGGCGTGCATCCGTGCGTCGCTGCGGTCCGGTCCCAGGTCGACGGGCACGTGCACCTTCCGCCGACCACTGGCGACAACATCGATGCACTGTGGAGACCTCACGCCCCACGTGTTGAGCAATTCGGCGGTACGTCCACCCGGCCTCCCGCATGCCCACTATACGCCCTCGCTCAAAGTCCGTCAACTGCACATACGGTTCACGTCCACGCTGTCGCGGCATGCTACCAGTGTTAAAGACTGCGATGGAGCTCCGTATGCCACGTCAAACTGGCTGAGACTGACGGCGGCGGTGCACAAATGCTGCGCAGCTAGCGCCATTCGACGGCCAACACCGCGGTTCCTGGTGTGTCCGCTGTGCCGTGCGTGTGATCATTGCTTGTACAGCCCTCTCGCAGTGTCCGGAGCAAGTATGGTGGGTCTGACACACCGGTGTCAATGTGTTCTTTTTTCCATTTCCAGGAGTGTATTACAAATCGGTTACTTCAAGAACAAAAATGGTTCAAATGGCTCTGAGCACTATGGGACTTAACATCTATGGTCATCAGTCCCCTAGAACTTAGAACTACTTAAACCTAACTAACCTAAGGACATCAACAAACACCCAGTCATCACGAGGCAGAGAAAATCCCTGACCCCGCCGGGAATCGAACCCGGGGACCCGGGCGTGGGAAGCGAGAACGCTACCGCACGACCACGAGCTGCGGACTGAAAAGGATTGCGGAGAGTATTTTCCAATAGTATAACGCTCACCTACATACTGATGTTATAAGACAACTTCCTCTAGAGAGTGTCTACACTGAAATTCCTGGGCTAGCAGTACAGAGCAGATTAGGTTTCGTAAAAGGGGCCAAAATGAGTTCCTGCCAGTTGCACTCAACATACAAACTTTATTTATCAACACACAATATTACAACAAGCATGCAAAACACTTCAAACTTTAATCGACCTCTGTTAATTAACTTTAGATCGGCTGTAGGCCACACTCAAAATACAAGACACAAGACCTAAGCAAGAACTTGAATCACAAGGTTCTACTTGAAGTTTCACCCAAAAATATTTTCTAAATCTTCAATCTAAACAGGCTGAAGGCCTTAGCAAATTAAAGTAAATGGAACTTGGCTGGAGGCCGCATATTAAGCAATAATGAGAGTTACAATCAAAAGGCAGAAGGCCCTATCTTAAAACATTTCATGCAAAAGGGCAAGACAAGAACATTAATGTAAGAAATATTAAAATTCGGCTGAAGGCCACACATCAACCAAATAACTAAAATTGCTACGTAGAACACAATGAACGGCGATCAGAAGTTTCCAATGGTCGGCCTGGGATTGTAACACTAACGGCCGGTTAGGCAGCATGTCCAACGATTTCTTAATCTGGAGGTAAGCCAACCGACAGACAGCCGACCGACCAATCAAGCAAATCAGCTCCGCTCGACGCAACCAGCAAAACGGCCACAACTACACACAGAATACTGGCGCCCACAACGACCAACAACACCTCAGCTGTCGACCTACGCGCTGTGCGGGACAGCAGCAACACGACGAGGAAAATACACCGCCGAAAATTACGTCCACGACCAGGGCAGTTAACCGGAACGTCAACGGCCACAAGGGAGAAGATACCGCTGGTCAACATCAATAACATGGAATAAATTAATTTAACCCTTTAGTGACCAGTGGGAACAATAGTTCCCACTTATTTGTTTCCACTGTAAGTTCAGTGGTAAGCCGTGTTGCCACTTCTAACTTGTGCTACCATATCTGTTAGAGTGTGCTAACTATGTGTAGATTGTCAACGGCTAGGCGATAGCTGTTGTATTTCTACCCTGTGAGTCGATCAATGCAGAAGCGCAGTCCCGCATGAAAACGAGCCACTGTTTCGACCGCTACACCGTTTTTTGGATAGTGTGCTTTCCTTTTGCGTGTGAAGTGACTTGTGTTGTATTTAACTACTTTTATATTTATGAGGGAGATAGTTTTCGTGTATATTTGCTGGATTTGACCGAAAATTACATAAATATTACAAGGTAAGTTAGTGGAAGCAGAAGTGAAGTATTCTGCCCATTGGCTGTGGCAGAGTATAATAAAATAATGGGAGGAGTGGATAGATTTGATCAGCTGCGTGAACGGTATGCTGTAGGCCGTCGTTCATGGAAGTGATGGCACAGACTGTTTTTCTTTCTTGTGGATGTGGCAGTTGTCAATTCCTACGTTATGTGGAAGCTACAGAAGACAGAAGCAGACCAGCTAACATTTAGACTGCATTCGCAAGGCAGCTTATCTCTGGCTTCTCAAGTCGTAAGAGAAGATGAAGGCCTGTTCATTTTCAAACACCAAAAAGAGGTGTGTCTGGAGTACCAGATGAAGTTTGTCTGGAGAAAGTTGGAACTCATTTCCCTACAAAAGGTACAACAAACAGATGATGCCGCCAATGTAGCACCAAGAACAAAGAAAAGGGAACAAAAATAATATGTAGCAACTGTCGTGTACCTTTGTGTGTAGCACCATGCTTCTCTAAGTTCCGTAGTACATCACCTTAGTGAACGCAAAGGACAGTATGAACTAATACAAATATAAATGTAATGTTTAACATGTTTTCGTACTAAAAAATAAAGGAAGTACATTTTTTTTTTAAATTAGCGAGTGAAGTTACTCCAGAGTTCGGTGGGAACAATACTTCCCACAAATTATTTATACTCGTAGGCTGAACTCTCACTTTCAAGATTTAAACTATGATTTTATGAATGGTTTCTAAGCCCAATAAAGTGTTCATAAAAAGACTACAACTTCCAGAAATAATTTGGTCACTAAAGGGTTAAATTTCACAGGAAAACGGCTGGAATCTTAGCCGACTTAAATACACACACGTTGTTGCTCGCTGGAATGTCCCAAAGCGACAAGCAGGATCAAACGAAGAAATGGAAACAGTTGAGGCTCGATAGTAGGTTAAGTGAGGACTCAAATTTCATGTCCAAGACGGGGACTTCCTTGCTGCCCCACGCCAACCGACCGACTGGTGACACACCACCCAGCCGGAAACTGTATCCGCCGCTCAAGGGATAGTACAGCAGTACAAGTATCGATACACGCTGCTGCTGCCACTCACGGAGAGGACAGCAACAGTATCGCGATAATCGCAGGAGATATAGAACCACTGGGCTGCGACCGAGGTTTAACCCAAACAAGCATGACTCCACCCAGCCGCAGCTCAGACATGTTGCCTTATGCTGCTCGCTCACCAGATCCGTCTCCAGTCGAGCACATATGGGACATCACCGGACGATTTCTCCGGCGTCATCCACAAGCAGCATTTTAACCGTCCCTGTAGGACCAGCCAAGAGCAACAGGCATGGACCTCCATCCCACAAACTGACATCCGGCATCTGTTCAACACAATGCATGCACATTTGCATGCCTGCATTCGACATTACGGCGGTTACAGCGGTTATTAATGTACAAGCGTATCACATCTGGAATGGCGTATCTCGCGCTTGGTTCAACCTGCGATCTTGCAATGATAATCACTTAAATATGTTACCTAGATAAATTTATTACAGATATTTCGTTATTATACATGAATTACTTTTCGGTGTTGCGATTTTTTTCCGCTAGTGTATTTGGAGTATGTCCCTATGTACACTGGAAGCGACGCATCACACACAGGGCTACTGCCACTTGCTGAGTTTCGTTGCCTGCCGTATTTCTCCTGTGGGAACACGAGTGCCGCAAGGAAAAAGCACTGGTCGCGCTACCGGTATTGGAGTGTGTTGTATCGTACATCGTACTGCCTTGGTGAGAACCGCGCTTAACTCTCCCCTCCCTGTACACATATTCCACCTTGGGATTTATTACTGACAATATTGTCTCATTCAGATGAAAGTGCCACATTCATTCAGTGAATACTAGGCGAAAAACGATATACACTCGGATAACACATATTTACGCACTGTACAGAAAGGTGTGCAGTGTTCAGCAGGTTACATTTTTCAGCAGGCTTGCAGAAGAACTGAAAAACTGGAGTGGTATACAACAATTGATCAAATACAAATTGGAAGGCTCCCTTGTGCAACACTCCTACATTTCTGTGCAGACGATCCTCGCAATAGTTGAGAACCTTTCTTCGTATGCGTTATTTACTCATACATTTAGTGTTTTATCAACTTTTTAACTTCTATTCAGCGTTTTGTCAACTGTCTATTGACTCGCTTCATGACCAAACAACTTCGTCTAGAGTGACAAACTGCCTATTGGCTTCTGTCTCGCGTTCTTCGGACGAAACGTCAGTAAAATCATCAGATGAACGTCGGCCGAAGAACCCGAGACAGAAGCCAATAGGCAGTTTATCAACAAGTGGCCACGAAAGCCTTAACAACTTTGTGTATGACTAGAGTGTTCTCATGGAACCTGATAGATGACTATAAAATAAATATAAAGTTATAACGTGGTCTGAAGAATGCAGCACCTGATAGGCGAAGCGGAAACTCTAGGCCGTAGAGGTGTTTGGAGCACAGCAGTCCAGTGTGAGGCGTAAACATACAAGGGGACGGCACGGGGTCGGGGTTGCTATCTCAGAACGAACTCACTGGTGACGTCGTTTAAGGTATCAGCTGTCTCGCGCTAAAATACTTTTACTCAGGAGGGCCTCCGTTGAAGAGATATCTTCCTCGGAAACCGAGTGAGATTAGAATCTATTAAAATTCCGACAGCTGTTTTAGTGGTGAATTCTGGTTAGGACACAGTTCGACATGGGTTCGACCACTGTCTAACTCCGTATTAAGTTTTCTTCTCTTTTTCATTCTTTCTTGCTCTTAACTCACTTTTGATGTCACTTGGTAACCACAAGTTAATTTCAATAATATTACAAAGAGATAAAATACAATGAGGATCTCATTTAATACGCTGTAAGTGAATACGGATAAATTCAGTCTGATGCACTTTACAATTTGTAGGATGATAGTTGTGATGGAAACTTGTTAACACAAACTGTCCTTGCTCCATGAACATCATAGAACGACTCGTTCCGTATTGGAATTTAGTTTTCGATCAGTTTAACGAGAAATTTATTCATACTGAAATATACTTTCAAAAAAATGGTTCAAATGGCTCTGAGAACTATGGGACTCAACATCTTAGGTCATAAGTCCCCTAGAACTTAGAACTACTTAAACCTACCTAACCTAAGGACATCACACACACCCATGCCCGAGGCAGGAGTCGAACCTGCGACCGTAGCAGTCCCGCGGTTCCGGACTGCAGCGCCAGAACCGCTAGACCACCGCGGCCGGCAATATACTTTCCCCTGTGTCCGTTGGTCAAATGTCGACTGCAGCGAAAAACAAGCTCCTTCGAAATTACTCAATGAATTTTGTACGAATTTTCGTTGCCAAACAGAGAGTGCAAAATGTACAAATGGAGTATCATATTGACTATGTGATGTCTAGTTTTGCAAAAGGGGAAACTTAATTAGCAATTTTAGGGAAAAATTTTGACAGTATTTTCAAACCAGGAGTGAGTAATGGACAAATGGGCTGTCAAACGGAACAGGTTGAGATATAGTTCTGAAAAAAAAATTAATTGATTGAATGTAATCAATGTAATTAAGAAAAACTTGATAAGCGCTTTTAAGGGAAATTGGAATAGTTCACGAACAGATTCTGCAAGCTAAGTAAATGTACTTTCAAAAAAGCTTGTCTCTTCAAGGCCCAGCTATACTGCAGAAAACTAGTTTGATAGTTACCTGTAAAAATTTTTTGAATTAAAGAAAAAATGTACAAAATAACGGTAAAATGTATTTGGAACGATTTTCCTCAATGTAAGTAGTAAAATCAATTAGATGAACGTTTGACGCGAATTTGAATGAAACTCGAAATGATGTACAGTTGCTGACGTGCTCATATGCTGGTGACTTAAGGAGACCACTGAGTGAAATTCCACCAGACAAACACCTCTAGCACTCTCTAAAATTCTGATATTCGATGTTAAACGTTGAACTTGAAATTCTCAATTGGCACATCCTTTACATCACTTCCAGTAGAACTGAAATACGCACCAAATGTTTCTATGAGCTGATTCATTTCTTACTTTTAGGGCAAATTATTTCAAACATGACGCAGAGTCATATTGCTCCGTGATGAAGCCACATCACTCTCAGCAGAGCAGGTCAGAGAAACGATCGGGGCGTTCAGTTAGGAAATACTAAGGTATGCGAATTGTTCTCCAGACTTGGCTCCGCCTGATTATCATCTGTTTCCATCACTGGGACACGCTCTCGCTCAACAACACTTCAATTCGTATGAAAATATACGAAAATGGCTCGCTGACTGGTTCGCTTCAAAAGAAGAACTGTTTTTTCGCGTAGCATTCATAGCCTGCCGTAGAGGTGGGAGAAACGCATAAATAGCAATGGAGATTATTTTGAATAAAATATTCTTTTTCAGTTTCCAAAATACAGACGTTTAATTATTGCACTCAAATTCCGGATTCATATTTCTACACCTGGTATGCTGGAAGTCTGACCTGTGTCAAACACGAACGTTATTTATTTCTGTTATCGCGCTTTCCCATGTGGTGAAGTCAGTACCACTTTTCGTTATAAATGTACCAGCCCATTTCTATTACGTATTTTGTGTTTCGCCTCGGGGAGTGGCCGCGCGGTTAGAGGCGTCGTGTCACTGACTGGGCGGCCCCTCCCGCAGGAGGTTCGAGTCCTCCCTCGGGCATGCACGTGTGTGTTGTTCTTAGCATAGGTTAGTTTAAGTTGGTTTAAGTAGTGTGTAAGACTAGGGACAGATGACCTCCGCAGTTTGGTCCCTAAGAACTCACACACATTAGAGCATTTTTGTTGTGTTTCATGTCGTCCAACATTGCCTGTGATTACATCTGTATGGCAATACCTCTGTTCCTTAGCAACTGTCAAGCGGTGTACCTACCAGACACTAGCTGTCTAGCAAAAGGCTACTGGGAAAGTTTCAAGAACCAGCTTTAACTGATGAATCTAGCAATTCACTGTAGGGCCGGCAAAGGCAAGATAACATTAATTACAGTGCGCCCAGAGGAGTACAAGCAGCCATTCTTACCGCGATCCATTAGTGAATCAAACGGCAAGTAACAATAGCAAGTGGTACAACGGGAAGATCCTTTTGCCGTGCATCTCACAGTCGTTTACAAATTATGTATGTAAATGTAGGTGATGGGAGTTATAGAGTGAATGAAATCGATTGCCGCCTTAATTACTAAAACGAAAATGAAACAGTCATACAATTATATACACGCAGCATTACTATGAAGAGAAAATGCAGACTTTTTACATTAAATTGCATCTACACGTTATTGTAAGTTCATCTTCTCGACTTTTCAGTTGATTTACATTCCGTTCCAAATTTTGTTACTTACCATCCTTGTTGGCGTTGCAAATTCAACGGTCAGAAGTATAATAAAATATGTGGCTTGGCACAGTCATTGGGAATACTTCTATTTTTACTGCTACCGAGATAGCAGAATACGTTCACTTTTTCAAGCGCCTCTTTTCCGAGATAAAAATTTAGCACCCAGCGTAACCACATACTGCGCACACCATTATCTTAATTTCCTGTTCGTTTGTATGTTTGTTATAGTCATTTCCTATCCCTGTAGCGACGTGCTACCCATTTCAGCCGCTTCCGTCGTCGAGGTTGCTCACGCAGTCCTGAGTCGTGGCGATCGATTCGGATGTGAGCCGGCACATATACTGGTGGCGGATGGAATCTACACTGTCGGTATTTGGCCGCCAAAGGGAAGAGAGGTGGCGGTTTCTTAGCGCAGTGTCCTTGATTGAATTCCAAACAACTTCTCTGTGTCTCAAGAAATAATCGCATGTGATACTGTAGGTGATCGTTTAGGGACGCGAACAGCCAACCGGCTGAAAGCAATATTTTAGTTCTGAATGACCGATATTTTTCGGTACTTGGTTGATTTCGGTTACAGAAGTTTTATTTTTTGCTAATAACCGTGTGAAAAAACCGGAACATCAATTAGCCGTTCCTTTTTCTAAGTAAACCTTTCTTAAAAAAAGGAATAATTTTTATTCATAAAATTTGCATTAGTTTGAAATTTGCATTAGGTTCGAATCCTGCCTCGGGCGTGTATGTATGTGATGTCCTTAGGTTAGTTAGGTTTAAGTAGTTCTAATTTCTAGGGGACTAATGACCTCAGATATTAAGTCCCATAGTGCTTAGAGCCATTTGGGCCTAAGGTGGTATGCCCAAAACGCTGGCATTTAAAACAGAGCGTTGGGGTCACACTAAGGCGAAGGAAGCTAGCCTTAACATGCTCAGGAAATTTCGTGCTACTGAAGGTCTGGGCAAGGGAATCGGATTTGATACAATTGCCATCATGATATGTTGCACGCCAATTATACCTTCCGCATCCCAGTTACGTTGCAATTCCTCCTTTGGAATGTCGACTGGATCTCGTCGTGTCACAATATCTTTCCTATAATTCAAGGTGCTGTGAAGTTTAGTGTCTATGGCATATTCCAAAGAAATTTAGCAGTTTGGGGGTTTTCTGCCTGCTGGGAATTGGAAGTTTCCACCAGCAAGGTCCCTTTGCGCAAGCTCTTCACCGATTTTAAAGACCCACATATTCCCTCCAAATCCTTTTTTATACAGGGTGAGTCACCGAACGTTACCGCTGGATATATTTCGTAAACCACATCAAATACTGACGAACCGATTCCACAGACCGAACGTGAGGAGAGGGGCTAAGGTAATTGTTTAATACAAACCATACAAAAATGCACGGAAGTATGTTTTTTAACACAAACCTACGTTTTTTAAAATGTAACCACGTTAGTTTTGTCAGCACATCTGAACATATAAACAAATACGTAATCAGTGCCGTTTGCTGCATTGTAAAATGTTAATTACATCCGGAGATATTGTAACCTAAATTTGATGCTTGAAACCTCCGACGTTCAGTTGCGAGAGCCGGTGGACTGAGTCAAAGTAGTGTCATGCGCATACTGCATCGTCACCGCTTTCACCCGTTTCATGTGTCGCTACATCAGCAATTACATGATGATGACTTTAATCATCGAGTGCAATTCTGTCAATGGGCATTAACAGAGAATCGGTTGCAGTTCTACCTGTTTACCGATGAAGCGGGTTTCACAAACCACGGGGCAGTGAATCTACGGAACATGCATTACTGGTCCGTGGACAATCCTCGCTGGCTCAGACAGGTAGAGCGACAGCGACCGTGGACTGTAAATGTATGGTGCGGAATCATTGGCGACTACCTCATTGGTCCTCACTTCATTGCAGGGGCCCAAACAGCTGCAACATACATCGCGTTTCTACAGAATGATCTGCCAACGTTGCTCGAAAATGTCCCACTGGAAACGCGTCGACGTATGTGGTATCAGCATGATGTTGCACCTGCACATTCCGCAATTAACACTAGGCTGACCCTTGACAGGATGTTCGACGGGCGTTTCATAGGACGTGGAGGACGCGTAAATTGGCCAGTCCGTTCTCCTTATCTTACACCTCTGGACTTCTTTCTGTGGGGTACGTTAAAGGAGAATGTGTACCGTGATGTGCCTACAACCCCAGAGGATATGAAACAACGTATTGTGACAGCCAGCGGCGACATTACACCAGATGTACTGCGGCGTGATGATGATGATGATGATGTTTGGTTTGTGGGGCGCTCAACTGCGTGGTTATCAGCGCCCGTACAATTACCCAATCTTTGCTCAGTCCAATTTCGCCACTTTCCTGGATGATGATGAAATGATGAGGACAACACAAACACCCAGTCATCTCGAAGCAGGTGAAAATCCCTGACCCCGCCGGGAATCGAACCCGGGACCCCGTGCTCGGGAAGCGAGAACGCTACCGCGAGACCACGAGCGGCGTACTGCGGCGTGTACGACATTCATTACGCCAGAGATTGCAATTGTGTGCAGCAAATGATGGCCACCACATTGAACATCTATTGGCCTGACATGTCGGGACACACTCTATTCCACTCCGTAATTGAAAACGGAAACCACGTGTGTACGTGTACCTCACCGCTCATGGTAATGTACATGTGCGTCAGTGAAAAAGACCAATAAAAAGGTGTTAGCATGTGGACGTAATGTGCTGTTCCAGTCTCTTCTGTACCTAAGGTCCATCGCCGTTCCCTTTGGATCCCTACGTAATTCGGTGCTCTCCAATACACACGATCGAACAGCGGAGGAGTGGTACTCAAGCGTCAACTTTAGGTTACAATATCTCCGGATGTAATTAACATTTTACAGTGCAACAAACGGCACTGATTACGTATTTGTTTATATGTTCAGATGTGCTAACAAAACTAACGCGGTTACATTTAAAAAAAAACGTAGGTTTGTGTTAAAAAACATACTTCCGTGCATTTCTTTATGGTTTGTATTAACCAATTACACCAGCCCCTCTCCTCACGTTCGGTCTGTGGAATCGGTTCGTCAGTATTTGATGTGGTTTTCGAAATATATCCAGCGGTAATGTTAGGTGACTCACCCTGTATAGAAGGGCAAAATCTTCTCAAAATTACCCTCCTTCCATTTCACTATGAGAAACACATTCGGCGGACCGGCATGAGACTGGACTTGTCAAAGAAGCACCGGAGTCAGGGGGACTGACTACACGAGCCCGCTTGATAGACTGGGTGTTGGAACCTTCCAGCGGCCCACCCTTTCCGCTTGGGGGGGGGGGAGGGAGAGGAGGGGCGGGGTGTAAAAGAAGATTTCGGAGGATTTATTTCGGTCTCACGAACAGCTAGGGAAGCACAGGTCCACTGAGACAGGGCCCCCGTGCCTGAGTAAGCCTTATACGACTGAGGTGCGGCAGGTTCCCTAGAGGTTGGCCGCCCACTAACGACTGTTCCACTTCGACAGCCATGCATCTCCTCAGCACGCAGCACACCTTGAGATTGAGGGGTTGTTTATAGAGATTTATTCCATCCTCGCGATCTGGGCGGTCAAGCCAAGATCCCCGTCCCCTGAGAGACACAACGTTCCACCGCCGCGCCACACGGTGGTCGCTGAAGCCTGCCCAGAGGTTACGGTGACAGGGGACTGGCGGCGCTTACCAGGCACCAGCTCGGGAACCACAGGGTCGCCAAGCCCGTACTCAGCAAACGAATGCTGACCCCCTGTTCGTGCAAATGTTACTGATTCTCTATGTGTTCGAGTGAATGTTTTGAGCAAGAAAGAAAAGTTTAAGATAGCGTTCCCGTGATACTTTCTTGACACGTAACTGCAGTAGTGTAGGTAAGCTATGTCCTTAAAATTTTGTCATCGCAGAACAATCTGCATTCTTATAAGAAACGTGGCTGGAACACCTACAAGATTAAAGACATGCTGTCTATACGTTACATTAATTAACTAATTATTATTTTATTGTTGTTGTCGTGGTCCTCAGTCCAGAGACTGGTTTGATGCAGCTCTCCATGCTACTCTATCCTGTGCAAGCTTCTTCATCTCCCAGTACCTATTGCAACCTACATCCTTCTGAATCTTTTTAGTGTATTCATCTCTTGGTGTCCCTCTACGATTTTTACGCTCCACGCTGCCCTCCAATACTAAATCGGTGATCCCTTGATGCCCCAGAATATGTCCTACCAAGCGATCCCTTCTCCTAGTCAAGTTGTGAGACAAATATTTCTTCTCCCTAATTCGGTTCGATACCTCCTCATTAGTTATGTGATCTACCCATCTAATCTTCAGAATTATTCTGTAGCACGACCTTTCGGAAGCTTCTATTATCATCTTGTCTAAACTATTTATCGTCCACGTTTCATTCCCATACATGGCTACAACCCATACAAATACTTTCAGAAACGATTTGCTGACACTAAAAATCTATACTCGATGTTAACAAATTTCTTCAGAAACGCTTTCCTTGCCATTGCCAGTCTACATTTTAATATCCTCTCTACTTCGACCACCATCAATTATTTTGCTCCCCAGATAACAAAACTCATTTAATACTTTAAGCGTCTCATTTCCTAATCTAATTCCCTCAGCATCACCCGATTTAATTCGACTACATTTCATTCCCCCCCCCAAGTACCATGGACCTTGCCGTTGGTGGGGAGGCTTGCGTGCCTCAGCGATACAGATAGCCGTACCGTAGGTACAACCACAACGGAGGGGCATCTGTTGAGAAGCCAGACAAACGTGTGGTTCCTGAAGAGGGGCAGCAGCCTTTTCAGTAGTTGCAAGGGCAACAGTCTGGACGATTGACTGATCTGGCCTTGTAACAATAACCAAAACGACCTTGCTGTGCTGGTACTGCGAACGGCTGAAAGCAAGGGGAAACTACGGCCGTAATTTTTCCCGAGGGCATGCAGCTTTACTGTATGATTAAATGATGATGGCGTCCTCTTGGGTAAAATATTCCGGAGGTAAAATAGTCCCCCATTCGGATCTCCGGGCGGGGACTACTCAAGAGGATGTCGTTACCAGGAGAAAGAAAACTGGCGTTCTACGGATCGGAGCGTGGAATGTCAGATCCCTTAATCGGGCAGGTAGGTTAGAAAATTTAAAAAGGAAAATGGATAGGTTAAAGTTGGATATAGTGGGAATTAGTGAAGTTCAGTGGCAGGAGGAACTAGACTTCTGGTCAGGTGACTACAGGGTTATAAACACAAAGTCAAATAGGGGTAATGCTGGAGTAGGTTTAATAATGAATAGGAAAATAGGAGTGCGGGTAAGCTACTACAAACAGCATAGTGAACGCATTATTGTGGCCAAGATAGATACGAAGCCCACACCTACTACAGTAGTACAAGTTTATATGCCAACTAGCTCTGCAGATGACGAAGAAATTGAAGAAATGTATGATGAAATAAAAGAAATTATTCAGATAGTGAAGGGAGACGAAAATTTAATAGTCATGGGTGACTGGAATTCGAGTGTAGGAAAAGGGAGAGAAGGAAACGTAGTAGGTGAATATGGATTGGGGCTAAGAAATGAAAGAGGGAGCCGCCTGGTAGAATTTTGCACAGAGCACAACTTAATCATAGCTAACACTTGGTTTAAGAATCATGAAAGAAGGTTGTATACATGGAAGAACCCTGGAGATACTAAAAGGTATCAGATAGATTATATAATGGTAAGACAGAGATTTAGGAACCAGGTTTTAAATTGTAAGACATTTCCAGGGGCAGATGTGGACTCTGACCACAATCTATTGGTTATGACCTGTAGATTAAAACTGAAGAAACTGCAAAAAGGTGGGAATTTAAGGAGATGGGACCTGGATAAACTGAAAGAACCAGAGGTTGTACAGAGTTTCAGGGAGAGCATAAGGGAACAATTGACAGGAATGGGGGAAAGAAATACAGTAGAAGAAGAATGGGTAGCTTTGAGGGATAAAGTAGTGAAGGCAAGTAGGTAAAAAGACGAGGGCTAGTAGAAATCCTTGGGTAACAGAAGAAATATTGAATTTAATTGATGAAAGGAGAAAATATAAAAATGCAGTAAGTGAAGCAGGCAAAAAGGAATACAAACGTCTCAAAAATGAGATCGACAGGAAGTGCAAAATGGCTAAGCAGGGATGGCTAGAGGACAAATGTAAGGATGTAGAGGCTTATCTCACTAGGGGTAATATAGATACTGCCTACAGGAAAATTAAAGAGACCTTTGGAGATAAGAGAACCACTTGTATGAACATCAAGAGCTCAGATGGAAACCCAGTTCTAAGCAAAGAAGGGAAAGCAGAAAGGTGGAAGGAGTATATAGAGGGTCTATACAAGGGCGATGAACTTGAGGACAATATTATGGAAATGGAAGAGGATGTAGATGAAGATGAAATGGGAGATACGATACTGCGTGAAGAGTTTGACAGAGCACTGAAAGACCTGAGTCGAAACAAGGCCCCCGGAGTAGACAACATTCCATTGGAACTACTGACGGCCTTGGGAGAGCCAGTCCTGACAAAACTCTACCATCTGGTGAGCAAGATGTATGAGACAGGCGAAATACCCCCAGACTTCAAGAAGAATATAATAATTCCAATCCCAAAGAAAGCAGGTGTTGACAGATGTGAAAATTACCGAACTATCAGTTTAATAAGTCACAGCTGCAAAATACTAATACGAATTCTTTACAGACGAATGGAAAAACTGGTAGAAGCCGACCTCGGGGAAGATCAGTTTGGATTCCGTAGAAATACTGGAACACGTGAGGCAATACAGACCTTACGACTTATCTTAGAAGAAAGATTAAGGAAAGGCAAACCTACGTTTCTAGCATTTGTAGACTTAGAGAAAGCTTTTGACAAAGTTGACTGGAGTACTCTCTTTCAAATTCTAAAGGTGGCAGGGGTAAAATACAGGGACCGAAAGGCTATTTATAATTTGTACAGAAACCAGATGGCAGTTATAAGAGTCGAGGGACATGAAAGGGAAGCAGTGGTTAAGAAGGGAGTAAGACAGGGTTGTAGCCTCTCCCCGATGTTATTCAATCTGTATATTGAGCAAGCAGTAAAGGAAACAAAAGAAAAATTCGGAGTAGGTATTAAAATCCATGGAGAAGAAATAAAAACGTTGAGGTTCGCCGATGACATTGTAATTCTGTCAGAGACAGCAAAGGACTTGAAAGAGCAGTTGAATGGAATGGATGGTGTCTTGAAGGGAGGATATAAGATGAACATCAACAAAAGCAAAACGAGGATAATGGAATGTAGTCGAATTAAGTCGGGTGATGTTGAGGGTATTAGATTAGGAAATGAGACACTTAAAGTAGTAAAGGAGTTTTGCTATTTGGGGAGCAAAATAACTGATGATGGTCGAAGTAGAGAGGATATAAAATGTAGACTGGCAATGGCAAGGAAAGCGTTTCTGAAGAAGAGAAATTTGTTAACATCGAGTATAGATTTAAGTGTCAGGAAGTCATTTCTGAAAGTATTTGTATGGAGTGTAGCCATGTATGGAAGTGAAACATGGACGGTAAATAGTTTGGACAAGAAGAGAATAGAAGCTTTCGAAATGTGGTGCTACAGAAGAATGCTGAAGATTAGATGGGTAGATCACATAACTAATGAGGAAGTATTGAATAGGATTGGGGAGAAGAGAAGTTTGTGGCACAACTTGACCAGAAGAAGGGATCGGTTGGTAGGACATGTTCTGAGGCATCAAGGGATCACCAATTTAGTATTGGAGGGCAGCGTGGAGGGTAAAAATCGTAGGGGGAGACCAAGAGATGAATACACTAAGCAGATTCAGAAGGATGTAGGTTGCAGTAGGTACTGGGAGATGAAGAAGCTTGCACAGGATAGAGTAGCATGGAGAGCTGCATCAAACCAGTCTCAGGACTGAAGACCATAACAACAACAAACATTTCATTATCCTCGTTTTGCTTTTGTTGATGTTCATCTGTTAACTCGAAAAATATAAGTTTATTTTCATTCACAGGCGCTACATCTAGCGTTGACAAATAGCATTTGAATTACTGGACTCTTTACTGTCCTGTAATTAATACAGGTATGGCATAGCCTTCATAGGAAACATTACTCTGCGGTGCCCGGCGTTCTCTAGGTTCTTATACCTGGGCGCTTAGGCAAGCCTAACTTCTGGCTTCACCATTTCGCTGCACAGTAAATATCTCTTACACTAAGGACCTTTAGCCTTGAAGATGTTATTCTCCTTGCGACATAGTTTCAGCCGGCATACATACTACCAGGTTTTCCTCGTTGGTCTTTAACCCAAGAGTGATAGATACTGAGTTAAACATTAAGAACGAACTATCATACCACACACAACCTATAAATAGAAAATTTTTTATTTCATTCCACGTTATCAAAAACCTACCCGAGATCTACAAATGAAATGTATGTATTGTCTTTGCTAAATCGATTTTCTGTTTCTAATCGCAGTGCTAAATTTCCTTCTCTAAAATGAAACTGTTCCTTTTATTCTTTTCTACGATAAGGTAATGTTATATTTTTGATGCATGTGGTATTGATTCAATATGCAGCGTTTTGACATTTACCTGACATTGATTTGTTTGTAAGTGTAATAATGACATTCCTTTCAATTTATGATAGACCTTCCCCTGTTTCTTGTGCTTCACTCGTGTGCTAGAATACATCTTGTTAGTTCTTTGGAGTGGTACCATAAGAATTCCATAGGTTTTTCATGAGTGTCGGGCACATGTTCCTTCCATGTTCGTGTTCTCCCCTGTCCCATTCTCGCACTTTTTCCTCATTCACAACTGACTGAATTGCTTTTGAGCGACTATATGTTACTTTAAGATTTGTTTACATATTGTTGCCTTAGTTTTTGCTTGCATGAATCAGTTACATTCTCGTCTTTAATCACTGTGCTCCTTGTTCAGTCCTGCCTAAAGGTATTCAAGGTGGTTGCTAGTGTATAATGTGCAGCGACTTCGTTACCTTGTTTCAGTTTTGTGTCTATGTCACGTCTATCTTATGCTTACTTTTGTTTAGCTTTTCTACATTTATGGTTGATGTTATTTCTGTGTGATGTGTAGCTGTTCCATTCCAACATTTGTTCATTTTCATCATTTCTTGGTTAATTACAGTATTTCATCAGTTATTCATTGCTACGTATTTTCTGCCTCTTTCAATGCTAGTACATCTTCTCTTGCATTTGCTACATCTCTTTTAAGGACGTTCTTTCTATAACAATACTTCCCCGACGTGTCATTAGCTTTTTTGCCTCAAATCCCCGCAAAGTATTTTATGTAACTTCTTTAGCTTCAAGTGACGTTCCAGAAGTACTACATGATAGTCACTATCAGTATCAGCAACTGCACGCTTACAGTCTTTAACATTACTCATGAATGGTGATTGCACCAAATTGTATCCAATATGATAGACAATTTTTTACCCTCTGGCATCTTAGTAATTACTAGACGCTCATTTTGACCAGTGTCTTGTAAACGATGAACAGCAACTTTTAACAAAAAGCTCTGGCGTTGCGGACAAGACGAAAACACCATTACGCTGCGTTAGCCAAGGTCCATAACTAACTTAGAAACTCTACCTGCCGCTGCACTGTTGCAAACTGGTGTGTGGTCTTGCTACGTAGAATCAGCCGCCAATCTGGAATTAGTTTCCGAAATTTCCGCAATACATCAGTTGGCAGTTTAGCCCCGGTACACCGCAGGAGTAACGTCTGCATCGAAGTTGCTTTCAGGGGACCAGGGGACACGTGCAAACTCCAGCGAAAGTGTACTTAGTAGTGAAAGCCGCGCCGCTGTTACACTGGCCACTGTGTCGTGCCTAAAGCACTGCTCTAGCAAGAGACAGATTTCACATGGATTTGAAAGTTTTGTGGCAGTACAAGAGGATACAAGAGCAGTAACTACTTTTCATTGTTTTACACACAATAATCACAGAATACGTTTACATTCGTTAACCGTTTTTAAACATATAACAGTGTACTCGAATTCGGGAGGACGACGGTTCAAGCCCACGTCCAGCCATCCTGATTTAGGTTTTTCCGTGATTTCTCTAAATCGCTTGAGAGAAATCCGGGATGGTTCCTTCGAAAGGGCACGGCCTACATCCTTACCCATCCTCCCCCTTCCCCCCTCCCCCCCCCCTTCTTAGATGAACCAGCTTAAAAGTATACTGGACATTTCAGAATGAAACAAAGCGCTCACGACATGCATCATGGATGACAGTTCTTGGCGTGGAAGCTTAGTTCACTATGTGCTTCCTGTGACGTAAGGCTCAAAATGGCTCTGAGCACTATGCGACTTAACTTCTGAGGTCATCAGTCGCCTAGAACTTAGAACTAATTAAACCTAACTAACCTAAGGACATCACACACATCCATGCCCGAGGCAGGATTCGAACCTGCGACCGTAGCGGTCACGCGGTTCCAGACTGCAGCGCCTAGAAACGCACGGCCACTCCGGCCGGCGTGACGTAAGGGTACTGAAGTTGGCGAAAGTGCAGCCTCAACATGTAGAGGTGATGACCAACGTATAGTTAATATTTACTTTCATTCTTTCTCAGTTCCTACTTCAATACAGTTTATCAGCTACGTAGATAAGAATATCTGTTACTTGTCGTTTGAAACTGAATTTTAATTATCTCTCCATGAAGACTTCTACGTTAAATGTTCACTTCATTAAAAAGTTTCAGGCTGAAAGGCTGTGGTCAGAGTGTAAAACAATTCACTAACATGTCGTCCCAGAGATAAAACGGCAACCGTATCGAAGGATCCAGACACCACAATTTAATGTAGTTTTGGCCACCAGATGTCACCGGATTCCGACCCAGGTATCACGAAAAGTGGGCCAGGAATATCTTGTTGTCACTAGAGAAGCAGAAACGCCCGAATGGGTGGGGAAAGAGCGCTCAGTGTCTTTGGACTACCCGTAGGATATCAGCTGCGTAACAAATCCACCAGAGACATTACAAACTTTCTAAAGCTGCACGAATCGAATTTGATTATGTGGTTGTTAAATGGGAACGCGAAGAAGAAACCACAGACAGTTAAACCAAGACCTGCAAGTCCCGTGTACTGACGGACAGGGTCATTTGTGCATTGCGGATGGTGGCTGTACGAGTTTCGAATCGCCACCAGCATTCCAGCTACCACAATAAGGTGTCAAAAAGAATGGGCTGCAACGGTCGAGCAGGCCCTCATGAACCGCACATTTCTGCAGCCAGTATAAAGCGATGCTTGAACTGGTGTAAAGGCCGATATCATTGGTCAGTAAGTGACTGCGAACGAAATGCTGATTCACGCTGTACCCTGTGGCAATTAGATGGGAGGGTTTGAGTTTGGACGGTGGCTGGAGAACGTAACCTGCCATCATCTGCAAAGCCAACAGGGCAGTAAGGAAGAGGTGGTGTTAGAGCATGGGTGTTTTTATCGTGGGTGCGGTCCCCTTATTGCGAAAGGACATAAACTATCATCTTAAAATGTTGTGAAATATCAGAATGACAATGCACCCTGCCGTAAGGCAATATTTGTGAGACAATAGTTTGTGGCCTATAACATTTTTCAAATGGAGTAGCCGCCGAGGGTCCGGATCCTAAGCCAATGGAACACTTTTTGGATGACTTAGAACGTCGCCTTCACTCTGTCTAGAGTCCCCGCGTTTTCTGGTTTCGGCTTTTGAGGAAGAGTCGGCTGCCATTCCTACGAAGAAATTCAAGTATCTCACTGAAGAGATCCCCAGCAGGGTTTAAGCCGCCATAAAGGTGAAGGCTGTTAACACATTTGTTAATGTCCACTCATATGTGTCCGTATACATGTCACCTGATTGTGTAAAGTCTCTAGAGGAACGGAAGGTTCCAAATGATTGGAAAAGAGCACAGGTAGTCCCAGTCTTCAAGAAGGGTCGTCGAGCAGATGCGCAAAACTATAGACCTATATCTCTGACGTCAATCTGTTGTAGAATTTTAGAACATGTTTTATGCTCGAGTATCATGTCGTTTTTGGAAACCCAGAATCTACTCTGTAGGAATCGACATGGATTCCGGAAACAGCGATCGTGTGAGACCCAACTCGCTTTATTTGTTCATGAGACCCAGAAAATATTAGATAGAGGCTCCCAGGTAGATGCTATTTTTCTTGACTTCCGGAAGGCGTTCTATACAGTTCCGCACTGTTGCCTGATAAACAAAGTAAGAGCCTACGGAATATCAGACCAGCTGTGTGGCTGGATTGAAGAGTTTTTAGCAAACAGAACACAGCATGTTTTTATCAATGGAGAGACGTCTACAGACGTTAAAGTAACCTCTGGCGTGCCACAGGGGAGTGTTATGGGACCATTGCTTTTCACAATATATATAAATGACCTAGTAGATAGTGTCGGAAGTTCCATGCGGCTTTTCGCGGATGATGCTGTAATATACAGAGAAGTTGCAGCACTAGAAAATTGTAGCGAAATGCAGGAAGATCTGCAGCGGATAGGCACTTGGTGCAGGGAGTGGCAACTGACCCTTAACATAGACAAATGTAATGTATTGCGAATACATAGAAAGAAGGATCCTTTATTGTATGATTATATGGTAGCGGAACAAACACTGGTAGCAGTTACTTCTGTAAAATATCTGGGAGTATGCGTGCGGAACGATTTGAAGTGGAATGATCATATAAAATTAATTGTTGGTAAGGCGGGTACCAGGTTGAGATTCATTGGGAGAGTCCTTAGAAAATGTAGTCCATCAACAAAGGAGGTGGCTTACAAAACACTCTTTCGACCTATACTTGAGTATTGCGCATCAGTGTGGGATCCGTACCAGATCGGGTTGACGGAGGAGATAGAGAAGATCCAAAGAAGAGCGGCGCGTTTCGTCACAGGGTTATTTGGTAACCGTGACAGCGTTACGGAGATGTTTAACAAACTCAAGTGGCAGACTCTGCAAAAGAGGCGCTGTGCATCGCGGTGTAGCTTGCTCGCCAGGTTTCGAGAGGGTGCGTTTCTGGATGAGGTATCGAATATATTGCCTCCCCCTACTTATACCTCCCGAGGAGATCACGAATGTAAAATTAGAGAGATTAGAGCGCGCACGGAGGCTTTCAGACTGTCGTTCTTCCCGCGAACCATACGCGACTGGAACAGGAAAGGGAGGTAATGACAGTGGCACGTAAAGTGCCCTCCGCCACACACCGTTGGGTGGCTTGCGGAGTATAAATGTAGATGTAGATACCACCATTCGTCACGTGATGCCGAGTGCATATGATTAGTTCTTACTGGTGACATCAATCTCTCGTTTACATACAATGGGTGATTAATATCTTGGTGCAAGGCTGGACTTTGCATTTTACTTAACTGGCTCTTTTTTAGGTTTCCATACCTCGATAAGTGAAAACGAAACTCATCTAGGATCACTTTGTTGTCCGTCTGTCGGTCTATTTGTCTGTCTGTGCGACTGTTAGGAACCGTTTTTCTTAGGAACAAGTAGAAGTATAAAGTTGAAATTCAGGTCACATACTAAGTTCTATGACAACTTCGTGATGCACAAAATTTAAGCTTGTAAGTCAATGCAATCAAAAGATAGGTTATTTGTGTCACCTATTTTGACACTTCCAAACTCATCAAAATCTACAGCGTGCTTCCCGTTGACCTACAATCAGGAAACTAGGCAAGAAGCAAGGTTTCACAATACAAGATAGGAAAAAAGTGTTGATTTGTAATTACATCATACCAAAAAGAAAATTTTTTTCCTCATTTGTTATACAACTAGCTGTCCCTCTGTTAAGACCCCTTTCTTTCAGGTCGGAGTTGAAACAAACCCGTTATGTCCTTTATTGGGTTTTGTGTGATTTACCGAAGCCGCCACAGTCAATTATTATGATTATATGACCGTGAACTTAGTGGATGAAAGGCCATCGGTTTTTCTACTGTGGTTTCGGGATATTTGAACCGAGTGCGGCTGTTCTGAGACGAAATAGTTGATTTAAAGTTTTTCTATTATTATAGACCACAAAGGTTGCGATACACAAACTGATATATATATTTTATATTAACACACAAATTCTGAGGAAGTTGCTACCTTGGACTTACCCGTTTAATTACGGTTATATCGTTTATTGGCTGTGATTTTAAGTACTTCGTCACACGCAATGATGATGGTTAACATTCACAACAATCCTCACTGTAATGCATGGTTGTTGCTGGCCGACGCGGTTTACGCGAAATACGTAATTCGGCACTTGTCACTTTTAGCTTCATATCACTCGCGAATCGGTATTGATGAGGGTCAACCCCACGACGCGCTCATTTGTCAGACTCCGGTGAATTTACAATGTACTCCTCAGTCGGCAAACCCGCCATACGCAGCTCGACCACCATTCTTGCCCGTCTTCCCAGTACTGCTTCCACTCGACACTCATCTCACTGCCTCCTGCAGTGCTCGACAATCGACTGCTGCTATCGACCTGGGTGTCGGATACTAATATCTATGTTCGTGGGATCACGGATCCCTTACAGAGTGGACATACGAAACTGAAATTTATGTCACATACTAACGTGAGTAGTCAATTCGCTCTGCAAAAAAATTAAGCTTCTACATCAATGTACTCAAAAGATACGACCAGTTATGTTACGTAATTTGATACCTCACTAGTATAGCTATCCTAGCAGGGAAAAATCGCAGAAATTGTCTGTTCTCGGGATGGATGAACTATATACAGGGCTATTACAAATGATTGAAGCGATTTCATAAATTCACTGTAGCTCCATTCATTGACATATGGTCACGACACACTACAGATACGTAGAAAAACTCATAAAGTTTTGTTCGGCTGAAGCCGCACTTCGGGTTTCTGCCGTCAGAGCGCTGGAGAGCGCAGTGAGACAAAATGGCGACAGGAGCCGAGAAAGCGTATGTCGTGCTTGAAATGCCCTCACATCAGTCAGTCATAACAGTGCAACGACACTTCAGGACGAAGTTCAACAAAGATCCACCAACTGCGAACTCCATTCGGCGATGGTATGCGCAGTTTAAAGCTTCTGGATGCCTCTGTAAGGGGAAATCAACGGGTCGGCCTGCAGTGAGCGAAGAAACGGTTGAACGCGTGCGGGCAAGTTTCACGCGTAGCCCGCGGAAAATTGGCTCATGCCACAACTGGAGACCGACAGCGCCGACTTCATCTTTCAAGAGGATGGTGCTCCACCGCATTTCCATCATGATGTTCGGCATTTCTTAAACAGGAGACTGGAAAACCTATGGATCGGTCGTGGTGGAGATCATGATCAGCAATTCCTGTCATGGCCTCCACGCTCTCCCGACTTAACCCCATGCGATTTCTTTCTGTGGGGTTATGTGAAAGATTCAGTGTTTAAACCTCCTCTACCAAGAAACGTGCCAGAACTGCGAGCTCGCATCAACGATGCTTTCGAACTCATTGATGGGGACATGCTGCGCCGAGTGTGGGAGGAACTTGATTATCGGCTTGATGTCTGCCGAATCACTAAAGGGGCACATATCGAACATTTGTGAATGCCTAAAAAAACTTTTTGAGTTTTTGTATGTGTGTGCAAAGCATTGTGAAAATATCTCAAATAATAAAGTTATTGTAGAGCTGTGAAATCGCTTCAATCATTTGTAATAACCCTGTATATGTACACATAATTAAGTCTGTACAGAACCCTCAGTACACGAATTCTATTCGAACTTTTCTCTTAAAATTATTATTATCTTTATGAATTTGTATTTCCTGTCGTTGACGAATGGTGGCGTTCTCTATTACAGCTCTATTGCGTCTACACATTTATATCCCATTTATCTTTCTGTAAAGTTGCCGTTTGCCTCTGAAATCATTACGCTGGCTTAAGCTGTCGCTAGCACGCCGGTTGCCAAAAATGTAGCAAGCAGATCGATAGTAGATGCTGGATCAAGCGCGCCTATCCGGAGAGAGGCCAAAGACAGACTCGCAAGTAGCTTGCCGCCAACGCCCTGTCGACAGCAAGTATTTAAATCGCCATCGCTGACCGGCGGTCTCAGTCAAAGTCTAAGTCACTACCGCAGTCTCAATTACTAGCTCTGTGACTGGCGCACTGACTCGCATCTTTCATTGACGTCTGCCATTCATTCATCACATAGTGGCACTTGCACTTCACCAGCAGAGAAGCTAACGTGGACTTTGGTGAATAGCTGGGCTCTTAAAGCTAAGTAGCTTCCTGTTTATGTAAATAAAGAACCCTGTTAATACATGTTTGCAGTAGTGTTGTTGGGAGAGGTACCGTGCACCAAGGAACATCCTGTCTCTTGATCCCTATGGTACAAGAGACAACAGTGGCAATGAGGACCGAACACTTATCTTCTTCGGGTTGGGAGAATACGTTACTGAAGTTTTATACGCCGATCACGGCCTCGAAGCCCTGACGTTTTAACTAGTAATTTGTTATTTGTTAACAGCACATGTTTCACTTAACTGTATTGAGAATTTTCAGTAGCCCAGAAATAAATAGAAGAGATGGTTGTTAGCTTAATTATAGATATTTTGTTTTGCGATACAAATTCATCGAAGCTCTTTTACAGGGTGTTTCAAAAATGACCGGTATATTTGAACAGGCAATAAAAACTAAACGAGCAGCGATACAAATACACCGTTTGTTGCAATATGCTTGGGACAACAGTACATTTTCAGGCGGACGAACTTTCGAAATTACAGTAGTTACAATTTTCAACAACAGATGGCGCTGCAAGTGATGTGAAAGATATAGAAGACAACGCAGTCTGTGGGTGCGCCATTCTGTACGTCGTCTTTCTGCTGTAAGCGTGTGCTGTTCACAACGTGCAAGTGTGCTGTAGACAACATGGTTTATTCCTTAGAACAGAGGATTTTTCTGGTGTTGGAATTCCACCGCCTAGAACACAGTGTTGTTGCAACAAGACGAAGTTTTCAACGGAGGTTTAATGTAACCAAAGGACCGAAAAGCGATACAATAAAGGATCTGTTTGAAAAATTTCAACGGACTGGGAACGTGACGGATGAACGTGCTGGATAGGTAGGGCGACCGCGTACGGCAACCACAGAGGGCAACACGCAGCTAGTGCAGCAGGTAATCCGACAGCGGCCTCGGGTTTCCGTTCGCCGTGTTGCAGCTGCGGTCCAAATGACGCCAACGTCCACGTATCGTCTCATGCGACAGAGTTTACACCTCTATCCATACAAAATTCAAACGCAGCAACCCCATTGCTGCACGAGAGACATTCGCTAACGATATAGTGCACAGGATTGATGACGGCGATATGCATGTGGGCAGCATTTGGTTTACTGACGAAGCTTATTTTTACCTGGACGGCTTCGTCAATAAACAGAACTGGCGCATATGGGGAACCGAAAAGCCCCATGTTGCAGTCCCATCGTCCCTGCATCCTCAAAAAGTACTGGTCTGGGCCGCCATTTCTTCCAAAGGAATCATTGGCCCATTTTTCAGATCCGACACGATTACTGCATCACGCTATCTGGACATTCTTCGTGAATTTGTGGCGGTACAAACTGCCTTAGACGACACTGCGAACACCTCGTGGTTTATGCAAGATGGTGCCCGGCCACATCGCACATCCGACGTCTTTAATTTCCTGAATGAATATTTCGATGATCGTGTGATTGCTTTGGGCTATCCGAAACATACAGGAGGCGGCGTGGATTGGCCTCCCTATTCGCCAGACATAAACCCCTGTGACTTCTTTCTGTGGGGACACTTGAAAGACCAGGTGTACCGCCAGAATCCAGAAACAATTGAACAGCTGAAGCAGTACATCTCATCTGCATGTGAAGCCATTCCGCCAGACACGTTGTCAAAGGTTTCGGGTAATTTCATTCAGAGACTACGCCATATTATTGCTACGCATGGTGGATATGTGGAAAATATCGTACTATAGAGTTTCCCAGACCGCAGCGCCATCTGTTGTTGAAAATTGTAACTACTGTAATTTCGAAAGTTTGTCTGCCTGAAAATGTACTGTTGTCCCAAGAATATTGCAACAAACGGTGTATTTCTATCGCTGCTCGTTTAGTTTTTATTGCCGTTTCAAATATACCGGTCATTTTTGAAACACCCTGTAGATCACCTTAAGGTTAACGTTACTAAAAGTATACGTCAGGTAACAGTGGTAAATATACCAACAAATAAGGCTGTATGTTAATAAAACAGGAATAGTAGATTAAGACCGAGCAGTTACAAGAGTCGACGGATTAAGACCGACGGAAGAGAGTAGCTATTTTCTATAAGAAAATACTAAAAAAGTAATATAAGACGTAGACAGCGGGTCGGAGATGTTTGATCCTCTCTCAATTTTATCGGTGGCTTGGTGGCAATCACTCCAGGCTCAGGGGTCGCGGCACTCATTTCCAGTAAAGACGTGGTAAAGCGCACTTATCATTTTTGCCTGCTGTGGGAGTATTGTATGTTTTGTTATCTATTCAGCTTTGAAAGAAGAACAGTTCCCACAGCATTTTCCAAATGTCTGAAAAGGGCACAGAAGCTGCGACGTCAGAGTTTAACATTTGTCAAAGGCATTTTTAATGCTCATACCAAGATAAAATCTTTACACAACATGGATTACACTCAGTGGATTAAAAAGATATTTTTTAAAAAACAATTTTTGACCCCAAAATCCATGGCATCACCCCTTTCAGTGTGTAGCCAACAGCTCTCAGGCCTAGTTACCTTAACCTCCGACACTGACCCTGCCCCCTACTCAAAGCTGCCTCGTTCCACCAACTCAGAGAGACGCAAACTCTACGTTACTGACTTTGGTTTGCCCGCCATTTCATTTGAAATGCGTTCATTTTCTTGTTCAATCATCTATCAATTCATGGAAAGGAAAAATGAGGCTGATAGATCTTACACAAATGAAAGAAATAAAGATGTGGGTTGATTGCTTCTCCAGACGTTTATCATTCAGTGTGGCTAGTTGATGCACGATATGAACTCGATGTATTGGGCATAGTTGTACATGGTAGATTAGACGTCTAACATTTGTGAAAAGGGTCTACTTCCCTAGTTTCAATAGTAACCTCAGACTTTTCGATCATGATGGTGTTATATGTAATGCAGCATTAAAAAAATGAAAACAAAGCCTGAACAAATACCCTGTCAGATCTTGATAAGATCTGAAACTGACGGAAAGATTGCCAAATGTTCAGAAACGTAAAATTCTGTTCTTTACAAAACGCAGAATAGTTTTACCCTACGGCTGTAACACCAATGAGTCCCAGTGAAATCAGTCAGTTCATACAAATATCAGGGTGTAGAAATGTGTACGGATATGAAATGGAATGATCAAATAGGCTCGGTGGTAGGCAAGGCCGGTGGCAGATTACGCTACACTCGCAAGATACTTGAAAAATACTTGCAAATCACTTGTGCATTTCCTCTTACAAGGGAAAATCCCTTCTGACTTCCGTCAGATATAGTGGCAAGATGGTCCAGTTGTAGTATTAGAATCTGTTTCGATAGCTTAAATAAACTTACATTCGATAATCTAACCATGCAGGCTCATAAAATCCGTACAATTTGTGTGAACAGCGTCCACCTGATACACTACTGGCCATTAAAACTGCTACACCACGAAGATGACGTGCTACAGACACGAAATTTAACCGACAGGAAGAAGATGCTGTGATATGCAAATGATTAGCTTTACAAAGCATTCACACAAGGTTGGCGCCGGTGGCGACACCTACAACGTGCTGACATGAGAAGTTTCCAGCCGATTTCTCACACACAAACAGCAGTTGACCGGCGTTGCCTTGTGAAACGTTGTTGTGCTGCCTCGTGTAAGGAGGAGAAATGCGTACCATCACGTTTCCGACTTAGATAAAGGTCGGATTGTAGCCTATCGCCATTGCGGTTTATCGTATCGCGACATTGCTGCTCGCGTTCGTGGAGATCCAATGACTGTTAGCAAAACATGGTGGGTTCAGGAGGGTAATATGGAACGCCCTGCTGGATTCCAACGGCCTCGTATCACTAGCAGTCGAGATGACAGGCATCTTATCCGCATGGCTGTAACGGATCGTGCAGCCACGTCTCGATCCCTGAGTCAACAGATGGGGACGTTTGCAAGACAACAGCCATCTGCACGAACAGTTCGACGACGTTTGCAGGAGCATGGACTACCAGCTCGGAGACCATGGCTGCAGTTACCCTTGACGCTGCATCACAGACAGGAGCGCCTGCGATGGTGTACTCAACGACGAACATGGGTGCACGAATGGCAAAACGTCATTTTTTCGGATGAATCCAGGTTCTGTTTGCAGCATCATGACGGTCGCATCCGTGTTTGGCGACATCGCGGTGAACGCACATTACGCCCAGGCGTATCAAGAAGTGGTTGTTCTGGGTACTCATTTCTCAGAATGTATGCTCCCACATTGCGTGAAAATGTAATCACATGTCAGTTCTAGTATAATATACTTGTTCAATGAATTCCCTTATGCGCTACGGCGCAAAATACGAATTGTTCATAAATTGTATCGATAGCGATATTTTGTGTTTCTTATTTTTTGACAGTTGACGAATTGTAATCCTCTTCTGTCACCACAGTCCTGATATATTTTTAAAAGACGGCGAACGTGTATGTGGCGCGGTCTGAAATCATTAATTAGTTATTACAAAATATTACTATTGTTCAGTGCCACGTAAGAATTTATGTGCGCATATAAGATGAAATATCGAAGATAGAACGTTAGAACTGTACGGAGCCTATTGTTAGCAATACTGACTAAGGTAATTAAATTGGTTATTGTGCTTTCAAATGCAGTAGTGCCTGCTTATTACTTAAAGTATTTCTGTGCTATCCATCTCCTATTAATGGCAACAGAAATAACGGCGTTTTTATAGTTTTCATGCAGCTACCAAATACCGACTGCATATCGGCAAACTTCGTAGTTAAGGTAGAAGGCGCATTGCCATTTACCTTGTGTTGTGATTTAAATCCAATTTCTTTTAATGTGTGGAGTAGTATAGCAAAGAAAATTTCCAACTCTGTCTGGTCCCTTAGGTTTCTCTGTTCGTAGTTGCTATGTCTCATATCTGGTCGAGGTCGAACATGATCACGACACAAATAAATCAAGTGGAAATGCGAACTCTGTTCTTGATCTTGAGAACGCTACGCCTTCTGCAAACGATTTCAGGTGACATATGAACTATCACATACAGTACTGAAGTTTTCTGAAAAGTCTTTGCTGTTCCCGCCAAGAAGTGGTGCAAAACTCACAACAGATTTCTGAATCTTCACAAGAAAATAATAATTTAATCAAAACATAAACATTAAAAAAAAACACCAGACAGTGGACAGCCCGTCAAAAACTGAACACAGGTCAAACATGAAAACAGGAGGAAGGTGTACTGAACTGGAAGCAAAATCGAAACAATGGATGGTCCAAGCTCAAGGTGTGCAACATCGAGCATACTCTAATAACCTGTTGTGGTTATGTGGTCACGGTGTCGGATTGCGAAGGGAAAATTCGTTTTCAAATTTCCCTGGAACACGTGAGGCAATACTGACCTTACGACTTATCTTAGAAGAAAGATTAAGGAAAGGCAAACCTACATTACTAGCATTTGTAGACTTAGAGAAAGCTTTTGACAATGTTGACTTGAATACTCTCTTTCAAATTCTGAAGGTAGCAGGGGTAAAATACAGGGAACGAAAGGCTATTTACAATTTGTACAGAAGCCAGATGGCAGTTATAAGAGTCGAGGGACATGAAAGGGAAGCAGCGGTTGGGAAGGGAGTAAGACAGGGTTGTAGCCTCTCCCCGATGTTATTCAATCTGTATATTGAGCAAGCAGTGAAGGAAACAAAAGAAAAATTCGGAGTAGGTATTAAAATCCATGGAGAAGAAATAAAAACTTTGAGGTTCACCGATGACATTGTAATTCTGTCAGAGACAGCAAAGGACTTGGAAGAGCACTTGAACGGAATGGATGGTATCTTGAAGAGAGGATATAAGATGAACATCAACAAAAGCAAAACGAGGATAATGGAATGTAGTCGAATTAAGTCGGGTGATGCTGAGGGAATTAGATTAGGAAATGAGACACTTAAAGTAGTAAAGGAGTTTTGCTATTTGAGGAGCAAAATAACTGACGATGGTCGAAGTAGAGAGGATATAAAATGTAGACTGGCAATGGCAAGGAAAGCGTTTCTGAAGAAGAGAAATTTGTTAACATCGAGTATAGAATTAAGTGTCAGGAAGTCATTTCTGAAAGTATTTGTATGGAGTGTAGCCATGTATGGAAGTGAAACATGGACGGTAAATAGTTTAGACAAAAAGAGAATAGAAGCTTTCGAAATGTGGTGCTACAGAAGTATGCTGAAGATTAGATGGGTAGATCACATAACTAATGAGGAAGTATTGAATAGGATTGGGGAGAAGAGAAGTTTGTGGCACAACTTGACCAGAAGAAGGGATCGGTTGGTAGGACATGTTCTGAGGCATCAAGGGATCACCAGTTTAGAATTGGAGGGCAGCGTGGAGGGTAAAAATCGTAGGGGGAGACCAAGAGATGAATACCCTAAGCAGATTCTGAAGGATGTAGGTTGCAGTAGGTACTGGGAGATGAAGAAGCTTGCACAGGATAGAGTAGCATGGAGAGCTGCATCAAACCAGTCTCAGGACTGAAGACCACAACAACAACAACTCCTGCCTCACTTTTTTTTCCCAATATTATGAGCTGTCGGTCCGGTCATTAACGTGTCTCTACGCTGTATTCAGATATTAGTCTGTGTCGTGGTGTATCGCCAGTCTGCAACAGCTAGGTGTAAGGAAGGGCCTCCAGACGTACGTACCTCCTAGTTGCTCTAAATAAGTACCACATTTAATGATTCTTGCGTTCCGTTTTGGAAGTTCTGACTCTTGAATTTCTTTATTGTGACATAGTTCGCACCCGTTTATTTGTCGTTTCCACTTCTGTGAGAAGTCTATGTGGCACCTCGCTTCTCTCGCTATTCGTCACATCTACTCGTGATGGTAATTTATTCTTAGCACATGACTCGTTTTCTACAACCAGCGTATGGCGTGGCAATTGCGAAGACTACTGAAATAGAACAGTCACGTCAGTGACTGGACGGATCGTTCATTATTTGAGATTTGAACTCGGATCTCCCGCTTCGCAGTGCAACACCGTGACCACACAATCACGGCGCCATTATCCCTGCAATTCACTCGATGTTGCGTATCTATTCACTATTTCTATTTTTCTTCTTTTTACACAGTTAAGTACAGTTCCTTCCTGTTTTCATGCTAGACCTGCGTTCAGTTTTTGACAGGATATCCACTGGGCCATTTTACCACTAAATCTGAGGTGGGTACGATGGGGAGTTTCCCTTGCCAGAATATTGTCTTTGGGTCCTAAACCAAACAGACCTAACAGGGGACATTGAACGTACACTGAGGAGCAGAACAAGCGGTCACAGATTTATTTGACTTACTGGTGAACGTAAGGAAAGTATTGAAAAACCTGAATTGGTAGCGTGTTCGAAATAATCCCAGTTTTCTCACAGAAGGCTGATTAAAAAGTTTAAGAATCAGTATTAAGTGAACAATATAGAGTTACTCTTCAGTCCCATGGGTATCGTTACCGTAGAATGATTATAAGACAAATACAAGGATTTAGAAATACACTACTGGCCATTAAAATTGCTACACCAAGAAGAAATGCTGATGATAGACGAGTATTCATTGGACAAATATATTATACTAGAACTGACATGTGATTACATTTTCACGCAATTTGGGTGCATAGATCCTGATAAATCAGTACCCGGAACAACCACATCTGGCCATAATAACGGCCTTGATACGCCTGGGCATTGAGTCAAACAGAGCTTGGATGGCGTGTACAGGTACAGCTGCCCATGCAGCTTCAACACGATACCACAGTTCATCAAGAGTAGTGACTGGCCAGTTGCTCGGCCACCATTGACTAGACGTTTCCAGTTGGTGAGAGATCTGGAGAATGTGCTGGCCAAGAAAGCAGTCGAACATTTTCTGTATCCAGAAAGGCCCGTATAGGACCTGCTACATGCGGTCGTGCATTATCCTGCTGAAATGTAGCGTTTCGCAGGGATCGAATGAAGGGTAGAGCCACGGGTCGTAACACATCTGAAATGTAACGTCCACTGTTCAAATTGCTTTCAGTGCGAACAAGAGGTGACCGAGACGTGTAACCAATGGCACCCCGTACCATCACGCCTGGTGATACGCCAGTATGTTGATGACGAATACACGCTTCCAATGTGCGTTCACTGCGATGTCGCCAAACACGGATACGACCATCATGATGTTGTAAACAGAACCTGGATTCATCCGAAAAAATGAAGTTTTGTTATTTGTGCACCCAGGTTCGTTGTTGAGTACACCATCGCAGGAGCTCCTGTCTGTGATGCAGCGTTAAGGGTAACCGCAGCCATGGTCTCCGAGCTTATAGTCCATGCTACTGCAAACGTTGTCGAACTGTTCGTGCAGATGGTTGTTGTCTTGCAAACGTCCCCATCTGTTGACTCAGGGATCGAGACGTGGCTGCACGATCCGTTACAGCCATGCGGAGCCGGCCGCGGTGGCCGAGCGGTTCTAGGCGCTCCAGTCCGGAACCGCGCTGCTACTGCGGTCACAGGTTCGAATCCTGCCTCGGGCATGGATGTGAGTGATGTCCTTAGGTTCAAGTAGTTCTAAGTCTAAAGGACTGATGACCTCAGATGTTGAGTCCCATAGTGCTCAGAGCCATTTGAACAGCCATGCGGATAAGATGCCTGTCATCTCGACTGCTAGTGATACGAGGCCGTTGGGATCCAGCAGGGCGTTCCATATTACCCTCCTGAACCCACCGAGTTCATGTTTTGCTAACAGTCATTGGATCTCCACGAACGCGAGCAGCAAGACAACAACCATCTGCACGAACAGGTCGACGACGTTTGCAGCAGCATGGACTATCAGCTCGGAGACCATAGCTGCTGTTACCCTTGACGTTGCTTCACAGACAGGAGCGCCTGCAACGGGGTACTCAACGATGAAACTGGGTGGATGAATGGCAAAACATCATTCATTCGGATGAATTCAGTTTCTGTGTACAGCATCATAATGGTCACATCCGTGTTTGGCGACATCACGGTGAACGCACATTGGAAGCGGGTATTCGCCATACTGGCGTATCACTCGTCGTGATGGTATGGGGTGCCATTGGTTACACGTCTCGGTCACCTCTTGTTCGCATTGACGGCACTTTGAACAGTAGACGTTACATTTCAGATGTGTTACGACCAGTGGCTCTACCCTTCATTGGATCCCTGCGAAACCCTACGTTTCAGCAGGATAATGCACGACCGCATGTTGCAGGTCCTACGTATATGGGCCTTTCTGGATAGAGAAAATGTTCGACTGCTGCCCTGGCCAGCACATTCTCCAGATCTCTCACCAATTGCAAACGTCTGGTCAATGGTGGCCGAGCAACTGGCTCATCACAATACGCCAGTCACTACTCTTGATGAACTGTGGTATCGTGTTGAAGCTGTATGGGCAGCTGTACCTATACACGCCATCCAAGCACTGTGTGACTCAATGCCCAGGCGTGTCAAGGCCGTTATTACGGCCAGAGGTGGTTGTTCTGGGTACTGATTTCTCAGGATCTATGCAGCCAAATTGCTTGAAAATGTAATCACATGTCAGCTCTAGTATAATATAAATTGTCCAATGAATACCCGTTTATCATCTGCATTTCTTGTTGGTGTGGCAATTTTAATGACCAGTAGTGTACCATACAGCCCCTATTGTGTCTCATCTGGATCGACTTTCACATACGGAGGTGAAAATTAATTATGACTGTGTCCATTGATCTATTGTGAAAGAGGTCGTCCACCCGACATTGGCGCCACCAAGTAATATTCTACAAATTTCAATAATTATGTATAAAATTCTTCAGTATGCACATGCGTGTCTCAACACGGTCTGGAGAGACGCGCGTCCAGAGATGGGCACTCTCTTCAGTACTTTGCCTTATTCGCTCTGCACGTAGCGCGGTTGTGAGATTGCGTCTTAGGCTCTCACGGCCTATGAAGAAACACGCACACAAATATAAAAATAGCATTGGTCGTATATGCCTACATATCCTTATGGTATATCTGCCTATTCCTGTTTACAATTAGCAGCGAGGTAGGGCAGTGATTAACACACTGTTCTCGCATTTGGGAGGACTGTGCTTCTAACCTGCCTTGGCCATCCAGATTTAGATTTTCCGTGATATACCTAAATCCCTCCACCCGAGTGTTGGGCTGGATCACTTTAGAGGGAACGGCTCATTTCCTTCTTCGAATCAATCCGAACTTACATTCTGTCTCTAATGGCCTTGATGCCGACGGGATGTTAAAACCTCATCTTCGTTTCTTATGATTATTCCTCGCTCTTACTTGTTTTACGTTCTCTGCTTCATCGCTAGTAAGCCTAACAAAAACAGGACAACGCCGACTACTACGTACCTGCCGAACACGACAGTAAAACATTGGACATGTATGGATAATCCTAGGCACCTGCAAACCTAAGAGGGGCGGCGTTAGTAGTGTTACTGGCAATCAGCCGCATTAGCTGCGCCCACACTTGCAACGCGTCGTTATATCATCAGTTCTCCTGGAGATTACGAGTGGCGCAGTACGCTCGGGATGTAATAGACCAAGCTGTAGTCAACGTAACTTCGTCACATCTGTTCGTCGATAAGACAGTTCCTAGGAGATAACGTGTATGAGGACAGATACAATTGACTCAAGAATTTCGTGGCCTGGGTTGATATAAACCAGGCTTGATTCCATAAGACACATTTGCGTGCAGCGACCGTGGTCTGTTATAAAGAAGGACAGGAGCGTATTATTCAGTCGCAGTCCCATTAGTTTATTGTTCTTGCCGATCCGCATTTCAGCTGTGAATAGCCGTCATTCAGTGCATTTAAGTGTGGCAGAATACACTCCTGGAAATGGAAAAAAGAACACATTGACACCGGTGTGTCAGACCCACCATACTTGCTCCGGACACTGCGAGAGGGCTGTACAAGCAATGATCACACGCACGGCACAGCGGACACACCAGGAACCGCGGTGTTGGCCGTCGAACGGCGCTAGCTGCGCAGCATTTGTGCACCGCCGCCGTCAGTGTCAGCCAGTTTGCCGTGGCATACGGAGCTCCATCGCAGTCTTTAACACTGGTAGCATGCCGCGACAGCGTGGGCGTGAACCGTATGTGCAGTTGACGGACTTTGAGCGAGGGCGTATAGTGGGCATCCGGGAGGCGGGGTGGACGTACCGCCGAATTGCTCAACACGTGGGGCGTGAGGTCTACACAGTACATCGATGTTGTCGCCAGTGGTCGGCGGAAGGTGCACGTGCCCGTCGACCTGGGACCGGACCGCAGCGACGCACAGATGCACGCCAAGACCGTAGGATCCTACGCAGTGCCGTAGGGGACCGCACCGCCACTTCCCAGCAAATTAGGGACACTGTTGCTCCTGGGGTATCGGCGAGGACCATTCGCAACCGTCTCCATGAAGCTGGGCTACGGTCCCGCACACCGTTAGGCCGTCTTCCGCTCACGCCCCAACATCGTGCAGCCCGCCTCCAGTGGTGTCGCGACAGGCGTGAATGGAGGGACGAATGGAGACGTGTCGTCTTCAGCGATGAGAGTCGCTTCTGCCTTGGTGCCAATGATGGTCGTATGCGTGTTTGGCGCCGTGCAGGTGAGCGCCACAATCAGGACTGCATACGACCGAGGCACACAGGGCCAACACCCGGCATCATGGTGTGGGGAGCGATCTCCTACACTGGCCGTACACCACTGGTGATCGTCGAGGGGACACTGAATAGTGCACGGTACATCCAAACCGTCATCGAACCCATCGTTCTACCATTCCTAGACCAGCAAGGGAACTTTCTGTTCCAACAGGACAATGCACGGCCGCATGTATCCCGTGCCACCCAACGTGCTCTAGAAGGTGTAAGTCAACTACCCTGGCCAGCAAGATCTCCGGATCTGTCCCCCATTGAGCATGTTTGGGACTGGATGAAGCGTCGTCTGACGCGGTCTGCACGTCCAGCACGAACGCTGGTCCAACTGAGGCGCCAGGTGGAAATGGCATGGCAAGCCGTTCCACAGGACTACATCCAGCATCTCTACGATCGTCTCCATGGGAGAATAGCAGCCTGCATTGCTGCGAAAGGTGGATATACACTGTACTAGTGCCGACATTGTGCATGCTCTGTTGCCTGTGTCTATGTGCCTGTGGTTCTGTCAATGTGATCATGTGATGTATCTGACCCCAGGAATGTGTCAATAAAGTTTCCCCTTCCTGGGACAATGAATTCACGGTGTTCTTATTTCAATTTCCAGGAGTGTATAACAAACACGCAGCAGTGCGAGTCACCAAATGACTTTATTGGTGTATAGGCAGAAGCAAGCTAAACTTGTTGTTAATCTTCTACCTAGACAGCAATAAAATCATATGCTGCGAGTTTGTTGGATTGTAACTTACTCAAATGCACTCACAATAGCTATATGTAGCTAAAATCTCTATGTAAAAATAATCAAAAAACCAACGTAATTACGACTGATAAATGTGTTCTTGTCTTCCTTTGATTTGGTATGTTCTGTTTTGATCACTACCTTTGTGCGTACTAATTCCGATGCCGTGGTTTTGCCTGTCCCCTCTTCTTCAGGAGTTAAATTTGTGACAGTGTCGAAACTACTATGTAACAGAATCACAGCTTCATGCTCATCTTCTTGGGACTGGGTTCTAGCCACCATACTTTGTAGCATATAAACTGGTTTGAGTTTTATGAGTTACGTTTGGGGGACACCCTAGTTACGCGTTCCAGTAATCGCATCTGCCTCGGCCTATCATGGTGGACTGGGGTTTGGTAGCCAACTGATTGTCCTTGTGCAAGTATTGCTGTGGAACAAAGCCTGCAGGCGGGCTCCACGCCGGTTTAATTACAGTCTCCCACGAATAATCGCACTTTTGGTTAAGTAAGTATAAGGTTTTTTTTTTTTTAATAGCCTTCAGTCTTCAGACTGGTTTGATGCGGTACGCCACGAATTCCTCTCCTATTCCAACCTATCCTTCTTAGAAAAGCACTTCCACCCTACGCCCTCAAATATTTACTACGTCTGATCCACCATCTGTCTTCCTCTACAGTTCTTACCCTCATAAACTCCCTCTAGTACTATGGAAGTTATCCCCTGATGTCTTAGCAGATGTCCTATCAATGTGTTCCTTCTTCTTTTCCATATATTCCATTCCTTACCGATTCTGCACAGAATCTCCTCATTCCTTACCTTATCAGTCCACATAATTTTCAATATTCGTTTGTAGCACCTCATCTCAAATGCTTCGATTACCTTCTGTTCCGGTTTTCTCACAGCCTATGTTTCACTGCCTTAGTCAATTTAAGGCTTATGTTTGACGCTAGTAGGATTCTCTTGGCCAGGAATACCATTTTTTCCAACAATAGTCTGTTTTTGATTCATCCTAGCTCCGTCCGTCATGGATTATTTTGCTGCCTAGGTAGCAAGTATTCCTTCACCTACTTCGTGACCATCAATCCTGATGTTAAATTCCTTGCTGGTCTCAATTCTGATACTTCTCATTATTTTCGGCTTTCTTCGATTTAATCGTAATCCATTTTCTGTGCTCATAAGACTGTTCATTCCGTTCATCAGATCCCGTAATTCTTCTTCACTTTCGCTGAGGATAGCAATGTCATCCGCAAATCTTAACATTGATATCCTTTCACCTTGGATTTTAATTCCATTCCTGATTCTTTCTTTCATTTCCATAATTGCTTCTCCAATGTGTAGATTGAACAGTAGGGGCGAAAGATTGCTTACACCCTTTTTAACCAGAGCACTTCGTTCTTTGTCGTCCACTCTCATTACTCCCTCTTGTCTCTTGTACATATCGTGTATTGCTCGTCTCTCCCAGCAGCCAACCCCTATTTTCCTCAGCTTTTCGGAATTCTTGGACAATTTGACACTGTCCAAACGTTTATCCAGACCGACAAATCCTATGAACTTGTCTTGATTAAGTCTTGCTTCCATTAGCAACGTGAGAACTACTCTCTGATGCCTTCACCTTTCCTAAAGCCTATCTGATCGTTACCTGACACATCCTCAATTTTCTACCAAGAGGTAGCAGGAGATAAGGACAGAACCGCTGTTGGTTGTTGTTGCCGCTGTTGCGTACACCACATTTTACAGCAGCTAGCATATGCAGTGGGCCTCTGTCGCTACGTCGCAACTTGTTAGTGAAAACCGTATGTGAGTTGTAGCCGTGCGGAGGGGCCCGCGGTTTGAGGCGTCATGTCCCGGACTACGCGGACCCTCCCGCCGGAGGTTCGAGTCCTCCCTCGAGCATGTGTGTGTTGTTCTTAGGATAAGTTAGTTTAAGTAGTGTGTGAGTCTAGGGACGGATGGCCTAAGCACTTGGTCCCTTAGGAATTCACACATATTTGAACGTTTTTGTGAGTTGTACTTTGCAAGTGGTTGTGTTTGTACTGCTCGTGAATTTTGCCTGCTCCTATGTTAATGTTAGTTAAGGGCTTTAGTTGTATGCGCGGGTACTGAACGTTAGTAGATCGCTTTTCAAGCTCTCATTTTAATGGAGGGCTTTTTGGTGTTGTTACTATAATTGTGTATTACTTGTTGTAGCCTCGGTGTCTGGGATTTAATTTTTGTGTTGGGTGCGCTTAAGGTTTTTTATCAAGTTACTATTGTCTAGAAAGGATGTTTTAGGATTTTACCATCGATCGTGGCGTGCAGATTTGAATAAAATAATTTTGGCTGTTCCGCCGCGTCATTGTAAATCACCAAAGCAACTAAGCTGGCCAAGTTTCGACTGACTCGCTGCAGTCATATTCAAGGCTGTATTTCATACAGTTATTGAGCAAATCTAAAAATTTTATGTGCTGTCACAGTCTACTCATTAAGAGGTATAGTCTTACGTCAAAACAAGTATTACGGTCAGGAACTAGTATAAGTCTCGAGGCAGCATAATTCGTGGCGCACATATTAGACACACTCAGTATTTGTAAATTAGAGCACTTACCGATTTCCAACAAACTTTACACATAATTTCATACTTTTACGAAATTTCTTCTTGCTTACACCAGACGCAAAATTACTTACTATATTTTCGCTACTCCGGAAATATAACTTCAGCATTATGCATGACGTGTTGATTTATTACTCCTTCAGTACTAACTCTACCCGCTAAACATTTTTCAGCTGATATGCAAATGTACCACTGAATATGCCTGTAAAATTTTATTAAAAAAATGGCTCTGAGCACTGTGGGACTCAACTGCTGTGGTCATATGTCCCCTAGAACTTAGAACTACTTAAACCTAACTAACCTAAGGACAGCACACAACACCCAGCCATCACGAGGCAGAGAAAATCCCTGCCCCCCCCCCCCCCCCCGGAAATCGAACCCGGGAACCCGGGCGTGGGAAGCGAGAACGCTACCGCGCGACCACGAGATGCGGGCTAAAATTTTATTATTGTAGCCTACTGCACATGTTTCACGAGATATGACGGTCAATAACAAAGAGATGTGTAAAAAGAACTAGCTTTTCTTAAAATGGAACATGCTTCTTTAAAAAAATCGGGAGATTGCTGGTGTATTACGTATTAATTGCCAAAAGAAGTATTTTATTTAAGTTTGATAGTGAAAAAAGTACTGTATCCAACTGATGTGTTGTAAGCTGCTGATGAAGATGTTCTGTATAGACTGACGGAAAAAAAATCACAACACCTAGAAGGACTGTGTGACATAAACGAAAGTTGGTAGCCTGTTTCTACGGGGTGTTCGAAAAGTCTCGCCGCAGTGCCGTTTGATTGTTAACCACGCGTGCCTTAAGATTGTTCGCCTGCCTGTGTTACTTCCCTTCAAGTGGACTCTCCAAACATTCCACTGTTTCGTTTATCTCAGCCAGCTTCAGTAGTATCGTTGGTGTGTGTCGTTACGTGTTGTCGTGAACGTTTAAGTTTAGTTCCTTTGTTCGTTTGTTTCGTTTTTGTCACTGTTAAAATGATAACCATTGAAGAACGCATGTTTTTAGTCGAACAAGTATTCAAAGCTGGCGGTAAATACACAGTTTCAGTTCGTCAAACATTTAATTCGTTTTTCCCGGAGACAAAACTCCCACATCGCGACACTGTGCGAGATTTGATTAACAAATTTCGAAGTACGGGTTCAGTGTCAGATGGACCGAGAAGTGGTCGTTTTGGCGTTTTCTCTGAGGATAAACTACTCGATATTTCCGATAAAATGTCCATGAGTCCGAACAAGTCAGTAAGAAAACTCGATGTTAGTGTCGGAACGGCCCACACAGCTGTAAGGAAAAAATTAGTGTGGTGTCACCGCCAGACTAGGTGGTAGGTGGTAGCTTTAAATCGGCCGCGGTCCATTAGTACATGTCGGACCGCCGTGTCGCCACTGTCAGTAATTGCAGACCGAGCGCCACCACACGGCAGGTCTAGAGAGACGTACTAGCACTCGCCCCAGTTGTACGACGACTTTGCTAGCGACTACACTGACGAAGCCTTTCTCTCATTTGCCGAGAGACAGTTAGAATAGCCTTCAGCTACGTCCATGGCTACGACCTAGCAAGGCGCCATTAACCATTTCTAGAGAGAGTCTCACTTGTATCATCAAGAATGCTGTATACAAATGATGGATTGAAGTTAAGTATTCCAGCAGCTACGTACTATTCTTTATAGCATTCATTACGTATCCTGTTTCAGACCTACAGCCCACCTGCGTGAGTTGACGCGTGCATTTCGGCCTCCTTCTCTAGCTATATAGCAATTAGAACTTTTCCCATACAAAGTGACTGTCGTGTAAGAACTGAAATGTACTGATCATGGCAAGAGACTGCATATTGTCAATGGTTCAAAAATTTCTTCAACAAAATGGAAGGTATATTCTTAATGAAACGTTTTTCACTGATGAGGCGTGGTTTCATTTATCCGGGTACATGAACTCGCAAGATTTTCGTATGTGGAGTACTGCAAATCCACTGTGTATTCACGAGGAACCACTTCATTCTGTGAAAATAGGAGTTTGGATTGCAATTTCTAGACGTCCGATCGTGGGTCTCACATTTTTCACCTAAGCAATAAACACACAACGATACTGCAGTGATATTCTGTACCAATTCATAGGAGAACTTGTGTTAAGTGAAATACTGAACGGTTATTTCCAACAAGATGGTGCAACCGCGCATACAGCTCGCGTTTCAATGTCACTGCTTGCTGATGTTCTTGATGCTCGCATAATTTCACAGGGACTCTGTCCTCTAACTGCAAACATTTTTAGGTTAGGCTTTACCGTGACTGTTACTGACATTAAATGAAATAACAAGTTTACTGTTACCAGTCACCGTTTTATTTTATTTTTTCCACGACGCGTTTCGAAGGTTTAAACCTCCATCATCGGGTCGATTTACATTAGTTAGTATTACATATGTGTGTATGTTGTGTTACGATTTTGGAGGAACTTGTGGCACTGCCTAGTGGGGAAACAAGACACTATTTCAGAATATGGTTTTGGATAACTTTTGACAAAAAATAAACTGATATCTAATGGTAAACTTTAATAAGTAAACTAGAGTACCTCCAGTGGTCACAGGTTCCTTTTTCTGTCGTAACACTTCACTGTGACCACTGGAGGTACTCTAGTTTACTTATTAAAGTTTACCATTAGATATCAGTTTATTTTTTGTCAAAAGTTATCCAAAACTATATTCTGAAATAATGTCTTGCTTCCCCACTAGGCAGTGCCACAAGTTCCTCCAAAATCGTAACACAACATACACACATATGTAATACTAACTAATGTAAATCCACCCGATGATGGAGGTTTAAACCTTCGAAACGCGTCGTGGAAAAAATAAAATAAAACGGAGACTGGTAACAGTAAACTTGTTGTTTCATTTAGACTCTGTCCTCCACGATCGCCTGACCTAACACCATCTGGCATTTTCTTCTATGGTTCAGAGAAAGCAACTGTCTATAAAAACCATCCAAAATCCATCGATGAATTGATAACTGCAATATCCACTTTCACTGCTTCTGTTGGAGAAGAAATGTTACAGCTTCTGTTTGGAAAGATGATTAGACGAATTGAATTGTGTATTCAACAACATTTAATGTGAAAATTTGAAACTAAAAATGAATATTGAATAAATTAATAACTTGTATTTCACTGAGTTTCATTTCGGTATATTCATGCGGCATACGGCACGCGCGGCTAACAATCATACGGCACTGCGGAGAGAGTTTCTGAACATCCCGTACATTTAAAAGGTAATGTCTATTCAGATTTCGCACCAATCGCATGAGAGTGGCGGTAGTAGCGCCACTACGAGGATTCAAATCACGTTTGCTTTAAATACGGTCGCGAGAGTTTGTTACCTCTTATGCTCGGTCTACACCAGCAAGTTATTGCAGCAATTTACTTGCGCGGAGGAACTTGCCGCGCGATTTGCGAGTGTAAACATATCGCCAAGTCGACTTGCGACTGTAGCAATTAATTGCGGAAGTGACTTGTTGCACCTTTTCCGCTTCCAGTGTGAACACCACTCAAGAATTTTCTGCAAGTAACTTGCAGCTTTTAGGATTTATTTTTATTTCCTGCAAGTAGGAAGCGCAAGTTTTTATTAAGTATGTCGTCTGCATAACACTCATATTTAACATTTTACTTAATGTGGTGACTTAATTTTATGTAACCATCTTACGTATTTTATGCAAACAAATTTCAGAAATGGAGGAGAAACGGGAACGGATGAAGCAGGATACAGAACATTTTATTGAAGCTATGGAGAGCTACCCCGAAATATGGAACGTGCATAACCGAGACTTTAAGGATGGAGTGAAGAAGATGAGCGCATTAAATGAAATCTCGTCGATATTCGACACATCTGTGAAAGAAGTACAGAGAAAGTAGCATAACTTGAAGATACAACCCCTTTGCCACCTGCAACCACTCGCTTGTTGTTTTAGGAGTCTAGAAAAAGATGATTTGTAATTATTACATGTTCTATTTAATTAGCTTGTCACTTTCCATTTTATGAACATTAGAAAAAAAGATTTTTATAAGCATGTCATTCTGTAAAATGCAGATTTTTTCAATAAAAATTTAATTTCATTGTTGTGTTTTCACATACCTTGAAATAATTTTCCCTTTTCAAGACGTTAAAAATGGCTCTACATACATCGGGTACGATCAGAGAAATCGTGCTGACGGGAATATGAAACAAGTATGAGTCTCCTACAAAGGAAAGATTTCAAAATTCAAACTTTTTTTGGTTGTATGTTTCACATAAATAAATGAAATGCCTATTTTATTCGTAGCTCACCAGTAGCTATAAATCGTAGAGTGATTAGCAAACGTTCCTTTTCTGAAATAGCAATACGGAAGTTTGTGTCTCGTTTTGATATGACGGGCGCTATTAACATCAACAAATGCTCCAGATCATTTGAGGACATTCTGCAAAAGTTTTCAAAAGTATCCATGCTCTCGATGCTAAGTTCTTGCAAAAGGTTATTATAGGCACCATTTTGCGATCTTCTCATTATCTACTCTCTAACCCAAATACTTCTCTTTTTCTTTTTCACGTTTTGCATTACAATTACAAGGGCTGCAGCAGATCAACACCCGCCTACTTGTCATTTTACACTTCGACTGACACTCGTAGTGGTACTGAAAGCATATGTAAACAGTATCAGCAAGTTGTTGACGCAAGTTTCTTGCCAAAGAACTTGCGGAAGAATCTTGCTTGATTCTTGCACTGCTGTGTAAACACAGCTGCAAGCGGCTAGCAATAACTTGCAGCAGTAACTTCTGCAAGCGACTTGTTAGTGTAAACCCAGCTTTAGATCGGACGTAGTGAGTTGATGATAGTCAAGAATGCCTTTAAGGTGACAAAGACGCCGTTGTCAATACTTCATCGAGTTCCAACGTGGTTGTGTAATAGGGTTACGAGAAGCTGCATTCTCCTTCTTCGATACTGCAAAACGACTTGGTAGGAACGTAACCATTGTACGTGATTGCTAGCAGTGGTGGTCACGAGAATGCACTGTGACAAAATAGTGGGCTCCAGACGGCCTCGTAGCACCACCGAGACGTAAGACTGCCGTGTTGGGCGTATGGCCGTGGCGCATCGTACTGCATCTGCAAGAGCAATCGGAGCAGCAGTTGGCACCACTGTTACAGGTCGGCTACTGCAATGACAGCTCCGAGCCAGGCGCCCTGTAGCGTGCATTCCACTCACCCCAAACGAGTTCAAATGGTTCAAATGTCTCTGAGAACTATGGGACTTAACATCTATGGTCATCAGTCCCCTAGAACTTAGAACTACGTAAACCTAACTAACCTAAGGACAGCACACAACACCCAGCCATCACGAGGCAGAGAAAATCCCTGACCCCGCCGGGAATCGAACCCGGGAACCCGGGCGTGGGAAGCGAGAACGCTACCGCACGACCACGAGATGCGGGCCCCAAACGAGTACCACTTGCAACGTCAGTGGTGTGAAGCAAGACCTCATTGGATGTCAGAGTTGTGTTGTGAAAGCTGGTTCAGCCTCGATGCCAATGATGGCCATGGTTTGGTTATAAGGATGCCGGTTGGGGGCGTACAACCAACCTGTCTGGTTGCTAGACGCCTTTGGGGTGCGATTTAGCATGAGAGCAGGCGCTCTCTCATAGTTATCCCACGCACGCTAACTAAAAATTTGTGCGTCAACCTGGTGATTCGACCTGTTGTGCTGCCATTCATGAACAGCATTGCCGAGGGTTTTTACCAGGAGAACACTCGTCCACATACCGCTGTCGTAATCCAACGTGCTGTAGACAGCGTCGACACGTTGCCTTGGCTTGCTCGGCACCAGATCTGAAAAATGGTTCAAATGGCTCTGAGCACTATGAGACTTAACCTCTGAGGTCATCAGTACCCTAGAATATAGAACTACTTGAACCTAACTAACCTAAGACCATCACACACATCCATGCCCGAGGCAGGATTCGAACCTGAGACCGGGGCGGTCGCGCGGTTCCAGACTGTAGCACCTAGAACCGCTCGGCCACACCAGCCGGCGAACACCAGAGCTGTTTCCGGTTGAGCACATATAGAACATCATCGGAAGAGACCTCGAGCGTCATCCACAACCAGAACTAACCGTCCCTGTATTGACCAGTCAAGTGCAACAGGCGTGGAACCCCAGCCCAGAAACTAAAACCGAGCGAGGTGGCGCAGTGGGTAGACACTGGACTCGCATTCGGGAGGACGACGGTTCAATCCCGGGTCCGGCCATCCTGATTTAGGTTCTCCGTGATTTCCCTAAATCACTCCTGGCAAATGCTGGGATGGTTCCTCTGAAAGGGCACGGCCGACTTTCTTCCCCATCCTTCCCTAATCCGATGAGACCGATGACCACGCTGTCTGGTCTCCTTCCCCAAACAACCAACCAACCACCCCAGAAACTAATAACTGTTTCTTGAACAACAAAATGCATGAAAATTTGCATACTTCCAGTTAACATTTAGGAAGTTACACCGGTTATCAATGTACCAGCATTTCACATTTACAATGGCTGATCTCGCGCTTACGCTAACTACTGATCTTACAGTGTCAATCACTTACACATGTCACCTAGACAATTGTATTCCCGAAACTTCATTACATTAACTATTTTTCGGCGTTACGATTCCGTCAGTGTACGTATCAACGATGGTACCAAGGAGTGAATATAGATACTGTCATTACATCGAGAACACATAACTGATAACTGTATTTACGGAAAGTGCTTAGGCAGACTGTGTAATCTATGTACCAATAATTTGCTGCGGTCGAAACTACCTAATTCTGTTCATTAAATCACTGAGTTTACCGAATACCTACTGGCGTAACATGGAATAAACGTGACTGGGATGTCATCAGAACCAGTTCGTCGGCTTGTGATGTCAGGCATAGTGCGTGCATGAGGTATGAGATCAGCGGATTCAACTGGAGACAAATCCTCGCTACACGACGTTCTGGCACACTCCGTATCGCACAGTCCATGTGTTTTTCAATTGCTGCAGTATTCTGGGTGCTGCGAGAACCTCCAGTCATGTTAAACCTCCAGAAATATCTGAGTTTAGCTGGTGAGTCCGTAGATCGTGGTATAAGAGGCATGTGGTATAACTGGCCATCTTTCCCACCCGAGTTTTGCGATAATTAAGCCAGTCCGTCCTTGAACTGACTTACGTCAGCCGACGCCAAGGAATTCCCCCTACCCGTTACGTGGAGATACTCTCGTAGTTACAGAACCGTAGCAGCGATGTCTGTATCTGAAAGTGCAATACTACAGTCTATGTGTTACGTAATGACGAGGGAATAAGTTTTCAGCGGAGACAATTTTTACAATTTATTCTGTTATGGTACGTTAAGAAATACCGTAAAACAAACTTGTTCACATAGATTACAGGCTAACTGTTAACGGTACGAGAGCATAGTCTACCACATGACTGGATCGAAAGGCAGTCTGTCGATGACTGCCGACTATGGCGCACAGTCTGTAACTATAGTGCTCAATCGTTATCGTTCGTATAAGATCGTGCATCTTCGGTTATGCCAAAGTTATTCATTTATTTGATAACACCAACGTTTCCTCGCATTGTAAAATTCCTGAAAGACAGTACTTATGATCCATAGACTCCTCCTAATACCTGTGTGGCAAAAGGAAAATTTTGTTAGCAAATATTATTAATAACAGTTACTTGGTTCGCACAAGAATAAGAGTACTTCCGCTACGTATATCTTTGCCGACGTCACGAGCGATTTCTGCCTCGGCACCTTATCCCACTGGTTCTGAAAGAGCCAGACGGCCAACCGCTCCTGTTAGCCAGTGTGAGAACCTGCCGCTCGCTTCCTATTTCATATGTACTGCAGCGTTGATGGATTCACTTAAAGTATGTGAAAAAGCAAAATTGTAAATAAAGTAAAATGCGCTCTTATATGCAAATGAGGGGTAGCTTACAGTGTCCTGTACCAAAATTTGAGCCCGCATCTCGTGGTCGTGCGGTAGCGTTCTCGCTTCCCACGCCCGGGTTCCCGGGTTCGATTCCCGGCGTGGGCAGGGATTTTCTCTGCCTCGTGATGGCTGGGTGTTGTGTGCTGTCCTTAGGTTAGTTAGGTTTAAGTAGTGCTAAGTTCTGGGGACTTATGACCACAGCAGTTGAGTCCCATAATGCTCAGAGCCATTTGAACCATTTTGAACCAAAATTTGAAAAATCCTGTGGAGGCCATTAAATGTGCAGTAGCACTTGTGTACCTAGTCGCATTGCGACTCCGCTTTGCTCATATGTATGTACATGTATACCCCTTATTCAGCACTTGCACATGCGTGATTCTAACCGCAGACAGAACCGCACACGCCATTTAAGTGTTCAAGATACCCCCTATGTTAGCAGTAGTTGCCGCAGCACTTAGTATTGTTTTGAGAGAAGGGGGGTGTCGTGAAAACAAGTGCTAGTGCAAGTGTAAGTGTATGTCTGTGTGTGTGTGTGTGTGTGTGTGTGTGAGAGAGAGAGAGAGAGAGAGAGAGAGAGAGAGAGAGAGAGAGACAGAGATCTCACATTTCCCCTTTATTTTCAAATTCCATATTCTAGAGAAGAACCACGTAATACCTCTTCTTCTTCGACATGTATGTGTTTTATGATCGTCGGAACTGCGAACAACTGCTTTTAATTTCTTCAGTGTTTTTGTTGTGTCGACGTCGTTCGTATTGACGAGACATAATTTAAAATGGTTTAGTTTCATTCTTTATAATTCATAGAAGTAACCTGACAAGGAAGAGCTCGATAATTCTCAAAGAATTCCACGTGTTTCGCATCATATCACACCGTGGTTAAGCAAAACACGAAATTTTTTGAACATTCAGCAGTAGCGAAAAAACCTACAGACGAACAGAACCACATACAGGCGCAGGAATAAGTGTAATAGGAATACTATGGCACTTCGGCACACAGATTACCTGCGAACAGCCCGCAGTGACGATACAAATCACCATGATCGACGTGAGACTACGAGTCACATGTGACTTACTCTAGAAAAGGACCAGTAATTCACCAACGCATGATTCTAACGCCCATGTATAGAATAGCTTCAAACGTCTGGTTACTTTACATACGAGTTAATGTAGGAAGATAGGAGACGAGATACTGGCGGAATTAAAGCTCTGAGGACGAGGCGTGATTTGTGCTTGGGCAACTCAGTTGGTTCGGCGGCTGTGGCCGAGTGGTTCTAGGAGCGTCAGTCCGGAACCGTGCTGTTGCTACGGTCGCAGGTTCGAATCCCGCCTCAGGCATGGATGTGTGTGATGTCTTTAGGTAAGTTACGTTTAAGTAGTTCTCAGTCTAGGGGACTTATGACCTCAGATGTTAAGTCCCATATTGCTTTCGAGCCATTTGAACCATCGACCTTATCCTGTTTACTTAAGATGTGACATATGAGATCCAATATTATCCGGCACGGTAACTCAGCGTGTTCGGTCAGAGGGTTAGCTGCCCTCTGTAATAATAAAAAAAAAACTGAGTTAATGGATCAAAGACGAACTGAAACGGGTGTCTTGCTACGTCGTCCCTGAGCAGATGCAACGAACAAAATGAGATTTAAAAAAAAAAAAAAAAGGAAGCTGGTAGAGCACTTGCACGCGAAAGGCAAAAGGCATATAATTTGAATCTGCCAGGAAGTTTCATGTCAGCGCACATTCCCCTGCTGAGTGAAAATTTCATTCTGGAAACGTCCCCCAGGCGGTGGCTAAGCCATGTCTGCTCAATATCCTTTCTTCCAGGAGTGCTAGTTCTGCAAGGTATGCAAGAGGAGGAGGAGGAGGAGGAGATTAGTGTTTAACGTCCCGTCGACAACGAGGTCATTAGAGACGGAGCGCAATCTCGGATGAGGGATGGATGGGGAAGGAAATCGGCCGTGCCCTTTCAAAGGAACCATCCCGGCATTTGCCTGAAGCGATTTAGGGAAATCACGGAAAACCTAAATCAGGATGGCCGGAGACGGGGTATGCAAGAAAGCTTCCGAGAAGCTTGGAAGGTAGGAGACGAGGTACTGGCGGACGTAAGGCTGTGAGGTGGGAAGGGGAAGGGGGGGGGGAGGGCATGACTCGTGCTTGGGTAGCTGAGATGGTAGAGCAATTGCCCGCCAAAGGCAAACGTCCTGAGTTCGAGTCTCGGTCCGGCACACAGTTTTAATCTGCCAGGAAGTTTCAATGTGCTAAATATTTGACGTCAAGAATGCAAACGAGGAAAAAGAGTGTGTCATAAGAACAAGAAAACTCACGCGAGCAAATCCGTTTGTAATATAACAAGAATTCATTTACTATTAAAGAGAAATTTAAAAAACAACAGAAGAACAGACATTGAGTTGCTATTCACAGAAAATTCAATGTTTTGGTGACTTGCAACCGATTTTATTGATCACGAGTCATGACACTTTTCCATATTTTACAAATCAATAATCATGTGGCATAGAAATCCCGCAAGCGTTAACCTTTAGTAGTGAAAAAAGATTGCTTGTAAATAATGTTGAAAAACTGTGTTGTTAGTTAAAGTACATGGAAAAACGCGAAGATGACTTCTTTCTTGTTTACAGAAAGCACTCAAAGTTTAATTCTAGCTACATTAGTTACAGGCCTAGAGATTTTGTGTTCGAAAGTTGATAGCGAATGTTGAATAATTTTGAAATATCATTTGATTTTGTAAAAGAATCTTCCAATTCAACAATTTTTACATATTATCAAGTTACGTAATAGACCAATGTTGGCCACTGACGAAATGACTTTAGGAGTTGAATATTGTTGGCCATGCTCTGCGCAGAACATTTGTTTCTTAGACTGAATTACCTATTCTGTTGTACCTTTGCTTATTTTTCTGTCCTTAGGGACTCTTGCCTCAACTTAGAGATATATCCTGTATTTCAAAAAAAAATATTTACCGAAATTGTTTCATTCAGCAAATGCAAGCGGCCCGCCAGAGACGGTGTCGGAAAATTGGAAATTTATGGTAAGGACTTACGGGACCAAACCTTACGCACTACTTAATCTAACTTAAACTAACTTACGCTCAGGACAACACACACACACACACACACACACACACACACACACACACACACACACACCCATGCCCGATGGAAGACAGACCGCGACGGTGTCGCCGAAATTGTGCTTCGTTTGGTTACCTAAACTCGAACAAAAGAGCGATACAAAAATTGAACATGGGACGCTAGTAAGATCAATTCACGAGCCAAAGCCTGAGCAGTCTCGTGCGTTATCATGTACGCTATGCGAACAACATAGACTAACTGTATCTGATGTACCGTTTGAATTTTCGTGCCCATCGGTATGAATGGGTAACTTCAATGCCCAACGAAAACGGTGCAACGTATCTAATTTTTTCCTAAAAATTATATCTCATCACAACTTCCCTGCAACACACTTGCAAGCTATTTAGAGTGTTTCTGGCTGCCCTGTTATCGAAAAAGATGTTGTTTCCCTCAATTTGTAACTGACGCAAGCACTTAAGATAAAACTGTTTCGTATATGCTAAATATCGTCTCCGTTCTTAACGTGATGGTTATTAACTCTTCGCCGGCGGGGGTGGCCGAGCGGTTCTAGGCGCTACAGTCTGGAACCGCGCGACCGATACGGTTGCAGGCCAGCATGAATGTTTGTGATGTCCTTAGGTTAGTTAGGGGACTAATGACCTCAGATGTTAAGTCCCATAGTGCTCAGAGCCATTTGAGCCATTTGAATCTTAACTCATCGAAAAGAACATTCTATATCACACTGCTAAAACGTCCAGTATATTGTCAGAAGAAGGTGGCAACATTTCAAGATATCGTGTTCCGTACACAAGTTTTTCAAATGAGGGCCTTAGACATAGATTACCGTCCACTTTCAGCAGTAATTTTATTTATTCATAAACGAGGAAACTAGCTAAATACAACGGGTTAAATGGACTTTAGTATATCTTTATCTATTTATCCTATCCTTGTGTGAACTCCGTATTTAATATGAACTGTAGACTTGTAAATGTCGTAACTTCTTTATTACCATTATCCTACATTTGTGCAGCGGTAGTCATATCTGTGGTCACCACAGACCGACGTCATGTAGAAACGGACTAAGAGACCAAAAAGAATTTCGTGAAGAGATAAAATACTTATTGCAGAATGGAAACAAATATTTACTGTTGTCACCCAGAATAACTGTCGTAGATTTATTGTAGCTCATTTGAATTCAGATAATCCATCCTTGTCTTATGGATTGTTTGAAACATTCCCTCTACGTTGGAATCAAATTCATCAGTGTTCTTTGCCTCTGTCATGTATGCTATAACAACTGTGTGCCATTCTGTTTAAGCCGTTTCACTCACAAATTAACAAGGATCGGTTCAAAGGGCTCATTTAAACAGTGCAGAGTAATCTGTGATACAGCTCGTTGAAGAAAGAAAGCAATTAATTTTAAATTCTGGTGTTGTAACACTCTGTTTTTGCAGGTAACTTCATTAACAGCACAATGAGGTTCCAACGCTATCCCGCGATGCCAACTCGCGTGCAGTAATTGCTCTCCCAGGATACTGCAAAGCTCATCGAAATAGCATTTGTGTTCACATCCCATATTGCCGCCGGAGATTTATCGAAGAATGCCTTGCGCAGCAATCTCCCCACGGAAATTTTTACAGTCAGATATTCCAGAACTTATTTCAAATTCCTGTTTGAAGCGAAAAAGGGATTTTACCATGTGGTTAGCAGTCTGAACACAGTGATTACAATACAAGAGCGATGTTTTCCTTACCAAAGCTACTGTGCTTGAAGCACACGGAGAATATCGTAATGAGGAACTGCTGTTGGTGTTTTTACTGAACTGAACATTTCCGTAAAATCATAACAGTCATGAGGTTTTTACAACAGAGTGGCTCAAAGTAAAAACTAAGCATCGTGAGGTTCTGTTTTAAACTGCAACTGAATCATATTTGGTAGTATGTTGTGAAGTGGTGGTTGTTACTCTAAGCTTCAGTTTAAAAACTGCTTTGATGTAACTCTCTTGGCCCTAGTCTATCAAATGCAAGGCTCTTCATTTATGGATGACTACTGCTATGTAGATGCGTAGCACCCGCTTACCATATTGGAACTACGGTCACATCCAACAGCTTTTCTCCCTCACGCTTCCCTCCATTACCAGAATTACAGTTTCTCGACGCCCCAGGATGCGTCCTGCAATTTACCCCTTCTTTTAGTCACAGTGTGTCATAAAGCTCTTTACTCCTGCATTCGATTCATTATGTCACCTTTGGATATCCGATCTACCAAAAAATGTTTAGCAGTATTCTGCAACAATAGATTTCACTCTTCTTATTTGTGCTGCTCATAATCTAGTTTAATTTCCATATAATTGCGGATAATGACAATTGTTTATGGTAGTTGATATAAGGGTGTTTATAAATGAATATCGGGGTTTTAACTCTTTATAATATTTCTTATATTAAACTTAGTTATAAATGATATGTCAAATGAAAGAGCAGCTCACACAGTTTTACCACGAACCTTATTAATGTTCAATGTGAGCGCCATTAGTCACACGGCATACATCAAGTCTATAGACGAGTTCTTCCAAAATGTTGAAAGGGCTTGCTTTCCATGGCCTCCATGTTGACCCAACCGAACGCTATGCGATTTTTTCCTTTGGGTCTTCATCAAGGATCGTGTAGTTGTGCCTCTGCTACCAGCAGACCTCCCTGAATTAAGAAACCGGATTGAAGCAGCTTTTGGTACAATCACTGAAGACACACTTATCAACGTTTGGGAAGAACTCGGCTATAGACTTGATGTGTGCCGTGTGACAAATGGTGCTCACATTGAACATTTATAAAGTTCTTGCTAAAAATCTTTGAGTTGCTCTTTCATTTAACATATCATTTATAACTGTACGTTTAATGTAATAAATATTATAAAGCGTTAAAACCCCGATATTTATTTATTAACACCCCGTATATTACGTAAGTTTGACACTCTTGTCATTCTGTAAAAGGGCGGTTATCATTTGCCGAACAGGCATCCTGATGGGAGATTGATGGATGTATTATTTTGAGTGTGATGATGTGATCGTCGGTTGACACTGGTAGACGGCGCAGTTCAGAACAAACTTGGAACGATACATTCTGTACATACCATTATTTACTCACTAACTCGTATTGTACGTTTGTTTTCTGACAGTTTGTGATGAAGTGTGAATTCACCGTTTAGAAAAGTCTATAAAAATGTGTCTGTACTATGTTAATTGCTTTTTGTGTTACTTTTGTGACAAAATTCTGGTGGTAGCAGTCAGTTCAGAATGGTAATTTACACCGCCAACTTGAGCACTATATCGACAGGCCAATTTCTGCCTATCACAAGCAAAGGTACAGTGAGAGTGACGGAGGAGAAACACTTTGCCTGCTTGCCTCACTGGTAGTACACAATTGGACTAAAAGTAAACAGACAGCCTTAATGCTGAATGACCACTAGATGACATGACAGTAACTGTTTCCTGCGCGGACAAAAGTGACAGCTGGTGATCGACAACGAAACGGAGCACATATAGTGCCCTACAGCGTGGCATACGTACAAATTATAGGAGTGGATGTACGTATATATGTTTGTATGTACGTTTTTGTGAATGTTCCACATCTCCTCCTAAACCACAAGACGAACTTCAACCAACCTTGGTACACATGCCATTCGCTGTCTGGAAGGAATCACTGTGGGGGATCGGGTGGGGGAGGGGGTGGGGGAGGGGGTGGGGGTAAGAACCACCCACCTATCAAAGGGGTAGGGGTGAAAAACAGTGTATCCCACGACGCGAGAATATCCGTATATGAGTTATACAGTATTTGAGAATGAGAGCACTCAGAGACTTCCAACAAACTTTACACGTAATTTCAAACGTTTACGAAATTTTTTTTCGCTGGCAACCCTCACAGACGATGAAACGAAAAAACGTTTGTAGCTTACTACATGTTCGCTGTTCATGCAGTAAAACTGCCACAAGAGAAATGACGTTTTAATTTGTAGTTCTCTACTGTTAATTGTATAAGCGACATACACTCCTGGAAATGGAAAAAAGAACACATTGACACCGGTGTGTCAGACCCACCATACTTGCTCCGGACACTGCGAGAGGGCTGTACAAGCAATGATCACACGCACGGCACAGCGGACACACCAGGAACCGCGCTGTTGGCCGTGGAATGGTGCTAGCTGCGCAGCATTTGTGCACCGCCGCCGTCAGTGTCAGCCAGTTTGCCGTGGCATACGGAGCTCCATCGCAGTCTTTAACACTGGTAGCATGCCGCGACAGCGTGGACGTGAACCGTATGTGCAGTTGACGGACTTTGAGCGAGGGCGTATAGTGGGCTTGCAGGAGGCCGGGTGGACGTACCGCCGAATTGCTCAACACGTGGGGCGTGAGGTCTCCACAGTACATCGATGTTGTCGCCAGTGGTCGGCGGAAGGTGCACGTGCCCGTCGACCTGGGACCGGACCGCAGCGACGCACGGATGCACGCCAAGACCGTAGGATCCTACGCAGTGCCGTAGGGGACCGCACCGCCACTTCCCAGCAAATTAGGGACACTGTTGCTCCTGGGGTATCGGCGAGGACCATTCGCAACCGTCTCCATGAAGCTGGGCTACGGTCCCGCACACCGTTAGGCCGTCTTCCGCTCACGCCCCAACACTGTGCAGCCCGCCTCCAGTGGTGTCGCGACAGGCGTGAATGGAGGGACGAATGGAGACGTGTCGTCTTCAGCGATGAGAGTCGCTTCTGCCTTGCTGCCAATGATGGTCGTATGCGTGTTTGGCGCCGTGCAGGTGAGCGCCACAATCAGGACTGCATACGACCGAGGCACACAGGGCCAACACCCGGCATCATGGTGTGGGGAGCGATCTCCTACACTGGCCGTACACCACTGGTGATCGTCGAGGGGACACTGAATAGTGCACGGTACATCCAAACCGTCATCGAACCCATCGTTCTACCATTCCTAGACCGGCAAGGGAACTTGTTGTTCCAACAGGACAATGCACGTCCGCATGTATCCCGTGCCACCCAACATGCTCTAGAAGGTGTAAGTCAACTACCCTGGCCAGCAAGATCTCCGGATCTGTCCCCCATTGAGCATGTTTGGGACTGGATGAAGCGTCGTCTCACGCGGTCTGCACGTCCAGCACGAACGCTGGTCCAACTGAGGCGCCAGGTGGAAATGGCATGGCAAGCTGTTCCACAGGACTACATCCAGCATCTCTACGATCGTCTCCATGGGAGAATAGCAGCCTGCATTGCTGCGAAAGGTGGATATACACTGTACTAGTGCCGAAATTGTGCATGCTCTGTTGCCTGTGTCTATGTGCCTGTGGTTCTGTCAGTGTGATCATGTGACGTATCTGACCCCAGGAATGTGTCAATAAAGTTTCCCCTTCCTGGGACAATGAATTCACGGTGTTCTTATTTCAATTTCCAGGAGTGTATTTTGCAGACAGTATTCACACATACCACTGAATGTACCAGAAAAATTACGTTATAATGACACTTTGTTCAGGAGCTATGACGTCAACTACTGTAGATGCGAGAAAAAAACTTCCGCATGCTGTGTAACGTTTTAATTTATTATTTCTTTGCTACTAACACCACTGTCAACACATTTCGGAGGCAGCAACCACACACACCACTGGATGTACCAGTAAACTATATAATTGTATAGGACATAGATAAGTAGATACGACGCTATAAACATCAAGCTGCGTGAAAATGAAACTGCAGGAAGAAATCCTCTAGACATTCAGGCGGATGACCGGCGTTGGGAGAAGGAACTGGGCAAATATCCTCCCTTGGCTCTCTCCAGGGCGTGTCCTTTTCCGTCTCGCTGGCAATATATATATATATATATATATATATATATATATATATATATATACATAAAGCGTTAAATATGTGTGTCACGTGCATAAGCGAGCAAGCCACGGGTAGAAAGCTCATCCACGTGCTGACGTTGGCAGAGGAGAAATGTAAACGTAAGTAGAATGTACATCCGTCATTCTGTCAACAATCGTGAGTTGAAGAGTTGTGTGAGCAGAATGTACACGGACGGAGAGAAGGTAGAAATGCTACTCATCTATGGGGAATGTAAGTTAGCAGGACAGTAATTGCAATCTGTTTTGTTATGGAACTATTTCAATCAAATTTGATGCACATAGTAGTTACAATCGGGAACGAAATACTGCGGGACGGGAACCACCAGTCTCCTGCTGAGAAGAGTGTGATAACGTGGAGAGAGGAGGGAGGACAAGGACATGGAAAGACAACGAGAAGGAAAGAGGAGATAGGTACAGATAGGAGAAGGAGGAGATGGACAGAGATAGGGGATTGGGAAATGAGCAGAGAGAGAGGAGAGATGAGGAGATAGACACAGAAAGGAAAGCGGAGGAGGTGAACACCGAACGGATGGAGGAGAAGGTTAACAAGGAGAGGTGGAGGAGAGATGGACAGAGAGAGGCGCAGGAGGAGACAGATAGAGGAGGAAGGAGGAGGTACTCTTAAAGAAGATTGGAGTAAATAAATACTGGGGGAACACCGGGTATCTCAGCTAGTTGATTATAAATAAGACTATTATTGCATCAATAATGTTTCTGGTTTTAGGTTTAAAAGAAGCTTGAACGTTATGTGCTCGATTTTTGATCGGCTACATCGCCGTTTGTTAAAAGGATAATCGGACAACACACAGATTCATGTAACTAAGTCAGTAAGTCAAATTTGTATGCCAAAATTGGTTAATCGTGCAATGTATAATAAACAGCTAAGGTGGGAAACTTCAAAAGATCCTTTAACAGTTTACAGACTACTATTACTCGTAAAAAAAATGCCCATTATCAATAACAAGATTCTTAGGATCAAGACCAGGGTTTAGAACCGTGGTTGCTAAGAGACAAACGGGACTGGCTGGTGGCTTTTGGTGAGGAATCTGTGATGCATTTATAGCACCATGGTCAGCCCTCTAGTGGCACGACTGTAGATGCGCTGGCACCGTGTCCGACGGCGGCATTGAGTGAGCTACGAGGGCGGCTGGTTCGTCTTCGGCAGCGGCCAAAGGCGGATGACCGGCGTTGGCGGCCGGAACTGGGCAAATATCCTCACTTGGCTCTCGCCAGGGCGTGTCCTTTTCCGTCTCGCCGGCAAGTATCTCTCCAGGTCGATCTCTTGGAGTTCCCCAGACTTATGTCTTGTCTTCTTCTTCTGGTGGATCCATACCCATCTTAACATATTTTGTTCCGACCACATTTCTCACGGTAGAGACCACAGGCACTTTATTGTAACTAGCATGCTTTCACTGGGCAAACTATATCTCGCCAATTAAGAACGAATTCCCCGTGTCCTGCAGACTCGTCTATCTGGTCACCTTTGCCCCTCTTTCCCTGCATCTGCTAAGTCATTCAGGAATAAAATGTGAAACTTTAGAAAACCTAAAACAGAATAGATGGAGAAAATGTGTAACGAGACAAATATGAAATCGGAACAGAGTACGTCTACCAAAGGTGTTGTAAAAAGGCTAATAAACAATTAGTGCGGAGCACACAGAACAAGGAGAGCTACCAACGTAATTTGGTAAAAGAAATTATGATAAAGGAGATTAAATACTTATTTCTGAATTTCGAAATAATTTGCACGAATGCGGTATTGATGACATACCAGACTAACTCTAACGGCCCAAAGGTTGGAACAAAATTATTCAAGTTCGCAAATGTACTTTGTGTAACAGGCTTTGTTTGTCACTGAAGAGTGCTGTTATTGTACTTGGATGAAAACGAAAGAGAGCAGCCACAAAATTACCACACAATAAGTCAGTTCTCACATGCATGAAAAGCTCTTATTAGTGTACTTTATGGAAGAACAGAAGATGAAATTGAATGTGACTTACGGTCGATAGTTTTTTTAGAAGAATAACGGTACTTCAAAAGCAACTTTAACACTGCAGTCAATAACACAGGGTAGATTTAGGAAAATCATAGAAAAATATTTGGCTCGCATAGATCTGCAGAAGGCTTTTACTGCCATTCCAGATAAAAGTATTTCTGGTTTAATTCTTAGGAGTGTGGTGTTAACTACAGGGACACAAGGATTATCAACGATAGGCGAAGCAGAGTACAGTATTCAGTACAGCTGGAATGGTACGAGGTGGTAATAGTTAAACTCATCGTGTTTCGCATGCTACAGAGCGGGCTGTATACAGGGTTATTCTAAATGATGGACCAATTTTCAAAAATTCGTGTGTATTAAAGTACAAATCCAAAATGAACAAGCTTTATACCAATGAAAAGAGTAAGTTTCAAAGTTGTAGGCGGGCGGGCAGTGATGGTTTCAGAAGCGGCCGATAGAGTTCGCGCGGCAATAGGGCCGTCATTCAGTTTCACTGTCAGCCGTGAGTGAGATGGAGACTGTTGAACACAAGGCATTCTGCGCTCTTGAGTTCGCGAAAAGTGAGTCGCAAATTGCAGTGCAGCGGACATTTCGTACCAAATTCTGTACTCAACGACCAACTCGCAAAAGCATTAGCCGTTGGCTTACGCAATTTAAACAGACTGGGAGAGTGTGCAAAGGAAAAAAAAAATGGTTCAAATGGCTCTGAGCACTATGGGACTCAACATCTTAGGTCATAAGTCCCCTAGAACTTAGAACTACTTAAACCTAACTAACCTAAGGACATCACACACACCCATGCCGGAGGCAGGATTCGAACCCGCGACCGTAGCGGTCACGCGGTTCCGGACTGCAGCGCCAGAACCGCACGGCCACCGCGGACGGCGCAAAGGAAAAAGCACAGGCCGACAGCATGTGTCAGAGGATGATGCCGATGGGATCTTGTAAGTTTTGTACGCATTCCCAGCAAGTCTACCAATAGTGCCAGTCGGGAGCTTGCAAGTGGTTTCCCTAACTCGCTCCAGGCAAATGCCGGGATGGTTCCTCTGAAAGGGCACGGCCGACTTCCTTCCCAATCCTTCCCTAATCCGATGAGACCGATGGCCACGCTGTCTGGTCTCCTTCCCCAAACCAACCAACCGGGAGCTTGCAAATATCTCAACCAATTACACTCCTGGAAATTGAAATAAGAACACCGTGAATTCATTGTCCCAGGAAGGGGAAACTTTATTAACACATTCCTGGGGTCAGATACATCACATGATCACACTGACAGAACCACAGGCACATAGACACAGGCAACAGAGCATGCACAATGTCGGCACTAGTACAGTGTATATCCACCTTTCGCAGCAATGCAGGGTGCTATTCTCCCATGGAGACGATCGTAGAGATGCTGGATGTAGTCCTGTGGAACGGCTTGCCATGCCATTTCCACCGGGCGCCTCAGTTGGACCAGCGTTCGTGCTGGACGTGCAGACCGCGTGAGACGACGCTTCATCCAGTCCCAGACATGCTCAATGGGGGACAGATCCGGAGATCTTGCTGGCCAGGGTAGTTGACTTACACCTTCTATAGCACGTTGGGTGGCACGGGATACATACGGACGTGCATTGTCCTGTTGGAACAGCAAGTTCCCTTGCCGGTCTAGGAATGGTAGAACGATGGGTTCGATGACGGTTTGGATGTACCGTGCACTATTCAGTGTCCCCTCGACGATCACCAGTGGTGTACGGCCAGTGTAGGAGATCGCTCCCCACACCATGATGCTGGGTGTTGGCCCTGTGTGCCTCGGTTGTATGCAGTCCTGATTGTGGCGCTCACCTGCACGGCGCCAAACACGCATACGACCATCATTGGCACCAAGGCAGAAGCGACTCTCATCGCTGAAGGCGACACGTCTCCATTCGTCCCTCCATTCACGCCTGTCGCGACACCACTGGAGGCGGGCTGCACGATGTTGGGGCGTGAGCGGAAGACGGCCTAACGGTGTGCGGCACCGTAGCCCAGCTTCATGGAGACGGTTGCGAATGGTCCTCGCCGATACCCCAGGAGCAACAGTGTCCCTAATTTGCTGGGAAGTGGCGGTACGGTCCCCTACGGCACTGCGTAGGATCCTACGGTCTTGGCGTGCATCCGTGCGTCGCTGCGGTCCGGTCCCAGGTCGACGGGCACGTGCACCTTCCGCCGACCACTGGCGACAACATCGATGTACTGTGGAGACCTCACGCCCCACGTGTTGAGCAATTCGGCGGTACGTCCACCCGACCTCCCGCATGCCCACTATACGCCCTCGCTCAAAGTCCGTCAACTGCACATACGGTTCACGTCCACGCTGTCGGGGCATGCTACCAGTGTTAAAGACTGCGATGGAGCTCCGTATGCCACGGCAAACTGGCTGACACTGACGGCGGCGATGCACAAATGCTGCGCAGCTAGCGCCATTCGACGGCCAACACCGCAGTTCCTGGTGTGTCCGCTGTGCCGTGCGTGTGATAATTGCTTGTACAGCCCTCTCGCAGTGTCCGGAGCAAGTATGGTGGGTCTGACACACCGGTGTCAATGTGTTCTTTTTTCCATTTCCAGGAGTGTATATGGAAAGTTCTGAGACGGCGTTTGCTGTAGAAGCCCTACCGATTACAACTTGTGCAGGCTCTCAACCCCAATGGCAAAGAGAAGCGTGTCGCATTTTGTGGTTATGTGCTAGCAAAGATGGAGGATGACACATTTCTACAACATGTAATTTTTAGCGATGAACCGACGTTCCATCTTAGAAGAAAAGTCAGCAGGCACAATGTCCACATATGGGGTTTGGAAAATGCACATTCACCACTGCAACACGAAAGAGACTCACCGAAGATCAACGTGTTCTGCACCTTATCCTGTACAAACGTTTATGGACCACTATTGTTTGCGGAGAGAACTGTAACGGGAACCACGTACCTGGGCATGTTGGAAAATGGCTGTTCCCCCAAGTTACGGAAGATTCCCAGGACTTCATTTTCCAACAGGACGGAGCTCCACCGCCTCGGTAGCGTGATGTACGAGGCTTTTTGAATGACTGCCTTCCTCAACGCTGCATCGGTCGCAGGGGAGTTGAGGACCTATCTCTGCACTTTTGGCCACCGAGATCTCCTGGCCTCACATCCTGCGACTATTTCTTTTGGGTTATGTGGAGGAAGCTGTTTACGTCGCGCCTCTACCAACCACTCTGAACGGTCTGTGGAACCGGATCACTCCTGCCGTGCACTCAGTAACAGCAGATACGCTTTTGCGTGTATGGGACGAGTTTGGCTTCTGCGTCGATGTTTGCCGTGCGGCCAATGGCGGCGTTGAAATTAGCCAGTCATGCCATTGCGGGCGTGAACTGATGCAGCCCGCCACAGACGTTGCCTCCAAACATGTTCTTCGTTCGGTTTCCTCAAATCGAATGAGACAGCGAAACAAAAATTGGATAATGTTACTTAAAATCCGTCTTTATTACAAAAAATTTTTTTATTATTCATATGACCGGTTTCGGTTCATTCACAACCATCTTCAGATCTGATATTTCAGTTACAGGAGTAACCCGTCCAAATCCAGCAACTTTCACATTCTACGTCACATCACGTAGCATGTGAAAGTTGCTGGATTTGGACGGGTTACTCCTGTAACTGAAATATCAGATCTGAAGATGGTTGTGAATGAACCGAAACCGGTCATATGAATAATAAAAAAATTTTTTTTGCATTCAAGACGGATTTTAAGTAATATTATAAAATCACTGATTGCTGTTATCCCATAAGACATTATGTCTGTTTTTGCAAAACAAAAACTGGACATGAGATGGTCATAAGAGTCGAACCTAAGCAATCTCGTGCGCTATCATCTATGCTATGAGAAGAACTGATTGTATCTGCGAACAAACACATTCTGAGAAGAGTTGGAGAACGTATTACGAGGTGCATTCAAGTTCTAAGGCCTCCGATTTTTTTTCTAATTAACTACTCACCCGAAATCGATGAAACTGGCGTTACTTCTCGACGTAATCGCCCTGCAGACGTACACATTTTTCACAACGCTGACGCCATGATTTCATGGCAGCGGCGAAGGCTTTTTTAGGAGTCTGTTTTGACCACTGGTAAATCGCTGAGGCAATAGCAGCACGGCTGGTGAATGTGCGGCCACAGAAAGTGTCTTTCATTGTTCGAAAAAAGCCAAAAGTCAGTAGGAGCCAGGTCAGGTGAGTAGGGAGCATGAGGAATCACTTCAAAGTTGTTATCACGAAGAAACTGTTGCGTAACGTTAGCTCGATGTGCGGGTGCGTTGTCTCGGTGAAACAGCACACGCGCAGCCCTTCCCGGACGTTTTTATTGCAATGCAGGAAGGAATTTGTTGTTCAAAACATTTTCGTAGGATGCACCTGTTACGGTAGTGGCCTTTGGAATGTAATGGGTAAGGATTACGCCCTCGCTGTCCCAGAACACAGACACCATCATTTTTTCAGCACTGGCGGTTACCCGAAATTTTTTTGGTGGCGGTGAATCTGTGTGCTTCCATTGAGCTGACTGGCGCTTTGTTTCTGGATTGAAAAATGGCATCCACGTCTCATCCATTGTCACAACCGACGAAAAGAAAGTCCCATTCGTGCTGTCGTTGCGCGTCAACATTGCTCGGCAACATGCCACACGGGCAGCCGTGTGGTCGTCCGTCAGCATTCGTGGCACCCACCTGGATGACACTTTTCGCATTTTCAGGTCGTCATGCAGGATTGTGTGCACAGAACCCACAGAAATGCCAACTCTGGAGACGATCTGTTTAACAGTCATTCGGCGATCCCCCAAAACAATTCTCTCCACTTTCTCGATCATGTCGTCAGACCGGCTTGTGCGAGCCCGAGGTTGTTTCGGTTTGTTGTCACACGATGTTCTGCCTTCATTAAACTGTCGCACCCACGAACGCACTTTCGACACATCCATAACTCCATCACCACATGTCTCCTTCAACTGTCGATGAATTTCAATTGGTTTCACACCACTCAAATTCAGAAAACGAATGATTGCTCTCTGTTCAAGTAAGGAAAACGTCGCCATTTTAAGCATTTAAAAATGTTCTCATTCTCGCTGCTGGCGGTAAAATTCCATCTCCCGTACGGTGCTGCCATCTCTGGGACATATTGACAATGAACGCGGCCTCATTTTAAAACAATGCGCATGTTTCTATCTCTTTCCAGTCCAGAGAAAAAAAATCGGAGGCCTTAGAACTTGAATGCACCTCGTACTTTCTCCCACATACGTCAGGCGCAATGACCACGACTAGAAGATTTATAAATTATAACCAACACAGGGGCTTCCGACAGTCATGTCCCAAAGTGCCATTCGACAGTGGAACAGGGTTGGTATCAGAAGTACAATCCCTCACACACCATTGTGGAGTATTGTGTGCATCTACATTCACATAGGTATTCTGCTGATCACACTTAAGTGCCTGGAAGAGGGTTCATCGAACCACCTTTACAATAATTCTCTGTTTTTCCAATTTCGAACACCGCCCGGGAAAAACGAACACCTATACCTCTCCATCCGAGCCCTGATTTATTTTATTATGACGATCGTTTCTCCCAGTGTATGTCGGTGTCAACAAAATGTTTTCACATTCAGAGGACAAAAGTAGTGACTGACATTTCGTGAGAAGATTCTGCTGCAATCAAAAACGCCTTTGTTTTAGTAATGGCCACTGCAAATCCTCAACATGTCAGTGACACTCTCTCCCCCATATCTTGATAATACAAAACGTGCTGCTCTTCTACTAACTTTTACAAATCGTTTTGCAATTTGTTTACGTCTTACAATGACTTTACTAGACGATAAACGGCAGCAACATCTGCAAACAACCGAAGACGGCTGCTCATATTGTCTTCTGTATCGTTTATACAGATAAGGAATATGGCTCAAATGGCTCTGAGCACTATGGGACTTAACAGCTGAGGTCATGAGTCCCCTAGAACTTATAACTACTTAAACCTAACCTAAGGACATCACACACACCCATGCCCGAGGCAGGATTCTAACCTGCGACCGCAGCGGTCGAGCGATTCCAGACTGAAGCGCCTAGAACCGCTCGGCCACACCGGCCAGCCAGATAAGGAATAGAAGAGGTCCTGTAACACTACCTTGGGAAACGCCAGAGATCACTTCTGTATTACTCGGTGACTTTCTGCCAGTTACTACGAACTGTGATCTCTCTGACAGCAAGTCACGAATCCAGTCACATAAATGACACGATATTCCATACGCACGGAATTTCACTACAAGCCACATGTGTGGTACAGAGTCAGAAATCTAGACATATCGAATTAATTTGAAATCCTTTGCCAATAGCACTCGACACTTCGTGTGAGTAAAAAGGTAGTTGTGTTTCATAAGAACGATGTTTTGTAAATCCGAGTTGACAGTGTGTCAATAGACAGTTCTCTTCGGTGTCATTCATAATGTCGAACACAATTTATGTTCGAAAATGCTGCTGCATATCGACATTAATGGTATGGTCCTGTAATTTATTAGCCTTTAATGTAGATGAAGCATGGAATTTCTAATCTATTCTCAGAAGGTGTTGAAGGTTAATAATGAACGGACATGCTCCAGTAGTTAAGGTTGTAGTGTTGGCCTATCATTGACGTAGCCGGAAAATGTTTATACATGGACGTAGCCTGTGAATGAGACAGTGATCTTCGAGTGTTTGCTTACAGGATGGCAGGGGTGAGGCCCGTAGATCACTGCGTGCGCAGGAAGTGAAACTTTTATTGACGTACTGATCGGCGTTAAGCCCAGAGAATGGTGAACTGTGAATTGCTGACGTCGAGTGCGGTGGCAGCAAGTGACTCGCGGAGGTGTGGTCGGTCTGACAAGGGCAGTGCTGCGTACAGGTAGAGCAGTGCCACGTTGAATCGTGGCCGATTCTAGAGCCATGATCTCCCTCTGTTGTGTTTTTTCATACTGTAGGGGCAGCAACCAGTGGTATACACTACCGTGTCGCTCATGGCTGGGCCATAGGTGACAGCCAGGAGCACAGCTGGAAAAAGGTGTGGGCAAGGCGATACCAAGTGTTGTTTGTACTGCCAAGGTGTGTTGCTAACATATCACGATTTTTTTTATTTTTTTTTTTTTTGGGTCATCAGTCTACTGCCTGGTTTGATGCGGCCCGCCATTCCTTTCCTGTGCTAACCTCTTCATCTCAGAGTAGCACTTGCAACCTACGTCCTCAATTAATCTCTCTCTTCCTCTACAGTTTTTGTTTTGCCCTCTACAGCTCCCTCTAGTACCATGGAAGTCATTCCCTCATGTCTTAGCAGATGACCTATCATCCTGTCCCTTCTCCTTATCAGTGTTTTCCACATATTCCTTTCCTCTTCGATTCTGCGTAGAACCTCCTCATTCCTTACCTTATCAGTCCACCTAATTTTCAACATTCGTCTATAGCACTACATCTCAAATGCTTCGATTCTCTTCTGTTCCGGTTTTCCCACAGTCCATGTTTCACTACCATATAATGCTGTACTCCAGATGTACATCCTCAGAAATTAAGGCCGGTATTTGATATTAGTAGACTTCTCTTGGCCAGAAATGCCTTTTCTGCCATAGCGAGTCTGCTTTTGATGTCCTCCTTGCTCCGTCCGTTCATTGGTTATTTTACTGCCTAGGTAGCAGAATTCCTTAACTTCATTGACTTCGTGACCATCAATCCTGATGTTAAGTTTCTCGCTGTTCTCATTTCTACTACTTCTCATTACCTTCGTCTTTCTCCGATTTACTCTCAAACCATAATGTGTGCTCATTAGACTGTTCATTGCGTTCAGCAGGTCATTTAATTCTTCTTCACTTTCACTCAGGATAGCAATGTCATCAGCGAATCGTATCATTGATATCCTTTCACCTTGTATTTTAATTCCACTCCTGAACCTTTCTTTTATTTCCATCATTGCTTCCTCGATGTACAGATTGAAGAGTAGGGGCGAAAGGCTACAGCCTTGTCTTACACCCTTATTAATACGAGCACTTCGTTCTTGATCGTCCACTCTTATTATTCCCTCTTGGTTGTTGTACATACTGTATATGACCCGTCTCTCCCTATAGCTTAGCCCTACTTTTTTCAGAATCTCGAACAGCTTGCACCATTTTATATTGTCGAGCGCTTTTTCCAGGTCGACAAATCCTATGAAAGTGTCTTGATTTTTCGTTAGCCTCGCTTCCATTATTAGCCGTAACGTCAGAATTGCCTCTCTCGTCCCTTTACTTTTCCTAAAGCCAAACTGATCGTCACCTAGCGCATTCTCAATTTTCTTTTCCATTCTTCTGTATATTATTCTTGTAAGCAGCTTCGATGCATGAGCTGTTAAGCTGATTGTGCGATAAATCTCGCACTTGTCAGCTCTTGCCGTCTTCGGAATTGTGTGGATGACGCTTTTCCGAAAGTCAGATGGTATATCGCCGGACTCATGTATTGTACACACCAACGTGAATAGTCGTTTTGTTGCCACTTCCGCCAATGATTTTAGAAATTCTGATGGAATGTTATCTATCATATTACGATAGTAAGGGGTAAACTGTCTGAGGAATATACTACCGAAGTCAGCTGACAGGGTTACGGTGGCAGGCTGTCAAGACGTACTGTCACAGTAAACTGTCCTTCCTCCTCCTTCACCGAGCGAGGTGGCGCAGTGGTTAGCACATTGGAGTCGCATTCGGGAGGACGACTGTTCAATCACGCGTCCAGCCATCCTGATTTAGGTTTTCCGTGATTTCCGTAAATCGCACCAGGGAAATGCCGGGATGGTCCTTTTGAAAGGGCACGGCCGACTTCCTTCACCGTCCTTTCCCAATCCGATGAGACCGATGATGCCGTTTTCTGGTCTCCTCCCCGAAAACAACTCAATCCTCCTACCCCGATGTCTATTCCATTCTCCACTACACCGCCCCTCCATTCCCAGTTCTCCCATTGCCATATTCTCTTGACATATCATCTGATGACTTATTCCACTCTCCACAAATAAAGGAAATATTGTGCAGCTGAGATTTCGAAAGTGACGATGAAGTAATGTCCTCAACAGACAAAATGCAGACGTCTGCAACCATGGTCTTCTTCAAGTCAACCATCGTCGGGGAAAAATAGATGCACCGAAGGATGAATATCTAGAGAAACACTAATATGACGTTTCATGGTCTCAACATGATTACTCAAGGTGATAAGTAAAACTTTACGATTGCACCATGTAAGACATGTTGTAGTGAGTGAAAACCATGTCTCAGCAAAACAGTAACTCAGCTGTGGCAGCGTGGGCATGTTGTACTCGTTCTCTGGAGTTCTCTTCCATCCACTTCAGCCATAGGTGTCCGGATGGGAGTGTTCGTGTGCCGGCGGGGCAAAAGGGGGGGGGGGGGACTTGCCAGCTCCTGGAATCTGCGTACGGGGCTTTTATGTTGAATAAAATTATTTTGGGTGTTGAGCCGCGTTATTGCAAACTACTGGAGCAACTAATCGGCCACGTTTCGACTGTCTTGCTGTGGTCCTCTTCAGGGCGGTTCACTGCTGCATGCTGGTGAATGTGTTCCTTTACATACTGCCATTTTCGGTTTTCTGGTGGCTACCGACACCACATATCTGAGATGCCTTTGGACAATTTGAACACAGGTTGTTATGGAGAGGGTGGCAGTACGGTATGGTCTTGCAGTGCGCTGTTCAAAAATGGCTCTGAGCACTATGGGACTTAAGTTCTGAGGTCATCAGTCCCCTAGAACTTAGAACTACTTAAACCTAACTAATAAGGACATCACACATATCCATGCCCGAGGCAGGATTCGAACCTGCGACCGAAGCGGTCGCGCAGTTCCAGACTGTAGCGCCTAGAACCGCTCGGCCACCCGGTCAGCCACTGTGCGCTGTCGTGTAATGCAACTCTAGTAGGTCATTGATAGGAAATAGCATATCGGCTGGCTGTTGCGCGTGCAACGTGATTGGTAGGCAATCTCTCGTTATGTTTTGGAAGGCAATAGCAAATTGTCTGCCTTGTGTCCAGGGGTAGCTTTTCCCTGGAGCAAAGGGTTAAGGCCACACGGCAGGTCTCCCACAGCGGCTGTTTATTCCATTAAATCTGGGTCAAGCAGCGCTGCCTGCTGGCGAAAACACGCTGCTCGCCGGACTGGGATCGCTGGTAGCCAGGCGGTAGGCACCACGTACTGACCCTCCCTGTCCATGCTGCTAGGGCGTTTAAGGGGCTCCGGAACGCCCTATACTTGCAATGTTAAAATAACGCTTATAAATTAAATCTTTCCTCACAAAGTATTTGAGGTAGGAAGTTGAACTTTTTACAGATTATGTATTGGAATATGGGCTACAACTTAACACAGGGATTTTACAAAATTTTAGTTCAGTTATTAAAGATGATTTTTTTTTTCAATTGTAATGAAAATTCACAACATTTTTTTGCAATTTTTTATTTATATATTCAAAAATATACAGTTTTTTGGAAAAAGGCTGTGTTAAATTATGCAGAAGGTACTGTGTAACATTTACTGGAAGTTTGAAACAAATGTGTTTGGAAGATCCTTAGAAAACATGTAATTAGTATGAGAAAATAAAAGTTTTCGGAATCGAGCGACAAAGATTGGATTAACTTTTTAGTGCATTCCAGGTCCATAGGATGGATTATCTTCATCCTCTGCAAACTCCTCCTCCAGCTTCCTCTTGTTCCTCCTCCTGTTTACTCTTGCTTGTATTTCTAGACTCTTTACAGCCCTGTCTGCAGCCCGAAGGCGTTCCTTGTCTAAAGCGAGCATCGCTCGTACCATGTTAGAACCTATCTTCATTCCCATATTTCTAAATACCTTGCACCTTACAATGTTGCCATCATTGAAAGTCGCAACAGCATCATACACACCAAAGTGAAGTGTTTCTATTCCAACAAATACAGTCTTGGGGATTCTCGACCATATAACACTATTTACACTTTCATTGGGGTTTTGAGTTTTTCCGTGAATACACTTTTTCAACAGTTCAGGTGCTGCTAAGTCTCTGAAAATAGGTTAGACACAACACATACTTTATCCCACATCACTAAAATGTACCTGATGAACACGGACGTTAATAATAACACCATTTGACAGCAGTTTAACAGCGCCACAGTGGGTCACGCCCATGTAGAACACATTAAAAAAAAATTTAAAAATAGTTGTAGTCTTCGGAATTGAATAAAGTATATATCTATTAAAAGGTAATAGTCTGCAGATTCAGAAAACGCAAAAAAGTAAAAATTGAACTTTTCATGATTTTGAGCCTTTCCGGAGCCCCTTAACTATTTCAATGGCCTCTCTTATTTCCCGTTGCTGCAACCATAGTTACCGAGCAAGCACGCGAGATTCTTGGAAACTGATAGGACGGCAACGTACTTGGTGGTGTTATGATGCAGCCGACTTCTTGTTTTGCCCAACTATATGTAACGCTCCTGCTCCGAAACCAGAGTTCTAATGGATCCCCAGTTTTCAGTTTCACCAACATAGACTCCACGTCATTCACACCGGTTTCTAGACACCTTCACTCTGTGGAGCATTCACGGGATGCTTAGTGGGTCTCAACAAATCTCGGATTTTGCGACCACTCTGAAACACAGTTTCATTCCTCTGCGGCCCAGTACCGTATCTACACGGTCGGTTACGCCTCTAACATTAAGTCTGCTAGCCACAGGAAGAGTATTGAGCCGCGTGTCGCTCGTGTTCGTACCATTTCTTATTTTACATCTTGTTTTTACCGTACTGTCACCTCGTTATGTTAATTTTCAGTTACTGGTCTCACTGAGGCGCTGTCTTGACTGCCCGTGAGCGGCAGCAGCAGCGCTTATCGATATAGGCCCTGCCGTATTACCTTTGCTGGACTGCTATTACTTCTCGGTCGCCGTGTGTCGACCAGTCAGTTGGAACATGCCAGCAGTTAGTTCCGGCCTGGCAGTGTTTGAGTTGGCACGCTGCACAAGTTCAGCCGGGGTGCGCCAGCAGTGTGGTCTGGACCGATGACTCGCCCGACGGTTGCCGACACACATGATTGGAGTGGTGACGACTTTGATTGGTCGTCGGTCGGTCGTCTTGCCAGATGGCCGGCGATATCTTATGGGTGGGCTGTATGTGCCGGCTCGTGATTCGTCCCTGTTACTACTGTACAGTCACTGCCGTTAGCATTGTCTGGTTCTTCGTGCAAGTGTTCGTGAAACTGTGTCTAGTTTGTGTGATTTTGACAGACAAGTTATTTTGAATGTTGTCGGCGTACTGGCTCTGAGGAGTCGGTCGGTTGGTGCAGCCAGGAAATCTCGGCGCGGCGCAATGGGAGGGGCCCACTGGCGGTGTCTGCACAGTGTTTGAGTGTGTCGGAGCTGTTCCGATTGCTACGAGGTTCGTGGCTCACCGACCCAGGACATTAAAGCTGAGTGGTGATTTAGTTACCGAAGCCAGTCTGTTCACATTGTGCTGTTGTTTTTCATGGTTGGCTGTCGGGGGTATTCCTGTGAGCAACAGCGAGTGTTCTAGTTGGCGAAAGTTCGGCCGCTACCCGCTGGAGTTTAGCTGTCTTTTGGTTATTTGAAGACCAATGCACCAGCGGAATTTTCTGCCTTGTGGTCGTTAGCGTTCCGATTACTTGCCCTGGCTGCTGACGTAAAATTCAGGAAGTGTCATTTCCTGACCGTGTTGTCGCTGTCGAACTCGTGTGTGTAGTTTTTACAGATTATTCATACTTGGTTGTGGGCGGCTGCGCATTTTACGTTTGGCATTGGAGTTCGTTGTATACTGGTCGGGCGGAAATCAAGTCGTCTTGTGAGTGGGTCCGTTGACTGTCTCTCGGTTGGGTTGCCGGTGCATCGGATATAGTTGGGCCGACTATCTGTCTCCCCTAAGCGAACGTTAACATTTCGAGTGCAGACCGACCCCCGGAAACGTATGAGCGCCGCTGTCTGTACTGCCTTTTCTTATTGGTGTTTGACTGTGTACTTTAATGGCTCCTAACCGATGGTTTGAATGTGTTTGCTTTTAGTTGGGTTTCAAATAATCAGCCTTGTAATCTCCCCACGGAAAAATAACCTCTACCACGCACCAATTAATCATTGTCAATCAAACCATCCACATTTATTTACTTTGGAAAAGTATCTGATCTGATTTTCTAGTAACATATGCGGCGACAGCTCGTCGACGCCAAAGTATTTTCTAGTACGTTTATTCTTTGGAATAACAGAGATACATATATGTATTCTCCATGGTTGTTAGACTGGTAACTAGGACAGCTTCGGAAGTATCTGTTGAAAGATTGACGGGTTTCTAAAAGAGACATATTTGCTTTTCTTCTCGCTAAAGCGAGCTATTAACATTTGTGCCACTAGCGGGTTGTTTGAAGAGAAAGAAAATGATTAAGACTTGGAACCAACAGAGATCTTGACATGTGATGGAGATGGATTGAATATACAATTTCCTTCATAAATAATGTTTGTGACCCTTTTATTCTGGAGTGAATGAACGAATGAGTTCTTTGTGTGAATCATTGATGATCGCGTTGGCCCTGTAATTAGTGGGGAAGTTTCAGCTGTGTCGAAGAGAGCCTGTAATCACCGAGGCTTTGTTAAATCGTCCAAAAAGGCTTCGTACACATCTGGAATTCGAAATCTGTCGTAGAAGGAACAAATTGTTAAAACGATCGATTTTCCCAACTGAATGCAGCGCTTAACAATAATAATAAATGTAAAGATCTTTTACAGCAAGCCAGCCACTGAATACTAAGACGAAGGGCTCCACCAGAGATTCTATTGGGCTGATTTCACGTAATGAAATATTGTATTTAAAACTGTACATAGATAAAGGAGAGAGAGAGAGAGCGAATGAAAATTAGAGAAAATACTAATAATCCTCCATTAGTCTAACTTTTCGCCTGTCTTATCACGGATCAGCCTAAAGGCAAAACGGGAGGCCCTTACTTTACTGTATAGATTTATGTGTGAAAGTGAAGGGATCTTAAAGGCAACAGATACACGTCTATACAGACAAGACATTACACAAGGTTAGCGGCAAGCTGCATTCATACATTCATCATTCAGCATCTATTAATCTTCCTACATTAATACATTATAGCCTTCAGCCGTTTTAAAACTATAATTCCTTAATTGTGTTATATCTTAGATTTGTTTGGACCCTTAGCCTCATTAAAAAAATTAAAGATAAATCCTTGGGCTTTCCGCCTTATAAAAATTTATTATAGTTGTGATTTGAATCATGAGCCTTCAGCCGTTTTAAAAGTAAAATTCCTTATTGTTAAGTCTTAGATTGTTTGGGCCTTCAGCCTCCCTTTTAAAAATTATTTAAGGATAAAGCTTTGGGCTTTCTGCCTTTTGAAAATTTATTATAGTTGTGTTTTTATATCACAGGCCTTCGGCCGTTTTCAAAACTAAAGAGGTCGTGCCGTTGTGTGACATATTCAGTAGATAGTTAAGCTCGGAAATTTGCGCTGTAATGTTTGGGCAACTAAATAAAGTTATATGTGTTCGAGTGTAACCGACAGCCCCCTTTTTGACCACTTTCCGCAATTCCAACTACCTGTTCTGTCCTGCGGGTTTATCAGGGCGTTTCAAGTATCTTTTTGTCTGTTTCGTCTTCGCTCTACCCAACAGCTCGTTGTCTGTCTCTGTTGTAGCCATTCGCATAGAATGTTGTCTTGAGCTCGTACAGTTCCTGTTGTATACGGTTGGCGTCATTAATCCGGTGAGCTCGGGCTGTCAGCTTCCGTAGCACAGGGTTTTTTTGTTGCGGTGCGAATCATCGTGTAGTTGCCTGTTACTCTATATCGGCTTCCTGTATACTTTATGGCCTAGTTTTCCGCTAGATGTTCTGTGGAATGTTCTATACACTTCCACATCCAAAAAAGTAATCGTTCCATTGTTTACCATTTCTATCGTGAACTGAATTTTCTTATGTAAGCTGTTGGGGTGCTCATAAAATCCGAGTAGTGCCTGTGTTATTTCGAATTACGCTGCAATGCATTACATCAACGCGTGTCCGAGGAAACAGGCTCTGTGGCTACTACAGCCGTTATGAAATATATTACATGTATTTGCAGTTGTGAAAGTGGCCAACCATCAGCTGCAGAATGGAATGACGCCAATGAAAATTTGTTCCAGACCTCGACTCGAACCTGAATTTCTCGCTTGTTACCTAGGTCGCAGAATTGCTTAACCTCATCTACTTCGTGATCCCCAATTCCATTGATTCTCGCTGTTCTCATTTCTACTTCTAATTACTTTCCTCTTTCTTCGATTTACTCTTATTCCATTTTCTGTACTCAGTAGACTGTTCGTTCCATTCAGTAGACCATGTAATTCTTCTTTACTTTCACTCAGGACAGCAATGTCACCAGCGAATCCTACCATTGATAGCCTTTCACCTTGAATTTTAATTCCACTCTTGAACCTTTCCTTTAGTTCCATCATTGCTTCTTGATATACACACTGAACAGTAAGGGCGAAACATTACATCTACGTCTTACACACTTTTTAATTTCAGCACTTCTTTCTTGGTCGTCCACTCTTCTTATTCCCTCTTGGTTCTTGCACATATTGGACATTACCCGTCTCTCCCTGTAGCGTACTTCTATTTTCTCTGAATTTCGAACATCTTGCACCATTTTACATTGTCGAACATTTTCTCCAGGTCGACAAATCGAACGTGTAAAACTTCCTGGCAGATTAAAACTGTGTGCCGAACCGAGACTCGAACTCGGGACCTTTCCCTTTCGCGGGCAAATGCTCTACCAACTGAACTACCCAAGCACGACTCACGCCCCTTCCTCACAGCTTTACTTCTGCCAGTACCTCGTCTCCGCAATATCCTTTCTTTCAGGTGTGCTAGTTAAGAATGGTTCGCAGGAGAGCTTCTGTAAAGTTTGGAAGGTAGGAGACGAGGTACTGGCAGAAGTAAAGCTGTGAGGACGGGCGTGAGTCGTGCTTGGGTAGCTCAGTAGGTAGAGCACTTTCCCGTGAAATGCAAAGGTCCCGAGTTCGAGTCTTGGCCCAGTACACAGTTTTAATCTGCCAGGAAGTTTCATATCAGCGTACACTCCGCTGCAGAGTGAAAATCTCATTCCTATCAAAGTGTGCTGATATTTCTTCAGTCTTGCTTGTATTATCCACCGCAACGTCAGAACTGCCTCTCTCCTGCCTTTACCTTCCCTAAATTCAAACCGATCGTCACCTAATTTATCTCAAAGATACTGAGTGGATAACAGTCGTTTCAGAGTTTTCTTCATTTACTATCAAATTTTCTTCCTGGGACTTGACACATTTGCAAACGAACCGAAACAGTTACATCAAAATTGATTAATTTAGAATGTTGCACCTGGTTGGTAAAACTTCTACAGACGTCTGTGGTTACAGTGTAACAGCTTAGTCACACATGTAAGTGGACGCCGGACAATTGCCCGCTAATACTCCATTTGAAAGGTATGTGCTAAGGTCTAATCAGGGTAGATCCAGAAAATAAAGGCGATAGCTGCGAACCGCAAGGTGGAATGAGTATACTATCTCTGAGTAGGAGGATCTTTGATGGTTAAGAGATCTGGGCGAGCGCAGTAAAAAATCTCCGGAATCGCAGCTAGGTGCCTGGAGGAAGGAGACGTGTGGTGACAGTTTTCAGGAAGGATTCGCGCTGCGCAGTTTACACTGAGCAAACTTTAGCACGTTAATGGGAGAAGTTATATAATGATTTCAAAATGGTTTTGTTAGATAATGTTCAGAGTTAGGATTGGTATGTGCAAGGTCTGACACTGTAAGCGTTTTGTAAAATTCTTTGTAAGAGTGATTCATGCTACAAAAATGTTGGAAATGGTAGTTCTTGTATACGACTTAAATTTTTGAGATCAACATTGTGTTTAAATCTAACAGCCTGAAACATAATCCACAGCCTTGCTTGTATTGAATATGAAAATGAGTAGTAAAGTAAAGTTACCCACCAATGAAAGAATGTAGAGAAAATGCAGTTCATGGTATGAAATCGAAATTGGTATAACTAAAGTTATCAGAGCAAAGTTATATCAAATAACAAATTTTATGCCATTGCACAACTGGCATTATTCAAGTCAAGATACAATTTCATTAACATCAGGGCCAAAAGTTGGTTTTTCAGTACCATCTTAATGCCATTGCACAAACGGCATTATTCTCTTAAACTTGACTGCTGAGCTAAATATATGTTTCATTACTGGCAAAATGGAGGAGTTCACGAAACAAGTTCGCAGACGCAGTCACATGCAGGTTTGTTGAATAATTAATTTGGAACAATTTTATCTATGATACTTTCACACTGGCTACGGTGTCAGCTAGGCTTAATCTGTCTTCAGAAGCAAGCTGTCAGCAGAACTAGAATGAAAACAAGATTCCAAGCAACTTGAGACTCCTGCCTAGTTACACGGAAAACCATATACACTACTGGCCATTAAAATTGCTGCACCACGAAGATGGCGTGCTACAGACCCGCAATTTACCGACAGGAAGAAGATGCTGTGATACGCAAGTGATTAGTTTTTCAGAGCATTTACACAAGGTTGGCGCCGGTGGCGACACCTACAACGTGCTGACATGAGGAAAGTTTCCAACCCATTTCTCATACACAAACAGCAGTTGACCGGCGTTGCCTGGTGAGACGTTGTTGTGATGCCTCGTGTAAGGAGGAGAAATGCCTACCATCAAGTTTCCGACTTTGATAAAGGTCGGATTGTAGCCTATCGCGATTTTTTTTTATCGTATCGTGACATTGCTGCTCGCATTGGTCGAGATCCAATGACTGTTAGCAGAATATGTAATCGGTGGGTTCAGGAGGGTAATACGGAACGCCGTGCTGGATTCCAACGGCCTCGTATCACTAGCAGTCGAGATAACAGGCATCTTATCCGCATGGCTGTAACGGATCGTGCAGCCACGTCTCGATCCCTGAGTCAACAGATGGGGACGTTTGCAAGACAACATCCATCTGCACGAACAGTTCGACGACGTTTGCAGCAGCATGGACTATCAGCTCGGAGACCATGGCTGCGGTTACCCTTGACGCTGCATCACAGACAGGAGCGCCTGTGATGGTGTACTCAACGACGACCCTGGGTGAACGAATGGCAAAACGTCATTTTTTTCGGATGAATCCAGGTTCTGTTTACAGCATCATGATGGCCGCATCCGTGTTTGGCGACATCGCGGTGAACGCACATTGGAAGCGTGTATTCGTCTTCGCCATTCTTGCGTATCACCCGGCGTGATGGTATGGGGTGCCGTTGGTTACACGTCTCGGTCGCATTGACGGCACTTTGAACAGTGGACGTTACATTTCAGATGTGTTACGACCCGTGGCTCTACCCTTCATTCGACCCCTGCGAAACCCTACATTTCAGCGGGATAATGCACGACCGCATATTGCAGGTCCTGTACGGGCCTTTCTGGATACAGAAAATGTTCGACTGCTTCCCTGGCCAGCACATTCTCCAGATCTCTCACCAACTGAAAACGTCTGGTCAATGGTGGCCGAGCAACTGGCTCGTCACAATACAGCAGTCACTACTCTTGATGAACTGTGGTATCGCGTTGAAGTTGCAAGGGCAACTGTACTGTACACACCATCCAAGCTCTGTGACTCAATGCCCAGGCGTATAAAGGCCGTTATTACGGCCAGAGGTGGTTGTTCTGGGTACTGGTTTCTCAGTATCTATTGAAACGCCCCTTAGAACAAATTATACAAGACTGTGCTTAAAGTGACACACAATATTTTTTAGCGCAACGCAATCTGACTTTCAGAAATCCCTACAAAGGAATGGCCCTGACTAACATTAACCTGTACCTTTCACAAATCACTTACCTCACCAAAAATCTTCGTTACCCGAACTACTGCAATACAGCGAGCGCCACTACTGCCAGCTAAATAAAAGATTCAAACTATGGAAGTCACTAACTACTGATAGGGATAGCTAGCAAATGAAAGATTTTAATAGAGAACAAACAATGTATTTACCTTAATAGTCATAATATATATAGCTGTTCATGACATCAATTTTTGCAAATTTCAAACTCCGCCATCTCTCTCTTCACATCCACCACTGCTGGCGGCTCAACTCCAACTGCGCAACGCTACGCGCTGTTCACATCGAGCTGCCGCTGCCCAACACTACAATGGCAGACAACAATGCAAACTAGCCACAGACTGCACACAGCACAGTCAGTGATTTTCATACAGAGCGCTACGTTACGTTGCCAATAAGAAAACCTAAACAGATTAATTACATAGCTCCCCCCAAAAAAATTTTACGAACTGTTTTGGGCAGTGGCCAATAATGATTTGATAAAATTTTTCATAATTACAATAACAAAGAGTGGGTTTGCTCTGTTGTGGCCCATTACCTGTCTGCATGTCAAGAGTCAGTACTGTCTTTCCGTTGGAAGGGCAACACTACTTCTTCAAGACTGCATGGAAATCCACTACTTCTGTGTGCAATTTCTTTTAGTAATGATGCTTTGTGAAAAAAAACTGTATTTACTATTATGATGAATGATCAGGACTATCTTTATGGACTGTGAGAAAATTTTAGCTTTTGACCAACATTGTATCAGTAAGTGTGTGCATTTGATTTCTTTGTTATTGTAATTATGAGAAATTTTATCAAATCATTATTAGCCACTGCCCAAAACAGTTTGTAAAATTTTTTGGGGGGGAGCATGGGGGCTATGTAAGTAATCTGTTTAGATTTTCTTATTGGCAACGTGACGTAGCGCTCTGTATGAAAATCACTGGCTGTTCTGTGTGCAGTCTGTGGCTAGTTTGCATTGTTGTCTGCCATTGTAGTGTTGGGCAGCGGCAGCTCGATGTGAACAGCGCGTAGCGTTGCGCAGTTGGAGGTGAGCCGCCAGCAGTGGTGGATGTGAGGAGAGAGATGGCGGAGTTTGAAATTTGTAAAAATTGATGTCATGAACTGCTATATATATTATGACTATTAAGGTAAATACATTGTTTGTTCTCTATTAAAATCTTTCATTTGCTAACTATGCCTATCGGTAGTTAGTGCCTTCCGTAGTTTGAATCTTTTATTTAGCTGGCAGTAGTGGCGCTCGCTGTATTGCAGTAGTTCGAGTAACGAAGATTTTTGGTGAGGTAAGTGATTTGTGAAAGGTACAGGTTAATGTTAGTCAGGGCCATTCCTTTGTAGGGATTTCTGAAAGTCAGATTGCGTTGCGCTAAAAAAATATTGTGTGTCAGTTTAAGCACAGTCTTGTATAAATTGTTCTAAGGGGACGTTTCACTATGCACCCCAATTGCTTGAAAATGTAATCACATGTCAGTTCTAGTATAATATATTTGTCCAATGAATACCTGTTTATCATCTGCATTTCTTCTTGGTGTAGCAATTTTAATGGCCAGTAGTGTACTTCGCTTTCATGTGGTGTACATACGGGCTAACTGAACTGTACGAAACCATGCCGGCATAGTTAATGCTTGCAGCCGGGGTGGAAGGCTGTGATTGTCCATGTTACCGTAGCGACGTGTTGCCGCGCATCAGGGGATTACTGCCCGGACCGCCCAGAGATAAACAGAGCGGGCGCCTGCTGTTCTGCTGTTGGCACGACGTAGTTCCGAGCGGCACCAATCAGGGGTGAAGCCACCAGCTGCCTGATACAGCGCTGATGGCATCTAAAGGGTTAAAATGCGAGGCGCATTTCCTAAGCAAGTAGTCTCTCGAAATATGGCTGATGCAACTGTCATTTGATGAAGAACTTGAGAGTAGACGAGATAAGTAAGATACAATTGACTACTACAGTTGTGGTAATCAGTAAAAAGTCGAGGTTCCTGAAGTAGCAGCACAAGTCTAAAGCATAAACGTATCGAATTTGTAATTAAAAAAGTTGATTCATGTAAGACATAAATTATCAGTTTAAATTTACATAATTCCTTTCGTAGCACGAGTAACAACATAAGGCATCTTCATTTACTGGATAGAAAATGGTATAAAGGCACTCATTGTCCTGTTGTATTATTGCACTGTCAGTACTTTGTCCAACCTCTGTTCTTCCTAATTACCCCAAAAATTCAGTTCGGCTTTGATTATGTTAGGGTTTGTAGTTCTTGCAATGAAATTTCAGCTCTCACACGGCCTTGAATTGCCTTCCACTGAGATAAACGCTCCTCGCAAGTATACCGTAAATGTTTTTCCTTGGGTCCAGATCTAGGCTACGTATAGGCCAGGGCAAGACACCGACATCTTTGTCTTCAAACCACATTTTGGTTGTAACAGAGACATACACAGATGTATTGTCTTGTTGAAACACTGGGCAATCGCAGCCTAGGTCCACATAAATTCTAATCAAATCCGTCTCTAGCATCTCCATGTACATGTCAGTATTCTTTCTTGCGTCTAGCCAAGCAATACGTGATTTACGTTTAGCGCACAATCTGTGTAAATCACAACACTTCCACCACCGAAACTTTCACTCTTACCTGCTGCTCTGTTCTCAGAACATGTCAATAATACTGAAATACATCTGGCGCATCTAAATTAAACCTCTTCTCATCACTTAACATCACATCCCGTTCTGAAGTATATGACATACGTTTTTCAACAAACTTCAGTCTTGCCTGTTTATGTTTGGTTGTTAGAGCAGGTTTGTGTAGTCGTTCCTTGAATGCAAGATGTTTAACATGCGACAAAATTTGTTGCACACGTCTAGCAGTTACAGGCAACTGCAAATCAGTGACAAGGTGAGACGAATAACCGTTTGTGGCACTAGATTTGCTCAAAAGCAACATTTTCGATGCCTCACATAATTTTGTACTTTGGCTATATTTTCCGTCCTCTCCATATCATACGCCCAATCTAACGAAATTATTGGTAACTGTACTTGAACGTTTCCACTTCTTGGTGAATAGACGATTAGAGAGTCCCTGTAAGAACCGATTTTTGGTTTTTTATCACATAATAACAGTGTCTCGCGTATCAGTGTCACAGTAGTGATTTATGTACACAATATCCACTGTCACTAACGGTGTTTGTTTCCTGGATGCAGTAAAGGCAGGCACGCATACGCTAATACTGCACCGGGCCGAATGCATTTATACTGCGTTTCACTCTCTACCACCTGAATCGTTGATGTCTTCTTATACGGTTATACTGTACCACTGACATCGAATGGATACCATTTGACTGTATTTGTCGGTATACTGGATCTCATACTCATCATCATCATCAGTTTTCTGCTATATTAGCAGGTTCTTTGCCTCTCCATTTTCTGCGATCCGTTGCTTCCTTCTTAAGGCTGCTGTATGTTGTACCGTCCATCACGTCATCCAGTATCTGAAATCTCTTCCTTCCTCGCTTCCTTTTCCCTTCTACATAACCTTCTGAAACTGGTTTTATCAGTCTATCATGCTTCCTTAAAATATGCCCAATTTCTTTTTCTTACATCTAGTAACTGTCTTTTCTCTCCCACTCTTCTCAGAACCTCTTCATTTTTTACTCTGTCCATCCAACTTATTCTTTCCATCCTCCGCCATGTTCACATCTCAATCATATTTTCCAAGTAGAGGTTGAAAAGGGTAGGTGATAGACAGCATTCTTGTCTTACTCCTTTTCCTAGTCCGATCCAGTTTGTACTTTCTCCTCTCACCTTAGCTGAGGCTTTTTGATTAAGATATAATGAGTCTTCTGCTTTTCCAGTCCACCCTCTTTTCCCTCATTATAGTCGCCAGCTTGTCCCAAACCACATTGTCAAATGCCTTTTCTAGACCGATGAAGCACATAAATAGGTCTCTTCCTTTTTCAATAAACTTTCCTCCCAAGATTCGTAGATCTCATACTACTGATTATATACTGTGCACAACAATTCCTACCGATAATATTAATTTTCTTACAAATATGCACGCTCTCATTCTGATTTATACTTCTGTTTATGAAAATCTGGACAACAGGAGACGAAGTAAATAAAAGTCTGGAGGAAAAAGATATGGATGTAGAAGAAGAAGAGACAACGGCGGGTGGAATAGAAATGAATCAGTTAGAAGGCGCAATATGTAAAATACATCTACAGGGATACTCTACAAGTCACTCTTACATGACTGGCAGAGATTTCATCGAACCACCTGCACAATATAATTCTCTATTATCTGCACAATATAGTCCTATAGTATTCCACTCCCGAACAGAGCGCGGAAAAAACTAACACCAATATCTTTCCATCCGAGCTCCGATTTTCATTATTTTATTATGAGCGTTTCTTCTTGTGTAGATCGGCTTCAACAGAATATTTTTGCATTCAGAGGAGAAAGTTAGTGATTGAAGTTTCTTGAGAAGATCCCACCGCAACGTGTAACGTCTTTGTTTTAATGATGTCCACCCCAAATCCCGTATCATGTTAGTGACACCCTGTCCCCTATTTCGCGATAATACAAAACGTGCTGCTCTTCTATGAACTTCCACGACGTACTCTGTTAATACTATCTGATAAGTATCCCACACTGCGCAGCAGTACTTCATAAAACGACGGACAAGCGTAGTGTGTGCAGTCTATTTAGCAGAGCTGATGCATCTGCTAAGTTTTCTGTCAGTATATCAAGAGTATTTGGTTCACCTTCCCCACAACATTTTCTATGCATTCTTTCCAATTTAAGTTATTCGTGATTGTAATATTATTTGAATTTACGGCCTTTAGATTTAATTACCGGATTCCTTTTAGGAATCACGTGGATTAGCTAACACTTTTCATTATTCAGGCTCACTTACCTATTTTTTTACCCTAGAGATATCGTTTCTAAACCGTTTCGCAACTTGTTTCGACCTTCAGATGATTCTACTAGGCGATAAACGACAGCATCATCTGCGAACAGGCTAAGACGGCTGCTCAGCCCTGTAACACTACCTTAAGGAAAGCCAGAAATCACTTCCGTTTTGCTCAATGATACTCCGTCAGTTACTCGTGCTGCAACCTCTGCGACAGAAAATCACAAATCCAGTCGCATAACTGCGACGATGGTCCATAAGCACGCAATTTCGTTACAGGCCGCTTGTGGGGTATGGTGTCAAAAGCCATCTGGAAGTCTAGAAATACGGAATCAATTTGACATCATTTGTCAATATCACTCACCACTTCGTATGACTAAAGAGCTACTTGTATTTCACAAGAACGATGTTTTCTAAATCCGTGTCGACTCTGGGTCAATAGACCGTTCCCTTTAATATAATTCATAAATTTCGAACACCATATATGTTCCAAATTCCTGCTGCATATCGACGTTATTGGTATGAGCCTGTAATTTAGTGGATAACTGCTATTGCTTTTCTTGAATATTGGTGTGACCTGCGCAACTTTCCAGCATTTGGGTACGGATATTTCGTCGAGCGAGCGGCTAAATATGACTGTTAGGTATGGGGCTATTGCATCAGCATACTATCGAAAGAACCTAACTGGTACTCAGTCTGGACCAAAACACTTGATTTTATTGATTCAAGTCGCTTCACAACTCCGAGGACATCCAGTTCTAAGTTTCTCATGTTGACAACTGTGCCAGCCGGAGTGGCCGTGCGGTTCTAGGCGCTACAGTCTGGAGCCGAGCGACCGCTCCGGTCGCAGGTTCGAATCCTGCCTCGGGCATGGATGTGTGTGATGTCCTTAGGTTAGTTAGGTTTAATTAGTTCTAAGTTCTAGGCGACTGATGACCTCAGAAGTTAAGTCGCATAGTGCTCAGAGCCATTTGAACCATTTTGACAACTGTTCTTGAATCGAATTCTGGAATATTTACTTCGTCTTGTTTGGTGAAGGAATTTCGGAAGGCTGTGTTTAGTAACTCTGCTTCACCAGCACTGTCATCAATGGTATTTCCGTTGCTGTCGTGCAGAGAAGGCATTGATTTTGCCTTGCCGCTAGCGAACTTTACAGACGACCAGAATCTATTCGGGTTTTCCTGCCAGGTTTCGAGACAAAGTTTCGTTGTGGAAACTATTACGAGCATGTCGCATTGGAGTCCACACTAAATTTCGAGTTTCTGTTAGAGATCGTCAATCTTTGGGGTTCTGTGTTCGGTTAAAGTTGGCTTGCTTTTCTCGTTATTTCTGCAACAGCATTCTCACCCGTTTTGTGTACCAAGGGGGATCAGCTCCGTCGTTTGTTAATTCATTTCGTATAGATCTCTCAACTGCTGTCGATACTATTTCTTTGAATTCAAGCCAGATCATGTCTAAACTTATATTGTTAATTTGGGAAGAGTGGAGATTGTCACTCAGAAAGGCGTCAAATGATTTTTAATCCGCTTTTTTTTTAATGTGTATTTTTTCGTTTAATTTTGGAGGAACTAGGAGTTACGGTATTCAGTCTCGCTACGATAACACCGTGTTGACTAATCCTTGTATCAGTTTTGTTGCTCGTCATTACCTCAGGATTATTTGTTGCTAAGAGGTTAAGTATGCTTTCACTGTCGTTTACTACTCGGGTGGACCCATGAAGTAAAAGCACGAAATAATTTTCAGAGAATGCATTCAGCATAAGTTCGGGTGATGCTTTACGAGTACCTCAGGATTGGAACAGGTATTTTCATCAACATATCCAGGATAAATTAATGTCAATTAAGTGCATTAGTCAAGTGCGTTTTTGAAACTAGACTCAAGTTTTCTTTGAACCCTTCACAATTGTATCGTCTCAGTTGGGAAGTTGGTAAAAGGATCCAATTATTTTTTTATTCCGGTTACCAAGAATGACGTCTACCCATTCTGACTCACAGGAACTATCAACTGCAATTTCGTTACAAAATAAACTATTTATAACAACAACAAACACGCTGAAACTTCCTGACAGAATGTCAGATGGTAGAGCACTTGCCCGCGAAAGGCAAAGGTCCCGAGTTCGAGTCTCGGTCGGGCACACAGTTTTAATCTGCTAAAAAGTTTCATACCAGCGCACACTCCGCTGCAGAGTGAAAATCTCATTCTGGGAACAAACACGCTACCGCCAACTGTGATTAGCCTATCCTTTCTGAACACCGTTAGGTTCTTCGCAAAAATCTCCGCCTTCATCCAGCTTTCCGAAACCCGATAACTCACCACCCTATGGCGCAAATCAAGGAATCTGCAGCCTACACGGTCACAGAACCGTCTGGGCCTACAGTATGGTCCATTGATTGTGACCGGGCCAAAAAAATGGCTCTGAGCGCTATGGGACTTAATATCAGAGGTCATCAGTCCCCTAGAACTTAGAACTACTAAACCTAACTAACCTAAGGACATCACGCACATCCACTCACGAGGCAGAATTCGAACCTGCGACCGTAGCAGTCGCGCGGTTCCGGACTGCAGCGCGTACAACCGCGTGGCCACCGCGGTTGGCTGACCGGGCCAAATAACTCACGAAATAAGCATCAAACGAAAAAACTACAAAGAACGAAAATTGTCTAGCTTGAAGGGGAAACCAGATGGCTTTATAGTTGGCCCGCTAGATAGCGCTGCCATAGGTCATATTGTGATCAAAATGCCCAACGGGCGTGTGCTATGTATGCTGCTCGGTATCTTGGATGACATCATCCAAGTGTCAGGAACGATCGCCGGATAGTTACGTTATTTAAGGAAACAGGAGGTGTTCAGCCACATGTGAAACGTGACCTGCAACAAATGATGATGCCCAAGTAGGTGTTTTAGCTTCTGTCGCGGCTAACCCGCAAATCAGTAACAGACAAGTTGCGCGAGAATCGGGAATCTGAAAAACGTCGGTGTTGAGAATGCTACAACAACATCGATTGCAGCCGAACCACATTTCTATGCACCAGGAATTGCATGGTGACGACTTTGAACGTCGTGTACAGTTTTGCCACTGGGCACAAGAGAAATTACGGAACGATGACAGATTTTTTGCAAGCGTTCCATTTAGCGGTAACGTAAACCGGTATAATATGCACTATTGGGGAACGGAAAATGTACGAAGGCTGCGACAAGTGAACATCAGAGACCTTGGCGAGTTAATGTATGGTGCGGCATTATGGGAGGAAGGATAATTGGCCCCCATTTTATCGATGGCAATCTAAATGGTGGAATGTATACTCATTTACTACGTAATATTCTACCGATGTTACTGCAAGATGTTTCACTGCATGACAGAATGGCGATTTACTTCCAACGTGATGGTTGTCCGGCACATAGCTCGTGTGCTGTTGAAGCGGTACTGAATAGCATATTTCATGACAGGTGGATTGGTCGTCGAAGCACCATACCATGGCCCACACGTTCACCGGATCTGACGTTCCCGGATTTCTTTCTGTGGGGAAAGTTGAGGGATATTTGCTATCGTGATCGACCGACAACGCCTGACAACATGGGTCAGCGCATTGTCAATGCATGTCCGAACATTGCGGAAGGCGAACTACTCGCTGTTGAGAGGAATGTCATTACACGTACTGCCAAATGCATTGAGGGTAACGGACATCATTTTGAGCATTTATTGAATTAATGTGGTATTAACAGGGAATCACGCTGTAGCAGCAAGCGTTCTCAGAAATTATAAGTTCAGAAAGGTACATGTATCACATTGGAACAACCGAAATAAAATGTTCAAACGTACCTACGTTCTGTATTTTAATTTAAAAAACCTACCTGTTACCAACTGGTCGTCTAAAATTGTGAGCCATATGTTTGTGACTATTACAGCGCCATCTATCACAAAGCGAAGAAAGTGGTCCAACTAAAACATTCATATTTCTTTACGTACTACATGTATATGTAATAAAAAATGAGGGTTACCATTTAAAAAAAAACGCAGCTGATATCCGTTTGACCTATGGCAGTGCCATCTAGCGGGCCAACCACAGCGCCGTTTGGTTTCCCCCTTCAAGGTAGACAAGTTTCGATCTTTGTAGTTTTTTCGTTTTACGCTTATTTCGTGAGATATTTGGCCCGGTCACGATCAATGGACCACCCTGTATAGCTGAAGCCTCCATTCAAATGCCTGTCTCGCAGAACATCTGAGCTGCAACTTGCGAGTCTGAAAATGCTTGTATTAACAAATTGTGCGTTTACTACCAGCAATTCTACAATTATTATTGGAAACAATTATTATTAGAAACAATATGGATTATATAATTATGCTTAAACTGCAGGTGAAGGAGCTATTTATTTTCGCTTGACTTCTAAATCTTTTTATCTTTTTCTTGCTGCAGTGCTAAAGTTAGCTTTTTTTGCCCCAACACAGCGGTATTTACATGGTTTGATCTCACTAAGATGCTAATACAGTTGCAATTGAGACAGAATCCTGAAACAGTCTCTCATTGAACAACTTGTGAAAGGTCAGATCAATACTTTATGAAAAACTCGTGTTCAGAATAAAAATAAACGCGTGAGTCCTTCATTCCTGTTGTTACAAACACATACTAACAGTCATTTCATCAGCTATCAATGGCCCTTAAAATTAGTACGAGAGGCGTGAACAACAAAGATTGAGACTCAGTTATATCACAGATGTCCATTGCTCCGTTTTAATGTTTAAATGATAATTTTCGAAGTACTTCCTTCCTACTTGAATGCACTTTTTAACAGGATCTCTGACAGTCCTCGAACATAGGGTGCAGGCCACTCTTCTTCAGGTCCTTGAGGACTGCCTCACTTGTTTTGAGCACTGTTCCAGAATTCTGATTTCGAAAACCTCGAAGCTTTGCCTTTAGTTATGGGAATACAAAATGGTACCAGATCGGGGCTCTAAGGCGACTGCAGTACACAGCTATTGTGAAACTGCGCCAGAAACTGCATATCTCGATTTGCAATGTAAGGCTGCACATTATCATGATGAAGTTACCACGCAGCCAGAGAAAGTTCTGGTCGCTTCCCTGCAACGTTCTTTCGCAGTGTAGCCAATACTGACGTGCTATATTCCGCTGTTACAGTACAGCATACTGGGAAATCATTCCAACTTAGTCAAAAAATGTGACACCATCATTTTTCCTGCAGAAGGAACAACTTTTGCCTTCTTTGATCTTGGAGAGCATGGCGATTTCCACACTATGCTACCTCGGTTTCCTTCAGGGTTATAAAGATGCATCCATGACTCATCAGCGGTGACCATCTATTCCAGAATAGCCTACCCTACATCAGCAAAGAGACGCAGCCCCTCATGGCTTGTTCCCATTCGCACAGCCTTTTGTTCCGGAGTCAACATATGTGGCATCCAGTAGGCACAAACCTGGGTCGTATGGAGAAGATAACGCATAATCGTAAAGGCACTGCCATAAGAAATTCTCAACACTTCACTGAGGTTACGTGATGTTATTCGCCGATTCTCACGGACAATCACAGGAGCTGTTTTGATGTTGACTTCTGTCACAGCAGAACCGGAACACCAAGCCGATCTTGCTTAACAACGGCAAGTCGGCATTCTTTGACGTTCTTGAACCATCTAAACACTATTACAGGAGGTAGTCCATCTTCACCACACGAATGCTGCAGCTTTCGTAAGTGTCAGTGGCTGTATAGTTTTGACAAACACCGAATTTTATAGCGCCATACTGTTCCTCTCGCGTCACCTCCTCTACTTGGCGAAACGCAAAGTACGTCTACAAAATAGAGCATTACTACCAACCTACCGATGCGAGAGTGCTACCTCGTTTCAAGAATTCTTGGCAGAGATAGGAGACTGTCACGGGAGCTAAACGAAATAATAGGTTCCAGTCTTTATTGTCAACCCTCGTACGTTATAGTTAGTCATTCAGTGCACTAGAGAAGAAAGTTTAGCATGTTAACTATATGGAAAAATGCTCTCTACTTTGTGTGCAATCATTTCCCACAAATTTGATTAGTACGAGGGCAGTTCAATAAGTAATGCAACACATTTTTTTCTCGGCCAATTTTGGTTGAAAAAACCGGAAATTTCTTGTGGAATATTTTCAAACATTCCCGCTTCGTCTCGTATAGTTTCATTGACTTCCGACAGGTGGAAGCGCTGTACGCAACTGTTAAAATGGCGTCTGTAACGGATGTGCGTTGCAAACAACGGGCAGTGATCGAGTTTCTTTTGGCGGAAAACCAGGGTATCTCAGATATTCATAGGCGCTTGCAGAATGTCTACGGTGATCTGGCAGTGGACAAAAGCACGGTGAGTCGTTGGGCAAAGCGTTTGTCATCATCGCCGCAAGGTCAAGCAAGACTGTCTGAACTCCCGCGTGCGGGCCGGCCGTGCACAGCTGTGACTCCTGCAATGGCGGAGCGTGCGAACACACTCGTTCGAGATGATCGACGGATCACCATCAAACAACTCAGTGCTCAACTTGACATCTCTGTTGGTAGTGCTGTCACAATTGTTCACCAGTTGGGATATTCAAAGGTTTGTTCCCGCTGGGTCCCTCGTTGTCTAACCGAACACCATAAAGAGCAAAGGAGAACCATCTGTGCGGAATTGCTTGCTCGTCATGTGGCTGAGGGTGACAATTTCTTGTCAAAGATTGTTGCAGGCGATGAAACATGGGTTCATCACTTCGAACCTGAAACAAAACGTCAATCAATGGAGTGGCGCCACACCCACTCCCCTACCAAGAAAAAGTTTAAAGCCATACCCTCAGCCGGTAAAGTCATGGTTACAGTCTTCTGGGACGCTGAAGGGGTTATTCTGTTCGATGTCCTTCCCCATGGTCAAACGATCAACTCTGAAGTGTATTGTGCTACTCTTCAGAAATTGAAGAAACGACTTCAGCGTGTTCGTAGGCACAAAAATCTGAACGAACTTCTCCTTCTTCATGACAACGCAAGACCTCACACAAGTCTTCGCACCCGAGAGGAGCTCACAAAACTTCAGTGGACTGTTCTTCCTCATGCACCCTACAGCCCCGATCTCGCACCGTCGGATTTCCATATGTTTGGCCCAATGAAGGACGCAATCCGTGGGAAGCACTGTTCTTCCTCATGCACCCTACAGCCCCGATCTCGCACCGTCGGATTTCCATATGTTTGGCCCAATGAAGGACGCAATCCGTGGGAAGCACTACGCGAATGATGAAGAAGTTATTGATGCAGTACGACGTTGGCTCCGACATCGACCAGTGGAATGGTACCGTGCAGACATACAGGCCCTCATTTCAAGGTGGCGTAAGGCCGTAGCATTGAATGGAGATTACGTTGAAAAATAGTGTTGTGTAGGTAAAAGATTGGGGAATAACCTGGTGTATTTCAATGCTGAATAAAACAACCCCTGTTTCAGAAAAAAAATGTGTTGCATTACTTATTGAACTGCCCTCGTATGTTGTTCTGTTTATGAGACATGAGGGACGCAACGAATACTTCACTTTCGCTCTATCATTTGCTTGTATAATACAACCGGTGGTGAGTTCTCTCCATACAATATATTTTCTCGAAATTGGAGACAGATAGCAAGTTTAAAGAAAAATAGCATCTCTCTCCCTACATCCACCGCTGCTGGCGGCTCACCTCCAACTGCCCCACGCGACGCGCTGTTCACATACAGCTGGCCAACACTACACAGACGAATATTCCAACAATGAGTCCAACCAGCCACAGACTGCACACAGCGCAGTCAGCTATTTTCATACGGACCACTACGTGGCGTTACCAACATAAAAACCTAAACAGGCTACTTACAGCAGAAGTGCTGCAGCACGACGTTGCATGGACTCGACTAATGTCTGAAGTAGTGCTCGATGGAACTGACACCATGAATACTGCAGGGCTGTCCATAAATCCGTAAGAGTACGAGGGGGTGGAGATGTCTTCTGAATAGCACGTTGCAAGGCATCTAGGACATGCTCACAAATGTTCATGTCTGGGAAGTTTGGTGGCCAGCGGAAGTGTTTAAATTCAGAAGAGTGTTCCTGGAGCCATTCTGTAGCAATTCTGGATGTATGGGCTGTCGCACTGTCCTGCTGGAATTGCCCAAGCCAGTCGGAATACTCAGCGGACATTATTGGATGCAGGTCATCAGATAGGATGCTTATGTACGTGTCACCTGTCAGAGTCGTATTTAGACGTATCAGGGGTCCCACATCACTCCAACTGCACACGCCCCACACCATTACAGAGTCTCCACCAGCTTGAACAGTTCTCTGCTGACTTGCAAGGTCCATGGATTGATGAGATTGTCTCCATACCCGTACACGTCCATCCGCTCGACCCAATTTGAAACGAGACTCGTCCGACCAGGCAACTGTTTCCAGTCATCAACAGTTTAATGTCGGTGTTGACGGGCCCAGGCGAGGAGTAAAGCTTTGTGTCGTGCAGTCATCAAGGGTACACGAGGGGGCTTTCGGCTCCGAAACCCCATATCGATGATGTTTTGTTGAATGGTTCGCACGGTGACACTTGTTGATGGGCCAGCATTGAAATCTGCAGCAGTTTGCGGAAGGGTTGCACTTCTGTCGATACTCTCGTAAAAGCCTCACTTCATCGCTGCCTCGGAGATGCTGTGTCGCATCACTAGCGCGCCGACTACAACACCACTTTCAAACTCACTTAAATCTTGATAACCCGCCATTGTAGCAGCAGTAACCGACCAAACAACTGCGCCAGACACTTGCCTTATATAGGCGTTGCCCACCGCAAGGCGGTATTCTGCCTGTTTATGTATCTCTGTATTTTAAAATGCCTGCCTAACCAGTTTCTTTGGCGCTGCAGTGTACCATAAAGGTGTAAGGCTAGCGTAATAGGTCCTTGCAGTTGTTACTTGGACGACTGTTTTGTTTTGTGCGTTCGACCACGTAGGTACATGATGGTCGAACTCGTAAAATACAGCTTACAGCCCAAAGTGTGCTGCGTTGAAGTGACATGAAATGGAATACTGTATCTAATGTTTTTCGCATTTCTGTAATTAATACTTACGATACTCTAGCAGACTTCATCTGCTTGGTAACAGACATATCAGTGCTGTTAAAACAAAGATTAATACATAATTACATGTTCAGCAATAGTTCGAAAGATAGAATATTATATTTTATATTATATTAACAGTAAAACGTAGGATATAATGTTTTTGTTTCAGATTGAACTTCAATCATAGTAAAACACATAAGTTCTTAAGATATTAAGATTATCAATGCCCTTTTTCTGTCCATATGTATTATTTTTTCTAAAAGTGCATCAGTGACCAAAGTCAAACCAAAAGTAAAGACAAATTTACAATTACAACTTTAGTTCACTTATTACAAATAATCATTCTGATGTTCCATGAGCAGAAACTTATTGCAAACAATCATTTTTACATTCTATGAGTAAAAGGTTGTCCTGTGAAGTGTTTGAAATTTCCATCCACAAATCGTAATTTAACTCTGTATTGGGGGCTTCTGCCTGTCGATGCTAATTACAATCCTTCCGTCTGTGTTTATTTTCTTATACTGACCACATACCTTATTTCCATAGACTAGCAAAAGCTGCCCTCCACATTTATGCGCACCTATGCAGTTTCATAAAAAGAAATGGAAATTTTCTGTTGACACTCTAAGCGTACTACCGCTCATTTAAATTTGGATAATATGCGAATACCAATCCTGGAAACGCCTTTAATAAAATGCCCTTTTCTCTATAGAATTTACAAACAATAAATATTATCGTAATAGAGACTTCAATTTCTTAAAGGAATAGGAAGAAGGATAGGACTAGCTTACTTTGTTCAACCGAACGATAGTGAGCATAAAAAAAATAAAAACACTCTAGTGAGTGCGTCGGCATTGTTACCAATAACGTGTAAGTAGCCCAGCTTGTAGCCAAGTTACATGCAGTGGGTATGTTTCACTGTATCTTTTAGCCTAGCTTCTCTATTCAAGGACACTAATTAATCGCGTAGTATACAGTGTGGGCTGAAAATCTGACATATAATTGTTTAGGAAAAAATAGGAAGCACTGCGCCGTTTCCGAATTAACTAACATCAGGCGGTTGGGCGCTTAAATTCAAGCGACCCACCGGAGACGTGTCCTACGTTTGGTTTTCTAAAACCGAACAAGAGAACAATACAAAAAGTGGGCATAGGACGACAGTAAGGATCGAACCCGAGCCAAAGGCTGAGCAGTCTCCTGCGCTTCGTCATACGTTATGAAAACAACTGAAAGTAACTGTATATGACGGATCACTTGAATTTGCGTCCGCAAAGGCGTGTATGTATGACTTCTATACTAATTATCTCGCAAACGACGCTAAGACGATTTATTAACAATTGTATCTCAGTTGAACCCAACCTGCAACTCCATTACAAGCTTTTCAGAGTGTTTCTGACCACATTGCATAGAGCGATGAACTGCCACCTCCCTCTGCAACTCCAGCTGCTTACATAAATTCTCGCTTGCAAAACAAGAAAAGAAATCGACGAAACGTACTATTAACTGCAGTCTTGATAAATGTACGTACTGGCTGTAATAATAGTTCAGGGAAACTCGTATTTCTGCTGAAGGCAGGACAACTTGACATTACGTAAGATAACTCGTGGACAAGGCATTAAGATCTAATCTTCCTTCTTTCTTTCCGAGCGGAAATTAGTTCCCTGCACCGTGTTTATTTTAGCGTGCTTTCTGTTATTTTATTTGGATGCATCTAGCAATTTTCAAACCAAAATTTAACTGATCAGTAGTCTAAGGACTTTTAAGCAAACTACAGTTGGTACTCCTATACTATGATTCATTCCTAAGTGGCTGCATTAACTAGCGTCTCCGCTGTTTCATTTCCAGGAATGCCGCAGAGAGTTTTTATCTGTGACTTGGTAACAGCCTGATTCTTAGTTCTAAGCTCTAATATACTGCTCAGGAAGGCGTGTGTCACTGGATGACAATTTCGTCCGTTGTACAGGTGTCACAATAGCTTCAGCGAATATTTGAAACGCGTGAGAATAACAATCTAGTCATCGAGAGCATTGTTCCCAACAGAGGTATGCGTACCACTGGTGGTAGTCAAGGACATTTCAGGTGGTACAGATACAACTAACAAAACACGTGCTTATATAAGTGGGGTTAATCTTTTCCGTTTCTTTATTTTTAAAATTAAATGGTAGTAAGGAATTTGTATTGACAAAAGTAGCATGTGTATAACGTTAATGAAAATGGATTTACTAAAGAAAGTTTGTTTAGAATTGTACACAGGTCACAGCAAGGTCACCACCAGTCCATTCACTAGTCGTCGCTGCCTTGGCCGTGAATGATTCATCGTGTTTTGACGGGTCCTGTCGGTGGTTATTCGTAAGTTTCCGTAGCACTTTGTAATGCAGCCAACTTATGCCACAATGTATGGCGCTGCAGTAGTCATTCTGCAGTAAACGTTTTATTATTTTTATTGTCGCTTTGTTGGGCGTTTCGTTAAGTGGCATCGTGATACGAAGAAAGCTTGTGTCTGGAACCGCAGTGTGCGTATTACAACGAGCTGCTTCTTGACTACTATAATTTAACTTGCGAACTTAAAGTTGATCGTGTTTCAAGTCGTCTTGTGACAGCCAGAGCGAGAGCACCAGCAGCAGCGAGTACTGTTTGTATAAAGCGTTTATTTTGCATTTTGTTTACGACCTTCCACTAAGGAAGGGATTCTATTTGTGTTTATCTGCTCTGCATAGTAACTAACAGTTCTTGATAAAACTTTACGTAGTTTTCGTGTTAGATTTCTTAGTGTTTTCTTGATCGTTTAGAACAGAAAGCGCCCTAAAACCGTCTTTTGTTTGTTTCGCGGCCGTTAGCCACTAGTCACTTGAATCAGCAGTTGTCTTGTGACAGCCAGAGCGAGAGCACCAGCAGCAGCGAGTACTGTTTGTATAAAGCGTTTTTGTACTTATTTGCTGCGCTTAGCTTTTAAATAGTTTTTCTGGGAAAACCTAGCGTAGTTTTCGCGTCTCGTATTTCAGTGAGTGTTTCTTGATTATCAGAGTAGCTCATCAGAAGATTATCTTGGGAATTTGTCATCGTATAGAGTAGGGTAAACATAGTCACGTGTAGGGACTGTGGTTGTTGTGAGCGGACGCAAGGAGAATTGGCCACTCTTCGGGGGCAGGTGGAGGCTTTGTCTGTTAGGCTCATCGAGCTCGAGGCGCAGGCGTCGGCTCGTAGTGGCGTTGGGGCAACTGTGGTGAGACCTATGCCTACTTCGGTGGCCTTGGAGTCACATGGAACCCCTGATGTCGCTGCGTCTTCCGGCAGTGAGCATCTTACCGGTCAGCCATCACTCCAGGGTGAATGGCGGACAGTGGTGGGCTCGCGCGTGCCTGGCCGAAAGGCGAAGGTGGGATCTGGCCGCGTGGCAGCTGCCTTACCCCTTTCCAACAGGTACGGGGTGCTTCCTAGTGGTGATGACATCGTTTCCGAGCCACCACAGGATGCCTCGCCTGTTGGGCCAGTGGCCGATTCTCCGGCAAGGTCCCGACAGTCACAGAGGGCGGGCCTATTAGTTATAGGGAGCTCCAACGTTAGGCGGGTTATGGAGCCCCTCAGGAAAATAGCGGGTAGGTCGGGGAAGAATGCCAGTGTGCACTCGGTGTGCTTGCCGGGGGGTCTCGTCCGTAATGTGGAGGAGGCCCTTCCGGCAGCTATTGAACGCACTGGGTGTGACAGGCTGCAGATAGTAGCACATGTCGGAACGAATGACGCCTGCCGCTTGGGTTCTGAGGCCATCCTTGGTTCCTTCCGGCGGCTGGCTGATTTGGTGAAGACAACCAGCATCGCACGCGGAGTGCAAGCTGAGCTTAATATCTGCAGCATAGTGCCCAGAGTCGATCGCGGTCCTCTGGTTTGGAGCCGTGTGGAGGGTCTAAACCAGAGGCTCAGACGACTCTGCGACTATAATGGTTGCAAATTCATCGACCTCCGTTATTGGGTGGAGAACTGTAGGGCCCCCCTAGACAGGTCAGGCGTGCACTACACACCGGAAGCAGCTACTAGGGTAGCAGAGTACGTGTGGCGTGCACACGGGGGTTTTTTAGGTTAGAGGGACCCCCCCTTGGGCAAAACGATAAAATACCTGACGGCTTACCAGAGAGGACATTATCATCGTTGATAAAGAACGTCCGTCCTCAGAGACCAAAAACAGGAAAAGTTAACGTAATATTGGTAAACTGCAGGAGTATCCAGGGCAAGGTTCCTGAATTAGTATCTCTTATTGAAGGAAATAGTGCGCATATAGTATTAGGAACGGAAAGTTGGTTAAAACCGGAAGTGAACAGTAACGAAATCCTAGACACAGAATGGAATATATACCGCAAGGATAGGATAAACGCCAATGGTGGAGGAGTATTTATAGCAGTAAAGAATTCAATAATATCCAGTGAACTTATTAGCGAATGCGAATGTGAAATAATCTGGGTTAAGCTAAGTATCAAAGGTGGGTCAGATATGATAGTCGGATGCTTCTATAGACCACCTGCATCAGCAACCGTAGTAGTTGAGCGCCTCAGAGAGAACCTGCAGAACGTCGTGAAGAAGTTTCGTGATCATACTATTGTAATAGGGGGAGACTTCAATCTACCAGGTATAGAATGGGATAGTCACACAATCAGAACTGGAGCCAGGGACAGAGACTCTTGTGACATTATCCTGACTGCCTTGTCCGAGAATTACTTCGAGCAGATAGTTAGAGAACCAACTCGTGAAGCTAACGTTTTAGACCTCATAGCAACAAATAGACCGTAACTTTTCGACTCCGTGAATGTAGAAGAGGGTATCAGTGATCATAAGTCAGTGGTTGCATCAATGACTACAAGTGTAATAAGAAATGCCAAGAAAGGAAGGAAAATATATTTGCTTAACAAGAGTGATAGGGCACAAATCGCAGAATATCTGAGTGACCACCATCAAACCTTCATTTCTGAGGAAGAGGATGTGGAACAAAAATGGAAAAAATTCAGAAACATCGTCCAGTACGCCTTAGATAAGTTCGTACCGACTAAGGTCCAAAGCGAGGGGAAAGATCCACCGTGGTATAACAATCATGTACGAAAGGTACTACGGAAACAAAGAAAGCTTCATCATAGGTTTAAGAGTAGTCGAATCATAGCTGATAAGGAAAAGTTGAACGAAGCGAAAAAGAGCGTAAAGAGAGCAATGAGAGAAGCATTCAACGAATTCGAACATAAAACATTGGCAAACAATCTAAACAAGAACCCTAAAAAGTTTTGGTCATATGTAAAATCGGTAAGCGGATCTAAATCCCCTATTCAGTCACTCGTTGACCACGATGGCACCGAAACAGAGGACGACCGAAGAAAGGCAGAAATACTGAATTCAGTGTTCCGAAACTGTTTCACTGCGGAAAATCGTAACACGGTCCCTGACTTCAGCCGTCGCACGGACGCCAAAATGGAAAATATTGAAATAAACGATATCGGAATTGAAAAACAACTGCTATCACTTAGTAGCGGAAAAGCATCCGGACCAGACGAGATACCCTTAAGATTCTACAGTGATTATGCTAAAGAACTTGCCCCCTTTCTATCAGCAATTTATCGTAGATCGCTGTAAGAACGTAAAGTACCTAGCGACTGGAAGAAAGCGCAGGTCGTTCCCATTTTCAAGAAGGGTCATAAATCAGATGCGAATAATTATAGGCCTATTTCGCTTACGTCAATCTGTTGTAGAATAATGGAACATGTTTTGTGTTCTCGTATTATGACGTTCTTAGATAATACAAATCTCCTTCATCATAACCAACATGGATTCCGCAAACAGAGATCATGTGAAACTCAGCTCGCCCTATTTGCCCAAGAAATTCACAGTGCCGTAGACACTGGCGAGCAGATTGATGCCGTATTCCTGGACTTCAGGAAGGCATTTGATACGGTTCCGCACTTACGTTTAGTGAAAAAAATACGAGCTTACGGAATATCGGACCAGGTTTGTGATTGGATTCAGGATTTCCTAGAAGAAAGAACACAACATGTCATTCTTAACGGTTCAAAATCTGCAGATGTAGAGGTAATTTCGGGAGTACCGCAAGGAAGCGTGATAGGACCTTTATTGTTTACAATATACATAAATGACCTAGTTGACAACATCGGTAGCTCCGTGAGGCTATTTGCAGATGACACGGTTGTCTACAAGAAAGTAGCAACATCAGAAGACTCGTACGTACTCCAGGAAGACCTGCAGAGGATTAATGCATGGTGCGACAGCTGGCAGCTTTCCCTAAACGTAGATAAATGTAATATAATGCGCATACATAGGGGCAGAAATCCATTCCAGTACGATTATGCCATAGGTGGTAAATCATTGGAAGCGGTAACGACCGTAAAATACTGAGGAGTTACTATCCGGAGCGATCTGAAGTGGAATGATCACATAAAACAAATAGTGGGAAAAGCAGGCGCCAGGTTGAGATTCATAGGAAGAATTCTAAGAAAATGTGACTCATCGACGAAAGAAGTAGCTTACAAAACGCTTGTTCGTCCGATTCTTGAGTATTGCTCATCAGTATGGGACCCTTACCAGGTTGGATTAATAGAAGAGATAGACATGATCCAGCGAAAAGCAGCGCGATTCGTCATGGGGACATTTAGTCAGCGCGAGAGCGTTACGGAGATGCTGAACAAGCTCCAGTGGCGGACACTTCAAGAAAGGCGTTACGCAATACGGAGAGGTTTATTATCGAAATTACGAGAGAGCACATTCCGGGAAGAGATGGGCAACATATTACTACCGCCCACATATATCTCGCGTAATGATCACAACGAAAAGATCAGAGAAATTAGAGCAAATACGGAGACTTACAAGCAGTCGTTCTTCCCACGCACAATTCGTGAATGGAACAGGGAAGGGGGAATCAGATAGTGGTACAATAAGTACCCTCCGCCACACACCGTAAGGTGGCTCGCGGAGTATAGATGTAGATGTAGATGTAGACCACAAAGCCATTTCTTTGCCAGGAACCTCCTTCTACCACCAGGAGCACCTAACCGCAAGTATGATGAAAGCTATTTACAATTAGACTTTACAGCAAAGACCGATACAGAAACCACTGATAACCCAATTCCCCAATGCGCTGTATGCTTAGCAACACTTTCAGATCAAAGCACGAAGTCTCCTTTATTAAAAGGTCATCAAACTTCTAAGCACTCTGAGTTAGTTGGTAAACCTATCGGTTTTTCTCAAAGGAAATCCGTGTTTTGTAAAAATGAATCAAATCCATGGGTAATTTTATCAACAAACATATTAAGTTGATAAAAATCTCGTACCTCGCTGGTTTTAAAAATGCAAAGGAAGGGAAATCCCGCATAATTGGTAAGAGTCCCTTAGTGTCTGCAGCTACAGACATGATCGAGGCAGTTTTAGAGGGGTGGGGGGAAGCAGCGTTCCGTTATCCAACAGTATGGTAAAATGGGGAATTAAAGTCATGTCTTCCAAAACTGAAGAAACGTTGTTATTACAACTCTTAGAGTACACTCATTTCGCGATTTAAACGGACGAGAATACGGATGTCAAAAATATACGCCTTTACTCAAATCTGTGACTATCACGAAGCCACAAGAGAAAAGTCTTTATTTTGAAAACTCATTCAGTCAAATGCTATAGTAGAAAACATTTTCATTATGCCAGAATGAGGCTCCCACTCTGCAGCGGAGTGTGGGCTGATATGAAACTTCCTGGAAGGTTAAAACTGTGTGCCGGACCGAGACCCAAATTCGGGAACGTTGCCTTTGGCGGGCATGTGCTCTGCCAACTAAGCTACCCAAGCACGACTCAGAAACCTTCCTCACAGTTTCAGTTCTACCAGTACCTTGTCCCCTACTTTCCAAACTTCACAGAAGCTCTCCTGCAAAGGTCTCGAGTTCGAGTCTCGGCCCGGCACACAGTTTTAATCTGCCAGGAAGTACATTTTCAATATTGTTTACTTTTATTTGTTAAAAGTAGGTATTTCATGGCAAAGATGGTTCGGTGTCTGACTAAAAGAGGTCAAGACAATGTATGGTCACTTACCACGGCTGGCAGCAAAAGTGAAGAAAGTTGCGCCTGACTGTCGAACCGCACACTGTGTAATTCACCCAGAAGCACTGAGTTCTAAACACACGTCCGAAACTTTTTGTGGTGTCACCGCCAGACACCACACTTGCTAGGTGGTAGCCTTTAAATCGGCCGCGGTCCGCTAGTATACGACGGACCCGCGTGTCGCCACTGTCAGTAATTGCAGACCGAGCGCCACCACACGGAAGGTCTAGACAGACGTACTAGCACTCGCCCCAGTTGTACAGCCGACGTTGCTAGCCATGGTTCACTGAGAATTACGCTCTCATTTGCCGAGACGATAGTTAGCATAGCCTTCAGCTACATTTGCTACGACCAGGCAAGGCGCCATTACCAGTATAGATATTGAGATTCTATTAATGTATCATCAAGAGCGATGTTCTACAAATGTGGATTAAAGTTAAGTATTCCAGAAGCTACGTACTTTTCTTTATAGCATTCATTACGGATCCTGTTTCAGACCTCACGCCAGCCTGCGTGAGTTTACGCGCGTGCCTTTCGGCTTCCTCGCATTGTGTCTAGGCTGTCTTGTCTAGACACAACATATTTGGCGACGAGGATGGGATATAGTGCGAACGAAACAACTTGCTCGTCAGCACTGTACTTGGTTCGGAATCGATGCTGCGATTACGAATATGTGCTCTGCTTGCATGGCGTGTGCCGAACAACAATCCGCGCCACCGCGGAAATTCTTTGCATGGCCGAAAGCCACTTCCCCTTGGCAACGCTTACACATCGATTTTGCTGGTCCATTCTGGAATGCTCGATGGTTGGTTGTGGTGGATTCCTTCAGTAATTTTCCTTTTGTTGTCAGGATGTCTTCCACGGCGTCATCTGCCACCATCCAAGCGTTATCCGCTATCTTTTGCATTGAAGGTCTACCACCGACTATTGTTTCCGACAATGGCCCACAATTCAAGTCCGCAGAATTTCAGTCATTCTGCAAGGCCAATGGTATTCAACATCTGACGTCCGCGCCGTTTTCGCCACAGTCAAACGGTGCCGCTGAACGTTTGGTCCGTACTTTCAAGTCACAGATGTTGAAGTTGAAAGAGTCGCATTCTCGGGAGGACGCGTTGTTGCTCTTTTTGTCCTCGTATCGCTCTCAGCCCCGCGATGGTCGCTCGCCGGCTGAGTTGCTTCACGGTCGCCCTCATCGAACCTTGATGTCTTTGCTGCATCCGCCGCATCAGGTTCCTGTGCAGCGGCGGACGCCTGGTTTTGCTCCAGGCGACGTTGTATACTATCGCAACTATCGAGGTTCACGGCGTTGGCTCGCAGGGCGCATTCTTCGCTGCCTCGGCCGCGCGATGTATCTGGTTTTGGGGGCCTCTGGTTATGTGCGTCGGCATCTCAATCAGCTGCGCCTCTGTCGTCGCCCGGGTTCTGCCGCTCCCCGTCTGCTTTCAGCGACGGTGCCGTCCGGTCAGCGCCCTGGGGACCCATCTACTGGCTCGCCTCATCCCCAGGTGTTACCGACGATGCCTTCCATTTTGCCCCATGGCGTCGCGCCGCCGCCGCAGCCGCCGCCGGCGCCGCCCGCAGTGGACGCGTCGCTGCAACCGCCGGGCGCCTCCCTGGGCCACGCGCCGCCGACCGCTTCCCGTCACCAGCTGTTCTCCGGCATGGAACTCTTGCCCGCTCCGGACCATCTGTCGTCTTCGCCAGTCGGGTGCTCCGACTCGATGGACGTCGTCCCTTCGGCCCCTCCTGACTATCTTAGGGCGCATACACCGCATGTTGGCGTGCACCCTGGACTAGGTTTTCAGGCGTTTCCTAGCTCCCCTCGGACCGAATGGCCGGATGCGGGTGGCACAGCCTCGCCTGTTGTTAGGCTCCCCACCTCGTCGCATACGTCAACATGGGGTCCTCCCCACGGCGGGCGAAAGCCTTATAACACAACCGTCCGCCGATTTGCGGGGGAGGAATGTGGTGTCACCGCCAGACATCACACTTGCTAGGTGGTAGCTTTTAAATCGGCCGCGGTCCGCTAGTATACGACGGACCCGCGTGTCGCCACTGTCAGTAATTGCAGACCGAGCGCCACCACACGGCAGGTCTAGACAGACGTACTAGCACTCGCCCCAGTTGTACAGCCGACGTTGCTAGCCATGGTTCACTGAGAATTACGCTCTCATTTGCCGAGACGATAGTTAGCATAGCCTTCAGCTACATTTGCTACGACCTAGCAAGGCGCCATTACCAGTATAGATATTGAGATTCTATTAATGTATCATCAAGAGCGATGTTCTACAAATGTGGATTAAAGTTAAGTATTCCAGAAGCTACGTACTTTTCTTTATAGCATTCATTACGTATCCTGTTTCAGACCTCACGCCAGCCTGCGTGAGTTTAAGCGCGTGCCTTTCGGCTTCCTCGCATTGTGTCTAGGCTGTCTTGTCTAGACACAACACTTTTCATACTTCGAAAGACGCTGTACGTGTTGTAAACTGTATCGAGGCAATTACCTACTATTCACGCTGTTGTGTGAAGATACGGGAGATAAATTTGAAAGTTTGTTTCTTCATAGTGAAGTAAGATGACACTACCGCTGCACGATTTTGAACGGATCATTTGATGTCCGAGGTTTTAAGTATTCGGAGGATTTTATGTATCAGTGACAGAACAAATGCATTGAAAAATATTTTCAGTGAAGACCAGTTAGTTATCAAGATTGGTTCAAATGGCTCTGAGCACTAGGGCACTTAACTTCTGAGGTCACCAGTCCCCTAGAACATGTAACTACTTAAACCTAACTAAACTAAGGACATCACACACATCCATGCCCGAGTCAGGAATCGAACCTGCGACCGTAGCAGCAGCGCGGTTCCAGACTGAAGCGCCTAGAACCGCTCGGCCACACCGGACGGCTATCAAGATTGGTCTATTTAGCTTATCTTTTCGGGAGGCCTCAGATAGTGAATGTGTGTCTACAAGGACGAAGAACAACAGCTCTCTTAGCAGATTACAAAATATCGTCTTTCAAAAGAAAGTTGACTCTTTTTGTTCACAAGTACTCAACAATAACTACTCTCACATCTTTATGAAAGATAGTGAACTAGATCCATAGGAAAATTTAGCTCGAAACATTATTACACACTTGGAAGGCCTTCAAAAAAGTTTTGAAATGTACTTTCCCGAAGATTACATAAAATACGATTGGATAATAAACCCATTTCCAGGAAAATTACAGGAAGAAGTAATCACAAAAGAAACTTTCATCAGCATGACCAGCGACAGTTCAATGGAAGACGTTTCAAAGAGATAACTGTACTTTCTGTTTGGATAGGAACAAAAAAAGAATACTGTTCTCTTTTTAAAGCAAGCAATCCCATTTTTTGTGCCGTTCCTTACTACGTACGTGTGTCTATGGGGATTTTTTTGAGTTTTTATATATGATAACTAAGTACAGAAATAGAATTAGTGTCGAAAAAGACTTGACAGTTAAGTGAAGCTCAGTCGAGCTTGCAGTAAAATGCTTGCAACTGAAACACATAGATGTTCTTTCATCAGAATCTAAATTTGAAAACTGACTAATTATTGATTTTCAAATCTGATTTACGATAAAAAATTTGATTTCAGTCTGAATTTTTCTTTTTTTTGCTTCTTGTATTCTAATTTACTGTATTCTATGTTCAGTTCATTACTCCCTTGCACAAACCGGTTTCTATTACTTGAGATGTAAAAGTTTAACAGATATTGCAAATGTAATTCCTCTCTTACTCATTGTTCTATTAGAACCAGCTTAACTAAATTTCATATTATTTGCTACAAATAAGTACCCCATGTCTACATGAACACTTATTTAAAAAATTACTTCTACGAAACCTTACAACTCGTGTGCGTCACATTTCCACCACACATCGGCAAGACGCAAAAACCGGATGTACGCAGTCAGCACTGAGGGATAATTAATCCCCCATATCTAGGACAGTCAGGATTTGGTCAAAGGAGTGGTCTGTTATATTAAATAGGACCTCAAGAACTCATGCAGTTCTGATTTGTTCTACAAACCTATTTATTTATTAATTTTGTGTACATATTTGCTTTCGAGAGGCCTTCATACAAATAGTATTTGACCTATAAAAATAAGCAAGAAACGTTTTCTCTTAAGAAAGTATAACAGTAATATCTTTGTTTGCAGTAAAACGTAAAGAATTGATATATGAATACATCATTAAGGTGTTCCGAAGGAGTTGGCTCTGACCTATAGAAAAGGGACCTACCCCAGAATTTTCCTAAATTCAAAATGAGAAATCACAGAAAACAATTTTCAAGATTGCCGGTGGATGGATACGAACTACGTCGCCTCCCGAATCCAGGGATTGCTAGGTCAGCGCCTCAACGAGCGAAACTACCCCGTACAATGGATAATTTGGAAAAAAATTGTTGTTGTACATTGTTTTAAAATAAAATTAAACGCACCAGAACAAAAGATGCGATTCTGATATATTTAAGTTTTTCATTTAGTTCTACGTGTTTGATCATTTGATTGTGCATGAATGCATGCATGTTTTAAGATTTGATTGCGAATGGAATTCCTGGCTGCAGTTACTATAGTAGAACAAGAGCGTCAACAGATTTTGCTTGAAAATGGGTGACGGGGACGGGGGGGGCGGGGGACGGGGGGAGGCAGGGCTGAGATTCACTCGGCTCTGTGACGAATTCAAGAAGCCCACTGAAAAAATATTTTAGAAGCTAATGAACATAGAATGTGCTGCTCTCCACAAACCCCTCCCTATGGCTCCTTTTCGGAAATAGTTTTCATAATTGAGCGCCACCTGGATGACCAGACAGGGCAACATTTTGCCATTTAGGCTACTAATGATATAATTTTGAACAAATATTTTGAAGAGAAGCAACCCTCGCTGTTTGGGAGATACTTCCGATGATCAGCGCGATTTTTGGGCGACACAGGCAAATCCAGATGTATTGTTATGCACTGGTTTTAACGTAATGCTATTAATAACGCTGCCCTGTGAAATATTGAAAAATTGCAACCTCGAAGCTCCACCAGTCTCGAAACAAGGACTCCAGTGCTAACACTGAAAACGTTAGGCATTGCTGGCCGGGAGTTCGGCCGCCGAGTGCTAGTCTTGTTCACTCGACGCCACATTGGGCGACTCTCGTGCCGGTGATGGGGATAAAATGATAAGGAGGACAACACAACACCCGGTCCACGAGCGGAGAAAACCTCCAAGCAGGCCGCGAATCGAACCCGTGCTCGCTGCATGGTAGGCAAGCACGTAACCATTCAGCTAAGCCGGTGGACAGTGCTAATGTCAAACTACTATAGATGAGTAGGCCTATAGGCTATTGTAGTAGGGCACATATGTTTGTAACTTACAATAACGATAGTGGACGAATAAAAAGTTGTTTTCCTTTTCTTTCTCGTTACAAACTTCTCTATAATTAAAAACTGTCACAACAGCTCGCAGCACAAAAACAGTGAACGGCAGCACACAAAATTAAAGTGAGATCTGAACTGATTAACAAAACAACAACTGAGCGCAAGTACCTCAAAAGAACGTACAATAGCTGGTCTTGGCCAAAGTACGGATGGGTGTAATCGACAGTGTCATCGGTATCGATAATTTAAATTCATGGACGATCTTGTTGACTAACGCTACTGCGTATCCATTTTATCGTATTACTGAATATCGAAATGTCTTTCAGTTTCACTGCACGAAAACTAGGTTGCGTGTAATTTTATTTAGGTGATACGGGGCTCCAGATCCCCTGGACCGCCCCTTTGACTACGTCGTTGCTTCCATACCGTCTCTCACCCCTGTGGCAGTCGCCCTCTCCCCCCCCCCCCCCGCGCCACCACAGGATTCATTAAAAACTGAACACGCTATACTGTACGTAAAAAAACAGTATTCCATTTGAATACATAGACGTATCAAATCACTGAACTGAACAGATATTTGAATGCCACCACAGGATTCATTAAAAACTGAACACGCTATACTGTACGTAAAAAAACAGTATTCCATTTGAATACATAGACGTATCAAATCACTGAACTGAACAGATATTTGAATGTTGTGCAGGGGTAGTTGGATTTAGCGAAACTAAACTTTCAATTGTTGTTGTTTTAGGTCCCCTAACTCTGACTTCAGAGCGTTTGTGTTCAAGCTAGAGAGGATTCTTGATTCACTTCGTAGGAAGTACCAGATATTAGTTATATGTGGTGACTTCAATATAAATTTTGTACATGATGGCGCAAGAAAAAGAATGTTGGCAGATCTCATAAATTCTTATGATCCGATGCAAAAAGTGTTTTTTTTCCAGACTGGGTGCAGGGGAACAGTAGCACAGACATAGACAATATTTTTATTCATTCTTCATTACTAGATCGGCCTTCTGTTACTAAAAGTGTGAAAGGCCTTTCACACCATGATACACAAATTTTAACACTGAAAGGCTTTTGTACTCAAACAAATATCACATTTAATTACAAACTATGTAGCAAACTTAATCCAATAGCAATAGAGAGAGTTTTTTTTAAACCTTGTCAAGGAACAAGAGTGGCAAGATGTTTATAGTGCCGATAACATAGTTGATAAATATAATGCTTTCCTTAAACATTTTGCCTGTCGGAGTGGCCAAGATATTCCAGGCGCAGGTTCGAATCCTGCCTCGGGCATGGATGTGTGTGATGTCCTTAGATTAGTTAGGTTTAAGTAGTTCTAAGTTCTAGGGGACTGATGACCTCAGAAGTTAAGTCCCATAGTGCTCAGAGCCATTTGAACCTTTCCGAGATTTATGTATGAAATACTTCTCTGGGATATAGACAAGAGGGAGATTGAGTCAATAATTAAATCACTGAAGACTAAGGACTTCCATGGTTATGATGGAGTGCCTAGCAGAATATTAAAGTACTGAGATGAAGATGTTAGCCCTGTATTTAGCCATATTTCTATTTTTTCCTCTAGGAATGGTTAGTTTCCTGAGCGATTAAAGTACTCAGTAGTAAAGCCACTTTATAAGAAGCAGAAAGGGATAATGCAGATAATTTTAGACCTATTTCTATGCCATCAGTGTTTTTAAAGTTTTTGAAAGCGCTGTGTATGTAAAGATAATTGATCGTTTTGTATCACACGATTTGCAGTCAAACATACAGGTCGGCTGCAGAAGTCGTTTAACAACTGAAAATGCTATATTCTCTTTTCTTTGTGAGGTACTGGATGGGTTAAGTAAAATATTTCCAACGCTAGGCATATTTTTAATTTAACTAAGGCATTTGATTGTGTTGATCACAAAATATTTCTCCAGAAGTTGGACCATTACAGAATATGGTTCGCCTCTTACATTAGCAACAGACAGAAAAAGGTAATTACTCGCAATGTTGATAATAGCTGCGATGTGGGGTCTGAGTGGGGTACAGTCAAGTGGGGGGTGCCCCAGGGATCAGTGTTGGGGCCACACCTGTGCCTTATTTATATAAATGATATGCCCTCTAGTATTACGGGTAACTCTAAAATATTTCTGTTGGCTGTTGACACTAGCTTGGTAGTAAAGGATGTTGCGTGCATAATTGGCTCAGTTTCAAATTGTGCAGTTCATGACCTAGGTTCATGGCTTATAGAAAATAAACTAAAGCTAAATCACAATATCACTCTGTTTATACTGTTTCTAACACACAATTCAACAAAACCTGATGTTTTAATTTCACAGAATGGGCATATGATTAGTGATACTGAACAGTTTAAATTTCTAGGCGTTCAGATAGATAGCAAGCTGTCGTGGAAAGCCTGTGTTCAGGATCTTGTTCGAAGACTTAATGCTGCCATTTTTACTATTCATGCAGTATCCAAAGTGAGTGATAATGCGAAACGAAAATTAGTATACTTTGCTTATTTTCATTCGCTTATGCCATATGCTATTATATTTTGGGGTAACTCTTCCCATTCTAAAAGGATATTTTTGGTTCAGAAATGGGCGGTTGGGGCAATTGTAAGTAGGCTGTTTAGGTTTTTTTAATGGTAACGCCACGTAGCGCTCTGTATGAAAATCACTGGCTGTGCTGTGTGCAGTCTGTGGCTAGTTTGCATTGTTGTCTGCCATTGTAGTGTTGGGCAGCGGCAGCTGGATGTGAACAGCGCGTAGCGTTGCATCTCTGGTGGCCCACCAATACCATACTCTCTACCAGGACTACAGTGGGTCTGCTCTGTGATGACCTACCTACCAATCTTCTTCAAAACGTCGAATGACTCTGCTGTGGGTTTACTCTGTTGTGGCCCATTACCTGTCTGCATGTGAAGAGTGAGCACTGTCTTTCCGTTGGAAGGACAACACTACTTCGTCAAGATTGCGTGGAAATCCACTACTTCTGTGTGCAATTTCTTTGACTAATGAGACTTTGTGAAAAAAAACTGTAATTACTATTATGATGAATGATCAGGACTATCTTTATGGACTGTGAGATAATTTTAGCTTTTGACCAACATTGTATCAATAAGTGTGTGCATTTGATATCTTTCTTACTGTAATTATGAAAAATTTTATCAAATCATTATTGGCCACTGCCCAAAACAATTTGTAAAATTTTTTGTGGGGAGCATGGAGGCTATGTAAGTAGGCTGTTTAGGTTTTTTTAATGGTAACGCCACGTAGCGCTCTGTATGAAAATCACTGGCTGTGCTGTGTGCAGTCTGTGGATAGTTTGCATTGTTGTCTGCCATTGTAGTGTTGGGCAGCGGCAGCCGGATGTGAAGAGCGCGTGGCATTGCGCAGTTGGAGGTGAGCCGCCAGCAGTGGTGGATGTGGGGAGAGAGATGGCGGAGTTTTGTAATTTGTCATGAACTGCTATATATATTATGACTATTAAGGTAAATACATTGTTTGTTCTCTATTAATATCTTTCATTTGCTAACTATCCCTATCAGTAGTTAGTGCCTTCCGTAGTTTGAATCTTTTATTTAGCTGGCAGTAATGGCGCTCGCTGTATTGCAGTAGTTCGAGTAATGAAGATTTTTGTGAGGTAAGGGATTTGTGAAAGGTATAGGTTAATGTTAGTCAGGGCCACTCTTTTGTAGGGATTTTTGAAAGTCAGATTGCTTTGCGCTAAAAATATTGTGTGTCAGTTTAAGCACAGTCGTATATAAATTGTTCTAAGGGGACGTTTCACAATAAGTGGTGTAAGTTCACGAACCTCTTGTCGACCCCTCTTCACGAGTCTGGGTATGTTGACATTGGCCTCTTTTGTACATGTCCGAAAGAACAGATACCATCTTCATATATATATAGTTAAGGCTCACTGGCTATTTGACCAGCTTCTTCTGTGGGGATGCACAAACAGTGCCTGAACCCTTACGGGAATCAGCAGTAAAGCAGCGAGTAATGCGTATGACGGGCTGGGGCACAACGAATATAGTGTGGGACAATAAATTGCGAATGTGGGTCTCACAGGCTCTTTGGTGCCACGGCTAGTATTCGGGGTCGTCGTGCGTGTCAGGCAGTTCGCCTTCAGATGGAGCAGCAAGGCCCACAGCGCAAGGGCAGGCCGGGGCTGCTGGCGGCATGCAGGCACTGCCTGACCAAGCGGCTGCAGCCGACGAATGAACCCAGGACGTTTGAAGTTGAGTGAATCGTGTCCAGTACTGAAACCTCCACTGTTTGAGATCTCGCTGTTGTTTGTGTGTTGCTGCTCGCAGAGTCACCATAGATGGTGACCTGGAAAAGATAGCCACTCAGACTGGCAACACGAATGTGCATTTCGTGGAACTGTTTCAGCGTCACGATCGGACTCATCTTAATACAGCTGTCAGGCGTAATAACATGAGACTTGGGGGTGCGCTGATGACAGAAAGCATGGGTCACATTTCAGTTGTTTCGGTGGAGTCTATCAGCAGGACGGGTTTCACTAGACACGGCCTGCACCTCAGCAGGTATGGGAAGGGGAGGTTGGCAAAGCTTATAGGCGACAGCATAGGTGGGGTTGGTGGGATCACTCATGGGAAAATTCCTGCAGTAGTGGGTGTTAGAGCTGCACCTTTTTTAGATTGAAGTCAGCTGATAGGTATTCCTGCTTAAGGGAAGTCTCTCTAACAAGGGAATCACTTTGTCAAAAGCTTAGGTACCCGAGTAATGAGGGAATTAGTATATTTCATCAAAATATACAAGGTATTAGAGATAAAGATAGTGAACTGCTTATAGATGTTGACCCTGAAATTATTGGTATATCTGAACACTTCTTAAATAAGGAGATAATTCAGAGGCTTCCTTTACCAGGATACAGGTTGGCTGGCTGCTTTTCGAGGAGCTCTTTGCGGTGTGGGGGTGGCCATGTAAGTGAAAAACGGCATCGCATTTGAGTCAATTGATGTTTCAAAGTACTGCACTGAAAAGGTGCATGTAGAATGCACTTCCTTGACTCTTGTGCAGAAAGGAGTACAGTATTCTGCTGCATCCATTTTCAATAAGCTACCACAAGAACTCAAAAATCTTAGCAGTAGCCCAAACTCTTTTAAGTCTAAACTGAAGAGTTTCCTCATGGCTCACTCCTTCTATTCTGTCGAGGAGCTCCTGGAAGAGCTAAAAAATTAAGCAAATTCCAGTGTTACATTGTTGATTGTCTTCATTTAAACTTACGACTTGTCACCTGAATATGTTTCTTTTTATATTCCATTTTATCTGTTTCTAATATCGTGTTATAATTTCATGTATTGACTCGTTCCATGACCATGGAGACTTCTCCTTAATTTGGTCCCACGGAACAATAAATAAATAAATAAAAAAAATAACCAACCACGAGACTAGTCTGTCAGGTTGGCGGAAGCTATTAGCCGCCTTCTACTCCTTGATGTTAGTTTGGATTTAGTATTATTCTTATTAGTGAAGTGCAACCAGCGGTATTTTGCTGCCTTGTGGCCGCTAACGCCCCAGTTACCTGCCCTGGTTAGCGTACTTTCCTGGCAGTGGACCTTACCTCGTCGTGTTGATGCTGTCCAACACGGGGCGTGTAGTTCGACAGCCTCTTATATTGTACAGTGCACTTTCTTTTTTTGGGAGGTCTACCTTGGTTCAAGTGTTTCCTTCGGCCTTGGGTGTTTTCTGAAGACGTAGTGCTATCCATCTCTTTGCCCCTGCCTAAAAAAATTCTATCGTTGTACCAGTGATCGGACTTTAGGCGGACTGGTTAGTTGGTCGGTCAGCGCTTAAGCTACCCCTAGTGTGGGTTGCCATCTTGTTACGTGAGTACAACTCTTGACTGCCTGTCTTACCGCTTACACAGCTGTAGTTGATCCAGGGAGCACTGTCTGTGGATCATTCCGTCTTATTTGGACAAGTTGTCACAATTGTTTAAAATTAACCCTAATGTTTTAACGTGTTATTGCCTTCCCCACTTTTAATTCCGGCCTTCAGCCATTAATTGTTTGTAACGCTGCTTGTGGCTTTTAGCCGATGAATTATTTACAATTTTCTCTTAATAAGGCCTGCAGCCATCACTATAGCCTGTTACAGTTCGTTAAGATTGTTTTAAAAAGGCTTTAGTATTTTAACATGCAACTGCCTTCCTTACCTGTAATTCCAGCCTTTAGTTGTTGAGTATTCTGAAAATTGCTTATGGCCTTCAGCCCCCACTACTTTTGAATCCTTTCTTAATCAGGCCTTCAGTCGTTAATTGTTTGTAACACTGCTTGTGGCCTTCAGCCGACCAACAATTTGCAATTTTTTTCTTAATAAGGCCTTGAGCCCTTACTATAGCTTGTTACCGTTTTGATTGTTAAGAATAAAATACCTTGTTAATGTGTAACTGCCTTCCTCACTTGTAATTCAGGCCTCCAGCTGTTGTGTATTCTGAAATTGCTGCTTCCCTTCAGCCGTTAATTGTTCGTAAGATTGCTTGTGGCTTTCAGCCGACAAATACAGGGCTATTACAAATGATTGAAGCGATTTCATAAATTCACTGTAGCTCCATTCATTGACATATGGTCACGACACACTACAGATACGTAGAAAAACTCATAAAGTTTTGTTCGGCTGAAGCCGCACTTCAGGTTTCTGCCGCCAGAGCGCTCGAGAGCGCAGTGAGACAAAATGGTGACAGGAGCCGAGAAAGCGTATGTCGTGCTTGAAATGCACTCACATCAGTCAGTCATAACAGTGCAACGACACTTCAGGACGAAGTTCAACAAAGATCCACCAACTGCTAACTCCATTCGGCGATTGTATGCGCAGTTTAAAGCTTCTGGATGCCTCTCTAAGGGAAAATCAACGGGTCGGCCTACAGTGAGAGAAGAAACGGTTGAACACGTGTATCTGGACATGCTGGAAAATTGGCTCATGCCAGAACTGGAGTCCGACAGCGCCGACTTCATCTTTCAACAGGATGGTGCTCCGCCGCACTTCCATCATGATGTTCGGCATTGCTTAAACAGGAGATTGGAAAACCGATGGATCGGTCGTGGTGGAGATCATGATCAGCAATTCATGTCATGGCCTCCACGCTCGCCCGACTTAACCCCATGCGATTTCTTTCTGTGGGGTTATGTGAAAGATTCACTGTTTAAAACTCCTCTACCAAGAAACGTGCCAGAACTGCGAGCTCGCACCAACGATGCTTTCGAACTCATTGATGGGGACATGCTGCGCCGAGTGTGGGAGGAACTTGATTGTCGGCTTGATGTCTGACGAATCACTAAAGGGGCACATATCGAACATTTGTGAATGCCTAAAAAAACTTTTTGAGTTTTTGTATGTGTGTGCAAAGCATTGTGAAAATATCTCAAATAATAAAGTTATTGTAGAGCTGTGAAATCGCTTCAATCATTTGTAATAACCCTGTAGTTCTGTTCTGTCTTGATAAGGCCTTCAGCCGTCACTATAACGTGTTGCAGTTATTAAGATTGTTAAAAGGGTTTTTGGTATTTTTAACTTGTAATTGTCCACCTTATTGGTAATTCAGGGCTTCAGCCGTTGTGTATTTTTGAAACTGCTTCTGGCCTTCAGCCGACGAATAATTTTGAACCTTCTTAATTAGGCCTTCAGTTGTTGATTGTGTGTAACATTGCTTGTGGCCTTCAGCCGACAATAACTTGCAATTCTTTTAATAAGGCTTTCAGCCGCCAGTGTTGTAAAATCTTTTAAAAATGATTGTTGAGAGTTTTGTTTTTTAAAAATAAAGTGTATGTGTTTTATGTGCAACCGACGGTAACTGATGAGTCCCACGTCTCAGGTAGTTCTTGTACAAAGTATCTTCTTTTAACAGATTCTTAAGCCTGAAAACTAGCTAATGGAAGAGGAAGTACTAAGACACAAAAAGGATTTTTATTCGTGATATCTGTAATACATTTGGTCAGTTTTAAAGCTTCCTTAAAAGCACTTTGTTGCGCACGTGTGAGGCATTAAGCGACTACAATACATGGAAAAGTGGAGAGGCTTGTTTTATACTACAAGTTTTCCGAAGCGAGAGTGGGAGGTAAAAGGCAGACTCAGCTTATATGTGAAGGGTAGGAGGGGGAAGGGAGGGTGGGGAAGGAGGCATGGAAAGGGATTTTAATGTTACGTCGCGGCTTTTTATATACGTCACTTTCGTGTTAGAAAAAGTATACTGTACGATTTTATTTATGATCCTGAGTTTTTATGCGATTCTCTAAAAGCTTCTTTCATTGTGTAGGACAAAACCGGGGAATACTGCTGCACGAAAACCACTTGCGGAGTGGCGCTTCGGCTGTGTGAGCGGCTATTACGACTTACGCTTACTGGAGAGGCTACAAGAAAATGGAAGGCGTGGTGCACACTCTAAAATTATTGCACAGAGTGGCTGTCAAATTAGAACGAGGCAGCTTGGCCCATTTTAAAGAATGCAGTCTATTTTTCAGCCTTCGTAAATGTCCATGCTACGAACGCCTCTCGAACAATATTTCGGAGGATTTTGTTGCAGCCCGCATCTCGTGGTCGTGCGGTAGCGTTCTCGCTTCCCACGCCCGGGTTCCCGGGTTCGATTCCCGGCGGGGTCAGGGATTTTCTTTGCCTCATGATGGCTGGGTGTTGTGTGCTGTCCTTAGGTTAGTTAGGTTTAACTAGTTCTAAGTTCTCGGGGACTGACGACCATAGATGTTAAGTCCCATAGTGCTCAGAGCCATTTGATTTTGTTGCAGCACGTGAAAAATACTTAAGTGAAGCGGAGGGAGCAAGGAATGGTAAACAGGGTATAATCTTTATTCGCCGACCAGGCTCTCGAAGAGACAGAGTACAACCGCCGACGGAAGAAGCATGTGGTGGTGAAACTGCCGCACTTCCAGAGGGACTATACCAGCTTCTGCCCTAAACGATTTATAAAACATGACTTGATACATAAATATGGATGACCGGAAGAGGTTTTGAACAATTTGTACTTGAATTTTGTAGCAATATTCCATATTTTGGAACAGACTATTTGGTCTAATTTTTAGATTAAATTGTGAGCTACATCTTCCTACGTAATAGTAACATTCATGAACACTGCAATATGAATGCCGTGTGTAGTTTATTTTGATCACGATACTTTCATTATCCCCCCCCCCCCCATGAACCATGGACCTTGCCGTTGGTGGGGAGGCTTGCGTGCCTCAGCGATACAGATAGCTGTACCGTAGGTACAACCACAACGGAGGGAATACACTAAGCAGATTCAGAAGGATGTAGGTTGCAGTAGGTACTGGGAGATGAAGAAGCTTGCACAGAATAGAGTAGCATGGAGAGCTGCATCAAACCAGTCTCAGGACTGAAGACCATAACAACAACAACACTTTCATTATTCTTGTTACCCCAAACACAGAGAACAATGATTATCCACAACGAAAATTTTGATATACGGGGGGTGGTTCAATAAGTAATGCCACACATTTTTTTTAAAAAGCCATTAATACACACAGACAAACGTGATTGTAGGTGCTTCACGTTTGATGTTTGTTCTGTGCGCCGGTGAAGTTTCGGACCGTTCTGGCAAATGGCAGAGTCGTAGTAAAGCGTCTAAATGGCGTCTACATACGACTCACGTTACAAGCAGCGTGCCGCTATTGAATTGTTGTGTGCAGAAAAGGAAACCGTGGTGAACATCCATAAACGTTGATGTACAGTGTATGGCGATGCTGCAGCTGATAGGAGTACATTTGGGCGATGGGTAAAGAACGTTACAGCCTCAGAAAATGCAGAGACACAGCTCCACGATCAGACACGCTCGGCACGTCCTGTCACAGCCACTACTCCAGACATGCAGAATCGTGCGGATGGCATTATTCATGCTGACCGGTGCATCATAACTCGACATTTGGCTTTACAGATGTTGGTCAGCGTTGGAAGACCGTCTGCAATGGACGAGACTCTCGGATATTCAAAGAGATGCTCACGATGGGTTCCATGAATGCTCACAGCGGACCACAACATTCAAAGAAAGGCCATTTCATCTGAATTGTTTGAGCGTTTTGAGGCCGACGGAGAAGCCTTTCTGCAACGGATCGTTACGGGGGACGAAAACTGGGCGATCCACTTTGCGTCTGGAACAAAAATGCAGACCGCAGAGTGTCATCACCATCATTAACCACAAAAGAAGGAATTCAAGAGAACCCCTTCTACTGGAAAAGTCAATGTGACAGTCCTCTGTGATTGTGATGGCGCCATTCTCCTGGATTTAGTGCCCAGAGTGTCAACTATAAATTCAGAGAAATCCGTAAAGATCCTTAATTAATACACTCCTGGAAATTGAAATAAGAACACCGTGAATTCATTGTCCCAGGAAGGGGAAACTTTATTGACACATTCCTGGGGTCAGATACATCACATGATCACACTGACAGAACCACAGGCACATAGACACAGGCAACAGAGCATGCACAATGTCGGCACTAGTACAGTGTATATCCACCTTTCGCAGCAATGCAGGCTGCTATTCTCCCATGGAGACGATCGTAGAGATGCTGGATGTAGTCCTGTGGAACGTCTTGCCATGCCATTTCCACCTGGCGCCTCAGTTGGACCAGCGTTCGTGCTGGACGTGCAGACCGCGTGAGACGACGCTTCATCCAGTCCCAAACATGCTCAATGGGGGACAGATCCGGAGATCTTGCTGGCCAGGGTAGTTGACTTACACCTTCTAGAGCACGTTGGGTGGCACGGGATACATGCGGACGTGCATTGTCCTGTTGGAACAGCAAGTTCCCTTGCCGGTCTAGGAATGGTAGAACGATGGGTTCGATGACGGTTTGGATGTACCGTGCACTATTCAGTGTCCCCTCGACGATCACCAGTGGTGTACGGCCAGTGTAGGAGATCGCTCCCCACACCATGATGCCGGGTGTTGGCCCTGTGTGCCTCGGTCGTATGCAGTCCTGATTATGGCGCTCACCTGCACGGCACCAAACACGCATACGACCATCATTGGCACCAAGGCAGAAGCGACTCTCATCGCTGAAGACGACACGTCTCCATTCGTCCCTCCATTCACGCCTGTCGCGACACCACTGGAGGCGGGCTGCACGATGTTGGGGCGTGAGCGGAAGACGGCCTAACGGTGTGCGGGACCGTAGCCCAGCTTCATGGAGACGGTTGCGAATGGTCCTCGCCGATACCCCAGGAGCAACAGTGTCCCTAATTTGCCGGGAAGTGGCGGTGCGGTCCCCTACGGCACTGCGTAGGATCCTACGGTCTTGGCGTGCATCCGTGCGTCGTTGCGGTCCGGTCCCAGGTCGACGGGCACGTGCACCTTCCGCCGACCACTAGCGACAACATCGATGTACTGTGGAGACCTCACGCCCCACGTGTTGAGCAATTCGGCGGTACGTCCACCCGGCCTCCCGCATGCCCACTATACGCCCTCGCTCAAAGTCCGTCAACTGCACATACAGTTCACGTCCACGCTGTCGCGGCATGCTACCAGTGTTAAAGACTGCGATGGAGCACCGTATGCCACGGCAAACTGGCTGACACTGACGGCGGCGGTGCACAAATGCTGCGCCATTCGACGGCCAACACCGCGGTTCCTGGTGTGTCCGCTGTGCCGTGCGTGTGATCATTGCTTGTACAGCCCTCTCGCAGTGTCCGGAGCAAGTATGGTGGGTCTGACACACCGGTGTCAATGTGTTCTTTTTTCCATTTCCAGGAGTGTACATGAAACGTTTCCGACGTGTTCAATCTTACAAGAATCCAGCAGAAGTCTTGGTCCAACACGATAATACACGCCCACACACAATTCTGAGAACCTGGGAGCGCATGGCCAAATTGGGTTGGACATCATTGCCTTATCCATCCTACAGTCCACACCTGGGACTCTCGGACTTCCATCTCTTTGGGCCGCTTAAAGATTCTCTGCCGGAAACACACTTTGAAGATGACGAGAGTGTCAGTAATGTAGTGAAATCATGGCTACGCCCACAGGACCACAAGCTCTTCCACAACGTTGGCGTACGGCCATAGAACGCGATGAAGACTACGTAGAAGAATAGGACATGGACAAGACATGTTGATTGTGAGCGTGTGGGTGCTATTCTGTCATTCTGCGCAACGGATTAATCTGAGATGTACCCTTTATCCCGTGGCTCCTGCAAGATGCAATTTCCACCCAGACACTACTACAGAAGTCAGACAGACGGTCCTAACGTTCTAAAGAGAAATGCCTGCAAAACTTTCAGCAATAAATATCTTCTGGAGTCGTCTGCTCTAAGGAAATGACACAAAAATTCACAAAATTTCTTACGTAACTAGTGGGATACTTTGGTACTGGAGTAGTACTAATTAGTGTAAGAAAAAAATGAAACTAACGAAAATTATGATTTATTTTGCAAAATTTCTGAGAAATCATAATCGCACTTTTAGTTATGAACTGAACAAGTTGTTTTCAGGTTCTTTTCGAAATGTGAAGTTACCTCTTAAGGATAGGATTCGCTTATGAAATGTCTATACAAAGTTTAAGATTGTTATTGACTTGGCAGAATGGCTGAGAGCCACCCCTACTCAACTTGAATAATTATCCGTTAGAATGTTGCTAGGTACGGTCTAGGCTGTCGCGTGTGAAATGCAGTGAAGTGTACTGTTGTGGAGAAAATATGGGGCTCGCAAGAGCTGTAGCGCACAATACCGTAAGCTGCGATGACTGCTGTCTGCACCGCTTGCTGCTGACAAATAAGATAACTCTCGTTCTATCTGGATTGACCTTCGCCAATCAAACTCTCCCTACGCCTTGATGAAGTCAAGGACTCCTATTCGCCCCTAGTCTAACTATTGGCATGTTACACCAGTCAGATAACCAGTCCACCGCAATGCCACTCAAAATTCGCTCGCAGGCATTTAAATATAAGACTGTCCATTCACACCGCACAATAAGTGAGGCGGCCAACACAGTGAACAACGCTTAATCGCAAGGATTCAATATAGAGTCGCACTCCGATTTGCTGTCGACAGAGGTGCTCTCCCAGTGAAGTACTGAGGAGACACTTGTTCCTCGCTCTGAGTACACGTATGAGCGCACACGCTCTCGTTACGTGTTCTCGCTCCAAGAGTGACAACGGAACGGCCCACCTCCACACCAGACGTGAAGGGGTGTCTCTTTCAGTCTCTTCCATTACTCCTTCAGATCAAGGCGTCAGGAATATCGTCTGCCAATCAGCATTGCTCTTCTAAACCGGAAGAATGACGTTTCATTTAAGGCGACCAATCCAGAAATCTCCAGCATCGGCGTTTGCTGTCTCCCTGTGAAAACCTCTGAAACTGCATGCTATGTTTGTAAAGAATGCGTAGGCTCGACGCTCCCACACAATGTAGCGGAATTTCCTTTTAAGCCGAACACGGGGTCGTTCTCCCTTTCACTTGGGCAAATGCTGTTTGCTCTACAGGCGGTCGCCGGCCAACATAGATATGTTGACTCATCCTCTGAAGGGACCGGCCTCCTGGCATGCGGTTTGCCTCTCCTGAACTAAAAGCTTTTGTGACCATCGTGTCTTGAATGTGTGTGTGTACGCCAGCCTCGAGTATTTCAACCTTGGTGCACACTTGCGATTTATTTGTTATTTGCATATCGTTTACATGAATTAATTCATACAACATTGAGTTTATCTTGTCGAGTTGGGGTTCGAATAAAGTATCTTGATGTGTGGAATATGATTGTGAGGGCGGAATATGTAAGCAATGAAGGTCAGGAGATCACGACATCTTACATGATGTATATTGTCAACAAATTATAACTCCTAAAAATAAATATCTTCTGAGAAAAAAAGAAATGGGGCATTACTTATTGATCGATCCTCGCAGGTAAATGGATGGACGGTACCTTCCTCGAGCTGGTCCTATGTGTGACACATACAATTTTCTGTATCTTCGGAAGAGAAAGTTATGTGTGACAGGAAAATATGTGGATTAAAACGCTTTTACAGTGAAACAATCGATGGTAAATCTTAGACCATATATTCATCACTCGATTTCTGTTTTTGTGCTATTTCAGTCACGCGGTCCTTGAATCAAATATGATTATATAAATTTTATATTATGTGAATAAATTGTGTCAGTGTATACTATCTAGACAAGTACCTGTGGTCTGGGGTAGCGTCTTTGATTCATAATCAAAACGCCGTCGGTCCCGGGTTCGATCCCCACCACTGCCTAATTTTTGATAAATAATCAGCATTGGCGGCAGAAGACTTCCGGCATAAGAAGTCAGCCTCATTATGCCAACGGCCTTGTCAAAGAGGGCGGAGGAGCGGATAGAGTTTCAGGGCACTCTCTTGTCCTAGGGGTGGGAAATTGCACCTAAAGGCGGAAGAATCAGCAATGATCAACGACATGAGGATGCAGAAGGCAATGGAAACCACTGCATTAAAGACACGTAACGTGTATCCACAGGACATGTGGCCTGTATTTGAAGAAGTGTCATGATGATCTCTCCATTGGCAAAAGATTCCAAAATATTCCCCCATTCGGATCTCCGGGAGGGGACTGCCAAGGGGGAGGTTACCATGAGAAAAAGATTGAATAATCAACGAAAGAATAACGTTCTACGAGTCGGGGCGTGGAATGTCAGAAGCTTGAACGTGGTAGGGAAACTAGAAAATCTGAAGAGGAAAATGAAAAGGCTCAATCTAGATATAGTAGGGGTCAGTGAAGTGAAGTGGAAGGAAGACAAGGATTTCTGGTCAGATGAGTATCGGATAATATCAACAGCAGCAGAAAATGGTATAACAGGTGTAGGATTCGTTATGAATAGGAAGGTAGGGCAGAGGGTGTGTTACTGAGAACAGTTCAGTGACCGGATTGTTCTAATCAGAATCGACAGCAGACCAACACCGACAACAATAGTTCAGGTATACATGCCGACGTCGCAAGCTGAAGACGAACAGATAGAGAAAGTGTATGAGGATATTGAAAGGGTAATGCTGTATGTAAAGCGGAACGAAAATCTAATAGCTATGGGCGACTGGAATGCAGTTGTAGGGGAAGGAGTAGAAGGATAGGTTACAGGAGAATATGGGCTTGGGACAAGGAATGAATGACTAATTGAGTTCTCTAACAAGTTTCAGTTAGTAATAGCGAATACCCTGTTCAAGAATCACAATAGGAGGAGGTATACTTGGAAAAGGCTGGGCGATACGGGAAGATTTCAATTAGATTAAATCATGGTCAGACAGAGATTCCGAAATCAGATACTGGATTGTAAGGCGTACCCAGGAGCAGATATAGACTCAGATCACAATATAGTAGTGATGAAGAGTAGGCTGAAGTTCAAGAAATTAGTCAGGAAGAATCAGTACGCAAAGAAGTGGGATACAGAAGTACTAAGGAATGACGAGATACGTTTGAAGTTCTCTAACGCTATAGATACAGCAATAAGGAATAGCGCAGTAGGCAGTACAGTTGAACAGGAATGGACATATCTAAAAAGGGCCATAACAGAAGTTGGGAAGGTACAAAGAAGGTAGCTGCGAAGAAACCATGGGTAACAGAAGAAATAATTCAGTTGATTGATGAAAGGAGAAAGTACAAACTTGTTCCGGGAAAATCAGGAATACAGAAATACAAGTCGTTGAGGAATGAAATACATAGGAAGTGCAGGGAAGCTAAGACGAAATGGCTGCAGGAAAAATGTGAAGACATCGAAAAAGATATGATTGTCGGAAGGACAGACTCAGCATACAGGAAAGTCAAAATAACCTTTGGTGACATTAAAAGCAATGGTGGTAACATTAAGAGTGTAATGGTAATTCCACTGTTAAATGCAGAGGAGAGAGCAGATAGGTGGAAAGAATACATTGAAAGCCTCTATGAGGGTGAAGATTTGTCTGATGTGATAGAAGAAGAAACAGGAGTCGATTTAGAAGAGATAGGGAATCCAGTATTAGAATCGGAATTTAAAAGAGCTTTGGAGGACTTAGGGTCAAATAAGACAGAAGGGAGAGATAACATTCCATCAGAATTTCTAAAATCATTGGGGGAAGTGGCAACAAAACCACTATTCACGTTGGTGTGTAGAATATATGAGTCTGGCGATATACCATCTGACTTTCGGAAAAGCATCATCCACACAATTCCGAAGACGGCAACAGCTGACAAGTGCAAGAATTATCACACAATCAGCTTAACAGCTCATGCATCGAAGCTGCTTACAAGAATAATATAAGGAAGAATGGAAAAGAAAATTGAGAATGCGCTAGGTGACGATCAGTTTGGCTTTAGGAAAAGTAAAGGGACGAGAGAGGCAATTCTGGCGGTACGGCTAATAATGGAAGCAAGGCTAAAGAAAAATCAAGACACTTTCATAGGATTTGTCGACCTGGAAAAAGCGTTCGACAATATAAAATGATGCAAGCTGTTCGAGATTCTGAAAAAAGTAGGTGTAAGCTATAGGGAGAGACGGGTCATATACAGTATGTACAACAACCAAGAGGGAATAGTAAGAGTGGACGATGAAGAACGAAGAGCTCGTATTAAGAAGGGTGTAAGACAAGGCTGTAGCATTTCGCCCCTACTCTTCAATCTGTACATCGAGGAAGCAATGATGGAAATAAAAGAAAGGTTCAGGAGTGGAATAAAAACACAAAGTGAAAGGATATCAATGATACGATTCGCTGATGACATTGCTATCCTGAATGAAAGTGAAGAAGAATGAAATGATCTGCTGAACGGAATGAACAGTGTAATGAGTACACAGTATGGTTTGAGAGTAATTCGGAGAAAGACGAAGGTAATGAGGAGTGGTAGAAATGAGAACAGCGAGAAATTTAACATCACTATTGATGGTCACGAAGTCAATGAAGTTAAGGAATTCTGCTGCCTAGGCAGTAAAATAACCAATGACGGACGGAGCAAAAGGAGGACATCAAAAGCAGACTCGATATGGCAAAAAAGGCATTTCTAGCCAAGAGAAGTCTACTAATATCAAATACCGGCCTTAATTTGAGGAAGAAATTTCTGAGGATGTACGTCTGGAGTACAGCATTGTATGGTAGTGAAACATGGACTGTGGGAAAACCGGAACAGAAGAGAATCGAAGCATTTGAGATGTGGTGCTATAGACGAATGTTGAAAATTAGGTGGACTATAAGGTAAGGAATGAGGAGGTTCTACGCAGAATCGGAGAGGAAAGGAATATGTGGAAAACACTGATAAGGAGAAGGGACAGGATGTTAGGTCATCTGCTAAGACATGAGGGAATCACTTCCATGGTACTAGAGAGAGCTGTAGAGGGCAAAAAGTGTAGAGGAAGACAAAGATTGGAATACATCAAGCAAATAATTGAGGACGTAGGTTGCAAGTGCTATTCTGAGATGAAGAGGTTAGCACAGGAAAGGAATTTGTGGCGGGCCGCATCAAACCAGTCAGTAGACTGATGACAAAAAAAATACTATCTAATCTGAGGCATCGTGATACCCCTATATAACTCGGAAATGACCGCTAGATGTCACGAGAAGGGCTGGGGATACTGCGTTGACAACGAAGAAGGACTAACAGCGGAATTGGTCGATCGGGCGATCTCAGTGACTTCGGAGGTGACCTAGTTACTGGATGTCACCTGAGTACCGTGACCGTGAGGGGCATTAGACCATTCTGAAGTTGCCTAAGGCGAGTGCTGGTGCTGTCATTGAGGAGTTGGAACGAAAGGAGCAAACACAGCTAAATGAAAACCAGTCAGTCGTCATGTTCAGGCAGGCACGCACCGTCAAGCATTGCGGAGGATAGTTGTAAACAACCGCATGAAAATAGCGGCTGGCGTAATTCGTGAGTTCCAGTGTGGCTACCAGCAGCCCAGATAACACAATGATTATGCGTAGGGAGGTAACGAGAACGGGATAAAATGGTCGAGCAGCTCCTTGTAAGCCGATATTTCCAGTAATCAGTACTTAAAGACTCTTGACATGGTGGAAAGTGTAGAAGCACTCGATAATGGATGACTGGAAACGAATGATTTGGAGTGATGAATCACGCTTTACCCTGTAGCGATCTGACGGAAATTTCAAACAACTTACGGGAATTCAACCACATAATATTTACAGCGACCTCCGATATTTCTACAGGAGTACACGCCGCCATGTGGCCGAGCGGTTCTTGGCGCTACAGTCTGGAACCGCGCAACCGCTATGGTCGCAGGTTCGAATCCTGCCTCGGGCATGGGTGTGTGTGATGTCCTTAGGTTAGTTAGGTTTAAGTAGTTCTAAGTTGTAGGGGACTGATGACCTCAGATGTTAAGTCCCATAGTGCTGAGAGCCATTTTTGAACACCACGCCATTTTCAAGGCAGAAACTGCAACAGACAGGCGAAGTACAAGCAAATTTGAAACCTCGTTTCTTGGAGTAACTCAGGAAAGATCACAAACACACACACTGGACACTAGTACCACCAAAGATACTCGCTCGGTTAGCCGAGCGGTCTAACGCATGGGTTTCCGGAGTGGGACGGAGTGCCTGGTCCCCGGCACGAATCCGCCCGGCGCACTTGCGTCGAGGTACGGTAAGCCGGCCAATCTGTGGGTGGTTTTTAGGCGGTTTTCCATCTGCCTCGGCGAATGTGGACTGGTTCCCCTTATTCTGCCGCAGCTACACTATGTCGACGATTGCTGCGCAAATAAGTTCTCCACGTACATTTACACCTCCACTGATGACCTCAGAAGTTAAGTTCCATAGTGCTCAGAGCCATTTGAACCATTTTAGGGGTTACACTCGTCTGGTGTGAGTCGTTCCCTGGGGGGGGGGGGGGGGGTCCATCGGGGGCCGAACCGTACAATAACGATGGGTTCGGTGTGGGCTTATGGACCACTGCGGCTGCGTCGGGGATGGAGCCTCTCCGTCGTTTCTAGGCCCCAGGTTAACACACTATACAATACAATAAAATACAATACCACCAAAGATGACCAAAGTCAGAGGAATCGAGAGTGAAAGACTACGAACTAGCAGGTGAGGTAAAATTGTCCTGTTTCCTCTGTTTTTTGACAAGAGAAAGATTCCAAGCAAAGTTTAAACAAAAATTTCCTTGCCTGTCTACAAGGTTGCTCGCTAATTTAATCTCAACAGCTTCTTTATTAACACTGTCCCAGTACCTTGACGTGCATGCTAGTATCTCTGTACTGTTATAAAACATAAGGTGACCACTATTCAAAAAATGTTCGTCAATAGCATATATTCGTGGCTGCTGTAATCGTGTGTGCCGTTTATGCTAAGTACATCGGTCTTCCACGGTCCTGATAGTGTAACCAATGTATGCCGTGCCACAGCTACAAGGAATACCCACCAATATTACGCAAAACGTCATCATCCTTAATAGAACTCAAAAGCACTCTAATTTTAGATTGAGTTCGGAAAACACATTTCACACCGTATTTCTGTAAAATACGACCGATCCTGTTGAGGGAAGTGTTTCCAGCGCAAGATAGAAAGGCAGCAGACTTAGGTGTCGACTCGGTATTATCGTCAGTCACCTGATGCCGATAGCGCAACGCACGTTCAATCTGTCTTTCACTATTACCATTCTGGCGAAATGTAGCCTCAAGATGGGCCAGCTCAGCTAGCAAAGTCTCAGTGTCGGAAACGACATGTGCCCTGTGTAGCGAGGTAGGAAGTACCCCTTCACGCTGATTTATTTATTTAGCGTATGGCTCATAACATCACAGTAAAAATTACAGAAACAACACGATTTAAAAAAAATCACATATGTATAAACAGAGCAATAAATAACAGTTTGTATATAAGGACACTGCCAATTGTAAATTTACACTCACAGAAGAGCAATCACAAGCAGACGTCCAGCTTAGATAATAAATAGCCGATTGCCTCTTGGGTCGCCATTAGGAAATCCTGTGGGTCACCATCGTATGCGCTTAGTGGGCATTCCTGCACGATGTGTTTGACTGTCTGTCTCTCAGCGCCACAGTCGCAAGCGGCCGAAGGAAGTTTACCCCATCTGTGTAAGGAGTCGGCGCATCTCCCACAGTTGGTTCCGATGCGATTAAGAGGGCAGTCAAATCCTTTTGGTTTACTAAAGATGCATGGCATACTGTGGCAGTTTACTGCTGTTCTGCTCTCCCATTCCTCTTTCCATCGGTCATTTATTTTAAAGTTGGTTTGGTGCAGAGCCTGTGCGGTCTTTAGTGGAGGATGCCTGGACCGGAGTCGGTTTCCTTGGATGTCGTGAGTATCTTCATAGATTTGTAATTGAGGGTTGGTTATGATTTTCTGAAATTCTCTAACCAGAGCGTGTTCACGGCGCAGGTTAGGAGGGGCTATGTTACTGAGAACGGGCAGCCACACTGTAGGAGTTGGCCTGATTGTGCCTGATATAATACGCATTGTAGCATTAAGTTGGCTATCTGCCATGTGTGTGTGTTTGCTGTTGGGCCACACTGGGGCACAGTATTCTGCCACTGGATACGCCAAGCCAAGTGCGGATGTTCTTAAGGTAGATGCTGTCGAGCCCCAAGTGGTGCCACAGAGCTTCTGCAATATGTTGTTGCGTGTTTTAAGTTTCGCTGCAGTTTTCGTCAGGTGTTCTTTGAATGTTAGTGTCCTATCTAGGGTAACCCCAAGGTACTTTGGGTGTTTGTTGTGATTTAGTAATTTCCCATCTAGATAGACTTGTAGTTCTCTGTTGGCCATTTTGTTGTTCAAATGGAAGGCAGATACTTCCGTCTTTGTAGCACTAGGTTGTAGCCTCCATTTTCTAAAGTACTCGCTGAGAATCCCTAGGTCACTCGTAAGGATATCTTCGGCAGTTTCTATATTTCTGTGGGCTGTTGCTAGAGCCCAGTCGTCAGCATAACCAAATTTGCGCGATCTTCACGCTGAGCCGGGTGTTGACAGGTATCAGCCTGTAAATACAAGTCAGTGTGAGTGCGTTTCCGGTAAACTGCAAGTCCCAATGATCCATCAGCCTTCCTCCTAACCGAATCGTCAAGAAAGGGAAGGCAGTCATCCTCGTCAGTCTCCGTCAAAAAACAAGTGTTCTGGTGGATAGAGTTCAGATGTTCTAAAAAGGCATTCAAGTTCTCCTTACCAAGAGGCCAAACAACAAAAGTATCATCAACATATTTGAAGAAATAGGCGGGTTTCAAAGGCGCTGACTTCAATGAAAGTTCCTCGAAGCCTTCCATAAACAAATTTGTAATCACAGGAGACAACTCCCTCTGTCTGTTCGTAATACTGGTGACTAAATAAAAAGTAAGTGGTTATCCACCATAGATATTCAGGCACCACATTGGAAGTGCGGTCTTACCTTGCGCTACATTATTCGTTATTTGTCCTACATATCGGCAGATAAACCTTTCAATACAAGTTTGTCTGGTCTTCAGTAGTAAGATTGAAGGTTAATATTTATCCATAAACGGTGTCATTTAGTTGCTTGAGTAAAAATTTTTTGGTTAGCAAAATGTGGGCTGTAGTTGTGAAACCTGGAACCCCCTCAGTTCCTTAACCGCTTATTAGGCACACACACAAATATTCTGAAGAAAAAGCACCGAGTTACGTAAAGAGATGTATATGGTCATACAAACGATTTTCATTTTTTTTTCAGAACACATTATGTTTCCTGTAAGTATCATTGACCAAAAACGGTGAATGGGTGGTATAAATTTACACAGTTCTTCCTGTGGCTGAAAGAATAGTTGCATTTTTCGCCATTTCATGTGAAATGTCTTAAAATGATTCGTTTTCACTACAAAGCACAGAACAGTTCGACAATTTCCACATTTTACAGTCGAATATCCCCTGAAGACAATGCCTACATCGTCCCATTTGGCCCTTACTCTCGCAGTGACCAAAACTGTCACATGTCTATCATTAACCCCCACAAGAGATTATGTTTTCTTCTTCCGGACTGTTCGTCCATCCTATAGTCAGTCTCCTCTTTCCACAAAAGATAATTCCACTTGATATGTTCCAGGTAACAATTGCCCAACACATTTGTAAAATAACTTAGCTCTAAGACTTCCTCATTCCTTTTATGAGAAATTTTCGTTACACAAGAGAAAACAGCATTACAAATTCGAAACAAACGGCTACACTAGTAAAGATGCTCACATAACCTTGCACTGTGTCTCCCAAAGATGCATAATACTGAGAAACATATCACCAGAGGCAACTAAATAGCGTTGTATATAAGAGCTTAAGTGTTGCTTGCAAGCACCATTTCCCTTCCAAGGACAGAACTCGCAACGTTACTTGTTATGACTTTCGAAAAATACCTCACTGTTGGCAGGGAGAAATAACACTGAATACCCTTCCACAGAGGAAACTGCTCGGGAGAAGAGGGTTGCTCTTTTTCTTGTATGACACAAAACCTAACCATCAGAATGAAAGACTACAGGAACATTATACTGGTAGTATAGCAAGGCTCTTGGCTTCGGCAAAGGAAACACAGAGGAGATGTATAGCATTGTGAAAGAAGTTATGTTATACCTACTTTCCAACGTCGTTTAGTGCTATTTGGCTTATTCTAGAAGGGATTAGATTTTGGCGAATGTTTCTCGTACTCGTTAAGTTTAACGTTTTTGAAAATAATTCTTTTCGCAATAACTTCGCTAAGAGTAAAATGTAAATGGTGCATAACATTATAAAGAAAATGTTACACACTTTTCAAAGATAACTTTTTCCTGTTTTCAATTGTTTTACATTAAAAAGCAAATTACGAACCGATTTTGAGAACTTTCCTCTGGGCCAGAATTAGTTGGCACAAATAATAATGTTATTCCAAGGCCCTAAGAAAAAGAACCAATATACTGAACAGACTTTTACCATTCCCTATTAACGAAATTAGTCCTTTAAGTGTAGTTAATGTGTTACGTATATGCACAAGAAAACTGAAAATGGACGATGAAGTCAGGAAATGAAAACTAGAGTATTTGGCAAAAACGGTTGTTCTTAAGGAGGAACATAAACAACTTTTTGGAAAATAACAAACCATCGCAGATGGACAAACAGAGCCTAACAAACTACTTTAAATACCTATGTAGAAACATCTGGGTGTGGTTAGGGAATATAAGATATTAGGGTTTACTTTAAATAGCTGTGGAAAGTGGTGATCTTCTGGAGTACTTCCAGAAAATAATGGATTCGAGGATGTGTATTGTATTAATATTTACATGTAACATCTATTTATAAAGCTCCACCCCCATGTGGATCTGCTTAAAAATGGTGGTTCCTCTGTATCTAAGTGTGCTGGATTTAGACGTTGTGCATGTGGCAATAGAACATGCATTTACAGAGTTCAGTCCTCGCAATACCAAAAGGGGGTGGATGTGTACATTGTGTCCATGTTTTGAAAATATTGTAATCTAGTGAGGTAGTTCATACTTTTAAATGTTGAAAAAAAATTTTTTTAATGACGTCTCCTAGCAGGTAAAATATCTCAGTTAAGTTTAATGCATAAATTTAAGTCTCGTAGCAAATCTCCCCTTTTCACAGTGCACGTCATATTCAGTATTATCAGATTCAGAAGCCTATTTACACATTAATATCTCTTTAAAAAGGATTTTGTGACTAAAAGTCAACACTAATTTACGAAATTTGTATTTCTAAAATTTATTTGTGGTTGGCACAAAGAACCTCATCTTCGTAGTAGGCACTGGTGAAAGTGCGTTGGTATGCTAAGAGTGTACTAAAAGACATTTCCTAATTTTAGTCCCTATTTATCATCAGTACCTACGTAAAAAGTATGTTCTTACTGCAAGTCACCAACAATTAATAAATTTTGCTTTTTTTTAATTTTTAAGGGGGTGTTAAGTGCGTCTTTACCTTGGTAATACATATTATTGATTCAAATGGCTCTGAGCACTATGGGACTTAACATCTGAGGTCATCAGTCCCCTAGAACTTAGAACTACTTAAACATAACTAACCTAAGGAAATCACACACATCCATGCCCGAGGCAGGATTTGAACCTGCGACCGTAGCGGTCGCGCGGTTCAAGACTGAAGCGCCTAGAACCGCTCGGCCACACCAGCCGGCTACATATTACTGAAAATACATTGGTAATGTGAAGGTTAAAACTGATGGAATAACAACTTTTAATGGCACTTAATTTTCAAAAGCTGTAAATGTAAAGTCGTACAAGGAAATTACACACGGATATGTAAGAGAACAGTTGATAACGTACCCCCAAGTTGACGGAAATTGTGTAATGCAGAAAATAAAGGGCAAAACTGAGACCAGAAGATTTGCAGTGAGGAATGGGGCTACGTGGTAAGAGGATCAGATAGATAGTTTATTGGATAGGAATTAGATATGGATTAAGATCGGGAAACATTCCTTCTTTGCATTTATCGAATTAGTGGTTGGCAATAGAATTATATGATTCGCTTATGGATTTAAATTTTAAGTTAGAAATTAAGCTGGACGTTGTCAAAACTCGGATTTCCCACCCAGCCAGACTATATACAACGTGTTTGCAGCAACATTTGTTCTTGTTCGAAATGTCCACCCGGAAAAGCTTACGTCAACACAGCGCTACTTGCCAAAGGCAGTCCTTATATGCACTAAAAAACACAGATTGCGATGGAGGTGAAGTGTGTTATAATGTTAGTTAGTGCGTCGTTGATGAATGTGTTGACTTTGGCTATCTGAAATACAGCTTTATGTTGAGTCTTTCATTCCATGACTATCTAATAAAGGTTTATATTACTTTGTTGTATGTTGATAACAAATAATACCGATCAATTACCACTGAGCTCCTCATATACTGTAAAAGATCAAAGATGTTTATAACAGACAAAAATAAAGATAGAGGACTGCTCTATCCAAATGTCAAGTCCTAGCGTAGTTGCACTATAGATTCTCATTGATGGAGTGACATAAGCTGAAGGGCGGGATTTGCACGCGCAAAGGCAGGAAAGTGGCAACCACGAAAAACTTCGATGTCTCATACAGGTATGGTGAACATTTGAACGCTGCAGTATTAGATGGAAGGTGATTTGAACTATGTTGTGTAAGACACATCAGACCACCTCTACGCCCCCCCCCCCACCCCGCTCGTGGCATCACCTATCCCGTTAGGTGTCCGATTTTCGGATGTACATCTTTGAAGACACTCTGTCTCCGATGCTCATATGCAAACTGTCATCTCAATTAATTGTTACTGCAAATGCGAGTTTCTACAGCTTCTTTTATTATTTAAACCAAGTAAGTGGATGCGTTTGCGTCAAAGCTGATCTTCTGCTCTGCCATAAGGCTGTGTTCTGCTGTCGCTGATTTCTCAAGATCTCTGTACTTGATGTGCCGCCTATGTTTATTGCAGTGCTTGGCTACGGTGCAGATTGTCTGCCCTAATTAATTTTTCCCACATATATGTGGTATACTGTAGGCACCATGTACTCTCCAGGCTTTGTTCGTGGCTGATGTCTCCTGACGAAGCTGATAGTGATAATCTCTTAAAGCTCGAGTTTGCCACCTGGCGCAGTTTAAACACCGAGATTATAGAAGGATGCCACCGTGAAGGACTTCGATGTCACGTACAGTTTGATCTACTGTGGACACTTACACGTTGCAGTTTTAGGTGGAAGGTAATTCGAACTATGGTTGCGTAAGACGACTGCAGAAGTTGGGATCGAACTATCTCGTTTACAACACCGCCAACTTGGCAAGCATCTGTGCTGTAGGCGTTACCGAATGCTTTCAGTGTTCCACATTGCTTTGTATTGTGCATTGCACCGTATTTTCTTTTCCTGTTTTGAAATGAGTAAATCCATCATGGAGTTAAAGTACAGGACGAAAGAATATCGCTGATGGCCATGATAATGTGTCAGTTCTACTTTGGCAGAAGTGTGGAGTACAGGGTTAGGCTGCCAGCCCTGTGAGAGGGGTGCGGGCTTGTTACCCCTCCACACTTTTCTTACCTCTATGGTGTAAGTTCTCATTTGTTTGACTGCCTACCACGTGGAGCGTCTGCACTGTACGTCTATAAGAACTCTAGTCACCATTCAGAACAAAACCAAAAATAGGTATAATTGCCCATCCAGAATGAAATTCCCACTCTCTAGCGGAGTATTCGATGAAATGAAACTTCCTGACAGATCAAAAATGTGTGCCGGACCAAGACTCGAACTTGTGGACTTTGATTTTCGCGAGTAAGTGCTCTACCACTAGAGCTACGCAAGCACGACTTACGACACCTCAAAGTATTAATTCCGGTAGTACCTTGTCTCCTGCCTTCCAAACTTCACAGAAGCTCTCCTGCAGACCATGCAGAACTAGCACTCCTGGAAGAAGGGATACTGTGGAGACGTGGCTTAGCTACAGCCTGGGGGATGTTTCCAGAACGAAATTTTCGCTACGCAGCGGAGTCTGCGCTGATGTGAAACTTCCTGGCAGATGGAAACTGTGTGCCGGACCGAGACTCGAACTCGGGAACTTTGCCTTACACTGGCAAGTGCTCTACCGAGTTCGAGTCTCGGTCCGGCATACAGTTTTTATCTGCCAGGAGGTTTCGTCATTGACGTTGGTGGATTATAAACCCGTAAAAACTGGAGCATAAGCTTATGACTGAACTGTTGGCCTCACTTCATGTAGATTTCAGCCTTCCCTCGTCGCGGTACTAGAAGGGGGCGGGTCTCGACTTCAGGGCTCCTGCTTCCTTTTTCCCACGACACTCATTTCGGATAGCAGGCTGAGTGGATCCGAGGATGTCCTCAAAGGAAGAGGAAAAAACAACCGATCCAACCCAAGACTGAAGCCGAGACTTCCAGAGCCGGAGACTAGTAGTCTGCCTGCCTGACCATCATAGCTACTCTTGGGAAAAATAAATAAATAAACAAGCAAGCAGGTCTACTTACAACGAGAACTCTTTTATGTATAGTCGGAATTTAAAAAAAAAAGGTTTAAGTCAGTAAGAAAGTAAAACGAGCACTGTGGCCAAGAAGAAAGAACTGCAGGACTAGTGAGGAACACCCATCACCAATTTATTTATTTATTTATTTATTGTTCCGTGGGACCAAATTAAGGAGAAATCTCCATGGTCATGGAACGAGTCAATACATGAAATTATAACACGATATTAGAAACAGATAAAATGAAATATAAAAAAAACATACTCAGGTGACAAGTCGTAAGTTTAAATGAAGACAATCAACAATGTAACACTGCAATTTGCTTAATTTTTTAGCTCTTCCAGGAGATCCTCGACAGAATAGAGGGAGTGAGCCATGAGGAAACTCTTCAGTTTAGACTTAAAAGAGTTTGGGCTACTGCTAAGATTTTTGAGTTCTTGTGGTAGCTTATTGAAAATGGATGCAGCAGAATACTGCACTCCTTTCTGCACAAGACTCAAGGAAGTGCATTCTACATGCAGATTTGATTTCTGCCTAGTATTAACTGAGTGAAAGCTGCTAACTCTTGGGAATAGGCTGATATTGCTAACAACAAACGACATTAAAGAAAATATATACTGTGAGGGCAATGTCAGAATTCCCAGAGTTTTGAATAAGGGTCGACAAGAGGTTCTCGAACTTACACCACATATAGCTCGAACAGCCCATTTTTGAGCCAAAAATACTCTTTTTGAATCAGAAGAATTACCACAAAAAATAATACCATACGACATAAGCGTATGAAAATATGCGAAGTAGACTACTTTTCGTGTTGAAGTGTCACTTATTTCAGATACTGTTCTAATGGTAAATAAAGCAGCATTTAGCTTCTGAACAAGATCCTGGACATGGGCTTTCCACAACAGCTTACTATCTATCCGAACGCCTAGGAATTTGAACTGTTCCGTCTCGTTTATAATATGCCCATTCTGTCTGATCAAAATATCGGTTCTTGTTGAATTGTGAGTTAGAAACTGTAAAAACTGAGTCTTACTCTGATTTAGCATCAAATTATTTTCCACAAGCCACAAACTTATTTCATGAACTACATTATTTGTTACTGTTTGAATATTACACACAAGATCCTTCACTATCAAGCTGGTGTCATCAGCAAACAGAAATATTTTTCAATCGCCTGTAATACTAGAAGGCATATCATTTATATAAATAAGAAACAGCAGTGGCCCCAGCACCAATGGGGGACAGTTTCCCTTACGGAACACATAGAAAAATGTTCCCCTGAGCATGGGATTCAAACGATTTTAAGCGAACTATGAAAAACTATAAGAATGTCTGGACATTAGCATAACAAGTGCGCTGCTATCTGGTACAACTAATTGTCAGTTTTATACAGTTTCATTTGCAGTCCAGCAGTACCAAAGGGATGCAGGGACAACGACAGATGAGGAGGCGACATGGACTCCCGCTTCCGTACCTGCACTAAGTCCACCCACTGGACATGGTGCCACAGTGCAGTAGGCCTACCAGTTCACTCCAGCACCAGCTGGATTGCAGTAAGGGAGCAGCGGACCACACCCCAGGTACAGGAGACACCAATGTTTAGGGTGTGTCTCTTGCTACTCGCCTTCGCCACTTGGGTGCGGTCATTCATCGAAGAGGGGCTATCTCAGTCAGATTCCACTATGTGCGACATCGGTGCTGTCACTCATTTGTTGCAGCCAGTTAGCTCCACATGACCAACTACCGGCCCACTCCTGTGGGACAAGGTTTAAAGGGCCTCCCCACCAAGCCACGGAAACAACGCGTGAATTGGAGATAAAACATGATAATGAATACAGGCCGAATCAAGGGATTAAAGTTTGTAGCAATGCCAGGATTCGAACCCACGTCCCATACACACGCAACGCAGATCCGCTAACCACTGTACCACGTTCGCATTGCAGCTACGACAGCTGCATTGGTTACCCTAGTATGTTTCCCTCCCTAGCACAAACTCAAATTCACGCTCAACCCCTCATAGATGAAGTTCAGACTTAATACACTCCTGGAAATGGAAAAAAGAACACATTGACACCGGTGTGTCAGACCCACCATACTTGCTCCGGACACTGCGAGAGAGCTGTACAAGCAATGATCACACGCACGGCACAGCGGACACACCAGGAACCGCGGTGTTGGCCGTCGAATGGCGCTAGCTGCGCAGCATTTGTGCACCGCCGCCGTCAGTGTCAGCCAGTTTGCCGTGGCATACGGAGCTCCATCGCAGTCTTTAACACTGGTAGCATGCCGCGACAGCGTGGACGTGAACCGTATGTGCAGTTGACGGACTTTGAGCGAGGGCGTATAGTGGGCATGCGGGAGGCCGGGTGGACGTACCGCCGAATTGCTCAACACGTGGGGCGTAAGGTCTCCACAGTACATCGATGTTGTCGCCAGTGGTCGGCGGAAGGTGCACGTGCCCGTCGACCTGGGACCGGACCGCAGCGACGCACGGATGCACGCCAAGACCGTAGGATCCTACGCAGTGCCGTAGGGGACCGCACCGCCACTTCCCAGCAAATTAGGGACACTGTTGCTCCTGGGGTATCGGCGAGGACCATTCGCAACCGTCTCCATGAAGCTGGGCTACGGTCCCGCACACCGTTAGGCCGTCTTCCGCTCACGCCCCAACATCGTGCAGCCCGCCTCCAGTGGTGTCGCGACAGGCGTGAATGGAGTGACGAATGGAGACGTGTCGTCTTCAGCGATGAGAGTCGCTTCTGCCTTGGTGCCAATGATGGTCGTATGCGTGTTTGGCGCCGTGCAGGTGAGCGCCACAATCAGGACTGCATACGGCCGAGGCACACAGGACCAACACCCGGCATCATGGTGTGGGGAGCGATCTCCTACACTGGCCGTACACCACTGGTGATCGTCGAGGGGACACTGAATAGTGCACGGTACATCCAAACCGTCATCGAACCCATCGTTCTACCATTCCTAGACCGGCAAGGGAACTTGCTGTTCCAACAGGACAATGCACGTCCGCATGTATCCCGTGCCACCCAACGCGCTCTAGAAGGTGTAAGTGAACTACCCTGGCCAGCAAGATCTCCGGATCTGTCCCCCATTGAGCATGTTTGGGACTGGATGAAGCGTCGTCTCATGCGGTCTGCACGTCCAGCACGAACGCTGGTCCAACTGAGGCATGGCAAGCCGTTCCACAGGACTACATCCAGCATCTCCACGATCGTCTCCGTGGGAGAATAGCAGCCTGCATTGCTGCGAAAGGTGGATATACACTGTACTAGTGCCGACATTGTGCATGCTCTGTTGCCTGTGTCTATGTGCCTGTGGTTCTGTCAGTGTGATCATGTGATGTATCTGACCCCAGGAATGTATCAATAAAGTTTCCCCTTCCTGGGACAATGAATTCACGGTGTTCTTATTTCAATTTCCAGGAGTGTATGTCTCTGGAATTTATGGTTTTATTTGATTAATCACCTACGTCCGAGACAGAGGCAGAATTATCCCCATTTCGTTCAACGCTACGGCGCTATTCGAATGTTGGGGAGCCTCTTCAATGCCGATACAAGCTAAGAAGGGGAAAATAAGGGTGGGCTGAGATGTGGCTTTTTGTTTGTATTACGGAGGAATGCATACTAGGAACATCCGTGCAGTCGTGTCAGCTGTAGTGTCAGGCTGGTGCAGAGGTCAGCTGCTGTGCCTAGTTAGCCAAAGACCTGGTTCTAATCCTGGACTTATAAGAACTTTAATTTATTATTTGGGCCTGTGTTGATTATTATAAATGAAACGGACTTGACATTTCTCTGGAACATGTGATTCTGTTGGAAATACAGTGTCAATAGCCACACCCAGGCTGGGCTCTAACCTTAGACACAGTGTTTAAGAAAGTATCTGAAAGAAATATACACCTATACTGATGTTCCAAAATCAGCGACTCTGTCGGAAATGCATACTGCATCAGTCGATACAGTGCCACTCTAAAGGTTGCTAGTTTTGTCTCTGACGATGCCTCCTGCGGATGGTAACAAAACACTACTAAATAGCTTTGTACATCTATCACTGCCTTTCAGCCCACACATCTTAACAGAATACATAGCAAATAATCGGTTGTTATGTTGATGACGATGGTATGTTGATGATCGTCATCTTATCCTGCGTCAAATACCTCAACTTAGCAGTGACAATTTTAGATTCAAAACGCTCCAGAAAAATCAGCATATGGAAAACCAAACTAGAAAAGTTTAGTGCAGTGCTTAAAAAATATGAGATGAAAAAATTACACTTATTCTATAACCATTAGCACTCACGAACTGGAGACAAACGATTACACGCTAACGTATTTTTCCTCACGAAGTGAATCGCAGCATGTCAGTTAGAAACAAATAATTAAAAATTTGTCAAATGAAGCAGGTCAACCACATTTTATCTATGCTTAATTCATCAATACAACTTTCCGAGATAACTGCATAACAGTCCGTAAGCAAAACAAATATTGTTTCATTTCTGTGTGGATAAACAGAAATATAGCCCAATAAATATATTTTCAACTGAGATGAAATTTTTGGAACATTGGGTAATACATTTTTTTTATTTAGATTTCAACGTCAGCGTGGCATTCATACTTGAGTAGTACCATAATCAAGGTGATTAACATGCCTGTCCCGCGGTTTTGAACAGGTACCTTTGACGAGTAAGTTATTTTCAGCGCAAATTCATTAAACATTCTCAAATTATACTTGCTAATGACGAGAAAAATTTTCTGATTTGTTACACAAAATAGTTTTGTCTCGCGTGAGTGTAAACGCATAATTTGTCTTAGAGATGGGAAGCGTCGACTACTTATGACTCGGCAATGCACCTATAGTTCAACTGTTGATTACCATTCATTTGTTTGATGTGTGTGAAATGTTAAGGGACTTAGCTGCTAAGGTCATCAGTCCCTAAGCTTACACACTACTTAACCTAAACTGTCCTAAGGGCAAACACACACACTCATGCCCGAGGGAGGACTCGAACCTCCATCGTGACCAGCCGCACAGTCCATGACTTCAGCGTCCTAGACCACTCGGCTAATCCCGCGCAGCATTTGTTTTATAATATCAAATACTAAGAAGTAATTTGGCTTATTTTCACACATTCATTTGCGTCTTATAAATGCTGCAATATGAATTGAGATGCTTCACTTCGGTCTTACACACACACACACACACACACAAAAAATTTTCTGATTTGTTACACAAAATAGTTTTGTCTCGCGTGAGTGTAAACGCATAATTTGTCTTAGAGATGGGAAGCGTCGACTACTTATGACTCGGCAATGCACCTATAGTTCAACTGTTGATTACCATTCATTTGTTTGATGTGTGTGAAATGTTAAGGGACTTAGCTGCTAAGGTCATCAGTCCCTAAGCTTACACACTACTTAACCTAAACTGTCCTAAGGGCAAACACACACACTCATGCCCGAGGGAGGACTCGAACCTCCATCGTGACCAGCCGCACAGTCCATGACTTCAGCGTCCTAGACCACTCGGCTAATCCCGCGCAGCATTTGTTTTATAATATCAAATACTAAGAAGTAATTTGGCTTATTTTCACACATTCATTTGCGTCTTATAAATGCTGCAATATGAATTGAGATGCTTCACTTCGGTCTTACACACACACACACACACACACACACACACACACACACTTAGCGAGTGTGAGAGATAGAGAGAGGAAAGCAAAATATTCATGAAATTTGTGATACTCAGATGTAGAAGATGATGTACACAAGATTAATATCAACAAAAATTTTAATAAATGTAATTGGTTACATGGAAAATATGAATGTTGCGAGTAGACTGAAGTATGCAAACAATAGCTACATGCAGTGTCAGAAAAAAAAGAAGAAAACACAGCTTAGTACAGCCCAAAGAAAATAGCAATAACGGATGTCGCGTGCAATATTGCAACAAGCACGAGTGAAAAAAAAAGGACACGAACTCGAAAATGACGAACACAGCAATTTCATGAAACAATATAGACAATAAGCCAACATACAGAGGGCAGTCGTAATTTCCGGCGAATATACATGTTTGTTCTGCAGGTACGAAGAATTTTGCAACGTCTATCGATATTTCGAACAACTGATGTATAAAAGAACAGGTTAAGCAAATCTGACATGTTACACTGTCAACGAACTGATTTTATATATCGCCGTGGAACTGTTGTATTTTCACACGAGAGGGATGGTTCATTATACAAGACAGACAAAAATATTTCGGAAAATTTACCCATTATGATTTTACTTTTAAGAGGCGGCAAGTCAGATTATTAATACTGGAATACAAATGGTGAATATTTACTGTATTGGCAATTACTTATACAGGATGCCACAAATGTTATATAACTGGGCCGTGTATCGAAGACATTGTATGAAATTTGTTTGAATTTTCAGATGTGTTACAATACGAATTAGATCGACCTGAAAAGGCTGAAACTGCAGTCGTGGCATTTAAATAAGGCAAGTTTACACTATCCAGTGACATTATTGGGATCACCTGTAAAAAATCGAAATACCATGTTTCGCGGACGAGCAGGAAGAGGGTCAATGAGATTCTGGATGCACAGAATGGGATGTGGAGCCACGTCGATTCCAGCACCTTAGCCAGCTGCGTTAGGTTTTACGTTTAAGGATCCATGAACGAGGTGGTCCCACAGATGCTAGATTGTGTGTTTATAACACAGGGGAGTACCTAAGGACATCACACACATCCATGGCCGAGGCAGGATTCGAACCTGCGACCGCAGCAGCAGCGCGGTTCCGGACTGAAGCGCCTAGAACCGCTCGGCCATAGCTGCCGGCATGCACGTACACTAAGAGCAGCATGACACAGTGCATTGTCCTGTTGGTAGATGCCATCTTGCCGTGGAAAAACAAAGTGGTCCCCAAGGATAGATGCATGCTTGTGTTGACCCATTCTTCCAGACAGAGAGACCGAGCGAGGTGGCGCAGTGGTTAGACACTGGACTCGCATTCGGGAGGACGACGGTTCTATCCCGCGTCCGGCCATCCTGATTTAGGTTTTCCGTGATTTCCCTAAATCACTCCAGGCAAATGCCGGGATGGTTCCTCTGAAAGGGAACGGCCGACTTCCTTCCCCAATCCGATGAGACCGATGACCACGCTGTCTGGTCTCCTTCCCCAAAACAACCAACCAACCAACCACTACTACCAGAGCGAGAGATCGCCCAGGCAATGCCACGAAAATATTCCTCAGACCATAACGCTGCCTCCTTCTACCTGGACCCTTCCGACGATTATTGCAGAGAGTCTGCTTTCTATCCGAAGGAGCATAAGACGCAATTCACGTAGAAAGGCAATCTGACTTCAAGTTGCGGTAATGAGGCGCAAATTCCTGCATCGTCGCCGATGAACAGTAGTCAGCATGGGACCATGAACCAGGTTCCTGTTGTGGAGGCCCATATGAAGCGACGTTCGCGGAACTATCATTGAGAACACACTGTTGGCAGCCCCTTGGTTCATCTAGGTGGTAAGCTTCACTTCTGTTCACCAGGACTCATCTACGCAGCCATCGTTCACCCCTATTATCTATGCTCGGAGTTTTATTTAATCATATGGTGATTTTATACAATTTGCATATAATATAAGACAAGACTTAACCTTAAACTCCGTGGTTTTCAACCAATTAATGAAGCTGGGTGTCAGAGTGAACAAGTCGTCGGGAATTCCAGGGTATGAATGAAGTGGACGGCGTTGTACTAGATGTTCAATTGTCTGCTCTTCTTGATTACATTCAGACATTGGAGAACTGATCCAGCCCCTTTGCACCTGAAGTACTTACAACAACCATGTCCAGTCCTTAACCTGTTGAGGGGGCACCAGAGGTTCCTCAGTAGGTCAAAACCTTTTGGCTTCATTGTAGGATCAAGGTGATGGGCTCTTGTTCCCAATGTTTTTGTTGACCATTCATGATTCCAGCTGTCATTTAGATCAAAACCACACGCGATGAGTTGTCCTGTAGCAACACTTGCTGGTCTTCTTGATCGCGATCGTTGCTGTGGCGGATGACAGAATTCCTGGTCCAGTGGTAGAGAGGGTGATGCAGAGATTGTCTTGGCCTCCCTCAGTGAAGCTTGTTTCCGCCATAAGTGAGGTGGAGGGATGAGACTCAGTACAGGTAACCAGTGGCATGGGGTTGATTTGATGGAACCAGTTTTCTGTCTACCTTATTCACATGTACACTTTCCAACCAGACAGGTGCACAGTACTCGGCAGCAGAGTACACAAGACTGATGCCAGTTAAGCGCAGACAGTCAGCAGAGGTTCCCCAGGTGGTACCACTGACCTTATGTAGTATGTTGTTCCTTGCAGCAACTTTATGAGGTAGCTTGGTGATGTGCTCTATGTAGCTCAGGGTTCCATCTAGAGTGATTACGAGATATTTTGGGAATGGATTGTACCCCAACGTTTGTCCATTGAGAACAAATCTTGGTTTATAGTTCGCAGAACGATTCGCTACATGGAAACAAGAGACTTCAGTTTTTGATGTGCTTGGGATCAATCCCCAGGTCTTAAAGAAAGTTGACATCTTCTCCAGATCCTCCGGAAGAATTCGTTCACCATCTTCGAAATTACTGCTCTGTGCTACCAGTGCGATGTCTTCAGCATAGATGAATTTAGTTGATGTTGTGGTACGTAAATCATTAATGTATAAATTGAATAGTGATGAGGCTAAAGCAGATTCCTGTGGTGAACCACACTTGGCTCGGCTCTGGTTTTGGGTAGCGTCATTTTACCATGTACGGTGTACTATAAGCGCGGTGGCACGCGAAAAGTTTACAGACTTGGCCATTACCGAAATGCTTCCACCATTCTCCCATAACCAATGGTCATCCCCTTTTGGACACCAGATAAATAGTTCCATTTCCACATGAAAACTACTGCACTGTTATATGCAACATCCAGTATAGATTTAAGTGTCAGGAAGTTGTTTCTGAAAGTATTTGTATGGAGTGTAGCCATGTATGGAAGTGAAACATGGACGATAAATAGTTTGGACAAGAAGAGAATAGAAGCTTTCGAAATGTGGTGCTACAGAAGAATGCTGAAGGTTAGATGGGTAGATCACATAACTAATGAGGAAGTATTGAATAGGATTGGGGAGAAGAGAAGTTTGTGGCACAACGTGACTAGAAGAAGGGATCGGTTGGTAGGACATGTTCTGATGCATCAAGGGATCACCAGTTTAGTATTGGAGGGCAGCGTGGAGGGTAAAAATCGTAGAGGGAGACCAAGAGATTAATACACTAAACAGATTCAGAAGGATGTAGGTTACAGTAGGTACTGGGAGATGAAGGAGCTTGCACAGGATAGAGTAGCATGGAGAGCTGCATCAAACCAGTCTCAGGACTGAAGACCACAACAACAACAACCCCCCTCCCCCACACGGTTTATATATCCTCCATTGCTAGTGCTGCCTGTTGCCGCCTGTGAGAGGTTATTGAACGTTGATGTGTCAGGTCCGTGTAACAGTCACAGGCGACAGTGATGTATTTTAGGTGAATGTGATCCCCATTTCAGAAAAGATAACCCATTGTTGATATTTTATATTTATCTCTCGTGGATGTGGCCCTTTTCTGTACAGAGTCAACCAGATCCCACAGGCAAACTTTGAGAGGCTGTTCACGGGTACCTTCTGACAATTTTGGTATCAGGGACCTAGGATCTTCTGCAGCTCATTAGTGAGTAGTAGTGTAATAATGATTTTGCAATCTCAGTTACCTTTCTTTTTGTGGAAGCACCTACACAAAAGTGAAAAAGCCAGTAATATGTAATTATTAGGTTGGTGCATTAGTTCTTAGCGTTTTTGTTTTGTATGTTGGTATTCCGGTTGCTATGGGTTTATTCACCGATTGTCATTTTGTATTTGTAGTTCACTGTCAATATTTGAGACTACACAATGGCGCTTTCTCATTTGGAGATGGTGAGTGGAGCTGTAGACGCTATAAAATGGAGTGTCAAGTGGAGAAATTGAAACATTTCTGCATACTCTTCTGTTTGAGTTCAGTAGAGGGGTGGCGGCAGTGAATGAATCGGGAAACACCTACCCCTGAATTGGGATAGTGCCATTGGACAGAGTACGCCAAGAAAGTGGTTTCCTCGTTTTAAGGAGGATCGTTTTGAATTTAGTGATTCTCCACGTCCACGAAGACGTCCGTGGTTTGATGAAGATCGCTTGAAGGCAATGATCCACGTCATTGTACTTGGATACTGGCAAATGTGATGAACTATGTTCATTACACCTTCCTCCGACGTTTGTGTGCAATGGGAAGGTTCAAGAATCGGGTGTACGCGTACAGGATGCTCTGAGCCAAAATCACAAAAATCACAGGGTGGCCATATGTGCATCTCTGGTGGCTTTTCATCAATTGGCTTGTGAAGAACACCAACTATTCCTATTCTGTATCGTTACTGGTGACGATAAGCGGTGTCATTATGCTTACATAAGGAATAGAAAGGGATGGTTGAGCCCAAACAAAGCAGCGACTCCCTGTACACAGACCGACGCGCGTACACAAAAGATAACGTTCTGCATTTGGTCTGAAGTAATACGAATTACTTCCAGGAGGTGTAATCATCACTGCTAACATTTATTTTCAACAACAGCGACATCTTTCAGACCCAGTTCAAGAACAACGGCTGGGAATGAGAATTTCACTCTGCAGCGGAGTGTGCGCTGATATGAAACTTCCTGGCAGATTAAAACTGTGTGCCCGACCGATACTCGAACTCAGGACCTTTGCCTTTCGCGGGCAGGTACTCTACCATCTGAGCTACCGAAGCACGACTCACGCCCGGTACTCACAACTTTACTTCTGCCAGTACCTCGTCTCCTACCTTCCAAACTTTACAGAAGCTCTCCTGCGAACCTTGCAGAACTAGCACTCCTGAAAGAAAGGATATTGTGGAGACATGGCTTAGCCACAGCCTGGGGGATGTTTACAGAATGAGAATTTCACTCTGCCGCGGAGTGTGCGCTGGTACGAAACTTCCTGGCAGATTAAAACTGTGTGCCCGACCGAGACTCGAACTCCGGACCTTTGCCTTTCGCGGGCAAGTGCGCTACCATCTGAGCTCCCGAAGCTTGGAAGGTAGGAGGTGAGGTACTGGCAGAAGTAAAGCTGTGAGAACCGGGCGTGAGTCGTGCTTCGGTAGCTTAGATGGTAGAGCACTTGCCCGCGAAAGGCAAAGGTCCCGAGTTCGAGTCTCGGTCGGGCACACAGTTTTAATCTGCCAGGAAGTTTCAACGGCTGGGAAGACTGCGCAAAGTGATGCTACTCCACGATAACGTCCGCCCTCATTCTGTTAGACTGACCAAAAAAAGCTGTAAAGGAGTTGGGTTGGGAGGTGCGGAATGACCTTATTCACCTGACTGATACGCCAGCTAAATCACGCAGGGATAGCAGGTAATTGGGATTGTGGAAAGGGACAAGGGAGTTGCGGTTGGATTCACTTCACAATTATAATTTACTATCATTTAGTTCACAAACACCTTTTGAAAGAATTAAATTTGCTTCGCGGCTGAAGGCCTCCAAACAGATGCTTTAGAATAAGTTCAATTTTGAAAAGACATGACACACGGTTAAATTTACGAATAAGATAAATCATATACATGTATGAGACGAGCATGCGGAGCGGCTGAAGGCCGCCGGATTAAATCCTCAAAATTCCTAGTGTACCATGATGATTACTGAAGGCAGCAGGCCGCAATGTTTTAAGATGCTAACAGGGCTGATGGCCCACAAGATGCACAGAAGGAGATAAACAAACGCAATAAATGGCTGGAGGACGCAAAGTTAAATTATGACAATTAAGGAAATATATATTGTAACAATCGGTAAAACAATACATTAAGTTTAAAAATTTAATTTTGCTACACCAACGGCGGATGGCCCAATATAACTTGTAAAATCTTTCAGAAGAAATTACAATAACCTTTCAAGAGCAGAAGGCGATAATGTTTGGACTTGTAGGAAACCCTGAGAGCATTTTTCAATGGATGAAGGAGCACAAGTAACATTGACAAATTAAAAATATGAAGTACAGTTAAATTACAACAACATTAACACTACAAAAAGGATAATTAGGAGAACGGCACTCAGCAGTCTCCAGTGGATCGGTCTGCCCTCGTTCAGTTAGGCGAGACAGATGGTGAGCCCAAATACACTCGATTCGTCCGAACCCAACAAAGGGACAGTCACTGACCGACCGACTCACCTCTTGCTTGCCACGACGGAGTACACGAGCATTCAAGGCCCCAATAGTTACAAGTATCACTATCACCAATCAAACGCGTATGTGAACTGAGCTGCCAAAACTACACACCATGTTGGGTAGCAACAATCGGTGAGGAAAAGACACTGCCTAAAATTTACGTTAGCGGCCAGGGCAGGTAACCAGAATACTAACGGCCACAAGGCAGAAAACTCCGCTGGTGCACTTAACTATGGATAAATTATTTTAATAAATTCCACCTGACGGCGGCTATCTCGAACACTTCGCTCGTTGTTGCTCAAAGGAAAACTGAAATGATAATTAAATGGACACCCTAGCTGCAAACAGGCATTGATGTACTTCATTGGGGACACGTTGAAAATGTGTGCCCCGACCGGGACTCGAACCCGGGATCTCCTGCTTACATGGCAGATGCTCTATATATCTGAGCCACCACGGGCACTGAGGATAGTGCGTCTGCAGGGACATATCCCTTGCACGCTCCCCGTGAGATCCACATTCCCAACATGTCCACACCACTACATTCGTAGTGCGCCATGTAAGCAGGAGATCCCGGGTTCGAGTCCCGGTCGGGGCACACATTTTCAACATGGAGTTTAGGAAGGAAAAAGGTGTGCAGGTACTAAAATTACCGGAATGGATTCCAGACATCGCATTTTAAGTGGACTTGATTGCACGCTTCCCACAGTAAGAAATTGCAAGGCGAGAAATAACTTACTTATGTTTTGACGTGGTTGTATTTAAAAGGAAATCAATTTGTTGAAGGGACAAATTCTGACAAAAACAGCCCTTTTCCCTAAGCTCACTAGCGTTAAAAAACGCGAGGTATGAATAATTAATTGCGGGCTTGAAAGAATTACGAGGTGCATTCAAGTTCTAAGGCCTCCGATTTTTTTTCTAATTAACTACTCACCCGAAATCGATGAAACTGGCGTTACTTCTCGACGTAATCGCCCTGCAGACGTACACATTTTTCACAACGCTGACGCCATGTTTCCATGGCAGCGGCGAAGGCTTCTTTAGGAGTCTGTTTTGACCACTGGAAAATCGCTGAGGCAATAGCAGCACGGCTGGTGAATGTGCGGCCACGGAGAGTGTCTTTCATTGTTGGAAAAAGCCAAAAGTCACTAGGAGCCAGGTCAGGTGAGTAGGGAGCATGAGGAATCGCTTCAAAGTTGTTATCATGAAGAAACTGTTGCGTAACGTTAGCTCGATGTGCGGGTGCGTTGTCTTGGTGAAACAGCACACGCGCAGCCCTTCCCGGACGTTTTTGTTGCAGTGCAGGAAGGAATTTGTTCTTCAAAACATTTTCGTAGGATGCACCTGTTACCGTAGTGCCCTTTGGAATGTAATGGGTAAGCATTACGCCCTCGCTGTCCCAGAACATGGACACCATCATTCTTTCAGCACTGGCGGTTACCCGAAATTTTTTTGGTGGCGGTGAATCTGTGTGCTTCCATTGAGCTGACTGGCGCTTTGTTTCTGGATTGAAAAATGGCATCCACGTCTCATCCATTGTCACAACCGACGATAAGAAAGTCCCATTCATGCTGTCGTTGCGCGTCAACATTGCTTGGCAACAAGCCACACGGGCAGCCATGTGGTCGTCCGTCAGCATTCGCGGCACCCACCTGGATGACACTTTTCGCATTTTCAGGTCGTCATGCAGGATTGTGTGCACAGAACCCACAGAAATGCAACTCTGGAGGCGATCTGTTCAACAGTCATTCGGCGATCCCCCAATACAATTCTCTCCACTTTCTCGATCATGTAGTCAGACCAGCTTGTGCGAGCCCGAGGTTGTTTCGGTTTGTTGTCACACGATGTTCTACCTTCATTAAACTGTCGCACCCACGAACGCACTTTCGACACATCCATAACTCCATCACCACATGTCTCCTTCAACTGTCGATGAATTTCAATAGGTTTCACACCACGCAAATTCAGAAAACGAATGATTGCACGCTGTTCAAGTAAGGAAAACGTCTCCATTTTAAGTATTTAAAACAGTTCTCATTCTCGCTGCTGGCGGTAAAATTCCATCTGCTGTACGGTGCTGCCATCATTGGGACGTATTGACAATGAACGCGGCCTCATTTTAAAACAATGCACATGTTTCTATCTCTTTCCAGTCGGGAGAAAAAAATTCGGTGGCGTTAGAACTTGAATGCACCTCGTAAAAGAATTATTTTCTAAACTTTTGAAGACACTGCTAATCTTTTATCTATTTTAGAGCTGTTTCCACGACCCTTTGCTGTTTCAGTTGAAAGCACACCTTTTCATCGCAGTTGTAATGAGAGCTCTGCAATTTAATTTGCTTTTTAAAGACAAATCCTTTTTCGTTAAAAATGTCCACGTCGTCTACACTGTTTCCCTTAGGTAGTTTCCACGTCTCCACAACGAGACTGCAAAAGCACCACACTATTTCAGTCAACATATATTTGTGAAAGACCTTTTCTCGATTATGAAACTTAATAAGTCATAACTACATGGCAAAAATCTGTTAAAAATCTGCGAAATTTCCTGAATCTGCCCGTATGCCAACGACTGTATAAAATGAAATTAGGTTATGCGTTTTTTGTTGTTGTTGTTGTCGTCTTCAATCGGAAGAGTGGTTTGATGTGGAAACCTCTCCATCTCTCAGTAACTACTGCAAGTACGTCGTTCTGAATCTACCGTATTCACCTCTTAGTATTCCCCTACGATATTACTAAGCAGGTTATCCCTTGATGTGTCAGAATGTGTCCCACCAACCGAACCCTACTTCTGGCGCAGATATCTTTTCTCCCCAGTTCTATTTAGTACCTCCTCCTTAGTTACATGTACTACCCATATAATCAGTAGTATTTTGTAGCTCCACATTTCAAAACCATCTGCTCTCTTCTTGTCGAAACTGTTTATCGTCCATGGTTGCACTCCACAAAAATACTTTCAAAAAAGTCCTCCTGACACTTAGATCTATACTCGATGTTAACAAATTTCTCTTCTTCATAAATGCTTTTCTTGTCATTGACAGTCTACATTTTATATACTCTGTAATTGGGCCACCATCAGTTATTTTGCTCCCCAAATAACAAAACTCATCTACTACTTTAACTTGTTGGGTTGGTTGGGGAAGGAGACCAGACAGCGAGGTCATCGGTCTCATCGGATTAGGGAAAGACGGGGAAGGAAGTCGGCCGTGCCCTTTGAAAGGAACCATCCCAGCATTTGCCTGGAGCGATTTTAGTGAAATCACGGAAAACCTAAATCAGGATGGCCGGACGCGGGATTGAACCGTCGTCCTCCCGAATGCGAGTCCAGTGTACTACTTTAACTGTCTCATTTCATAATCTAATTCTCACAGCATCACGTAATTTAATTCGACTACATTCCATTATCCTCGTTTTGCTTTTGTTGATGTTCATCTTATATCCTCCTCTCAAGATACTGTCCAGTCCGTTCAACTGCACTTCCAGGTCCTTTGCTGACTCTGATAGAATTAAAATGTTATTGGCAGACCTCAAAGTTTTTAATTCTTCTCCATGGAATTTAATTCGTACTCAAAATGCATGTGCTCTTGTTTCCTTCACTGCTTGCTCAATATACAGATTGAATAACATCGGGGATAGGCTACAAACCTGTCTCACTCCTTTCCCAACCACTGCTTCTCTTTCATGCCCCTCGACTCGTATAACTGCCGTCTGGTTTCTGTACAAACTGTTCATCTTATATCCTCCTTTAAAGAAACTGTTCATACCGTTCGACTGCTCTTGCAAGTCCTTTGTTGTCTCTACAGAATTACAATGTCTGTGGTAGGAATCAGATTTTTTAGTTCTTCTCCCTGCACTTTATATATGTAATGCACCAAAAATTAAATAATACTCAAAATTTGTTTCATTTGTGATGTATGTTGCTGAGAGACATGAAATACGAAACCAAGTCGTAAGAAGTGTGACTGCATTGACATGTAAACGCGGCATGTTCGCACATACCCCTTTCCCCTATCTGCCACTCGTACAGCTTGATGTGAAGATGGGTGCTGCCAGGGTGTGCGCTATGGTACACAAGACAGGGCGCGGCTCGGAGCCGAATTCTTGGCCGCCACTACTTTACACCATGTAATATTTCACCAACAAATTCCAGCAAAGTAGTGTCAAGTTCTCCGGGACTGTACAATGCTGGCATCAAAAGACTGGAGCACTTAGTGTATTCATTCGACGTCATAGCCATTTTCAGACAACCTCACACAACGTCGTTATTCACTAGTCGTGTAACTGGCACGAGAACTGCTGTCTGACAAGTAATAACAGCTTCTGATTGGTGCTTTAGACGCCCGCTCTGGCCTAATTGACGAGAGAGATCCGCCGACTGTCTACGTTTCAAACGCGATGCCACGCCTAATGCGGGGCAGTATTTGATGGGAGAGCGAATGATGGCCAGTAGTATCGGCATGTCGAGGGGCAGACTGCTTGTAGAAAGCACACCCACACTACGGAGGGAAGTGCGCTTCCAGATTACAGGATAATGCCGACTGTAAAATCTTAGCTGTAACAGTCAATGGGCAATCTTCTGATAAACTACTTCTCCATGTACTTTTCCGCGTCCGTAGCGTAGCGGTAGCGCTACCGCCCACGACACAGGGGCCCCTGGTTCGATTCCCGGCAGGGGATTGGGTATTGTGTGTCCTTCGTCGTCATTTTTATCATCATTGACTCGCAAATCGCCGAAGTGGTGTCAACTAAAAAGGACCTGCAATACGGCGGCCGAACTCTCCCGAATGGGGCCTCGTGGCCAGCAATGCCATACGATCATTTCATTTTTTCCATGTAGTTCACTTTGTGTGTATAAGTACAGGGCAATTACAAATGATTGAAGCGATTTCATAAATTCACTGTAGCTCCATTCATTGACATATGGTCACGACACACTACAGATACGTAGAAAAACTCAACATTTTGTTCGGCTGAAGCCGCACTTCAGGTTTCTGCCGTCAGAGCGCTCGAGAGCGCAGTGAGACAAAATGGCGACAGGAACCGAGATAGCGTATGTCGTGCTTGAAATGAAATGCACTCGCATCAGTCAGTCATAACAGTGCAGCGACACTTCAGGACGAAATTCAACAAAGATCCACCAACTGCTAACTCCATTCGGCGATGGTATGCGCAGTTTAAAGCTTCTGGATGCCTCTGTAAGGGGAAATCAACGGGTCGGCCTGCAGTGAGCGAAGAAACGGTTGAACGCGTGCGGGCAAGTTTCACGCGTAGCCCGCGGAAAATTGGCTCATGCCACAACTGGAGACCGACAGCGCCGACTTCATCTTTCAACAGGATGGTGCTCCACCGCACTTCCATCATGATGTTCGGCATTTCTTGAACAGGAGATTTGAAAACCGATGGATCGGTCGTGGTGGAGATCATGATCAGCAATTCATGTCATGGCCTCCACGCTCTCCCTACTTAACCCCATGCGATTTCTTTCTGTGGGGTTATGTGAAAGATTCAGTGTTTAAACCTCCTCTACCAGGAAACGTGCCAGAACTGCGAGCTCGCATCAACGATGCTTTCGAACTCATTGATGGGGACATGCTGCGCCGAGTGTGGGAGGAACTTGATTATCGGCTTGATGTCTGCCGAATCACTAAAGGGGCACATATCGAACATTTGTGAATGCCTAAAAAAACTGTTGTGTTTTTGTATGTGTGTGCAAAGCATTTTGAAAATATCTCAAATAATAAAGTTATTGTAGAGCTGTGAAATCGCTTCAATCATTTGTAATAACCCGGTAGTTACAGCGGGAGAATAGTATGGCAAACTTCAGTAGATACGCTTTTGACGTGTCGAACGAACCAAACAGAGAATACGAAACGCAGCGTGCAAATATCAGGGCTTTGAATAGATGAAATTTTTGATCTATGCTCAACCGTGATTTACCTGTTCTTCTTCTTCTGTCCTCTCTCTGTTCCTACAATACTTCTCTGTTTCCCCAATACGGGTATGCGTTTCCTTCTTGTACTGGTTCTTATTTAACGTTTAAAAACGTAGGCAGTGGCGTAGGTCACACTGTGACAAAATATTTCACTAAGACACAAGGGGCCTCAAATGTGGCGAAACATCCCAGAACTGGATGACAAATGTCGAATATGTGGCGTCATCAGATGATGTACCTCACCGTACAGGCATCGGGTAGGCTTGTCGATCCTACCCCCGCCTATAGGAGTAAGTGCTATTGTGAAATGTGTGGAACTAAATATATACGACGTAAGTAGTAAGTTCGTTAGTGATATCAGAACGAGGCTTGTAGAGAACTGTAACTAAAGGGAATGCGTATAGTTTCCAACACTGATCTGTTGTAAAAACTAAATTTTATTGTCTGACTGTTGTCAAACAGTAAGTGAAATTGACGATTTTAAATTCCTAGGACTGAGTGTAGATGCAAGCCTTTCACGTTAAAGATCTTGTACAGAGACTGAATGCTACTATCTTCTGCATAAGAATGATCCGCACAAACTGCGACACAGAAACGCAAACATCTTTTTACTTTGGTTGTTTCCACTCTAGTATCTCGCAGCGTGTTATGGTTTGTGGCAACTCTGAGTACTCCGCAAGAATAACGTTAGCCCAGAAATGGGTTATCAGACTGATTATGTGGTGTCATTTCTCGAACATCATTTAGGTCGTTGTTCAGGTGTCTCGTAATTCTGACCCTGTCGTCGCTATACATGTATACATCATGGAATTTGTTGTTCGTAACCGTGACTCTTTCAGCTGCAACGTCGTTCAGTGAACACTTGGATAACACTTCCTTAACCGTCATACAAGAAAGTGCGAACTATTCAGCAGGCTTAATTTCCAGTAGATTTTCAGCAGAATTGAAAAAAGCGAAATGATAAAACACAATTATTCAAGTCTAGTTTGAGAGATTTCCTTCACTCTTTCTATTCCGTACAGTAATTCTTCGCAGTACTTGAGAATTGGTTTTTTTTGTAATGTATTACTTATTCGTATACCTCTATTCTGTTTTATTAATTTTTTTTATGTCTGGAGCTCATGGTCTAGTATTCAGTTTCGATGTCTCAAGATCGCTGGGTCTCGGTTTCGATTCGCAGCTGGGTCGGAGATTTTCTTCAGTCGTCGACTGTGTGTTTGTCCTAATAATTATATCTCATTTCCAGCACAAAGACTTGCAAGTCGCCGAGCTAGCGTCAGGCCGCAAGGGGTCTTCCGGCCAAAAATGTCATTTCATTTCAATTTGTTGTTTATAAATTTTCTAATATGCCTTTTGAAAATTATGTAATGGCTCATTTATGATCTTGTAACTTTGGCTCGCACGGCCCACGGAACGTAATACATGAATACATTAAATTTACGGAAAGTAGTCTCTCAAAACCACGAAAAGCTAGTGATGAAATAATATAATTTTATTTGTTGTAGTTTTCGATCATCTGATTATCTTCAAGTATGGTAAAAATATTTCCAACAACCTCAGTAGTGACATTCTTATGTGGCGACAAATATCCTGCGTCAACAGTTAATCAATCTTCGTATACTGTTGTAACCTGGTTTGTGCGTGAAGGACAAAAATACAGTTCTTGCCGAAAAAAAGTAAGCTTTTATAGGCAGACCCGAAACTTTACACCATGCTCTTGGAAGATAGGTATTGCAGTGGCTCGGGCATTCAGATGAACAGCACTTGAAGTTCCCCTATGGGCATCCGGATTTATGTTCCCCGTGTTGTCCCCTAATCGCTTAAGGGAAACGCCAGAATGATTTAATTTCAAAAGGAAGCGGCCGATTGACATCTTTACCCTTCCAAATTCAGAGCAACAAGACTACAGTATACCTTTCTTCGTCTGTAGCGGGTGATGAAACGCGAAACTGAGTGTAGAGCAATGCGAGACACCTGTTATATAGACAGAATATTTGTTTTATTGTTAGCTGTGTTTTCGTGACTCGTTGCAAGGGTTACATGAATGCCTGATTATTTTTCCTACGAGTTTTCTCCCGCAAGAGGGGCCAAACATGTGAAAGCAAAATGTTATTTTCTGTTTGCCCTCAAAACACAGTTGACAAAATGTAATGACAAGCCATCCATTCCCTTCGTGACGATGCAGATTACCTTGAAAACGAGCAACCGAGACTGAAGTAGAGATATCCACGTATAGCAGACGCCAAATATCTCAACGAATTCGATGTTAATGATCACGGGACATCGCCCCGGCAAGATCAGAATGTCACGAACTCCTACTTCGTTACAGATACAAATTTGACGGTTCCGGGATTTTCTCTTCCCAGAAGATAGTGGTACAACATAAACAGGATTCGCTCGAACCATGGTACTGTATGCAACAATACCTGGCTCAATGCGAAGCTTCAGAGTGCCCCGATGCGTGGAGCCGAATATTAAACAATCACATACCTGGCCTTTGTTTGCCGCGATGTATCCTCCAGGGCGCGTTACGAGATATCCACGACCTCGCCACTGAAGAACTGGAATGGCTGGTCCACAACGACTTGCATTTGTCATAAAAAAATTCAATATACAAAATAGATGTCTATTCACTTGGTTTAAGTTTTCAATAGTTATTGTAATTTTTAATTTATAAGTCGCATTCGAATATGCAGAGTGTTTTTTTTAACTTGAGATAACTAAATATGTCTAAAACGACGCATTGTACGAAAACAAATATTCTAGATGAAAAGTTAGCACAGGAGACATCTGGCCTCCTAACGGCTCCTTCAGCGTGGGTGCTGTATTTTCAAATTGGAACCACCCATTTTATTGCATATTCGGTTCCTACGCCAGAAACTACGTACGATTTACTTAAACCATTGTTTTCTATTCGTGCTAACAACTTCATTGGCGCTGTAATCGACAGAAAACAAGTGTGCCTTTTTTTTTGCAATTAAGAACCGACGACTGGATTCTACATTTCATTTACGTCGTAAACGTAAGCCTTTGTGTGTTAAGGGCTGATATTTATGTTCGAGTAGACTGGACAGTACATATTGTTAGATGTTTCAATGTCTGGCGGAGAACTACATTCAGCATGATCCAGGAACCACGGCATGGATGTAGTAGTTTCTGCTTCTATCGGGAAGCTTGATGTCGGTGAGTCCGCTTTCCTCTCACCATCGAGGTGCTTGATTTAGGTAAGTACCGATGTGTCTATCACTATCAGTACTCATGGACATTTTACCTAATTACAATGGTTGTGATTTATATTCCGCCGGTGACCACGCATTGGTCAGCGCGAGAGTTATGGCGTTTGGATGGAAACAGGCACCGATATGAGTCACCCTGATGGCGGGGTTCGAGAGCGGGCACCGGAATCAAGCATTCCGGTAGTTTGTAGACACACATAATCAGTACCGAAGGAAACAGGAAACTATGTTACCACACAAGTACGTACAGAAATGTCAGTAGCCATACTATTTGCAATCCTCAAGACCCGTTTGAATATCAGTATCAACCCTTATAACAAAACCGTTACATTTACATGAGAAATGAAATGTAGAATTAAAAACGTCAGTTCTTAATCGCAAAAACAGGCATACTTGATATTTGTCGACCACAGTGCCATCTACCTCGAATGCGGAACATTGATTTGAGTAAGCCGTATGTATTTTCTGACGCAGAATCGTGAATATGCAATAAAAATAGAAGGCTCACTCTTGAAAATACTAAGTTGACCCCGCAGGAGATGGCCAGATGTAGCACAGATACAGTGTCACCTAGAAAATATTTTCGCACAATGTGTAGTTTTCGAGGTTTTTAGTTGTCTCATGTAATGAAACTTGTATGAAGAGTGAACAAGTCAGTTCATTTGAAGGTGAAGTTGGTTCTGATAGTTATTTGGCGCTTAGAAATTCAACAAGCTATACAGTCTAAAGGTGCTCTTTTCAGCCCTCTAAATATTGTTTGGTGTATTTGTACACATTTTCGAGCAAAAAACGTTTGAAATTTTGGACGACACTACTACTACCCTTTTGGCTTTTGACAGTGTGGACAATTTTCCATGTGTTCTTTATCGAGAACATTCAGTTAGAGTGGACCTATTTTGCTAATAGATAATTTCCATTACCATAGCTAGTCCCTTAAAGTTGTTACTATATTCGAAATGTTTTCAAAATGGACCTAACATTGTAACTCCCGAATAGTAGGTCTTTTAAACGCTTAAACGCAGAGCAGTCGGTCGCTGGACGCTATCCACAGAGAAGCTCTCAGGCTGTAATAACTGACTCTCCCACTTGGAGCAGAAATGTGCAGACCACCATGAAATTAATATCTAACTCAGTCCCGACTATGGGAGCCAATCGACAGCGTTCGTATTGCCAGAGGATCCAAATCAGTTAGGTAACTGAGGAAAGTCAAACGGTTTACAAATTTAACTGAAACAGCTAAAGTTTAACGATAAGGCATATTCTCATACAAGTTACAAACATGCAGCAGGGAGCAGTCTTCACTGACAAGATAAAATACAGACATACACAGACTGTAATCAGTGACTGTATTAGGGATTTGCCTGTTACGTCCTCTTGGTTGAAATTATTGATCTTACCACCTTTTCGTCGGTCTTCCTAAAGACTGGGTAGTAATTCATCATTAATTTTGGTATTATATTCAACAATCTTCAATTCCCGTAAAATGTTCCTTCCAGTTGTTTCTATATTCCTTCATCTGCTCATTTAAACTTTTCACTCCCAGCCTTTCTCCGATGTTAACTTTCCTCCTCCTGTCGGATAGTGTGTACCCAGATACTCTATTATTAAAGGATCACAAGCCTCTATTCTCTGTCTATTTCTTCTCGTTCAAGTCATAAAAACTTAATTTATTTATCCATTGTCTCAGAATCTGACAATATAAATATAAAAATGAATGGGAGACAGACTGCATTCTTCCCTTATACCCAAATATTTTCTAGTCTTAGATTTTCCTTTTCCTCAAATGTACATGCTTTCTGATATCTCTATTACGTGCAGAGCTATTATCGCCCATACCTTTCCGAAAGCTTTCACATAATCTATGAATAGTAATCATAGAATGAAGGCTTTCACGGCAGGTGTCGTCATCACTTAACACTTCCGGGCTGAGATGCCGTGGTCCATACATAAAACTCTCCCCTGGCGTTTCGCCTTCGACTGCGGAAGGCATCCTCCGATTTCTCCCACTGTCCTCGAAGGACGCCGTCCGCAGTCGAAGGCGAAACGTCAGGGGGGAGTTTCATGCATGGACCGCGGCATCTCAGCCCGGAAGTTTTAAGCTATGAATAGTAAATTTGTTTCTCTATTGAACTTCCGTCTTTCTCAATGATTTGTCTAATAGCTACTCTATTGTCTGTGCACGATCTACGGTTGTTCTTCTAGCAGAATATTTTCAGTTACTGCTAATATCTGTCTTACTATTTTAGAATATATTGTTTAGCAGTATATGCCGCTATAGTATGCGCAGTGACTTGCACCTTCTTTCTAAAAATAGGTACGTAAATACGTGTTACTGTAGGTAATGTCCCGATGTGTGGAAATTTCACATTTGCCCAGAAATTTGGCATTTCCGCAACGCTGTCGGGATAAGGAGATTGTGCCCAAGTTCTCAATGGTTAAACATCACATATGATCGGCAGGAGCGAATATTTTACCCCAGTCCAGCCTGGCCTTCGTCAAAGAAAGGATACGATGTACAAGGTACGAAGTGGATACTAATGCACGCTGTTTATATAATTACGAATTCTTTTTATCTGCAGTTCTCTCATCCCTCGACAGGGAATGGGTCAATATGTCGACGACAGCTCATCAGGGAATTCACCATAGTAATGCAACAGCTAAACGACAAAGAAATTTAAGTGATTTGCAACTACTTAAAGATCGGTATCATCTCATGGGGCGGCACACACTGTCATCAGCCTGTCGGACGAGAAGCTGAACGAAGGAGCCATCTCGGTCCTTAACTAAGGACTGAAATTCGCACTGCACCTATCGAGGAGTGGAGTGGAACAGGGGTGCGGCATCTCTCATAAGACGACGCCGACGAGGTAAGACTTTCCACCACTCTTATTTTAGCCTCAATCAAGTCGCTCCAACCTAACGTCAATATAGCAGAGAAAGAGGCGCTCGGTGCATTGCGGAAAGATGAAGATCTTGTGGTACTTCCGGCAGACAAGGTAAATGCCACCATTGTTCTTAATACCACTGAATATGACAGCGAAGTGGCATCGTTGTTGGAAGACCGCAAGTAAAAATGCCTGAAGTGGGACCCAAATCTGTCAGGCAGTAGAGAAACGGTGGAGCTCCTGAAGAATTCTGGTCTACCAGAGGATGTCATCAGAAGCTTAGTGCACGAGCTTCTAAACCTAGTAGACTGTACAGATTAGCTAAAGTCCACAAGGAAGGTATTCCACTGAGGCCAATTGCTAGCGCTATTGGTTCTCCTACCTACAGGCTGGCCAAATACACTCCTGGAAATGGAAAAAAGAACACATTGACACCGGTGTGCCAGACCCACCATACTTGCTCCGGACACTGCGAGAGGGCTGTACAAGCAATGATCACACGCACGGCACAGCGGACACACCAGGAACCGCGGTGTTGGCCGTCGAATGGCGCTAGCCGCGCAGCATTTGTGCACCGCCGCCGTCAGTGTCAGCCAGTTCGCCGTGGCATACGGAGCTCCATCGCAGTCTTTAACACTGGTAGCATGCCGCGACAGCGTGGACGTGAACCGTATGTGCAGTTGACGGACTTTGAGCGAGGGCGTATAGTGGGCATGCGGGAGGCCGGGTGGACGTACCGCCGAATTGCTCAACACGTGGGGCGTGAGGTCTCCACAGTACATCGATGTTGTCGCCAGTGGTCGGCGGAAGGTGCATGTGCCCGTCGACCTGGGACCGAACCGCAGCGACGCACAGATGCACGCCAAGACCGTAGGATCCTACGCAGTGCCGTAGGGGACCGCACCGCCACTTCCCAGCAAATTAGGGACACTGTTGCTCCTGGGGTATCGGCGAGGACCATTCGCAACCGTCTCCATGAAGCTGGGCTACGGTCCCGCACACCGTTAGGCCGTCTTCCGCTCACGCCCCAACATCGTGCAGCCCGCCTCCAGTGGTGTCGCGACAGGCGTGAATGGAGGGACGAATGGAGACGTGTCGTCTTCAGCGATGAGAGTCGCTTCTGCCTTGGTGCCAATGACGGTCGTATGCGTGTTTGGCGCCGTGCAGGTGAGCGCCACAATCAGGACTGCATACGAGCGAGGCACACAGGACCAACACCCGGCATCATGGTGTGGGGAGCGATCTCCTACACTGGCCGTACACCACTGGTGATCGTCGAGGGGACACTGAATAGTGCACGGTACATCCAAACCGTCATCGAACCCATCATTCTACCATTCCTAGACCGGCAAGGGAACTTGCTGTTCCAACAGGACAATGCACGTCCGCATGTATCCCGTGCCACCCAACGTGCTCTAGAAGGTGTAAGTCAACTACCCTGGCCAGCAAGATCTCCGGATCTGTCCCCCATTGAGCATGTTTGGGACTGGATGAAGCGTCGTCTCACGCGGTCTGCACGTCCAGCACGAACGCTGGTCCAACTGAGGCGCCAGGTGGAAATGGCATGGCAAGCCGTTCCACAGGACTACATCCAGCATCTCTACGATCGTCTCCATGGGAGAATAGCAGCCTGCATTGCTGCGAAAGGTGGATATACACTGTACTAGTGCCGACATTGTGCATGCTCTGTTGCCTGTGTCTATGTGCCTGTGGTTCTGTCAGTGTGATCATGTGATGTATCTGACCACAGGAATGTGTCAATAAAGTTTCCCCTTCCTGGGACAATGAATTCACGGTGTTCTTATTTCAATTTCCAGGAGTGTATTTAACGATGTCTCTGATAGTTGGTCGCTGCGAACATCAAAAACTCATTGAAAAATAAAACCAGATCAGAGTTGGTCTAAATGATATTTTAATCAGCCTGTATGTTGTCTCACTATTTACAAATGTTCCTGTGGAGGAGAAGTTAAAACTGTGGGAATTTTCCTCCTGAAACGGTCAACTTGTACCGACATGTTATGACGACCACTTACATCTTGTGCAGTGGCAAATTTTATGAAATGACGGACGGAAAGGCTATAGATTCTCTGCTGTCTCCAGCAACGGCCAGCTTCTTTATGGAACTTTTAAATTTGGCTGCCCTTCGTCCATCTTCATTTTATCGTTATGTTGACGACACGTTTATGGTCTGGGAATAAGGCGTAGAAGCTCTTGCCCTCTTCCATTAACGTAAGAACAGTACGTACCGAAACATCCAGATCATGTCGAGACAGAGAAAGAGGAAGAACGGCTATGTTTCACATGATACGAAGTCAGTGTCCTCCAAGAAAAGGAAACGTGACAGTATTGAAAATTCACGTGATGAGTCACCGATTGCATTCCTCCCTTGCTGCGGCGCTGCATCCACCAAAACAGGGAGATTCCAAGGGAGACAAGGTGTATAAGACCCGTTTTACGACCTCCTAAGAAAGAGATACTACGTCTTGTCAAGGACAGTCTCAACCTTATGATACCAGGGATTTACAACATCCCCTGTGAGGAAAAAATAACATCAGTCAGTCCATCCACACTGTTCCCGACCACCGTGCAGAACATCAACGGCATATCAAAAATTGAGAACTGGAGGAATCTGCAGTTGCTGAGAATAGCCTCATAAACAAACATAAATATCGGTCGAATCGGCCCGTTGGACACTATGGACCGGCTGTACATCCGTGGACTCTTCGAGCAAGAAATACGCCGGGAGAAACTGGAGAATCAAAATATAAATATTATTTGACGAAACAAATGTTTTGTCCTAGGCTTCTACATACTGGGATTCTGTAACTAAAGAGGCTGTAGAAATAAGAATGTTTGATAAAATTTTCAATCGTGACAGCGGATATAATCTTAGCATGGATTCGAGCTCCCTATGTAGAGAAGAGCCAGAGATATTCGTCGTAATATCTCCGGCGACTGCTTGAATATTCCTCACCAGTGTGGGATCCGTACCAGACAGGGTTGATAAAAGACATAGAGAAGATCCAACGGAGAGCAGCGCGCTTCATTACAGGATCTTTTAGTATTCGCGAAACTCCAGTGGAAGACTCTGCAGGAGAGGCGCTCAGACCTTCACCTAGGAGTCAAGCAGTATATTACTCTCTCCTACGTACATCTCGCGAAGAGACCATGAGGATAAAATCAGAGAGATTAGAGCCCACACAGAGGCATACCGACAATCTTTTTTCCCACGAACAGTACGAGACTGGAATAGAACCCATAGAGGTACTCAAAGTACCCTCCGCCACACACCGTCAGGTGACTTGCGGAGTATGGATGTAGATGTAGATGCAGATGTAGAACCTACGGCTGGAGCGATGGTGCCAATAGCGCAGACGTTAACACCATCTGCTATGGCATTACAAAATTCGTACGGCCAGCACATCATCAGTTTTCAGTCAGTAGCTCCTGACGAAGACGGTGGTGGTAATCGTCGAAAGCACGACGTTTTTCCATGTATTGACGCGGCAAGAAGTCGGAGAATGTTTTATACAACAACGCCGTTGCGAAATATTTCGTTCTGTGTCTTATTTATATTTGCTACTTTGAGGAAGCACGTATGCTTTGTAAATCAGTGACGTTCATTGAGAGCGATACTCTTACATATTTATAATACGAGAAAAAGTCTTTTTTTTTACCATACGACTGGTTTCAGCGGCACATGACCGCCAACCTCTGTCCCCTCTTTTGGCAGGGGTGGGCCCTGAGAATGGCGGTAATGTGCCGCTGAAACTAGTCGTGTGATAGAATAAAGATCTTCTCGAGATACAACTGTAGTGGTACTTTTTTTCATATGTAGCATCAGCTGAAATCTCTCGTCCAAACAAAAATATGGACATCCAACATTTATAATACCTACCTCGGCATTATTTCGTCCAAAGCAAGTCATTTCATATTGTTCCACAACAGAATAGTGAGTAAGCGCAGGAATAAAATTTTGTTAGAAACTGATTGAGACCTCTGCTGGCTACGCAACGATGTCTTAACCGAATGTCAACTTGGAAGGCACGAAGTACAAACAAGCTGGGAGCTTGTTCCACCAGACTATGTTAGAGGGGACTCGAGGATAACTGATACAGCACTTGGTCATCATCATCATTCGTGACAGTAGCTAGACTGGACCGTGTAAAAAATCCGATTGTGTAAAAATTGAGACTTCGTACGGGCGCTGATGACCGCTCAGTTGAGCGCCCCAAAACCATACATCATCATGATGAACATCATGACAGCTCTTTGACAACAATGCAGAGCAGACACAACGTTCAGCTGTAACGAGACCAAATGTAGTAGCTTCACCTATAGTTGTCATACGAATGCGCTTCGGGATGCGACTTTCGCATAAAGGAATGCCCCGAAATCCTGGAATTAAACATTAGAGCAGCCGAGAGTGCTGACAGTATCAGAAAAAGAGAGCACATTCGGTCACCAGTGTGCCCTCCTGAATCTCATTCTCAGTGAGGCTATTCCACCTGCATTATGCTTACCTACGGAAGACCAGCTCTATGGAACTGCCCTGTGGCTAGGACCTCCCGTCGGGTAGACCGTTCGCCTGGTGCAAATCTTTCGAGTCGACGCCACTTCGGCGACCTGCGTGTCGATGGGGAAGAAATGATGATGGTATGGACAACACCCAGTTACTGAGCGAAGAAAATTTCCGACCCAGCCGGGAATCGAACCCGGACCGTTAGGTATGACATTCTGTCGCGCTGACCACTCAGGGGCGGGCACCAGCTCTATTAAGGTGCAGGATGCTCTGGTGAAATTTGTTGAAGTGTCTGCAAGGTGCCTCCAAATTGGAGTCCACTGCTGCAAATCCATAGCCGTCCAGCAATGGAGGGGACTTCCGACCTACAAGACGCAGTCCTGTCGGTCAGTGGTGACAAAATGAGGATGGGGTCCTGGCTCGTGGATGAAGAACTGATCGGCCCAAGTTATCTAAATTTGGTCCTGGGCGCCTGCGTCGGGGAGTTCAAATGGTTCAAATGGCTCTGAGCACTATGGGACTGAACATCTGTGGTCATCAGTCCCCTAGAACTTAGAACTACTTAAACCTAACTAACCTAAGGACATCACACACATCCATGCCCGAGGCAGGATTCGAAGCTGCGACCGTAGCGATCACGCGGTTCCAAACTGAAGCGCCTAGAACCACACGGCCTCACCGGCCGGCTTTGGGCAGTGAAAAGTACTGCATAACCGGCTGCATGCTGGGATAGCCACTCGGGCTATTCTTCGTGTTGCTGTTGAGTCTCCACTCCATCTCGACAACCGACTATACGCGTATGCAGTAATGTGGGTTCGAGTCTAAGCTCAGCATGTTCGGTGCTAGGCATTGCCAGAAAGAAAACGGAGTGATTGTAAAACTCATGGAGATATGTTCCGTCTATGCGACTAAATGAAAGGCAGTTTGTTTTTTGTCATAAGCGTTTCGCCTCTTTTATCTATGAAGCTTCTTCAGTGGCCTGTAATACATGTCTCTTTTCATACATATAATAAACGTACTATAGTTACAGTATGTTGCTATGCTACATTTTGTCTTATTTTTTTCTAGTTTTTCAGATAGAGAACAACCTTTGTAGCACAAAATTCGCGAGGTTAAATTACGTTTGGTGTTATTTACGATTTTAAGGGTTCTTAGTTGATATGTATGGTTCTGGAGATGTGTTCATTGGGTCCCATACTCCATCTGGCCGATTTCTGTCGTTTTTTTCACCCAGATTTATCACAACACATCACTTGAGCTTCTTGTTTTGTGGTCAACACGTGTATGTTTACAATGTGTCGTGCTGCCAACTGCTGCTGTGTGTTTATCTTTCGTCTTTTGTTTCTGTTATGTGTTTGTGGTTGTGTGTTTGTGTGTGTGTGTGTTGTTTCATGTTGTTCATTTTGTGTGTGTGTGTGTGTATTTTGTTATGTGTGAATCTGTCGTTTCTTGTCAGACTGTTTATTTTTTTTATTATTTTTTCAGTGGGTATATTTGTGTGTTAGTAGCTAAAGTAATCAGAAATCTGAAACATAACTAGAATAGATAATTAATGATTCTTCCTCTCCTCACTCTCTCTCTTTCTCTCTCTCTCACACACGCGTGTCACACACACACACACGCACGCACACACACACACACACACACACACACTGAAAGGCGAGCTCGCGCGCGCACCCTCGCGCTTGTTACAACTTATTTCAGTGTCTGAACATTGCAGGAAGCAGTTTAAAGGGAACTCTATTGCCCATAAAAGTGAAAACAAGGCCTATTGCGTCTCTGAAGTTTGTGGCGTGATTCTCTAGCTTCTTAATATACTGTGTCCGGAGGCTGTATATTCAAAGCATTGTCGCTATGGGCATTATATGAATGGCTTATTTCAATAGTGGTAAAAGTCCATTTTTGTTCATTCTGAGATACAGAGTGCTACAGTTAAATGAGCTCTAAAAAATCGGCAGTTGAGATGCCCGAAATACTTGAATATTTCTGGTATCTCAACTCCAGATGTTTCAGTGGTCATTTAACTTTAGGACACTGTATTTCAGAATGAACAAAAATGGACTTGTACCACTATTGAAATAAGCCATTCATACTTGATTGAACCATCGCTCCGCGTAACTATAGCATTCCGAGTGTTTTTTCTCCACTATTATACGCCAAACATTACGTTAAACTGTCAGCATACATCGGTCCACGTTACCGTGATAAAGAAGAGCTACTACAAAGCGTTTCCACGCTATCCGTATCCGTCAAAATAGCCTACTCACTGGTAAATGCGTGCACATAAAATGCGATATGACAGACACAGAGGATATTTTACAACAAAAGACGGGACGCCATCAAACACTCTGAAAAATGTGGTCAGAGTTGTATAAGACAGTTAATACCTTTGCATTAAATGAGAACCTGCATTTCGTTAACCCTGCTGTTCTGTTCACTTTTACTTGACATATATACTGTTCGGGTCAATATGACCCGACATATCAAAATGCTTTAGAAACATAAATTTTGGTACAGTTTTAGCTATCGACATTGTTGTTCTATTCCAGTACCTTGTTAGTAATAATAATAATAATAATAATAATAATAATAATGGTAATAATAATAATAATAACAATGCATACAACTTTATTGAGGGATATTTTTCATTTAAATATGCACATAAATTTGAAACAACAGACAGTTTCCATTACAGGCATTCAACTTAGAAAGCACTACAGTTTTTCCATACTTCTATTCTTATTGTTGACAGTTTAGACGTAAGTATTGACATTTTCTAACAACAGACAGTTGTCATTACAGATATTCATCTTAGAGCACACTACAGTACAGAACACACTACAGTTTTTTTATTACATTCCAACATAGAAAGCACTACAACTTTAGAATCCTCTCTTCTTACTGATTGTAGTTTAGGCACAAGTATTCACATAAATTTGAAACAACAGAATTTTCAATACAATCATCTTATAAAATACTACAGTTCTTTTCTTACTGCTTGCACTGTGGACACAAGTAGGTTACATGTTTCTTGCAAATATGTTTACTACATTTTCCACACACCATGTTTGTTTTATTGTCATTACTTGATGGACAGAACTTACAGCGTGCACGTTTTGTAGATTTTCTTGTTGTTACCGATTCTGACACACCACCCACATCATTCGGGTTTTGGATGCTTGTGACCATTCTCAAAGAATCTTCTGTTCTTGGGAAATGCGTTCTTGATGCAATATGTTCTTTTATCAGTGACTTTCCAAGTTCCTCCAAGAATATTCTCCTTCTAGTCAATTTGCTTGCATTCCAATTAGGGTCAACCGAAATCCACAAAACGTATGCATTATAAGCAGAAACATCAAGAATATTGTAGAAAACTATCATTGGCCACCTATTACTTTTTCGTTTGCATGTATATGTACCTAATAACTGATCAAGCGTGTCTACAGCACCTTTGGTTGAATTATAGTCCAAAATCATTTTTGGCTTCTTATCAGCCCTGTCACTGATTTCCGCATCATGGTGGAGAGTGCTCATAAGTACAACATTCTTGTGTCTCTTAGGAATATAATTAACCACAGTAGTGTCATTTGTGAAGTAAAATGAAGAGCTGTGTACCTCCTTGTTGGTCATTTTGTGTGGAAGCTCCGGCTTATTTTTCCGTATAGTTCCCAACATAGTCAATTTCCTTTTCAGAAGCAGCTGCCCCAAATTGTACGACGTAAAAAAGTTGTCACACGTGATATTCTGACCACGTAACTCAGAAGTGAGATCAGATACCACCCTCATTCCCTGATTTCTTTCTGGTGCCGCTCCACTCACCTTTCCTGTATAAATTTGGGCTTTCAGTACGTATGAAGTTTTGCTGTCACACATGGTCCATATTTTGATCCCATATTTTGCCGGTTTACTTGGGATATACTGCTTGAATGGACAGCGACCTCTAAATGCTACTAACTGCTCGTCAACAGTAACATTTTCTCCTGGATTATACAGTTGAGGAAGGACCTCTACCCACTTCTCCCAAATACTACGAATTGCGGCAAGTTTGTCAGTACGTCGTCTTTCCTCTCTAGTAGATTTCTTGTCAAATCGCAGGACACGTGATATCTTACAGAATGTTTCATGAGACATGGTTGCTCGAAATATGTTTCGCCCAGTATCTTTATCCCACAAACTTTTTGTAGACTCCCCATGAGATCGATATACACCCGCTAGGAGTAAGAGTCCTAAGTATGCATGGAAAACAGAACCATCAATATCTGTCCACTGTTCACCATAAACTCGCTGCCCTTCAATATTTGTCATCTCTATTATTTCATTTTGAAGCGCTGTGTGAAATACTGCTTCAAATGAACATTTTACATCAGATATTCTGCTGACTGCATACCTGGTAACTCCTGGGGTACTCTTGATGATGTTCGAAGCTGGTAGGCGACCATGTTGTGCTGGTGGATGCAACTGCCATTCTATATTCCCATTTTTAGAAAGAAAAGTCTCTACACTATTTTGTATGGGCTGTGGACTGTCGTAACTGTCATCGGAACACTCGCTTTCAGATGCATTGCTGATGTGATCTTCAAACTCAGAAAGTGATCCTTCATCTGGTGAGGCATTTACTATTTCTTCCAACTCACGATCATTCAATGGTCTCATCGCCATGGTGTCACAAGTCAAACTGGGCAGAAACAAAGCATTCCAATTATTGAGAACTGCCAATTATTATTTCCTGGGGAAAGCAACAAACAAGCCCATTGTTGTGAACGCATGGAGCTTTAGGTGATTGTTGAGAGTAAGTTGGAATGATGCAGTCACTATTCCCACACAACACAACAAAAATAATTTTCGCCATTTCCAGATTTTAGAAATAAATACGAGTTACACTAAACATATTTGTGTCGGGTCATTATGACCCGAACATTACATATGCAACTATTACAGTTGAAGCCCAAACTTCTTAAACTTTTTTAAAACCTTTTAAAACACATGCTGCTCATCCATTTTCAGACAAAGTCACAAAGTTTCATAAATATATATTGGTATTTACATAATGTAAAATAACGTTCATATTCGTTTCGGGTCATATAGACCCGAACAGAACAGCAGGGTTAAATATTTCAGTTACTCTATTTGCCTTTAGGAACATCCTGATCAGGAAGAAATCTCTCAAGTTGCCGACACAAATAACGACTTTTATGTTGCTCTTAGAAGGTTTATATAAAGGGAATCTCTGCCAAAGAACTCCAGTAAAGTTCCCTATTGCTTTACCTTTAATAAGAGGTCGTATCAATAACTTCTAATTTATTTCCAATTACACCATAATTAGGTTTAATGTTTTCTTCCGTTAGAATAGGGCAGTGTACGGATGTTCGTCATCAACCGTATCTCTTACTGCGAGCTAAACAGTTTCAAATCTTTTTATCATGCAATTAATTTTATCAGATGACCATATCATTCCTTGCTTTAGTAGTTATCTTACCTCGCGTTTCCCTTTCATTTATTACTTTTCTTTTCTCTATCTTGATTCCCGGCCGCCCCCGTCTCTCAATCTTACTTCAAGGCCGCCCCCGTCTCTCTGATAATAGACATTTATTTCCGGTGACACCTTCTTTTAGCCTAGGATTTACGCCCATATATTCTTTCTCTTTTCCGTGGCCTCAGCAGGTGTCTTCACAGGGTCGGCATATTAATGTGGATTTGGTGGTGATAGTCCCAGAGAATGGCCATGAAACCTTCATGTCACCAGTTTATTCACAGATGATGATTCACACATAAATCTGCTGGAGTTGATCATAGCGGTTGCATTGGACAGGGCTATCCATAAGTGCCTACAGCGCTTCGGAAATCGACTGCGCTAAAACTACAAGATATGCGGAAAATACAAGTGGCACATATTGCTGGGTGCGATTAGATATTTGGTGATAAGAATTTTTACAGCCAAGATCGCTTGTTGAAGTATTTCAATTTTCTATATTTTTTCTATATTTTTTCTATATTTCTACAAAGTTTACCTGTCATCTTCGGATCTACAATATGCCAGAAGAGAAATATTAATAAGACAATCTGCATAACTGTACGACCAGTATAAACGTGGTAAACAATCAGATCACAATATTTTTACATGCCTTCTGGGAATAGTAGCGATACCACATCCGTTTACAAAACACAAAATAAATAAAAAGTCCACAGCACCAAGGATTTGCCCCGGACTGAAGGCGAGTTTGTCTGGGGAGCCATTATAGCTTCAGGCCATTAGAAAGACTGAGCGGGCTTGCAGCGGAAGCATTGATAAGCGGTTACGCGCTTGGTCAACAGATGGCGTGAGTGAAAGATTACATCGATTGATAAACGTTCTATAAAACACAACATAGGAATGGTTTAAGCGTAATGGAAAAATTATCTATCGGTGTAAGCGAAAACCATCGTAGCATTCATCTAATTACCCATCATAAGGCACAGACGGTCAGTTCACCTGAATCACCAATACAGTTGTATCATATACTGCTAGATTTATAGCTTATGCAGATGAATTTTCCTGTTGAAGGTATCAAAACATGCATACCTAGTTCCTACACTTACAAGACCACTCACGTACTGGGGCACTGTCATACAAACATTCTAAGTGTAGTCTCAGAAAGTAACAGTTGGCTACATATATATACTTGCAGGCCAGTCTATCTTAGGATTACACCTCCAATATTCAAACAATGTTGGAAAAATAATATTGACAATAAAAATAAAAATAAAATGTTCTCCAAAACAGTGGGCTGCTAGTATGAAGCACCAATGGGTAGGATACTACAGATATGAGAGGACTCTTATTGTGACCTATGACCTGTATGTTGACGGCTTGATAATCCAGAGTTGCATTCCTGCACCTGATAGTCCTGAATAATATTGGCTGTACAGTGCTTGTGAAACTGATGTATGAAAATGTCCAGGCCACCTATGACACCCATAGGTTGAGTTACTTCTCTACAGGCGTGAGCTAATTCGATGTGAGAATACCCAGCAGACGATTTGTCCACATGTTGTGATACGAATGCCCTCTAGTGCAAATGTGCCACTGTGGTTATTACGAATTGAAACTTGCCCAGTCCACTCATATGTCATTTTCTGTATGTCTTCTAGATTTTTGCGTCGTCGTTTTCTCGGAAAACTAGAGGTACCAATGAAAAACCCTATATAAGTAGGTGTAGCAACTTCTTCAGATTTCAGCTTCTAATCCAAGGGGATAATAAGATAATGTCGAAAATTTGGGTTAGGATGTACGCTTTTTAACTTCAGCGACAAGTCACTGAGTAAAAACGTGTGCCGCATTGCGATCTAAGAACAAAGAGTATTCTTCCGATTGTGTCATGTTAGAACGGTAACGGACCGATTCGAAACGTGAAGCTGCTGTTTCCACTCTCTTTCCTTTTCTAGGTTCACTCAGCATCAGCTGCTTATCTTGCATAACGAACATCGTTAGTGAGACATTCTTGGCTATAATCGATTTTTCTTAACTGTGATAAAACATACTATTCTTCACATTTGCTTCTTACTTTTCTTTATACTCAGAAGTCCAGGGTACTGCAGATATACTATTCGCATGTACCTCCGCTTTCTATTTACATATGCTGTGGACGAGTTGTATACTAACAACAGCTTACCATGGCTTCCCATTGATCTCAAGCACAGCAGACAAGCTTCTATCTGACCAAATGTTGCCAACTTGCTGGCGTCTGGCTTGTCATGTAACGCTCATCAGTGCTGACTATCTTTTTAAAAATTGCGAAATAATACGATAATACATTACTAAAACAATTAATCTGCATGTTTCAATTCAATATTTACCTAACATATTTAATAATTTTTGTATATTCCGGCAACCTGTAATTTACATTTAGTTGCCCCACCCCCCGACATACTCAACTTCTAATCGTATATAAAAAGCACATTCTATAGACCTTCGAAGTTAACATATGTGAAATAAAATAACAGTAAATAAACAGTGAACTAATTACACTTATCAATGATGTAATTAAAAAGTTCTTTATTAATTCAGCATTCATGTTTTGATGTTTTTGGTAGTGTGTGTCAAATGTCACTCATATCAGTGTAATGGGCGCTGTTAAAAGTGATTCTGTATGATACACAAGATACTACTATTGTTGAGAAGTATTTTTGGTGTCCGCTAAATCTCATTTAAACACCTAGGCTCCTGGAGGCTTATTGTAATAGTTGATTTTTACGGATAAAGTGTATCACAGATAATCTTAGTCAGTGTGTGCCAGTTGTAGAAATAAAAGTATTTACACCTCAAATATGTGCAGGTATTAATTATTTGCGATTTTATCAAGCAAAGACATGTGTAATATTAGCTGTCATTTCGCTTAGAAACCTAAAGAAGGTCGTCTGAATTGTATTCTTTTTCCATTTGGTTTAGCTGCATGAGACTAAAATTTTTAATACAGGATTGAAATTATGTGCCATTACAGTAACTAGCACATCGATTTCATGTTGACAAAAACGACCTTTCAAGATGTTACCAAACTATACTTTAAAGTTAAATATTTTACAAACGATGTAGTCGAATATAAGGTGCAGTTGTAGTATCGAGATTTTCGTTAGAGTTGAGGGCCATCGAAAAAAGTTTTTACTCATCGGTTATTACCTGTATTTGTCAGATTTTAATAAAACTGTCAGACTGGTACTAATACTGTATTACATTGAATATTTAACTAATGGCTAATAAGATAGCTTCCAAGCGCTCTCCAGCGCACGAATTTCGCATATCGTTTCGGTTAATGCAAAAATTTAAAAACCAACAAAATTTATAGAATCTATAACGGTTTTTGTAAATAAACTTCCTAGATATCACGGAGTCGATGCGTGTGTGCTAGTATCTGTGACTTTCGGAGTTAAATGTCCACGAAATATTGAATAAGTAACGATCACAACAGATTTTACAGATGGTTTTTAGGAAGTCTGGAACTGTCTGACTAATTTTTAAAAGAGAAAACGCTATTTGACTGTGTATTACTATGTATTTTATGCAATTAATATTTCAGCCTTTATGCTATTATCAAATACAATGCTGAAAATTGTCTTTCAGCACTGCCCTTAATATGGATTAAAAGAGATGTTTTTCAGCATTGTACTTAATAATGGAATAAAAGCCGAAAGGTAGATAGCACAGAAGATAAATAAAGAAGTACACAGTCAAATTGTGGGTTACTCTTTTAAAAATTATCACATGACTGTGGCTCAACACCATCGAAAACTTTTTTTTATTAATGGTTTAAATGTAGCGTGCCATGTTTCACATATTCATTCCTACTTTCATGAGCAACTCTTTACACTGGTGTTTTGTATGATGACTGCATGTGTGTTGTTCTGCCTCTCTTGCCCGTTGCCGTCTTTTTATGGCTTAACTGAAATAGCAAAACATATTTCTTCTAATTTTTAAACGATAATGTGAAAAAAGTAATATTTTTCTGTCTACTTACCGATAATGTGCCTCCTTCATTGTGCAGAAATTCACACGCATGCACACTTTCACTCACACCACTTATTTACTTGAAATAAAAATATGGCGCAAATATGTTACAATAGTATGGTTTTTAAACAGTCTGGATAAAATCAGAGGTGTTAGATTTTTCGTGGATTAGTTATAACTTCAATTACTGACACAGCTGGCTTCTTAAATTATCAAAGATGTTTGTAATCTGTTTTATACAATACGTATAACAAACACTGAGTGGAGTGCCTGAAGGAATAAGCATTATGGATTTAGTACAGTTATTACGAACAGGAGAACTCAATTAATTCACAGAAGAAATTAATCCATTCACTATCAAGCTTTTCGCTGAGAATGTTTTGCTCCTGACTGTGTGGTGTACAAATATTTCTCGCTCCTGCGTTAAATCAAAGTGGTTTCTGGAGGGAATTAAGTATCCTAAGCTCTTCTGTATTAGTGAATGGGTCTCCAGCGCCCTTATATGTGTCGATATAGCTGGCTTTGTGAATTGTTTATGCATGTAACGGTTGATGTGTTTGGTGTATCTAGTATGAGCGTTTTTGTCTTGTCCTATGTAGCAACTTGAACAAGTTCTATGTGTCATATTATGTATTACTGAATCCACAAATTTTTCGTTTTCAATGTTTGGAGGTATGACCTATCTTATTTTGTAGTTTGCTGTTTTTGGAGTCAGCCACTTTCATTTCATGTGTTAAGAATAGGCTTGCCGATTTTTTGGGAAAGGTATGCTGACCACACATCTCTTTGTGTTATTGATTTCTTCCATATATCCTGAGATTTTTTCCTTCTTTGTTATTTGTTACTGTATTTTGTCTATAACAGAGCTGAGAAAGTCATTAACTAACACATACTGCTGAATTACATCTAATTCATTCTTCCTGTTCTCTTTGTTTATAAGAATTTTGTTTTCTCTGTGCACTGCCGTCTTTTCTACAATCTTGTGTACATCTAGGCGACAGGATGTGGAAGGAACAGTGCATGAACTATTGTTTTTGTGTATCTAGAAATTGTGCATGTTCTGATTTTCTGTGTATAACGTTAGAAAAGCAGAGCTATTATTTTCCTGAAATTCGGCTGTGAAATAGTATAGTTTTATTAAATAAATTTGTGATGTTAATCTTGTCTTTGGTATATCTTCGAAAGAAATTAAGGTATCACCTATGTACTGCGACAGGGTGTGGTAGGAATAGTGCATGAACTAGTTTTTTTGTGTATCTAGAAATTGTGCGTGTTCTGATTTTCTGTGTATAACTTTAGAAAAGGAATGCTATTATTTTTCTGAAATTCAGCTGTGAAATAGTATAGTTTTATTAAACAAATTTATGATGCTAGTCTTTTCTTTGGTATATTTTCGAAAGAAATTAAGGTATCACCTATGTACGTTCTGTAGTACACTATGTTTCAGTCAGACTTCTAGGATGTTGAATAATTCTTTTTCTGTGGGTATAATGCAAATGTACTGCATATGTCTGAGCTCATGGCTAGCCCATTGTATGCCAAGTAATTGCAGTAGAGAATTAGGTCTGTAGTTCTATACATTCAAGAACTTTGACTAAAGTACTTGTGCTGCAATAAATTGTTCCTCATTAGTACAGTGTTTTAAGAGGGAATTGGGAGTACAGTTATTGATTGATGTCTAGTTATATAAAATGAGCACCATCTGGAATGTTCATTTATCTTCTTTCATTATATAGCGTAATACTGTTCTTTACACAACGTGTTGATTCGTATGTGAAATAGGATTTTAGAAACAGGTGCAGTTTGCGAGATTTTTATGCAAAGTTGTACATACCATTTACTACTAGTCTGGCAGTGTGTATTTCCTTGTGTGTATGAGGATGGGAATGGGGGCTTTACAGTTCATGCAGGCGATGTATTTCTTTTCATATTCTGTCAACAAGAAATCTGTCTTCTTTGACTGAGTTTTGATCTTGTTGCGGAAGCGTCTTCTTGGGTGATTGTTTAGTATGCTACGCCGTTTTCTGTGTAAAATTTACTGAGTTTTTTCAGTGAATTCATTTTCTTTCCTATTGAGTACTGTGTGGTCTTTATTTGCTTTTATAGTTATTACATAATTACCTCTTAGGTTTTTGTTTAAACTGATTATTCGATATGAATCATTTCCTATGTGTTTATGTATAATTGTAATTCCTTGTCTAGCAGATTATTTTATTTGTGACTCGTAGGAGATTATTCCGTACTGTTCAGTTTTGCTACGTCTGTTATATTGTTTGCTTACACAATCCGTAGATTTAGTGTATTACCTGATTATTTCACTTTATTTGAGGTTATTGAATGAAAGTATTACTAAAGGAGCACAAAGAAGTGAAATGTAAAACCCACACTTCCTCTCAACTAGCTTATTGTGTTTCAGTAATGAAATTATAGTTGTTATGGAAAGAAAACAATATAATAAAGTAATGTAGAGTGGAATAAAAATCTTTCAAACTTATATACATTCATAAGACAGCCTTAAAATTAAAATAACGAACAGATAATGAGCATTTCTTTTATTATTACACACTTGAATAATCTGGAACTGTTTCATTAAATAAAGTAAAATCTGTTAATAATTTGATTAAATTCATATCCCTTTATGAATCATACAATAAAGAAACTAAACAGTTTCTGTAATGAAGAATAACTAATAACTCTTATAACAATTGTCACAAAAGATGTAAATGGAAGGTACAGGTGGGAGAAAGGAAAGGTAAGGGATTAAAGATGCCAGCCGTATCGGGACATTAAGCGGAACCAACGGCGACGAGTGAAAATTTGTGCCGGACCGGGATACGAACCTGGGATCACCCATCTAGTCGAACAAATTATGTGAATGCGAGATGTCTGTTCTTTCAGACATGTCCGAAAGAATATATGTAAAAGGATAATAGCCCTCTTAGACATGAGTCCTGTTAGAAATATACTTTCGGACATGTCCAAAAGAACAGACACCACGTATTTATATAATTATTTCGCCTAGATCGGCAATGGATCCACCTTCGTCAGAGCGGATGCGTTAACTACGTCCGACCTCGTGCAGGAATCTCAGAGTAACGAGCATGGACGAACTGGACAGAGACTGTGGATAGGTGGTGCTCGAAGGGTATATGGGTTGGCTGGTAGGTTCCCCTAATTACTCTCTGCAGGTGTGATAAACAATATATCCCTAGCGGTGCAGTGGTTAACACAACCGCCTAATAAGCAGGAGATCTCAGTTTGCCTGTAATTCTGCGCAATGTCCCAATGATGCTGATACCAGTAATCCCTTTCCGTTTCTCTCTTTTCTCTCCCAGTCTACCTTCCATATACATATAGTGTATCACAGCTACAGATTCCATGTGGTGTCTATTCTTTCAGACATGTCTAAAAGAACAGACACCAAGGATTCATACAATTGTCACAATATTCGTGCATTGACAAAAACAAAAATTCTAATAGTTTTGCAAAAGTTACACATTTCACTCCAAAGTCACTAATTGAGCTCCACTTCTAAGGTAGCGCAAAATATGTGAGTTTTAATTCCAATCATTAGCACTTTTCCTATCCAGGGTGGTCCATTGATCGTGACTGGGCCAATTATCTCACGAAATAAGCGTCAAACGAAAAAACTACAAACAACAAAATTTGTCTAGCTTGAAGGGCGAAACCAGATGGCGCTATGGTTGGCCCGCTAGATGGCACTGCCATAGGTCAAACGAATATCAATTGCGTTTTTTAAATAGGAACCCCCATTTTTTATTACATATTCGTGTAGTACGTAAAGGAATATGAATGTTTTAGTTGGACCACTTTTTTCGCTTTGTGATAGATGGCGCTGTAATTCTCACTAACGAATAAGTACGTGGTATGGCGTAACATTCCGACAGTGCGGACGGTATTTGCTTCGTGATAAATTACCCTTGTTAAAACGGACCGTTTACCAATTGCGGAAAAGGTCGATATGGTGTTGATGTATGGCTACTGTGATCAAAATGCTCTACGGGCGTGTGCTATGTATGCTGCTCGGCATCCTGGACGACATCATCCAAGTGTCCGGACCGTTCGCCGGATAGTTACGTTATTTAAGGAAACAGGAAGTGTTCAGCCACATGTGAAACGTCAACCACGACCTGCAACAAATGAAAGTGCCCATGTAGGTGTTTTAGCTGCTGTCGCGACTAATCCACACATCAGCAGCAGACAAATTGTGCGAGAATCGCGAATCTCAAAAACGTCTGTGTTGAGGGTGCTACATCAACATCGATTGCAACCTACCATATTTCTGTGCACCAGGAACCGCATAGCGACGACTTTGAACGTCGTGTACAGTTCTGCCACTGGGCACAAGAGAAATTACGGGACGGTAACAGATTTTTTGCACGCGTTCTATTTCGCGACGAATCTTCATTCACCAACAGCGGTAACGTAAACCGGCATAATATGCACTATTGGGCAACGGAAAACCTACGATGGCTGCGACAAGTGGAACATCAGCGACCTTGGCGGGTTAATGCATGGTGCGACATTATGGGAGGAAGAATAATTGGCCCCCATTTTATCGATGGCATTCTAAATGGTGCAATGTATGCTGATTTCCTACGTAATGTTCTACCGATGTTAGTACAAGATGTTTCAGTGCATGGCAGAATGGCGATGTACTTCCAACATGATGGATGTCCGGCACATAGCTCGCGTGCGGTTGAAATGGTACTGAATAGCATATTTCATGGCACGTGGATTAGTCGTCGAAGCACCATACCGTGGCCCGCACGTTCACCGGATCTCACGTGCCCCCAGATTACTTTCTGTGGCGAAAGTTGAAGGATATTTGCTATCGTGATCCACCGACAACGCCAGACAACATGCGTCAGCGCACTGTCAATGCATGTGCGAACAGTACACAAGTCGAACTACTCGCTCTTGAGAGGAATGTCGTTACACGTATTGCCAAATGCATTGAGGCTGACGGACATTATTTTGAGCATCTATTGCATTAATGTGGTATTTACAGGTAATCACGCTGTAACAGCATGTGTTCTCAGAAATGATAAGTTCACAAAGGTACATGTATCACATTGGAAAAAGCGAAATAAAATTTTCAAATGTACCTACGTTCTGTATTTTCATTTAAAAAACCTACCTGTTACCAACTGTTCGTCTAAAACTGTGAGCCGTATGTTTCTGACTATTACAGCGCGATCTATCACAAAGCAAAAAAAGTGTTCCAACTGAAACATTCATATTTCTTTACGTACTACACGAATATGTAATAAAAATGGGGGTTCCTATTTTTAAAAAAACGCAATTGATATCCGTTTGACCTATGGTAGCGCCATCTAGCGGGCCAACCATAGCGCTATCTGGTTTCCCCCTTCAAGCTAGACAAATTTTGTTGTTCGTAGTTTTTTCGTTTAACGCTTATTTCGTGAGATATTTGGCCCGGTCACGATCAATGGACCACCCTGTTTATGTGCTGGTTTTCCAACACCAATGTCATCTCTGATCAAATGTGCAGTGTTATTATGTTGTTGGATCCGTTATGGAGTGGAAACCAAAAGCTGAGATAAAACAATACTGATTGCGGAAATAGAACACACAAAAATGTTTCAAATGGTTCTGAGCACTATGGGACTTAACTGCTGAGGTCATCAGTACCCTAGAACTTAGTACCCATTAAACCTAACTAATCTAAGGACCGTAGCGGTCGCGCGGTTCCAGACTGTAGCGCCTAGAACCGCTCGGCCACTCCGACCGGCCTAGAACACACAAATCATGCCTTTTCAGATGTTTTGTGTCCTGTTAAGCAGCACACAAAGAATACGAACTGGCTAGCAAAATTGAGATATCAGACGGTGATGTTGTTTCGTCACTTTCTTAGTAGAGGTTGGATGCGCTGTACAGTCCACATATTTTGATCTTTTCGGACAATGTTTCAACTATATCTTTTGAGTTGCGTTGCCAAATTCGTGATACTGAGGTTATGTGGAGTGGGGTGGAACGTCATTTATGTACCCACACAGGTGCAGTAACTGCAAAACGTCACGTGCTTTACGATAATTAGTAAGCATCGAACCTGATAGCAATAACAAATGTGTTTGTAACAGCTACCGGTGGAATAACATTGTTTCCCATGAACATCCTATAATATTTTTTAGGTGCAGTGTACTTTTTCCGCTGGTAGTGTCTCCTCATTAATGACCACATACTGTTTGACCACCATCAGATGATCCATCACGGAGTGGCTGTCGGGAACGTCTGGGAGTGTGCATTATGGCACGTTATGGCTGTCGTGGGGTAGAAGTGGCGAGGGGAAGGCAGTGACGATTCCCTCCTGCAGTGTTGGCTCATTATCCGTGGTCTGTGCTTATGATAAAGCGGAGGTAGCATAAGCGGAAATATTTTCAGCACTTGGGGACAAACAGACATCTTCCAGCTGATGGTGATTTTACCCGCTACTGGCAGCGAACTTATCGAGACAATACTGTACTGGTTTCTCTTAGCTATATATCCTTCAATACGAATATCGATATTTATCGTGGAAATGCTGTGCTGATGTGTGTGTGTGTGTGTGTGAGGATTTTTGTGTTCATGAAGACTATCGAACTGCCAGTGTATATACAGAAAGCTTTTTAGATGTTTGTGGAAGTGTCGTCTGCACATAGTATATATAATTTGCAGTTGAAAATTCCACTCTATTGCCTTGCTTGGCCGGTGTTTTACTCAATAATGCCAAACTTGTTTGATTACAGGACTGCCCATCCTATATCACCTGTGACCGGAGTTGGTAGACAGGGTGGTTGCGTGACCTAGCAGCTATCCAGGAGACTTCCTGGTTCATGTTGGCAACATATGGCGGATGTGCAGCGGGGAAACCATGTCATATTTATTCGAAATTTCCGAACTAGTGCTTGAACTAAGATAGTTCTGTATTTCTCTTTCGTTTCATTCAGGATGCAACATTTCACGTATTTGCAAGCAACATGCTTCATTAGGATGAAACAGCTCATTGAAAGTTCTATAGCGTGTCAATTTCATGTACGAAATTGTCTGTGTTTATACGATAAACTGCACCGAAATTTTCTGTTACATTCAGCATTTTTTGTGAAACGCTTCGTTTCTCCGTTCGCAGCGAAAACTCACAGTGCACTGTTACAAATCAATAAGGGCTGCTCAAAGTGGGCTTCGACCTAAGTAGTCGTCATGTTTTATCAGTTGCCAATTAATAAAAAAGTCAAGATCACCGTATTCATTTATTTAAAAAAGATCGCTTATTTCGGCATTTATCCTGGCCGTCTTCAGGTCTAATGCGCTGAAAAAATCTAACGAATGCCAAATTCAATAGGGAAGTCAAACAAATACATAGCGTGTGAGAAAAGAAAAGAAGGAGCAAATACAGGTAAAATAACGTAACATTTATCGACATGGTTACAACAGACTGTGCGTGAAATGACAGTCTTTTACTGCTGTTGCTGGCGGCTAATCCGCCACGTCTTAAGTAGAGTGTAAAAAGTGCGCTTATGCCCCAGAGCGTCAGCATGTCAGCCTCAGTGGGCAATGACTGAAGTAAGATGCGCTCATCTCTACATCTACATCTACATCCATACTCCGCAAGCCACCTGACAGTGCGTGGCGGAGGGTACCTTGAGTACCTCTGTCGGTTCTCCCTTCTATTCCAGTCTCGTATAGTTCGTGGAAAGAAGGATTGTCGGTATACCTCTGTGTGGGCTCTAATCGCTCTGATTTTATCCTCATGATCTCTTCGCGAGATATACGTAGGAGGGAGCAATATACTGTTTGACTCCTCGATGAAGGTATGTTCTCGAAAAAAGCCCGTACCGAGCTACTGAGCGTCTCTCGTGCAGATTCTTCCACTGGAGTTTATCATCTCCGTAACGCTTCCGCGATTACCAAATGATCCTTTAACGAAGCGGGCTGCTCTCCGTTGGATCTTCTCTATCTCTTCTATCAACCCTATCTGGTACGGATCCCACACTGCTGACCAGTATTCAAGCAGTGGACGAACAAGCGTACTGTAACCTACTTGTTTTGTTTTCGGATTGCATTTCCTTAGGATTCTTCCAATCAATCTCAGTCTGGCATCTGCTTTACCGATGATCAACTTTATATGATCATTCCATTTTAAGTCACTCCTAATGCGTACTCCCAAACAATGTATGGAATTAACTGTTTCCAGTTGCTGACCTGCTATATTGTAGCTAAATGATACGGTATCTTTCTTTCTATGTATTTGCAGCACATTACACTTATCTACATTGAGATTGTAAATAGCTTTCGCTCCCTGTATTTTACCCCTGCCACCTTTAGAATTTGAAATAGACTATTCCAGTCAACATTGTCAAAAGCTTTCTCTAAGTCTACAAATGCTAGAAACGTAGGTTTGCCTTTCCTTAATCTAGCTTCTATGATAAGTCGTAGGGTCAGAATTGCCTCACGTGTTCCAATATTTCTACGGAATCCAAACTGATCTTCCCCGAGGTCGGCTTCTACTAGTTTTTCCATTCGTCTGTAAAGAATTCGCGTTAGTATTTATTATTAAACTGATAGTACGGTAATTTTCACATCTGTCAACACCTGCTTTCTTTGCGACAGGAATTATTATATTCTTCTTGAAGTCTGAGGGTATTTCGCCTGTCTCATATATCTTGCTCACCAGATGGTAGAGTTTTGTCAGGACTGGCTCTACCAAGGCTGTCATTAGTTCTAATGGAATGTTGTCTACTCCCGGGGCCTTGTTTCGACTCAGGTCTTTCAGTGTTCTGTCAACTCTTCACGCAGTATCATATCTCCCATTTCATCTTCATTTACATATTCTTCCATTTCCATAATATTGTCCTCAAGTACATCGCCCTTGTATAGAGCCTCTATATACTCCTTCCACCTTCCTGCTTTCCCTTCTTTGCTTAGAACTGGATTTCCATCTGAGCTCTTGATATTCATACAAGTGGTTCTCTTTTCTCCAATGGTCTCTTTAATTTTCCTGTAGGCAGTATCTATCTTACCCCTGGTGAGACAAGCCTCTACATCCCTACATTTGTCCTCTAGCCATCCCTGCTTAGCCATTTTGCACTTCCTGTCGATCTCATTTTTGAGACGTTTGTATTCCTTTTTGCCTGCTTCATTTGCTGCATTTTTATATTTTCTCCTTTCATCAATTAAGTTCAATATTTCATCTTTTACCCAAGGATTTCTACTAGCCCTCGTCTTTTTACCTACTTGATCCTCTGCTGACTTCACTACTTCATCCCTCAAAGCTACCCATTATTCTTCTACTGTATTTCTTTCCCCCATTCCTGTGAATTGTTCCCTTATGCTCTCCCTGAAACTCTGTACAACCTCTGTTTCTTTCAGTTTATCCAGGTCCCATCTACTTAAATTCCCACCTTTTTCCAGTTTCTTCGGTTTTAATCTACAGGTCATAACCAATAGATTGTGGTCAGATTCAACATCTGCCCCTGGAAATGTCTTACAATTTAAAACCTGGTTCCTAAATCTCTGTATTACCATTATATAAACTATCTGAAACCTGTCAGTATCTCCAGGCTTCTTCCATGAATACAACCTTCTGTTATGATTCTTGAACCAAGTGTTAGCTATGATTAAGTTGTGCTCTGTGCAAAATTCTACCAGGCGGCTTCCTCTTTTATTTCTTCCTCCCATCCCACATTAACCTACTACGTTTCCTTCTCTCCCTTTTCCTACTACCGAATTCCAGTCACCCATGACTATTAAATTTTGTTCTCCCTTCACTATCTGAATAATTTCTTTTATTTCATCATACATTTCTTCAATTTCTTCGTCATCTGCAGAGTTAGTTGGCATATAAACTTGTACTACTGTGGTAGGCGTGGGCTTCGTGTCTATCTTAGCCACAATAATGCGTTTACTATGCTGTTTGTAGTAGCTTACCCGCACTTCTACTTTTTTATTCATTATTAAATTACTCCTGCATTACCCCTATTGGATTTTGTATTTATAACCCTGTATTCGCCTGACCAAAAGTCTTGTTCCTCCTGCCACCGAACTTCACTAATTCCCACTATATCTAACTTTAACCTATCCATTTCCCTTTTTAAATTTTCTAACCTACCTGTCCGATTCAGGGATCTGACATTCCACGCTCCGATCCGTAGAACGCCAGTTTTATTTCTCCTGATAACGACGTCCTCCTCAGTAGTCCCCGCCCGGAGATCCGAATGGGGGACTATTTTACCTCCGAAATATTTTACCCAACAGGTCACCATCATCGTTTAACCATACAGTAAAGCTGTATGCCCTCGGTAAAAAACACGGCCGTAGTTTCCCCTTGCTTTCAGCCGTTCGCAGTACCAGCACAGAAAGGCCGTTTTGGTTATGTTACAAGGCCAGATCAGTCAATCATCCAGACTGTTGCCCCTGCAACTACTGGAAAGGCTGCTGTCCCTCTTCAGGATCAACACGTTTGTCTGGCCTCTCAACAGATACCTCTCCGTTGTGGTTGCACCTACGGTACGGCTATCTGTATCGCTGAGGCACGCAAGCCTCCCCACCAACGGCAAGGTCCGTGGTTCATGGGGGGGAGTGAAGTGAAACATGGACGATAAATAGTTTGGACAAGAAGAGAATAGGAGCTTTTGAAATGTGGTGCTACAGAAGAATGCTGAAGATTAGATGGGTAGATCACATAACTAATGAGGAGGTACCGAATAGGATTGGGGAGAAGGGAAATTTGTGACACATCTTGACTAGAAGAAGGGATCGGTTGGTAGGACATGTTCTGAGGCATCAAGGGATCACCAATTTAGTATTGGAGGGCAGCGTGGAGGGTAAAAATCGTAGAGGGAGACCAAGAGATGAATACACTAAATAGATTCAGCAGGATGTAGGTTGCAGTAGTTACTGGGAGATGAAGAAGCTTGCACAGCATAGGGTAGCATGGAGAGCTGCATCAAACCAGTCTCAGGACTGAAGACCACAACAACAACAACAACACATTGAGATTTAAATGAGCGAATGAAATACGAAAGAAAATATAACAGTATTTGTACATCATATGAAAACATTTCAAACTGAAAGAGCAAATGTGGTAGGGTATATGGTAATCGATCGCCACTCGACGGCATTGGTTGGTAGTTTTAGGGACGCTGTTTACATAGAGACGTTGTCGTCAAAATGACTGCTAGTAGTCAAAGATGGCCTGCCGATGTCGATGTGCACCAGCGACGATGAAGCAGGATGGCACCACAGACTATATTGGTAGCAGTGTGCTGGTATGAAGTCGCCAGCATGAGAACGTTTGTGGAATGTCCATAAAAGAAGCCAGGAGGTCAATCATTATAACGAGGGAATCATAGGGTGAAAAATAAATAGTAATAAAATCAATGCCTATAAATGTAATACCATAATGAATAATAGTATATACGAAAGCACTAAGAACTACGGCTATCTGAAGTTTGATGGACCATTACAAAATAATTTTTTTTTCAAATTTTAAATCGTATTCGTGTTGATATGATAAAATCAGTAAATATAAACCCGAGTAACTCAAAAATCATAGTAAAAATGCAATAAAAGTAGATTAAAATGTTGTCGCGTATAAAATATTTGAAATTAAAAATACAAGCAGAAAAGTAAATAATGTAAGAATTTTCGTAATAGTACTTGAAAACTCATAAGTTAAGATCATTGTCCGTGGTAAAGTTCTGCCATCATACCAACGTCACATTAAAAGATATATAAAAGCTTCAATCTAATGATGAAAACAAAAATGCCACGAAAATATAAAAAAATAAGTTAAGGTCAATGAGTTTGGTGAAAATTCGCTATAATATCAATACCATCAGTAAAACATTGTAGAATAGGTATCGGAAATTCCATGAAGTAAATGACAACAGAGTAATAGTGATGTGATAATAAATTAGACGTAAAAATGCTATCCTTATTTGGAAATAACACCTTTAAAAAGATCGAAGAAAGCTGTTTCATGGGTTTAACTGTTCATTTAGAAGAGCTGAAGGATTACTCTTATAGTAAACGAAAATTTCAACTCTTCCATAGTGTTCAGCAGCAGAATCTTAGGAGCGGTATGCAGAATGTGAAGGCTGTGTGTAATATGACCACATGAATGATTATCGTTTATGAGATGTTGTCTGAAGACTGACCTGCTACACGAAACGCCTGGAATGAGCTCTTTGAAACGAGGTTTGAAGTTTCACTCAGTCTGTCCAATACATACCGTCTCACGATCATTACAAGCTAATTTATATATACATGAGATAGGGTAATGTTTATTAGCATTCCCAATGGTATGCTCGAGTTTACAGAAAAGCATATCTGCGAATGAAAAAAATGGATATGTCAGTTTTTCTAAATAGTCCATTGATTCTAGTAGATGCAGTAAATATATAAAACATTTTAGAGAAGATTTTGTGGATAATTGAGGATTTTTCGTTGTTTTTTAAACAGGTCATCAATAATTTTCGAGTAACAGTCATTTGCAAATGCAGTTTGCTTTGAAATCCTTAATTCTCTTTGTTTTTGGTCTGATGATAGAAGTAATTTGACCATTGTATTAGGCGTTGTTAGCAAACAGGCTTCCGTATATTTTTTAGAGTGGCAAGAATAAGTTTTGATGGTGGCATGCACCAATGTTGGCTTCCCACAAATAGCAAAAAATGTTTTACACTATGATTAGAAATAGTTAGGACTAAAACAATTGATAGTCTTGTAATTCTCCCAAGAAAACCATGTTTGGATGTACGTTATTTAAAGCAGAGTGTAATTCCTCTTCTGAGCGTTCATTTAACAATAACGCGTGATCTACATAACGTCTGTTCTCTCTGAGTTCTCTCCGAAAAATGTGGCCAATTGGTTGACGAAAATATCAGCAATAATGTCAGTGAGGCAATTCTCCATGGCTAGTTCATCGTTCTGCACGTTAAGCCTTCTTACCAAATTAAAAGTTATTGAAATTTAAGGTTATTCCGAGGAATTCAAAAAGTTCAGCAAATTCCTGACACTTAATAGCACTACGTTTTAATACGCCAACGTTTTAGTGATAATATGTTTTAATTCTACCAATAGTTTCTGCTATTGGGATATTAGTGTACAGCTTTTTAATATGGCAAATCTTCCACCCAGTTGACAACGTAACCACCCCATTGGTTGCCAGATTTGCCTCACTGGATATTAAAATTTATTTGGTGAAACATATCTAGACACCCATATGTAATTCGGAATTAAGCTTTGGATGTTACGAGAGACTGATCCGTCAGTTTAAAAGAAGGTGAAAAGTACTTTGTTGTTAGTTGAGAAGCAGTAACAGGAGAATAGAGCGACCAGAAGAGCCCAGCGCCGTCGAATGTGATGCAGTCACTTGATGTCACCTGAGTACCAAATCTGTCAGCGACATTTCAATCGTTCTAAACCTTCTGAAGCCAACTGTTGCTTATGTGAAGTGGATATGGAAAGGGACAACTACTTTTTAATATAATCCATTATGGAGTCGAGGTAGCAGTTGTCGTTACACTGGTTATCACTGTTATCATTCAACCGCGATTCTTAAACATATATTTTAACAACGCGATGATGGGAGCATTGTCTCTCGAAACGCGTTGTTAAAATATATGTTTAAGAATCGCGGTTGAATGCTAACAGTGATAACCAGGGACAACTACAGCTAAACCCGAGACCAATAGCCCTCATGTTCTGACTGATAGGGACAGTCGAATACTGTGAAGCACCGCTGTAGAAAATATCATGAAATCGTCGGAAGAGATCGTGGGCTCCAAATTGATACCTGCAGCCCACGTAGGACAGTGAGTATGCGTACAGAGTGAAAAAGGATGGGGGTACTATGATCGAGCCGCTCCTCTTAAACTACACATATATGTTGTCAATGCTGAGAGACGCTTGACGAGGTGCAAAAAGCGACGCCACTGGAGAATGGATGACCGGGAACGAGTGATCTGGAGTCATGATCACCCAATACTCTTTGGAAATCCTATACAGGATTTGGGATTGATGACTGCCTGGTGAAGGTTACCTGCAACCATCTGCAGTGCCAATAGTGAAGTACGGTCGAGGCGGTGTTAAGGTGTGGCGGAGTTTATCGTGGTCAGAGTGTGCTCCTCTTACAAGGACGGAAGGATATGAACACCTTTTATATACTAGACCAGGGGCGGGCAGGAATTCTACACGTGTGCGGTGCACATGCACGTGTGCAGTTAACAGGTGTTCTGCGTGCACACAGGGGCAAGCTGGCCACCCGCTTCTCACCCCTCCCCACCATACCGTCTCTCCGCTTCTTCCCCTGTAATGCGTTTTGTTTCCTGGTCTGCTTTATTAAATGAAGGAATAAGGTTAGTAGGAGTGTTTGAAAGTAATCATGGTTTGAAAGAGCACCTATGACCTACGATACGTTTTGTTTAATTATCACAGGTATAAACAATACGTTTAATGTCTGGAACAAAATTTCTACATACAGACAAACGCAAACAGTTACGTAAATTTTCATTACTGATGTTTGCTCTTAACCGAGACTTATTAATTTTCATAACAGAAAAAAATCTCTCACAAAAGTATGTCGAGCCCAACATTGACTATCTTCATGGCTTCACGATGGAGACGAGGAAACTCTTGCTGTGGAAAGTCGTGATAAAGATCTATTACACGTCTTGCCAAAAGGAACTTGTCTCTCAGACGAGAATTACACTGTAGATCTATTAATTCCGTTTGCAAACTGAGATGAATATCATCTACAGAAACCAGATTCTATCGAGAACTATTCAAAACCTTGGGATAAGTAAGATATATCCCCAAATCGCTTGAGAAATTCCTCTTTTATTGCACTAAGAACGGCAACATACTGAAATTTATTATAATGGCGTTCCGCTCACCAGCGAGAATACTGTCACACATTATACATTTCCAATTTTCACGTTTTTCCACAGAGAACAAATGATTCTCCCATTCCTTTTTAAAAGATAGCAAATCTCCAATTCTCCGTTTCCTTGATTCACTCTGCATTTTCCGGTTATTGAAATACAACGTTCACTACGTAGTGGTCGCTTCGCTTCAACGTCCGCAGCTTAGCCTGGTACTACACTGCCGCAACCTGCAGGCTGTCGGCACTGTCCCGTTCGACGATTGCACGCGAGCAGCACACGTGCAGCGCTGTGTGCTCATGAGCCGCGTGCAACGTTTGCTCGCCCCTGTACTAGACGAACAGATCGGAGACCGCGACAGTACCACTATGACAGTGCATCCTGTCAATAACGGGTGTGAGGCAATTCTTCATGACACTATTACTCCTCAAATCGATTGGCCTGCCCAGACTCCCGTGCTGAATGGAAAATCTTAGGAATAAGTCAGAACGTCAACTTCTTCCAGAACCCAGCATCGTACACCACTACTTTCTCTGGTTTCAGCTCCTGAGGAGAGAATGGATACCATTTATGTACAGACCATCAGGGATTTAGTTGAAAGCCGTTCCCAGCAGAATTCAAGGTGTCAGAAAGGCGAAAAGCGGACACACCCTGTACTAATGTCCCCTAATAGGTGCCTGGATAATTTTGGTAATACAGTTTATATCACATACCGTACGTAATCACCTCATCTCAAATGGTTCAAATGGCTCTGAGCACTATGGGACTTAACATCTATGGTCATCAGTCCCCTAGAACTTAGAACTACTTAAACCTAACTAACCTAAGGACAGCACACAACACCCAGCCATCACGAGGCAGAGAAAATCCCTGACCCCGCCGGGAATCGAACCCGGGAACCCGGGCGTGGGAAGCGAGAACGCTACCTCATCTCAGAAGATATAGTTGCTGAACAGTTCAAAGAAAACTTGAGTCTCATTTTAAATAAGTACCCCGCTCATACAATTATAGTCGGTTGTGACTTTAAACTACCCTCGAAATGCTGGAAAAATTATACATTTAAAGATGGTGGCAGGCATAAAACGTCATCCGAAACTGTACTGAATGCTTTCTCAGAAAATTATTTTGAACAATTAGTTAATGAGCCCACTCGAAGCGAATATGGTTGCGAAAGCATACTTGACCTTTTAGCAACAAATAATCCTGAACAAATAGTGAGTATTGTGACGTATACAGGGATTAGCGACCACAAGGCAGTTGCCGCTAGGCTAAATACCGTGACACCTACAACCATCAAAAAGAAACGCGATGTATATTTATTTAAAATAGCTGATAAAAATGCTCTTAACGGCTTTTAAAGAGGCAGCCTTCACTACTTCCGATCTGATCATGTAAGTGTAGAAAAGATGTGGAATGGTTTCAAAGAGATAGTATCGACAGCAATTGAGAGACATATACCGCATAAATTAATAAGTGACGGTACTGATCCCCCATGGTACACAAAACGGGTCAGATCGTTGTTGCAGAAGCAATGAAAAAGGCATTTCAAATTTAAAATAACGCAAAATCCCTTAAATTGGCAAAGTTTTACAGAAGTTCGAAATATGGCACCTACTTTAATGCGAGGTACTTTTAATGATTTCCACAACGAAATTTTGTCTCCAAATCTGACCGAAAACCCAAAGAGATTCTGGTCATACACAATGTGGTGTCACCGCCAGACACCACACTTGCTAGGTGGTAGCCTTTAAATCGGCCGCGGTCCGCTGGTATACGTCGGACCCGCGTGTCGCCATTGTCAGTGATTGCAGACCGAGCGCCGCCACACGGCAGGTCTAGAGAGACGTCCTAGCACTCGCCCCAGTTGTACAGCCGACTTTGCTAGAGATGGTTCACTGACAAAATTACGCTCTCATTTGCCGAGACGATAGTTAGCATAGCCTTCAGCTACGTCATTTGCTACGACCTAGCAAGGCGCCATTATCATTTGCTATTTATCTTGTGATGCATGTACCGTCAGACCGATGTTCACCAATTATGGATTATAGTTAAGTATTCCAACAGCTACGACCTTTTTTGCTAAAGTCTAACTTCCTCGAATGCTCCAGACCTCACGCCAGCCTGCGTGAGCTTAAAGCGTGCCTTTCGGCTTCCTCCGAGTGGCTTGGTTGTCTTGCCAAGTCACCACACATAAAGCACACCAGTGGCAAGACGTAATCAATACCTTCACTGGGCGATAACAACGGTGAAGTCACTGATGACAGTGGCACTAAAGCAGAGATGTTAAACACGGCTTTCCGAAACTACTTCACCAAAGAAGCAGATGTAAATATTCCTCAGTTCCAATCAAGAACAACTGCCAAGATGAGAAACATAGAAGTTGATATCCTCGGCGTAACAAAGCAGCTTAAATCACTTAATAAAGGCAGGGCCTCCGGTCCAGATTGTATACTAGTCAGGTTCCTCTCAGAGTATGGTGATAAAATAGCTCCATATTTAGTAATTATACACAACCACTCGCCCACAGAAAGATCCTTACCCAAAAGGGTAAGTATTAGTATTCTGCTGAATTACAGGCCTATATCACAAACGTCGACTTGCAGTAGAGTTTTGGAACATATACTGTATTCGAACATTATGAAGTACCTCAAAGAAACCCGATTCAGAAAATATCGTTCTTGTGAAACGCAACTAGCTCTTTATACTCATCAAGTAATAAGTGCTATCGACAGGGGATGTCAAATTGATTCCATTTTTTTAGATTTCCAGAAGGCTTTCGACACCGTTCCTCACAAGCGTCTTCCAACCAAACTGCCTGCCTACGGAGTACCGTCTCTGTGTCCGCAGCTCGTGGTCTTGCGGTAGCGTTCTCGCTTCCTGCGCACGGGGTCCCGGTTTCGATTCCCGGCGGGCCGGCGGGGTCAGGGATTTTCTCTGCCTCGTGATGACTGGGTGTTGTTGTTTTTCATCATCATTTCATCTTCATTGACTCGCAAGTTGCCGAAGTGGCGTCAACTAAAAAGGACTTGCTATACGGCGGCCGAACTTCCCGCATGGGGCCACGAGGCCAACAGTGCCATACGATCATTTCATTTCATCGCCTCAGTTGTGCGACTGGATTCGTGATTTCCTGTCAGAAAGGTCACAGTTCGTATAAATAGACGAAAAGTCATCGAGTAAAACAGATGTAATATCCGGTGTTCCCAAAGGAAGTGTTATAGGCCCTCTATTGTTCCTTATCTATATTAACGACATAGGAGACAATCTGAGTAGACGTCTTAGATTGTTTGCAAATGATGCTGTCATTTACCGTCTTGTAAAGTCATCAGATGATCAAAACGACTTGCAAAATGATTTAGATAAGACATCTGTATGATGCGAAAAGTGGCAATTGACTCTAAATAAAAAAAATGTGTGAAGTTATGTACATGAGTACTAAAGGAAATCAGCTGAATTTTGATTACGCTTTAAGTCACACAAATCTTAGGGCTCTAAATTCAACTAAATACTTAGGGATTACAATTACAAATAATCTAAATTGGAATGATTACATAGATAATATTGTGGGTAGAGCAAACCAAAGACAGCGATTCATTGGCAGAACACTTAGAAGGTGCAACAGGTCTACCAAAGAGACTGCTTACACTACGCTTGACTGCCCTGTTCTGGAGTATTGCTGTGCGGTGTGGGATCCGCATCAGGTGGGACTGACGGATGACACCGAAAAAGTATAAAGAAGGGCAGCTCGTTTTGTATTATCGCGACGCGAAATAGGGGAGGTAGTGTCACGGAGATGATACGTGAATTCGAGTGGGAATCATTAAAACAAAGGCGTTTTTCTTCGCGACGGGATGTTCTCGTGAAATTTCAATCACCAGTTTTCTCCTCCGATTGCGGAAACATTCTTTTGCCACCCACCTACGTAGGAAGAAATGATCATCACGGTAAAATAAGAGAAATCAGGGCTCGCACAGAAAAATTTAAGTGCTCGTTTTTCCCGCGTGCCGTTCGAGAGTGGAACGGTAGAGAGACAGCATGAAGGTGTTTCATCGAACCAGGCAATTTATTGCGAATAGCAGAGTCATCACGTAGATGGAGATGTAGATGAATTCAAGTCGTCAGAAAGGCGAACAGCGGACGCACCCTGTCCACTAATAGGTGTCCGGATAATTTTGGTCATACAGTTTATATCACAGACCGTACGTAATTATCTCATTAAAAGTGAAAAAGGACACAATAACACTTGAAGAACGAAGGAAGCAGAATGTAATAAGCTGACTACCAGCTTGCTCCTCGCCAAATAAATTTTTACTGCTGTAGGCAGTTATTAGGCTACAAGACATGAAGAGGCTGTCCATGTAACTTGTCTGAAGAAGGACCTTCACGTTAAGATATCAGGAATCATATTGTATGACACAATACGGAAACTTAGACGGCAAGAGTTATAGGTAAAACAGATAGCAAAATATTCGTACAGAAGGTGTACATCGAGGACGATGGATGTAACCGTTATTCCGACATGAAGAAATTAGCACAGCCCTTCTTTTAAAGCTCGGAGGCAGCTCCTGTGGACTACATATGTTAAACTCTAGCATTCAGGGGAACAACAGAAATATTATTACCTCAATAGAATTGAAACCAGCTCTTAAGCTCATGATACTACTATGTAAAGCCACTACTGATAAATCGACGATGATTATCAATCAATGTAGAAGACACATAAAACTATAGCTTGTAGACTACTTCATCAAGAATACAGCATAGAGATCTTTAGATTTGGCCTGTAGCTGTTGTCGAATAGACGAAAATAAATTCCAGTTTTCTACAGTGAAATTTCCAGTACGTTATTTGACGTTTTCAGCCTTAATCCTCCCTCGAATCAATGTTTTCCCATCAATGAGCGGCGGGAGAGGCTGGTAGGAAAAGTCGATCAGAGAGATAAACACGAGAGAGAAATAGTGCAAAATGTGTAATTCAAATGATGTAATTTATATAAAAGCTTGAGCCATAATAACAGGAATCAACATTTCAGATTAGGAATTTATGTATCATGTAAATTAAAAATATTTCAAATATTTGTTCGTACTATGCCGTCATTTTTCATACTTTCAGTCAGTCAGAGACCAACAGGGACGTGTGGGCGATTAGTACTAATTGCGTTGCCTCCCCCCCTCTTCCTCCTCCCAGCGTGATTAAAAGGATTACAGGTTTGGAATATGCATGCAGAGTCTGCTTGATAGGGATATATACAGAGTACAGTTCCCTAGGGATGTTTATCAGTTTGTTTCCAAATGTAATGAAAACCTGTTCTGACAGAGACTATTTATTTGTGTTGTGAGTAATTCCTCAGAGAATGGTAAGTCGACAGACTAAGTATATAGATAAGGCGTTATCTTTCCTGTCTCCTAGAAAATCTAAGAAGTTTTTTCTGACGATTTATTCATATCATACTTGAAGCGCACACGGACGTGTTATGGTGCTTACTAATATTTCTTTATGGGAATTTGTCAGAACAAATAAATAAGTGAAGTGAGCGATGTATTCTGTTATCCTTCTCATTTATTATTTTCTTTATGTTAGGTGCAACAGTCGTGTAGAATTGTTCAGCTGGCGACGAATCTACAAATTATTTATTTTTTTCACTTTTGGCCTATTTCGACGGCATGCCATTTTCAAGTAGTCACTTACTGCTTGGATGCAGTGTGTTAATTATGTATTGTACGTCAGTGAGTCTATTGGATTTCGAATAGATGTTTATGTTACAGAACATTGAAAAATCCGTTAAAGTGAGTGTACATGCATTTATAATTATTCACTTTTTTGGCCTCTATGTATTAAAGTTCACCTACTTTGTTGCCTAAGGCGATTATTTGGGTCTTAATTAAGATCATTTTGGCGATGAATTCTAATGCCTTCGAAATACAATCATTAACGAACAACAAAATTAATCGGCTTCTTTGTCACCTTTCAGATTAATGATGTTACGTGCCTCCAAATTTGTATTAAAATCTTGTATTGCATTAAAATCACTACTTGCGATATTTCTTCGTTTTGTGGATCTTTTAATGTTCTAGTACAATCTGTGCAACTGTATATGTAATAGCATTATGTACACGTGATGGCAATAGTATCATTACAAGAACGACTTCCGTGTCAGCAATGAAACTTTTAATAAAACTGTTCTTTGCTTACGGTGCGATATTGATCTTTAGTCCCCTCTAACAAATACGATATTGCTTGCATTTTCAGTAATCGCTTCCAAGGTCGAAACAAGATGTCATTAAACATGGGGTCTTAATGTCTTTGCTCATCACTGTATGACAGAACAGAAATCAATACAAGGCATAAATAAAAATTCAACTGAATAAAAAAAAAGTGGTTGAGTAGGACAGAAAGCACAGTATGTGATATGATTAGAAGCAGCATTAGGGAGTAAGGAACATTTGAGAGAGGAAAGATGTTGCATTTAATAATTTAATATTAAGTGAGGACTTTGTGCCAGATGTTATTGACCAACAAAGTTTCGAATAGGGCTAGCTTCTGCCACGTATTTAGCCAATGGAGCGATTTCAACTAGACCTGGTACTGCTCTTGTCTACTCCTTGGATGTTGAAGCTGTGATAAAGAAAGTTAACCATAACTGCATGATGCCTGCAACAATTACAGCCTAACTTAGTACATAGAAGACGCTCTATCTGGAACAATTCCATATATAGCTCACTACCTGGAAAATATGTTGCGTTGTAGGACACTAATTACGCCGCCAGGGATGAAAATTGTGCTGGAAAGGTGCAGATATGTGAAAAGTACCGAAAACTACCGACTCTAGCGACGAAGGTGTTATATTTAGCATAACAGAGATCTATATATCCTTCCAAACGGAAATCATTGTCCCACGCCATGAAAAATAGGAATAAATGCAGTAACTGGTCAACTGCGAGTTAAGGTAATAATTTCATGAGCATTATTAAAATGTTAAGCACTTTCGGAGTGCTGAAATTTTTACAATAGCCACTGTCTTCCTCCCATCACTTCTATCTCTCTCTCTCACACACACACACATACACACAAACCCCAAACAACGGGTTCGCAACACTAATTCAGGTACCACCGTTTTCTAACTCACAAGAGGATTAATTCTAGTAATATCTGCAGTGATAAGATGAAAAGAGGCTGTCTAAAAATAATACAACATTGATAATAGCGGTTTAGCAGAAACAGAAAGCGCTTGACCACAACGGACACAGTCTGAAAATAATTTAAATACCAGTAATCTCATTGTTAATCCACAGGCAGTATTCCAAAGCATAATAGAATTCTGTGTTTTTTTACTTTTTATTTTTACTTTTTTTTTTTTGCAGATGACAAACTGTTTTCCAACATCACATAAGAAAGCAGCACGATCGAACAAATATGCTCCTAACGAACGTGTTTTAGAAAATTATCAGTGTACTTGTTTCTCTAATATCACTTTTCTCAGTATAGGATGATGAACAGCATCGAAGAAGAATAATCAGAAAGACATTTTCTTTAGCTCAGGATTAATTCGTGAAGCAGGTACGTTTTAGTTGCCCTAGTAACTCCTCTACGAGGTACCTCGTAGCGGACACCGTAAGAATTTCTTTTTTGACGTCACACACCTACGTAAGCATTTATTTTACGCATTTACCATTTTACCAGTACCTTGCGTCATGGGGTGAATCTTCAGAGAAACTGCGCGCTAATACTCAAGCCTACGTGCTAGAAGAAAACTTTTTAGAGGGATCTGTTTCACACCTGAGCCAACTCAGCGTTTGTGCCCGTAACCCAAGGGCGCCCTTCTATGTTTCCCACACGGCAACAACATCTTCCTCCGAATATTAAGGCAAAAAGTGGGAAAAAGCACCGTATAAATTTAAACTTCATTATATCCTATGGTTCCCACACGACATTTTCCGCCGAATATTGAGGATATGAAGTGGCAGAAAATAACAGTACAAATAAAAATTTCACTATAGGTTAAAACTGATTGAGAATCCTTCTTCCGAAGAAGACGCCTATGTATTATAATTTCTCCTATGTTTGTGCACTAATGTTGATGAGAGGCATGATGTGTTAAATTAGGGACGCAACATGTGTTGATTAAATTGACCCATAAATAATTCAACTGCAGCATTTTAACTAAACCTAACCTATTATTATGAAAAAAGCGAATTAGTGATGTCAGCTGTACAATAGTGTGCTTATTGTATACCGGTTTAGATTATTACAATCATTGTTACAGGGAAGAAATGTTAGGTACAAAAAAGACGAATAGCAATAGGATATATACAAGCACAATAGAAAATTAAAAAAGGTCATTTTAAAAGCGTAGTACCATTAGTTTACATATGAGACAGTTATGCTAACGTATGACATTTACTCATTGTTTATTACCGAGTTTCACCAAAATACCTACAAATAAATGTCATCCCAATTAATGAAAATCTTAGACCTTGTAATGTAATGCCTAATTAACAACCTTCAGTGCTAGGTTCTGTAGATTGTGTTATTAACTTTTGTATTGCTGCTTCACTCGTAATCTATTACCTGAAGCGATTCAATGTTTTTATTATACTACTACCCCCAGGTCAGCCTTCATTTTTCTGTGATTGGTAAATCAGAGAAATATGATGTATTACCTTAGTCTTTATTCTTCTCCTATATGGTTATAATTGTTACTCACCTTCTTCACTCCCAAATGGTTTACTTATGGCTGATCATTTATTCTTTGCTGTAGCAGTCATAAGCTACCTACACCAGCTTGAAACGTTTCGTTATTGATAATTACGCATTCAAACATTAATGACCTATCAGTTAATACTACCTTGCTATCATTGTGCAGCCACTGTTTTACAGCCATAAGCTATGATTTCATACAATTTTGTCAATATTTTTGTATAGTTGTTAATTATTTAAGAATAAACATTTCAGAATAATAATTAGTGTATTAAGAACTTCTATGCCTAAGACGTTACAGTTAAGTAAGCTTTTGTTTTGGGTAAGCCTCTAAATAATCGAGACAATAGCGTCTCGCTCTCCTTTTGTCATTCTGTCTCAGTTCATCTTGTCTCACATTGCCTGTATTGTGTTAGCTCGTGTGAGCCATTAATCGAAAAAAATGTCTAGTGAAAGTATTCAAAACCTTAGTTTCAGAGGTACCTTCCGCTTTATCTGAATTTAATTATCTTTGTGTGACGGAAAAGCTGTTATTATAAAGAATTGATAATTAAAAAATTTTAAAATGAATCAGGGAAAGTGAAATAGGGAGTTACAGTGAACAGAAATTGATTCAAAGATGGAACTGTGAGAACTTTTAACTATTTTCGATTGCTACATTACGCAGCGCAGCGATCGTCATTTTCTCGTAAGATCGAATGTAGTTAACAGAGGCATAGGATCTTTGACTGCCAGAATTTATGTACATTGACTTTATAATAACTCGTAAAAATAAATTTTGACGTGAATTTAACTGACTTACAAGAGTGTACAATTAATCTGGAGAGAACATTCTTAAAGATTATCGTCTTTATTCATCGATTCATCAATCAAAGTTAAAGAGAAAGATACTACGAAATAGGTATTCAGTTCCACTACGAACACTGTTTTGGAACGAATTTGAAAGACAGTAAACTGTGACGTGTTTTCACAAAGAAAATTAACAATTACCATGTCCTGAGGTCAGAAAGAAAGCGATATTAGCGAAGACTAACCACTGTCAGCTTGTCAAGAAATATCAAGATTACTACAACCGCCAAAACTGCTCCAGCTTAATATTGACGTTAAGGTGAGACCGTGAAACAACAATAGCATATGGTGTCGTACTTATGCTAAAACTGTTATTAAGACGTGAACGTATCCTACAAAGAAATAAGCTCCTGGAAATGGAAAAAAGAACACATTGACACCGGTGTGTCAGACCCACCATACTTGCTCCGGACACTGCGAGAGGGCTGTACAAGCAATGATCACACGCACGGCACAGCGGACACACCAGGAACCGCGGTGTTGGCCGTCGAATGGCGCTAGCTGCGCAGCATTTGTGCACCGCCGCCGTCAGTGCCAGCCAGTTTGCCGTGGCATACGGAGCTCCATCGCAGTCTTTAACACTGGTAGCATGCCGCGACAGCGTGGACGTGAACCGTATGTGCAGTTGACGGACTTTGAGCGAGGGCGTATAGTGGGCATGCGGGAGGCCGGGTGGACGTACCGCCGAATTGCTCAACACGTGGGGCGTGAGGTCTCCGCAGTACATCGATGTTGTCGCCAGTGGTCGGCGGAAGGTGCACGTGCCCGTCGACCTGGGACCGGACCGCAGCGACGCACGGATGCACGCCAAGACCGTAGGATCCTACGCAGTGCCGTAGGGGACCGCACCGCCACTTCCCAGCAAATTAGGGACACTGTTGCTCCTGGGGTATCGGCGAGGACCATTCGCAACCGTCTCCGTGAAGCTGGGCTACGGTCCCGCACACTGTTAGGCCGTCTTCCGCTCACGCCCCAACATCGTGCAGCCCGCCTCCAGTGGTGTCGCGACAGGCGTGAATGGAGGGACGAATGGAGACGTGTCGTCTTCAGCGATGAGAGTCGCTTCTGCCTTGGTGCCAATGATGGTCGTATGCGTGTTTGGCGCCGTGCAGGTGAGCGCCACAATCAGGACTGAATACGACCGAGGCACACAGGGCCAACACCCGGCATCATGGTGTGGGGAGCGATCTCCTACACTGGCCGTACACCACTGGTGATCGTCGAGGGGACACTGAATAGTGCACGGTACATCCAAACCGTCATCGAACCCATCGTTCTACCATTCCTAGACTGGCAAGGTAACTTGCTGTTCCAACAGGACAATGCACGTCCGCATGTATCCCGTGCCACCCAACGTGCTCTAGAAGGTGTATGTCAACTACCCTGGCCAGCAAGATCTCCGGATCTGTCCCCCATTGAGCATGTTTGGGACTGGATGAAGCGTCGTCTCACGCGGTCTGCACGTCCAGCACGAACGCTGGTCCAACTGAGGCGCCAGGTGGAAATGGCATGGCAAGCCGTTCCACAGGACTACATCCAGCATCTCTACGATCGTCTCCATGGGAGAATAGCAGCCTGCATTGCTGCGAAAGGTGGATATACACTGTACTAGTGCCGACATTGTGCATGCTCTGTTGCCTGTGTCTATGTGCCTGTGGTTCTGTCAGTGTGATCATGTGATGTATCTGACCCCAGGAATGTGTCAATAAAGTTTCCCCTTCCTGGGACAATGAATTCACGGTGTTCTTATTTCAATTTCCAGGAGTGTAGGTCATAAGGCCACATTATTTCCATTGCTCGCAATTGCAACTGCAACGCTATGATGATGGCATGAAACGTATTATATGTTTAGTAATGCAACTGATTAGCTTTTCAGTGTAAACGCACAAAGGAGGTGGGAGTAAAGCTTTCTACTTTATGTGTACAGGGAATGAAAGCGCACACGCTTTCTCGTACACGAATCTCATTTAAATCTTGATTGTTTGTGATAAGCTCGTGTGCTGCCCCCCCCCCCCCCCCGTGGGAAGCAGAAAAGTCTACCAGAGTGTGTAGCTATTCTACAGTGACAGAATCAAGGCCTATCGATACTGTTATTTATCGATACACGATACTGCTGCTGGCGTTGATCTGGATTCGCGACGGCCATGCAAATATAGAGTCTATGAGTTCAGTAAGACCATACTAGACAACAATGCGCTTCCTGCGGCTCCACTGGTGCCAGAGAGTACTGTGCCGTGACCTCCAACGATGCTCTTGCTTTCGTGTGGTTTTGTCTTCCTGAGCGATACGCTTTGCGGCTCGCTGGTTGGCGAGCGGCCCCGTGATGTGCGAGACACGGCGCCCCGCAGGAGGGAGGAGTAAAGCCGTCGGCACACGGACCGTGCTATGGAACGTTAACGTTGAGCGTGCCAAATTCAACGTGCTGCTGAACGCTCAGGAACGAAGCGACATGTGCATACGGTACTTGGGCCCCAACGTGCCATACGCGATCGCAACGCGCTGCAGCGGCAGTTGAGGGATGTTTCTAGTTCGTAAATCACATTGTTTACTCAACGGCCGCGCGTGAAATTCCCACGTTAGCTCTATTAAAACGCACATTTCCTTCATCGTCCACGACAAGGAAAGTACCACGTCCAATCAATAAGGAACAGGCTTATAAAAGTTCCATTACAAACAGTGCGGTACAAATTTGGAATACTTCTCCGCATAAGATAAACATTATTTCATCATTCCCACATTTTAATAAAACCCCAAGGTCAGCCTTACTCGATCACCGTTCCTACCCAGTAGCAGAATCTTTGCAACATGTGAATTACGAAGCGTAAAAGAAAAAGGAGCAAAATATCTTTATACAAGTAGCTGTCCTGTATATTAAGCCAATCGAACAGTCACCCCTCAAAAAAGGTGAACTTATATTTACATAACCTCAAATATTATATTATATACTTATATTAAACTAATAATAAAGTATCAGAACCTAATAAAAGCGCGAATGTTAGGGGAAAAAAAAACTCAGTAGTGGCAAAACGCGAATCACCGCCTCAACGCATATCGCACCAGCGAACAGTGACGATAGTCATTACGCTACACTATCAACTACACATCTTTGTCTAACAATAGGATCTTCTCCTTGCTGAAAACCGTAATCGTACATAAGTTACTAATTGAAGTTTAATTATAACAAATTGTACCAAGAACACTGCGTTTTGGGTGGACCTTCAGTGTGTCGCTGCCTTCAAATAGCCTACTCTCGTAATACGAAAGTTACAATAATTCTTCTGCCACGAAAATGATATTCCTCATTATTTTATTGGAACGAATCACACAGTTAACAACGGGTTCAAAAATGGCTCTGAGCACTATGGGACTCAACATCTTAGGTCATAAGTCCCCTAGAACTTAGAACTACTTAAACCTAACTAACCTAAAGACATCACACACACCCATGCCCGAGGCAGGATTCGAACCTGCGACCGTAGCAGTCCCGCGGTTCCGGACTGCAGCGCCAGAACCGCTAGACCACCGCGGCCGGCTTAACAACGGGTTTTCCAGTGATTCTCAGTCTGCTGGTGCTCAGAAACGGCATATATACGTATATGCTTGAAAGGAATGCCAATATGGCGCCTGTGTACCGAAGGGAGACAGCGTGCGTGTGACGTAGGTGCGGTTGTGCCATCTCATTGGTCAACGCTCAGAGGCACGCTCAGAATACCTGACATGCCAGATATTGCTCTGCACGTTCGGAAAGACTCCCGAACGTGCTATTCCACGCTATGACGTCAGAAACTCGGCACGGCCAACGCTCAACGTTCGGATGCACGGTCCGTGTGCCGACGGCTTAAGGAGCGAGTGTGTACGAGACAACGCAGGGAGTCAGTCGGCGCGTGTGTACTGCTGTGCCACAGTGGTGTCACGGCGTCGTTACGCGTTTCCACCGTGACGAGACCCCCGGAGTTTGGCCTGGCTTTTACATCTACGGCAGCTACCTGGATTAATTTCCAAATAGTGAGCTGTTTGCCCGGTGGATTGTTTTCAAACCGTGATTGCTCCGTGTGGCCACTCTGTTTCTTCGTGGTAATGTTCTTCTAAATCGTTTGAGTGTCGAGTCAGCATCCCTGTTAATCTCAAGTGGAATTAATTGCCTTGCACCCTGGTTGATTTTCCTATCAGTTCTTGAGTACTGTCACTTGTGGCCGATATTCGGCAAAATTCGGTCTTACCCGAGTGAATTGCTGCTTACACGATTTGTCAGTGAATTCCTCGCCTGCGTGCGGAAGGTTAACTTTAAACTTAAGGTTGATTTTGCTGTGCCACTTCTTGCCTGTGGGCGGTTATAGCTTTTTGAAAACCTTGTGCGTTTAAAGGGCGGTATTCCTGCTAGATAAAACTGTGTGCAGGCTTCGTTCTTGTCAAAGTCAAAGTCCTGAGTGGCTCTGCAGATTACGTTTTATGAATGTTAAGTGAAGCTGTCTTAATGGCAGAATCAACGTCAACCTTAGCTGCAGTTTATTACACGATACTGAATCTTACCTTCATTTGTTTTCTATCATGATGATCCTGTATTTTGCCGTTTTGGTAATTTTGTTTAAATGAACTGTATGTTAATGGTGGTTTTTTGTGTAATACAGAAGCCGTTATCAGAGTACAGCCTGTGCTGGTTGTTGTTTGGGGTCGGATCTCGTGCTAATTTGTCTTTATTCAGCCTGCTGCAGTATGTAATGATAGCCTGATATTTGTTGTTATTTTTTTCCCTGTCAGCTGCAGATTCTTTGGTTATCAGTCAGGTTGCTCAATTGTGATACAGACTTTTGCTGTTAAGACAATTTACACTTCAATAGCTTGAAACCTTGGTTGCTATAAACTGTGTTACCGGCATTTGTTGTTATGCTTTCTCTGTAAGCTGCAGATTTTGTGGTTACTAATCAGGTTGATCAACTGTGATATGCTTTTGCTGTTAAGACATTTTAAATTTCAGTAGTTTGAAATTTTACATGCCTTTAAAGTGTGTTACCGTATTGACATTCATAATGGACTATCATCTTGCCTGGGTTAAAATTCGTTCATCCAGATTACATCAGTGGCTCAGATTTTTTTATTGTAATTGTGATGATAATATGTGTAATAGTAACGCTGTTTCTATTAAAGGTTTGGGCCATAATGATGTTTATCTTGGACACCTTTGAAAACTGTTTGCTTAAATGGGTGGCACTTTTGTAATTTTGTTCTAATTAATTCTGTAACCAGCAACATACCACTGGCTGCTTATGATAATGTTACCATATAGCTACGTTGTCAAATAAATCTCTTCTTTTCTTTCTGTATCCTCAGGTTTTAGCTCAGCATTCTCCATTCCACTCCAGCAGCCTTGTGCCCTGCTCCATACCATATCAAGTACTACTCCCATATCTTTCTCATAAGTCCTAGATCGTACTACCATAAAGCGTTCTTTGAATGAGGAAATAGATTTGCATACAGAAAAACAAGGATTACACTGGCAAAGGAATAAGCAACATGGATGGTCAACAGAACTGAAGCTTCTGGAATGTGCTGGTGCAGAAGTAGATTAGATTGGTGAACCAGATAACGGCATATCATTAGGGAGAAAAGTGGCTCTTTTTTCACACAAGGTAATGATGATATCAACAAGCGATCTCAAGTGGGTGGCATGTGCCGATTGTACTGCCAGGCTATTGGTTCCATTTTCTGCATAGTATTTCCACAACTGTTCCCGTGACCTACTTCAAGGGGCATGAGTTCTGATGTTATGTCTACTCGTTGCCTATACTCTTCTGAAAAAGTGCTTTGGAAGTAACATCTAGCATCCATAGGGTGTTACGAGTTGTCTCTCTTATTAGAGCTAGGCTTGCAAGGTGCATAATCCTATTTGCCGCTGATGTCGAGATTGGCAAGTTGTACATATGTTCGCTAAAATCAAACGTCAGATTATCACACCAGCAGAAAATAGGATTGTGCCCTGTGCAACCCCGGCTCCGGTATGAGAGACAATACTCCGTCTTTACATGTTTGCTAAACTTTCTGCAGATTGACAATACGACACGGTCACAAGCAGAGCCAATGCAGCTAAAAACTTCTGCAGGCTACTAAAGCAAAACTAGATCACTTGCACAAGAACAGAAGATGCAGGGAGCCATACTGTAAAAACCTGTCGTATACATCTGGGTGATGATACGGTGAAACTCCTTACTATAGAGTGAAATATAGTGGCCATTCAAATGTTGTTGTTGTTGTTGTTGTTGTTGTGGTCTTCAGTCCTGAGACTGGTTTGATGCAGCTCTCCATGCTTCTCTATCCTGTGCAAGCTTCTTCATCTCCCAGTATCTACTGCAACCTACATCTTTCTAAATCTGCTTAGTGTATTCATCTCTTGGTCTCTCCCTACGATTTTTACCCTCCACGCTGCCCTCCAATACTAAATTGGTGATCCCTTGATGCCTCAGAACATGTCCTACCACCGATCCCTTCTTCTGGTCAAGTTGTGCCACAAACTTCTCTTCTCCCCAATCCTATTCAATACTTCCTCATTAGTTATGTGATCTACCCATCTAATCTTCAGCATTCTTCTGTAGCACCACATTTCAAAAGCTTCTATTCTCTTCTTGTCCAAACTATTTACCGTCCATGTTTCACTTCCATACGTGGCTACACTCCATACAAATACTTTCAGAAATGACTTCCTGACACTTAAATCTATACTCGATGTTAACAAATTTCTCTTCTTCAGAAACGATTTCCTTGCCATTGCCAGTCTAAATTTTATATCCTCTCTACTTCGACCATCATCAGTTATTTTGCGCCCCAAATAGCAAGACTCCTTTACTACTTTAAGTGTCTCATTTCCTAATCTAATACCCTCAACATCATCCGACTTAGTTTGACTACATTCCATTATCCTCGTTTTGCTTTTATTTATGTTCATCTTATGTCCTCCCTTCAAGACACAATCCATTCCGTTCAACTGCTCTTCCAAGTCCTTTGCTGTCTCTGACAGAATTACAATGTCATCGGCGAACCTCAAAGTTTTTATTTCCTCTCCATGGATTTTAATACGTACTCCAAATGTTTCTTTTGTTTCCTTTACTGCTTGCTCAATATACAGATTGAATAACATCGGGGATAGGCTACAAACCTGTCTTACTCCCTTCCCAACCACTGCTTCCCTTTCATGTCCCTCGACTCTTATAACTGCCATCTGGTTTCTGTACAAATTGTAAATAGCCTTTCGCTCCCTGTATTTTACCCCTGCCACCTTTAGAATTTGAAAGAGAGTATTCCAGTCAACATTGTCAAAAGCTTTCTCTAAGTCAACAAATGCTAGAAAAGTAGGTTTGCCTTTCCTTAATCTTTCTTCTAAGATAAGTCGTAAGGTCAGTATTGCCTCACGTGTTCCAGTATTTCTACAGAATCCAAACTGATCTTCCCCGAGATCGGCTTCTACTAGTTTTTCCATTCGTCTGTAAAGAATTCATGTTAGTTCTTTGCAACTGTGGCTTATTAAACTGATTGTTCGGTAATTTTCACATCTGTCAACACCTGATTTCTTTGGGATTGGAATTATTATAGTCTTCTTGAAGTCTGAGGGTATTTCGCCTGTTTCATACATCTTGCTCACCAGATGGTAGAGTTTTGTCAGGACTGGCTCTCCCAAGGCCGTCAGTAGTTCCAATGGGATTTTGTCTACTCCGGGGGCCTTGTTTCGACTCAGGTCTTTCAGTGCTCTTTCAAACTCTTCACGCAGTATCGTATCTCCCATTTCATCTTCATCTACATCATCTTCCATTTCCATAATATTGTCCATTCAAATATGATACCGAAAACAGATTACAATGAGGTGACAAGAGTCATGAGAACTTCCTAGAATCGTGTCGGATGTCCTTTTCCTGGCGTAATGGAGCAATTCAACATGGCATGGACTCGAAGTCTTTGCAAGTTCCCTGCAGACATACTGAGCCAAGCTACTTCTACAGCCGGTCAAAGCGGCGAAAGTGTTGTGAGAGCAGTATTTTGTGCACGACCTGACCTCTCCACTACATCCCATAAATGTCCGAGCAGATTCTTGTCTGGCCATCTGGACAGCCAGATCGTTCACTCTAATTGTCCAGATTGTTCGTCAAACAAATCGCGAACATTTGTGGCCCGGTGACATGGCACATTGTCATTCACAATAATTCCATCATTGTTTAAGAACATGGTCTCCAAATAGTCGAACATAACCACTGCAGTCAATGATAGGTTCAGTTGGACGAGAGGACCGAGTCCATTCCATTAAACACAGCCCACACCATTATGGAGCCATCACCAGCTCAGTGCTTTGTTGACAACTTGGCTCCATAGCTTCGTGGTGTCTGCGGAAAAATCGAACCCTGCTATCAGCTCTGACCAGATGAAATCGGGACTCTTGTGACGAGGCCACAGTTTTGCAGTTTATGTGGGCAACAATACAGTCACGAGTCCAGGAGTCACACTGCAGACTACGTCGTCATCTCCAAGCATTCACCGCGGAACACAAGGGTATTGAGCACATTTTGTTGGAATTTTAAGGTATTGTCCACCATGTGCTAGACAAGTAAGTGCCTAGCAAAATTATAGGGGAGGGAAAGGATCCACCTCGGTACAACAAACATATTAGGAAGTTGCTGAGAAAGCAGAGAATTTTGCACAGTCGTTTTAAACGTAGTCACTGCCCCGCTGACAAACTGAAATTATGCGAAATGAAGGCAGCTGTCAGAAGGTCGATGAGAGATTCTTTTAACGAATTTTAAAGCAATATTTTATCTGCCGATTCTAGAAATAAGCCCAAAAAATTTGGGTTGTACAGAAAATCTATGAACGCTACAAACAATTCAATAAGAGGTTGTAACAATGGAAAATTGTACTGAAATGCAGGAGGATCTGCAGCGAATTGACGCATGGTGCAGGGAATGGCAATTGAATCTCAATGTAGACAAGTGTAATGTGCTGTTAATACACAGAAAGATAGATCCTTTATCATTTAGCTACAAAATAGCAGGTCAGCAACTGGAAGCAGTTAATACCATAAATTATCTGGGAGTACGCATTAGGAGTGATTTAAAATGGAATGATCATATAATGTTGATCGTCGGTAAAGCAGATGCCAGACTGAGATTCATTGGAAGAATCCTAAGGAAATGTAATCCGAAAACAAAGGAAGTAGGTTACAGTACGCTTGTTCGCCCACTGCTTGAATACTGCTCAGCAGTGTGGGATCCGTACCAGATAGGGTTGATACAAGACATAGAGAAGATCCAACGGAGAGCAGCGCGCTTCGTTACAGGATCATTTAGTAATCGCGAAAGCGTTACGGAGATGATAGATAAACTCCAGTGGAAGACTCTGCAGGAGAGACGCTCAGTAGCTCGGTACGGGCTTTTGTGAAAGTTTCGAGAACATACCTTCACCGAAGAGTCAAGCAGTATATTGCTCCCTCCTACGTATATCTCGCGAAGAGACCATGAGGATAAAATCAGAGAGATTAGAGCCCACACAGAGGCATACCGACAATCCTTCTTTCCACGAACAATACGAGACTGGAATAGAAGGGAGAACCGATAGAGGTACTCAAGGTACCCTCCGCCACACACCGTGAGGTGGCTTGCGGAGTATGGATGTAGATGTAGATACCTTCTATCGCTGACAGTATGGGTAATGTAACGGATGATGATAAACAGAAGGCCGAAATTATAAACCTAGCTTTCAAAAACTCGTTTACGATAGAGGACTGCAGCACCATTCCCCCATTCAATTATCGAACAAACGCAAGGATTGTAAAACAGTTAAGAACCCTAGACGCATCCCCGTAAGATTATATGTTGACTGTGCTACGAATATAGCAGCATTCTTATCCATCATCTATCAGAGATCATTGGAACAGCGGAAAGTTCCACGGAACTGGAAGAAGGCGCAGGTCATAGCAACTTATAGAAAGGGTAGAAAATCGAAAGCACGTAATTACCGGCCAATTTCACTGACATCGATTTGTTGTAGAGCATGCAACATATTTCGTATTTAGGCATAATGGCCTTTCTAGACTCTAAGAAGCTCATCTGCAGAAACCAGCACGGTTTTAGGAAACAGCGGTCATGCGAGATACAGCTGTGTGCTCTTTGTGCATGATATACAACAGGCTCTAGATACCGGCTCCCAGGTTGATGCCATATTTCTCGATTTTCGAAAGGCGTTCGACTCAGTTCCGCACTGTCGCTTGCTACAAAAAGTGGGCGCTTACAGTCTGTGCGATGACACACGAGGTTGGTGTCCCTCAGACGCAATTCAGGGGAGGTAAAAAGACGTCGAGAACGATTAAAATGCGCACACACACATTTGTCTACAGAAAAGGTAAAACCCGTCATCGCAGTCCATGCCTCTAATCGTTTTATCGTAAGCTGCAACCGCCAACTAGCAGTGACAAGACCGGAGGAAGAACAGAAAACAGCGAAATCGTCCACAAACACGGAGCACTGGGCAGGACTCCGGATAGTGGACGTGATACTGTTAATGACGACGGCAAAGAGGGTGACACTTAAAACGCTTCCCTGAGGAACACCATTCTCCTGCACGTACAAATCAGAGAGCACATTACCAACCCGATATCGAAAGAGGCGGTGGGAAAGAAAGGACGGAATGAAGATGGGGAGATGGCCACGAAAGCCCCACTGATGGAGTTGATTGAGGATAAGGCGGCGCCAAGTAGTGTCATACGCCTTACTAACGTCAAAGAATACACCTAGACAATGCTGTTTACGTAGGAAGGCCTGCTGGATGTCCGCCTCAAGCAGGGTCAAGTTGTCTATAGTTGAACGACATCTCCGAAAACAACACTGAGAGTGGCTAAGGAGCTGCCTGGTCTCGAGCAGCCAAACCAGGCGACGGTTGACCATGCGTTCCAACGTCTTCCAGACACAGCTCGTCAAAGCAATACTCCGATAACTACTGGGATGCGTTTGGTCCTTCCCCGGTTTGAGGAGGGGAATCAGAATCGCCTCCCTCCACGAGTCAGGGAACGTGCCGGATGACCATATCATATTAAAACAATTCAGGAGAACTTCCTTGGATGGCAGCAGCAAGTGCTGCCGCATACTGTACTGGATTTCATCATGACCGGGCACAGTGTCATGAGCCACAGACAGCGCCGAATCCAATTCCCACATTGTGAAGGGGCAGTTGTAGGGTTCAGAATTTCGAGACCGGAAGTGACCCCTCTCGATGGCAGTGCGGTAGCGGCAAAAATCTGAATCACAGTTAATAGTGGCGACTGGCGGATGTGGCTGCCAAAGATGCATGTTTCCTCCCTCACGTCGTTGAATGTGCCGTTCCCCTCCATGCTGTTACCTCCCTTTTGCGTTTTCGTGTTATGCGTCAATGGGAAGAGGAGTGGCTGGCAGTCGGTGAAAATAAGCTGCGTCTGGTCAAGGCCACCACGCGGCCATGGCGTACGTCCTACCAGTCATGCAGGCGGGATGAGGTTCTCCTCACTCGCCTCCGCATTGGACACAGTCCCTTAACGTATGGTTTTTTACTCCGGCGTCCAGATTACTGTCCGCCACATTTTACTTGACTGTCTTTTATTCTCTGCCCAGAGGGCGGTGGTTTCCTTGCCACCGGATTTGCCCTCTATTTTGCAAGACGACGCAACGACTGTCGTTAAGGTCTTGTGTCCTGTCCAACTTGTTGCCTCGGATTTTAGGGAGAGGATTTTAATGTGCTGCTGTGTGACTGGCTCACCCAGGTTTTAGGTAAGAGGTCCGCCAGTCAAGATTACCTACTTGTTTCACTTCGATTTCTGTTCCCTTTTCTTTGTGTTTCCTTTCTATTTTTAGTGCGTTTCTTCTCCTCTTGTTTTGCCTTTGTATGTGAGGATTTGGAACTGCGTCAGTTCTGTGTCTTTTAGCCGTTCTCCTTGTTCGCTGTCCGTCTTCGTCCCTTCACCGCATGTGTTCCTGTTTCTACGCGTTTGGGCGCTGATGACCACGCTGTTTAGCGCCCGAAAACCTCAAACCACACACACACACAGACACGAGAGATTTGCTCTTGCACCCATAGTAATATTGATGCACCTACGTACTAGATGGAAAAGTACCTGGAACGCATTCTCAACGAGTATGTGGGAAAGTGTGAACACCACATTCGCAACTCAAATTAAACTCCATGGTACCAAGTCAGTTTAGACGTTGTCTGCTTCCCTAGTGGAGTTTCTTGGAACGATCCTCTCATTGAACTTTTTAGGTACGTTCTGACTTAACGCTTCGGTGGGCGCGGCGTTCATACTTCCATGAGTGGGCCGTTGCGGCTTTTGCACTGCAATTACGTTTTCATTTTTAACCTAAGGAAAATTAATCATCCCATCAGTAATAAATAGGTATAATGCATCAATTTCTTTTTCCGTAATTTCAGAACTTGCTTTTGGACCTGGCAAAACTTTTAGGATGTTCTTGGCCTTGGTTTTAGGAGAAGAAGTAAGTGGTTTCACTTATCCAAAGAGTTTCTTTATGTTTTCCTACGTAACATCGGTAATCCTCTGTTTGTTGTCTCCCATCTTCAACCAGGTGTCCTCAGGTTAGTTGGGTTTAAGTAGTTCCAAGACTAGGGGACTGATAACCTCATATGTTAAGTCCCATAGTGCTCAGAGCCATTTCCAGCTTTTGTTGGTCTCTCAGCGCTGTTTATAGCCGAGTTCGACTCCCGACGCCGGCTACTCACTTTGAAGCTCTTTTATTGTTTCGGAGCTTGCACTGATATTCCGTGACACTCGAAGCAATTTGCTGCTCTGCTGCATGTGATGGCCGGCGGGATTTCATTAAATGGAGTGCAGGACCCCAATAGTTATTTAAACTGAAATCTGCGTCCCGATTTATTAGGTTTTCTGACATCTTTATTTCGATAGACTCCTTAAATGGAAAGTTTCCGTTCGCACCACTATACTGCTCTCATAGACCTTAATTTCATGATTATACTCGTGACAATGCTCTGTGACAGCTGGCTTGCTTGGTTGTTCCAGTTGGATGAGTTGCTGATGTTCCTCTTCACAACTCTTCTGAGAGTCTGACCCAGCCAAGTAAGAAATCCCACAGACTGCAGACTGATCAGTCGAAACACCATCACCACCCCCAAACGCGACGCTGGATGCTGCCTGGTGGCATTGCAGGCACATAGTGCGGTAGCGGAAGTATGTAAGCGGGGTAGATATGGAGGAGGGATCACCCTAGTGGAGATCTGCGTTGTAAACGTGAAATCCATTGAGGTAGGCGACTTTTACAAAGGGCAGATTATTACACTCCTGGAAATTGAAATAAGAACACCGTGAATTCATTGTCCCAGGAAGGGGAAACTTTATTGACACATTCCTGGGGTCAGATACATCACATGATCACACTGACAGAACCACAGGCACATAGACACAGGCAACAGAGCATGCACAATGTCGGCACTAGTACAGTGTATATCCACCTTTCGCAGCAATGCAGGCTGCTATTCTCCCATGGAGACGATCGTACAGATGCTGGATGTAGTCCTGTGGAACGGCTTGCCATGCCATTTCCACCTGGCGCCTCAGTTGGACCAGCGTTCGTGCTGGACGTGCAGACCGCGTGAGACGACGCTTCATCCAGTCCCAAACATGCTCAATGGGGGGACAGATCCGGAGATCTTGCAGGCCAGGGTAGTTGACTTACACCTTCTAGAGCACGTTGGGTGGCACGGGATACATGCGGACGTGCATTGTCCTGTTGGAACAGCAAGTTCCCTTGCCGGTCTAGGAATGGTAGAACGATGGGTTCGATGACGGTTTGGATGTACCGTGCACTATTCAGTGTCCCCTCGACGATCACCAGTGGTGTACGGCCAGTGTAGGAGATCGCTCCCCACACCATGATGCCGGGTGTTGGCCCTGTGTGCCTCGGTCGTATGCAGTCCTGATTGTAGCGCTCACCTGCACGGCGCCAAACACGCATACGACCATCATTGGCACCAAGGCAGAAGCGACTCTCATCGCTGAAGACGACACGTCTCCATTCGTCCCCCCATTCACGCCTGTCGCGACACCACTGGAGGCGGGCTGCACGATGTTGGGGCGTGAGCGGAAGACGGCCTAACGGTGTGCGGGACCGTAGCCCAGCTTCATGGAGACGGTTGCGAATGGTCCTCGCCGATACCCCAGGAGCAACAGTGTCCCTAATTTGCTGGGAAGTGGCGGTGCGGTCCCCTACGGCACTGCGTAGGATCCTACGGTCTTGGCGTGCATCCGCGCGTCGCTGCGGTCCGGTCCCAGGTCGACGGGCAAGTGCACCTTCCGCCGACCACTGGCGACGACATCGATGTACTGTGGAGACCTCACGCCTCACGTGTTGAGCACTTCGGCGGTACGTCCACCCGGCCTCCCGCATGCCCACTATACGCCCTCGCTCAAAGTCCGTCAACTGCACATACGGTTCACGTCGACGCTGTCGCGGCATGCTACCAGTGTTAAAGACTGCGATGGAGCTCCGTATGCCACGGCAAACTGGCTGACACTGACGGCGGCGGTGAACAAATGCTGCGCAGCTAGCGCCATTCGACGGCCAACACCGCGGTTCCTGGTGTGTCCACTGTGCCGTGCGTGTGATCATTGCTTGTACAGCCCTCTCGCAGTGTCCGGAGCAAGTATGGTGGGTCTGACACACCGGTGTCAATGTGTTCTTTTTTCCATTTCCAGGAGTGTATTACCCAGAGCCTGTGAACGAGTATCTCGAAAACGAATGTTCAAGTGCTGTTGTCGTGAGTATCTACAGAAAGATGTACAAGGACAGTGGAAGTACTACCAGGCGCCAAATGGTTGGACGTCCACTGCTCTCCACAGAACATGGGATTCGGAGGCTTGTCCGCTCTGTAAAGTAGGATAGATGGTGATGTGTGGCATCCCTGCCGCAAGAACACAATGCTGGCGCACCCAGAAGTGTTTCGGAGAACGCTGTTTATCATCCATTGTTGAACATGGAGCTCCGCAGCAGACCACCACTACGTGCTTACATGTTGACCCAACGACATCGTCAATTACCATTGCAGTGGCACGGGAACATCGGGATTCGACTATCGATCAATGTGTCGGCTCTTCGAGTGAATCATATTTTTGCTACTCTAGGTCGATGGTCCTCTCTACAAAGACGAGGTGAACGGTGGCTCCAAACGTGCAGCACACCATGGGCGCATGTGGCGTGAGGACCATTATGTTATGGAAGACATTCTTCTGCGCTTGCGTGGGCCACGTGGTAGTAATTGCAGACACGCTTACAGCTGCAAACACCTGCATCCCTTCATGATTGATGTCTTCCCCGACGACTGTATCATCTTTCAGCAGTAGATAGTAACTGTCCTTCTCTTCGAGCCGGAAACATGCTTCCGTGGTTTAAGGAGCATTACAGTGAACTTACGTTGGTGACTCAGTGACCAAATTCGCCTGATGTAAATCTTGTGGGACCGATTGGGTCGCTATCTGCCGCCATCACCGTGTGCCCAAATCAGCGGTCCATTATTTACGCGAATTAGATGAACTGTGATTAGACATCTAACGCCATATACCTCCACAAACCTACCAACGGACTTCCGGATCCCTGATACACAGAAACAGTGATGTATTTCGTTCCGAAGACGGATAAACAAGCCATCAAGCAGGTGATCATAAAGTTTTGGCTCATCAGTGTATACAGACAGTGACATCTGTCTCCGGGCCTTGAACCATCACCATCCGCGACAGAAAAAGTCGCTGGTGAACACTCTAGTCCACAAGTCTCTAAAGTTTTCAGAGAACAATAGCCTTGCCAAGGATTTACAAAACCTAAAAATAGTGTTCCGAAGAAACGATATTAAGATCACGACATTAAATGGGCGATTTAGCAAAAGTCAAGGACTCGAGAGAAAGAGGTTCAGACTGACACCGAGAAAGAGAAGCCTAAAAAGCGCTTACCTGCCTTATACAGCCCCGATGCCCGGCATGACCGGTCTCTCTCTCTCTCTCTCTCTCTCCCTATATATATATATATATATATATATATATATATATATATATATATATATAGATAATGCAGAGAGGCATTATATATATTCATGCTATCTAGAGAAGTCAAGTGTGCTCTAGATAGCATGAAGAAGGGAACAGTGCCGGGTGATGATGAGCTTAGCGTTGACATCCTCAAACTGGCAGGAGAGGTAACAATAAATCACTTGGCAAAAGTATTTACTTCCTGCCTGCACTGTGCTTCAATCCCACAATCGTGGAACAAGGCTAAGATTATTTTGATATACAAGAAAGGAAGTATTCACAATATTAAAAACTACCGTCCTATCAGCTTGCTCTCAAGTTTGTACAAAATTTTTACAAAGATCTTGTTAAACCGAATTAGTTCCACCCTAGACTCAGCCCAACCTATAGAGCAAGCTGGATTCCGAAGCAATTTTAGCACTATTGACCACATTCTGACCGTTAGTGAAGTGATAAGCAGAGCGAATGAATACCAACTGCCTCTCTGCATTGCCTTTATTGACTTTTAAAAGGCATTTGACTCCGTTAGCCATGTAGCTGTCCTCCAAGCTTTGAGTGAGCAAGGAGTGGGAGCAGCATACATTGAAGTGCTCAGGAAAATCTACGAGAATTCTTCAGCTTATGTTAACATCGGCGAATTAACTCAAGAATTCCGCATCATGAGGGGTGTCAAGCAAGGCGATCCCATCTCCCCAAAACTGTTCTCTGCTGTATCGGAAATGGCTATGTCAAAGCTGAGCTGGGAAGGTAAGGGAATTAGAATTAATGGAAGAAGGCTTACCAACTTCAGATTTGCTGATGATATTGCCTTAGTGGCCAAAGACTTCGCAGAGCTCCAAAACTTAGTTACAGATCTTGCATCGGAATGTCAGCTGGTTGGCTTGAACATGAACCTTTCCAAAACAAATGTAATATCCAACAAATGGGTCCCAGCTGGAGATGTGAAAGTCAAGGACAGTCTACTAGAAGAGGTCAGTGAATATGTCTACCTTGGCCAGATTATAAATATGAAGGGAGACATAAGGCCAGAAATCTATCGACGCATCAAGCTTGGTTGGCAAGCATTTGGGAAGAATTCAGAAGTATTCAGATCAAAAATGCCAGTAAATCTGAAGAAAGCAGTATTTGATCAATGCATTCTTCCTGTGATGACGTACGGATGCGAGACATGGACACTGAACTCATTCACAAAAGGGAAACTTAGGACAGCACAGAGAGCTATGGAGAGATCAATGCTGGGCTATACAAGAAAGGACAGGAAAAGGGCAGATGAGTTCCGGTCTGTGAAAAAGGCTAATGACATCCTAGAGAGAGTAGGTTCCTTGAAATGGCAGTGGGCTGGCCACGTCGCAAGAAGAAAAGACAGCAGATGGACGAAGCTAGTACTGGAGTGGAGTCCGAGAGAGCACCGGAGCCCTAGAGAAAGGCCACCAGACAGATGGGACAAAGACATCAAGAAGATCGCTGGTAACACCTGGCAGAGAACTGCCCAAGACCGTCCCACTTGGAGAAGACTTCTGAAAGCCTACCTGATTCCACGACTCGAAGAGGCCACATCATCTAATGATTGAATTGGCTGATGATGATGATATATATAATACAGAAACACGGCATCCAGTGTATTTCTTTTCCTTCAGCTACAATAAAAAGAATTCTTTGCAGTGTTAGTGTCTTAAGTTAGACAGTCCATCAGAACACTCGAGATGAGATGCAAGGAACGTCAGCGACGAACAACAAAGGAAATCAGCTGTCGCAGAGCACGGCCTCGAATGTAAGCATGAAATTTAATTCTATGTCGCGTTGCAAACGGCAGCTTGATGGGGCAGCATAGTTAAGGAGTCTGTCGAAATAAAGGTGTCAGAAAACGTAATAAACAGGGATGTAGCTTTCAGCTGAAATAGTGCTTGGGGGTCCTGCACTCAATTTATTGAAAGCTCGCCTGCCATCTCATCAACCAGAGCAGGAAAATGCTGAAAGACGTTGCGAAATATCAGTGAAAACCCTGAAAAAACAAAAGAACATCTGAGTGCATATTTGGCGTCGAGACTCGAACTCCGGTACAAATAGCGGCCCGAGACGAACAAAAGTTCACAGTCCGGATGAAATTCAGGCAGCGAGTACACATAACAGCAAAATACACAGCACCTGAGAAAGACGACTAGGTACGTCAACGAAATACGTTACATAAAATGGCAACAATAATGCGGCAAACCCTCCCCGTTTCCCTCCATGCAGCACACCATTAACCAATCACCCCGAGAAAAGCTGAAAGATCTCAAGCTCATTCTATATTTATTGACTTTCGGAAGGCTTATGATACCATTCCTCCAAGCGACTTGTAGTCAAATTGCATGCCTATGGAGGAGTGTTGTAGTCCTGCGACTGTATTTGTGACTGCCTATCAGAAATGTCACCGTTCGTAGTAATTGATGGGAACTCATCGAGTGAAACAGATTGGTACCTGGCGATCCCATATTACGTGTTTTAGGCCGCCTACTATTTATAATCTATATAAACGGTTTATTAGACTATCTGAGTAGTCCTCTTAGATTGCTTGCAGAAGATGCTGGTGTTTTCCATCTAGTAAAGATACTGGCAGAAGTAAAGCTGTGAGTACCGGGCGTGAGTCGTGCTTCGGTAGCTCAGATGGTAGAGCACTTGCCCGCAAAAGGCAAAGGTCCCGAGTTCGAGTCTCGGTCGGGCACACAGTTTTAATCTGCCAGGAAGTTTCATATCAGCGCACACTCCGCTGCATAGTGAAAATCTCATTCTAGTAAAGTCTCCATTACCCCAAACAATAAAATTGATCCGTCCACGTAAGCACCAAAGAAATCCATGATATTACTATTACTCGATAAATTACATAAAATTCAAGGGCTTTTGACTCATCTAAATACCTAGCGATTATAATCTCGAATAACTTAAATTGAAACCATGATATAGATAATGCAGTGGGGAATGCAAACCAAAGATTGCTGTTTTATTAGTGGAACAGAAGCTGGAAAATTATAGAAAAGAGACTGTCTCCATTACGCTTATCCGTTCTCTTCTGGAGTATTAGTGACCGGCACACGTTCCTCACTAAATAGAAGTGGCGGAGGACATCATAAAAGTTCCATGAATGCCGGTTGTTTAATATTATCGCGAAATAGGATTCAGAGTTTCACGGATGGGCTGGTAGTCATTGCAACCCAGTCATTCCTTGCGAGAGCGAGTGCTTTCCACGGTATTTCAGTCATTAAGTTCCTATTCCGGAAGCGAAAATATTTTGTCCTATCACCTTAGGGAGAAATCACCGCCATAATGAAATAAGGGAAATCATAGCTCGCTGGGCGATATTTAGCTGTTTACTCTCCCAACATTCTATTAGAAAGCAGAATGGTCAAGAAATAGTCTGAAATTGGTGTATTGTAGTCTTGTACGTACATGTAGCTTCCCTCGACGCGCCGGCAGAAATATGTGCGTCCAACCATAACACCAAGTTGTCAAACCAGACGAACATTGCTACATTGCGTTCGTCATCGCCATATGGCATCAGCACATGATGTAATGATATGGTGTGCCACTGGGTGGACGATTGCCTTTTACATCTCAAAGCTGGTAACTTGACAGCAGACATTACGTCTGTGATGTGTTAAGGCCGGTGACTCTGCCTCTTCTAAGAGGTCTTCATCATGTCACTGTTCAGGAAGATAACACACGACTGAACGATGTAACACGGAAAGTTGTACTGTCAGCTTCTTCGATGCTAGGAATGTTTCACTGTTGTCTTGATCAGCAGGTTCTGCATATCTTTCACCCAGTGAAAACATTTGTCCGTAGATTCCCGAAAGTTCGGCGCCCCACTACTCGCCATGCAGTGAGGCTGTTGAGCTCTCTCTATATATATATACGGTGTTTCAAAAATGACCGGTATATTTGAAACGGCAATAAAAACTAAACGAGCAGCGATAGAAATACATCGTTTGTCGTAATATGCTTGGGACAACAGTACATTTTCAGGCGGACAAACTTTCGAAATTACAGTAGTTACAATTTTCAACAACAGATGGCACTGCAAGTGATGTGAAAGGTATAGAAGACAACGCAGTCTGTGGGTGCGCCATTCTGTACGTCGTCTTTCTGCTGTAAGCGTGTGCTGTTCACAACGTGCAAGTGTGCTGTAGACAACATGGTTTATTCCTTAGAACAGAGGATTTTTCTGGTGTTGGAATTCCACCGCCTAGAACACAGTGTTGTTGCAACAAGACTAAGTTTTCAAGGGAGGTTTAATGTAACCAAAGGACCGAAAAGCGATACAATAAAGGATCTGTTTGAAAAATTTCAACGGCCTGGGAACGTGACAGATGAACGTGCTGGAAAGGTAGGGCGACCGCGTACGGCAACCACAGAGGGCAACGCGCAGCTAGTGCAGCAGGTGATCCGACAGCGGCCTTGGGTTTCCGTTCGCCGTGTTGCAGCTGCGGTCCAAATGACGCCAACGTCCACGTATCGTCTCATGCGCCAGAGTTTACACCTCTATCCATAGAAAATTCAAACGCGGCAACCCCTCAGCGCCGCTACCATTGCTGCACGAGAGACATTCGCTAACGATATAGTGCACAGGATTGATGACGGCGATGTGCATGTGGGCAGCATTTGGTATACTGACGAAGCTTATTTTTACCTGGATGGCTTCGTCAATAAAGAGAACTGGTGCATATGGGGAACCGAAAAGCCCCATGTTGCAGTCCCATCGTCCCTGCATCCTCAAAAAGTACTGGTCTGGGCCGCCATTTCTTCCAAAGGAATCATTGGCCCATTTTTCAGATCCGAAACGATTACTGCATCACGCTATCTGGACATTCTTCGTGAATTTGTGGCGGTACAAACTGCCTTAGACGACACTGCGAACACCTCGTGGTTTATGCAAGATGGTGCCCGCCACCACATCGCACGGCCGACGTCTTTAATTTCCTGAATGAATATTTCGATGATCGTGTGATTGCTTTGGGCTATCCGACACATACAGGAGGCGGCGTGGATTGGCCTCCCTATTCGCCAGACATGAACCCCTGTGACTTCTTTCTGTAGGGACACTTGAAAGACCAGGTGTACCGCCAGAATCCAGAAACAATTGAACAGCTGAAGCAGTACATCTCATCTGCATGTGAAGCCATTCCGCCTGACACGTTGTCAAGGGTTTCGGGTAATTTCATTCAGAGACTACGCCATATTGTTGCTACGCATGGTGGATATGTGGAAAATATCGTACTATAGAGTTTCCCAGACCGCAGCGCCATCTGTTGTTGAAAATTGTAACTACCGTAATTTCGAAAGTTTGTCTGCCTGAAAATGTACTGTTGTCCCAAGCATATTGCAACAAACGGTGTATTTCTATCGCTGCTCGTTTAGTTTTTATTACCGTTTCAAATATACCGGTCATTTTTGAAACACCCTGTATACATATATATATCCTTGCGAGAGCGAGTGCTTTCCACGGGATTTCAATCATTAAGTTCCTCTTCCGGAAGCGAAAATATTTTGTCCTATCACCTTAGGGAGAAATCACCGCCATAATGAAATAAGGGAAATGATAGCTCGCTGGGCGAGATTTAGCTGTACATATATATATATATATATATATATATATATATATATATATATATATATATATATATGAAGCAGCATTGAATAAGGTATCCCCATACCATCACCCAAATTCAGTTCCACTCAGTAATCAGCCAGTTCGGAAACGTTCTTACTGCCTGAAGTGACAGTTCGTGTACTCAAATTTTTCCCTGCGTATACTCACAAATACGAGGATCATTTCAGACGTCCTGCACACTGCTCATGCGGGACCGTTGCGGTGGCGAGATCAAGTTGAGCGACATTTCGGGCGTGACGGTCGCATGTGTGTTTGATGGGCCGCTTGACTGCGCCGTAATTCAGTTTTAAAATGGAAGCTGAAATCGCGTTCGGTCGGATTACATGTAGCGATCAGCGTTCATCCAACAAAATCGGGACATTAGGTGGAAGCAACTCAACGAAAATTTACAACACCTTGAGAGTGATATGTGGAAATAGAGTAGTGGATCATAGCACAGTATGAAGATGATCTGCTCGTTTGCGTGAAGAAAGGGTAAGTCTTGAGGACAACGCGAGAAATGGGAGGCCGTCAACTGCAACAGTCTACATCTCTTATGTTATTGTCACTGAAGTTTTGAGAGAGAATCGATGAAAAAAATGAGCGGCAACTCCATATGGGGCGTGGATGTCTGTCACTTCAGTTTGTTGTTGTGGCCTTCAGTCGAGAGACTGTTTGATGCACCTTTCCATGCTACTCTATCCTCTGCAAGCTTCTTCATCTCCCAGTACCTACTGTCACCTACATACTTCTGAATCTACTTAGTGTATTCATCTCTTTGTCTCCCTCTACGATTTTTACCCTCCACGCTGCTCCCCAATACTAAATTGCTGATCCCTTGATGCCTCAGAACATGTCAACCGATTCCTTCTCCTAGTCAACTTGGGCCAAAAATCTCTTCTCCCCAATTCTATTCAGTACCTCCTCTATGTTATGCGGCCTTCCCATCTAATCTTCAGCATTCTTCTGTAGCACCACATTTCGAAAGCTTCTATTCACTTCTTGTCTAAACTATTTATCGTCCGTGTTTCACTTCCGTACATGGCTACACTCCATACAAATACATTCAGAAACGACTTCCTGACACTTAAATCAATACTCGATGTTAACAGAAACGTTTTCCTTGCCATTGTCAGTCTACATTTTATATCCTCTCTACTTCGACCATCATCAGTTATTTTGCTCCCCAAATAGCAAAATTCATTTACTACTTTACGTGTCTCATTTCCTAATCCAATTCCCTCAGCATCACCTGGTATCATTCGACTACATTCCATTATCATCGTTTTGCTTTTGTTGATGTTCATCTTATATCCTCCTTTCAAGACACTGTCCATTCCGTTCAACTGCTCTTCCAGGTCCTTTGCTGTCACTGGCAGAATTACAATGTCATCGGCGAACCTCAAAGTTTTTATTTCTTCTCAATGTATTTTAATTCCTACTCCGAATTTTTCTTTTGTTTCCTGCTTGCTCAATATACAGATTGAATAACATCAGGGATAGGTTACAACCCTGTGTCACTCCCTTCCCAACCACTGTTTCCCTTTCATGGGCCTCGACTCTTATAATTGCCATCTGGTTTCTGTACAAATTGTAAATACCCTTTCCCCTCTGTATTTGATCCCTGCCACTTTCAGAATTTGACTTTCTCTAAGTCTAAAAATGCTAGAAATGTAGGTTTGACTTCCCTTAATCTATCTTAAACTTCAGTTTACAGTATCATAACTGAAAAGTTCAAGATGAGAAAATGTGCTGCCAGATTGGTTCCGGTTAGACACTGGACTCGCATTCGGGAGGACGACGGTTCAATCCCGCGTCCGGCCATCCTGATTTAGGTGTTCCGAGATTTCCCTCAATCCCCCCAGGCAAATGCCGAGATGGTTCCTTTCAAAGGGCACGCTAGCATGTTAAAACAACGACGTACGTACATTATCAAGCGTTGTTTTAGATAAATGATAATCCAGAAAGTTCTGCCACCTCAGCTTCTGGTAATTATAATTCACCTCTCTGTGGAACGATTACAATCAAGCAAGTGATGTAAATTACTTGTATTTCCAATGTATACACAAATGATAGCTTCATAGTAAGTCATTGTGTAGTTATTATGTTTTATATCACAAACAGATAAACAAAACATCATTTTCAGTGACGTAAGTGTGTCTTCTTGGTGAAAATTTGTAATTACTACATACGAAAATGCGTTTTTGAATACGTTACGCAACCCCGCCGTCTTTTTCATCTAGTGCAAGCTAAAGTTCCGAATCTGATTCATGAGTATTATCGCTAATCTTTAGTTTCTCATTTCCTTTTCTTTCCAATACGTCTTACTGTGCAGGCTTCAGTTCCATAGGTCTGTGTTCGCTAATGCTGCGCTACCGGTCATTGTTACTGTTTTAAATACCCATAATGTCATTAAGATGATTCTCTGCATGTACAATGAAAGTTCTGTTTATGACAGATATCCGTATTAAATGATGGCAAGGCTTTACCTGGTCTATGTCTATCCCTGCATTGATTCAGTGAACGAATAACTCTACGTAGCAGGTCAGAAACCTCCATAATAAGAAGTTTGTGAAGAACATTTTTCTGTAATGGCCCACTTAAATAACTAGCTCTTCATTTTATTGCTGTAAAGGCAATAAGATGTCCTGAATAAAAGCGAAAGGAAATGAGATACGGGCGCAGTGACAACATATATGTGAAGAATAATTTTGTTTTACCAGCATCGCTGCGGCATTTTCTGTCTCTTTGAGAAACGTGATTTCGAAGGCATAACTGCACTGACTATTTACCTTGGATATGTGGAAGTTAGTTTCATTGTATGATCTTATCACGGTGATGCCTGTTCTCTAGTCCTTTCCTTTGTCACATAGTTCTCTTTCTCTTACTCACTTCTTCAGAGATGAAATTTGTACATGTATTTAGCTGAAAATACGGCGCAAAGGAGATAATGTATGCAACTGACAGACACGAAGCTGTTAACCTAGTGAACCAAAATTCACACACTCGGATGGCACAGCATGATTCCGTGTGTGCTAACAGCACAAAAATGTCTATGACAAAATTTCGTCCCATATGTATTTTTCGTAGAAAAATGACGTCAAAGTGAATGTGACTACGCTGTAATTATATCTACGAGGTTTATCTTCATTCAGTACTCTCTAGATGTGCTGCACAATTAGTGCAGTGGGTATAGCTTCTGCGCTAGAGTTCTCGAGCTCGATTCCAGGTCAAGGTGTCTTTCTCTCTATCTCTCTCTCTCTCTCTCTCTCTCTCTCTAAACGCAACATCTATAAACCAGCTAACGCACTATAAAAACGAGCGTAGCATGTAGGCTTAAAGATCAAGTCATCCAAAGTGAAATTGCTGCTGGTTGGTCATTCTAAGCTCATTTGCCCGAAATATCGGCAGACCCTATCATCCTTAACCCTAAATGGGACGAATGACAACTTCTCTTCTTCAGCAAAGAGTTTAGGAGTAATAATAGATGAAAATCTAAATTGTACTCAGCACGTGACTGTAATGGGCAAGAAGGCATCGGCATATCTCCATGCTCTACAAAAATATTTAAATCTCTTCCCTCTTGACATAGAGAGGAAATTTGTACAAACATTTATTCTTGCGATTATTGATTATCCTTTCTCAGGAAAGCTCACGCCGCTTGGAATTGGTTATGAAATCCTGCGTTCGTTGTGTCTGTGACGTTCGACTCTTTGATTATATTTCATCGTCATATACACAGCTATCCTGACTGCGTGCAGACAAGCGTAGAGATTTCCAATTACTCTGTCTTCTCTACTGTCTCATAAATGTGCACTGTCCTTCAGATTTCTCCTCGACCTTAACGCTGTCGCCTGAGCAACACGGCAGATGCACCCGTTCCCATCAGAGCAAAATATTGGCTGTCCCACTCCATCGTTCAGCCGCCTACTTTAAGTTCTTCTCAGTAGCAGCAACCCGACCCTGAACTAGCTTTCTCCAGCTTTAGGAGACAGTTCATTACTTATCAACTAAAGCAACAAAAAGTCCCTGTGTTGTTGTTGTTGTTGTGGTCTTCAGTCAGAGACTGGTCTGATGCAGCTCTCCATGCCACTCTATCCTGTGCAATCTGCTATATCTCCCAGTACCTACTGCAAACTACAGCCTTTTGAATCTGGTTAGTGTATTCATCTCTTGGTCTCCCTCTACGATTTTTACCCTCCACGTTGCCCTCCTATACTAAATTGGTAATCCCTTGATGCCTCATGACATGTCCTACCAACCGATCCTTTCTTCTATTCAAGTTTTGCCACAAATTACTCTTCTCCCCAATTCAATTAGTACCTCCTCATCAGTTATGTGATCTACCCATCTAACCTTCGGCATTTTTCTGTAGAACCACATCTCGAAAGCTTCTATTCTCTTCTTGTCTAAACTATTTATCGTCCATGTTTCACTTCCATATATGTCTACACTCCATATTTTCAGAAACGATTTCCTGGCTCTTAAATCTATACTCGATGTTAACAAATTCTCTTTTTCAGAAACGCTTTCCTTGCCATTGCTGGTCTACATTTTATATCCTCTCTACTTCGACCATCATTAGTTATCTTGCTCCCCAAATAGCAAAACTCATTTACTACTTTACGTGTCTCACTTCCTAATCTAATTCCCTCAGCATCCCCCGATTTAACTCGACTACATTCCATTAGCCTCGTTTTGCATTTGTTCATGTTCATCTTATATCCTTCTTTCAAGACACTGTCCGTTCCGTTCAGCTGCTCTTCCAGATCCTTTGTTGTCTCTGACAGAATTACAATGTCATCGGCGAACCTCAAAGTTTTTATGTCTTCTCCATGGATTTTAATTCCTACTCCGAATTTTTCTTTTTTCCTTCACTGCTTGCTCAATATACAGATTGAATAACATCGGGGAGAGGCTACAACCCTGTCTCACTCCCTTCCCAACCACTACTTACCTTTCATGCCCTTCGACTCTTATAACTGCCATCTGGTTTCTGTACAAATACACTTTCCTCTCTGGATTTGATCCCTGCCACCCTCAGAATTTGAAAAAGAGTATTCCAGTCAACATTGTCAAAAGTATTCTCTAAGTCTATAAATGCTAGAAACTTAATCTCTCTCCTAAGATATGTCGTAGGATCAGTATTGCCTCAAGTGTTCCATTTCTAAGGAATCCAACCTAATCTTCCCCGACGTCGGCTTCAACCAGTTTTTCCATTCGTCTGTAAAGAATTTGCGTTAGTATTTTGCAGCTGTGACTTATTAAACTGATAGTTCGGTAATTTTCACATCTGTCAATACCTGCTTTGTTTGGGATTGGTATTTCGCCTGTCTCATACATCTTGCTCACCAGATGGCAGAGTTTCGTCAGGACTGGCTCTCCCAAGGCTATCAGTAGTTCTAATGTAATGTTGTCTACTCCCGGGGCCTTGTTTCGTTTTAGGTCTTTCAGTGCTCTGTCAAACTTTTCATGCGGTATCATATCTCCCATTTCATCTTCATCTACGTCCCCTTCCATTTCCATAATATTGCCCTCAAGTACATCGCCCTTGTATAGACTCCCTATATACTCCTTCCACCTTCCTGCTTTTCCTTCTTTGCTTAGAACTGGGTTTCCATCTGAGCTCTTGATATTCATGCAAGTGATTCTCTTTTCTCCAAAGCTCTCTTTAAATTTCCTGTAGGGAGTATCTATCTTATCCGTGGTGATATATGCCTGTAGACAGTCTTAACACCTGTACGACCTTCTCTCCAACCCCATATTCCTCGTTTCCCAGTATTCTTAGCCGATAAAGATTCCTTAAACTTCCTTCACCCATAAAGCGCTGTATCGAAAACATCTGGTTTGTAGATTTACAAATTCTTCTATTGTCTGGCACCATCACTGTTATTGATGTCACAATTACTTATACCACTTTAATACCACTTGTCGTATTAAAATTATTATTTTCTTAGGTGACTATGATGTAATATATACTGCACTTGTGAAACCCTGGTCGTATGTGAGTGACAACCTGATGGATCTAATCAGATCAAAGTAAATAAATAAATAAGTGTACAGCAATTACAGCAGGACTCATACAACACAAGTACAATTACTTCACACTAAAGCAGAAATGAGAGTGCAATCGTTTTTATTACTTCACTTTTAAAGACGTAGTTTACCTTTAAACGTTAACGCATTGACTCCTTTCTGTTCCCCACGGATCTGACGCAATGAGAAACAATTTATGTACCCACGTGAGAGGGAAAGACATCCGTAAAATCTTACTACCTAACGTCTCTTGTGGTCGTCCTGAATCTCCGTTCCTTCAATATGTCAGCGCCTGATTCCCGTGGTTATTCTTATCCAATAGAGCCAATACTTCGTAACACAATGACGTTAATTAAGACGCGTCCTTGAACACTGATTCTTCTTTCAGACCGAAGTACACTCAGTTTTCAAATAACTTTCCTCGCACCTACGCTCATGTGCTGTTTTGTAGTCGTAATGAACTGTGAGTTTTATTCTGGCAGTTGTAACGGAACCTTCATCGTTAAATAATTCAAAAACTTTTTAATGACCATTTGCACTGCTCTTCATAACAACGCAAGTTAGAAAATACGCTTTATGAAGTTGAGGGTGTAATGAGAGTGAACTGGAACCTGAAAACTACGAACAATAGCCGAAACTGGTAATTAAAAACTCGCTGTTGCGCCAAAGACTTTGAATAAGTATGGTACACAATTTAAAACGTGATCCTTGTGACTCTTCAGCATGTGTAAAAAAATATTTCACGCAAACTGTAAACAGGACAGATCTTTGGCAGAGATACATTTTTTTTTTTGGAACACGTATTGTGTTCGAGTATAATGACTTTTCTGGAGACTAGAAATCTACTCTGTAGGAATCAGCATGGGTTTCCAAAAAGACGGTCATGTGAAACCCAGCTCGCGCTATTCGTCCACGAGACTCAGAGGGCCATAGACACGGGTTCACAGGTAGATGCCGTGTTTCTTGACTTCCGCAAGGCGTTCGATACCGTTCCCCACAGTCGTTTAATGAACAAAGTAAGAGCATATGGACTATCAGACCAATTGTGTGATTGGATTGAGGAGTTCCTAGATAAGAGGACGCAGCATGTCATTCTCAATGGAGAGAAGTCTTCCGAAGTAAGAGTGATTTCAGGTGTGCCGCTGGGGAGTGTCATAGGACCGTTGCTATTCACAATATACATAAATGACCTGGTGGATGACATCGGAAGGTTACTGAGGCTTTTTGCAGATGATGCTGTGGTGTATCGAGAGGTTGTAACAATGGAAAATTGTACTGAAATGCAGGAGGATCTGCAGCAAATTGACGCATGGTGCAGGGAATGGCAATTGAATCTCAATGTAGACAAGTGCAATGTGCTGCGAATACACAGAAAGATAGATCCTTTATCATTTAGCTACAAAATAGCAGGTCAGCAACTGGAAGCAGTTAATACCATAAATTATCTGGGAGTACGCATTAGGAGTGATTTAAAATGGAATGATCATACAATGTTGATCGTCGGTAAAGCAGATGCCAGACTGAGATTCATTGGAAGAATCCTAAGGAAATGCAATCCGGAAACAAAGGAAGTAGGTTACAGTACGCTTGTTCGCCCACTGCTCGAATACTGCTCAGCAGTGTGGGATCCGTACCAGATAGGTTTGATAGAAGAGATAGAGAAGATCCAACGGAGAGCAGCGCGCTTCGTTACAGGATCATTTAGTAATCGCGAAAGCGTTACGGAGATGATAGATAAACTCCAGTGGAAGACTCTGCAGGAGAGACGCTCAGTAGCTCGGTACGGGCTTTTGTCGAAGTTTCGAGAACATACCTACACCGAAGAGTCGAGCAGTATATTGCTCCCTCCTACGTGTATATCTCGCGAAGAGACCATGAGGATAAAATCAGAGAGATTAGAGCCCACACAGAGGCATACCGACAATCCTTCTTTCCACGAACACTACGAGACTGGAATAGAAGGGAGAACCGATAGAGGTACTCAAGGTACCCTCCGCCACACACCGTCAGGTGGCTTGCGGAGTATGGATGTAGATGTAGATGTAGATACATATGAACGCACCCTCGCACCCCGTTGATTCATTCAATACTCGTATCATGTCCCTACTCTGCTCTATTAGCGTTATTGCTCCGCGACAGCGTTTTGAGTTTCTAGATTCGGGATTCGTCACTCAGGTATTAAAGTGAACCTCCCACGGTGTGCTTCTATGGCTATCGGTAGGTATTGAAGTCATTCTTAGATCTCGGTAAGCCAGTCGAACACGACCGAGCTTACGAAAGCTGGGTGTCTTTGTTCAGCGCAAAAAAGTTCTTTTGTTCCTTCTCCCACTTTGAGCCGGGCCGGAAGGGATTGCTTCTTTTGTGGAGATGGAAACGACAGTTCGCTTGTGAGGCTACAAGACTGCTTTCCTCTGCAGAGTGGAAAAGCGCCACGCGGAAACGCACGCCTTTACCGCGATAGTCTCCCGCCTTCTGGTACTGCAGTACTGTGTCGGCACAGCCATCGCATCACTGAAGTCACGTCACTGACGCCACTCCGCTGAGATCTGTGCTTTCATCAATAATTCCGAAATTGATCACACCAAAGATATCATTTGGCTTTTCATTCCGTTCACCGGAACAGGTTACTGTAATTTACTTGTTTCATTGCCGACTACCGAAATCGGGAGTGACGAATTTATGAAATTTGATAATGCTGTATCGCTATCTCCCCTCATCAATAGAAGCTGTTGCTGTCTTATGTAATAGTTCGTATTATCACACTGAATTCTCGTCTGGCTCGTAGGGCGCATCACATTGAAGCGGTTGGTTTCGAATTGGAAATGGTTGCACACAGGGTTAATTTGAAACTGGTACACAAATTCAGTATGAAATGTAATTTCCTAGTTGCTGATTTTACTGTAGGGAGGTTGAAAACCATATCTCAGAAATGAACATATTTATTGTAAGAACTATACGTCGTTTGGAGAGAGCTTCCCTACAGTTCATCTTGGTGGAACCATAATTACTATACCCCGTATGGTTCCGGCAATGTTGAAGCTGATCAGCTGAATCGTTCCACGCGTATGAAGTTTTTCGAGTGTTAAGAGATGATCACATTATTTTATTTATTTTTTATGCGGGAATTACATATTATAACCCATTGGTTGTGGGTAGCACGGATGAGTGAATCGTAACTGAAATTGTACAGAGCACGTAGCAGACTACTTGTTCGTTCTTGTTCTCTTTCTGAGCCTGCGGTGCACCTTGCAAGGTGTTATTGACTTACTGCGAGGTTATGAGTGCAGTATGAACTTCGAATTGCTTGAGAAACTTGACGTAATTACGTGTTAGGGCAGGGTGATGGACAAGTGGTTCAGACATTTCATTTTGGATAATTGTTTTAACCATAAGGCCAAGATGCTACTACACTGTTTATCTTTCTTGGTCACCATTACATAAGAAAATAAAGTCACGAACACCCGTTTCTTTCATCGATTGATTGAAAATTTCATTAGCTGCAGCGCCCCCCCCCCCCCCACTTGTTCCTTCGTAGATGCTATCACAGATATTTCCAACTTGATTTTCTGATTTAAATTGATGACACTGTTTTATTAGAAAGTGGAGGTCTATTACCTTTCCAGTACCCACACCGGCTACCATAGCAGCAGAATTCTTCGAACCACTGCATGCAGTGTATGTTTATATTAAGAAATACTGCGATATTTTTGTGACAGTGCTACTAATGGAAAGAATGTAGTTTCGCGTTTGTAATACTGCAGTCTTCAGATTTCATTATAAAAATTGTCGACTTTACTTGAACTTGAAGTAACGCATGCAACATGCAACATTTTCAACACTTTAAACAAGAGCAGACGATATTTTACATAAATAAAATACTACCCATGCGAATTTATGAACGTTTTACGTAACATTCTTTAAGGAAATTGTAAATATTACAATGGGATAAAAAAACCGAAATTGCGAAATCTTAATTGTTAAAATGGTTTTCTTCTGATCAAGAATTAATTTTAGGTTAACATCAGGAGTAGAGGTCGCAATAACACTTCTTTATTGACTGATCGTGGGCACGTGAAAAACCGAGGAGCCACCAGCACCAGCCATAGGGGGCCCAAAGGTTCTGTGGATGGCTTTAATATTTGCCGAAACCGGTAAATAAACAAATGTGAATGCGATCTCGACGGTTGATTTTAACCTAAGTGTAGCACCAGGTCGCTGCAGTCCATAAACAATGTTAAACGAATTTTATCCATAGTGGATGCTGTTGAACTCTGTGACTGTAACTTTAGAGGATGTAGAAAAATTTCCGATACTAGTCACAATAAAAGGTTATTTATTCGTCACACGACCGGTTTCGGGCTTGCGCCAATCCATACATGTACATGTACATGTTTATGTTGCTGGAGATCACTGTATAAATACAAAACAAAATATTTGCTGGTGACTAAACAGATATAAGTGGGAGAATTGTAAGTGGCAAGGTAGCATCTGTGGAAAATACTTTCGACAAATGCTGCCTTGCCACTTACAATTGTCCCACTTTTATCTGTTCAGTCACCAGGAAATACTTCTTTTGTATTTATACAGTGATCTCCAGTAATATAAACATGTAAATGAATGTATGAACACCTGAGGACTGGCGCAAGCCGGAAACCGGTCGTGTGATAAGTAAATAACCTTTTATTGTGACTGGTAGCGGAAATTTTTCTACACCCTATAAACAATGTTGTCTAAGTTTATCAAGAACTAATTTCTGGACATTTCGAGAAGGTAACATGCTAGGAAAGCAAATGAGGAGTCAATGAGATCACGTTTTATAAACAAAACCTGAAAATAGCAGAAAGTTGAAAAGAAACATTAAGGGGCTCCGGAACGCCCTATACTTGCAATGTTAAAATAACGCTTATAAATTACATCTTTCCTCACAAAGTATTTGAGGTAGGAAGTTGAACTTTTTACAGATTATTTATTGGAATATGGGCTACAACTTAACACGGGGATTTTACAAAATTTTAGTTCAGTTATTAAATATGATTTTTTTCAATTGTAATGAAAATTCACAACATTTTTTGCAATTTTTTATTTATATATTCAAAAATATTCAGTTTTTTGGAAAAAGGCTGTGTTAGATTATGCAGAAGGTACTGTGTAACATTTACTGAAAGTTTGAAACGAATATGTTTGGAAGATCCTTAGAAAACATGTAATTAGTATGAGAAAATAAAAGTTTTGGGAATCGAGCGACAAAGATTGGATTAACTTTTTAGTGCATTCCAGGTCCATAGGATGGATTATCTTCATCCTCTAAAACTCCTCCTCCAGCTTCCTCTTGTTCCTCCTCCTGTTTACTCTTGCTTGTATTTCTAGACTCTTTACAGCCCTGTCTGCAGCCCGAAGGCGATCCTTGTCTAAAGCAAGCATCGCTCGTCCCATGTTAGAACCTATCTTCATTCCCATATTTCTAAATACCTTGCACTTTACAATGTTGCCATCATTGAAAGTCGCAACAGCATCATGCACACCAAAGTGAAGTGTTTCTATTCCAACAAATACAGTCTTGGGGATTCTCGACCATATAACACTATTTACACTTTCATTGGGGTTTTGAGTTTTTCCGTGAATACACTTTTTCAACAGTTCAGGTGCTGCTAAGTCTCTGAAAATAGGTTTTATCACCTCCATTATTGCATGAGGCAGACCTGATGAACACGGACGTTAATAATAATACCATTTGACAGCAGTTTAACAGCGCCACAGTGGGTCACGCCCATGTAGAACACATTTCAAAAAAAATTTAAAAATAGTTGTAGTCTTCGGAATTGAATAAATTATATATCTATTAAAAGGTAATAGTCTGCAGATTCAGAAAACGCAAAAAAGTAAAAATTGAACTTTTCATGATTTTGAGCCTTTCCGGAGCCCCTTAAGGTGCTTTTCGAAATGTTTCACGTAAAAGTAACAAACAAAATAAATTACAAAAAGACTTGACAAGCCTTCGAATGATGCTCACAACCACGTATAACAAATTAAACCAACATGTCCGAAAGAACTGACACACACACACACACACACACACACACACACACACACACACACACACACACTATTATATGTGTATATAAGTATTACACACAACAAATTACATGCGCCAAACGTTGGTCTTATACGTTTCATTTTTTTGCCTTTAGACAAATCGTTCACATCATATTTGATTGATTTTTTCAGTTTTTTTATTCGAGTATTTTGTTGTCGGTGCGTACCGTATATTGAGCACCAGTTCTAGGGACTCTGAGTGCTGAGAGGTAGCTCCCGTTTTAATTATTCCGCACAGTCGACGGAGGCTGGCAGCGACCTCTAGTTAACACAGCCAGTGAATATAAAGGGAAGCCCTGTGCTCAGGGCGTCCTTTGAAGACACAACGTTGCCGAGAGTCCCACCAGCAAAGGCATAATCTGTGGCGGATGGAAGGTCAGCGAAAGTTTCGCAGCCTCTTCAAAAATTAACACGTCACCGCGTCAACAACGTTCGCTGAATTCTGATTTAAAAAAAAAAAGAAGAAGAAGAGGTGAACGATAGTGTATATAGAAAAGCTAATTTGCAGCGAATAACTAACTACTGTGCAGAAGAAAAGAGATTAACCGATTGCCTTTTTAAATTCTGTTCAAAGCTTGTAGAAAGTGGGACATGCATGACAGAGTACGATTTTTTGCAGGAGGTGTAACAAAGTATTACCCAACTGATGATTTTCTGTCTAGCGTTCGCTGTGCGAATGTTGGAAGTACTTCGACTTAGTCAACTTTCCTTCCACCTTCGGCCATCAATCTTGTCGCTGGCTTGGTGCTGCCCGCCACAGCTTTCTCTTTTGCGCCAGCCTCTTCATCTCTAACACAAACACGCAACTTTCTCGATTATTTGTTGGATATTTTCCAATAGCTGCCTTCCTCCCTGCACTTCTTGCCTCTGCGGATCACTGTACTACCATGGTAGCTACTCTGTCTCAACACACCCCTATCAGTTGGTCCTTCTTCCAGTCAGTGTTTTCTACATATTTATTTCGTCCACAATTCTGTGGAGGACATCTTTATTTTTTGTCTACTTAATTTTGTGCATCCTTGTGTAACACACAACTCACACGCATCAGTTCTCTCCTTTACCGATTTTTCCACAGTCTATATTTCACCATTATGCAATATTGTGCACAAAACGTACATTCTCAGAAATCTCTTCGTCAATTTAAGGTCTATGTTTGATACAAGTAGACGTCTCTTGGCCAAGAATGTCCTTTTTTGCCAGTGCCTTTCTGTTTTTTATATCCACCTAGAAACTGGAAACGCCAATATTGAAGTATGCCAACGGAAATGATAGCAACTGACGACATAAATGCAACCAAACTTTTGGCAGCGGTAACAGCCGATGTAGTCACTAAGAGGCTGCCTGAACAGTAAGTGGTGTCAGTTGAAGGAGTGTTCTGTGAACTGCATTCCAAAGCATTTACATTTCACTCCATCGGTAGCTTCATTACAATAACTTTGCAAGCAGCGTAGTGTTCTCTGAATGTTGTCTATGAAACTTGCAAAGTGATGTGGCGTTTCTACATAAGATTTCGTTGGCAGAGGAAGAGTTGTTTACTAACTATAGACAAACGAATCTTCGCATTGTGTGACTCTGCTCACTTGAACACCCTACGTTTATCGGTGAAGGTATTTTGTGGGATTATCAACAATCTTATGAATGAGCGTTGATTTGTTGATGGGAGGTATCTTTACTTCGTAACAACTATTGCAGTAAGTTACAGAAAGGCATCCCTATAGGAGGAGGCTAATCCATATGGTATCAACGTTACAGATATTTTGCCCATTGGGCAGAAAATAGCTATAAAGATTCCCAAGAGAAATGTGGAGATCCTTAACAACTTTGGACTCTCGTTAGTGTGAAAAACAAAACAAGATGCCTACATGGAGTCATCAATGACACCAGAAGACATGAAATGCCAGATAACGCTTATGACGTGATAGACCCAGACAATATGCTAACTATCCAGAGTATCTTTATTGCATGTATAAGTGACTAACATTTTGAGCGCTTCACATAAAAGACAAAATAATAAGCACAACAGCCTACCTGTATCACGTGTTTGCTTACATTTGCAGTAGCAGAGCAGACGATTCTGGAACTTCTTCAGTTGAGAGCAGGATTGTGGTTTGCAGGGCTGTTATTTTATTTGATCAAGTTTCACAAATTTTACGTGGAAGTGCTTTTCCAACGCAATTTTTAGTGCCATAGAGAAACGTATATATCTCCACAAAAAGACTGTGGTTGTAGTGGTGGTGAAAATTCGACAGCTATAAAAGTTGAAAATTGTGTACATCACAAATTTCATCATACTGTCCACTAAAACTGCGCTACAACTGTACCTGCACATATTTGCCAGTTCTGGTTACTTTTGAGGTGGCTGGCCTTAGCCGTGTCATCTCATACGTGCATAGATACCTTCTAGATTCTGTTTGAATCGCGTACAGGTAGACAAATTATGATAGGGCCAAAGAGTGCTTCAGTATTACTATATCGATTGAACGGGTTATTGTTCGCTCCCACTGATGAGGGAAAGGTGATCAAGGAATCTTAGCATTGATATCCTTACACTTTGAATTTTAATCCCATTTCTGAAAATTCATTTTCGTCATTGCATCTTCGATGTACAGGTTGTAGCGGATCTATCTATAGACGTGTTTTTGTCACAGTAAGACAGAGACAAAGACTAACATAAGCTTGTAATTCAGTCAAACAGAGCTTACCATAAACGTGTCCATATCGTGGTCAGACACCAACAGACCTTAGCAACAAACGTGTCCATATCTGGGTCAGACAGCAACAGAGCTCAGCGACAATCACCTCGACGTCACGGTCACACAACACTACAGCTCAACAACAAACGTGTTGCTATTATTGTCAGACAGCAGCAAAGCTCAGCAACAAACATGCAGATATCATGACAACAACATAGCTTAGCATAGCTTAGCAACAATTGTGTTGCTGTTATGGTCAGAGAGCATCAAAGCTTAGTGACAAAGTTGTCGCTGTCTTGATTGGTCTGCAACAGAGCTCAGCAACAATAATGTCGATATCTGAGACAGACAGCAACGGAGCTCAACAACAAACGTGTCGTTATCATGCACTCCGTCTTCAGCCCACGAATGGCCTACCGGGACCATCTGACCGCCGTGTCATCCTCAGAGGAGGATGCAGATGGAAGGGTGTGGGGTCAGCACACCGATCTCCCGGTCGTTATGATGGTATTCTTGACCGAAGCCGCTACTATTCGGTCGAGTAGCTCCTTAATTGGCATCACGAGACTGAGTGCACCCCGAAAATGGCAACAGCGCACGGAGACCTGGATGGTCACCCATCCAAGTGCCGACCACGCCAGACAGCGCTTAACTTCGGTGATCTCTTGGGAACCGGTGTATCCACTGCGGCAAGGCCGTTGCCCGTCGTTATCACGGTCATAGAAAAATACAGGGTGATTCAAAAAGAATACCACAACTTTAGGAATTTAAGACTCTGCAACGACAAAAGGCAGAGCTAAGCACTATCTGTCGGCGAATTAAGGGAGCTATAAAGTTTCATTTAGTTGTACATTTGTTCGCTTGAGGCGCTGTTGACTAGGCGTCAGCGCCAGTTGATGCTAAGATGGCGACCGCTCAACAGAAAGCTTTTTGTGTTATTGAGTACGGCAGAAGTGAATCGACGACAGTTGTTCAGCGTGCATTTCGAACGAAGTATGGTGTTAAACCTCCTGATAGGTGATGTATTAAACGTTGGTATAAACAGTTTACAGAGAATGGGTGTTTGTGCAAAGGGAAAAGTTCTGGACGGCCGAGAACGAGTGATGAAAATGTAGCACGCATCCAGCAAGCATTTGTTTGCAGCCCAGGAAAATCGACTCGCAGAGCTAGCAGAGAGCTGCAAATTCCACAATCAACTGTATGGAGAGTCCTACGAAAAAGGTTAGTTATGAAACCTGAACGTCAACTACCCGAGGCGATGGATCGGCCGCCAGGCAGCCCGTGACAGAGCACTTCATCACTGGCCTCCAAGAAGGCCTGATCTTACCCCCTGCGATTTTTTCTTATGGGGGTATGTTAAGGATATGGTGTTTCGGCCACCTCTCCCAGCCACCATTGATGATTTGAAACGAGAAATAACAGCAGCTATCCAAACTGTTACGCCTGATATGCTACAGAGAGTGTGGAACGAGTTGGAGTCTTCGACCATAGATACTAGTAGACTGGCCTTGCTGTGCAGAAGCTATAGGGCTGGTGTGGCTCCAACATAAACCACGTGACTGTTGGCAAAACTTGGCGGGATTTCAAATAAGCGGTTTGCCATCCTGTGTTTGTATCGTATTTTACCCACATTTCTCAATTGACTGCCAAACGCTTCCAACAAAAATTACTTTTTTATTTGCGAAAAATTATGTCAGAACTACATTTGACCTGGATTTGTTCACAGTATCATTTATAAAATCTAAAAAATGTATCGAAGGCCCCTCTGGTGGGCAGCGGGACTAAATTACTATAAACTATCAGTTAAAGTAAAACGTCGTTAAAATTATTTTAAACAATAAGAGTGGGCTCGTGTCAAAACTTTAAATATTGGATTCGCCGCGTTTTGAGCTCTAGTCACTTACAAAAGAAAATGGGATATGGGAATTATGTCAACTATAGGTCCCAAAATTGTCGACTTTAGGAGAAGGTCCATTTTAGAGTATTAGTTTTAGGTGCACTTCAAAGGTTCAGTTCCTACTATTTTTACAAAAGTTTAAACTATCAGTTTAAAAAAATATTTTAGATGAAAGGTGAGACTCGGAAGTTTCAGAAAATAATTTTGGAGCCTACATTTATTTAATAGTATTAGAAGGTAGAAAAAAATGCTCTTCATGTGTCGACTATAAGTGCTCTTACCTTATTATAATGTCACTTGTATATACAAAAAGGCGCCTATGTGCAGATGGCTTAAAGTTTTTCCGTTTCAGGACCTGTATCCAAAGCTGTCTTCGGTTTTCATCCTTAGGGAACCTATGGGTAGGAACGAGAAACACTTATACTTACTTCTGTAACGGAATTAACACAGATACTTTCCAAAATGTAATATGAGTCTGACTCTACAGGCATCACTTTCAACGCTTTAATTTACGTGACACTCTATTTCAAGTGTAAAAAACAAATAAAAGTCACTTCAGCAGATTGCAATAAACACATCTGCATTATCATAGAAACACACGTGAAATGTAATGCCATTTCCCCCGAAAAAACGCTGAGTACAGCCATAAGCGCAACACGAAACAACCATGTTTTGCCAACATTCACGTGACTTTAGCCCAGAGATGTTGGAGCCACGAAAATGACGTCAGGGCCAGTCTATTATATTTATGGTCGAAGGTTGGAGTATCGGGTTGATATTGCTCGAGTGTCTGGAGGGGGCCATATTGAACATCTCTGAACTTGTTTTTGAGTGAAAAAAAAACTTTTTAAATACTCTTTGTAATGATGTATAACAGAAGGTTATATTATGTTTCTTTCATTAAATACACATTTTTAAAGTTGTGGTATTCTTTTTGAATCACCCTGTACATCTCAGCGAAAAACGTGATGATATCACGGTGAGACAAAAACGCTGCTCAGCGTCGATCGTGTAGATACCACGGCGAGACAGTAACAGAGCCGGGCGCAGACGCACCTTTACTGCAGTGAGGCAAAGAGGATGAGAGCTGAGCGGTACCTGTATCATGGGCAGGCAGTAGCAGAGGGCGCGGCCCAGCACCCAGGGCTGCAGCAGCAGCACGAGCAGCGTGGCGGGCAGCACGACGGCCGCCTGCACCAGGTTGCAGGCCGCCAGGTTGCACACCAGGCCCGTGTCCTCCATGCCTGCAACGGTACAGCGCCTCTAATAGCAGCGGTGCAGCGTTCACAGTCACAGGCGGCGTACAAAGAAGGACTGCAGGTATCACACTGAGGGACAGCTTCAGAAAATATACAGGGTGTTACAAAAAGGTGCGGCCAAACTATCAGGAAACATTCCTCATACACAAAGAAAGAAAATATGTATTGTGGACATGTGTCCGGAAACGCTTACTTTCCATTTTAGAGCTCATTTTGTTACTCCTCTTCAAATCACATTAATCATGGAATGGGAACACACAGCAACAGAACGTACCAGCGTGACATCAAACACTTTGTTACAGGAAATGTTCAAAATGTCCTCCGTTAGCGAGGATACATGCATCCACCCTCTGTCGTATGGATCCCTGATGCGCTGATGCAGCCCTGGAGAATGGCGTATTGTATCACAGCCGTCCACAAGACGAGCACGAAGAGTCTCTACATTTGGTACCGGGGTTGCGTAGACAAGAGCTTTCAAATGCCCCCATAAATGAAAGCCAAGAGGGTTGAGGACAGGAGAGCGTGGAGACCATGGAATTGGTCCACCTCTACCAATCCACCGGTCACCGAATCTGTTGTTGAGAAGCGTACGAACACTTTGACTGAAATGTGCAGGAGCTCCATCGTGCATGAACCACATGTTGTGTCGTACTTGTAAAGGCACATGTTCTAGCAGCACAGGTAGAGTATCCCGTATGAAATCTTGATAACGTGCTCCATTGAGCGTAGGTGGACGAAACAAAAATGAGCTCTAACATGGAAATTGAGCGTTTCCGGACACATGTCCACATAACATCATTTCTTTATTTGTGTGTGAGGAATGTTTCCTGAAAGTTTGGCCGTAACTTATTGTAACACCCTGTACAAGGAAACGCAAGCCTACGTTTCTAGCATTTGTAAACTTAGAGAAAGCTTTTGAAAATGTTGATTGGAATACTCTCTTTCATATTATGAAGGTGGCAGAGGTAAAATACAGGGAGCGAAAGGCTATTTACAATTTGTACAGAAACCAGATGGTAGTTATAAGAGTCGAGGCCCATGAAAGTGAAGCAGTGGTTGGGATGGGAGTGAGACAGGGTTGTAGCCTATCCCCAATGTTATTCAATCTGTATATTAAGCAAGCAGTGAAGGAAACAAATGAAAAATTCGGAGTACGAATTAAAATACAATGAGAAGAAATAAAAACTTTGAGGTTCGCCGATGACATTGTAATTCTGCCACAGACAGCAAAGGATCTGGAAGAGCAGTTGAACGGAATGGACAGTGTCTTGAAAGGAGGATATAAGATGAACATCAACAAAAGCAAAACGAGGATAATGGAATGTAGTCGAATGATATCAGGTGATGCTGGGGGAATTAGATTAGGATACGAGACGCTTAAAGAAGTACAATGACTTTTGCTATTTGGGGAGCGAAATAACTCACGATGGTCGAAGTAGAGAGGATATAATATGTAGACTGGCAATAGCAAAGAAAGCGTTTCTGAAGAAGTATAGATGTAAGTGTCAGAAAGTCGTTTCTGAAAGTATTTGTGTGGTGTGTAGCCATGTATGAAACGTGGACGATAAATAGTTTAGACAAGAAGAGAATAGAAGCTTTCGAAATGTGGTGCTACAGAAGAATGCTGAAGATTACATGGGTAGATCACATAACAAATGAGGATGTATTGAACAGAATTGTGGAGAAGAGAAATTTGTGGCACAACTTGACTAGAAGTAGGGATCGGTTGGTAGGACATATTCTGAGGCATCAAGGGATCACCATTTTAGTATTTGAGGGCAGTGAGGAGGGTAAAAATCTTAGAGGGAGGTCAAGAGATGAATACACTAAACAGATTCAGCAGGATGTAGGTTGCAGTAGGTACTGGAAGATGAAGAAGCTTCCACAGGATAGAGTAGCATGGAGAGCTGCATCAAACCAATCTCAGACCCCAACAACAGTATATATATATATATATATATATATATATATATATATATATATATATATATATATATATATATATATATATATATGAGAGTGCAGTAATTATTCCAGCAGATACATGAACTTTAGCTTTATCCACAGAGGTTCTTGCAGTAGCTGCATTGTCTTATTTCAAGTCTTTTTCTATCTCAAATGATCTAGAAATTCTGCTAGTGAATAGAAGCAATGATTCAATAAGAATGGCCTTCGGGTTTTACAAAAGAGTAAGAATGATCATATGTCTTTTACTTTGTACGGAAGACTACTGTAAATTTGTATAGCGCTGTTTACTGTGGAGGTTTAATGACGTCCTTATTGACAGGACATGAAACATTTCCTTTTGTCTTTTATTATGTTCATGGATAGTGAAATTTTCATTTACATCTTTTAAATTCTTTCTAATATATTTACAGATTTCTAATACATACAGACAGGGAAGAGGGAGAATTGATGACTTTTGAAAGAGTGCTTTGCAAGAATCTGTTTGTCAAGAATGTTGCATTGCTCTTACAGTTCTTGTCTGAGTTAAGAAGATGACTGAAGTAGGTGGTATATTAACCCAGAAAATAACTCCGTACAGTAGGATGCTGTGGACATGGACAAAGTAGGCCGTTCGGACAGTGTTATAACTTGCTTTGGCAGAGAATAAACACAGACTGTAACATATATTCTTTAGTGTTCCATTAATTTTGTTTATATGTGTGTGCCATTTGAAATTATTTTAAAGCCATGAAATTTTGTTGGAGTTTTTACCTTTTAAACAGAAATATAGGAATATTATTTGTTTTTTGGTGTTTATGGTAAGTTTATTCCCATCAAATCATCTATTTAACTGTTCTATAGTTTTATTAACAGCTGTTTCAAGGTGACTTGGGGTATTTCCTGTAATTAGGATGCTTGTGTCACCTGCAAAAAAAGTGTTTGTTTGTGACTCAATGTTCAGGTCTAGATCGTTTATATAGAGGCGAAACAGGATTGGCCCATGAATGGATCCCTGAGGGACTCCTTTATTTAGAACTTCCGCATCTGAGAAGCATGTTCTGGTGTTTTCCTTTACTTCAGGTTTTATCTGAATTTTTTGTTTCCTCTTCGTCAAGAACCATTTTAGTGCAGTGCCTTTAATGTCATATACTTGGAGCTTCTGCAACGGTATTTTGTGGTCCATACGTCAATGGCTTTACTAGAGTCTAAAAAAATGCCAGTGCCTTTTTGTCTTTTGTCTTTTGCTTGCAGTGCATTTTCTATAAAATCATAGATTGCACTGGTTGTTGATTTATTTTTCCTGTATCCATGCTGGGACATCAGAATGACGGAGAGAAATCTTCAGATGTAAACGTACTGCAAGAGACCGTAACTGCTCAAAATATACGCTGTATATCATAATTATTACTGAAAATGATATGCTTGATACGATAATAAAAGGAAAAACTTTCTACTAAGCGGTTCCACAAATGTGTGCCGTTTGCAAACAATTGCGAAGTAAATAAGGAAGGAAGATTAGGTTCAACTTCTCGTCGACATCGAGGTCATTAGAGACGGAGCACAAACTCGCACTGTGTCATGGATGGGCAAGGAAATCTGCCGTGCCGTATCTGAGGAACGATCCCGGCATTTGCCTGAAGCGGTTTAGCGAAACCCGAGAAAATCTAAATCAGGATGGCCGGACGAGGGATTTGAACCATCGCCCTCCAGAATGCGAGCTCAGTGTGCTACATATAATTACGAATAAGCGTAGAAGAGCTGCCACTGACTTCAGTGTGAAACATCGTTCTAGATAATACAAGTGTATATGAAACGTAAACTTTCCGATCGAGTCCCCATGATTTTAGGCTCAGATATGTGGGCAGGCGCATATGATGAATATTTGTGATTGAAAGGCCTGGAAGCGAAACGGGATTGGAAAGAGACAGGAAGGAAATAATGACTTCCAGGCGCACAGCGGAGTTGCTGTAATGGAACAGCGAGAGTTGAAAATTTGTGCCAGTTTAGAAATCGAACCCGGATGCCCCGCTTCACTAAAACGGTTACCTTAACTGTCTCCTGCCATCAGGGCCCGCTTTTTGTCAGCTCCAAATTCCCCATTTCTCGCTCACTACACGGCTACGACCCCAGTTCCAGCTCAAGAATTGGAGCAGCGAATCATGCAGTCTTGTCAAGATCTACGAGATAAATTCGAAAGAATTGGACTTGTGCTTTAGAACAGACACCATACATACCTACAACACCAAGAAGGAGTTATGCGACAGAAAAGGAAGTTGGTAGCTATTTCTATAACTGAAAGATTATGCCTTTGAGGATTCAAGGCAGGTTTGCTTTAAATATACACTGTAACGGTGATAAGTGTTAGTTACCTTTGACATCAGTCGTTGTGAGTTGTTGTTATCCAAGAATGCCTTCAAGGCGAAAATGATGACGTTACCAACACCTCACTGAGTTGGCCTTGTGTAATAGAGCTACTGTAAGTACCTTGTGCAATGTTGCAGAAAGACTTGGCAGGAGTGTAGACACTCCACATGATTGTTGGCAGCGGTCTTTACGGGAATGTTAAGTCGCAAGAAGACGGCTACCAATAGGGAAAAATATCATGCCTATGGCGCTATCGTACTGCATCTACAGCAGCAACACGAGGAACAGTTGGCACCACTGTGGCAGGAAGGACTGTTGCAATTCGGTAACTTCAATGACAGCTCCGAGCCAATCCCCCGAGCATGCATTCCACTGACCCCAAACCAACGCCATTTGGGACTTCAATGTTGTCAAGTGAGAGCTCGTTGCAGAACAAGTTGGAGGTTGTTGTGTTTTCTGATGAAAGCTGGTTCTGCTTCGGTGGCAGTGATGGCCGTGTGTTGATTAGAAGGAAGCCAGTTGAGGTCCTGCAACCAAACTACCAGCGTTGTAGGCGCACTGGATCTACACAGTTATCAGGTGATATGACGTCACGACTTCCAGTCCCAGCGCCGTCAGCGCGCCTTATCAGTCCCGTTGCGCAACCGCAACTTGATTTTTCTGCAACACGGGCCTAGTAAAACTAGGGCCCGTGTTGCGCCCGGCAGCTCCCAGCGGCTAAGTCCGCTTCAAGGTCACCCACCTATACGGCGGCGCAGACAGCCATGTGTGGGGTGCGATTTCGTGTGACAGGAGGAGCACCCTCGCGGTTATCCCACGCACTCCGACTGCAAATTTATACGTCAGCCTGGTTATTCGACTTCGACATGTTATGCTGCCATTCCTGAATGTCATTTGCTGGTAAGTTCCTGTGGGACCAAACTGCTGAGGTCATCTAACCCTAGGCGTGCACACTACTTAATTTAGCTTAAATTTACGCTAAGGACAACACACACACCCATGTCTGAAGAACGACTCGAGACTCTGCCGGGGGGGGGGGGGCGGGGAGGAGGGTTGGGTGGGCGTGCGAACCGATGTGGCTACCCCGCGCGGCCATCAATATGACGTCACGACTTCCAGTCCCAGCGCCGTCAGCGCGCCTTATCAGTCCCGTTGCGCAACCGCAACTTGATTTTTCTGCAACACGGGCCTAGTAAAACTAGGGCCCGTGTTGCGCCCGGCAGCTCCCAGCGGCTAAGTCCGCTTCAAGGTCACCCACCTATACGGCGGCGCAGACAGCCATGTGTGGGGTGCGATTTCGTGTGACAGGAGGAGCACCCTCGCGGTTATCCCACGCACTCCGACTGCAAATTTATACGTCAGCCTGGTTATTCGACTTCGACATGTTATGCTGCCATTCCTGAATGTCATTTGCTGGTAAGTTCCTGTGGGACCAAACTGCTGAGGTCATCTAACCCTAGGCGTGCACACTACTTAATTTAGCTTAAATTTACGCTAAGGACAACACACACACCCATGTCTGAAGAACGACTCGAGACTCTGCCGGGGGGGGGGGGCGGGGAGGAGGGTTGGGTGGGCGTGCGAACCGATGTGGCTACCCCGCGCGGCCATCAATATTATTCAAGGAGGTGTTTCCCAACAGGATAACGCTCGCCCTCATACTGCTGTTGTAACTTAACGTGGTCTACAGATGTGGTGGTGGTGTGTTGGGGCTTATGGGCGCTCAACATCGAGGTCATCAGCGCCCTGACACACATTAAAAGGAACGAATGTGGACAGACCTAAGAAAACTAAAGCACACACTCAAAGAAAGCAGGAAAAGAAGGAAATGGCTACATAAGAAAGTAAAACCTAAGGAAAGGGGAAAACTAGCAACAAAAATGTCACAGGAAATTGTTATTGGCTGGCCACTTACATAAAATATGGGCGAGCTTGTCACACAGTGAGCAAATTAAAATCCTCTCCCTAAAATCTTTGTAAAAACATTTGACAGGACACAGAACTTTAAAACTTTAACCACATTCGTCCGAGTGTTGCGTAAAAGAGATGGCAGGTCCGCTGGCAAGTCAGCCGCGACCCGCTGGTCAGAAAATAAAACGCAATCCAATAAAACGTGGCGCACAGTGACCTGGACGCCACAAGCACCACACATTGGAGGGTCCTCTGGCCGGAGAAGGAAGCCATGCGTCATAGGGCTGTGGCCTATTCGAAGCCGAGTGAGGAGAACCCCGTCCCGTCGATGGGGCTGAAAGGAAGTACACCACACACGCGTTGTGGGCTTGACTATACGGAGCTTGTTGTCAGTCACTTCCAGCCACTCATCCTCCCACCGACGCATGACCCGTCAGCTCAACAGCGAGGTGAGTGCGTGCAAGGGGATAGCACACTGAGATACTTGTGGATCGAGACACGCCTCCTTGGCTGCGAGATCTGCCCTTTCATTCCCAGCAATGCTGACATGCCCCGGAACCCAGCAAAAAGCTACAACCTTCCCCAGTCGCTGTAGTCGGAGGAGGGCATCCTGGATGGTCTGGACAATTTTGTCTGCCGGATACAAACGTTGCAATGAGTGAAGGGCACTGAGTGAATCGGAACAGACAAGAAATTTAGGAGAGGAAGAATGTCTCATGTGCTCCAGTGCCCGCAAGATCGCAGACAATTCTGCATCAAAGACAGTAAAAGTCTGAGGCAGTCGGACGTTGAGGACACGATATGGAAAAACAACTGAACAACCAACAGAATCCCCTTGTTTCGACCCATCCGTAAAAACAGCTACATAGTCGTGGTGCTCAGATAAAATGGCAGAAAATGCTGCATTAAAAACGGTGGCAGGAGTGCAATCTCTCTTGTACTGCAATAAATCTAAAATCACTCTGGGCCTCTTCAGTAACCAGGGTGGCAGGCGGTTAAAACCTTGGATTTGGGGCTGTACAGACTCCATACCGAGAGACTCTAGTACACGTTGCACACGGATCCTAAATGGCAACGTAGCCCGGGGACGGCGGGAAAAAAGGCGGTCCAGAGGTGGATGGGCAACAAGACGGTGAGCAGGCGAGCTGGGAGCTGCAAGAAACTTACAAGCCTGGCGCACCAGCAGGAGCTGCCGCCGGATGGTAAGTGGCGGTTCGCCAGACTCAGCACAGAGGCTGGGTACGGGACTGGTCCGATAAGCACCCGTGGCCAGTCGGATCCCAGCATGGTGAACAGCATCAAGGATCCGCCAGAGTGTTGACATGTTGCCTTGGTCTGCTTTGTCACTACATTTGTCTACAATCGAGTACATATAGGTGTAAAGAGTGAGCCAGTCATTAGGAAAATTTTAATTTATTTTATTACCTCCCAGAGGTAACTTCGTTTTTCCATTACGGCCAAGGTACAGCCGGCAGTGTTGGCTGCCTGTAAATTCTTTCGGCCCACGGTCAAGTAACAGGAAGTCAGCACCAAAGAAGGGCACCTCGCTCATGCGCCTCCCTCGTGCGCTGACTAAGTAACGCCGTCCCAGGTGTTGCTGACCTAGCCAGTGGAAAGTTCCATTGCCACCCCTGCGGGTTTTTCAGTCCTAACCAATCAGGGCACAGGAAACTGCGTGGTGCATCGAATATACCCGGCTGCCCATCGCCGGGCCCCCTCTCTTGTTTTATTGCTCTGCTGGGAGTCTGACGCAAGCCCTGTAGCAGTGTAGATCTTGCTGCTTCTCCCCGTGCTGGGGCACTGTGGACTTAGTTTTCGCAGACACTAACCTCCGCCATACTTTACCTTCTGGCTCACCCTCAACTCCCTTGGCCCGACAGTGTATTCCCAATAGCATAGCTTTTGCCAATAAATGACCTTAGAAAAGAAACTTTGTGCTGCTCTTTCTAAAACGCCCACCGTCGTCCCATCCGCCCATCCTGTACGTAGGACATCATCGGATGGTAACTCCAGCATAGTCCCAATATCGACCGACTAAGTGCAACTGACATGGAATTCCATCCCCCAAAGTGACATACGGCACCTACAAAACGCAAGACATACACGTTTGTGTGGTTGCATTCAACGTTCTGGGGATAACACAAGTTTAATCATTTCACATTTGCAGTGGCTTGCCTCGCGCTGTGGTGTTTCAATGTTAACTGTTTAAATATGTTACCTAGACAAATGTATTCCAGAAATATCATTACTCTATATTAATTTTTTTGTGTTTTGATTATTTTGCTGTCAATGCATAAACCCAGTATGAATCAGCACATCAGCGACGTTTAAAAGCCGCGCAGGATTAGCCGAGCGGTCTTAGGCGTTGCAGTGATGGACTGTGCAGCTGGTCCCGGCTGAGGTTCGAGTCCTCCCTCGGGCATGAGTGTGTGTGTTAGGATAATTTAGGACTGATGACCTTAGCAGTTAAGTCCCATAAGATGTCACACACATTTGAACATTTTTAGACGTTTAAATATTTAATAAGTTCTTAGGGGTACTATGTAAACGTCTCGTTAGGCCTCACGTCCTTTCAAGAAAAAAAAATACGTTTGCCCTCGATTCCTATGTTGAAATCTTTTGGAATTGCTTGACAATATTCGCCTTATCCGATGTTGTGGATGAGGTACATGCTTGATGGTGTACTGGCATATTCCTGAGCGGATGTAAAAGATGTACCACTCGCCCACCGACCACTGGCGACAACATCGATGTACTGTGGAGACCTCACGCCCCACGTGTTGAGCAATTCGGCGGTACGTCCACCCGGCCTCCCGCATGCCCACTATACGCCCTCGCTCAAAGTCCGTCAACTGCACATACGGTTCACGTCCACGCTGTCGCGGCATGCTACCAGTGTTAAAGACTGCGATGGAGCTCCGTATGCCATGGCAAACTGGCTGACACTGACGGCGGCGGTGCACAAATGCTGCGCAGCTAGCGCCATTCGACGGCCAACACCGCGGTTCCTGGTGTGTGCGCTGAGCCGTGCGTGTGATCATTGCTTGTACAGCCCTCTCGCAGTGTCCGGAGCAAGTATGGTGGGTCTGACACACCGGTGTCAATGTGTTCTTTTTTCCATTTCCAGGAGTGTATTTTGTGGGATGAGCTTTCCATCTGGTTCATTCTAGTCCACCGCAAGCTGACATCAACAGCCAGTGACAAAAAAAAAAAAAAAAAAAAAACGCGCTAAGCTATATTTGTGTGTTTCGTCTTTATAGCCTGCAATTGTTTTATACTCCGTGGAGAAAACTGTGCGTAAGTCTGTACCAACCAAGACAGTATCGCAGAGTAGTTCTGTCGCATCCGCTGCAGATTCATTCTTCTCCGGACGTCTTGGGATTGCCACTTTTCTTCACTGTCGTACGTGGAGACACGCTTCTAAATCGCGAACAACGCTTCTAGAGGGAGTAAATCCACGTCGTCTGGCGCCATCAATCTTGCCTCTCGAGGATTCTGCATCGCAGACTTGAGGACAGAGGCGAACGCTTTCACGCTCCCTCGTCGCCTCACGGTTTCTCCGAAAGAGAACAAGCGGGAAGTATTCCACTAAACGTTCTGTTCTGTCAAGCTATTTATTTGTACCGAAAACTCCGTTCTTACTTTCTTTTCATACCTGTATTATCGAAAAAAAACTGTGACTTGCTGCCGCGAATTTCATGCTACCTTCGAGCCGAAAATGTGTTGTAAACTGCACTCTGCTAAATACGTCTTAATTTACTTAATTCGTGGCCAATATTTTGCTCTGAAAATGTTTATATGTAACCTGTAAACTTGTCATGTATTAGATGGTACTCAACTAATGCCATATTCAATCTGGTAATGTTCTCACAGTATTGTTCAAGACCTTGTCAAGTTGTGAATTAACTTCCTAGAGGAGTGCGCATTTCTTGTTTCAGAATGTACAAGAGGGAATGACTAACAACTTTGTAAAATACAATTCTATAAAAATGTATCGTTATAAATTTTAATTTACATTAAATAACAAAAAGTTGTATCGTTAAAACCATTTACTTATTAAAAACTCTAAAGTATCTTAAATTCAACATGTCAGTTAATTTTTTGATTCAGATTTGATAGGCACAGTAACATAATTAGGACTATCAAAAATGTTCCAAGGACTTCGAACATTTATCACGCAGTCAACACCGCTTTCGTTCATTTTTCGCTTGTTCGAGATTTTGAGGGAAAGTAAAAGCCTTGAGGAAACAACCTCTTTATTGGAAAAACGTAGGCTCAAGAGACGTTTTATTTTGTAAATAAAGAGTACTGCCATTTATGTTCTGCAGCTGAATTTTATTTCGTTTCTTATCCAAAGTTACTGGTGAGTGATTTTTATATGTCCCATCTTCAACACATGTGCACTGGCTGTTGGTCGTTCTGGATCACAGCAAGATCTTACAGCAATGCAAAGGAGAGCTCTCTGCAGTACTGTACAGTGGAAAAAACATTTTGTTTTTGAACATAAAGGAACATCTTCCTGATGAATCCATGCTCCAGGTATAGGGATAAAACTATGGGAAATGCCTAAAAGAATTAGATGAAACGGCTTGAAATTACCCTGTGAAGAAGAGTATACGGAGCTACGTAGCGAACTAGGATAAGCTGCTACTCGATTAAAAACTATTATTAAAATTACGATCACTAAGTTAGTCATTAGCTCGATCTCTCTGGTCCGAAATGATCGTCACACAGTACTTCTCAGATATGATCTACAGCACATACATAATGCTAAAGACTGAAGTATTACTGTTCAAAATTTCAGTAATTATTGTACTGGGATTGTCTGGAATGGAAAACAGCCCGCAGTTGCACTAAATTACATTTATTTTAAACCTTGACCATGGTTTCTGCTATAATAATATAGCCTTTTTCAGAAGTCATACACACTAATAAATGAAAAATGTCTTAGACCAGCGGCTGCGTCAAGACCAATAAAATAACTTCAACAGACATAACAGAGGTAGTGGCGGAGGACATATGGTGCCATATGTAATTTTACTTATTTTCGAAACAGGCTTACGTCTACCGAAGTGATTTTATTGGTCTTGACGCAGGCGGTGCGCTAAGACATTTTGCCTTTATTAGTGTGTATGACTCCTGAAGAAGGCTATATTATTATAGCAGAAACCATGGTCAAGGTTTAAAATAAATGTAATTTAGTGAAACTGTGGGCCCTTTTAATTCGAGACAATTTCGTAACAGTTGCTGTTGACGCTGCCATGATAAAAATAATTGTAATGGGACCTACAGTGGCTTCAGCAATGTGTGCACATTATTTTGTGCGGTGAGGTATTCATATAATTCGACTGGAAAATTAATACATTGAATTTAATCTCGTTCTATACAGTTTTTTTCTAAGCAACTCCATACACAGTAGGATACTGCGGCTGAATGAGATACGAAGGGCTTGATATGAAATGTAGCTGGTCCATCACATTAGAACAAGATATTCTGTTGACGGCCTTCCTATGGATAAAATAAACAGGGCTTCCATGATGTCGAACTACCATGTCAAAACTTGTGGTTAAAGATACCTCTTCCAGCAACCAACCACTGATAGGGACTTCAGGTACATAGGTACACAGTAACTCTACGCTCGTTTCTTAAGACAACAGCCAACATTTTTCATTTGGAATGTAACCCCCATGTACAAAAAACAAATATTAAGAAGTGTATTTTACAATACGTGTCGTCAAAAAAACGGCGGGAAGACGGTTATTGAGTGAATGGATCGATGAATGTCATACACGAGTAGTCATCGAAAAATCATTATTTCACCATATCAAGTTTCGTACAAATATTGCACTACCAACGTAACAATGGAATTTGATGATAAGCTCTCTGCCACAAATTCCCCTATTGTTTTGTATCCTGCATGTCTTCCTATGCGCAGTTTTTCCTGTGGTTTTCATATAGTAGTATACATGGTGGACAATGTTTTGTGCTGAATCCATATTTTTCTTCCTTTGCGTGCTCAGAATAAATGTGCTTGTTGCGCACTGTGTCACAGATATGGAGCGTAGATACTCCTTAATTCAGGTAGGTAATCATCTTAGTAAATAAATTCGTGTCGTGTTGCTGGCTGTGTGACCCCGAGGGGGAGGCGCAGCCGCATACTTAAGAAGGTATTCTTTTTCATCACAGAATGGCAGCTTTCATTCGCGATGTGGGAGCTTTGTGGCTTGCATATTAGATTGTTGCATAAGTTCGAAGCGTTTTTCCACAAGTTCAGACAGAACAGATACACATAACAGAGACTTTAATCAATAATATATTCTCCTTCACTATTACCTAAGGTGAGGTAACTTTTCGATTCACCACTGTAGAAATCAAGTGGTAGTGGTTTTGAGACGTATAGAACTCGTTCGGAGCGCATTTTCATCTGGAAAGAAAGTTCCTTGAAGGTTGTTCGATAGAGAGCGGAAAAGATGAAAATCTGGTCAGGTGAAGAAGGTTGGTGTGAAATGACTTCTCAACCCAACTCCTGTATAGTGTTTCTTATCAGTCTAGCAGAATGAGGGCGGACGTTATCGTAGAGCACAGTCGCTTCAGGCAGTCTTCCTGATCGTTGTTATTGGACTGAGTCTGAAAGACGTCTCAGTTGTTGATAGTAAATGTCAGAAGAGATGGTTGTACCTTGGAAAGCAGTTCGTGGTACATCACACCGTCACTGTTCCGCTGGATGCGTAACATTACCTTGTCGGATCACGAAAGTCTCTGTACAGGGGGTCGCTGCTTTGTTTCGACGTAGCCACTCCTTTCTTTTCCTTGTGTTATCATAAAGACGCCATTTATTGCCACCAGTAACGGTACAGGACAGGAATGCTCGGCGTCGTTCACGAGCCAGTTAATGTCGAGCAAGTAGAGATGCATATATGGCCACCCGCTGATTTTTGTGAATTCAGCTTAGAGCAGGGGCGGGCAGGAATCCTGCAGGTGTGCGGTGCACTTACACATGTGCAGTTAATAGGTGTTCTGTGTGCACACAAGGGCAAGTTGGCCGCCCGCTTGTCTCCTCTCCCCACGATACCGTCTCTCCGCTCTTTCCTCTGTAATGCGTTTTGTTTCCTAGCTTGCTTTATTGAGTGAATGAATAAGGTTAGTAGGAGTGCTCGAAAGAAATCATGGTTTTAAAGAGTACCTATTACCTACGATACGTTTTATTTAATTATCACAGGTGGAGTATACAATACGTTTAATGTCTGGAACAAAATTTCTACATACAGACAAACGCAAACATTTACGTACATTTTCATCACTGATGTTTGCTCTTAACCGAGACTCATTAATAACAGAAAACAATCTCTCACAAAAGTATGTCGATCCAAACATTGACATTATTTCCGCGGCTTCACGATGGAAAAGAGGAAACTCTTGGTGTGGAAAGTCGTGATAAAAGTCTATTACACGTCTTGCGAAAGGATCTTGTCTCTCAGACGAGATTTACACTGTAGATCAATTAATTCCATTTGTAAATTGGGATGAATATTATCTACAGCAACAGCAAATGGTCTCGAGAATCATTCAAAAGCTTGGGATAAATGTGATATATCCCCAAATCACTTGAGAAATTCCTCTTTTATTGTACTAAGTACGGAAACATATTCTTTGCAATTCTGTTCTCGCACAGTAGACAGAGTAGGGAAATGCACTGCGATCCCTGACGAGAGTTGTCGTCCCCACAGCTCAAGATTGCTAGTGAAAGCTAGCACCTTTTCAGCCATGTCACAAATTAGCTGATTTTCTCCTTGCAAACTTGTGTTCAACGCTTTCATGTGTCCGGTAATGTCCACTAAAAATTCAAGGTCGGCAACCCACTCTGGATCTATCTTGGGATAGTACCTTCCTTTGTCCTTTAAAAAGTGATTTATTGGTATTCTCAGCTCAAAAACTCTTTTGAGTACATTACCGCGGCTAAGCCAGCGGACTTCACTGTGGTATGGTATGTCACCGTACTCTTCCCCAATTTCAGCTAAATATGTGTGAAACTGTCTATGTTTAAGCCCGTAGGATCTCAAATAATTAACTGCCCGAATAACCACTTGCATGACGTCCCCCAGTTTTGCTGCTTTTGCACAGAGTACTTATTGGTGCAAAATGCAGTGGATGCTGTACAATGATTCTTCTGTACGCTGTAGCTTTTTTCTTAGTAAGCCAACAAATCCCATTTGTTCCCCTTTCATTGCAGGTGCCCCGTCTGTTGTCACTGACTCCAAACGTTCCCAGTTTAGGCCAGCTGAATCGACAACTTCTTCAACGGCTTTTAGGATGTCCGCACCGATGGTCGTGCTTTTTAAAGATATCATATCCAAAAAATCCTCTGTTATGTGAAGAGCAGTGTCCGCCCAGCGGACATAAATCACTAATTGCGCGGTGTCTGAAATACCTGTGGACTCATCAAATGCGTTGGAAAACGCAATAAACTCTTGCACTGCATTCCTTAATTGGCAGTAAACGTCACCTGCCATGGCATTTAAGCCGGCCGTGGTGGCCGAGCGGTTAAAGGCGCTACAGTCTGGAACCGCGCGACCGCTATGGTCGCAGGTTCGAATCCTGCCTCGGGCATGAATGTGTGTGATGTCCTTAGGTTAGTTAGGTTTAAGTAGTTCTAAGTTCTAGGGGACTGATGACCTTAGCAGTTAAGTCCCATAGTGCTCAGAGCCATTTGAACCATTTTCAACCATGGCACTTATACGACGACTTACAGTCCGCCGAGAAAGAGTGATAGCTCGAAACCGATTTGCATTCAGTGGGCAAAGTAAATCAACAGCGTCATTGATGCACTCCTTTATAAAATCACCTTCAGCAATTGGTTTTCAAGCTCTCCCTATATTAAGCGCAATCTTATAACTTGCACGTACCACTGGGCTATCATTGTTGTTGTCCTGAAAAATTGAAAACAGTACTCCATAAAATGTTAAATCAATTAGATGAGAGATATGGCGAAAGAATGTCGCAGATCTCTAGTGACAACAGCAACTTACGTCAGGTTTATCTAGTATCGTCAGATCGCTCTTCTTAAGCTCAGTAAATTTCCCTATCCATTCAGAAAACGACAAAAAATTGTACCTGTCCTTGTGAAATTTATTATAATGGCGTTCAATACTGAACTTCCGCTACCGGCGAGAATACTGCCACATATTAATCATTTCGTATTTTCACTTTTTCGCGCAAAGAAAAAATGATTGTCCCATTCCTTTTTAAAAGATAGCAAATCTCCACTTCTCAGTTTCCTTTATTCACTCTGCATTTTCCGCAGCTTAGTCAGGTACTACACTGCCGCAACCTGCCGGCTGTCGCCACTGCCCCGGTCGACGATTGCACACGAGCAGCACACGTGCAGCGCTGTGCGCTCAAGAGCCGTATGCAATGTTTATCCGCCCTTGGCTTGCAGCGTTCGGGGCCCATAATCCGATTTTTGAACCTCACCCATTCCATGCAAATGTCGAACGATGATGGATACTGCATAGTGGAAAAACCACAGTTCATCACATCTGCCAGTTCTCGTATATACAGACGTTGATAATTGTGGATTAATGTGGGTAAACGACCTTCATCAAACCCCGCAGATCTTCCTGAACGTTTTTAATACTGTGGCCAACTTTTAATCTGTGCATGCGCATTCAGTGTCTTCTCTGTGTTTCAAGAATCGCCAACTGTGTTTTTTTAACTTTCTGATGAGTTTTTTAACGTCTACATGTCAATGTATTTTTACCTCCATGTTCTCCCCTTACTCTGTTTTATGTTCCCCTTTTTTATCTCCTTATGTATGTATCATTTTGTTCTTGTTTTAGTTGTCGTGTCACTCGGCTGAAGAGCGGCGGATTGTGCCGCTGACAGCCCTCCCCTGCCCATATGGGGCAGGGGAATGAAATCACAATAAAGAAAAAAAAAACTTCCTGAATGTGGAGAGCCACTAATTTCAAAACGATCCTCGTCAGAACGAGAAAACCATTTGCTCGGTCCAATGGCTCTATCTCCATATATGGCGCAAATGTTTCTGGCTGTCTTCGCTGCTGCCACCTCTCAACTGAATTCAAAAAGAAGAATATGCCGGATGTGTTACGATTTCGCCACTTGCCAGCCCATTTTATAGCGTCCTCAGCACCAGTCGTTATCTCCAAATGACAAAATGACAATATGCAACTCAAATAGCAACAGTGAATTACAAATATAAAAAATGATAATCGATAAAGAAAGGCATACAACCGGAATACCAACACGCAAAACGAAAACGCTACGAATTTACGCAGTAACCTAACATACCTGTTAAATGAAGTGGTTTTGAAGGGGGACATTTTAGTTTTAGTGTCTTGTTTGTCATCATGAGGACGAAGACAGGGATGGATGCTGATGCAAGCAAATAGGCCACTCCCCTGAAATAGCATGAAGTGGGCGGTCGAAATAACTTCTCCATTCGACGTTCGGATCACCATTAGCAGTGTCACATCAGTTCACTCCATGAGACGCTACAGAGGTATTAGCGATTTAGTGCAGAGCACTGGCGGAACGTTTGGTGTTCAGAAACCTTGTACATCAACAGTTCTCCAATGTTTGTTATAGAATTACTGGAGGTGTAAACTCCTTCCATTATCTGGAGGATTCAAACCTGAAAACTCTGGTACCTCTCATGAATAGGGATTTCCTTATGTTAAATCGGCAACCCTAAACTTTGCCTCAATATTTAAGAGTGTTTAGGATAGCTATTTCAAGTTTGCTGTATGTTATTTTATCGTTCTGTGCTAACCTTCCTATTTTATCGTAATAGTGTGAAATATTATTCCTCTTCACTTCACTCCATTGTCCCAATTAAATCATAGCAGAAATTTTAGTGCACAGCTTCCAGAAACAAGTTTTCAATAATGGACAATTCCCGTGACTTCTTTCATCATTTCCACAATTTAATGTACGTACGATGATTGTAATAGTCACATGAAAATTATTAATAGGCAGTGGCTATGGCCGCGTTGTAGGCCCCCTGTCGGTACGTGTGTATAATAAAAAGCTGCCTGCCAGATTTGCCACACATACCCTTAATTTTGCTTAGTAAACGTCGAATCAACTTATTTTCTTCGAATGATTTTTTTCGTTTTCTTTTGTTGATCTACGTAACCGCCACACTTTGTTTGGTAACAACATTTGAAACTTTTACACACAGGGGCATTCGATTATCTTGAATTTTTAAGTTTTACGTTCAACTATTGCTACCTCAATATATTTTATTTTAGCTTTGTGTGAGTTCAGTGTTGATTCTGAATTTCTCAGGCTAATCTTAACTCCTATGGGTACCTACAACTAGACTTGTAAGATCACTGTTGCTCTGACCATCGGTTATACAGTACTTGCTATTTCTTAATTATCCTGTCGATTGTATTTAATATACATGCTATTTAGAGGTATACATGCTATTTAAAGATAATACTTCGGACCCTAATACGCTAAATATCCAGTTGTAATTGTATATCTTAGTAAATACTTTAATAACTTTAAAAAAGTTCGAATCACTGCTGTGGGACTTTAGAGCCCCAGTTAGGGTTTTACCTTAAACTTTCAGGCTTAATTCCTATTACTGTTCCAGATTGAATTCTCACATTATAAGACCAGTTACATGTTGTTGTTGTTGTGCTCTTCAGTCCTGAGACTGGTTTGATGCAACTCTCCATGCTACTCTATCCTGTGCAAGCTTCTTCATCTCCCAGTACCTACTGCAACTTACATCCTTCTGAATCTGTTTAGTGTATTCATCTATTGGTCTCCCTCTACAATTTTTACCCTCCACGCTGCCCTCCAATACTAAATTGGTGATCCCTCGATGTCTCAGAACATGTCCTACCAACAGATCCCTTCTTCTAGTCAAGTTGTGCCACAAGCTACTCTTCTTCCCAATTCTATTTAATACCTCCTCTTTAGTTATGTGATCAACCCATCTAATCTTCAGCATTCTTCTGTAGCACCACATTTCGAAAGCTTCTATTCTCTTCTTGTCTAAGCTACTTATCGTCCACGTTTCACTTCCATACATGGCTAGACTCCATACAAATACTTTCAGAAACGACTTCCTGACACTTAAATCAATACTCGATGTTAACAAATTTCTCTTCTTAAAAAACGCTTTCCTTGCCATTGCCAGTCTACATTTTATACCCTCTCTACATCGACCATCATCAGTTATTTTGTTCCCCAAATAGCAAAACTCCTTTACTGCTTTAAGTGTCTCATTTCCTAATCTAATTCCCTCAGCATCACTCGACTTAATTCGACTACATTCCATTATCCTCGTTTTGCTTTTGTTGGTTTTCATCTGATACCCTCCTTTCAAGACGCTGTCCATTCCGTTCGACTGCTCTTCCAAGTCCTTTGCTGTCTCTGACAGAATTACAATGTCATCGGCGAACCTCAAAGTTTTTATTCCTTCTCCATGGATTTTAATACCTACCCCAAACTTTTCTATTGTTTCCTCTATTGCTTGCTCAATATACAGATTGAATAACATCGGGGATAGGCTACAACCCTGTCTCACTCATTTCCCAACCACTGCTTCCCTTTCATGCCCCTCGACTCTTATAACTGCCATCTGGTTTCTGTACAAATTGTAAATAGCCTTTCGCTCTCTGTATTTTACCCCTGCCACCTTCAGAATTTGAAAGAGAGTATCCCAATCACCATTGTCAAAAGCTTTCTCTAAGTCTACAAATGTTAGAAACGAAGGTTTGCCTTTCCTTAATCTTTCTTCTAAGATAAGTCGTAGAGTCAGTATTGCCTCACGGGTTCCAACATTTCTACGGAATTCAAACTGATCTTCCCCGAGGTCGGCTTATACTAGCTTTTCCATTCGTCTGTAAAGAATTCGCGTTAGTATTTCCAGCTGTGACTTATTAAACTGATAGTTCGGTAATTTTCATATCTGTCAACATCTGCTTTCTTTGGGATTGGGATTATTATATTCTTCTTGAAGTCTGAGGGTATTTCGCTTGTCGCATACATCTTGTTCACCAGATGGTACAGTTTTGCCAGGACTGGCTCTCCCAAGGTTGTCAGTAGTTCTAATGGAATGTTGTCTACTCCGGGGGCCTTGTTTCGACTCAGGTCTTTCAGTGCTCTGTCAAACTCTTCACGCAATATCATATCTCCCATTTCATCTTCATCTACATCCTCTTCCATTTCCATAATATTGTCCTCAAGTACATCGCCCTTGTATAGGCTCTCTATATACTCCTTCCAACTTTCTGCTTTCCCTTCTTTGCTTAGAACTGGGTTTCCATCATAGCTCTTGATATTCATGCGTTCTCCTTTCTCAAAATGTCTCTTTAATTTTCCTGTACTCAGTATCTATCTTACCCCTAGTGAGGTAAGCCTCTACATCCTTACATTTGGCCTCTAGCCATCCCTGCTTAGCCATTTTGCACTTACTGTCGATATCATTTTTGAGACGTTTGTATTCCTTTTTGCCTGCTTCATTTACTGCATTTTTATATTTTCTCCTTTCATCAATTAAATTCAATATTTCTTCTGTTACCCAAGGGTTTCTACTAGCCCTCGTCTTTTTACCTATTTGATCCTCTGATGCCTTCAGTATTTCATCCCTCAAAGCTACCCATTCTTCTTCTACTGTATTTCTTTCCCCCATTCTTGTCAATTGTTCCCTTATGCTCTCCCTGAAACTCTGTACAATCTCTGGTTCTTTCAGTTTATCCAGGTCCCATCTCCTTAAATTCCCACTCTTTTGCAGTTTCTCCAGTTTTAATTTACAGTTCATAACCAATAGATTGTGGTCAGAGTCCACATCTGCCCCTGGAAATGTCTTACAATTTAAAGCCTGGTTCCTAAATCTCTGTCTTACCATTATACAATCTACCTGATACCTTTTAGTATCTCCAGGGTTCTTCCATGTATACAACCTTATTTTATGATTCTTAAACCAAGTATTAGCTATGATTAAGTTATGCTCTGCGCTGAATTCTACCAGGCGGCTTCCTCTTTCATATCTTAGCCCCAATCCATATTCACCTACTATGTTTCGTTCTCTCCCTTTTCCTACCGATGAATTCCAGTCATCCATGACTATTAAATTTTCGCCTCCTTTCACTACCTGAATAATTTCTTTTATCTCATCAAGAATTTCATCAATTTCTTCGTCATCTGCAGAGCTAGTTGGCATATAAACTTGTACTACAGTATTAGGTGTGGGCTTCGTGTCTATCTTGGCCACCAGTTCCATGAATATTGTTATATAATATTGTGCCAACTTGTGCTACATTTACTCTGAGTACTGAGTTAATACTGTAGTGGGTTATGAGGAATTGACCACAATGGTCTGAATTCTCTATTTTATGCTAAGATTACGAATAAACGAATTCTGTTTTCTTGTTACATTTTTGGAGAGTCATTTCATGAACCATTTTGTTATGGCAGTTAGAGTTCTTCCAAAATTAGCAACTGATTGGTACTAATAGCGAAGTTGATCCACTGGCATCTTTCTGCGACTGGTCTGTTATATTAAGTTTTTAGGAAGTAATAAGAACAACACTTTTAGGTTTAGTCCACCAAAAGCGAAGATTTCAACATCAACAATTACGTCGCTGCCTAGGCTTTTCGTGTATAGTAATTCCTGGCATATTTGCCGAATTTTCTGCCGGAACATGAAACCCCATCTTCAGATTTCAAGCTAAAATGCTGGGATTCTTGTCAAACTGGGGTTCAACGATCTGCTTAAGGGAAAATCCATATGTCTCTGTTAATGAGATTACTTGCTGATTTCATCCAATATATCGTTTCCTTAAGAGCAGAACCCCAGTGCTGAGACATATCAGCAGGTGTTTGCATGTTCTCGTTCTTCTTCCAGTGTCCCTTGTTCCTTAGCCATTGAGGACTTTTTTGTTTATTGAGGTCTTTTATGGCAACGATGTTCTGTATGTCTGCTCTGGACTGTACAAACTTCCAGGAGAATGTAAGTACTGCCATAAGAACAATGGAATTATATATTTCCGTAGTTCAAAATTGTCCCTTACAGAATCATGGTGCGCTATAGTCTTGGATGGTGGATGGAATGGTGTTGGAGTTGAATCTTTTTAAAATTCTCCGAGTTTTTGAGAATAGCAAGGAAAACAACCGGCTTACATCTGTCTTCCTGAGCTTCCAGCTGTGGTGTCGTACAGTGTCGATGCCACATCACGAAGAACGCATCCCGAGGGTGACGGTAAACTATGTGACGGCCTCGTGAATTGGTGACCAGCCACACCTCTGGCTGTACGTGCACGTAACACCCACACAGACGGATAAGAAGACGCCAAAACAGTGCCAGTCGAGTCTATGACCAGTCTAAGAACAGAGTCAGTCGAAGACTTAGCAGTTTATAGTAGCTATCTGTGAGGATGATTATGTATGATAACTATGATTAAAGCACTCTCTCTGACTTGCTGTTCAAGTTATGTAAAATTATTGTGTCCCTCAGATTAAATGTATTTGCTAATCATTTCTGATTCCTGTCGAAACACCCGTCTATTCCTCGGTAGCTCTGGTGGATACAACACTAGCTATGGTCCAAACTCCAAGGCGTGGCAAATCTTCTTCTCAGAATAACTGATCTCACTGAACACAGACTTTGGGCGTACAAATCTTTCATCAACCTGTTAACTTCTGAGATGGCATATGCTATGACAACATGCTAAGGACCTATCTACATCGATACTCTTTGCATAACGATACTGGTCAGAGTGTATGGGTTTTCAGTGAACCATGTGTTCTAGAGTTCCACAATTCCTTTTATAAACCGACGGAATGAAGAAAGAGGTCATTACTTTCAGCTACTTTATACTGGGATGGAATGGATTTATGTGTTACAGGAACTGTCTAGGAGCATGCACTCCTTGTGAACTGGTCATGAATGTGCCTTCCACATATCTATTGTTCATACAGGCCAGGCTTCAACGTATTATGCAGATAGGTTTGCAATGGGTTATAAAAGTCTCTTTATAGCCAATCTGTCAGTTTGTTCAAAAAGCTGGTCATTAAGTGACAAAAAAGTTGAAACTAACCACAACATGGCAGAGTTTCATCATTTCGACATCTATCTTTCCACTGATTGAGTTAAAGGACTCTTCTAGTGGACTGTACATAGATATAGACACAACAACAAAGCTTCTCAGGTGATCTGATTAACCCAACCTTCATATTAGTCACCATCTGAATTTCAGAGACTTTGAAATATCGTGATCAACTTTTTGACGAAAGAACAAAGAAATCCCAATTTTTTGGTGGGTGCACCAAGGGTACTGACAATTAGACTAATGGTATAGTTCTTTGTGGATTTTTGGTACGCTGTATAATCTTGATGGAACATCCATTTCCAGAGGAATGTGTTTAATCATAGCTTCAGGCAGAAAGCACTGTATGACTATACGCAGATCTGTACATTGCTCTGACATTTCAACAGTTTGGATTTGTGTGAAATACTTCACTTTAATTTTAGGATCTGGGAGGAAACCTGATAAACATACCAGCAGCAATGTCTTGCAAGGAGGGAAGAAGCATGAAGCTAGTTTATACAATCCACTTATACATGGTGAAAGCATAAATTTGAATTTGTTACAGTTAGAAATGGCTGTAATTGTATTCGCGAATAAATCTATTACGCTAGAGCATTTGCTACTTTCGTAACTGTATGCACATGGGAGTAGACATCCATTGTAGTTTCGGTGAGGTTTGTAACAGTTTATTTCTGAGCTTTACTGGGGAAGTCAATAGACAGGTGTAATTTGGTGGCAAGCAAGCACTTGATTCTAGGGCACCATCTGTAATGGACTGACTACTGCTAGTGAGCAGGCTGCCCTTTGATTGCTGAATTTAATGAAGTATACGGGCACTTTTGTGCACACTGCGATGTCAAATTTTTGTAATATGAATAGGGCAAAGTTACTCTTCTCATATCAGATTCTTGATTAGAAAATAAATGGCTTTCTAGCTAATTCATGGTACGTACGTCGACCTAAGCATTAAGTTGGGTATGTCTATTTGGGCCTTAGCTCGATTTCATATAAGAGCTTATTCTGATGATTGTTACTTGGAGGCAGACTGTCATTCAGAGTACTCAAAGATGTGGTTTGGTGTGTTCAAATAGTGGACACGTGAAAAGGACTTAAAGTAGTTTAAGTTAGCAGATGACCAGTGATTTCTCACCCTTCACATGTTTAGTGAGTTCTTGTCTCATTCCCTTTCTTCTCAGAGTGTAATCACGTAGAAATCTTTCGATGAATATGTGTGAAGTTGTATTAGCATAGTTTCTGTATTTCATACTTGCATTTCTGGGGTTTCAACTGACAAACTTGTCTAAAGAAGCATGTACTGGGAATTTGAAATGTAAATTCAACTTCTTACCCACGTATTTCATTTTCTTGTTTGAATATAAATGTTGGAATGAAGAAAATCTTGATCCACGTTACCTTATGATTCCACACTTCGTCTGTTCCAAGCATTTCTACTACGTTATTTTTCCTATTTGATCCTCTGCTGACTTCAACATTTCATCTTTCAAAACTCTCCATTCATCTTTTGCTGTCTCCCCTGTTTCAGTCAATCAATGCCTAATGCTCTCTATTGAAACTCTCAACAGCCTGGGGTTCTTTCATTTTATCCAGGTCAGATCCCCTAAATTTCATACCCTTTTGCAATGTCTTCAGTTTTTACCTTGTTACACCGACTCTCCCTCCCCCTCCTCCCCCTACCGGACGACATCCCTCCATATGTCACAGTGCCTCCTGGGGCCTACCTCTCAGGCGTGGCTATTCAGCAAGGCAGTCATCGCCAGCAGCTTACAAAGGGACTGAAGACGGGAGACACTACTTTTCCACGCCATACTCGGAAGCCATTGAAGCGTCCAATGTCATCACGTCGTCCAGCGAGCCAACTAGTAAGCAGCTCGTCATAGTAATTGTGCTACGCAGTCATGGTGTGGGTATCTCTCTGCGTGATATTAACAACCAGTCCCGCCTGGAATCTAATCTTGAACAAACCTACAGCCAGAGTTACAGAATGTGTCACCTCCGAGGATCTTAAGACGTCTGCTCGGAAGTCTGCTTAGTAGCTTCATATTTAATGTGGCACTATCTCGGAAGTTTCAGCACGTAAGTGTTTGTTTTGCATGCTAGGAGGGACCAATATCGTTAACATCGGTTTGTTGCAAGATTCTCCAACATATTCTCAGTTCGAATATAATGAATTTGCCTGAGACACTGAAGTTGCTGTCCATGCATCAGCACGGCTTTACAAAGCATCGCTCCTGCGAAACGCAACTCGCTGTTTTTTCACATGATATCTTGCGAACCATGGATGAAGGGTATCAGACGGATGCCATATTCCTGGACTTCTGGAAAGCGTTTAACACTTTCTTAAGTAATAGAACCCAGTACAATGTCCTCGATAGTGGGTGTTCATCGGAGGTGAGGGTATCATCTGGAGTGACTCAGGGAAGTGTGGTATGTCCGCTGTTGTTTTCTATCTACATAAATGATCTTTTCGGTAGAGTGGATAGCAATATGCGGCTGTTTGCTGATGATGCTGTGGTGTACGGGAAGGTGTCGTCGTTGAGTGACTGTAGGAGGATACAAGATGACTTGGACAGAATTTATCATTGGTGTAAAGAATGGCAGCTAACTCTAAATATAGATAAATGTAAATTAATGCAGATGAATAGGAAAAAGAATCCCATAATGTTTGCATACTCCATTAGTAATGTAGCGCTTTACACAGTCACGTCGATTAAATATTTGGGAGTAACATTGCAGAGCAATATGAAGTGGAACAAGCATGTAATGGAAGTTGTGGGGAAGGCGGATAGTCGTCTTCGGTTCATTGGTAGAATTTTTGGAAGATGTGGTTCACCTGTAAAGGAGACCGCTTATAAAACACTAATACGACCTACTCTTGAGTGGTGCTCGAGCGTTTGGGATCCCTATCAGGTCGGATTGAGGGATGACATAGAAGCAATTAAGAAGCGGGCTGCTAGATTTGTTACTCTGGTAGGTTTGATCATCACGCTAGTGTTACGGAAATGCTTCAGGAACTCGGGTGGGAGTCTCTGGAGGAAAAGAGGCTTTAGTAGAAGGAGGTTGTCAATTAACTTAATAAACGGGAACGAGCAGTCAAGCTTTATCACTTTCGATTAACCGACGTTTGTCCGTCGGTGGCGTGCTGTAGAGTGCACGCAGCCGGGCTCACCTTTGGCGATGAGCCAGAGGACGGCGGCGTTGGCGGCGGCGCCCGCGGCGCCCAGACAGCCGTAGAGGGCGGCCAGTGCGGGCCACGCGCCGGACAGCGACTGGCGCAGGTGCGGCGCCGCCGCCTCGCCCGCCAGGCTCGCGTTGCCCGACAGCAGCAGCGTCGCCGCCTCCAGCAGCAGCGAGTGCTCCGCCTCGGACATCTGCAACACAACAGACACGAGTGGTGTGCGGGTCTGCCGGAATGTCAGGGGATAGCAGGTGTCTGACGAGGAAAGCTTGCTCGTGTACTGTAGGCGCTTGGTCTCCACGTCTACGTCTACGCGTATGTTCAACAAGTGACATGGTGGTATGTGGTGGAGAGTACTTCTCGTACCTCTTACTGATTTCTTCTTCCCTGCTCCATTTGCGAATGGCGAGTGGAAAAGTGATACTTGCTAAACCTCTGTATTCAAGTTCTGGAATTTAATAAATTCAGTCATTTTACTAGACATATGTACTAGGAAATAATACGTTGTTTGATTCTTCCTGAAAAGTACTCTCTCGGGATTTCAATTGTAAATCTCTCTGTGACGAACATCGCCTTTCTTTCAATGTCAGCCACGAGTTTGTTGAGCATTTCTCCATCGTCCTCGCGCTCCCTAAACGATCCCGTGACGAAATTCACCACTCTTCATTGCATCTTGTCTATCTCTCCTATTAATCCAGTCTGTAAAAGATCCAAGGTTGATGAGCAGTGCTGAAGATACAGTGGGAGAAGTGTTTTGTAAACCGCTTCTTCTGTGGATGAATTATATTTCCTTAGAATTAAGGATATCAGTATTAACCTGGCATGTGTTTTTCCTATTTTTTTGTGGTCATTCCACTGTTAAACGAGGAGGACAAAGCAGATAGGTGGAAGTAGTACTATGAAGGCATCTATGAGAGGGACTATTAGTCTGATTACATAATAGATGCAATTGGAGTTGATGTGGAAGACATAGCGGATCCAGTATTAGAGTCAGGAACGAAAAAAGTGAAAGAAAGCTATGGAACACTAGCGATCAAATGAGGCGGAATAGATGGATAACATCCCATCGCAATTTCTAAAATCTTCGTCGAAAATGGCAAGGAAACGACTATTCAAGTCTGTGTGTCGAGACTTTGAGACAAGCGACATACCACCGGAAATTCGGAAAATATCATCCACAATATTCCGAAGGTAGAGCCACTGGAGAGGCAGTTCTGACGTTGTACTTGATAACGGAAGCAAGACTGAAGAAACATCGATAGGTTCAGGATCTATCAATGTAGGAAAATCGTGCGAAAACGTAAAATTGTGCAAGACGTTTGAAGTTTGTAGAAAAATGAGAATATACAATCCGTACGAGATCCAAGAAGGAATAATAAGATTATAAGAGCAAGAAACAGGTGATCAGATTAAAAAGGGTGTAAGAGAGGTTCAAAAAAATGGCTCAAATGGCTCTGAGCACTATGGGGCTTAACTTATGAGGTCAACAGTCCCCTAGAACTTAGAACTAGTTCAACCTAACTAACCTAAAGACATCACACACATCCATGCCCGAGGCAGGATTCGAACCTGCGACCGTAGCGGTCGCGCGGTTCCAGACTGTAGCGCCTAGAGCTGCTCGGCCACTCCGGCTGGTCTACTGTAAGAGAGGGATGAAGTCTTTCACCCCTACTGTTTAATCTATACATCGATGAAATGTAAATGCCGTGTGGCTAGGGCCTCCCGTAGGGTAGACCATTCACCTGGTGCAGTCTTTCGAGTTGACGCCACTTCGGCGACTTGCGTGTCGTTGGGGATGAAATGATGATGATGAGGACAATACAAAACCCAGTCCCTGAGCGAAGAAAATTTCCGACCCACCCGGTAATGGAACCCGGGCCGTTAGGTATGACATTCCGTCGCGCTGACCACTCAGCTACCAGGGGCGGTCTACATCGATGAAACAATAACGGAAATAAAACAATGATTCAAGAATGCGAGTCAAATTCATGGTTAAGGCATACATTGATCAGCCAGAACATTATGAACATCGACCTGCTATCGATATAAGCCCGTCCAGGTGGATGTAGTGTTAGTGAGTGTGCTATCTGTGTATAGAATGGGGAAGGCGCGCATCTATTTGAGGTTTACGGAGCGCAGTTTGTGATGGGCGGGAGGATCGGCACGTGCATTTCGGTAACTGCACGACTTGTCGGATGCTGGAAGAAAACTCTGGTGTGTGTCTTCAACACGTAGCGAAACCAAGGTGAAACCAAGTCCCGTCTTCGTGGGGTTGGGTGGCCACGCCTCATTACAGATGTCGGACGTCGAAGGGTGGTAGGCTGGTAAAACAGGACAGGTAGTAAACTGTGGTGCAACTTGTGGTGTGACCGCCAGACACCACACTTGCTAGGTGGTAGCCTTCAAATCGGCCGCGGTCCGTTAGTATACGCCGGACCCGCGTGTCGCCACTATCAGTGATTGCAGACCGAGCGCCGCCACACGGCAGGTCTAGAGAGACGTCCTAGCACTCGCCCCAGTTCTGCAGCCGACTTTGATAGCGATGGTTCGCTGACAAATTACGCTCTCATTTGCCGAGACGACAGTTAGCATAGCCGTCAGCTACGTCATTTGCTACGACCTAGCAAGGCGCCATTACTATTTACTATTGATGCTGTAAAACATGTACCGTCAAGAGCGATGTTCACCAATTATGGATTAAAGTTAAGTATTCCAGAAGCTACGTACGTTTTTTGCTAGTCTCATTTCCTTGTCCTGTTCCAGACCTCACGCCAGCCTGCGTGAGCTAAAACGCGTGCCTTTCGGCTTCCTCATGGTGGATTGGCTGTCTTGCCAATCTACAACTAACATCAGACTTTAATGCTGGGCAGGGTACAGTGCAACGAACACTCCTAAAGATGGCACACCGATGGTAACACCACTAACGAGGGGATCTTCTGGGACGTGCATTATGAGCTCCCACTGCGCCTGCTTATAGTGTGGGTAGGCACCTATCACACCATAAAAATGTAGCTGTGCGGACTCGTTTTTAAAATATTGCTTGTTAGAGTTTGGGCAGCTCTTTACATACAGAAAAGTTTCACTGTTGCGGCAAGTATGCGAGACTCCCGTCGAGGCGACCCTGGTTCGAGAACCAGAACTACTTTTGTTTCTTTTTTTTTCAAATGCTTGTTTTAATTTATAATTAATCATGAAAATTCCGCAAGGAATTGATTGATAAGAATTAAAAACCCTATGAATCAAACTTACACATTGAATGTCAAACTACACTCCTGGAAATGGAAAAAAGAACACATTGACACCGGTGTGTCAGACCCACCATACTTGCTCCGGACACTGCGAGAGGGCTGTACAAGCAATGATCACACGCACGGCACAGCGGACACACCACGAACAGCGGTGTTGGCCGTCGAATGGCGCTAGCTGCGCAGCATTTGTGCACCGCCGCCGTCAGTGTCAGCCAGTTTGCCGTGGCATACGGAGCTCCATCGCGGTCTTTAACACTGGTAGCATGCCGCGACAGCGTGGACGTGACGGACTTTGAGCGAGGGCGTATAGTGGGCATGCGGGAGGCCGGGTGGACGTACCGCCGAATTGCTCAACACGTGGGGCGTGAGGTCTCCACAGTACATCGATATTGTCGTCAGTGGTCGGCGGAAGGTGCACGTGCCCGTCGACCTGGGACCGGACCGCAGCGACGCACGGATGCACGCCAAGACCGTAGGATCCTACGCAGTGCCGTAGGGGACCGCACCGCCACATCCCAGCAAATTAGGGACACTGTTGCTCCTGGAGTATCGGCGAGGACCATTCGCAACCGTCTCCATGAAGCTGGGCTACGATCCCGAACACCGTTAGGCCGTCTTCCGCTCACGCCCCAACATCGTGCAGCCCGCCTCCAGTGGTGTCGCGACAGGCGTGAATGGAGGGACGAATGGAGACGTGTCGTCTTCAGCGATGAGAGTCGCTTCTGCCTTGGTGCCAATGATGGTCGTATGCGTGTTTGGCGCCGTGCAGGTGAGCGCCACAATCAGGACTGCATACGACCGAGGCACACAGGGCCAACACCCGGCATCATGGTGTGGGGAGCGATCTCCTACACTGGCCGTACACCACTGGTGATCGTCGAGGGGACACTGAATAGTGCACGGTACATCCAAACCGTCATCGAACCCATCGTTCTACCATTCCTAGACCGGCAAGGGAACTTGCTGTTCCAACAGCACAATGCACGTCCGCATGTATCCCGTGCCACCCAACGTGCTCTAGAAGGTGTAAGTCAACTACCCTGGCCAGCAAGATCTCCGGATCTGTCCCCCATTGAGCATGTTTGGGACTGGATGAAGCGTCGTCTCACGCGGTCTGCACGTCCAGCACGAACGCTGATCCAACTGAGGCGCCAGGTGGAAATGGCATGGCAAGCCGTTCCCCAGGACTACATCCAGCATCTCTACGATCGTCTCCATGGGAGAATAGCAGCCTGCATTGCTGCGAAAGGTGGATATACACTGTACTAGTGCCTACATTGTGCATGCTCTGTTGCCTGTGTCTATGTGCCTGTGGTTCTGTCAGTGTGATCATGTGATGTATCTGACCCCAGGAATGTGTCAATAAAGTTTCCCCTTCCTGGGACAATGAATTCACGGTGTTCTTATTTCAATTTCCAGGAGTGTATGTTTCAATCTTTTGCGGTTTTTTTTTAACAGGAAAATAACCCTATTGTACTTTCTTCAAATATTTTATTATTATCTTCTGGTAAACCTTCCGGGATGTAAGTTCGTGGTCCATGAAACTCTTCAGCTCCCAACGTTTCGTCCAGAGCTGCGCTGGACATCTTCTGAGGGGTGTTTCTCCTCCGGTGAGTCTTGCCGACTGACGGGTCGGACGTCTGAGAGCGGCTTATATATCGTAGAAAGTGGGCGTGGCCAGAGTTACACGTGATATGCAGAGATAATCTTTGTCAGAGATAAAACTTTACTACGGGGAGCAACTACGGGGAACAATTCTGAAAATCAGTCAGACGCCTGGAGATTTTACGTAAGAAGAGAGCGCATTTAATTTGCACTTTAACTTTCTTGTTGCGTTGTAGGGATTCGTCTACCATACCGAATTTTCTAAAGTTGAAGAGGATGTTCCAGACAGCCCGTGTTCATCGGTTATTTGATTATACAGAAGCAGCACTACTTCGAGAGAGGATACATTATACAAGACGAGAGATGGATTCTGTTGACCGTAAGTTACTGCAGCTGCATTTATTCCTTGCTAGTAAGATACAGATAGACCTATGGAATAAAATAGATTGCCTTACATTTCGATCTATGGAAACCATGATGGAAACGACTACTAGAAGGCATAAGAAGAAGTTCGAAAAGTTACAAACTTATGCAGAATCTACAAATAATACAGTGATGTCCGAAACTTTTATTAACAAGTCAGCCAGAGTTTTATCTCAAGACGAAATCTCAGTTCTTGCAAAAGGAGGAAACTACGCTATAACACCTCCGAAAGTTCCTGTTGAGGATATTATTGCAAATGTAGAAGCAGGTATACGTACTCTCCCCAAAGAAACTGCAAATGCAATACGGATCGAAACCACCAGACTATTATGCCGCAATAAACCTCTGGAAAGTAATTTAACCAACGGCGAAAGAAAGGCTCTGATAGATTTAAATGCAGATGAAGACATAGTGATTGTTCCTGCTGATAAAGGGAATGCTACTGTCGTTTTAAATACAGAAGACTATCAAAGCAAAATTTTGAATGTTTTAACGTCAGGACAATACAAAAAACTTAAGAAAGATCCCACAGCCAGCGTAATACAGAAAACAAATAATCTGATAAAATCAGCCACTTCTATTCAAAAAGAAGAAAAAAGAGCTTAATTGAAGACTGAAGCTATGTGTCCTACTCTAGGGCCTACCCAAGGTACATAAAAGGGACCTTCCTTTGAGACCGATTGTTAGTGCTATCAATTCTCCTATGTATGAAATACCAGATATCTAGCAACTCGTTTACAACCATATATTGGAAAAACTGACTCATATATAAAGGACTCACGTCATTTTATAGAGAAAATTGGTTTAATTCTGACTCCTGAAGATATTTTAGTAAGTTTTGATATAGTATCTTTATTTACTATGATTCCTGCTAACGAAGTTATGGATTTTATAACGGATATTTTTCCATAAGATCTGACTGCTCTTTTCAGACATTGTCTTACTTCCAGTCAGTTCCAGTGGAATAATGAATTTTATGGGCAACGTAATGGCGTAGCAATGGGTAACCCATTGGGTCCTGCAGTAGCTAATTTCTACATGGAGAAATTCGAACAGTCGGACTTGGAAAAAGCAGATAAGAAACCATCTCGCTGGTATCGATATGTAGACGATACATTTGTGGTCTGGCCACATGGTAGAGAAGCCTCAGACGAATTTTTTGATTACCTTAATAATATAAATCCAAGAATCCAGTTTACCATGGAGAGAGAAAATGACAACAAATTACCGTTTTTGGATGTTTTAGTTATGAGACAGACAGATGGAAGATTGAAACAACTGATTTTTAGGAAAATAACGCACACAGACAGATACTTACATAAAAACTCTAACCACCATCCACAACAAAAGAAAGGTGTGATTAAAAGTCTCGTTGACAGAGCCAGACGGATTTGCACGCCGGAGTATCGAGACGCCGAATTAAAACATCTGAAGCACGCTTTTGAGAAAAATGGCTACTCAAAAAAAGAAGTAAGCAGAATTCTGCACCCAAACAACAAAAAGCCTAAGGACAAGCCCGAAAAACGATGGAAGAATACAGTCTCTCTCCCTTTTATAAAGAAAGTAACGGATCAGATTGGAAAGATTTTAAGTAAACATGATATTAGACCTGTTTACAGACCAACGAAGAAACTTTGTCATGTTCTCCGGTCTGTAAAAGATAAACGCGCTCCTCTATCAGCCAGTGGCGTATATAAAATTCCGTGTACATGTGGAAAAGTTTATATTGGAACAACAAAAAGAAGTGTAAATACACGGTTAAAAGAACACAGAAGTCTTTGCCGATTAGGAAAAACAGATAAATCGGCTGTAGCAGAACACGCTTTGCAGTCAGGAAATCATCAAGTGAAGTTTTCCGAAACAAAAATTTTATCTACGACGACGAACTATTACCCACGGCTTTGTAGAGAAGCAATTGAAATATATAAACATAGGGATAATTTTAATCGGAAAGAAGAGACCATGAAACTTAGTGATATTTGGACAGTAGCACTACAGAATTGCTAGACAGTTTTATCCGTGACGAGATCACGATCGATAGTTAAGTTTTATCTCTGACAAAGATTATCTCTGCATATCACGTGTAACTCTGGCCACGCCCACTTTCTACGATATATAAGCCGCTCTCAGACGTCCGATCCGTCAGTCGGCAAGACTCACCGGAGGAGAAACACCCCTCTGAAGATGTCCAGCGCAGCTCTGGACGAAACGTTGGGAGCTGAAGAGTTTCATGAACCACGACCTTACATCCCGGAAGGTTTACCGGTAGATATGTCATCCGGTCGTGAAAGCCTTCATACTATTTTATTATTGTTCTATTTTTTGTTGTTTTTTTTTTTAATTTTGTTCCGTTGAGGTAGGAAATATTAAAAAATAGCAAAGAAAGAGGGAATATAAATATGAAACGTCCTGGCAGATTAAAACTGTGTGCCGGGCCGAGTCTCGAACTCGGGACCTTTGCCTTTCGCGGGCAAGTGCTCTACCAACTGAGCTACCCAAGCACGACTCACGCCCTGTCCTCACAGCTTAATTCATATCAGCGCACACTACGCTGCAGAGTGAAAATCTCATTCTGGAAACATCCCCCAGGCTGTGGCTATGCCATGTCTTCGCAATATCCTTTCTTTCAGGAGTGCTACTTCTGCAAGGTTCGCAGGAGAGCTTCTGTAAAGTTTGGATGGTAGGAGACGAGGTACTGGCAGAAGTAAAGCTGTGAGGACGAGGCGTGAGTTGTGCGTGGGTAGCTCAGTTGGTAGAGCACTTGCCCGCGAAAGGCAAAGGTCCCGAGTTCGAGTCTCGGCCCGGCACACAGTTTTCGTCTGCCAGGAAGTTTCATATCAGCGCACACTCCGCTGCAGAGTGAAAATATCATTCTGCATTAAAAATATGTATCATTTACTGGAAAGGTAATCGATATTTCCTATATTTTGACGAATACATTCCGACGTATGGTACTTGTTATAAAAACAATAAAAACATTTGTACTTTCGACACCACGAACATTGTACGAATACGCATTCATTTTCGTCGCAATCGCATCTGTATTTTCTCAAGTCCGCAGGGAACGCCACTGCACTGACGTTATGGAATACTGTTAAAATAAAAAGAAACGCAAAAGATTGAAACAAAATTTGACATTCAATGTGCAATTTTGATTTACAGAGGCTTGTAATTCATTTTGATCAATTCCTTGGGGGATTCTCATGGTTAATTATAAATTAAAATAGGCATTTGAAAAAAAAAAGAAAATAAAAGTAGCATAGACGGATCTCAAACCGGTCGCCTGGACGGGAATCTCGCTCACTTGACTCTCGGCTACTCGCTCACTTGGCGCAACAGTGAAACTTTTCTATATATAAAGAGCTGCCCAAACTTTAACAGGCAATATTTCAAAAACGAGGCAGCATTGGCAGCTATAATCTTACGGTGTGATAAATGCCTATCCACACTATAAGCAGCCGAAGTGGGAGCTCATAACTCGATGCACCTCCCAGAGGGTCCCCTCGTAAGTCGGAAACAACGACTGAAATGGGCACGTGACCATCGGCACTGGCCGTTGACGCAATGGCAGAGCGTTGGATATCTGATGAATCCCGATGCCTTCTTCGTCGAGGGGAGGTCACGAATAAATCTTCTTCCAGGGTAATAGCTCCTTGACACCTGTACTGCAGGACGGAGACAAGCTGGTGGAGGCTCCAGTACGCTGCGGAGAACATTCGCCGGCCGGGGTGGCCGATCGGTTCTAGGCGCTACAGTCTGTAACCGCGCGATCGCTACGGTCGCAGGTTCGAATCCTGCCTCGGGCATGGATGTGTGTGATGTCCTTAAGTTAGTTAGGTTTAAGTAGTTTTAAGTTCTAGGGTACTGATGACCTCAGTAGTTAAGTCCCATAGTACGCAGAGCCATTTGAACCAATTTAGAACATTCAGGTGGGCATCCATCGGTGCAGTGCGGCTCATGCAAGGGCCATGCCGGACTAGGCGTGTCTTACACTTGTTGAAGACCACTTAAATCTCTTCATAACGATTAACTGCCTGACGGAAGAGGCATTTTCAACAAGATAATACGCCATGTCAAAAGCACAGGAGTGTGACGGCGTGGTTCGAGGAATATAGTGACGAGTCTGAATTGCTGTGCTGGTTCCAGAAACCGCCGGATCTGAACCCGATCGAACACATCTGGGATTTCACTCGAGGTGGCTTCAGAGATCATCGGCCCATTCCCGTAATTTACGAAAATTAGGTGAATTGGGTGTGCAGATATGGTGCCAGCTCCCTCCAGTGGCCTGCAAGGCCTCATTGCTTCCATCCCACTACGCGTCGCCCCTGTTATCCGTGTCACAGGTGGACATATCGGCTATTATGTAGGTAATCATGATGTTCCGGCTGATCAGTGTAACAACAATAAGATTATCTGATGACATTTCTGTCGTCAGTGAAATTGAAGAAGAATTATAGGGTTTGTTGAATGGAATGAATAATCCTATGAGTACAGAATATCGATCTGGAGTAAACCGAAAAAAAGACGAAAGTCATGAGAAGTAACAGAAATGAGGATAGGGAGAAACTTAACACCAAAGTTTGTTATTACGAAGTAGCACAGGCTAAGAGGGCATTGCTAGCCACGAGAAGTCTACTAGTATCAAACACAGCCATTAATTTGCTCAAAGAAATTACTGATAATGTACGATTGGAGAATTGTGTGGTAGTGACATGTGTTGCTACAGAAAACTGTTGAAAATGATGGGTACTGACGAGGTAAGGAATGAGGGCGTTTTCCGTAGATTCAGTGAAGAAGGGAACATATGGAAAGCACTGGCGAGAAGAAGAGATAGGAAGATAGGAATAGTGTTAAGGCATCAGGGAATAGCGTCCATGGTTCTATGGAGAATTATAGAAGGTTAAAAATTGTAGGGTAAGACAGAGACTGGAATACATCAGGCAAGAGAGAAAGTACTGATCCCACTAAAGCCAGCAATGAGAATAATATTTATTGTTAACCTCATGTAGGTATCTCTTAAGGGAGCTAGGCATTCTAACTGCACCATCACAATACATACAGGGTGTTTCAAAAATGACCGGTATATTTGAAACGGCAATAAAAACTAAACGAGCAGCGATAGAAATACACCGTTTGTTGCAATATGCTTGGGACAACAGTACATTTTCAGGCGGACAAACTTTCGAAATTACAGTAGTTACAATTTTCAACAACAGATGGCGCTGCAAGTGATGTGAAAGATATAGAAGACAACGCAGTCTGTGGGTGCGCCATTCTGTACGTCGTCTTTCTGCTGTAAGCGTGTGCTGTTCACAACGTGCAAGTGTGCTGTAGACAACATGGTTTATTCCTTAGAACAGAGGATTTTTCTGGTGTTGGAATTCCACCGCCTAGAACACAGTGTTGTTGGAACAAGACGAAGTTTTCAACGGAGGTTTAATGTAACCAAAGGACCGAAAAGCGATACAATAAAGGATCTGTTTGAAAAATTTCAACGGACTGGGAACGTGACGGATGAACGTGCTGGAAAGGTAGGGCGACCGCGTACGGCAACCACAGAGCGCAACGCGCAGCTAGTGCAGCAGGTGATCCGACAGCGGCCTCGGGTTTCCGTTCGCCGTGTTGCAGCTGCGGTCCAAATGACGCCAACGTCCACGTATCGTCTCATGCGCCAGAGTTTACACCTCTATCCATACAAAATTCAAACGCGGCAACCCCTCAGCGCCGCTACCATTGCTGCACGAGAGACATTAGCTAACGATATAGTGCACAGGATTGATGACGGCGATATGCATGTGAGCAGCATTTGGTTTACTGACGAAGCTTATTTTTACCTGGACGGCTTCGTCAATAAACAGAACTGGCGCATATGGGGAACCGAAAAGCCCCATGTTTCAGTCCCATCGTTCCTGCATCCTCAAAAAGTACTGGTCTGGGCCGCCATTTCTTCCAAAGGAATCATTGGCCCATTTTTCAGATCCGAAACGATTACTGCATCACGCTATCTGGACATTCTTCGCGAATTTGTGGCAGTACAAACTGCCTTAGACGACACTGCGAACACCTCGTGGTTTATGCAAGATGGTGCCCAGCCACATCGCACGGCCGACGTCTTTAATTTCCTGAATGAATATTTCGATGATCGTGTGATTGCTTTGGGCTACTCGAAACATACAGGAGGCGGCGTGGATTGGCCTCCCTATTCGCCAGACATGAATCCCTGTGACTTCTTTCTGTGGGGACACTTGAAAGACCAGGTGTACCGCCAGAATCCAGAAACAATTGAACAGCTGAAGCAGTACATCTCATCTGCATGTGAAGCCATTCCGCCAGACACGTTGTCAAAGGTTTCGGGTAATTTCATTCAGAGACTACGCCATATTATTGCTACGCATGGTGGATATGTGGAAAATATCGTACTATAGAGTTTCCCAGACCGCAGCGCCATCTGTTGTTGAAAATTGTAACTACTGTAATTTCGAAAGTTTTTCCGCCTGAAGATGTACTGTTGTCCGAAGCATATTGCAACAAACGGTGTATTTCTATCGCTGCTCGTTTAGTTTTTATTGCCGTTTCAAATATACCGGTCATTTTTGAAACACCCTGTATATTCGCTAGTAAATAATCCATCAGAATTTGAGAGGAACAGTGATATTCATATCTACAAGATTATAGAGAAAAATGGCCTTTATTATGCCTTATTAAGCTGTCAGTGGCTCAGAAAGGAGTTCAACAAACAGCTGTGGTATCACCTGTCGGTACCGGCACTAGACGATACCGTTGGCAATGCAACTGCTAGCTTCCGTCAGACACCGTTAATGGTCATGCGAGATTCGGTGGATCCAGTGGGGTACACCTGCTGAGCCACGCCTCAGCGGCCTTTTCCGCCGCAATATAGGACGGACGGTGGCAGCCGCTCGGCCCACCTGCGATCGGAGTCTCGTCGCTACGAGACGCACATGCTGCCCAGTTGCGAGCCCGATTTCATCGTTCGTGTACAGTACAGAGACCCTCAGCCGTGTTGACATTAATGGTTGGACTTATTTCTTGCTGCATTATTTGTAATGAGTATTCGTATGCTTGGAGAAACACTAGTTAAATAAATCTTCTGTGTGTTGTGGTAAGGGGTTCCGGAAAGGCTCAAAATCATGAAAAGTTCAATTTTTACTTTTTTGCGTTTTCTGAATCTGCAGACTATTACCTTTTAATAGATATATAATTTATTCAATTCCGAAGACTACAACTATTTTTAAATTTTTTTTTTGAAATGTGTTCTACATGGGCGTGACTCACTGTAGCGCTGTTAAACTGCTGTCAAATGGTGTTATTATTAACGTCCGTGTTCATCAGGTACATTTTAGTGATGTGAGATAAAGTATGTGTTGTGGCTAAACTGTGATGGTTCAATATATATCGCTGGTGTGATTGTCGATTGTTTCATGTTTATTTACTCTGTCGTTATCTCGAAAATATTCGTAATTAATTCTGTTTCTTGAGTCTCTGTTTTGTTGAAGTATAATAATGAGTAAAAGTAAAGTTATTAGAAATCCTCTGAAGGCTTTTAAGAAAAGGAGAAATGTTGGAAAGCCAAAGGTATGTGTTGTTACTGTAAATAATAACACTCTAACATGGTACGAGCGATGCTTGCTTTAGACAAGGAACGCCTTCGGGCTGCAGACAGGGCTGTAAAGAGTCTAGAAATACAAGCAAGAGTAAACAGGAGGAGGAACAAGAGGAAGCTGGAGGAGGAGTTTGCAGAGGATGAAGATAATCCATCCTATGGACCTGGAATGCACTAAAAAGTTAATCCAATCTTTGTCGCTCGATTCCCAAAACTTTTATTTTCTCATACTAATTACATGTTTTCTAAGGATCTTCCAAACATATTTGTTTCAAACTTTCAGTAAATGTTACACAGTATCTTCTGCATAATTTAACACAGCCTTTTTCCAAAAAACTGTATATTTTTGAATATATAAATAAAAAATTGCAAAAAAATGTTGTGAATTTTCATTACAATTGAAAAAAAATCATCTTTAATAACTGAACTAAAATTTTGTAAAATCCCTGTGTTAAGTTGTAGCCCATATTCCAATAAATAATCTGTAAAAAGTTCAACTTCCTACCTCAAATACTTTGTGAGGAAAGATGTAATTTATAAGCGTTATTTTAACATTGCCAGTATAGGGCGTTCCGGAGCCCCTTAACTTGTTCGCTAACCATTTCTACTCCTATCCAGCTCTCCTACAGTGACAATCGCCACACCACTGTGTAACAGACATCTCCTTGCCGTTGTATACGACGTCGTACACAACAGAAGTAACAAAAAATTGTGGTTATTTGTCTAGTAATATTAAATGTCTGACACAATGCAACAACATGTTTTAAACTAACCAAAAATTATTTCTCCTAAAACACTCGTTCTATCCCAAGGCTGACTTTCATTTAAAAGCTGTAACTGAAATATGGGTTGGCAAGGACAGAGCGGGCCGGGTTATAGTTGTGGAAAGGGACCAAAATCAGTTACCGTCAGTTGCAGAAAACACACAAACTTTATTTCCTAAAAAACACTTAATCACCCATGCCCTTAAAAGGATTCATAACAATACGGCTGAAAGCCCGAACACAAGCTATTAACATTGCTTTAAGGAATACACGCGGCTGAAGGCCTTACTTAAAAAAAGAAAATCTTACGTGAAAGGTCGGCTGAAGGCCACATACTGAACATAGAACAGCTCACAGCTGAAGGCTTGGATAACAAGGATTTGCAATAGAGCAAAACTCCCCTTTTTTCTGTAAAAAAATTTAGTTCAAACAAGAATCTTCAAAGTTTTAACTTAAGACAGCTGAAGGCCTTATTTTAAAATTAAAACAAACTAAATTACCAGGCGACTGAAGGCCTCGAACCGTACTTGAGACAAAAATCACAATCTAAAAACAACAGAACAATGGTGCTCAGAAGCGTTCCAAGGGTCGGCCTGAGGAGGTAACTCTAACGTAAGATTAGGTGATATAGGCAGCCAAGAATAAGATTAAGTAATCAGATGGCAACTAGACCAAGCGAGGGCTGAAGTACCGAACAAAAACCTGATCAATTCCGCTGCGCCGACCAACGGCACGACGACGGAAAATATCAGCCGAGCACGAAGATACCAGCAGCACTACGTCCTAAAAATTGGCGTCTAAAAACAGCCAAGGCACAAAAACCACTCAAAAATACGAACGACACCAAAATCTGTCAACCTACACGCGGTACGGACAGCATCAACACGGCGAGGGAAAACACACAGCGGAACACTACGGCTATGCCCTCACCGCGGAGACTTCCTCGCTGCACCGTCCCAACCGACCGACTGCCTACTCCAGTACGCAGACAGCATTTACATAACTGCTCAGTTAAAACTACACAAGCTAGACACAGTTCCACGAAAACACTTCCACAAGAACTCGAACAGTCGTAAAAGCAATCACTGTGGAACAACCAGGACGATTGACAAGTAGACACACACAGAGAACCCGAAGCGGTGCCGGCCGGAGTGGCCGAGCGGTTCTAGGCGCTACGGTCTTGAACCGCGCGACCGCTATGGTCGCAGGTTCGAATCCTACCTCGGGCATGGATGTGTGTGATGTTCTTAGTTTAGTTAGGTTTAAGTAGTGATGGTATGGGGTGCCATTCGTTACACGTCTCGGTCACCTCTTGTTCGCATTGACGGCACTTTGAACAGTGGTCGTTACATTTCAGATGTATTACGGCCCGTGGCTCTACACTTCATTCGATCCCTGCGAAACCCTACATTTCAGCAGGATAATGCACGACCGCATGTTGCAGGTCCTGTACGGACCTTTCTGGATACAAAAAATGTTCGACTGCTGCCCTGGGCATCACATTCTCCAGATTTCTCATCAATAGAAAACGTCTGGTCAATGGTCGCCGAGCAACTAGTTCTAAGTCTAGGGGACTGATGACCTCAGATGCTAAGTCCCATAGTGCTTGAAGCCATTTTGAACCCGAAGCGGTCGGCGACCAAATATACGTCGTCCGAGGAGACGACCGACCGAACGACCAACCAGCGGTCGTTCCCCCTCCATTCTCTTTCCGTCGGACAGTGCATGTGTGTCGCAAAGTGGTCGTCGAGTACTGGCTGCCCGGACCTCACTGGTGCTGCGTCCCGACTGAACCCCCGACACACGACGGGCCGGAAATACTAGCGGTCGCATCAAAGATAATACGACAGTGTTTTTATCGATACGCGCTGCTGCCACTCACTGGCAGGCAAGCCAGCAGCTTAGTGACGCCAGTAAATCGAATAAGAAACCTGGCGACAGTTCCGTAAAGAAGCTGTCACGCAAGAAACGGCATGAACTCGAGCCGCGCAAGGCTCAGTAACAAATATAAATAATAAAAACTATACTGCGCAAGTTCGTTGCATGTGTAGGATAATAAATAGCTTGTTCTACATCTACATTCATCTACATCTACATCTACATCTACATCCAGCCACACAGCTGGTCTGATATTCCGTAGGCTCTTACTTTGTTTATCTACATCTACATCTACATCTACATTTATACTCCGCAAGCCACCCAACGGTGTGTGGCGGAGGGCACTTTACGTGCCACTGTCATTATCTCCCTTTCCTGTTCCAGTCGCGTATGGTTCGCGGGAAGAACGACTGTCTGAAAGCCTCTGTACGCGCTCTAATCTCTCTAATTTTACATTCGTGATCTCCTCGGGAGGTATAAGTAGGGGGAAGCAATATATTCGATACCTCATCCAGAAACGCACCCTCTCGAAACCTGGCGAGCAAGCTACACCGCGATGCAGAGCGCCTCTCTTGCAGAGTCTGCCACTTGAGTTTGTTAAACATCTCCGTAACGCTATCACGGTTACCAAATAACCCTGTGACGAAACGCGCCGCTCTTCTTTGGATCTTCTCTATCTCCTCCGTCAACCCGATCTGGTACGGTTCCCACACTGATGAGCAATACTCAAGTATAGGTCGAACGAGTGTTTTGTAAGCCACCTCCTTTGTTGATGGACTACATTTTCTAAGGACTCTCCCAATGAATCTCAACCTGGTACCCGCCTTACCAACAATTAATTTTATATGATCATTCCACTTCAAATCGTTCCGCACGCATACTCCCAGATATTTTACAGAAGTAACTGCTACCAGTGTTTGTTCCGCTATCATATAATCATACAATAAAGGATCCTTCTTTCTATGTATTCGCAATACATTACATTTGTCTATGTTAAGGGTCAGTTGCCACTCCCTGCACCAAGTGCCTATCCGCTGCAGATCTTCCTGCATTTCGCTACAATTTTCTAATGCTGCAACTTCTCTGTATACTACAGCATCATCCGCGAAAAGCCGCATGGAACTTCCGACACTATCTACTAGGTCATTTATATATATTGTGAAAAGCAATGGTCCCATAACACTCCCCTGTGGCACGCCAGAGGTTACTTTAACGTCTGTAGATGTCTCTCCATTGAGAACAACATGCTGTGTTCTGTTTGCTAAAAACTCTTCGATCCAGCCACACAGCTGGTCTGATATTCCGTAGGCTCTTACTTTGTTTATCAGGCGACAGTGCGGAACTGTATCGAACGCCTTCCGGAAGTCAAGGAAAATGGCATCTACCTGGGAGCCTGTATCTAATATTTTCTGGGTCTCATGAACAAATAAAGCGAGTTGGGTTTCACACGATCGCTGTTTCCGGAATCCATGTTGATTCCTACATAGTAGATTCTGAGTTTCCAAAAACGACATGATACTCGAGCAAAAGACATGTTCTAAAATTCTACAACAGATCGACGTCAGAGAGATAGGTCTATAGTTTTGCGCATCTGCTCGACGACCCTTCTTGAAGACTGGGACTACCTGTGCTCTTTTCCAATCATTTGGAACCTTCTGTTCCTCTAGAGACTTGCGGTACACGGCTGTTAGAAGGGGGGCAAGTTCTTTCGCGTACTCTGTGTAGAATCGAATTGGTATCCCGTCAGGTCCAGTGGACTTTCCTCTGTTGAGTGATTCCAGTTGCTTTTCTATTCCTTGGACACTTATTTCAATGTCAGGCATTTTTTCGTTGGTGCGAGGATTTAGAGAAGGAACTGCAGTGCGGTCTTCCTCTGTGAAACAGCTTTGGAAAAAGGTGTTTAGTATTTCAGCTTTACGCTTGTCATCCTCTGTTTCAATGCCATCATCATCCCGGAGTGTCTGGACATGATGTTTCGAGCTACTTACTGATTTAACGTAAGACCAGAACTTCCTAGGATTTTCTGTCAAGTCGGTACCTAGTATTTTACTTTAGAATTCACTGAACGCTTCACGCATAGCCCTCCTTACGCTAACTTTGACATCGTTTAGCTTCTGTTTGTCTGAGAGGTTTTGGCTGCGTTTAAACTTGGAGTGAAGCTCTCTTTGCTTTCGCAGTAGTTTCCTAACTTTGTTGTTGTACCACGGTGGGTTTTTCCCGTCCCTCACAGTTTTGCTCGGCACGTACCTGTCTAAAACGCATTTTACGATCGCCTTGAACTTTTTCCATAAACACTCAACATTGTCAGTGTCGGAACAGAAATTTTCGTGTTGATCTGTTAGGTAGTCTGAAATCACACATCCATGTTTATCAGGCGACAGTGCGGAACTGTATCGAACGCCTTTCGGAAGTCAAGAAAAATAGCATCTACCTGGGAGCCTGTATCTAATATTTTCTGGGTCTCATGAACAAATAAAGCGAGTTGGGTCTCACACGATCGCTGTTTCCGGAATCCATGTTGATTCCTACATAGTAGATTCTGGGTTTCCAAAAACGACATGATACTCGAGCAAAAAACATGTTCTAAAATTCTACAACAGATCGACGTCAGAGATATAGGTCTATAGTTTTGCGGATCTGCTCGACGACCCTTCTTGAAGACTGGGACTACCTGTGCTCTTTTCCAATCATTTGGAACCTTCCGTTCCTCTAGAGACTTGCGGTACACGGCTGTTAGAAGGGGGGCAAGTTCTTTCGCGTACTCTGTGTAGAATCGAATTGGTATCCCGTCAGGTCCAGTGGACTTTCCTCTGTTGAGTGATTCCAGTTGCTTTTCTATTCCTTGGACACTTATTTCGATGTCAGCCATTTTTTCGTTTGTGCGAGGATTTAGAGAAGGAACTGCAGTGCGGTCCTCCTCTGTGAAACAGCTTTGGAAAAAGGTGTTTAGTATTTCCGCTTTACGCGTGCCATCCTCTGTTTAATGTTAACAGAAATTTCGTATATAGTAGCCTGTAGGCAGACTGGTTCCACATTATTTTGATAAAGAACTGGTCAAATAATCTATGGAACGAGTAGTCATCTGACTAACTTGATAACTAATTTCTGATGAAAAGTCAAACCTCTCGAAAAAGAGCATAGCTAGAAGCTGTAAAATGGCTCTGAGCACCATGGGACTTAACTTCTGAGGTCATCAGTCCCCTAGAAATTAGAACTACTTAAACTTAACTAACCTAAGGACATCACACACATCCATGCCCGAGGCAGGATTCGAACCTGCGAGCGGAAGCTGTAAAATAGCATTGTACCCTCCTCTTGTCTAAACTACTTGTCAGGCACGTATAGCTTCCACACAAGAACACCCACCAGACAAAAGCCTTCAGGGAGGGCAAACTTGATTTGTACATTAAGAAATTGGTCTTTTGGCTGTGGTAATCGTCGCACTCTTCAAGTGGTGCCAAATCAGCTGGCAATTTCTGTGCTGCGGGAGAGAGGGCTTTGGAAACAGTAAAAGCGGCCACATCTAGCGCGGGCAGCGTCCGGGAGATTGCGCCAGTGCGACCGTGTGGAATCACGCCTAGAGGAATAGCGGGAAACCTGGCCCGTGGCTGGAGAAGACGCTTGGCAGTTGGCGACTTAGCAGCAGCACAGACCAGGAATGGGGTAGCGCGGAGGTCGTCGAGATAGGACAACACAGGCACAGCGGCGCAGAGAAGTGCGTATGCAAGTTTTCTGGTCACTTAGTTCCTCGTACTCCGGATTCTTAAGGTTCGAGTTCGAAAGGAGTGCTGTGGCTTGGCCTGTGTGATGTGTGCTTGAGATCCCCCAAGAGAATTGCTTCTAATTATTTGAGAATCCTCTGCTCCGTCGAAGGTTACAATTGGCTGCATGTGCCATCCATCAGCGCTTAAAGTGGAATGATTACGTACTTTAGTTCATGTATTGTATATTGTAGTGTCTAGTGGATTGGGGCTAAGAAATGAAAGAGGAAGCCGTCTGGTAGAATTTTGCACAGAGCACAACTTAATCATAGCTAACACTTGGTTTAGGAATCATGATAGAAGGTTGTATACATGGAAGAACCCTGGAGGTACTAAAAGGTATCAGATAGATTATATAATGGTAAGACAGAGATTTAGGAACCAGGTTTTAAATTGTAAGACATTTCCAGGGGCAGATGTGGACTCTGACCACAATTTATTGGTTATGACCTGTAGATTAAAACTGAAGAAACTGCAAAAAGGTGGAAATTTAAGGATATGGGACCTGGATAAACTGAAAGAACCAGAGGTTGTAGAGAGTTTCAGGGAGAGCATAAGGGAACAATTGACAGGCATGGGGGAAAGAAATACAGTAGAAGAAGAATGGGTAGCTTTGAGGGATGAAGTAGTGAAGGCAGCAGAGGATCAAGTAGGTAAAAATAAGAGGGCTAGTAGAAATCCTTGGGTAACAGAAGAAATATTGAATTTAATTGATGAAAGGAGAAAGTATAAAAATGCAGTAAGTGAAGCAGGCGAAAAGGAATACAAACGTCTCAAAAATGAGATCGGCAGGAAGTGCAAAATGGCTAAGCAGGCATGGCTAGAGGACAAATGTAAGGATGTAGAGGCTTATCTCACTAGGGGTAAGATAGATACTGCCTACAGGAAAATTAAAGAGATCTTTGGAGAAAAGAGAGCCACTTATATGAATATCAAGAGCTCAGGTGGAAACCCAGTTCTAAGCAAAGAAGGGAAAGCAGAAAGGTGGAAGGAGTATATAGAGGGTCTATACAAGGGCGATGCACTTGAGGACAATATTATGGAAATGGAAGAGGATGTAGATGAAGATGAAATGGGAGATACGATACTGCGTGAAGAGTTTGACAGAGCACTCAAAGACCTGAGTCGAAACAAGACCCCCGGAGTAGACAACATTCCATTGGAACTACTGACGGCCTTGGGAGAGCCAGTCCTGACAAAACTCTACCATCTGGTGAGCAAGATGTATGAAACAGACGAAATACCCTCAGACTTCAAGAAGAATATAATAATTCCAATCCCAAAGAAAGCAGGTGTGGACAGATGTGAAAATTACCGAACAATCAGTTTAATAAGCCACAGCTGCGAAATACTAACACGAATTCTTTACAGACGAATGGAAAAACTAGTAGAAGCCGATCTCGGGGAAGATCAGTTTGGATTCCGTAGAAATACTGGAACACTTGAGGCAATACTGACCTTACGACTTATCTTAGAAGAAAGATTAAGGAAAGGCAAACCTACATTCCTAGCATTTGTAGACTTAGAGAAAGCTTTTGACAATGTTGAATGGAATACTCTCTTCCAAATTCTAAAGGTGGCAGGGGTAAAATACAGGGAGCGAAAGGCTATTTACAATTTGTATAGAAACCAGATGGCAGTTATAAGAGTCGAGGGGCATGAAAGAGGAGCAGTGGTTGGGAAGGGAGTAAGACAGGGTTGTAGCCTCTCCCCGATGCTATTCAATCTGTATATTGAGCAAGCAGTAAAGGAAACAAAAGAAAAATTCGGAGTAGGTATTAAAATCCATGGAGAAGAAATAAAAACGTTGAGGTTCGCCGATGACATTGTAATTCTGTCAGAGACAGCAAAGGACTTGGAAGAGCATTGAACGGAATGGATAGTGTCTTGAAGGGAGGATATAAGATGAACATCAACAAAAGCAAAACGAGGATAATGGAATGTAGTCGAATTAAGTCGGGTGATGTTGAGGGCATTAGATTAGGAAATGAGACACTTAAAGTAGTAAAGGAGTTTTGCTATTTGGGGAGCAAAATAACTGATGGTGGTCGAAGTAGAGAGGATATAAAATGTAGACTGGCAATGGCAAGGAAAGCGTTTCTGAAGAAGAGAAATTTGTTAACATCGAGTATAGATTTAAGTGTCAGGAAGTCGTTTCTGAAAGTATTTGTATGGAGTGTAGCCATGTATGGAAGTGAAACATGGACGGTAAATAGTTTGGACAAGAAGAGAATAGAAGCTTTCGAAATGTGGTGCTATAGAAGAATGTTGAATATTAGATGGGTAGATCACATAACTAATGAGGAAGTATTGAATAGGATTGGGGAGAAGAGAAGTTTGTGGCACAACTTGACCAGAAGAAGGGATCGGTTGGTAGGACATGTTCTGAGGCATAAAGTGATCACAAATTTAGTATTGGAGGGCAGCGTGGAGGGTAAAAATCGTAGGGGGAGACCAAGAGATGAATACACCAAGCAGATTCAGAAAGATGTAGGTTGCAGTAGGTACTGGGAGATGAAGAAGCTTGCACAGGATAGAGTAGCATGGAGAGCTGCATCAAACCAGTCTCAGGACTGAAGACCACAACAACAACAGTGATTTGATGGTGAAATACAGTTAATGAAGGTGTATTTGATAGTAATTTAATTTAGTTAATTTAACCCAGATTGGCGATGAGATGTCTACGCATCACCTGTCGCTCTCATTATTGATTATTCTATTAAAATTTCTTAAGGTAGCTCCAATTTAGATGAGGTACAGATTTTCAGTTGGCGTTAGTTACAGAACAAAAAAGCTTTTCTTTTTTTTTGTAATGTGCCGCACCTCCATTGTTAAAACCGTAATCCTTATAGGACCAGTTTGTTGTCCGTCTGTTTGTCTGTGTGTCTGTATGTTAAGACACCTTTTTCTCAGGAACAGTAAGAGATATCAATCTCAAATTCATCTCAGTTATTAAGGTCTAAGGTCTCTTGGTGGCGTAAAAAATGTAGGCTTCTAAGCCAATTTAACCAAAAGATACGGCCATTTATGTTAAATATTTTGATATTCACAAACCTTATCAAAACCTATAGGTGAAATATCTGCATACATAATTAGCTGATTCGAGGCATGCTGCTTCTGAATGGTAGGTTCGTAAACTTAGTTAAAACTTACATTCAGTATTTTAAAAGGAAAATGGGTGAAGAGCGGAGAGACTCTTCTCTGAGTTCATGCATTCGCCGCATTTAGGAAACAAAAGTACGAAATACCCAAACAATGCGAGTTACCGAAATTTACGAACATGAACTGAAGAAGGTCCCTAAAGACGAAATCCCACTTTCTGCTACAATAGCGCACGCAACTGTATAGCCTGATATTACCTTTTTTAGCATGTACCAAACTGCAGCAACAGCATTTCGAACTGAGTCCTCCTCACCAGCACAAATCTACGTCAGCCAACACTCGCCCCCAATGTGCTTGCCGACGTTGGCAATAAATATAAACTTAGGAATCAAGAGAGCCTCTCCTTTATATATTCCTCAGTAAAGATTTTACCGTGGCAGATTTAACAAACAAAACTGCCACTTCGCATAATGTAACAATATTTCATTGCCCCCTTGACTTATTTTCCAAAAGTGCTAGTTCAGCAGGTGTACTTTTCTCACGGTAACTGCTAACAAATAACTCAATTATAGGGATCGACTGTACTCTTTATTTCTTTAAAATACTTATTTTAAAATTTATACTTACAACCTCACCATGAAATGGATATCATCCTCACGTCAAACTTTTTTCTTTGTCATCAGATCAGTCTTGTGACTGGTTTGATGCAGTCCGCTACGAATTCCTCACCTGTGTCAACCTCCTCATCTCAGAGTAGCACTTTCAACCTACGTCCTCAATTATTTGATGTATGTATTTCAGTCTCTGTCTTCCTCTACATTTTTCCCTCTACAGCTCTCTCTAGTACCATAGAAGTCATTCCCCGATGTCTTAACGTATGTCCTATCATCCTGTCCCTTCTCCTTGTCAGTGTTTTCCAAATATTCCTTTCCTCTCCGATTTTACGCAGAACCACCTCATTCCTTACCTTATCAGTCCATCTATTTTCCACATTCGTCTGTAGCACCACATCTCATATGCTTCGATTCTCTTCTGTTCCGATCTTCCCACAGTCCATGTTTCACAACCATACGATGCAGTGCTCCAAATATACATTCTCTCCCTATAGCTTACCCTTTCTTTTCTGAGAATTTCAAAGATCTTGCACCATTTTACATTGTCGAACGCGTTTTTCGGGTCGACAAATCCTATGAACTTGTCTTGATTTTTCTTTAGTCTCGCTTCTCTTTTCAACCACAACGCCAGAACTGCCTCCCTGATCCCTTTACCTTTCCTAAAGCCAAACTGAGCATCATCTAAAACGTTCTCCATTTTCTTTTTCATTCTTCTGTATATTATTCTTCTCAGCAACTTGGGTGCATTAGCTGTTAAGTTAATTGCGCGACTGTCAGCTCTTCCGGTCTTCGGAATTGTGTGGATGATATTTTCTGAAAGTCAGACTCAAACATTCCACACACCAATATGAATGGTCGTTTCGTTTCCATTTCCGCGAATGATTTTAGAAATTCTGATGGAATGGTATCTCTCCCTTCTGCCTTATTTGATCGTAAGTACTGCAAAGCTCTTTCAAATTTTAATGCTAATACTGAATCCTCTATCTCTTCTAAAGGACTGCTGTTTCTTCTTCAATCAAATTTCCCTGTCATAGAGGCCTTCAATGTACTCTTTCCACATATCCACTCTCTCCTCTGCATTTAACAGTGGAATTCTCGTTGCACTCTTAATGTTATCACCCTTGCTTTTAATTTCACCGAATGTTGTTTTGCCTTTCCTATATGCTGAGTCACTCCTTCCGGCAATCATTTACTTTTAGATTTCTTGACATTTCTTATGCAGCCATTTCGTCTTAGCATCCTTGCACTTACATTTTACAAATATTTCATTCCTCATTAGGCATAAACTTTTTTGGTAGGGTCTCTTTACATTTCTTCATAGTTTAGCTTCAACATTCTCAATTAGGAGAGTGTTGCATTGTTAAAGATGATGTTTGCTCTGTTTATGCATCTCACTATTCATGCATCTTACTTTTTCAGTTATGTTCTCCAGTACTTTTTTTACAGAAATCAATTTTACTTGAATGGTTGCATTGTAACCCGAAAAAATAAACTAAATAATTAATGCTGGTAGTTTTATATTTTCCATCTTTATTTAACGTACCTGTTAAAACATTCCTTTAAAAAGGAAATGTAACACTAGAGTTCAATTTTTTTATAGCAATTGTATGTTGTGCCAGTTTCCACTTGACACTGGAACACGTGATGGAATCACAGTTGCGAAATAAGTAAAGCTTGTAATAATTCAAATGGAACATGCTGGCGCTTCTGAATAGCGATACGGTCGCTTTCGGGGATCTAAAGGGCAGTTCCTTGTGGCAAGCAGACAGTTCGTTCATGTTATGTACGTTACACGCTAGGAGCTTACGTAATGCAGATGCCTTCACCTGTGTGGGTAGGAGATCATAGCTAACGTTCCTCAGCTACGGAATCCACGAGCCGTTGCCGTCAAGTCAGGGAGCCGAAATGCTGATAGCCTACGTGGAGCAAAACACTGGCAGTGCCGGTCACATAACCTGAGAATTTTCTACAGGGTGTTAAACGTTTTGCGTTGGCATGAGTGTGCGGAACATATCACAAGAAGCACGAAAGAGATAAACGCTTTTAATTCTAGCATCAAGGCTCACATGTTGTACGTGCTGAGTGCTTATGTGTGAGATCACCTTTCCTCTTCTCTGTTTGCACGTTGTCTCGTCAGGGAATAACAGGCTTCGGGTTTCCTATTTTACCGCGGGTATTCCCAATGAATGTGTTATATTTTTTTAAATGTGCACTAAACATTAAGGAAATAAATAACAGTTTAAGAACATGTAGCGTTAAAAAAATTTTGCTTTTCTGACCCCATCTCGCAATAACATTCGTGGAGACGTGGACTGGTTGCGGTGCGCCATATGATTCGGCGTCAGCGTTCTCGAATCAGACATTTGGACTGTATCTTGTGGATCTATATGAGAACTTTTTCATTTATATATTTATCTCAGTTTTTAAAAGTCCAGAGAATAAAAGTTATTCAGTGATCAACATTCTCAGGCATGGAATAATATATACAAGGGAAGTTTGTAAGAGTGTCGTAGAGCAGGTTGCGCTGAGATGTAATAGTTAAGAAATAAATTCGATTCGATGTGCCGTTCCCGGATTGATTGGCGTTGAAGTTAGCCTGTTAGCCCGTTGCGCGAACAGATTCAAGCCGTCCGTCGGAGACGGTGTCACTAAACGTGTTCTTCGTTTGTTTTGCTAAAATCGAACAAGAGAGCGATACGAAAGTTGATCGTGGTATCCAAAGACAGTACCGTACGTTATCCGCTGTGAGAACCACTACCGCTAATTTTTCTTTTGGGGCTGGCTATCTTCAATACTAATTAGCTTGGAAACGGCCCAACGATCGGATTTTTTCCTTAACGATTATTTCTCACCTTTCGACTCTTGCAACACTCTTACAAGCTTTGCACACTGTTTCTGACAAACCTGCAAAAGACACAAAGGAGCAGACTACTGCATCGCAAATCAGAGTATTGTTTACGAGACACAACATTTCGAGAAAGAACCACTTTTACGATGATGGGTGCTCTAAAAACATCAGTTTTTCCACTTGCTTTAACATAAGTTACTGTTTCTCCAAGTAACATGGAGGACATATTGAACAGTGATTTTACTTAAGCGCAGACCTACGTCACCCTGTTAGCACGAAAGCTAAAACGTGATCAATTTATTTTATCTGTCCGGGCATGTCTGTAACACCATAAACTGAGCCTTCTCCGTAACTCACTAAATACACACAAAAAACATAAACAACATCTGATAACACAATACATTTAGCAGCAGCTGTGTTGACAGAACGTGCATTTGAACCACCCTCCTCCAGAATGTGTGTCCAGTATCTGATGTCACCAACGAAGAGAGCCACGTGCTACATCTCCGACGGGGAGATGCTTGATAAGCACTAATAAGACACAGGTAAGCAAAAACAGGGGTTTATTGCGACCACAGTAAAGGGATGTAATAACAGAGGAAACATTCTTCTTAATACAAAATAATACAACTTCTCAGATACTAACAGTGAAGTGCCACAGATAATCCCGAAAGAAGGAAGTTGAGCGTTCGGCGTAGTAAGCCAACAGATAAGTCTAGGGATATCACTGGCAAGTTGTACGTCCTGCTGCAATGGCTTCCGACAAGGTTCTGAGTGATTGGCTGCTAAGAGCCGGTGCATGAATTGGCCCAGAGCTTTGGTGGAGCGAACTGCCTACGTGTTGGCTTGCACCTCCCTAGACAGCCGCGCGCGGTGTAATTCATGTCGATCGAGTTCCACACACGTGACACGGCGGGGAAGTAGGTCCCTGGCTCGGAGGACCTTTGGTGGCGCTTGTCCTGCCGTCTGTCGTCCTTATTGTGACCGACGGATGCGGGGAGGCAGCGCCTTGTACATCTGCAGCCCGCAATGCTATATTGTCTGAAGGGTTGCCGGTACATGAAGGCGAACGTCGGGTACAAGGTACGATGTACCCGACCCAGGCAATGAATCGAATATCAGTTATGATTTAGCAGCCGATCCATGATCCAGTGCTGGTCGACCTTCTCTTATAACCTGATATGCAGGTTCAATTTACTGTTATATAACGATTACACAACCCGTCCAGAGAGCCGTGAGTGTTGAAACGCCACTTCTGTGACGGTTTGGTGCACCATCCTCGGATCGAGTCTCCCCAGCTGATTAACGACGAGTGCTGGTGTGGTGGCCAACCTGCCTGGGGTTTTTAGGCGTTTCTCCACATCCTATACAAGGTGAATGCTGGGGTGGTACCCAAGTCCCACCACAGCAACGCTAATCGCAAACATTTATAAAACTTTCTCTCAATTTATTGTGCACAATACACACAGAGAGTCGGGGGTGCAGATATTCGATCCTGGAGGGGCGGGGGGGGGGGCAACGAGTGGCAACGGGGAGGATATTTAGCCACTCCTTAAATTAACCAAGCCACATCCGTTAATAACCGCGCCGATCCTGCTCTGGTGTGGGGGCAAAGGCGCAGGAAAATGATGATGACAACATTTATACAATACGTGATGCGTTCTCTCCTTGCAGTCTTAGAGTGGAAGGATTTCATGTTAGATTCTAATCTCGTTTGAAATGATAATGAAATCAAGACCCTGTCGACAGCTTAGCTGTCGACTGGCATTGATGTACCCCTGCCAATTACACTACGAATGTAGTGTGTGGACATTAAGTTGGAGAATGTGGGTCTCATGGGGAGCGTGCAAGGGATAAATCCCTGCAGTCGCACTATCCTCTGTGGCCTTGTTGGCTCAGATGGATAGAGCGTCTGCCATGTAAGCAGGAGATCCCGGGTTCGAGTCCCAGGCGGGGCACTCATTTTCAGTTGTCCCCGTTGATGTTATATCAACGCTTGTCGACAGCTAAGGGTCTTGATTTCATTATCATTTCATTCTAAGATACCGATTGTATCTGTTCTTTCGGACGTGTCCGAAAGAACAGTTATCACCTTCATATATCTAATCTCGTAGGTTTTCGAGTGAATATCATTACACTTAACATACAAGTCGACACAGGAGGTCGCATCACCTGGAGAATGCATAACACACACACACACACACACACACACACACACAACACCGTTGATTTTGAACATTTACGCTCGTCCAAGAACCGCCTGTCTGCTCCGCAGAAGCATATGCTATCCGCGAAGCACCGATATCTGGTAGAGTTCACCTACGAACCTTCTAATCGTATCAGACAGCAAGTCGTTGCAGTCTTCCAGTATGATGCAGACATCTAATAATCTTGTTCCGGATACCATGCAAGAAGTCGAGAAAAAGAGATCTAATACAGTTTCCTACAGTTATACGAGTAATATGAGCGTAAGGATAATGGAGAAATAATATTTAACGGGCATGTGGACACACACACACACACACACACGCACACACACGGACACAAGTCAGCACACACCCACGCACGGCTAGCTGTAGGGTGGACTAAAATATTGTGTTCTACGAAGGGAGTAGTAAATATGCCGTTTTCGCATGCAAGCAGGTACGATCATTTTCTCACGATACATTAGGTTGAATTTAATTTCATTAACTTTTGCCAATTTTCCAAAAAACAATGATTTTCGTAATAATAAAGAACAACCGGCTTCAGCCACAAATCGTGATTTTTTTTTTGAATGGACGTTGCATTTCTAGCCCTTGGGGGATCATCTTTAGTTGCTTTGACATCCTGCATTAACTTTATATTTCGTTTATTTCTGGGCTGTAGTGTTTATGTACAAATACACTCTTTCTGTTAAACAGCACATTTGACGAAACATTCTGTCACAGCTCATTTTCTAACTCAATTCAAACGTTTTGAAGTGTGTTTGAGAATGTGCTGTGTCAAAATGTTTCTGTAAATCCACTATTTAATAGAAAGTGTGTATTTGTACATAAACATTCTCCAGAACAATGCACCTACTACTACAAACAACACACAATTAAACGAAATGAAAAGTTGATGTAGACTGTCAAAGCACCTGAAGATGAGCCCCTAGGGCTCGAAATGCACCGTGCACTGAAATAAAATCGAGATTTTCGGCCGAAGGCGGTTGTTGTTTATTATTACGAAAGTAATACAGTCACTAAAGAAACGCTACGAACAATGCAAAAAATTAAGACAGTGAGTTTACTGCAGATGACAGGCTAGCCACCTGAAACCAACGAATGTTCTGCAAATCAAATAGGCTAGCAATGACCATAAAATACAGAAACCACAATGTTAACAACAGTAACAAGAAAGATGTTTAAGCTTAATTTGTTATCCTCACAGCTCGTCTATTAAACAAATATAATGAAACTATATGGGTCCGGAGACCTTTCGCCGTCTCAAACGCCTATGATGTACAGTACGTATGATGACTGAAACGACGAATGAAAATTTGTATCACGCCCAGGGTTTGAATCCGGGTTTCCGGGGTTTCCGGCTCACTACGCGAATGCCCAAATCAGTATGCCATGTCGGTACAGTGTTGTTGCACAAGTGCACAGACTATCTTCTCACGCGTCCTTCCTCAGTCCAATTTTCCATTCATTCAACTGTATTCAACTGTATTGGATAGCACGTCAGCATTGAACGAAGGGAGCAGTAGATCCGGTTTCAATATACATAAAATCACACACACATGTTTCAGACTTGAAAAGAAAAGATCTCTGAAACCATACACTGTAATTTGATTAAAGCAATTATGCTTGGATTTCAGGCAGGAGCTCCAGTATCGTTCAGGCTGATGTACTGTTCCAGTGCAGTTGGAGAACCTCTGCAGTGCTGTTAGAGTTTATGGGAATAGCAAGTAGAACGAGGCGTGAATGGAAGTTTGTGTTGAGGAAGGAAGCGTGCTAGGGCAGTCAAAACTACTGTGCCATGGCGGCGTAGTGCGTGGCGCATATGCCTTGTACGGAGAAGATCCGGGTTCGAATCCCGGCCTTAGTAGATACCTTCATTTATCGCTTCACTCTGCGCTTCAGCCTGCTCGCTGTTGATTGTGCAGATGTGCAGTAATATGTCTGTGAAAAGAAGTGCAAATTCTTGCGGGAGTCAGTTCTATACATCTCTATGAAAACAGATGCATCAGATGACTGAAAACCAAAACTTGATAACATAGAGGCTGTATAGAACAGATATTTATCCTGAAGTAGCTGATAGAACATAGGGCCTTAAAAAACAAAAAAACAGTAATAACCTTCGTGGACTTCACAAAGGCATATAACTCCATCGACAGACAGACTCTTGTTAGGATCCTGAAGAACAGAGGATTTGATGGAACTACACAGGAACTCATAAAAGAAATTCTGACAGACACAAAAGCAAGGATGAAATTCAGAGGAGCACTGTCAGAAGAATTTGAGATCAAGACTGGTGTTAAACAGGGAGATGGATTGTCACCATTGTTGTTCAATATAGCACTGGACGAAGTGATCAGGCAGTGGAGAGCAATAAACGAGGAAATGGGAATACCAAAGACCCATGTGGGAGACAAAAAGGACGACAGGGCTCAAGTGGACTGCCTAGTCTTTGCAGACGACACAGCAATAGTAAGTGAGACGGGAGAAGACGCAAAGACACATCTTGACAACTTAAGTAGGTAGCTAGAAAGGTGGGACTGAGGATCGCCTATAACAAGACAAAGACATTAAATACCACTGCAGACTGGGAAACACCGGAAGGCACTGTGCAAATGGTGGACAAATTTAAATATCTGGGAGAATTTATAACAGGAAGGAACAGGAGCAAGGAGGGAATAACAGAGAGGATAAAGAAGATGAGGTCAGCCCTCTGCATGACGAGAGACATATATAATAAAAAGAATATATCCACAGAGGCAAAGTTACGCCACTACAAGGCAACGGTGAGGAATGCAGTATTATATGCTGCTGAGATGATAACACTAGGAAGAAATGGGGCAGAACAACTAGAGAAAGAAGAGAGAAAAATACTGAGAAAAATACTAGGTCGCAAGAGAGGTGGAGAGAGGTGGATGTGAAGACCTAAGGAAGAATTGTACCGGAACATGAGAAGAATATTCAGGGAAATCAGACTCAAAAGGGCAAGGTTTGCTGGACATAGGATGAGTATGGACAGAATGTCGAAGAGAGTGTGCGAAACAACAGGGAGGACAAGGGGAAAGACAGGAACCAAGTGAGTTGTTGAACTTCGGAAGGTCTGGTTGGAAGTGGGGATCAAGGTCGAAGGAAAGGAAAATTGGAGGAACAAGTATACACCGACCAACATGCCGTCGATCAATGACAGTGAAGACTATAGGAAAAGATTGTCACCAGTGGAGCCGACAGGATAAACGGAAACTGAAGATCTCGGAAGAGGAGCGGGAGAGTAGAAGAGAAAGAATGAAGAGGTTCTGGGAGAAGAAGAGGAAAATGCAGTCCACGAAGGGGCTACCCGTGGTCCTACAGAGGCCGTAACGTAAGAAGAAGAAGAAGATAGAACCTCTTACCCATATTAGATTAGATCTAGTGTGACAGTTCTGTAGAAGGAGATTACTATTATCTGCTGCGTTGTCTGTATTACGTCACGTATACGACATTTGTTTTTCCACGATAGGGTGTTTATTATGCCGATCAGGTACACAGGCAGTACGAATGAAATCAAACTGCGGAATTCGTGTCAATCGTTCCAAAGAATAACACTGGAATAGCGTACGAATCACCGCAATTATAATGATATTTGATCGTCATTATTTCGTTGCGTGACATACATTCCGAGAGCTTTTCAGCTTATTTGTCGTTAAATTACGTCGCGTAACAGTTTCGTATTAATCACAGTTATGCAGAACTGGTATTCAGGACAGACACACACTTCGGAACCAGGAAGAACAGTTAGAGTACGTTTGCGGCTGTTCGCAAAGATTCTAGAGGTAATACGGTCTGTGTTCAACCGGTAACGCATTGCAGCGTTACGTGGACCGGCGGTTTATTTATTGCGGGACAACGATCGGTGCAAAGCAAATAACTGCCTATAAACGCTGTCAATTTAACTGCACTGCGCTGTTGTGATTTTGTCATTTATTAAGGCTGTCCGGTGATAAAAGCTAATCGGAACACCTACGCCAACGATAATAATTTAGCTCTACTGCTTTTCTGAATAGCAGCACCTAGTTATTCCCATGTGAACAATTCAAACAAAGTGTGTTATTCAGCGTAGTGGTGTGAAAAAAAATTGGTAAGATTGAAACGTCCCCTTTTGAACACTTATACAAGACTGTGCTTAAACTGACACACAATATTTTTTTAGCGCAACGCAATCTGACTTTAAGAAATCCCTACAAAAGAATGGCCCTGACTAACATTAACCTGTACCTTTCACAAATCACTTACCTCACCAAAAATCTTCGTTACTCGAACTACTGCAATACAGCGAGCGCCACTACTGCCAGCTAAATAAAAGATTCAAACTACTGAAGTCGCTAACTACTGATAGGCATAGTTAGCAAATGAAAGATTTTAATAGAGAACAAACAATTTATTTACCTTAATAATCATAATATATACACGGCTGGAAATGGAAAAAAGAACACATTGACACCGGTGTGTCAGACCCACCATACTTGCTCCGGACACTGCGAGAGGGCTGTACAAGCAATGATCACACGCACGGCACAGCGGACACACCAGGAACCGCGGTGTTGGCCGTCGAATGGCGCTAGCTGCGCAGCATTTGTGCACCGCCGCCGTCAGTGTCAGCCAGTTTGCCGTGGCATACGGAGCTCCATCGCAGTCTTTAACACTGGTAGCATGCCGCGACAGAGTGGACGTGAACCGTATGTGCAGTTGACGGGCTTTGAGCGAGGGCGTATAGAGGGCATGCGGGAGGCCGGGTGGACGTACCGCCGAATTGCTCAACACGTGGGGCGTGAGGTCTCCACAGTACATCGATGTTGCCGCCAGTGGTCGGCGGAAGATGCACGTGCCCGTCGACCTGGGACCGGACCGCAGCGACGCACGGATGCACGCCAAGACCGTAGGATCCTACGCAGTGCCGTAGGGGACCGCACCGCCACTTCCCAGCAAATTAGGGACACTGTTGCTCCTGGGGTATCGGCGAGCACCATTCGCAACCGTCTCCATGAAGCTGGGATACGGTCCCGCACACCGTTAGGCCGTCTTCCGCTCACGCCCCAACATCGTGCAGCCCGCCTCCAGTGGTGTCGCGACAGGCGTGAATGGAGGGACGAATGGAGACGTGTCGTCTTCAGCGATGAGAGTCGCTTCTGCCTTGGTGCCAATGATGGTCGTATGCGTGTTTGGCGCCGTGCAGGTGAGCGCCACAATCAGGACTGAATACGACCGAGGCACACAGGGCCAACACCCGGCATCATGGTGTGGGGAGCGATCTCCTACACTGGCCGTACACCACTGGTGATCGTCGAGGGGACACTGAATAGTGCACGGTACATCCAAACCGTCATCGAACCCATCGTTCTACCATTCCTAGACCGGCAAGGGAACTTGCTGTTCCAACAGGACAATGCACGTCCGCATGTATCCCGTGCCACCCAACGTGCTCTAGAAGGTGTAAGTCAACTACCCTGGCCAGCAAGATCTCCAGATCTGTCCCCCATTGCGCATGTTTGGGACTGGATGAAGCGTCATCTCACGCGGTCAGCACGTCCAGCACGAACGCTGGTCCAACTGAGGTGCCAGGTGGAAATGGCATGGCAAGCCGTTCCACAGGACTACATCCAGCATCTGTACGATCGTCTCCATGGGAGAATAGCAGCCTGCATTGCTGCGAAAGGTGGATATACACTGTACTAGTGCCGACATTGTGCATGCTCTGTTGCCTGTGTCTATGTGCCTGTGGTTCTGTCAGTGTGATCATGTGATGTATCTGACCCCAGGAATGTGTCAATAAAGTTTCCCCTTCCTGGGACAATGAATTCACGGTGTTCTATTTCAATTTCCAGGAGTGTATATAGCAGTTCATGCCATCCAATCTTACAAATTTCAAATCTGCGCCATTTCTCTCACCACATCCACCACTGCTGGCGGCTCACCTCCTACTGCGCAACGCTACGCGCTGTTCACATCCAGCTGCCCAACACTACAATGGCAGACAACAATGCTAACTAGCCACAGACTGCAAACAGCACAGCCAGTGATTTTCATACAGAGCGCTACGTAACGTTGCCAATAAGAAAATATAAACAGCCTACTTACATAGCCCCCATGCTCCCCACAAAAAATTTTACAAATTGTTTTGGGCAGTGGCCAATAATGATTTGATAAAATTTTTCATAATTACAATAAGAAAGATATCAAATGCACACACTTATTGATAAAATGTAGGTCAAAAGCTAAAATTTTCTCACAGTCCATAAAGACAGTCCTGATCGTTCATCACAGTAAGATTGCAGTGTTTTTCTCAAAGTCTGAGCAGTAAAAGAAAATGCACACAGAAGTAGTGGATTTCCATGCAGTCTTGAAGAAGTAGTGTTGTCCTTCCAACGGAAAGACAGTGCTGACTCTTGACATGCAGACAGGTAATGGGCCACAACAGAGCAAACCCACCGCAGAGTCATTCGAAGTTTTGAAGAATATTGGTAGGTAGGTCACCACAGAGGAGACCACTGTAGTCCTGGTAGAGGGTATGGTATTGGTGGGCCACCTGAAGTGCAGACCCACTGCAGTCCTTGTAGAAATAATGGTATTGGTGGGTCATCAAAGATGCAGACCCACTGTAGTCCTTGTAGAGATGGCCAACAGCCATCTGTTACGACTGTGCAGGTGCACAATCACCATTGAAGAGTCTTGCAGATAATATAGCAAGTCCTGAAACGTCCCATTAGAACAATTATACAAGACTGTGCTTAAACTGACACACAATATTTTTTTAGCGCAACGCAATCTGACTTTCAGAAATCCCTACAAAAGAATGGCCCTGACTAACATTAACCTGTACCTTTCACAAATCACTTACCTCACCAAAAATCTTCGTTACTCGAACTACTGCAATACAACGAGCGCCACTACTGCCAGCTAAATAAAAGATTCAAATACTGAAGGCACTAACTACTGATAGGCATAGTTAGCAAATGAAAGATTTTAATAGAGAACAAACAATGTATTTACCTTAATAATCATAATATATATAGCAGTTCATGCCATCCAATCTTACAAATTTCAAATCTGCGCCATTTCTCTCCCCACATCCACCACTGCTGGCGGCTCACCTCCTACTGCGCAACGCTACGCGCTGTTCACATCCAGCTGCCCAACACTACAATGGCAGACAACAATGCTAACTAGCCACAGACTGCACACAGCACAGCCAGTGATTTTCATACAGAGCGCTACGTAACGTTGCCAATAAGAAAATATAAACAGCCTACTTACAATATCTTACGACCAACCTGCTTTCGTCATCGGTTCCTAACTTTACACACTACTTAATCTAACTGAAATTAACTTACGCTATGGACAACACAAACACCCATGCCTGAGGGAGGACTCGAACCTCCGACGGGGAGGAGCCGCGTAGTGGCGTGAAACATACTGGAAAAAAAGGTTCACCTGGACTAATATTAATATTTATTTATTTACGATAGCGATTTCAACTGTAACGTCATTACCAAGTAAATGTCGACAATGAACTGTGTCAATCCACATTCGTTATTGTTAAGAGGACATCATTACCATGTCAACTATATTAATATGTTGCATGTAAAATGTGCAACAAAACAGTATTAGAAGTCATCTGGATAAAAGATTGTAGTACTTAATGTGAAATTGTCTGCCAAATTCCCGTAAATATCTATCAAGGTGCCTGCACCATGTGGGGTATTTCTAAGGCATAGAAAACTCGTCCAAAATGAAATAAATCTTATCGACTGCATCGGAAGGGAACCTTTTGACACCACTTAGGTTTTCTAAACGTAACTATCCATCATGAGAGAAGTGAATTATGTATTCATAAGAAAAACAAGAGGTTAGGTACATTGTTATAGAATGAGGAAAAACACAATGTTCTGAAAGTAAGTTACAATTCTGATATAACTATCGTAGCACAACATCAAGGATGTGAAGCTCACAATTACTTAAGAGTCCTTACTTTCTAGATAATAGAATGTTGTCGAAGATTAGGAAATGAGGCACTTAAAGTAGTAGATGAGTTTTGCTATTTGGGGAGCAAAATAACTGATGATGGTCGAAGCAGAGAGGATGTAAAATGTAGACTGGCTATAGCAAGGAAAGCGTTTCTGAAGAAGAGAAATTTGTTAACATTGAGTATAGATTTAAGTGTCAGGAAGGCTTTTCTGGAAGTATTTGTATGGAGTGTAGCCATGTATGGAAGTGAAACACGAACGATAAAAGATTTGGACAAGAAGAGAATATAGGCTTTTGAAATGTGGTACTGCCAGAAGAATGCAGAAGATGAAATGGTAGATCACATAACTATTGAGGAAGTATTGAATAGAATTGGGGAGAAGAGAAATTTGTGGCATAACTTGACTAGAAGAAGGGATCGGTTGAGGACATGTTCTGAGGCATCAAGGGATCACCAATTTAATATTGGAGGGGAACCTAGAGGGTAAAAATCGTAGAGGGAGACCAAGAGATGAATACACTTAGCAAATTCAGAAGGATGTAGGTTACAGTAGGTACTGGGAGATGAAGAGGCTTGCACAGGATAGAGTAGCAAGGAGAGATGCATCAAACCCGTCTCTGCACTGAAGACCACAAAAACAACAACAACACTATCTCGAGCTTAGAAAAATGCAAGTTTTATTAGCAGAGAAAAGCCTAATCAGAAATGGAATTTCTGTGTTAGCATAGTAATTCATCACCCTGAAAACAGATGCAGTAAGTTTCGAACAAGTGCGTTCACGTGATGTCCCTTAACCTCTAACGTTTTGGTAAAGTTAATATTTTAGTGTCATATCTGTAACGTGCTACATAGGCTATTTCTACTTCTAAAAACAACAGAGTTGACAAGTGAAATCAAAATTCTATGGGGACAGTTAAGTATACAGGATTGTTGAAGAAATATAAAAAGTGGAAACCTACGTAAATGAAAATATGCAGACACGAAGACACAAGCGCGATCGCACGTGCACACACACACACACACACACACACACACACACACACACAAGCGCGCGCGTGACGACAAGTTTCGTAAGTGTGCAAGAGCGCCATGTGTCAGTCTTGTGTTTTAAAACTACCTAATCGACCTCTATGCTGCGCAAGCCACGTTACGGTGTATGCCGGAGGAAACTTTGTGCACTTCTGTCTCTTCCGTCTTTTCCAGTCGTGAATGTTTCGCAGGAAGAACGGGTGCTGTTAATCCTCCCTGTGAGATCCAATACCTCTAATTTTACCTTCGTGATTCTTCCAGGAACGCACCCTCTCGAAATTTTAACGGTAAAGTATACAGTGATGTATAATGGTCCTCTTACACCATCTGCAGGTGGAGCTGTGTGAAGATCTCCATTTCGCTTTCACGTTTAGTAAATAAACCTGTAACAAAACATTCGGCTCTTGTTTGGACCTTCTACATTTCCTTTATCAATACAATCTGGTACTGATCCCATACTGCCGAGCAGTATTCAAGTATTGGCAGAACGAGGGTTTTGTAAGCAACCTCTTTTGAGGGTGTACTGGATTTCCTGACACTTCTCCCAGTGAATCTCAGTCTGGCATCTGCCTTACCTACGACTAGTTTAGTGTGTTCGTTTGTCTTTAAATCGCACTCTACATTTTGAAATTTCATGGCCATAACTTCTTGCAGTGATCGTTCTGTAGTCTTGTAATTGTACAATAATGAGAGGAAAAGTGCTCCTATCAGAGCTCAAAAAAGGCGAATATATTCCTTTTTAAAAGAATCGCACAGAAAAGTGGGGAAACAGCTGCCTCGTCCTCATTCTGCCTTCCTCAACAAAAGTTTTTGCACGCGACCGTATTCGCACTCTTTTAACAAAGATCGTCCTCAATCCTTTTTACCCAATCTCTCGCATACTCAGCATTTCCCTCTTATTGCCATTTTCCATAATTATGTATCTCTAACCCACTGTCTCCTTTCCTTACGATGGATTTACAGTACATCCCACTGCCAACGTCTCCTGCATTATTTACACTGTCTCCTTTTGTCTTTCTTTCCCACTGCCATTGTCTCCACCATACAATAGAAGCTTAAAAACTCTGGGTGTCCAACTTATTTTTCCCCTTACCCATTTGTTTAAAGTTTCAGTCCAAAATTCACCCTCCCCTACAGCTACATGTCAAAGTTCGCCGGTCTGGATAGGGGGCAGAGAGGGAGAGTGCAGACCCTCTGTACTCATCTGCATTTTATATTTCCACCATCTCCTCTCCCTTTTGCCCCCACTGCTTCCATCCATCTTTCTCTTTTACTGCTAATGTGACCATCAGTATTTACTCTCTCTTTGGTTTCCACTGCTATCGGAGATGCGAAATGTGAAATAATTTGGTTGAAGGTCACGGTTAAAGCAGGCTCAGACATGGTAATTGGATGTCTCTATAGGCCCCCTATCTCAGTAGCTGTTGTGGCAGAACATCTGAAGGAAACTTCCTGGCAGATTAAAACTGTGTGCCCGACCGAGACTCGAACTCGGGACCTTTGCCTTTCGCGGGCAAGTGCTCTACCATCTGAGCTACCGAAGTACGACTCACGCCAGGTCTCACAGCTTTACTTCTGCCAGTATCTCGTCACCTACCTTCCAAACTTTACAGAAGCTCTCCTGCGAACCTTGCAGAACTAGCACTCCTGAAAGAAAGGATATTGCGGAGACATGGCTTAGCCACAGCCTGGGGGATGTTTCCAGAATGAGATTTTCACTCTGCAGCGGAGTGTGCGCTGATATGAAACTTCCTGGCAGTTTTAATCTGCCAGGAAGTTTCATATCAGCGCACACTCCGCTGCAGAGTGAAAATCTCATTCTGGATCTGAAAGAAAATTTGGAAAATATTTCGAGTAGATTTCCCGACCATTTTATCGTGTTGGGTGGAGATTTTAATTTATCAGATAGAGGCTGGGAGACTCAGAAGTTTATAACGGGTGGTAGGGACAAAGAATCCAGTGAAATTTTTTAAATGCATTATCTGGAAACTACCTTGAGCAGTTAAACAGAGAACCGACTCGTGGCGATAACATATTAGACCTTCTGGTGACAAACAGACCCGAACTTTTTGAAACAATTAACGCAGAACAGGGAATCAGCAACCATAAAGCGGTTACAGCATCGGTGATTTCAGAGGGATAGAAAAACAAAATAGCTCAAAAAAGGAAAGGCCGCTGGACCTGAAGGGATAACAGTTCGATTTTACACAGAGTACGCGAAGGAACTTGCCCCCCTTCTTGCAGCGGTGTACCGAAGGTCTCTAGAAAAGCGTAGCGTTCCAAAAGGTTGGAAAAGTGCACAGGTCACCCCAGTTTTCAAGAAGGGACGTCGTACAGATGTGCAGAACTGTAGACCTATATCTCTAACGGCGACCAGTTGTAGAATTTAGGATCACGTATTATGTTCGAGTATAATGACTTTCCTGGAGACTAGAAATCTACTCTGTAGGAATCAGCATACGTTTCGAAAAAGAGGATCGTGTGAAACCCAGTCCGCGACATTCGTCCACGAGACAGAGGACCATAGACACGGGTTCCCAGGTAGATGCTGTGTTTATTGACTTCCGCAACGTTCAAAAATGGTTCAAATGGCTCTGAGCACTATGGGACTCAACATCTTAGGTCATAAGTCCCCTAGAACTTAGAACTACTTAAACCTAACTAACCTAAGGACATCACACACACCCATGCCCGAGGCAGGATTCGAACCTGCGACCGTAGCAGTCCCGCGGTTCCGGACTGCAGCGCCAGAACCACACGGCCACCGCGGCCGGCCTTCCGCAAGACGTTTGATACAGTTCCACACAGTCGTTTAATGAACAAAGTAAGAGCATATGGACTACCAGACCAATTGTGTGATTGGATTGACGAGTTCCTAGATAACAGAACGCAGCATATCATTCTCAATGGAGAGAAGTCTTCCGAAGTAAGAGTGATTTCGGGTGTGCTGCAGGGGAGTGTCGTAGGACCGTTGCTATTCACAATATATACTATAAATAACCTTGTGTATAACATCGGAAGTTCACTGAGGCTTTTTGCGGATGATGCTGTACTACATCGAGAGGTTGTAACAACGGAAAATTGTACTGAACTGCAGGAGGGTCTTCAACGAATTGCCGCATGGTGCAGGGGATGGTAATTGAATCTCAATGTAAACAAGTGTAATGTGCTGCGAATACACAGAAAGAAGTATCCTTTATAATTTAGCTACAGTATAGCAGGTCAGCAAATGGAAGCAGTTAATTCCATAAATTATCTGGGAGTAGGCATTAGGAATGATTTAAAATGGAATGACCATATAAAATTAATCGGTAAAGCAGATGCCAGACTGAGATTCATTGGAAGAATCCTAAGGAAATACAGTCCAAAAACAAAGGATGTAGGTTACAGTACGCTTGTTCGCCCATTGCTTGAATACTGCTCACCGGTGTGGGATCCGTACCAGATAGGATTGATAGAAGAGATAGAGAAGATCCAACGGAGAGTAGCGCGCTTCGTTACAGGATCATTTAGTAATCGCGAATGCGTTACGGAAATGATAGATAAACTCCAGTGGAAGACTCTGCAAGAGAGACGCTCAGTAGCTCGGTACGGGCTTTTGTTGAAGTTTCGAGAACATACGTTCACCGAGGTGTCAAGCAGTATATTGCTCCCTCCTACGTATATCTCGCGAAGAGACCATGAGGATACAATCAGAGAGATTACAGCCCACACAGAGGCATAACGACAATCATTCTTTCCACGAACAATACGAGACTGGAATAGAAGGGAGAACCGATAGAGGTACTCAAGGTACTCTCCGCCACACACCGTCAGGCGACTTGCGGAATATGGATGTAGATGTAGATATTGTCTTCATATGTTTCTCTTTCACTACAATTTTCTCTCCCCCAGCATCACTGCCTCCTCATTTTCTCTCCCACTGGCACCGTCTCTTCTCTCTTTCACCATCACTGTCTTTCAGCACAAAAATCGCGAAAAAGTTCGCATGCTAAATTTTTCCTAAGGAAGTCGGAATGAGGCTTTTAAACAGAAACACATTCGCCGAGATGAGCATTTTTCGCTGGTTCAAATCTTTTCTCTGCTACAGCAGGGTGTGCTGCTTGTATAGAACGAATTCTATAGGTCAGTAAAGTTTTGACAGTTCATTTACGCACTCCGACACATTTGTTTACGTTGACACATGTAGACAACAAATAACTACGCATAATGTAAGGTTAACACCAAATTGTTTGCTTTATATGTTTTCTGGATGCTATGCTTATCGATCGCAGTCCATCGAAAACGCCCGGCTTGTGATTTACATACTAAAAGATTAAAAATTTGTTAGAAATATTGTACTGATTTTGTAGTCTTTCCAGTTCTACATGATTTTTGGGAGTCATTTTACGTCGTTTTAAGGCATGTTAACACCAGTTTTAGCCCAATTTTTTCTCACTGCAGTACCATTTGGGGCATATTTTTATGGGCGTTAAGTGCCCGTTATAAAGAGGCAGCGCAACATAAACTTTTACTGATGGAAAAATACCGACTAGAAACGTAGTTTGACGACCCCCGGAACCCTATAGCACTAGAACTCTTGTCACGTGTTCACTACATCACTTAAAACTACATTTACTCTTCAGACCGGATATTACGTGCAGAAGTACTGTAATTTTGAATGTTTGGATCTCGGGAACATATTATGATATCGATAAAAGTTTCAGGGTTCCCCAAGAACACCTTCTTAAGAACGTATGGCAAAAATTTCGATGATTTTCTATTAACAGGAATGTTAGAAGGGGCCATTCCCGCAATTACTACTTTTTGTACCCAAAAAACCATCGTTTTTCGGCTGTATCTTCATAACGGATACAGGTTTGCGAAAACTGGAAAATGGCGTTTGTATATATTCATATGCTGTGATTATGTATGCAAGTAATTGCGAGCCACAGTGCAAAAAACGAGTAAAACTGGTTGAAACATGGGACTTAGGGAAAATCAGGATTCTGTGTGGCCGGCCAGTGTGGCCGTGCGGTTCTAGGCGCTTCAGTCTGGAACCGCGTGACCGCTACGGTCGCAGGTTCGAATCCTGCCTCGGGCGTGGACTGATGACCACAGATGTTAAGTCCCATAGAGCTCAGAGCGATTAGAACCATTTGATTCTGTGTGGACGGGGCTGTACTCAGTTACAGTTGGTTTGCTCAGTTTTTTTTAAAAAATGACGTACACTTTATTTGGAAACAATTTGTCCCTCTCTGGAAGGCTCCAGACGCTGCCGTTACATCTATATAAGAGGAACACGCGACAGCTCCAGCAGTCAGTGATTTTATCTGTCGATGACGATGACGGAGACAGCTATTAAAAGCTCGAGTGTCTCATTCGAAATGACACCACTTGTAAACTTCCTGGTTTGATGCGACCCCCCACGAGTTCCTCTTCTATGCCAACCTCTTGACTTCAGAGTGGCACTGAGACCAAACACCCTAAATTACCTGCTGGATGTGAACCGCCCTTTTTTTCCCCTGCAGTTTTTATTCTGGAGTATAGAAACAGTTTCACCCTTCAGGTGCCATGAAACATACTCGCTGATGTCTCGACACATGTCCTATCATCCTATTCCATCCTCTATGAGTTCCACAATGTCCTTTCTTCGCCGATTCTGCTCGTTTCTAATCTTACACATGCATGTGATTTTCAGCACAGCTCCCTCAGCACCACATCTAACACTCTTCGATTATCATAATGTTCTATTTTCCCACAGTCGATGATCCCCTTCCATACTATGCTATACTACAAATTCCTTCTTCACATTAATGCCCTCTTCGTCTGTGCTAACCTGCTTTTTATGTTCTCCTTTCTCTGTCCATCGTGTGTTCCTTCCAAAATAGCAGAATTCCTTAACATCGTCCTGGAATTTTGATGTATTTATAGCTAATCTCTTCTTTGCTACTCCTTATGTCTCTTGTCTTTCTTCCTGTCTATTCCCAGTCCATAATGAGTGCTCATTAGACTTAATTTCCTTTAATAGGGTCTGAAGATCCTTCTCACTTTCACTGAGAGTAGAAATGTCGTAATGAAATTTTATCATTGATATCCTTTTATCCTGAATTTTAATAACACTCTTGAATCTTTCTTTTACACTCTCTGTATGTCCATCTTTTTAGCGATGGTTGCGGGATTCAGCTGTTCGATAGAGGATGTGAAATTAAACGACTTTCAGCTGTTAATTTTCAACCTTATTTTATCAGGCAACCAGTTTCAGTGTAGGAATAATCGACTTCACTTGTGATCAAGACAGGCGCTAGCAATGCCGGTATTAGTAGATATTTGTTGCAGTGACAACTTCAGCCATCACCTGCCGACTGCTCAGTGGTGGATGAAGTGGTCACTGCAACAAATATCTACTAATACCAGTATTGCTAGCCCTTGTTTTGATCACGTCGATCAGGGGCCTGAAGATGGCGTGGTAAAACGCTGAAACTGGTTGCTCAATAGAACACGGTTGAAAATTGACGGCTGAAAGGCGTTTAATGTAACATCCCCTTTCTTTCACACTGTCCAGTCACATTGATATTCTCACCTGTCAAAAGCTTGAATAACGATCTTTTGCAGCGCAGATCGCTGCGAGAGGGGCAGTAGAGAGTCAGTGCTTCACTGGAAGCTACCGACAGCGATGTGGAGCCATTCCGATTTCAGGGCTGTGGCCAGCTGCGCCGAGTTTCTCAATTGAGGATCAATGGCACGGAAAGCTTCCTCGGGGTGGACCTACAGATTCTCTATTGGTTTTATATCCTGGGACTTTGGTGGACACGAGAGTACCTCATCCTGGTGCCCTTAGAATCACACCCTGAGAGCTGTGGCAGAGGTTGCATTTTTCTGGTGGTAGATACCATCGTGACGAGGAAAAACAATTCTGGTACTGTTGGTCCCTCCAAAAAACTCTGGGGTACACCACTGGTGACTCAGTATTTTCCTGGAATGTGTTAATCAGCTACTATAGGACCATGACTTCCTAAAATCATGCCCTGAGGTGAGATCCATTCTGTCTGAAGTCTTTCCCGCACGCCAAGAATAGTTTTCCGTTGCCTTCCCAACCTCCACAACAATCAGACCCTACGCTCCTTCTGTACCCATCTCCCTACCCAATGGATCCTACTCCTGTGACCGTCCCCGGTTCAATACTTGCCCTATGCACCGTCCTACCATCACCTACAGCAGCCCTGTATCTGGAAAAACATGTACTATTCAAGGAAGAGCCACCAGTGAAACGACACACGTCATATACCAGCTCTTATGTAAACACTGTGTGGCCTTCTACATCGACATTACTAGCACTAAATTATCAAAAATGGCTCTGAGCACTACGTGACTTAACGTCTGAGGTCATCAGTCCCCTACAACTCAGAACTACTTAAACGTAACTAACCTAAGGACACCACACACATTCATGCCCGAGGCAGGATTCGAACCTGCGACCGTAGCGGTCGCGCGGTTCCAGACTGTAGAGCGTAAAACCGCTCAGACACTTCGGCCGGCACCAAATTATCAATTAGGATGAATGGTCACTGGCAGATCACAATGTCCTCTTGCAGAATGCTCTTACAACATGACAATCGTGGCCTCAGTGCGTGTTTCACCACACATGCCATCTGGATCTTTCCCCAACACCAGGTTCTCAAAAATCTGCAGGTGCGAACTAGCACTACAACATGTCCTTGGTTCTTGCCACTCACCTGGCCTTAATTTACGTTAATTTTACTACTCTTTGCTTCATTCCATTTTAGTTTTTTCTACATTGCTTTACCCGTCTATTTTTCATCGTCGCCTTCAAATCTCTGTCACGTACAATGCACTTAGCTTTTCAGTCTTATTAACTCATGCCAATGTTAGGCAGTAATCTCTGTCTGCATATTATCCTTTCTTCCACCTTTAAGCTTTCAGGTTTTCAAATCTTGTCCGATGCACTCCCCAAGAGTAAGTCTTCCCTTTTCATCGCGTGCGGTACGTCTCCCATGACTCGCAGATCTGGCTGACTTTCCCGAAATCTACCCCTTTTCCTAGGCGTCTTTAATCCGTTTCCTTCACCCCTTTTCCTTCCCCTTCAGTCCTTCTGCCGGAAGAAAGAGCTTGCCAATTACAACCGTCTTTTATGTGTGTCTTCTGCTGCCACTTGGGGAGTGGATTGAGCCGTGCGCGGCCCATGTTCGTGCCGTTTCTTACTTGACAACTTCGCTTGACGGAAATGTCGCCTCGTTTCTTTATTCGATTTACTGGCGTCACTAAGTTGCTGGCTTAACTGCCCGTGAGTGGCAGCAGGAACGCGTATCGATAACAGCACTGTCTTACTATCTTTGAACCGTCTGCAACGAGGGCAGTTCAATAAGTAATGCAACACATTTTTTTTCTCGACCAATTTTGGTTGAAAAAACCGAAAATTTCTTGTGGAATATTTTCAAACATTCCCGCTTCGTCTCGTATAGTTTCATTGACTTCCGACAGGTGGCAGCGCTGTACGGAGCTGTTAAATTGGTGTCTGTAACGGATGTTCGTAGGCACAATAAATCTGAACGAACTTCTCCTTCTTCATGACAACGCAAGACCTCACACAAGTCTTCGCACCCGAGAGGAGCTCACAAAACTTCAGTGGACTGTTCTTCCTCACGCACCCTACAGCCCCGATCTCGCACCGTCGGATTTCCATATGTTTGGCCCAATGAAGGACGCAATCCGTGGGAGGCACTACGCGGATGACGAAGAAGTTATTGATGCAGTACGACGTTGGCTAGGACATCGACCAGTGGAATGGTACCGTGCAGCCATACAGGCCCTCATTTCAAGGTGGCGTAAGGCCGTACCATTGAATGGAGATTACGTTGAAAAATAGTGTTGTGTAGCTAAAAGATTGGGGAATAACCTGGTGTATTTCAATGCTGAATAAAACCACCCCTGTTTCAGAAAAAAAAATGTGTTGCATTACTTATTGAACTGCCCTCACGTAGTATTTCCGGCTCGTCGTGTGTCACGGGACAGGTCGGGACGCAGCGCCAGTGAGGGCCGGACACCCAGTACTCGCCGACCGCAGGCGACCCACATGCGCTGTCCGACAGGAGACTGGAGCGGGAAAGACTGCTGGTTGGTCGTTCGGTCGGTCGTCTCATCGGGCGACGTGTATTTGGGCTTTTGACCGTTTCTGGGCTTCGTCAGTTGGTCACCTTGCCGGACATGGGTCGGTTCCTCCCTTGTGCACAGATGTCGGGTGGCCAATGGGCAACTGTTACCTCTGCATGGTCCGACCGAGCGAGGTGGCGCAGTGGTTAGACACTGGACTCGCATTCGGGAGGACGACGGTTCAATCCCGCGTCCGGCAATCCTGATTTAGGTTTTCCGTGATTTCCATAAATCGCTCCAGGCAAATGCTGGGATGGTTCCTTTCAAAGGGCACGGCCGACTTCCTTCCCCATCCTTCCCTAATCTGATGAGGCCGATGACCTCGCTGTCTGGTCTCTTTCTGCCAACAAACCAACCATGGTCCGAGCCATTGTGCCCGGGTCGTCGCGTCTTCGAATTCTGGACGGACATGGAGTTAAGTCTGGATGGAGCTGCAGTGAGGTCCGGACAGCCAAGACTCGGCCGATTCTTACTGACACACATGACTGGAGTGGAGACGACCTTGGTTGGTCGTTCGGTCGGTAGTCTCATCGGACAACGTATATTTGGTCGCCGACCGCTTCGGTTCTCTGTGTGTGTCGACTTGTCATTCGTCCTGGTTGTTCCACAGTCATTGCTTTTACGATTGTTTGATTTCTTGTGGAAGTGTTTTCGTGGAACTGTGTCTAGCTTGTGTAATTTCGACTGAGCAGTTATGTTAATGCTGTCTGCGTACTGGAGTAGGCAGTCGGTGTGACAAAGCAGCGACTAGGTCTCTGCGGTGAGGGCATAACCGTAGTGTTCCGCTGTGTGCTTTTCCTCGCCATGTTGATGCTGTCGGTACCGCGTGTAGTTTGGCAGATTTTGGTGTCTTTCGTATTTTTGAGTGGTTACTGTCCCTTGGCTGTTTTTAGACGCAAATTTTGAAGACGTAGCGCTGCTGGTACCTTTGTCCTCGGCTGATATTTTCTGTTGTCGTGCCGTTGGTCAGCACAGCGGAATTGATTAGGTTGTTGGTCGGTCCTTCAGCCGTCCCTGGGTCAGGTTGCCATCTGATTACTTAATCTTAATCTTGGCTGCCTATCTCACTTAACCTTATGTTGGAGCTACCTCCTCAGACCGACCGTTGGAGCACCACTGTTCTGTTGTTCCGGATTCTGATTTTCTTTTACTCTCAAGTACTGTGCGAGGCCTTCAGCCGTTTATTAATTCAGTTTGTTTTAATGTTAAGATAAGGCCTTCAGCCATCTTAATTTAAAATTTGAAAAATCACTTGTTTAAAACCTTTTAAAATTTTCTTCTCTATCTGAAATTCTTGTTATCCAGGCCTTCAGCTCTCAGTTCTATCTGCAGTGTTTGGCCTTCAGCCGAGTTTTTATGTGAAATTTTGTAACTAAGGCCTTCAGCCGTATATATTCCTTAAGACAATTTTAGTAACTTGTGTCTGGGTCTTCAGCCGTATTGGTTTTGAATGGTTTAAAGGGCATGTGTGATTAAGTGTTTTAGGAAAATAAAAATGGTATGTTTTGTGCAACTGACAGTAACTGATTTTGGCCCCTTTCTACAACTATAACCTCATCCGCTCTGTGTTGCGAAACCGATTCCATAGATTCTTTTATCTATTCAGTTACATGAAACTGGGTGTAGAGGTGGACATGGTTCCCAAGGAATACAGACACACTTGCGCTGATCCAGTGTGCCTTCCAGAGTGACGAGATCGCCCAGTGAATGGCACGAAAATTTTCGCCAGAGCATAACGCTCCCTCCTCCAGCCAGGTGTTCGCTTTCAGAGCATAAAACATGATTCATACCAAAAGGCCACCTGTCACCTGTCAGTGGACTCATGTCTGCGGTAATGACATGCAAATTCCGGCCTACGCCTCCGATGAACAGCAGTCGGCATGAGTGCATGAACCAGGCACCTACTGCGGAGCCTCATATTCAGCAACGTTCGATGAACAATCATTGAGGAGACGCTGTTGGTAGCCCCTTGCTTCATCTGGGCTGAAGATGCAAGTGTATTGGCCCGTACACCCTGTCATCTGTGGCGTTTGGTGTACCACAGCTTCCTCGCCATCGGTTTTTGATATGGACAACTTGCCAGGCACAGTACGCTTCAACCACGGGGCCACGCGAACAGTTTACAAACTCAGCCTTTTCGGAAAGTGTTTGCAACCATGGTCCGAAAGCTGTGGCCGAGCGGTTCTAGGCGCTTCAGTCCGGAACCGCGCTGCTGCTACGGTCGCAGGTTCGAATCCTGCCTCGGGCATGGATGTGTGTGTTGTCCTTAGATTACATAGGTTTAAGTAGTTCTAAGTCTAGGGGACTGATGACCTCAGATGTTAAGTCCCATAGCGCTTAGAGCCATGGTCTGAAAGCCATTGACTATATCATGTTGGACGTCAGACAAACCGCTCCATTTCCGCATTATGACAGCGATTGCACTACATGCCGCAAATTACTGGCAGGCTTTATATACCCTCTCATGTTAGTGTTGCCACATGCCGTGTGTGAGCGGATATTGCACATTGCCATAGAACATAAGCGGTCGCCACAATAATGTGATCGGACAGTCTATATCGTTTACTGCTTATTCGATGTATAGATTCAGCCGTATATCTGTACTGCACCATTTGTAGTCCGAGATCTCAGTTATTGGTCTTCCATTCTTATTCTACCCTATTGAGTCTTGTAAACATTCTACGTTACCAATCTTTCACTACACGTAACAAGAATTTTCATGATAACGTTGAACATCTTGCGCCATTTTCCATTGTCGAATGGTTTTTCTAGGTCGACAAATGCTATCAGTATTTTTCTTCAGTCTTGCAAAGTCAGAGTTGCTGCTGTGGTATCTTTAACTGCCCTGAAGCCAAACATTGTAATACAAGGGTTCATCAGAAATTAATGCACCACATTTTTTTCTTCAACTATTCTTTTTTTCACATAATGAGAATTACACACTCGAAAGGATGGTGTTTTATCTACACACCCTATTTTTCCACGTAATCTCCATCCCATTCTACGGCCTTTCTCCAGCGCGAAACAAGGGCTTGTATGCCCTGTCGGTGATACCAGTCATCGTCCAAGTGGCGAAACCAGTGCTTCACTGTGTGAATCATTTCATCATTGACAGATGCAGCGCCAATTGCCGAGTCTTAATGTGTGTATCGTCGCAAACGACAACATTAGGTCGCTGCAACATGTCAGGTGTGACAGCCGTGGATGGTCTCCCGACCGCTGCAAATCGTGAAGCTCCGCCAAAGCGCCTTCTGATGACCTCACACTCCGTGCCCAGCGACTAACTGTACTTCTGTCTACAGTAGATGCTCCATAGACTTTGCATAAGCGTTTGTGAATACTCCCCACAGTTTCTTTCTCTGCAGTAAGAAATGTAATGACGGCATGTTGCTTGTAACATACATCACCCACAGACGACCTTTTGAAACTGTACTGCAGCTACGCTGTCAGAACTGGCGGAAACTTGGAGCGCTCACTCAGCAGGCTTCAAATACACTCGTGCTCATAAATAATTGCAGAATGTGGTGCCCCACAAAGTGGAACTACACAAAACTGGCGCTAATAGCATAGACACATAGTAAAAACACACGACACAGATCTGTAAGTCCATGGTATTGGTGATAAGTTCCCAAAACCGTCCCGAAACACACGTGCTACAAAACGTCACTGTTTCCTGCGCATATACCCCGACATCAATATGGAATATGATCAGCATGCACACGTACACAGGCCGCACAACGGGTTGGATCAGGTGGTCGAGCAGCTGCTGGGGTATAGCCTCCCATTCGTGCACCAGTGCCTGTCGGAGCTTCTGAAGTGTCGTAGGGGTTTGTAGACGTGCAGTGATACGTCGACCGAGAGCTTCCCAGACGTGCTCGATGGGGTTTAGGTCAGGATAACAGGCAAGCCACTCCATTCGCCTGATATCTTCTGTTTCAAGGTACTCCTCCACGATGGCTGCTCGGTGGGGCCGTGCGTTATCATCCATCAGGAGGAAGGTGGGACCCACTGCACCCTTGAAAAGGCGGAAATACTGGTGCAAAACGACGTCCCGGTACACCTGACCTGTTACAGTTCCTCTGCCAAAGACGTGCAGGGGTGTACGGGCACCAATCATAATCCTACCCTACACCACCAAACCACGACCTCCATACCGGTCCCTTCCAAGGAGGTTGGTTTCTGGTTCCTGCTTCACGCCAGATGAAAACCCGGCGAAAATCACTGTTCAGACTATACCTGGACTCGTCCGTGAACATAACCTGGGATCACTGTTCCAATGTCCATGTACTGTGTTCTTGACACCAGGTTTTCCGGGCTCTTCTGTGACCAGGGCTCAGTGGAATGCACCTTAAAGGTCTTCAGGTGAATAAACCATGTTTGTTCAGTCGTATGTAGTCTGTGTGTCTGGAGGCAACTGTTCCAGTGGCTTTGGTAAGGTCCCTAGCAAGGCTAACTGCAGTACTCCGTGGTCGTCTGCGGGCACTGATGGTCTTTTTGTGGTGTTGTACACTGTGGACGTCACGTACTGTAGCGCCTGGACACGTCTGCTGGAATCGTTGCCATAATCTTGAGATCAGACTTTGTGGCACACGGAGGGCCAATGCTACGACGTGCTGTATTTGATCAGCCTCCAGTCGCCCTAGTATTCTACCCTCCCACAACGTCATCAATATGAGTTCTTTGAGCCATTTTCAACACACAGTCACCATTAGCACGTCTGAAAACGTCTTCACACTTACTCGCAGCACCGTACTCTGACATGCACCAACACACCTCTACGTATGTGGACTGCTGCCAGCGCCACCGTTCGACGACCGCAGGTCAAATGCACCGCATGGTCATACCCCGAGATGGTGTAAACCCGCAAACCACCCACCAGAGCGTTGTTACACCATGTATCAGCATTATCCTTAATTTATGAGCATGAGTGTAATACAAACGTAACGTTTCGCATTCGTAGCATTGTTTTCGGCTGAGAAAAAAAAAATGCGGTGCACTACTTTCTTGGCAACCCTCTTGTTTCCCGCGTCCGGCCATCCTGATTTAGGTTTTCCGTGATTTCCCTAAATCGCTCCAGGCAAATGCTGGGATGGTTCCTTTGAAAGGGCACGGCCGACTTCCTTCCTCATCCTTCCCTAATCCGATGAGACCGATGACCTCGCTGTTTGGTCTCTTCCCCCAAACAAACCAACCAACCCTCGTGTTATAACAGATCGTCACTTGTCTTGTTCATTTTTCTGTATATTTTTCTTGTCAGCAACTTCGACTCACAAGTTGTTAGGGTGTTGTGCGATAGTTTTCACATTATTTTGCCCTCACTGTTTTCTGAATTGTGTAAGGGATATTTTCCCGGAAGTCTGATGTAACTCCAGACTCATAAATGTTAGAAACCAGCTTGAATAGTCAGTCGTTTGGTTGTCACTTCTCACAATAATTTATGAAATTCGTTTGTCTTTCACTACATAACTGAATTAAAAAACACACAATTGTTTTCGATTTGGCTCAGTTACTCCAAAATGTGTAGCATATGTAAGCTAATGATGAACATGAATGTTCCATCGAAATGAACGAGCCACGAAATCGAAATTAATTGCACTGCGGAGAGTACTGTGGCGCGAATGCCGCGTGGGTGGACACGGTGCATGCCGCGCTTGATGTGACCTTCACACCTGTTGCTTCCCACTGACAGTACAGCCGGTAACACAGCTGCCCCATGCAGCCACCGTGGCAGTGGCAAGAGGGTCGCTCCTCTTTAAAGCGATGGCCGTGTAGCGGGCCGCAGTTAGCTGACGCCTCTGCTTGCGTCTAGATGGCAAACGCCATTAGGAGCTACGGCGTTCCTTTGATGTCAGCGTTCGTGCCTCAGCGCCACTGCCGCATATCTCTGCGACACTGTCAGTCTGTGAGTGCGTCACAGAGAAGGAGAAACATACATCTTTTTTCCGTTTATTTCATCACCTGTCGGGAGTCTATGATCCAACCTGAGGATACGTACAAGCCACCAATTTAAATTTGAATTTTGACTGTTTCAGATTCCGCCACTGAAACTTTGTACGTGAAATACAGGGTGTTTCAAAAATGACCGGTATATTTGAAACGGCAATAAAAACTAAACGAGCAGCGATAGAAATACACCGTTTGTTGCAATATGCTTGGGACAACAGTACATTTTCAGGCGGACAAACTTTCGAAATTACAGTAGTTACAATTTTCAACAACAGATGGCGCTGCAAGTGATGTGAAAGATATAGAAGACAACGCAGTCTGTGAGTGCGCCATTCTGTACGTCGTCTTTCTGCTGTAAGCGTGTGCTGTTCACAACGTGCAAGTGTGCTGTAGACAACATGGTTTATTCCTTAGAACAGAGGATTTTTCTGGTGTTGGAATCCCACCGCCTAGAACACAGTGTTGTTGCAACAAGACGAAGTTTTCAATGGAGGTTTAATGTAACCAAAGGACCGAAAAGCGATGCAATAAAGGATCTGTTTGAAAAATTTCAACGGACTGGGAACGTGACGGATGAACGTGCTGCAAAGGTAGGGCGACCGCGTACGGCAACCACAGAGGGCAACGCGCAGCTAGTGCAGCAGGTGATCCGACAGCGGCATCGGGTTTCCGTTCGCCGTGTTGCAGCTGCGGTCCAAATGACGCCAACGTCCACGTATCGTCTCATGCGCCAGAGTTTACACCTCTATCCGTACAAAATTCAAACGCGGCAACCCCTCAGCGCCGCTACCATTGCTGCACGAGAGACATTCGCTAACGATATAGTGCACAGGATCGATGACGGCGATATGCATGTGGGCAGCATTTGGTTTACTGACGAAGCTTATTTTTACCTGGACGGCTTCGTCAATAAACAGAACTGGCGCATATGGGGAACCGAAAAGCCCCATGTTGCAGTCCCATCGTCCCTGCATCCTCAAAAAGTACTGGTCTGGGCCGCCATTTCTTCCAAAGGAATCATTGGCCCATTTTTCAGATCCGAAACGATTACTGCATCACGCTATCTGGACGTTCTTCGTGAATTTGTGGCGGTACAAACTGCCTTAGACGACACTGCGAACACCTCGTGGTTTATGCAAGATGGTGCCCGGCCACATCGCACGGCCGACGTCTTTAATTCCCTGAAAGAATATTTCGATGATTGTGTGATTGCTTTGGGCTATCCGAAACATACAGGAGGCGGCGTGGATTGGCCTCCCTATTCGCCAGACATGAACCCCTGTGACTTCTTTCTGTGGGGACACTTGAAAGACCAGGTGTACCGCCAGAATCCAGAAACAATTGAACAGCTGAAGCAGTACATCTCATCTGCATGTGAAGCCATTCCGCCAGACACGTTGTCAAAGGTTTCGGGTAATTTCATTCAGAGACTACGCCATATTATTGCTACGCATGGTGGATATGTGGAAAATATCGTACTATAGAGTTTCCCAGACTGCAGCGCCACCTGTTGTTGAAAATTGTAACTACTGTAATTTCGAAAGTTTGTCCGCCTGAAAATGTACTGTTGTCCCAAGCATATTGCAACAAACGGTGTATTTCTATCGCTGCTCGTTTAGTTTTTATTGCCGTTTCAAATATACCGGTCATTTTTTAAACACCCTGTATGTCTCTTACATTAATGTGACAGCTAATCTTCGGAAGGATAATAATATTTTTATCAGCACCCGTTGACCCAGAAACTTGCGTGACAGTAACGTTAGTAACATCCTTATACATGTTGTGGTACATTTTTGACTGATTTTACACTGTCTGCGATTGATCACGCGATGATATTACACCAGACGTGCAACGGTTGTGTATAGGCACCAGCAACCCGGCGATCAATCGCAGTTTCTTAATATGATCAGAAATTGGCTTTTTTAAAGTCACCAGTCTCTGAACTGGATTGATGCCACCCGGCACGAATTCCTCTCCTGTGCAAACTTCTTCATCTCAGAGAGCCACTTGCAGCCTACATACATTATTTGATGTATGTATTCCAATCTGTGCCTTCCTCTAAATTTTCTTCCCTCTACTGCTGTCTCTAGTACCATAGAACTCATTCCCGGATGTCTTAACAGATGTCCTATCAATATGTGTTTCCCACATATTTCTTTCCTCTGCGCGGAACCTCCTCATTCCTTACCTTATCAGTCACCTAATTTTCAACATTCGTCTGCAGAGCCACATCTCAAATGCGTCGATTGTCTTCTGTTCCGTTTTTCCCACAGTACATGTTTCACTACCGTACAATGTTATGCTCCAGACGTACATTGTTAGAAATCTCTTCTTCAAATTAAGACCTAAGTTTGATACTAGCAGACTTCTATTGGCCAAGAACGCCCTATTTGCCAGAGCTAGTTTGCTTTTTTATAGACTGCTGGCTCCGTCTGCCATGGATTATTTTGCTACCTAGGTAACAGAATTCCTTAACTTCGTCTGCTTTGTGATCACCAACACCGATGTGAAGTTTCACACTGTCCTCACTTCTGCTACTTCTCGTTACTTTCGTCTTTCTTCGATTTACTCGCAGTTCATATCCTGTACTCATTAGACTGTTCATTCCATTCAGCAGATCCTGTAATTCTTCTTCACTTCCACTGAGGATAACAATGTCATCAGCGGACCTTAGAACTGATATCCTTTCACCTTGAATCTTAATTCCACTTTTATTCAAATTATTGCTTCTTCAACGTGTAATTGAACGGCAGGGGTGAAAGACTGCACCCTTCTTACCTCCTTTTTAATTGGAGAACTTTGTTCGTTGTCATCCATGTCTTCCATTCTTAATGATCCCTCTTGGTTCTTCTACATACTATACTCGGTGAGTCACTAACTATTCCCACCAAGAACAACTCCGAAAGTATGATAGGAGCTGAAAAATTTGTGGGACAAAAGTTGCATGCAACAACGGGGGCCGTGATATGAATTTCAGGTTTGTTGCTAGGTGGGGTCGCTTCAGAGATATGAAGGTCAACTTTTTTTATGGAATGCTATAGTTTGGTACCTATTTTCTGATAGCAGCTATCGAGACGAATCCAATGATGTGTAACAGTAAGGCCTTTGAAGGTCCAAGAAGGTAAAACACGTGGCAAGAACGTCCATTTACAGAAGGTGTTCGAAGTGATGACCATTGGTATCAATGCAGTGCTGCAATCTTCTTATCATGCATTGAGTGGAATTCCTTAACACACTGCCACTTATCGAAGCATAGGCTCTGACAATTCTCTCTCGCGTATCTTCAGGTGTAGTTGGAACGTCTTTATAAACAATGACTTTTAGGAATCCCCACAAGAAAAAAATCCAGGCCCATTAAGTCTGGCGAGCGAGCCGGCCACCACACACCTCCTCCGCGTCCAATCCAAAGATCTGGGAATTGTCTCTGCAACTCACTTCCAGCCATCAGCGAAAAATGTGCCGGACACCCATAGTGTTGATACCACGTTCTGTTCCTTGTTGATAAAGATATTTTTTCCAATAACAGACCTAATGTTTCTTGCAGGAATGTGATGTACTCCCTAACATTAAGATTTCATTCGATGAAATATGGGCCTATAATTCTGTTCTCCAGAATTCTACATCATACATTGACCGACCACTGTTTTAGGTGTGCAACTTGCCGCAGGCAACATGGATTTTCAGTTGCCCAATAATGCATGTTATGCAAATTAACATTTCCATGGTTCGTGAATGTAGCCTCGTAAGTAAATAAAATCAAATTAATAAATATGTCATCGCTCTGAATCTGGAGTTGAGCCCATCCGCAGAATTCAATGCAACGCATACAACCCGTACCATTTAATTCTTGGTGGAGACTGATGTGGTAAGGGTGATATTTATAGCGATGCAGAACACGAACAACACTACTCTGACTCATGTCAAATTCCCTTGCGATTTGAAGCGAACTCGGGATTAACCGGGCGGTCTAAGGTGCTGCAGTCATGGACTGTGCGGCTGGTCCCGGCATAGGTTCGAGTCCTCCCTCCTTAGGATAATTTAGGTTAAGTAGTGTGTAAGCTTAGGGGTTGATGACCTTAGCAGTTAAGTCCCATAAGATTTCACACACATTTGAACATTTTTTTGACGCGAACTAACATAAGAATGTTGAATTACAGTGGCAAGAGTACCAATTTCCGTTTCCTCGTCAGTAACTTTCCTTTGCAGGATATGGTTGCGATGCGTTAAAGATCCAGTTGTTCTCAATGGATCATAAACATATTTTAATCTACGACGTGCAGGGTGAGTACGTTGAGGATATCTTTCAGCGTATAAGTCTCTAGCTCTCACTTTATTTCGTTGTCATTCTCTGTAAATGAGAAGCATATCTACTTGTTCTTCGAAGGAATTGATCATTAACATTCGCTTGATTTGGAGATACTAGTCTTACCGCACCTATTAGTATTGTGTTGTGAAACAATCGAATGTTCTTTACATGTTAATGGCATGTTAGATCGATACGCCATATTTGGCGAATATTTACTATTTGCACGACATACGAGAGAGAATTGTCACAGAAGGTGCTTCGATTAGTGTCTATGGGATAAGGAATACCATTCAATACGTGATAAGAAGATTGCAGTACTGCATTGACTCCAATGGTCATCACTTCGAACAACTTCTGTAATTAGACGTTCATGCCAACTTTGTGACCTTCGTTGACATTCAAAGACCTTACTGTTACACAGCACTGGATTCGTCTCTATAGCCGCTATCAGAAAATAGGTACCAAACTATAGCATCCCACTTAAAAAAAACATAGTTGACCATATCTCTGACTCGACTCTGTATATTACCCGTCTTTCGCTACAGCTTACCACTATTTTACTCAGAATTACGTAAATCTTGCACCATTTGACACTGTCGAACACTTTTTCCAGGTCGATAAGTCTTTAGTTTTGCTTCCGTTACCAACCACAAAATCAGAACTACTTCTCTGGTGCCTTTACCTTTCCTAAAGGCACACTGATTGTACTCTAACATATCCTCAATTTTCGTTTCGAGTCTTCTGCATATTATCCTCGTTAGCAACATGGATACATGTACGGTACGGTAATTTTCGCACTTGCTCGCGCATGCAAAGTCAGACGGTATATTGCCCGACCCAGACATTCTACACATCAACGTGAATAGTAGTTTTGTTGCCGTGTCCCCCATTGATTTTAGAAATCCTGATGCAATTGTATGTTTTCGTTCTACCTTATTTTATCTTAACTTTCCATATGCTCTTTCATGTACTGATTCCAATACTGGGTCATATATAAATTGAAGGAGGAGACGGGAAGAGCGGAAAGGAAAAGAAAGGGAGGAGATCACTGGTGTTGACTGCATCGCGACATTACGCGGAATCAGCGGTTCCGAGCGAAAATGCGTACCGGACCAGGATTCGAACCCTTGATCTCTCGCTTCCTAGGCAGGTGTGTTGACCACTGCGCCATCCGGGATACGACGTCACCGCAACTGCGCGGACTATCTCGGGACGTCCCAAGGGTGATTCACATTATTATATTTATATTATATTATATTGTACTGTATTACAATATATTATATTATATTTATATTTCAACCGTAAATTTTTGTTAATTTGAGAAGTATAATTCTTTGTAAATTCTGTAGATAAAACAAAAGAAAAGAAAACTGTTGTTGTGGTCTTCAGTCCTGAGACTGGTTTGTTGCAGCTCTCCATGCTACTCTATCCTGTGCAAGCTTCTTCATCTCCCAGTACCTACTGCAACCTACATCCTTCTGAATCTGCTTAGTGTATTCATCTCTTGGTCTCCGCCTACGATTTTTACCCTCCACGCTGCCCTCCAATACTAAATTGGTGATCCCTTGATGCCTCAGAACATGTCCTACCAACCGATCCCTTCTTCTGGTCAAGTTGTGCCACAAACGTCTCTTCTCCCCAATCCTATTCAATACTTCCTCATTAGTTATGTGATCTACCCATCTAACCTTCAGCATTCTTCTGTAGCACCACATTTCAAAAGCTTCTATTCTCTTCTTGTCCAAACTGTATACCGTCCATGTTTCACTTCCATACATGGCTACACTCCATACAAATACTTTCAGAAATGACTTCCTGACACTTAAATCTATACTCGATGTTAACAAATTTATCTTCTTCAGAAACGCTTTCCTTGCCATTGCCAGTCTACATTTTATATCCTCTCTACTTCGACCATCATCAGTTATTTGGCTCCCCAAATAGCAAAACTCCTTTACTACTTTAAGTGTCTCATTTCCTAATCTAATACCCTCAACATCACCTGACTTTATTCGACAACATTCCATTATCCTCGTTTTGCTTTTGTTGATGTTCATCTTATATCCTCCCTTCACGACACCATCCATTCCGTTCAACTGCTCTTCCAAGTCCTTTGCTGTCTCTGACAGAATTACAATGTCATCGGCGAATCTCAAAGTTTTTATTTCTTCTCCATGGATTTTAATACCTACTCCAAATTTTTCTTTTGTTTCCTTTACCGCTTGCTCAATATACAGATTGAATGACATCGGGTAGAGGGTACAACCCTGTCTTTCTCCCTTCCCAACCGCCGCTTCCCTTTCATGTCCCTCGACTCTTATAACTGCCATCTGGTTTCTGTACAAATCGTAAATAGCCTTTCGCTCCCTGTATTTTACCCCTGCCACCTTTAGAATTTGAAAGAGAGTATTCCAGTCAACATTGTTAAAAGCTTTCTCTAAGTCTACAAATGCTAGAAACGTAGGTTTGCCTTTCCTTAATCTTTCTTCTAAGATAAGTCGTAAGGTCAGTATTGCCTCACGTGTTCCAGTATTTCTACGGAATCCAAACTGATCTTCCCCGAGGTCGGCTTCTACTAGTTTTTCCATTCGTCTGTAAAGAATTCGTGTTAGTATTTTGCAGCTGTGGCTTATTAAACTGATTGTTTGGTAATTTTCACATCTGTCAACACCTGCTTTCTTTGGGATTGGAATTATTATATTCTTTTTGATGTCTGAGGGTATTTCACCTGTTTCATACATCTTGCTCACCAGATGGTAGAGTTTTGTCAGGACTGGCTCTCCCAAGGCCGTCAGTAGTTCCAATGGAATGTTGTCTACTCGGGGGGCCTTGTTTCGACTCAGGTCTTTAAGTGCTCTATCAAACTCTTCACGCAGTATCGTATCTCCCATTTCATCTTCATCTACATCCTCTTCCATTTCCATAATATTGTCCTCAAGTACATCGCCCTTGTATAGACCCTCTATATACTCCTTCCACCTTTCTGCTTTCCCTTCTTTGCTTAGAACTGGGTTTCCATCTGAGCTCTTGATGTTCATACAAGTGGTTCTCTTATCTCCAAAGGTCTCTTTAATTTTCCTGTAGGCAGTATCTATCTTACCCCTAGTGAGATAAGCCTCTACATCCTTACATTTGTCCTCTAGCCATCCCTGCTTAGCCATTTTGCACTTCCTGTCGATCTTATTTTTGAGACGTTTGTATTCCTTTTTGCCTGCTTTATTTACTGCATTTTTATATTTTCTCCTTTCATCAATTAAATTCAATATTTCTTCTGTTACCCAAGGATTTCTACTAGTCCTCGTCTTTTTACCTACTTGATCCTCTGCTGCCCTCACTACTTCATCCCTCAAAGCTACCCATTCCTCTTCTACTGTATTTCTTTCCCCCACTCCTGTCAATTGTTCCCTTATGCTCTCCCTGAAACTCTGTACAACCTCTGGTTCTTTCAGTTTATCCAGGTCCCATCTCCTTAAATTCCCACCTTTTTGCAGTTTCTTCAGTTTTAATCTGCAGGTCATAACCAATTGATTGTGGTCAGAGTCCACATCTGCTCCTGGAAATGTCTTACGATTTAAAACCTGGTTCCTAAATCTCTGTCTTACCATTATATAATCTATCTGATACCTTTTAGTATCTCCAGGGTTCTTCCATGTATACAACAAGAAAACTGTAAAAAGATGAAAAACGAAAATTGTAAGATGTATGACCTGTTCTAAACATCAGGTAACAGGTCTGTAATTTGGCAATAAATAAGTAAAAAAATAAAATCGAGGGCCACGTATCTGCAGTGCCAGTCCATTTCCTCCATGCTAGCTCTCATCAGTTTCCCACAGGAGGTCGGGCGTATTTGTGAGTCGGCACTGAAGAAGGTGGATCCACTGCCCAGCTGGGCCCATCAAATTTGAGCCGAGAATTCCTGAGATGCTCTTGGCAGGATAGATTCTCTGTTGAAATTGTTACGGCGGTCTGGTTGGCTACCGCTCTCTATTTAGGACGTCCGCGGCTCGCGAGAGGAGACTCGGACGGGGCAGTGACGGAGACTCAGTTGGCGGCAGTGACAGAGGAATGATAGCGTACGCGCATCGCGAATAGTGAGTCGGCGCTCGGTGTACTGCGAGGACGCGCGGTGTTGACATTGCGGCGCCTGTGGGTCTGGCGACGAGCGGAACTGGAGTGCGGAAGCAGCCACCGGTCAACATAGGCCCTGTTGGAGAGTCGCGTCTGTATCGAATCCTGAGGCCGGTATTACACTACCAAATTTCTTTGTCAAAGATTTGATCAAAGATGTGATCCAATATTCCGTCCAATATATTTGACAAAGATCTTTGACGTAGCGCTAGAGGGGGTATTACACTGTCATCAAATTTTTCGTCAAAGTTCAAGATGGCTGACAACAACTTGTTATTAACCGCAGCAGTTCTACGTACTCCAATTGCATTGTGTGCACATGCGAAAAAGAAGTGGGGGAAAAAATGGAACCATACATACGAGGTTGACAGTCTTAAAAGTCCTTGGATTACAACTTGATAATAAATTCAGTTGGGAGGAGCACACCACAGAACTGCAGAAAGGCCTTAACAAATCGGTATTTGCAATTCGAGTGTTAGCAGACATAGGCAACATAAAAATGAAAAAGCTTGCACACTTTCATTCCATAATGACATATGGGATAATATTTTGGGGTAAATCTTGAAGTCAAACAAGTTTTCAAGGTCCAAAAGCGTGTAATACGTATTATTTGTGGAGTAAATTCACGGACCTCCTGCAGAAACCTCTTCAAAGAACTGGGTATACTAACTAGTGCCTCTCAGTATATTTACTTCTTAATGAAATTTGTCGTAAATAATATATCTCTTTTTCCAACAAACAACTCAGTTCATACATACAATACCAGGAACAAAAATGATCTGCACAAGGACTTAAAAGCACTTACTTTAGTTCAAAAAGGGGTCCACTACTCAGGAACACTCATCTTCAATAATTTGCCAGGAAACATATAAAATCTAGTTAGAAATAAAGATCAGTTTAAAAGGAGCCTGAAAGACTTACTACTCCTTCTACTCCATTGGCGAAATTTTTAATAGAAACAAATGATGTATTGTATTTATTCATACTATTAGTATTGTTATTTCAGCTTAAAAAAATCGACTTGTTCTACATCCACGAGGCTCTCCCCAGCACGGATCTATGGAACGAAAAAGTAATCTAATCTGGGTGAAGCCGTGGGTTTTACGACGACACGATAAAAGCATTCAACAAAATTTGTTACGTGAGCTTACAGTGGAAGACGTCAAGTCGTACATTAGTTACTTAAGAATGGATGAGCATACATTTCTGTATGTGCTCAATGAAATGTATCCTCATATCACATAGCACACTATTCACTTAAGAACTGCTACATCTTCAGAAGACAGGCTCACTATAACACTCCGATTCCTTGCTACAGGAAAGGGTTATGTTGGGTTAGGTTAGGTTAGGTCAGGTTAGGTCTCCAATCTTCTTAATCTATTTTTGTATTCAGGGTGCCTCACGTTGTAAAGCGCCCCAATCAGCTTCAGACATCTCTATTAATTTTGTAGTTGTCGGCACACACCAATTGCATTTACCGGCAATGGTTATAAAAACACTACAGACGAAGTACGCAGCACCGATGCTAGCACTCCATGTGGTAACATGTCACATTGCAGTGAACAGAAGACAAGCGGTTTCTTTGATCAAATATACAGCGAAGTCCTAGATTTGATCAAATATTGGACGACATTTGACAAAGTCCCTATTACACTATCAAATATCTTTGACAAAGATATTGGGCAAAGATATTGGACAAAGAAATTTGATAGTGTAATACCGGCCTGAGGAGAGCGCGGGAGTTTACCCTGACGTGCGTGTTAACGGCGAGCTCCTGGACCAACTTTACATGGTGAGCCACTTTGTGGTGGAACTTTTTGATGTGATTTCTGCGTTTTTCGCTAGTCATTCGCTAGTCATTCCTTAAACCACTTGGACGTGGGTCCGGGATACTTGGTATTGCAAGTCCATGTCACTGCGTTGTTCCCTGGTTCCGTTGCATTTATCTTGAGCTACAAGTGTGGCCGATATTCGGCGATTCCTTTTTTATTATTATTGTTAATATGTTAAGTGGTCAATTTTACGAATCAAAATTTATTCCCTATATTAAACTTCAGCCGCCAATTTAAATTGGAGCTGCCAACTTCCTTTCTGTTGGCAGCTATAATAGTAACAATTTAGCGCCGTCAAACGGTATTTAAGGTAGTGTGCGCATTGTCTGTTCATTATGACCTTGAACTAATTCTGGTTTATAAATTTATCAAGTAAATGGAAATGAGAGTTTTCCGTCTTTGACCGGGAGGCCCCTAGCGGAGCAGGTTCGGCCGCCTTGGTGCAGGTCTTATTACATTCGACGGCACACTTAGCGACCGGCGGGACGAAATGACGATGAAGACAACACCCAGTCACTGAGCGGAGAGAATCTCCGACCCAGCCGGGAATCTAACCTGGGCCCGTAGGACGGCAAACCGTCACGCTGACCACTTTTTTTAAAAAAAATTTATTTGTGTGCGCCGACCAGGACTCGAACCCGGGATCTCCTGCTCACATGGCAGATGCTCTACCTACCTTTTTTTCGTTGTTTTTTTTTTAATTTTTTCTTTTCCCTTTTTTCCCTTTTTGCCTTTATTTTCTCTCTGACCACTTTTTTGTGTTTGGAAAAAGGCATCCATATCAATAACAAAACAAGAGTACCTTCGAAACTATGAAATAGAATTTGAAACTAATAGTAAAATGATAAATAGAAAAAGAAATGTAAGCAAATCTTGCACGCCATTCCATGTGCATGGCCCTTCTGCGTACAGATTCCGTGTTCCAAATTGCTAAACATTTCGCAGCGTTGGAACTTCATGACGGCGGTCATCCTCTGCCCGGCTCTCCCCAACTGTGAGGGTGGTTATCGAAGACACTGCGCAAATAATTCGCAAATAGCTGACGGTATCGGGGAGTAGGCTCAAGTGTGCTATGACTGTCCTGGAGAAATTGCCAGTAATCGAGGACCATCTTCTCATCATCTCGAAAGAGGTAGTTTATGGACATGTCTTTAAACCATGTAAGAGCGTGTGTCTTCGCAACCGGGAAATAAGTATCCTCCGGATAAAGGAGGAGCCGTGGCTCTATTGTACAGGGTGTTTCAAAAATGACCGGTATACTTGAAACGGCAATAAAAACTAAACGAGCAGCGATAGAAATACACCGTTTGTTGCAATATGCTTGGGACAACAGTACATTTTCAGGCAGACAATCTTTCGAAATTACAGTAGTTACAATTTTCAACAACAGATGGCGCTGCGGTCTGGGAAACTCTATAGTACGATATTTTCCACATATCCACCATGTGCAGCAATAATATGGCGTAGTCTCTGAATGAAATTACCCGAAACCTTTGACAACGTGTCTGGCGGAATGGCTTCACATGCAGATGAGATGTACTGCTTCAGCTGTTCAATTGTTTCTGGATTCTGGCGGTACACCTGGTCTTTCAAGTGTCCCCACAGAAAGAAGTCACAGGGGTTCATGTCTGGCGAATAGGGAGGCATAAACCACGAGGTGTTCGCAGTGTCGTCTAAGGCAGTTTGTACCGCCACAAATTCACGAAGAATGTCCAGATAGCGTGATGTGGTAATCGTTTCGGATCTGAAAAATGGGCCAATGATTCCTTTGGACGAAATGGCGGCCCAGACCAGCACTTTTTGAGGATGCAGGGACGATGGGACTGCTACATGGGGCTTTTCGGTTCCCCATATGCGCCAGTTCTGTTTATTGACGAAGCCGTCCAGGTAAAAATAAGCTTTGTCAGTAAACCAAATGCTGCCCACATGCATATCGCCGTCATCAATCCTGTGCACTATATTGTTAGCGAATGTCTCTCGTGCAGTAATGGTAGCAGCGCTGAGGGGTTGCCGCGTTTGAATTTTGTATGGATAGAGGTGTAAACTCTGGCGCATGAGACGATACGTGGACGTTGGCGTCATTTGGACTGCAGCTGCAACACGGCGAACGGAAACCCGAGGCCGCTGTCGGGTCAGTTGCTGCACTAGCTGCGCGTTGCCCTCTGTGGTTGCCGTACGCGGTCGCCCTACCTTTCCAGCGTGTTCATCCGTCACGTTCCCAGTCCGTTGAAATTTTTCAAACAGATCCTTTATTGTATCGCTTTTCGGTCCTTTGGTTACATTAAACCTCCGCTGAAAACTTCGTCTTGTTGCAACAACACTGTGTTCTAGGCGGTGGAATTCCAACACCAGAAAAATCCTCTGTTCTAAGGAATAAACCATGTTGTCTACAGCACACTTGCACGTTGTGAACAGCACACCCTTACAGCAGTAAGACGACGTACAGAATGGCGCACCCACAGACTGCGTTGTCTTCTATATCTTTCACATCACTTGCAGCGCCATCTGTTGTTGAAAATTGTAACTACTGTAATTTCGGAAGTTTGTCCGCCTGAAAATGTACTGTTGTCCCAAGCATATTGCAACAAACGGTGTATTTCTATCGCTGCTCGTTTAGTTTTTATTGCCGTTTCAAATATACCGGTCATTTTTGAAACACCCTGTACGATGCGCGATACGTAGGTAGCAGGCGAGGATCTTCTGCACTAGCAGCCATACCTCTGACGCCGATCCACATGTGAAACGCTGTTCGCCAGTATCCACGAGGTGGCAACGTGGGCAAACGGGGCAATCCGACATCCCAATAGCGTGCAGCCTTTGTCGAGTTACAACCTTCCCGTTCACAATCTGGTACCACGTGGCTAATACCCGCGTGGGGAGGAACGGCTTCTAGACCGCTCTCCACACTGCAGGCCATAGAGTGGTCGGGCTTTCCTTCTCAATGGGATGGACCTTGGCAGCAACCTGTAAATATCGCTCGCCTTCGGAGTGCGAGTGTTGTGAAGGTCTGGGTGTACGTAACTATACTCAAGAATAAGTGCCGAGAGGTGGGAGAGTGAGGGAGTAATATGCGCAATCGTGACAGGTGGCAGAAGAGACGCCGACAGGAGTTCCGTAAGGGAAGCACCTTGATGGGTCCACAATTTCAGCATTGTGCACAAGTATAACGCTGTAGCTGTCGCTCGTACATGTACAAGTCCCACTCCACCGTCACGCGGAGGGAAGGTGAGTGTTTCGTAGCGGACTTTGAATAGGATGGGCGGTAAGGTAATATCCAAACGCTGTTTGCAGTCTGTGTGCCATCGCTGTCGATATTGGTAGAACCTGAGGTATGTGGATCATCTTAGTCGCCACGTGTAGGTTGAGGTATTCCACACGCTGTAGAAGATCCATCCGTCGAAGTAGGTTCCGGCGAACTTCTGTGCGTATCGTCTGTAGTAATCGTTTATAGTTCATGGTAGCTGTGCGGCGTACATCCTGTGTAAATGTTATGCCCAAGAAACGGAGTGGGGCTAAAGCGCCCTCTTGTAGACCTCTCCCAATAGGCATCGCTGCCTATTTGGCCACATTCATGAGGCGCCCCGCTGCCAATCCGTATCGATTGATCCATTGTATCACCGAGCGTACCTCCTCACGAGATAGTACACCACTCAGCTGTCGGGGCGGACAATTTATCAAGTGAAATTTCACGTCATTGAAGATTGTTTAATGAACTGTTGCTTTAATAGTAACTGCGGTTGTCACTCTATAACGTTTAACACCTCTTCCTGCATTTGGCGCTACCCAGTGCTTGGCTGTTGGTTTTACTATTTTAGTGAACTGTGTATTAATACTGGATTTGTGTGTTCTAGAAGCCGTTATTGGTGTGCGCAGGCCCTCCTTCCTGTTGTCACTTGAGCCCTCTAGCACGGAATTCAGACGCGCGGCCGATGTGAACGCCAAACATCGAAAAAGTGCTAAATGCTGTGTAAATCATCGTAACATCATATTGCTATAGTAGTTAAGGAGAGCTTGCTATTTGAATATTTTTCTGAAACCTAATAGTTTTTACAAATTGCTATTTTTCATATTCACAAGGCCTGATAATTGATTAGTGAGCTCAGATCTGTAGTTACGTTACAGTTATACTTGTATAAAGTATTTATTTTGAGCTTAAAGTTGGGGGCCATAAGGCTGTTTTTCTTTTAAACACGTTTGAATAATCGGTGAAGATCACCGCAATTTGCAGATACTAATTAATAATTGTGTTGTTGCCAGTGCTCTGTTTCAATTAACGTGGTGACAATAAATTTTTATATCCTCAAACAGCTTCAGCATTCTACTCCAGCAGCCGATGTGCCCTGCTTACCAGTCCTATACCTTACCAACGTTATATGAATTCTTCCGCGTCACAAGGCCACAGTCATGTAGCAGTGGTTTCGGGAACACAATAGTGAACACATATTGATGTCGTGGAAACAAAATTCTCCTCATATGATCCTGTAGGAAAACGTATGGAACGCTATTGGACGCCAGATCCGCTTCCACAAACCACTGGTCAATAATTAACGGGATTGTGTACCTGCGTGTAGGCATCTGGTATCACGTACCTTCGGGTACCTAATAAGGACATATCGTTGTATGCCACGCAGCTGCTGTATTCCGTTCTAAAAGTGTACCAACACACTATGAACACGCTGCTCCCATCACGACTATCGGGATCAGGTCTAGCGATCATGCTGGCCACTGGAATACCTGAACATGACGCAAACAGTTCATAAAGACACATGACAAAAGTGACAAGCTTTAACCTGTCGAAAACGGCAACACGATACTGTCCCACGAGGACGCAGGATGTATCTGACGTATCTTTACGCACTCAGAATATCCTGAGCTACTATCTGAAGTCACATCCAGTGGCCCCCACACCGCAGGAGTAACACCACCATATCTCTCCAAAACACTGAAAGGTTGGGACCTCTTCCCATGTCGTCGCCATAGTCGCAGACCAATGTCATCTCTGGTGGTGCAGAACTTCCACTGGACACAATGCGTCGCCATTCACCAGCAGCCCATACTTTCAGCCACCGTACCACTCCAAACGCACCCGTCCGTGGTACACAATCTCATAGCGTCCTACACATGGAACGGTAATTGTCAAGTCCAGGTGCAGCTAGGCTCCCATCAGACGCATGACTGGCTCGAGGAGTAATAGAAGCACTCCGTCTTCAGGCCACAAGTGGCCAATGCGGACCATCCGACCGCCGTGTCATCCTCACTGGGGATGTACACTTTCACTCTGTAGGAATCGGCATGGGTTTCGAAAAAGACGGTCATGTGAAACCCAGCTCGCGCTATTCGTCCACGAGACTCAGAGGGCCATAGACACGGATTCACTGGTAGATGCCATGTTTCTTGACTTCCGCAAGGCGTTCGATACAGTCATTCTCAATGGAGAGAAGTCTTCCGAAGTAAGAGTGATTTCAGGTGTGCCGCAGGGAGTGTCATAGGACCGTTGCTATTCACAATATACATAAATGACCTGCTGGATGACATAGGAAATTCACTGAGGCTTTTTGCAGATGATGCTGTGGTGTATCGAGAGGTTGTAACAATGGAAAATTGTACTGAAATGCAGGAGGATCTGCAGCGAATTGACGCATGGTGCAGGGAATGGCAATTGAATCTCAATGTAGACAAGTGTAATGCGCTGCGAATACACAGAAAGATAGATCCTTTATCATTTAGCTACAAAATAGCAGGTCAGCAACTGGAAGCAGTTAATACCATAAATTATCTGGGAGTACGCATTAGGAGTGATTTAAAATGGAATGATCATATAATGTTGATCGTCGGTAAAGCAGATGCCAGACTGACATTCATTGGAAGAATCCTAAGGAAATGCAATCCGAAAACAATGGAAGTAGGTTACTGTACGCTTGTTCGCCCACTGCTTGAATACTGCTCAGCAGTGTGGGATCCGTACCAGATAGGGTTGATAGAAGATATAGAGAAGATCCAACGGAGAGTAATCGCGAAAGCGTTACGGAGATGATAGATAAACTCCAGTGGAAGACTCTACAGGAGAGACGCTCAGTAGCTCGGTACGGGCTTTAATCAAAGTTTCGAGAACATACCTTCACCGAAGAGTCAAGCAGTATATTGCTCCCTCCTACGTATATCTCGCGAAGATACCATGAGGATAAAATCAGAGAGATTAGAGCCCACACAGAGGCATACCGACAATCCTTCTTTCCACGAACAATACGAGACTGGAATAGAAGGGAGAACCGATAGAGTTACTCAAGGTACCCTCCGCCACACACCGTCAGGTGGCTTGCGGAGTACGGATGTAGATGTAGATGTAGATCGTTATGATGGTCTTCTTTGACTGGAGCCGCTACTGTTCGTTTGAGTAGCTCCTCAATTGGCATCACGAGGCTGAGTGCACCCCGAAAAATGGCAAGAGTGCATGGCGGCCTGGATGGTCACCCATCCAAGTGGCGGCCATTCCCGACAGCTTTTACCTTCGGTGATCTGACGGGATCTGGTGTATCCACTGCGTTAAGGCCGTCGCCTTCGAGTTTTAATAGAACTCAGTATGTTGTCTTCGACGGCTAGTGTCCGTCATAGACAAGGGTGTCGTCAGGAGTGCCTCAGTGAAGTGTGACATGACTGCTGCTATTATCTACATACATAAATAATTTGGCGGGCAGGGAGGGCAGCAATCTGTACTTGTTTGTTCCATAAACACGGGAGAACTGCTGTAAGTCAGTAACGTCTTGCCACGATATTTCGACACAAAGTCTTTTGGCCATCTTCAGGTGTGTACAGCTGGAGAAGTACTGGCGAATACGCTTTTTTTTTCCTTTATTGTGTTTCAATTCCCCATCGGGGCGGGCTGGCAGCAGCATAGGCGCTGCTCTTCAGCCGAAAGACAGAACAATACAATAGAAGACATTGAAAAACAGCAAAGGAGAGAATAAGGTGAACATAGATATAAAAAAGGGGGAACAGCATGGAAGACAAAACAAAACAAAACGGGGTGACTGTAAAATGGAGATAACAAAAAAACTGTTTAAAAGTAGCACATATAAAAAGCCACACACGGCGACCGTTAAAAGAACACAAGGCACAGTATGACTGGAGCATAAAAGTAGCGACGGATGGCAGAGCACATAACGTAACACTGACGGCAAACCTCAAGGCAGGACACAATTAAAATCACATCTCTTGACGCACACGAGTAACAGCACTAAACACAACACTGATGTGGCACACTGATAATGAGCAATACAGAGGATCTGCCAGGCGCTAGGAGATGAGGGAGACCTGAAGAAGGGAGGGAGTGGAAGAGATGGGGGAGGTGAGCAGGGGGCGCACGGGAGAGGGCCAGGTAGGGTGGGAAGGAGAGAGGCAGGTATGGGGTGCAGGGTCTCAGGGGAGGGGGGACGGAGGGAAATCCGCTCGGAGAAGAAGGAAAGAGGAAAGGGGGCCCTGGGGAGGGGGGGGGGGGGAACAAGGCCAGGTTATAGTTGGAAGGAAGGGTAGATGTCACGGCGAAGTTCGTCATCCGGGAGGGGGAGGCGTTGGAAATTGCCCTGATGAAGGAGATGGAGGGTGTGGAGGTGGAGAGAGGGAGGGATACAGCGATAGAGGCGCGGCAACGGGCGGGGGGTGGAGAGGAAGGAGGAAACCAGAGGGTGGGGGGGATCAAGTCTGCGAACAATGTAAAGGATGCGGAGATGTTGGAGGAACAGGAGGAGGTGGGGGAAGGGGATCAGTTCATACAGGAGCTGTGTGGGGGAAGGAAGGCGGATACGGAAGGCAAGGCGGAGCGCATGGCGTTCAAGGATTTGGAGGGCCTTGTAAAAGCGGGTGGGGGCGGAAATCCAGGCAACGCTGGCATAACAGAGGGTAGGACGGATGAGGGATTTGTAGGTGTGGAGGATGGTAGAAGGATGCAATCCCCAGGTCCGGCCAGACAGGAGTTTCAGAAGGTGGAGGCGGGAATGGGCTTTCTGCTGGATGGTCAGGAGATGAGGGGTCCAGGTGAGGTGTCGGTCAAGGGTGAGGCCAAGGTATTTCAGCGTGGGGGGAGTTGGATAGGACGACTATAAAGGGTGAGGTAGAAATCATGGAGGCGAAAGGAGCGAGTGGTGCGGCCTATGATGATTGCCTGGGTTTTGGAGGGGTTGAGGCGAATACGCGCTGAGCTCTGCTATTTAAAGCCAAAGGGGCTGCATTGCGCATGCGCTGCGCATGTACTGTTTAGCGTGCGCGTTCACTACTCCGTGCGCTGTGCCTGGCGCCCTCCGCGGTGAAAACTTGGCATTTCAATAGAAGACCGATCTTCATCTTTATACCGATAACTACGTTGACTACGAAGTTTCTCTACAATGGGATTCCAAGCGGAATTTAACTGGTAACCGCTATCTCGATTGATAAGAGTCTCGCTGTCTGACTATTTTATTTCTTTGGATTCATTTATAATTGAACTCCAGAAATTTGATGTTTGAGCCACAATTTTTGTATCATTGTAATTCATAGAATGGCCAGTAGAAATGCAATGTTCAGCGATTGCGGACTTGGTCGATTGGAGAAGGCGAGTATGCCGTTGGTGTTCCACAATTCGTTCCTGCACCGTTCTTGTTGTCTGCCCTATATATGACTTGCCGCAATCACATGAAATCTTGTAGACACCTGATTTACGTAGGCCCAGGTCATCCTTAACGGATCCCACCAGTGACGATATTTTAAGTGGAGGGCGAAAAATGACTCTAACTTGATGCTTCCTCAATATTCTACCTATCTGTGGCGAGATGTTCCCAATAAAAGATAGATAAGCCGTTGACCTGAAGACCTCTTCTTCTTCCTTGTTGCGTCGTTTGTAGGACTGCATAGCTCTGTTCACTTGCTTAGTTGAAAAGCCACTCATCAGGAATACTTTTTGCAGGTGTTTCAGTTCCGCTTCAAGACTGTCGACGTCAGAAATAGTATGGGCACGGTGGAGTAAAGTTTTAAGGCCACCCATTGTTTGTGGCGGATGGTGGCAACTGGTAGCTTGCAGATACAAATCTGTATGGGTCGGTTTTCTATACACCGAATGACTTGTTTGTTGGCGAGCCTGCGGTGTGCGATAAGGTGTCGAAGCTTACTGCAGGGAGACGACCTACACAAAATTTCTAGTTGGTGTGATGAGAGGTGAAATGAAATGAAGTCCCATGCTTCTTTACAGAGCGTAGGGGAACGATGCGGGAGACCCGCACCGCCTTACTAGGCAAGGTCCTAATGGAGGTGGTTTGCCGTTGCCTTCCTCCGACCGTAATGGGGATGAATGATGGTGATGAAGACGACACAACAACACCCAGTCATCTCGAGGCAGGAAAAATCCCTGACCCCGCCGGGAATCGAAACCGGGACCCCGTGCTCAGGAAGCGAGAAATGTGGAAAAATCTTACTTAATGCGGATGAGTAGGAAGGACAAACCTGTAAGATTCGGATACAATATTACTAGTGTCCGGCATGACACAGTCAAGTCTTTTGAATATCTGGACTTACGTTACAAAGCGATATGAAATGGAGCGAAAATGTGGGAACTGTGATAGGGAAGGTGGTCGGCTTCAGTTTATTGGAAGAATTTTAGCAAATAGTGGTTCACCTGTAAAGGAGGCCGCATGTAGGTCCCTGGTGCGACCTACTCTTGGGAACTGCTTGAGTGTTTGGGATTCGTACCGGGTCGACTTGAAGGAAGACATTGAAGCAATTCCGAGACGGGCTGCTACATTTGCTACCGGTAGGTCCGAACAACCCGTAAATACACTCCTGGAAATTGAAATAAGAACACCGTGAATTCATTGTCCCAGGAAGGGGAAACTTTATTGACACATTCCTGGGGTCAGATACATCACATGATCACACTGACAGAACCACAGGCACATAGAAACAGGCAACAGAGCATGCACAATGTCGGCACTAGTACAGTGTATATCCACCTTTCGCAGCAATGCAGGCTGCTATTCTCCCATGGAGACGATCGTAGAGATGCTGGATGTAGTCCTGTGGAACGGCTTGCCATGCCATTTCCACCTGGCGCCTCGGTTGGACCAGCGTTCGTGCTGGACGTGCAGACCGCGTGAGACGACGCTTCATCCAGTCCCAAACATGCTCAATGGCGGACAGATCCGGAGATCTTGCTGGCCAGGGTAGTTGACTTACACCTTCTAGAGCACGTTGGGTGGCACGGGATACATGCGGACGTGCATTGTCCTGTTGGAACAGCAAGTTCCCTTGCCGGTCTAGGAATGGTAGAACGATGGGTTCGATGACGGTTTGGATGTACCGTGCACTATTCAGTGTCCCCTCGACAATCACCAGTGGTGTACGGCCAGTGTAGGAGATCGCTCCCCACACCATGATGCCGGGTGTTGGCCCTGTGTGCCTCGGTCGTATGCAGTCCTGATTGTGGCTCTCACCTGCACGGCGCCAAACACGCATACGACCATCATTGGCACCAAGGCAGAAGCGAATCTCATCGCCGAAGACGACACGTCTCCATTCGTCCCTCCATTCACGCCTGTCGCGACACCACTGGAGGCGGGCTGCACGATGTTGGGGCGTGAGCGGAAGACGGCCTAACGGTGTGCGGGACCGTAGCCCAGCTTCATGGAGACGGTTGCGAATGGTCCTCGCCGATACCCCAGGAGCAACAGTGTCCCTAATTTGCTGGGAAGTGGCGGTGCGGTCCCCTACGGCACTGCGTAGGATCCTACGGTCTTGGCGTGCATCCGTGCGTCGCTGCGGTCCGGTCCCAGGTCGACGGGCACGTGCACCTTCCGCCGATCACTGGCGACAACATCGATGTACTGTGGAGACCTCACGCCCCACGTGTTGAGCAATTCGGCGGTACGTCCACCCGGCCTCCCGCATGCCCACTATACGCCCTCGCTCAAAGTCCGTCAACTGCACATACGGTTCTCGTCCACGCTGTCGCGGCATGCTACCAGTGTTAAAGACTGCGATGGAGCTCCGTATGCCACGGCAAACTGGCTGACACTGACGGCGGCGGTGCACAAATGCTGCGCAGCTAGCACCATTCGACGGCCAACACCGCGGTTCCTGGTGTGTCCGCTGTGCCGTGCGTGTGATCATTGCTTGTACAGCCCTCTCGCAGTGTCCGGAGCAAGTATGTTGGGTCTGACACACCGGTGTCAATGTGTTCTTTTTTCCATTTCCAGGAGTGTATTACGAAGATGCTTCGGGACTCAAATCGGAATCCCTGGAGGGAAGACGACGTTCTTTTCAAGGAATACTATTGAGAAAATTTAGAGAACCGCCAGTGAAGCTGACTGCCACACAATTCTACTGTCACCAACATACGTTGCGCGTAAGACCACGAATATACGAGAAATTAGTTGTTTTTCTCTCGCTCTATTTGCGAGTGGAACAGGAAAGGAAATGACTGGCAGTGGTACAGGGCACCATCCGCCACGCACCGTGGCGAGAATTCAACCACATCCCAGATGTGTTCGATCGGATTCACATCTGACGAGCTGGGCGGCCAGCACCTCAAATGGACTCGCCACCAGCTTGTCTCCTACCCAGTACAAGTGTCAAGGAGCTGGTCCCCCGAAGAACGACGAATTCGCGCCCTCCTATCAGCACGATCAAGAAGGTATCGGGATTCATCAGACCACGCAACGATCTGCCACTGTACCAACGTCCAGTGCAGATGGTTACGGGCCTATTTCAGTCTTAGTTGTCGATGTTGTGCTGTTAACATAGGCACATGCATGCGTGGTCAGCTGCGGACGCCCATCGTTAGGCCGGTATTACACTATCAAATTTCTTTGTCAAAGATTTGATCAAAAATGTGATCCAATATTCCGTCCAATATATTTGACAAAGATCTTTGACGTAGTGCTAGAGGGGGTATTACACTGTCATCAAATTTTTCGTCAAAGTTCAAGATGGCTGACAACAACTTGTTATTAACCGCAGCAGTTCTACGTACTCCAATTGCATTGCGTGCACATGCGGAAACGAAGTGGGGGAAAAAAATGGAACCATACATACGAGGTTGACAGTCTTAAAAGTCCTGGGATTACAACTTGATAATAAATTCAGTTGGGAGGGGCACACCACAGAACTGCAGAAAGGCCTTAACAAATCTGTATTTGCAATTCGAGTGTTAGCAGACATAGGCAGCATAAAAATGAAAAAGCTTGCATACTTTCATTTCATAATGTCATATGGGATAATATTTTGGGGTAAATCTTGAAGTCAAACAATTTTTCAAGGTCCAAAAGCGTGTAATACGTATTATTTGTGGAGTAAATTCACGGACCTCCTGCAGAAACTTCTTCAAAGAACTGGGTATACTAACTACTGCCTCTCAGTATATTTACTTCTTAATGAAATTTGTCGTAAATAATATATCTCTTTTTCCAACAAACAACTCAGTTCATATATACAATACCAGGAACAAAAATGATCTGCACAAGGACTTAAAAGCACTTACTTTAGTTCAAAAAGGGGTCCACTACTCAGGAACACTCACCTTCAATAATTTGCCAAGAAACATAAAAAATTTAGTTACAAATAAAGATCAGTTTAAAAGGAGCCTGAAAGATTTACTACTGGCTAACTCCTTCTACTCCATTGGCGAAATTTTTAATAGAAACAAATGATGTATTTATTCATACTATTAGTATTGTTATTTCAGCTTTAAAAAAATCGACATGTTCCACATCCACGAGGCTCTCCTCAGCACGGATCTATGGAACGAAACAGTAATCTAATCTGGGTGAAGCCGTGGGTTTTACGACGACACGATAAAAGCATTCAACAAAACTTGTTACGTGAGCTTACAGTGGAAGACGTCAAGTCGTACATCAATTACTTAAGAATGGATTAGCATACATTTCTGTATGTGCCCAATGAAGTGTATCCTCATATCACAAAGCACAATATTCACTTAAGAACTGCTACATCTGCAGAAGACAGGCTCACTATAACACTCCGATTCCTTGCTACAGGAGAGGGTTATGTTATGTTAGGTTAGGTTAGGTTAGGTCAGGTTTGGTCTCCAATCTTCTTAATCTATTTTTGTATTCAGGGTGCCTCACGTTGTAAAGCGCCTCATCAGCTTCAGACATCTCTATTAATTTTGTAGTTGTTGGCACACACCAATTGTATTTACCGGCAATGGTTATAAAAACACTACAGACGACAGTACGCTGCAGCGATGCTAGCGCTCCATGTGGTAACATGTCACATTGCAGTGAACAGAAGACAAGCGGTTTCTTTGATCAAATATACAGCGAGGCCCTAGATTTGATCAAATATTGGACGACATTTGACAAAGTCCCTATTACACTATCAAATATCTTTGACAAAGAAATTTGATAGTGTAATACCGGCCTTAGAAATGTTCGCTGCACTGCGTGTTAAAACAGACTTGTACATTGCCCAGCATTATTGTCTGGCGTTAATTCCGCCACATTTAGCCACTTTTCCTATTTTACCAGTCTGCCCAGCCTATGACGTCCGACGTCTCTACCGAGTAGTGGGCGCTCAGCCCCATGACGTGTGAACATGGTGTCGCCTTGATTTTACCGTGCGTGGAACACAATGACCATTGCACTCCTCGAACACCGACAAATCATGCAGTTTCTGAAATGCTCGTGCCGATCCTCCGGACCGCAACAACCTGTGCGTGGTCAAACTCAGATACATCGCGTGCCTTCCCCATTCTACACAAGGACAGCACGCTCACCGATACTACACGCACCGTGCGTGTGTCTGTTATTCCTCACCAGGTGAAGCTGCTGTCTCCTGGACGGGTTTATGTCGATTGTAGGTCGGTGGCTATAATGTGCTCGACGATCAGTGCATAAGTAGATTATGTCAGCATTTTAAATTTTGAAATTCGTTCAGCTTATACACACATCAAAGAAAGTTTTGTATCACTTCGGTTCCAAAAGTTCGGGAACCTGTGCAGAAAATTGGAACAGAGATCAACATAAACATCATATCCGCTCTTTCTATTGCTGATGAAAACTACAGATGCATGTTGTACCACCATACAGCGAGACCTTCAGGGGTGGTGGTCCAGATTGCTATACAAACCGGTACCTCTAATACCCAGTAGCACGTCCTCTTACATTGAAGCATGCCTGTATTCGTAGTGGCATACTATCCACAAGCTCATCAAGGCACTGTTGGTCCAGATTGTCCCAACCCTCTAGGGCGATTCGGCGTAGATCCCTCAGAGTGGTTGGTGGGTCACGTCGTCCACAGACAGCCCCTTTCAATCTATTTCAGGCACGTTCGATAGGGTTCATGTCTGGAGAACATGCTGGCCACTGTAGTCGAGCGATGTCGTTATCGTGAAGGAAGTCATTCACAATATGTACATGATGGTAGCGCGAATTGTCGTCCATGAAGACGAATGCCTCGCCAATATGCTGACAATATGGTTGCACTATCGGTCGGAGGATGACATTCACGTATCGTACAGCCGTTACGGCGCCTTCCATGACCACCAGCGACGTACGTCTGCTCCACATAATGCCACCCCAAAACAGAAGGGAACCTCCACCTTGCTGCACTCGCCAGACGGTGTGTCTAAGGGGTTGAGCCTGACCGGGTTGCCTCCAAACACGTCTCAGACGATTGTCTGGTTGAAGGCATATGCGACAGTCACCGGTGAAGAGAACGTTATGCCAATCCTTAGCGGTCAATTCGACATTTTATTCGTCCCATCTGTACCGCGCTGCATGGTGTCGTGGTTGCAAAGATAAGAGGCAGACCTCTTAAGCTGGAGTTCCACAGGCCCAGTAGGCAAGACGCGGAACGTGTCCCAGCTGACAGCAGGACACCGCTCTGTTGCCACTACTAGTCAAAATTAGCAGTTCTCGAAGAACATCAGAAACCAGTTGGGGTAAAATACCTCTTGTTCATTCAAAATTGTTTGTGGATCTCTGTGTCTCTGGGTAAATATTTGTAGGACTTCCAGCGTGTTTAATGCATGTCCCTTCGGGGCTTCATCAATACTTCCATGCTTTCACTCATCTCTCTTATACTCTTGCGTGTATAAGTGCATCATCAGTGCATTACTGTTTCCATCGTAGGAGTGTTCCGTAAATCTTGTTATGAACTCACTTCTGATTTGTAATGTATACACCAAGGAGCCAAAGAAACAGATACACCTCTCTAATATCGTGTAGCAGTCGCCCCCCCTCCCCCACCAGTACGTAGAAGTGCCTCAACACGACGTGACATGGGTTCGACTGATATCTGAAGTAGTGCTGGAGGGAACTGACACCACGAATCCTGCAGCGCTGTCCATAAACCTGTAGGAGTACGAGGGGGTGGAGATCTCTTCTGAACAGCACGTTGCCAGGCATCCCAGATATGGTAAATAATATTCATTTATGGGGAGTTTCGTGGCCAGCGGAAGTGTTCACACTCAAAATACTGTCTCTGCAGCCACTCTGCAGACATGTGGGGTGTCGCATTGTCCTCATACAATTTCCCTAGTCCGTGGGAAAGCACAATGGACACGAATAGATGACGATGATCAAAAAGGATGCTTACGTGCCACCTGTCAGAGTTGTATCTAGATGTATCAGGGGGCCCATATCACTCCAACCACACACGCCTCACACCGTTACGGAGCCTTCACCCCTGCTGACATGCAAGGTCCATGAACCTATGAGGTTGTCTCCATGCCCGTACACGCCGATCCCATCGATACAATTTTAAACGAGACTCGTTCAAACTGGCAACATGTTTCCAGTCATCAACAGTCCAGTGTCGCTCTTGACGCCCCCAGGCGAGGCGTAAAGTTATCTGCAGTGCAGTCATGAAGGGTACACGAAAGGCCTTCGGCTCCGAAAGCCTGTATCGATAATGTTTCGTTGAATGGTTCGCTCGCTGACAGTTGTTGATGGCCCAGCACTGAAATCTGCAGCAATTTCCTTAAGGGCTGCACTTCTGTCATGTTGAAAGATTCTCTTCAGTCGTCCTTGGTCCCATTCTTGCAGATTCCTTTTCCTGGCGTAGCGATGTCCGAGATTTGATGTTTTATCGGATTCCTAATATTCACGTTACACTCGTGAAATGGTCGTACGGAAAAATCCCCACTTCATCGTTACGTGAGCGATGCTGTGCCCCTTGGCTCGTGCGTAGACTATAACACCACGTTCAGCCTCATTTAAATCCTGATAACCTACCAATGTAGCAGAAGTATCCGACCTGACAACTACGCCATACACTTGCGGTCTTCTATAGGCGTTGCCTACCGCAGCACCGTATTCTGCCTGTTTACGTATCTCTGCTGATTATTTTATACATTCGCAAACCACCTCTATTTGTCACGGCTGTTTTCAACTTAGTGACGTAATTTCCAGAATCCGTCTTCTTTGGAAGCCTATACTGTTATTAGGTTTCTGGGCGCTGTGAGCTTTCTGAATTTGAACCACTAAATGCTAAAGGTACATACCTTTTATTATGCTGATGCCTTCTGATCGAGTGCATCTGTACTTAATTTTCTCATATATTTTGATGATGTCTCTATTGCTGTTCCAATCTGCACGACCTATTTGCATAATTATTTGAAGCTCTTTCCCGAACTCGTTCTTATCCAAAGATAATTTCAAGTTTCTGTTTACCATAGGTACATACAGGGTGGTTTAGCTGCCCCTGCCGATGTCGTTTATGGAACCCACAATGTTTTATCTGGCCAACCAAAACAAAGTGCCAGATTATTCAAATTCCCTCGCTCGCTATGCGCTGTTAATCCGATAGCCGGCCGAAGTGGTCTAGCGGTTCTGGCGCTGCAGTCCGGAACCGCGGGACTGCTACGGTCGCAGGTTCGAATCCTGCCTCGGGCATGGGTGTGTGTGATGTCCTTAGGTTAGTTAGGTTTAAGTAGTTCTAAGTTCTAGGGGACTTATGACCTAAGATGTTGAGTCCCATAGTGCTCAGAGCCATTTGAACCATTTTTTTTTTGTTAATCTGATAGAAAAAGTAAATAGGGCATTGTTGTAGAAAATTTAATATAGTTTAATTTTGCACTGGGATGTGTTTTCATCGTTAGAGTTATTCAAGAAAAAGCGATCTTCAAACGCACTTCCACCCACCCACCCTCCCACCCACCAACACACACACACATACACACACACACACACACACACACACACACACACACATACACACACACACAAACACACACACTCACACACACACACCCTACCCGTCAGGATTTCTAGTATGTTGTTGATAGCACTCCCTCCTACCAAGGTACAAAAATTATCAAGTGAATGGATTATTTCCCACATTCGACGTATTTTTACTCTTCATTGACTGTCCTTATTACGTCATTGGCTTAGTTCAGCACAGACAAATTGTAAAATTAACGTTTGTGTAAATTTTCATAACAATTTTGTGAATTTTAACTGCATAAAATAAACAGTTACACCGTTTTATTTGTCAGGCCTTCTGATAACGAAACTACACTACTGGCCATTAAAACTGCTACACCAAGAAGAAACGCAGATGATAAACGGGTATTCATTAGACAAAAATATTATACTAGAACTGACATGTGATTACATTTTCACGCAATTTGGGTGCGTAGATCCTTTGAAATCAGTACCCAGAACAACCACCTCTGGCCGTAATAACGGCCTTGATACGCCTGGGCATTGAGTCAATCACAGCTTGGATGGCGTGTACAGGTACAGCTGCTCATACAGCTTCAACACGGTACCACAGTTCATCAAGAGCAGTGACTGGCGTATTGTGACGAGCCAGTTGCTCGGCCACCACTGACCAGACGTTTTCAATTGGTGAGAGATCTGGAGAATGTGCTGGCCAGGGCAGCAGTCGTACATTTTGTGTATCCAGAAAGGCCCGTACAGGACTTGCAACACGCGGTCGTGCATTATCCTGCTGAAATGTAGAGTTTCGCAGGGATCGAATGAAGAGTAGAGCCACACGTGAAATGTAACGTCCACTGTTCAAAGTGCCGTCAATGCGAACAATTGGTGACCGAGACGTGTAACCAATGGCACCCCATACCATCACGCCAGGTGATACGCCAGTATGGCGATGACTAATACACGCTTCCAATGTGCGTTCACCGCGATGTCGCCAAACACGGACGTAACCATCATCATGCTGTAAACAGAACCTGGATTCATCCGAAAAAATGACGTTTCGCCATTCGTGCACCCAGGTTCGTTGTTGAGTACACCATCGGAGGCACTCCTGTCTCTGATGCAGTCTTGGTCTCCGAGCTGATAGTCCATGCTGCTGCAAACGTCGTCGAACTGTTCGTGCAGAGGGTTGGTGTGTTGCAACCTTCGCCATCTGTTGACTCAGGGATCGAGACGTGGTTGCACGATCCGTTACAGCTATGCGGATAAGATGCCTGTCATATCGACTGCTAGTGATACGAGGCTGTTGAGATCCAGCACGACGTTCCGTATTACCCTCCTGAACCCACCGATTTCATATTCTGCTAACAGTCATTGGATCTCGACCAACGCGAGCAGCAATGTGGTGATACGATATTCCGCAATCGCGATAGGCTACAATCCGACCTTTATCAAAGTCGGAAACGTGATGATACGCGTTTCTCCTCCTTACACGAGGCATCACAACAACATTTCACCAGGCAACGCCGGTCAACAGCCGTTTGTGTATGAGAAATCGGTTGGAAACTTTCCTCATGTCAGCACGTTGTAGGTGTCGCCACCGGCGCCAACCTTGTGTGAATGCTTTGAAAAGCTAATCGTTTGCATATCACAGCATCTTCTTCCTGTTGGTTAAATTTCGCTTATGTAGCACGTCATCTTCGTGGTGTAGCAATTTTAATGGCCAGTAGAGTACATGACTTTAACAGTTAAGTTTGGCTCGAACTGTCGACGCAGTTAGTTGTAACATTTAAAAAATGGCTTTTCTTTCATTACTCTCACGGGCATGTTAAATTCAATATGTTAACGAAACATCCGAACAGCTGGTGGCGTAATAGCTCAGTCAGTAGACAATAATACAGGTCGAATACTGGAAATCATTCGTCCACACGGAAATTTTTGTGCTGTGGCAGCAGGGAGTGCCATCAACAACATACGAGAAATCCTAATTTGTGGGGAAGAAGTACGGTTAGGAGGCGCATTTGAAGATCACTTTAGTACGTTTTTCTTGAATAACTCAGAAATCGTGGAGTCCAGTGAAAACGTATGTTAGTACAATGTTTCACTACATAAAATTTCCTACAAAAAATTCCTATAAATTTTTTCAATAGGACTAATCTTTTGCGAGTAGCGTGTGTCAAAATATAAAAATGTCGCGCTCGGTTTCTGAGCGACAGATATTACCCCATTAAGTCCCAAATTAATTTTTAAAAAAAAACTGAATTTTTTATTCCTTAATTATAATGTACATAGTGTATGAACCACAATAAGTAAAAAAACAACCAAATAATATTTATACATACTGATATAATGGCCGTCCTCAAAATAGGACACTGGGATCTAACAGTATCGTATACCATACTAAACTGTATTCAAGTCTTAACTATTTATTTCTTGTGAAATGGTACAAAACACTTCAGACACAGTGTTACACGGCATTTAACACAGTATGTTTTCGGTTTCCCGTTGCATTTAGCTCTTACACATCTTCTTTGCGTGCTTCTTTTGTCAATCATATGACCAATTCCATCAAACCTGATGTCTGGTATCATTCTCAACTGACTTGATGGGTATTCCATTGGACGTCCAATATTCGGTCTTCCAGTGTCCAATTTCAGGTATGTAACCGTAACAGCACGTCTGAAATCCAGTAAATCCTGTGCATTTTTCTCATGTGCTAGTCTGTAGAAGAGTCAGGGCCATATCCAGCAGACGTGTAATAGGACCTAGTACCATTTTTTCCCTCTAATTACCGCCGCATATCTTACAACTAACCAGTCAACACCTCCCATGTACGCGTTATACAACTTCAAAACGGCAGGTAGTTACACTTGTGTCTTCTTACTTGCTTGTCTACTGTACTGCGTAGCTCCTCCCAAAGGTTCAACTTGGCCAAAATTTGTACCAATTGAAACGCATCTGTTGTCGTGCCATCGAACAAATAAGACTTCACCATTCCTGTCGAACTGGTAGTCATAGTTTCCTCGAACTGCCTTTTTCAGTTCGTTGCTCCTCAGTAGTGGACAGCCATCAACTCGATTCAATCTGACAGTCCCAGTTGCTCGAAAACCCATATTTCTCAGATGAATCAGAAGATCTCTACTAGTGAAGAAATTGTCAAAGTACACACAATGATTCACTGTTTTTTCAATGCAGTCCAACATGTTTAGCACTACTCTTGATCCCAATAGTAGGTCATCCCTTGCAGTATCTTCTGGATCCTTTCCACAGTATAAATCAAATTTGAAACAGTAGCCACTTGCTCCACAAAGAGACCACAACTTATAGCCAAATCTAATAGGCTTGCCTCGGATAAACTTTCCATCTGGAACTGTATTATTTACTAATGAGTAACATATTCAAAATATACTTACATAATACACTGTAAATTTCAAACTAACTTCATATCCTCAAAATCTGGTAAAATTACCACGTTCTAAGAAGAAAATACATCAGCAGTAGCAGAGTTTCATATTGCAACGTGCAGCAATACAAATAACTGAAATGATAACATCAAGTCCCAGTGTCCTATTTCGAGTACACCAAATTTTATAGCAATGGAATACAATGAATATAGCTCCAATTGAGCTAACAATGCAAGTAGTTTAAAAGACACATTGTTGACTATAAATAATCGCCAAAAGATCTTTGCCACATATTTCAAATATTACTAAATTGTCGATAAAGTAAATACCTGTAATAACGAAAAGTGTGCCTTAGTATTCAATAATCAATTAATGATAGGATTTATTGCTTTTAATTTCCTCTTAGCATACATTTCTTATAAAAAGCATCAACAAATGACATAGAATAGTAATAGATGCAAATTAATAATTTATTGTGTATTTATAAAGAAATATGTGCTCTGTCCTCAAAATAGGACACTGGTACTTAATAGGTTACACTGCAGGTTGCATAAAACGACATCGGTAGGGTCAACTGGATCACTCTGCAAGTACTTTCGGAGTCGATATAAATTCGCGTTTATTATCACGTTGGTGCTGATTGCTTTCCTGTGTATATCTATTTTGGACCTCCCATCGTTTTTTGTAATTAGAAGGTGCAGGATGGTTATGCTTTCTTCTTTGCATTACGTCTGCATAACAAAATAATGTCATGAAACGTATCTCCCATAACATACCAATCTCTATTTTGTGTCTGTTTTGTTTCTCTCTGTAATTGGAGATGTTTTCGATGAGCTGTTCCTCTGTTTTCAGTAAGCTGCACAACTTGTCGGTTAAGACAATTTTGAGAGAATGCGAATTAACGCGATATTTCCCATTTCCGAGTTGTACTCTACAGTATCGTGGAAAATTCGAAAATGTACGGTGACGTCCGAGAACATTCATAAATACTTGAGAAAATTGTAGAACCAGTCGCTTAACCCATGAAAAAGAAAGTGATGAAAAAGAGACAGAAGAAGTATTGGTGAACACCCGATGTGATGGCGGCCAAATCGGTCGTACCTCACAATCACAACTGCAACCAAATCACAACTACTATAGTGCACAACCGGAGAATAAGGCGGCACCACGCACAGAAACCATTCGTTGACGGAGGATGGTTTCGGCGGTATAACCACCTTTACCCACAGACGCATTAATATGTATCTTTTTATAAAAACAGTGAATGAAAGCGTCCATTGAGATTCTGGAGACAGATAGTGTTGCCAAACATTCTTATAAGCACAGCTACTCAATTAATAATGAACAAACGGTTTATCCATAGTTCTGTCACATTTCTGTAAACGAGAAGAGAGACGTTTGTACAAGTAGGAGAGGCACTTTCGCCTCAAGCCAGCCCATTAAGGGAATTTTAATATATTTTTTATTCCATTTTTAAATAATGTCGATCACTTTATTCGCTAAAGTCTTTCTGAAACCACAAAAATTACTGCAGAAAATGAAGGTTTTTGCAATTCTGAGAAGATGTACCAAGGCGCAACATGATCAAGTTTCGAGGAGCAAATATTCGATTGAAATTTAAAAGCAAATATTGAAAACTAACACAAATTTCCATTTTCAAAACAGGCAAAATTGTTAAGTCATTAAAGAAACTCATGTGCAAGTATCTCATTTTCCATGGCAAAAGACATTCAGATATCTTTAATGTATTATAAAGCACTAAAATGGGCAGAAGGCGTAATGTTTACAAATTCTGCGCAAAACACAACCTCGTGTTTAAACTGTCCTCTAAGTGCAACACTTTCCCCAATATATGAGTAAATTTCATGGAGAGAAATGTATCTACGTATGTACACGCATCTACAAGCAAGTTTTTAACGACGCAAATTCATGACATTGAGTTTACTAACAAGGGAACCTCCTCATCGCAACCCCCTCAGATTTAGTTATAAGTTGGCACAGTGGATAGGCCTTGAAAAACTGAATACAGATCAATCGAGAAAACAGGAAGAAGTTATGTGGAACTATTAAAAAGTAAGCAAAATGTACAAACTGAGTAGTCCATGCGAAGATAGGCAACATCAAGGATAATCTGAAGTGAGGAGCGCCGTGGTCCCGTGGTTAGCGTAAGCAGCTGCGGAACGAGAGGTCCTTGGTTCAAGTCTCCACTCAAGTGAAAAATTTTTATATATTTTCGCAAAGTTATGATCTGTTCATTCGTTCATTGACGTCTCTGTTCACTGTAGTAAGTTTAGTGACTGTGTTTTGCGACCGCACCGCAAAACCGTGCGATTAGTAGACGAAAGGACGTGCCTCTCCAATGGGAACCGAAAACATTTGATCGCAAGGTCATAGGTCAACCGATTCCTCCACAGGAAAACACGTATGATATATTCTATACGACACTGGTGAGGGCATGTGTGTCACATGACAGGAATATGTTGTCGACCCACCTAACTTGTACACTTGGCGAATGGGTAAAAAGATTCTTCTACATTGCCCGATTTAGGTTTTCTTGTGGATGTGAGAATTAATCCCAAAAAAGTGATGAAAACATAAGAGTTTGTCACATAAACTGCAACAAATGAATCCAACAGTTTCACAGTCGCACACTTTTCCCTGTGCTCCGTCAAAACATATGTTTTTAACGTTTTCAAATTTTTCCGTGTGTAGACCGTCAAATTCTGCATATGTCCAAGCAAATCTGAACATGTCCTGGAATTTTGGAGAGCGAACTTGATTATGTGTGAGTGCTGAACTTTGACAATTGTCTGAAAATAAAAAATAAAATTTTACGCTCGAAGGAAGACTTGAACCAAGGACCTCCCATTCCGCAGTTGCTCACTCTAACCACGGGACCACGGCGCTCCTGAGTTTCGATCAGCCCTGATGTTGCCTATCTTGGCATGGACTACTCATTTTTGTATATTTTGCATAATTTTTCATAGTTCCACACAACTTCTTCCTGTTTTCTCGATTGATCTGTGTTCAGTTTTTCAAGGCCTATCCACTGTGCCAACTTATAACTAAATCTGAGGGGGGTGCGATGGGGAGGTTCCCTTGTAAGAACGGTTCGTAGAGTGGCTGCGGTGACTTTGTTTACGGTAAGTGAAGTTCAATGGCCTCACTGGCCTTGTGTTGAAAAGGAGGCAAGTAACCGGGATTGACGTCACGAAGAGCTTGGGGCGACCACGTGACCGACGCCAGAAATAAATACTGACGCGCTGGAGACAAGCGATAATTCGACGGCCAGAGAGAGAGAAGTATTAGGACGCAAATGAGGTAATTAAACAGATTGCCAGATAAAACTATTGACATGCACTTTGTTTGTATATGAATTAGGATACAACAAAACTCTATCCATTCAATCGGCCTGTAGGATTGTGCCAGTTACGTGGCATAGAAAATAATCTCTGTCTCTGTTCTACGAAACATCTCGTTCCTGTAGGCCATAATCGATTTAAGCAACTATACCTACTTACGGTGTCGCATTTTGCCGTGTCTTACAAAGTGTAGTTAAACATCGTGTTCTGCTATACGGTATGAGTGATATTTTTGCATTTAGTGAATCAGATCGAATACGTGAATGTGTGTGTTGCGTAAGTGTGACTAATGCCTCGGAAGTAAAAGAATGAGTCGTATACCCTAAGTTTCAGTCGCCATGGGAATCCTAAAAGCAGCCAACAATATCCGTCCATCTGTCAACCCATGTATTGTATGCGTGTATGGTTTATGAACCTGGTTTGCTTCTCCCGCGATATTAGTAATGTCCAAAATCTATTTCATAGTATGTAATGGTATTTACTTCGATTAACTTCATACGTCTTAGGGCCAACGTCCAACTAATAGGATCCGAAATTTCTAAACTCTCTACTTTCTCCTGTGTGTGAATGTATGTATGCCTTTATAGAGGTTGCATCTTCGTATTTGACTGTTAAAATTATTTTTCTAGGAAACCCACAATTGAAATGTCGACCTTCAGCCATTTTCCGTTTAGTTATTTTTATTGTTTGGATTTATTTCGAAGCGATTAATTGTTCATCTTTAGCTACCACACTAGAGGGTGCTGAGGTACAGTCGCAAGGTATACTTGCGCCAGAATATCAAATCGATCACAGTGCCAAATTTCCTGAAGCTGAAACTTCAGTTGCTTCGAAATTAAGTACAAGTAAATGATATTAAACACGGTCGAGTGGGAGAAAAGCCTTTGTTCTCCATAGTAGTGTATTTTACATTGACGCTGCCAATTGCCAACACTAAGGAAGCAAGATCATTTTTTACTGCCCTTGTTTAGAGAAACTCATGGGATTCGGCGGGTATCAAGAAGTGGCATTCATGAATGATGATTTTATGTTGGTCTTGTCAAATTATTTATTGCGAGGAATTTGCCAACATAGAAGCAGGCGCCACAAAACAAAGCGGGTATCACAGAACCTTGATGTTAACCAGTATTCCGGTGTAAACCTAAATGTTTCTGTAAGGTAAATGTTGTGATAGTAGCAGCACAACAGGTATGTTCTCTGACCTTTGAATATCAGGCGTTCATGAAACTATCTGTCGTAAATTAGAAGTTTATTGGTGGCTGCTTACAGAAAATTTGTGTCCGATTTCCAAATTAAGTTAGTGGCGCGACTCAGCTCCAAGCTTTATCATCCTTGTGCATATCAGTGTTTTCCCAATCCATTTACTGTACATAGGAAGACGAACTTCAGAGACCACTGTTTCTTCGACTTCAATATGCAGCGCAGTTGGGTACGGTTGAGGTAGAGATCCAACTTAGCCCATTTGAAAGCAATCACCACAGTATTTACTGCGTGTGCCTGAAGAAAGCCACAGAAATCCTAAACACGGATTCTAGAACAGGTATTTGAACACAATTATACTGCCATACGAGTCTTCAAATCCTTGAAATTTGCAGTGAAAATATGACTTTCAATCGCAATATATTTTGAGAAAGTGGTATCCCACAGGTCGTAAACATTCGAAAAACGTTATGATTAACCACAATGAGCTGGCGATAAAAATATATTTATTATACTATCAGTTCAGTCTTCATACCGCCAGGTATCATAATTTTCGGAATTCATCTGCAGCACTACAGGCCATGATTTGTCTTACACGATGAACTCTCCCTATGTAAATTCATCCATACTGCATGACTGCACACATACAGCTAACGCTGTCAAAAAGCGGAAACGCAGAAAATTCTGCACATTAATATGGAACAAGAACATACGACAAAATCCGTAACTTCTAACAATATGGTCAGAACCATATATACTTAAAATCGATAGATGCGATTACCCCAAACCTAATATTAGTATCAGAAAGTTTTCGCGTCAAGTCTGATCTCTTTCCATTTTCGAAAATGTCACGAAGTTCTACCGAACTGTACCATAACAGTACGTCTGATATACAGAACGTGGTTGAATGATAAAGGCATCGAGAACACGTTGTTCTGAAGCCTTTAGTGTAGTGCAAATTGGGGGAATCATATGAAAAAAAAGGGGACCAAAAATAGAAATCTAACAACACGTCTGAAAATCTGTTTTATTAATAGCTTTGGTTCAATTAATTCAAAATAGAAATCATTTTCCAGAAAGTAATCTGAGCACCTTCCATTTTGACAGCGTTCTGAAAATGTTCTGATAACCTATACTGTTCGGTAACAAAGCATTACATCTGAAAACTGTTGGACATTATAAAATAATTTGTCGAGATGTAGAAAAAATTGGTAAGCAAATTCATTGCAGGACTGTACCAATCACAAAACTTTTCGATACTCAAAAATCATTAAAAATCATATTAAGGCTTATGAAAGACTATGTTGAAACCCAATGAATAATTTCTAAGAGGTTAAAGAAGAGCTTGCTCTAAACCGCTGTACAGAAGTTGCGGGTTTTTTAAGTAATTTGCACAAAAGGAAACCGAGATTATCGTCATCATCAAAATTTCTCTCAAACGCACTACCAAGATCTTAAGTATGTTGTTCTGGGAAACAAATATAATTGGTCAAACCATAAGACAAATGATAAACATAGCTTTACTTCCTGATTTCTCCGCACCAACGCTTCACTGTAGCCAAAGATCTTTCTGTCTCCAAACAGTAGTCTGTGGGCTGTCTGAGTCTCGTTACAACGATCAAAATAGCTGGCTGACCTACCGACGGACGAGAGCGTAACACGTAAATAGCACTTCTCAACATGCGGGCCCAACAAACACCTGAACGATATTTTCCTTTTTGGAAGTACAGGTTACATCGAAAATGTCTGAAAACAGTATTTTGGCAGTGCTGGTAGGCATTCAAAAGATTGTTAAAAAAGTTAACCGGGTGGCTAAAATACTGTTCGGCAAAATTTCCTAACATTTTAGAAAAAGTGCTCACGCCACATGCTACCGGCAAAATGTCTGAAAGCAAACATTTTCCTAATGAAATGACAAAAATCTATGTAAATTTTTAATTTCAGACATGTTGTTGCAATACTATCTGCTTATTTTTCCTTGACATTGTGGAAATGGACCCACACTATCCTGTGATGTTTTTGATCATTACTGCCCACCTAGTAGGGTTCAGGATCATCTAACCTTACTGTTTTATATGGTTTTGGCCGTAAAACGGCGAGACATGTTCGTTTCGTGGGCTCTTGTACAACTACATGTAAGTGTGTAGTCTACAGTGAATACCATAAGAGATGGAAATATTTTTCTGAAGAAACACGATACATATATATTTTCTTCATTTATTTAGTGTTTGTATACAGCCGTCTCGTTCGTTTGATGTAGCCTCCCAGTCTCTTATTCTCAAAGCAGCACTTAGGCCAAAGTCCCTAAACATTTGTTCTATAAATTATGTTCCAATACTGGTCTTCCTGCAAAACTATATCTTCCAGCGCTCCTTCTTTTACCATGGAAAACTGGAAGTATCTTCAGATCCTTTCTCATAGGTGCAGTAAACTGGTCTCAAAGGAAAAAAAGATAACTAGTCATTCTGAAATAATAAAATCATCTGCCAATAGATGGAAAGTAAGTATCCCACTGTGCAAAACTAATGGACCATAGTTCATGTGATGAGTCACTCCCAAGTAACAAAGCTCGATGAAACTTGGACCATACATAAAAAGAACTCCTACTGCCTAGTAGGCAAATGTAAAACTTTTTCCCAATTCCTCCCCCCCCCCCCCAACAAGAGAAGGGGTGGGGAGGTGGCAGAAGCTTAATATGTCGCCCTGTAGCGTAAAGAGTTAAAAAACGCAATAAGAAAATAAGAAACTATAAAAACAGGTGATAAAACGGTGACTTTTTAAAAACTGTAAAATGGCGGAAAATTGTGGAGGTTAAAATATAGAAACACAGGGCTACCGATACTAATGAAGACACACAGTAAGTAGACAGGCAAAATTAAAAAAAAGACGACGGCAGTCTGGTTTCTGTTTGCAACACTTGTAAAGGGGATGCACAACACTGAACACTCATTTATACACTGTACTATAGATTAGACATGAAGATGCCACACGATAGCCAGATGGGGATGGGGGGGGGGGAGGACCCAGAGAAGATGAGGGGGAGAAAGGAGGTAGCAGAGGAAAAGCACAAAAGGGAGGAGTGATGGAGGGAGAGGACACAAGAAAAGTGGAGGGCAGGGAAGACCCAAGAAGGAGTGGGGAAGGCGGAGGAGGGGAAAACAAAGGACTTGGGGGGAGAGAATGAAGAGAGGGCAGGCGGGGAGAAACACGTTGGAAAGGGGGGGGGAGAGGGAGCCTGGGAAAAGAACAGAGGTAGAGAGAGGGAGGTGTGGATCACAGGAGGGATAAATGGAAGTAGAGAGGGCATCATCTGGGAGCGGGAATTGACAGAAGCCACCGTGGGCAAGGAGATAAAGGGTGTAGAGGTGGAGGGAGAGGAGAGGAGCAACTAGGGGGTGCAGGGACCAAGTATGCAGGAGGTGTAGAGGATGGAGCACATGGGGGAATGGAATCAGGTCATAGAGGATCTTCATGGGGGATGGGAGGCGTATACAGAAGTCATGGTGGAGTGCGTGGTGCTAGAGGATCTGGAGGGACATATAGAATTTGGGGCGACTGGTATAACAGAGGATGGGACGAATCAAGGATTTATAGGAGTGGAAAATGGTAGACGGGTTCAAACAACCATGTACGGCCGGAGAGGAGGGTAACTGAAAGAAACACAGAAACAGACAGTAATCATACCGAAATCACTGCGATTCATGATGGTGCCCTGGACATTACAAAACGCTGGACATAGTTCTTAACCCATTGGCTTATACAGCGTGCTGATGGGTGGTCGCTGGTTTCTAGTCCTCTGTTACGTTGCATGCTGTGAGATGGGCTGAGTAGTTCTAGCTTCTTCTTAGTGTTTCTTCTTCTCGGTTAATACATGACACTACATCCAATATACCATTGTAAAACCAAGAAATCACACCATTGGTTGGTGCACAACACAGTCGAATTCTTTCGAAATTTTGCGGAATATAAGCTATCGTTTCAGGTTCTGCTAGGTTTATTCCACCCTCCAACCCCCCCCCCCCCCCACCCTTGATCTTATAAGGAAAACAACTATCAGTGGTGTGCAAAGCAAGGTAGAAGAAAAGTGATACCCTACACGATATGGGTTCGAGAAATGTCTAGTGGTCTTGCACACAACTGTACTTTTTCTGGTATACCACACCAACAAAAACATCTAAAACAGTATTAGTTTGGCTCTTCATCAGTCCAACAAATACACTACTGGCCATTAAATTTGCTACACCACGAAGATATCGTGCTACAGACGCGAAATTTAACCGACAGAAAGAAAATGCTGTGATATGCAAATGATTAGCTTTTCAGAGCATTCACACAAGGTTGGCGCCGGTGGCGACACCTACAACGTGCTGACACGAGGAAAGTTTCCAACCGATTTCTCATACACAAACAGCAGTTGACCGGCGTTGCCTGGTGAAACGTTGTTGTGATGTCTCGTGTAGGAAGGAGAAATGCGTACCATCACGTTTCCGACTTTGATAAATAACCTATGCTGATTGCAGTTTATCGTATCGCGACATTGCTGCTCGTGTTGGTCGAGATCCAATGACTGTTAGCAGAATATGGAATCCGTGGGTTCAGGAGGGTAATACGGAACGCCGTGCTGGATGCCAACGGCCTCGGATCACTAGCAGTCGAGATGACAGGCATCTTATCCGCATAGCTGTAACGGATCGTGCAGACACGTCTCGATCCTTGAGTCAGCAGATGGGGATGTTTGCAAGACAACAACCATCTGCACGAACAGTTCGACGACGTCTGCAGCAGCATGGACTATCAGCTCGGAGACCATGGCTGCGGTTACCCTTGACGCTGCATCACAGACAGGAGCGCCTGCGATGATGTACTCAACGACGACCCTGGGTGCACGAATGGCAAAACGTCATTTTTTCGGATGAATCCAGGTTCTGTTTACAGCATCATGATGGTCGCACCCGCGTTTGGCGACATCGCGGTGAACGCACACTGGAAGCGTGTATTCCTCATCGCCATACTGGCGTGTCACCCGGCGTGATGGTATGGTGTGCCATTGGTTACACGTATCGGTCTCCTCTTGTTCGCATTGACTGCACTTTGAACAGTGAACGTTACATCTTAGATGTGTTACGATCCGTGGCTCTACCCTTTATTCAATCCCTGCGAAACCCTAGATTTCAGAAGGGTAATGCGCGACCGCATGTTGCAGGTCCTGTACGGACCTTTCTGGATACAGAAAATATTCGACTGCTGCCCTGGCCAGCACGTTCTCCAGATCTCTCATCAACTGAAAACATCTGCTCAATGGTGGCCGAGCAACTGGCTCGTCACAATACGCCAGTCACTACTGTTGACGAACTGTGGTATCATGTTGAAGCTGCATGGGCAGCTGTACCTGTACACGCCATCCAAGCTGTGATTGACTCGACGCCCAGGCGTATCAAGGCCGTTATTACGGCCAGAGGTGGTTGTTCTGGATACTGAGTTCTCAGGATCTATGCACCCAAATTGCGTGAAAATGTAATTACATGTCAGTTCTAGTATAATATATTTGTCCAATGAATACCCGTTTATCATCTGCATTTCTTCTTGATGTATCAATTTTAATGGCCAGAAGTGTAGTAAGAATAGATTTATAAAGGATTAGTATTAAAAATATTATATAAATTGGCGAGGTGTGTAAGACAAAATAGGCTGTTTGTAAATTTATATAGTAGGTACAGGCGCGAATATGTGGAAGTATATTAGTAAGTGAGTGGGTTAATAGGGTGTGTGATCAACACAGACGGCAGACGACAACGTGTAGTCCACGAGCTGCTCCCATGCTAGGCACAAAACTGGGAAGGAGGTTTTGTGGTAAGGAGCTCCATTCCTCAAGCAGCGTGGCTGACAACTCCCGGATGTTCGTTGGCGCATATGGACGTGGCGCACTTGTTGGGATTGGTGTCGGGGGAACTGTCAGGCTAGGCCAGTGGTTGTGTGACAGTTTTGGTCAAGAATAAATGTTGACAAGGTGGGGCGGCACGTTGGGGGGCATGCATATCGATCTTATTATTAATTAGCAATCTTCATAAATTAGTATATTGTATACCCCGAATACACTAGCTCTAATAACACCGCCATTTGCAGGCCACAGGTCACGAGGCACTGATCGTAAAATGTCGGCTTCATTCGGAAAACTTCGAGTCGACTGTTTTCTGTTGATCACTGCCACCCGCAGCATTACCATAGTGGTGATACTGTAATTGCCGGACCAAATGTTGTTTTGTTGTCTGTGTGAGCGGACGATTGATTGATTGATAACAGCAATTTTTCAAAATGTTTTAAATGTCACTTTTCACCTACTCAATGCGCTGTTTTACAACGGCCTTGATTTTATCTTACATGCCTTGCAACAAAAAAGTACCGCATTTGAGGATGAACAAGTTAGAACTTGTACTATAGCAGCTGTTGCAAAGGTCGCGCACGCCCAGGAGTTGTCGCCGTTGGTAGACAAACAAGAAAACGCCTTCCTCCCCCCCCCCCTCCCCTCTCACATCTTCTAACACCGCTGTGGCCGCGCTGCTTACGCCTCTGGCCGTGAGGTATGTGGTCAACTTTACTTGCGTCAAGGTCGAATTTACCGAGGTCAAAGAAATTGAAGCCTAAAATATTACTGTCCCTATAGGCATTTCTGTCTATTTGTTAGCAGGATAAGTACTCTCTTATGAATCTGTTAACGTTACTTGGCCACTTTAGATTCTTCTGTTAGTTGAAACATGTATGTTATAATAAAATTATAAAACAAAGTACGGCTGAGAATCCCGGACAGCAAAAGGGTATTAGACGAACGGACTGGCTGCCTTTTCCCCGACTGAAATCTCATCAAGTTCATGTTGAATTTGTTGGGAAGAGGTACTGCAGCACATCCGCGTCACCATCGACCATGCATCACTTGTCAACGGCGCTGATATAGGAATGGAACGCCCTATTATGTTCTTGTAGAACTCCTTCCCAGCGTTGTGACGAGCATGGAAGCAGTTAGCAGAGGATGCTTTGCTATCTGTGATGATCACACACACTACTAAGAACTATGTCCCGCCTTTTTTTAACACCCCGGAATGAACTGCGTTTTAGTTAATTATCGTCTTTGAATGAATGTTTTATTTCTGTTCGTCTCATTGCGTATTTCTTTCAGTTACCTTCTTCGGTAAATTGTAGCAGTTCTTTCTACGTATGGCCCAAGTTTAATCAAGCTCTGTTCCCTAGCAGTGACACAGCATGTGAAACCTATTTTCGGTGTTGAGTTTTGCACACAAATATACAGGGTGATTCAAAAAGAATACCACAACTTTAAAAATGTGTATTTAATGAAAGAAACATAATATAACCTTCTGTTATACATCATTACAAAGAGTATATAAAAAGGTTTTTTTTTACTCAAAAACAAGTTCAGAGATGTTCAATATGGCCCGCTTCAGACACTCGAGCAATATCAACCCGATACTCCAACTCGTTCCACACTCTCTGTAGCATATCAGGCGTAACAGTTTGGATAGCTGCTGTTATTTCTCGTTTCAAATCATCAATGGTGGCTGGGAGAGGTGGCCGAAACACCATATCCTTAACATACCCCCATAAGAAAAAATCGCAGGGGGTAAGATCAGGGCTTCTTGGAGGCCAGTGATGAAGTGCTCTGTCACAGGCTGCCTGGCGGCCGATCCATCGCCTCGGGTAGTTGACGTTCAGGTAGTTACGGACAGATAAGATTTCATAACTAACCTTTTTCGTAGGACTCTCCATACAGTTGATTGTGGAATTTGCAGCTCTCTGCTAGCTCTGCGAGTCGATTTTCCTGGGCTGCGAACAAATGCTTGCTGGATGCGTGCTACATTTTCATCACTCGTTCTCGGCCGTCCAGAACTTTTCCCTTTGCACAAACAGCCATTCTCTGTAAACTGGTTATACCAACGTTTAACACACCACCTATCAGGAGGCTTAACACCATACTTCGTTCGAAATGCACGCTGAACAACTGTCGTCGATTCACTTCTGGCGTACTCAATAACACAAAAAGCTTTCTGTTGAGCGGTCGCCATCTTAGCATCAACTGACGCTGACGCCTAGTCAGCAGGCCTCAAGCGAACAAATGTACAACTAAATGAAACTTTATAGCTCCCTTAATTCGCCGACAGATAGTGCTTAGCTCTGCCTTTTGTCGTTGCAGAGTTTTAAATTCCTAAAGTTGTGGTATTCTTTTTGAATCACCCTGTATTTTGTATTCCAGAATGTGTTAACCCATTGCCTATCATCAGGTCTCTTCACGACCTGACCTCGCCGACTCATATTCAATGAATACCCGATCGGAGCACCTTATTTTCCATGTGTATATCCACATCTCAGATGCATCAATTGTCTTCCGATTTCCTTGCACTCCACAATCAAACTCTGTACAATGCTGTCTTCATCTAATTAAGACCTGTCTTTTACAACTGTAGAATTCATTTAGCAAAGAATGCTCATTTTAGCACGTGCTCTGAATCCTGATTCTACACTCTGTGGACTGTTCATTCTGTTGCACGTCTCCAGTGATTCTTGATAACGCAATGTCGTTAGCGAGTCTTCTCACTGACATCCTTTCACCATGAATTCTGTTCTTTCTAGAAGTTTCTTTTATTTCCTCCACTTTTTCTTCGATTCGCGTATTTCACTCTAAATGAGAAATACTACTTACTTGCCTTACGACTTTTTAATCCATTCGCCGGCTGCGGTGGACGAGCGGCTCTAGGCGCTTCAGTCCGGAACGGCGCGACTGCTACGATCGCAGGTTCGAATCCTGCCTAGGGCTTGGATGTGTGTGATGTCCTTAGGTTAGTTAGGTTTAAGTAGTTCTAAGTTCTAGGGGACTGATGACCTCAGATGTTAAGTCCCATAGTGCTCAGAGCCATTTGAACCATTTTTTAATCCATTACCTTTCTTCTTGATTACCATTACTGTTTTCCCCTACGATTCCTCTGTACCGTATTTTGTACGTTACCCGTCTTCCTCTACATATTTTCCGAAGTTTCCATACATCTTGCATTTGATTTTGCAGCACCAATTCAAGATCGATAAACTCTTCGAAACCGGCACAACTTTTCCTAACTGTTCTTTCCATTATCAAAAATAGCGCAGAACTTACTCTCTGATGTCTTTACGTTTCGTAAAGTTAAACTTATTTTTATCTAATACACCTCCAATTTTGTTTTCCATTGTTCTGTATAATTTTTGGTCAGCAACTTGGACATATAACACTCGCTTTTGCACCAGCGCACACAGTTTGTTACACAAGTATTCACAGTAATGAAGTGCTCTCCAATGAGTTATTCGAAAGCAAGGACTCCTAACATCGAAACACTCTGCATATGTACGTCATCTAAGCTTTCAAAGAGTCTAATATGGGCAGTCTTTATAACGGAGTTGTTGTGTATTTCGCTAGCAAATATTTTCTTGTCGACTTGCTTGTCTGCAGCTTGTCGGGCGTACTTGGCCATTAGCAATAGAAGCTTATACGTACTGGTTTCTTGGCAGACACAGAAGACGTTTTGCTGATAACATGATTATAGTTATTTAATTATACGACCAAGGTAATAAACATGTATATTTGGATACTGAGTTATTCTCGATGACGAATGGACGAATTTAATATTTGTTACAAATAATGGGTATACGTCAGGGAATTAAATCGGAAAGAACGTTGTCCATATCTTGAGCGTCCAGCTTAGCAAGTACATCATATTCTAGGTCGCATGAAATGTGTCGCTGACGACCTAAGGGCGATCTGGAACGGACGTGGAGCGCCCGTTGAAGAGTAGTCGTGCACTCAGACGGGAGATACACGAGAGTTTCATGCTGGCCATTAGTTTTTCCGCCAGCTCCAGCTTTGTTCCGCACCATTTGATCGCACTCGGCGTCTGTGTCACGTGACACCGGTGCTCGCGCGCTCGCCCCGCTACAGTCACCTAGCAGTCCGTTTGTAGGCGCCATTTGCCGCTGACGACGTCGTGGTGGACAGCCGGTGTCACACAACACGAGCTCTATCGCCGGCTTTATTGCTGTATGCGATCGGTCGAGATTTATCATTAAAACGTGCCCCCTCTGAAACCATAAGAGGAAAGTGCAAGAACTAAACTTGGTGCTACTGCAGAATTTTAAAATTAAATCAGCAGGCAAAGCAGGAATATAAAAAGGGCTAAAAAGAGTAGCTAACGAAAGAATTTCGCTAGATGAAGGGATAGGTTAGTGAGACAACCGCAATGTCGTTCGTCAGTTGTTACCGCGGTGTTATTAGGAGCAGTAGAAGCGAAATACACTCCTGGAAATTGAAATAAGAACACCGTGACTTCATTGTCCCAGGAAGGGGAAACTTTATTGACACATTCCTGGGATCAGATACATCACATGATCACACTGACAGAACCACAGGCACATAGACACAGGCAACAGAGCATGCACAATGTCGACACTACAGTACAGTGTATATCCACCTTTCGCAGCAATGCAGGCTGCTATTCTCCCATGGAGACGATCGTAGAGATGCTGGATGTAGTCCTGTGGAACGGCTTGCCATGCCATTTCCACCTGGCGCCTCAGTTGGACCAGCGTTCGTGCTGGACGTGCAGACCGCGTGAGACGACGCTTCATCCAGTCCCAAACATGCTCAATGGGGGACAGATCCGGAGATCTTGCTGCCCAGAGTAGTTGACTTACACCTTCTAGAGCACGTTGGGTGGCACGGGATACATGCGGACGTGCATTGTCCTGTTGGAACAGCAAGTTCCCTTGCCGGTCTAGGAATGGTAGAACGATGGGTTCGATGACGGTTTGGATGTACCGTGCACTATTCAGTGTCCCCTCGACGATCACCAGTGGTGTACGGCCAGTGTAGGAGATCGCTCCCCACACCATGATGCCGGGTGTTGGCCCTGTGTGCCTCGGTCGTATGCAGTCCTGATTGTGGCGCTCACCTGCACGGCGCCAAACACGCATACGACCATCATTGGCACCAAGGCAGAAGCGACTCTCATCGCTGAAGACGACACGTCTCCATTCGTCCCTCCATTCACGCCTGTCGCGACACCACTGGAGGCGGGCTGCACGATGTTGGGGCGTGAGCGGAAGACGGCCTAACGGTGTGCGGGACCGTAGCCCAGGTTCATGGAGACGGTTGCGAATGGTCCTCGCCGATACCCCATCAGCAACAATGTCCCTAATTTGCTGGGAAGTGGCGGTGCGGTCCCCTATGGCACTGCGTAGGATCCTACGGTCTTGGCGTGCATCCGTGCGTCGCTGCGGTCCGGTCCCAGGTCGACGGGCACGTGCACCTTCCGCCGACCACTGGCGACAACATCGATGTACTGTGGAGACCTCACGCCCTACGTGTTGAGCAATTCGGCGGTACGTCCACCCGGCCTCCCGCATGCCCACTATACGCCCTGGCTCAAAGTCCGTCAACTGCACATACGGTTCACGTCCACGCTGTCGCGGCATGCTACCAGTGTTAAAGACTGCGATGGAGCTCCGTATGCCACGGCAAACTGGCTGACACTGACGGCGGCGGTGCACAAATGCTGCGCAGCTAGCGCCATTCGACGGCCACCACCGCGGTTCCTGGTGTGTCCGCTGTGCCGTGCGTGTGATCATTGCTTGTACAGCCCTCTCGCAGTGTCCGGAGCAAGTATGGTGGGTCTGACACACCGGTGTCAATGTGTTCTTTTTTCCATTTCCAGGAGTGTACTAAGTTACGGACTAATATACAGAGTGATTCAAAAAGAATACCACAACTTTAGGAATTTAAAACTCTGCAACGACAAAAGGCAGAGCTAAGCACTATCTGTCGGCGAATTAAGGGAGCTATAAAGTTTCATTTAGTTGTACATTTGTTCGCTTGAGGCGCTGTTGACTAGGCGTCAGCGTCAGTTGATGCTAAGATGGCGACCGCTCAACAGAAAGCATTTTGGGTTATTGAGTACGGCAGAAGTGAATCGACGACAGTTGTTCAGCGTGCACTAAGAATCCGCGGGAAACAACTCAGTATGAACGTGACTCGCCTAAGGTGAACGTTTTCTGTGCCATTTCAGCCAATAAAGTTTTTGGTCCCTTTTTCTTCGAAGGTGCTACTGTAACTGGACTACAGTATCTGGAGATGTTAGAGAATTGGCTGTTCCCTCAGCTCGAACAAGAAGCACAACATTTCATATTTCAGCAGGATGGAGCGCCACCACATTGGCACTTATCTGTCTGTAACTACCTGAACGTCAACTACCCGAGGCGATGGATCGGCCGCCAGGCAGCCCGTGACAGAGCACTTCATCACTGGCCTCCAAGAAGCCCTGATCTTACCCCCTGCGATTTTTTCTTATGGGGGTATGTTAAGGATATGGTGTTTCGGCCACCTCTCCCAGCCACCATTGATGATTTGAAACGAGAAATAACAGCAGCTATCCAAACTGTTACGCCTGATATGCTACAGAGAGTGTGGAACGAGTTAGAGTATCGGGTTGATATCGCTCGAGTGTCTGGAGGGGGCCATATTGAACATCTCTGAACTTGTTTTTGAGTGAAAAAAAACCTTTTTAAATACTCTTTGTAATGATGTATAACAGAAGGTTATATTATGATTCTTTCATTAAATACACATTTTTAAAGTTGTGGTATTCTTTTTGAATCACCCTGTATAATCTAATGCCAAGGACTATAGTAATTTAGCCAACAATCAACCTTCAAAAATGCTACCCAGTGCGGTTGTAAGCCAACGGCCTTGCCGCAGTGGTAACACCGGTTCCCGTCAGATCACGGTAGTTAAGCGCTGTCGGGCTGGGCTAGCACTTGGATGGGTGACCATCCGTTCCGCCGAGCGCTGTTGGCAAGCGGGGTGCACTCAGCCCTTGCGAGGCAAACTGAGGAGCTAATTGACTGAGAAGTGGCGGCTCCAGTCTCGGAAACCGACATACGGACGGGAGAGCGGCGTGCTGACCACATGCCCCTACGTATCCGCTTCCAGTGGCGCCTATGAGCTAAGAAGGATGACGCGGCCGCCGGTCAGTGCCATTGGGCTTTCATGGCCAGTTCGGGTGGAGTTTAGTTTAGTTTAGTTGGAAACTTGAATAATCCATACGATACCTCACAGACCCGCCAAAATAATTAATTGAATAATACTTAGAGGTTTCCCTTATTAAATCGTTTTATTGCACCGACGTAGCCCGAAGTGTATGTGCAGCGGCATACAGGTGAAAGTATTAAAGAACTAAGCACACCAGACCTAGCAACGGGGTAATACCACCTACTGAAGAATAGAAGACCGTGACTTTGCTAGGTATCTACAGGGTGTTTCAAAAATGACCGGTATATTTGAAACGGCAATAAAAACTAAACGATCAGCGATAGAAATACACCGTTTGTTGCAATATGCTTGGGACGACAGTACATTTTCAGGTGGACAAACTTTCGAAATTACAGTAGTTACAATTTTCAACAACAGATGGCGCTGCAAGTGATGTGAAAGATATAGAAGACAACGCAGTCTGTGGGTGCGCCATTCTGTACGTCGTCTTTCTGCTGTAAGCGTGTGCTGTTCACAACGTGCAAGTGTGCTGTGGACAACATGGTTTTTTCCTTAGAACAGAGGATTTTTCTGGTGTTGGAATTCCACCGCCTAGAACACAGTGTTGTTGCAACAAGACGAAGTTTTCAACGGAGGTTTAATGTAACCAAAGGACCGAAAAGCGATACAATAAAGGATCTGTTTGAAAAATTTCAGCGGACTGGGAACGTGACGGATGAACATGCTGGAAAGGTAGGGCGACCGCGTACGGCAACCACAGAGGGCAACGCGCAGCTAGTGCAGCAGGTGATCCGACAGCGGCCTCGGGTTTCCGTTCGCCGTGTTGCAGCTGCGGTCCAAATGACGCCAACGTCCACGTATCGTCTCATGCGCCAGAGTTTACACCTCTATCCATACAAAATTCAAACGTGGCAACCCCTCAGCGCCGCTACCATTGCTGCACGAGAGACATTCGCTAACGATATAGTGCACAGGATTGATGACGGCGATATGCATGTGGCCAGCATTTGGTTTACTGACGAAGCTTATTTTTACCTGGACGGCTTCGTCAATAAACAGAACTGGCGCATATGGGGTACCGAAAAGCCCCATGTTGCAGTCCCATCGTCCCTGCATCCTCAAAAAGTACTGGTCTGGGCCGCCATTTCTTCCAAAGGAACCATTGGCCCATTTTTCAGATCCGAAGCGATTACTGCATCACGCTGTCTGGACATTCTTCGTGAATATGTGGCGGTACAAACTGCCTTAGACGACACTGCGAACACCTCGTGGTTTATGCAAGATGGTGCCCGGCCACATCGCATGGCCGACGTCTTTAATTTCCTGAATGAATATTTCGATGATCGTGTGATTTCTTTGGGCTATCCGAAACATACAGGAGGCGGCGTGGATTGGCCTCCCTATTCGCCAGACATGAACCCCTGTGACTTCTTTCTGTGGGGACACTTGAAGGACCAGGTGTACCGCCAGAATCCAGAAACAACTGAACAGCTGAAGCAGTACATCTCATCTGCATGTGAAGCCATTCCGTCAGACACGTTGTCAAAGGTTTCGGGTAATTTCATTCAGAGACTACGCCATATTATTGCTACGCATGGTGGATATGTGGAAAATATCGTACTATAGAGTTTCCCAGACCGTAGTGCCATCTGTTGTTGAAAATTGTAACTACTGTAATTTCGAAAGTTTGTCTGCCTGAAAATGTACTGTTGTCCCAAGCATATTGCAACAAACGGTGTATTTCTATCGCTGCTCGTTTAGTTTTTATTGCCGTTTCAAATATACCGGTCATTTTTGAAACATCCTGTACATATGAAATACATCATTTATGCGACGTATATACCGCTACGTAGCTCGTCTTCCACGTTCAAACCATTCAACAACCTGTATGAGATGAAAGACAGATAAAACCCACGACGCTAAGCTACGAATTTGGTGGTATTTTTATTTGTAATCGTCTTGGATGCAACTCATGATTTTGTAACGGAAAGGGTATCCTGTATCGTATTACACGAGAAAAACAACAGTGGAATTCGTTTGAGCCTTATTCGTTCTTGATCCATGTCGCATTTTGTAGAGAACCAGGTAAATGCTAGTGATGACACATAACTGCTACAGGATGAGCGTGACCTATTGTCCAGCCCGGTGTAAGATTGTTGTTATCCGCTCCACCTATTCCTCATGGACTTTAACCAACTTGTGTACAGGAATGCGAGAACAAGCATCAACAGTCCTCTCCCTGTGGCTGCAAGGTTTCTGTGCTTCAACGCATATACAACTGCCGTCACAAGTCCCCACATGTATGCATCTAACGGACTTAAATCCGGGGAAATTGGCGGTCCTCCACCAGGCCTCTACGAACTATCAGTCTCCGAGGAAATTGGATATCCAGAGTAGATGAGCTACCATCAGTGGCTATAAATATCCCACTTTAAGGGAGTAGCGGACGCAGCACGTCTTGTAACGGCTTCAATTAAGTGTATCCTGGTTGAAGAAGAGGCAAACAGTGCAGAACCTCATATTCCACACAAAACGAACCCTTTCGATGTACCTACTACCTTCGATAGATCCATCTCTTCAGGGATGGCACCTAAGCAGTATCTGCGAATCTATTTATTTACATCTCTGTTCACGCTGATATTAGCCTCGTCTGCGAACAGTACGTCGTAGGAGAATGACAGGTTTCGTCCAGTCTCGGTAAGCTATTGAAAGGTGGCCACACTGAGCCACAGCGCCAGAGATCGCGCCAGAGAGTTTTGTTCCGCCGCCTCCACTGGCAGTGATTCTTAAGAAACGGAGGTGGGCAGTTCTTGTTCAGATGTAGTAGTGAGTGTTTGTTCCATATTTTATGCAGTTATTTGATGGGAGAGATAGCAGATGTTATTCTAATGGAGATATTGTAATGATCAGAGTACCTTTCATCAATATAAACGAAGGTAAAAAAAAAATTTTTTTTTTTTTTCTCTCATTCTTTCAGTGTTCTGAATAATGTATCATTACAGGTTCAGTCATCAAAGCATCTGGCGTGTGTTCTTGTGTTAGAGTGTAATTCTGGTTTTCTTGCGCAATTATAGTATTTCTAATTTTCTTTTATCACGTCAGTATAATTCGTATTTAAAAATTCTTGTCTTGTTGAAGAAGAACCGTGCCAGATGTGCGTTGAGTCATACTACCACATACAGAACAGCTACACTTGTGTTTGTTGTTTCGTAGGTTTTATAGTTGCTGGGGACTTAATTAATTAATTGTGCTAACAGAAATTTTCTCACATTCTTTGTTGTCATTCTAAGCAGTCAGATTGCGTACTAAAACTAGTCAGGGCCAGCCGTTTACGAGACTTGCGTAATCGGACTTACAGCTACTAAAAAATATTTTCATTAATATTTAATAAAGCCCCCATGCACTATGTCATTACTAATGGACGGCTAACTTCAGTTTTTCTCAACAGAGAGTCACGAAATGCATCGCAGACGACGGTTTCCAAAATAGTGTCCATGTTAGTCACGTAGCTTCACAGGTTCTATCCCCCTCCCCCACCTCGCACTACTTTGAATTATGTATACACCTGTTTTTGTTGTATAATAGTGATTCCACACGCATGGACCATCCTGTAGTAAAATTCTGTAGGTATGAAAAGTTTTCTCCGAGACGGTAAAATTTTTTAAATGATGTTATATTCGTCATCGACTGCACTGTACGCATTTTATTATACTATTCACTTTTCCAGATAGACTTTTGGTCTCTTTCATGTGTTTACAGGTGCTGAGAACACAGCAGTAGTCAACATTAACAAAGAGAGTGAAACTGATGTAACCCTCTGTGAGTCATGTCAGCCTCATGTTGACTACCGCTTTGCTTTCGTCATCTGTAACCACTTGAAAAACACTTAGGGTAGATCTGGAATAGCGGATAATATAAGAAAATGTGTACAACATTGTCTATATCGTCAAAAAGAATTCTACCAAACTATGAACCCACAACAAAGACAGTTGTGGAAGATAGGAAAATATGGAAAAAACCATAAATCGAGATGTAAGGCTGACTGCTCAGAAATTGTTCCTTGGTGGTTCACCATTCTATCTTCAACTGCGTCGTTATTTTATTTCTTCTGCGTTTGTCTGAATGACGTACCGATTAAAATGTGAATAAACCAAACCAAAGTTAAAGGTTTTCGGCTGGAAACAAAGACTACATTGGTAGTAACGAAATTTTGTTTTTATTGTGTTGGTAAATATTTCTCAGAGCAGCAGTTGCACTCTACGTCGTTATTTATCTGTTAAATGTATTCCAGACTCTGTCTTCCTCTACAGTTTTAACTGTCTACAGCCCCGTCTATTACCATGGAAGGTATTCCCCTTGTCTCCACACATGTATTATCATCCTGTCCCTACTTCATGTCATTGTTTTCCATTTGATCCTTCCTTCACCGATTCTGCGGAGAATCTCCTCATTCTTTATCTTATCAGTCCACGTGATCTTCAACGTGCTTCCATGTTCGATACAGTTCCCCACAGTCGTTTAATGAACAAAGTAAGAGCATATGGACTATCAGACCAATTGTGTGATTGGATTGAAGAGTTCCTAGATAACAGGACGCAGCATGTCATTCTCAATGGAGAGAAGTCCTCCTAAGTAAGAGTGATTTTAGGTGTGCCGCAGGGGAGTGTCATAGGACCGTTGCTATTCACAATATACATAAATGACCTGGTGGATGACATCGGAAGTTCACTGAGGCTTTTTGCAGATGATGCTGTGGTGTATCGAGAGGTTGTAACAATGGAAAATTGTACTGAAATGCAGGAGGATCTGCAGCGAATTGACGCATGGTGCAGGGAATGGCAATTGAATCTCAATGTAGACAAGTGTAATGTGCTGCGAATACACAGAAAGATAGATCCTTTATCATTTAGCTACAAAATAGCAGGTCAGCAACTGGAAGCAGTTAATACCATAAATTATCTGGGAGTACGCATTAGGAGTGATTTAAAATGGAATGATCATATAATGTTGATCGTCGGTAAAGCAGATGCCAGACTGAGATTCATTGGAAGAATCCTAAGGAAATGCAATCCGAAAACAAAGGAAGTAGGTTACAGTACGCTTGTTCGCCCACTGCTTGAATACTGCTCAGCAGTGTGGGATCCGTACCAGATAGGGTTGATAGAAGATATAGAGAAGATCCAACGGAGAGCAGCGCGCTTCGTTACAGGATCATTTAGTAATCGCGAAAGCGTTACGGAGATGATAGATAAACTCCAGTGGAAGACTCTGCAGGAGAGACGCTCAGTAGCTCGGTACGGGCTTTTGTCAAAGTTTCGAGAACATACCTTCACCGAAGAGTCAAGCAGTATATTGCTCCCTCCTACGTATATCTCGCGAAGAGACCATGAGGATAAAATCAGAGAGATTAGAGCCCACACAGAAGCATACCGACAATCCTTCTTTCCACGAACAATTCGAGACTGGAATAGAAGGGAGAACCGATAGAGGTACTCAAGGTACCCTCCGCCACACACCGTCAGGTGGCTTGCGGAGTATGGATGTAGATGTAGTTCTTCAGTAGCATCACATGTGAGACGCTTCGATTCTCATCTGTTGCGGTTTTCTCACTGGCCATATTTCTCTACCACACAATTCCATGCTCGAGACGTACCTTCTCAGAAATTCCTTCCTTAAATTAAGGCCAATTTTTCATACTAGTAGACTTCTCTTTCCCAGGAATGCCCCTTTTGTCAGAGCTAGTCGTCTTTTGATGTCTTGCTTGCTCCGTTCGTCATGGGTTATTTTGCTACCTAGTTAGCAAAATAGCTTAACGTCGTCCACTATGTGATCACCAGTTTTGATGTTAAATACCTCGCTATTCTTATTCCTGGCACTTTTCATTACTTCAGTCTTTCTTTAGTTTTACTCTCAATACGTAATCTGTACTCACGAGACTGTTTATTCCATTCAACAGATCGTGTGATTCTTCTTCGCTTTCACTGAGTACAGCAATGTCATCAGCAAATCGTATCATTGCTATCCTTTCAGCTGAATGTTAATCCCACTGTTGAGTCTTCCTGCCGGCCGCGGTGGTCTAGCGGTTCTGGCGCTGCAGTCCGGAACCGCGGGACTGCTACGGTCGCAGGTTCGAATCCTGCCTCGGGCATGGGTGTGTGTGATGTCCTTAGGTTAATTAGGTTTAAGTAGTTCTAAGTTCTAGGGGACTTATGACCTAAGATGTTGAGTCCCATAGTGCTCAGAGCCATTTTTTTTTTACTCTTCCTTTTATTTCCGTCATTGATTGTCCTCTCTCTCTCTACACACACACATATCAAAAAAAGTGTTTCATCCCCCGGCACCCAGAACTCCCGAAAATAGACGTTGACTGTGGACATTGTATCACAGACACAGTCCCTTTGACTGTTCAGAGATATCACTAAACCCACCCAAAGATGTAAACAACCATGCATGAGCAGCGCGGAGGGGGTCCGACAGCCGATCAGTTCCAGTCATTTCACCAGGAAGGCGGTACACGACTCGTGTTGTCTGTAGTTCAACCATGCCTAGATGGTCAATACCGTGGTTCGACAGCATTTGCATTGTTACTTTCTGCTAGGAAGGGTTCTCAACAAGGGAAGTGTCCAGGCGTCCCGGGGTAAACCAAAGCGATGTTGTTCGGACATGGAGGAGATACAGAAAGACAGGAACTATCGACGACATGCCTCGCTCAGGCGCCCAAAGGCTACTACCACAGTGGGTGACCGCTATCTACGGATTATGGCTCGGAGGAATGCTGACAGGAACGCCACCATGTTGAATAATGATTTTCGTACAGCCACAGGACGTCGTGTTACGATTCAAACTATGCACAAAAGGCTGCATGATGTGCAACTTCACTCACAACGTCCAATGCAAGGTCTGTCTTTGCAACCAGGACACGATGCAGCGGGGTACAGATGGGCCCAACAACATGCCGAATGGACAGCTCAGGATTGGCATCACGTTCTCTTCACCGATGAGTGTCGCACGTTCCTTCAACCAGACAATCGCCAGGGGCGTGTTTGGCGCCATTCCGGTCAAGCCGAACGCCTTAGACACACTGTCCAGGGAGTGCAGCAAGGACGAGGTTCCCTGCTGTTTTGTAGTGGCATTATGTGGGGCAGACGTACGCCGCTGGTGGTCATGGGAGACGCCGTAACGGCTGTACGATGCGTGAATGTCATCCTCCGACCAATAGTTGCTACCATATCGACAGGATATTTGCGAGACATTCATCTTCAAGGACGACAATTCGCGCCCCCATCGTGCACATCTTGTGAATGACTTCCTTCAAGATAACGTCATCGCTCGACAGGAGTGGCCAGCATGTTCCCCAGTCATGAATGCTATCGAACATGCCTGGGATAGATCGAAAAGGGCTGTTTATGGACGATGTGACCTACCAACCATTCTGAGGGATCTTCGCCGAATCGCCGTTGAGGAGTGGGACAATCTGGACCAAAAGTGCCTTGATGAACATGTGGATAGCATGCCACGATGAATACAGGCATGCATCAATGCAAGAGGACGTGCTACTGGGTATTAGAGGTACAGGTGTGTACAGCAATCTGGACCACCACCCCTGAAGGTCTCGCTGTATGGTGGTACAACATGCAATGTGTGGTTTTCATGAGCAACAAAAAGGGCGGAAATTATGTTTATGTTGATCTCTATTCCAATTTTCTCTACAGGTTGCGGAACTCTCGGAACCGAATTGATTCAAAACATTTTTTTTTTTTTTTTGTGTATGTATGGAGCAGCACGGCCGAAAGATTGGATCCCTGCCTTACACCATATTTTACCCGAGATCTTCGTTCTTGCTCTTCCGCTCTTATTGTACCCTTTTGGTTCATGTACATATTATATATTACCCGTTTTTCCATGTAGATTATCCCTATTTTTCTCAGAATTTCGAACATCTTGGACCATTTTACATTTTCGAACAGTTTTTCCTGGTCGACAAATAGTATGAACCTGTTTGATTTTTCTTCAGTTGTGCTTCCATTCTCAACCGCAACGTCATGATTTCCTCTCTGGTGGCTTTACTTTCCCTAAAACCAAGCAGATCGCCATCAAACAGATCCTCAGTTTTCTTCTCTTCTGTGTGTTATTCTCGTCAGCGCTTTGGATGCATGAATTGATAAACTGATTGTGTAATAGTTCTTGAACTTGTCTGCCCTTGATAACTTGGCGATTGTGTGTTTTCCAACGTGTCTGGTGGTATATCGCCAGTCTCATACTTTGTACAAAGCAACTTGAACAGTGATTCGGTTGGTAGTTGCCCCACTGATTTTAGTAATTCTGATTCAGTTATCTCTAGTAATACGCCAAACGACTTCAGTTCTAAAAAGCGCATCACTTGTTAATACCGGCTCAACTTACTATCGACTATAATGTTTTGAGTGAACATGGAGTTTGTTACGAGGTCTGTAAAGTTTTCTTATATTTTTTGTGTTAAAATGTTGTAGATACAGGGTGTTTCAAAAATGACCGGTATATTTGAAACGGCAATAAAAACTAAACGAGCAGCGATAGAAATACACCGTTTGTTGCAATATGCTTGGGACAACAGTACACTTTCAGGCGGACAAACTTTCGAAATTACAGTAGTTACAATTTTCAACAACAGATGGCGCTGCAAGTGATGTGAAAGATATAGAAGACAACGCAGTCTGTGGGTGCGCAATTCTGTACGTCGTCTTTCTGCTGTAAGCGTGTGCTGTTCACAACGTGCAAGTGTGCTGTAGACAACATGGTTTATTCCTTAGAACAGAGGATTTTTCTGGTGTTGGAATTCCACCGCCTAGAACACAGTGTTGTTGCAACAAGACGAAGTTTTCAACGGAGGTTTAATGTAACCAAAGGACCGAAAAGCGATACGATAAAGGAGCTGTTTGAAAAATTTCAACGGACTGGCCACATGACGGATGAACGTGCTGGAAAGGTAGGGCGACCGCGTACGGCAACCACAGAGGGCAACGCGCAGCTAGTGCAGCAGGTGATCCAACAGCGGCCTCGGGTTTCCGTTCGCCGTGTTGCAGCTGCGGTCCAAATGACGCCAACGTCCACGTATCGTCTAATGCACCAGAGTTTACACCTCTATCCATACAAAATTCAAATGCGGCAACCCCTCAGCGCCGCTACCATTGCTGCACGAGAGACATTCGCTAACGATATAGTGCACAGGATTGATGACGGCGATATGCATGTGGGCAGCATTTGGTTTACTGACGAAGCTTATTTTTACCTGGACGGCTTCGTCAATAAACAGAAGTGGCGCATATGGGGAACCGAAAAGCCCCATGTTGCAGTCCCATCATCCCCGCATCCTCAAAAAGTACTGGTCTGGGCCGCCATTTCTTCCAAAGGAATCATTGGCCCATTTTTCAGATCCGAAACGATTACTGCATCACGCTATCTGGATATTCTTCGTGAATTTGTGGCTGTACAAACTGCCTTAGACGACACTGCGAACACCTCGTGGTTTATGCAAGATGGTGCCCGGTCACATCGCATGGCCGACGTCTTTAATTTCCTGAATGAATATTTCGATGATCGTGTGATTGCTTTGGGCTATCCGAAACATACAGGAGGCGGCGTGGATTGGCCTCCCTATTCGCCAGACATGAACCCCTGTGACTTCTTTCTGTGGGGACACTTGAAAGATCAGGTGTACCGCCAGAATCCAGAAACAATTGAACAGCTGAAGCAGTACATCTCATCTGCATGTGAAGCCATTCCGCCAGACACGTTGTCAAAGGTTTCGGGTAATTTCATTCAGAGACTACGCCATATTATTGCTACGCATGGTGGATATGTGGAAAATATCGTACTATAGAGTTTCCCAGACCGCAGCGCCATCTGTTGTTGAAAATTGTAACTACTGTAATTTCGAAAGTTTGTCTGCCTGAAAATGTACTGTTGTCCCAAGCATATTGCAACAAACGGTGTATTTCTATCGCTGCTCGTTTAGTTTTTATTGCCGTTTCAAATATACCGGTCATTTTTGAAACACCCTGTATGTGACACCTAGAGTTCGAGAAAAGCTGTGTCCTGTTAAGTCAGCGAGTTTCCAACGCCCAGCCTACTAGCGAATCAAGGCGAGCGGCAAAGATGACAACTAAGCAGCTGCTGGCCACTATAAACCTTTGCCGACGCTGATAAGAAACACTTATTGTGAAAGAGAGGATTAACGTGGTATGTTTGTTCGCAGAGAACTGTTATTGGCTTGTCCTTCTAGAATTTCAGTTTAGTGTCCGAGTATTGTTCAAGTAGCGAGCCTCGAGAGAGATCATCTCAAGAGTGAGATGAGATCGGCTCACACGTACGATACGTGAATTAGACTGCAAAGGGGACAGAACTCAAGAGTGTTCAAAGCAGTTCTAAGTCGTTTACGTAGATATTTTGAGAAGATTATCGGCTTGTGTAGAAACTGATTATTTCACCTCTTTTGGTAGATTGTAGACTCGCCAGGTATAGGCCTGAGATTAGCTTTCTCTGTTTGTGATTACTGGTGCGTTGTGCTGCTTCATAGCTACGCGTTTCGTGGCGAATCGTATTTGAATATTTTATCTAGATTTTTCGTTGGATAGTGGGTGTGAAGAGACGTGTTCACGCGAAGTTGTTTAGTTATTTTGTGGTTGAGGATTAAGGCACGCACTAAGGGACTGTAGCGTTGAATTGTGTTATTGTGGTTGTATAGATGTACACAAACATTGAGGAATATTGTCTTAACGACATTTGCTTAGGATTTATTGTGTGAAATAGGTGTGAGTGTCGTACTATAGTAAATTCCGGAATTCCTGAAATCTCGTTGGATGCACTGAACTTGTGGTTTATATTAAAGACAACGATTGTCCCCCCTAATAGTCATTCATTGAAAAACAATCCGAAGTTTATTGCGAATCTGACAGCTTTTCCCCTTGTCCCTAAACGACAAATCAAGAACCATTTGTTAGAAACCAACCTAACTCTCTCTAAAACAGATCATCAGGTGCTTTTTTTTTTTTTTTTTTTTTTTTTTTTTTTTTAGTTTTAAATGTTAGTGGGTCGCGGAAGTCAGCGCCTGAAGTCGTTGCGCTTTGTTTGATTATTTAAAATTCATATAGTTGAAAAGTGGCGGTGACATTTTATTTTTTATTACATTTCCGCTTAGTAGGGTTTTGAATAGAGAACTAGCATTCGTATAGTATACAGCCGACTTGTACCTGTAAATGGATTAATGGCAGGAAATAAATAATTAACTGCTTTAAACTGAAAAAGTCTACCGGCCCCGTCCTTTATCCATAAACTATTTTATAAAGGCCGGCCGAATTGGCCGTGCGGTTAAAGGCGCTGCAGTCTGGAACCGCAAGACCGCTACGGTCGCAGGTTCGAATCCTGCCTCGGGCATGGATGTTTGTGATGTCCTTAGGTTAGTTAGGTTTAACTAGTTCTAAGTTCTAGGGGACTAATGACCTCAGCAGTTGAGTCCCATAGTGCTCAGAGCCATTTTTTTATTTTATAAGGAAAATATTAAAATGTTTATTTCAAAGCAAACTGATATCTCGAATATGTCCTTTTGTATAAAAGTAAATCCGGAGGCCAATAAATTAAAAGACTGGCATGTTGGTAAAAACGAAGTTCAAAGAAAACAAAACCCTAAAGAGAAGTTCAAAAATGGTTAAAATGGCTCCGAGCACTATTGAACTTAACATCTGTGGTCATCAGTCCCCTAGAACTCAGAACTACTTAAACCTAACTAACCTAAGGACATCACACACATCCATGCCCGAGGCAGGATTCGAACCTGCGACCGTAGCAGTCCCGCGGTTCCGTACTGAGCACCTAGAACCGCTAGACCACCACGGCCGGCCTAAAGAGAAGAATAGCATTTTTTAGTTAATACGTAGCAACGAAAAGGTAGATAATTAATGTTTATTTAGACTGGGAAAGCAAGTTTGCTTTTTATTGAAAAGTGATTAGTTGTAAATGAAACAGTTATTCCATTCAATTCTGAAAGGGTGAGATTGACGAAACAGTTTATTACGATACAATTTTAATAGGGGCAAGGATATTGAAAAGGTATTGAAAAGTGATTAATTGTAAATGAAAAGTTATTCCATTCATTTCTGAAAGGGTGAGATTGACGGAACAGTTTATTACGATACAATTTCAATTGGGTCAAGGATTCATTTTAGCATCGCGTTATTCATAGAGGTTTCCGCTGAGTGACAAGAAAAGATGAACAATATTGAATTATATTTGCCTTGTGAACGTGTTCTCGAATTTACGTAAAAATTATTGTTCACACAGATTGCTTGTATATACGATGATTCGTTGAACCTTTAAAAGAGGAGTGACTACAAGAGGCAACGGATGCACGTGACCCTTTCATAAGTTATACAGGGTGGTCCATCTGAAGTTTCGCATGAGATTATCCAGTAAACTATACATCGGGTAAAAATAGTGGGTAAGACAAGTTCGTAAGCTCAAAGGGCGACATCAAATGATACTACAGGTGACCTCCAGCCCCCACCCCATTGGGTGTGGCGGGGGGAAACTTTAAAATCTTAAATGGAAACGCCCATTTTTACTGCAAATTCGGATTCTCCATAAAAAAGTAATCAAGTTTTGTCCGAGACATTTTCGTAAACCAATGACACAGATGGCGCTGAAATCGGGAAAAATTAAAATTGGGGAAGAACTCCGATTTATTTAGAATGATCCGAGAAGGATGCACCAAATCGATAAAAAATGTGCACGACTTCTTTCATTACGCCAAATTAAGCTATCTTTTTTTACAAAATGTATCCTACCCACCACAGTTTTTGATGGAGGGAGGCGGAATGGTATTAAAATCTCGTTATGGAACTCTTCACAATTGCATTACTCACCCGACTGTGGCGCTACCGTGGCCAAAATGCGAACTATGGCTCAGTATAAAGATCGATGCAATGCGATCAGACATCACTTCACTTTCAGATTGTTAACCGTGAACATCAACTGACGAAAATAAATTATTCTTTCGCGAAACATGGCTCACTATCCTCCTACAGAGATTGTTGTTACGATGTTAATTTTAAGTGAATGCTATAAGAATTACGCTGCAACTGCGCAATTGTATGCGGATCGTTTCCCAAACAGACGACATCCAAGCGAAAACATTATTCGAAATGGATGCATGCACCGTCCATCCCATCATTGCGAATACAATGAAAATGACGCACGTATCCATACTGTTCTCGCCTGTGTTCAACTGGATTCCGAGAATAGTAGTCGTGCGATTCAGATATAAAGTGGAATACCGAAATAAACTGTTTCGAGGATTTTGAAGGCACATAAATATCAAGCGTATAATTTCACACTGACAGTGCATTAACGCCGAAAGATATGCAAATACGTGTGCATTTCTGCCAATGGGCCTTGGAAATTATAAGAGGTGACAATGATTTTTATAGATACACTATGTTCACCGATGAAGCCACATTTAAAAACAATGGTGAATTAAGTCGTCATGATTGTCATTATTGGTCCCCTGTCAATCCACACTGGCACAGACCCTTAGACAATCAACACAAATTGTCTTTAATGGTCTGGTGTGGAATTTTAAGCGGTTATTTGATAGGACCGCAGTTTTTTGGCCGAAGTGTTACTGGGGAATCTTAATTATAACTTATCCGCGATGATTTGTTGGAGCTAATGGAAGATGTTGATTTAGAAACTAGGCAACGAATGTGGTTCCAACAGGACGGAGCAGCTCCCCAATATCCTAAAAATGTGCGGAACGTTTTAAATTTACAGTACCCTGGTCGGTGCATAGGATGTAGCGGACCAATTCAGGGGCCTCCACGTTTACCAGACCTAACATCTCCTGATTTTTTCTTGTGGGGTTATTTAAAATATTTTGTTTATGAAACACTGACCACGACCCGAATCGATATCGAACAACGCATTCGAAGAGCGTGTGCAGCCATACCACGGGATGTGCTGCTCAAAACCGTGGATAACTTTCGCAGACGATGCACAGAAGCTAATGGGGATAATTTTGAACAATATCTTCCTGGCTAATTTCATTAATTAAGCACCCCAAATTGTGAGACGAAAGGGGACTCACACTAACGAAGCAGCCCATGGGAACATCATTCTACTAAGTCCATGTTGTTGTTCCTTGGTAACGCTAAAAGTAGGATACAGTACATTTCGTAAAAAATATAGCTTAACTTGGCGTAATGAAAGAAGTGGTGCACATTTTTTATCGATCTGATGCATTCTTCTCGGATCATTCTAAATAAATCGGAGTTCTCCCCAAAGTTTAATTTTTCTCAATTTCAGCGCCATCTGTCAATGGTTTAAGAAAATGTTTCGGACAAAACTTGATTACTTTTTTATGGAGAATCCGAATCTGTAATAAAAAATGGGGGTTTCCATTTAAGATTTAAAAGTTGCCCACCGCCCCATCTAAGAGGGCAGGGACTGGAGGTCCCTTTAAGCTTACGAACTTGTCTTGCCCACTAATTTTACCCGATATGTAGTTTTCGAGATAATCTCATCCGAAACTTCAGATGGACCACACTGTATAAGAAATACATGGTACCAACGTTGTGAGAACGTGTTTATTTGTGTTGTCAGAGTAAGCTTCACTATACTATAGGTTGTCATTATAGGTGAAATAAATGTATCATTTCTACTCCCCATAGAGTCCCGCATTTATTATTTTTCTGGTGACTGACACAACCTTTGGTGGTAATTTATCTTTCGAACCTAGTGAATCCTGATAGTCAGATGCGTTGTTATAATTAATATCCATATACAGGGTGTTTCAAAATGAACCGGTATATTTGAAACGGCAATAAAAACTAAACGAGCAGCGATAGAAATACACCGTTTGTTGCAATATGCTTGGGACAACAGTACACTTTCCGGCAGACAAACTTTCGAAATTACAGTAGTTACAATTTTCAACAACAGATGGCGCTGCGGTCTGGGAAACTCTATAGTATGATATTTTTCACATATCCACCATGCGTAGCAATAATATGGCGTAGTCTCTGAATGAAATTACCCGAAACCTTTGACAACGTGTCTGGCGGAATGGCTTCACATGCAGATGAGATGTACTGCTTCAGCTGTTCAATTGTTTCTGGATTCTGGCGGTACACCTGGTCTTTCAAGTGTCCCCACAGAAAGAAGTCACAGGGGTTCATATCTGGCGAATAGGGAGGCCAATCCACGCCGCCTCCTGTATGTTTCGGATAGCCCAAAGCAATCACACGATCATCGAAATATTCATTCAGGAAATTAAAGACGTCAGGGGTGCGATGTGACCGGGCACCATCTTGCATAAACCACGAGGTGTTCGCAGTGTCGTCTAAGGCAGTTTGTACCGCCACAAATTCACGAAGAATGTCCAGATAGCGTGATGCAGTAATCGTTTCGGATCTGAAAAATGGGCCAATTCACGAAGAATGTCCAGATAGCGTGATGCAGTAATCGTTTCGGATCTGAAAAATGGGCCAATGATTCCTTTGGAAGAAATGGCGGCCCAGACCAGTACTTTTTGAGGATGCAGGGACGATGGGACTGCAACATGGGGCTTTTTGGTTCCCCATATGCACCAGTTCTGTTTATTGACAAAGCCGTCCAGGTAAAAATAAGCTTCGTCAGTAAACCAAATGCTGCCCACATGCATATTGCCGTCATCAATCCTGTGCACTATATCGTTAGCGAATGTCTCTCGTGCAGCAATGGTAGTGGCGCTGAGGGGTTGCCGTGTTTGAATTTTGTATGGATAGAGGTGTAAACTCTGGCGCATGAGACGATACGTGGACGTTGGCGTCATTTGGATCGCAGCTGCAACACGGCGAATGGAAACCCGAGACCGCTGTTGGATCACCTGCTGCACTAGCTGCGCGTTGCCCTCTGTGGTTGCCGTACACGGTCGCCCTACCTTTCCAGCACGTTCATCCGTCACGTTCCCAGTCCGTTGAAATTTTTCAAACAGCTCCTTTATTGAATCGCTTTTCGGTCCTTTGGTTACATTAAACCCCCGTTGAAAACTTCGTCATGTTGCAACAACACTGTGTTCTAGGCGGTGGAATTCTAACAGCAGAAAAATCCTCTGTTCTAAGGAATAAACCATGTTGTCTACAGAACACATGCACGTTGTGAACAGCACACGCTTACAGCAGAAAGACGACGTACAGAATGGCGCACCCACAGACTGCGTTGTCTTCTATACCTTTCACATCACTTGCAGCGCCATCTGTTGTTGAAAATTGTAACTACTGTAATTTCGAAAGTTTGTCCGCCTGAAAATGTACTGTTGTCCCAAGCATATTGCAACAAACGGTGTATTTCTATCGCTGCTCGTTTAGTTTTTATTGCCGTTTCAAATATACCGGTCATTTTTGAAACACCCTGTAGGTACTACTGACCCCATTATACCACAAAAGTGTCATTGTGCCCACCCTTTTGTGTATAGCGATATCGTTGGGAGCTGTAGCGTGATTTATAGCGTGAAAAGCTGAATATCAAATCTTATGTGACGTTGTGTTAGTACAGACGATCGTTTCAAGTCACACAGATTACGTCGTCGAGTGTTGGCATGGTCTTGTCAGTACAAGTTATTGTAGTAATGTGAGAGTGAGCTACACTGGCCGACGTTCCTTTTCACCAACGTATTGCAGTGCTGTTAGAGCCTGTTCATACAGTAATATCCTACGAGTTAGTGGTATCTAAAGGATGGATGAGCACACTATCGATTCTGCCGTGTTTGACTTCGCTGAAGCTCTTTTAAATTCTAACACCCGACCCGTATGACTTCCATATCGATTTCTGTTTCTTTTTCTATCACGTCATCAGGAAATGCCTCCCCAAATATACACACACACGCACATGTATGTATAGATACACACCTACAATTTTTATAATATGTATGTGTTGTGGATTGGCAAGACAGCCAACCCACTATGACAGGAAGCCGAAAGGCACGCGTTTAAGCTCACGCAGGCTGGCGTGAGGTCTGGAACAGGACACGGAGATGAGACTAGTAAGCAAACGTACGTAGTTGCTGGAATACTTAACTTTAATCCATAATTGGTGAACATCGCTCTTGACGGTACATGTTTTACAGCATTAATAGTAACTGGTAATGGCGCCTTGCTAGGTCGTAGCAAATGACGTAACTGAAGGCTATGCTAACTATCGTCTCGGCAAATGAGAGCGTAATTTGTCAGTGAACCATCGCTAGCAAAGTCGGCTGTACAACTGGGGCGAGTGCTAGGAAGTGTCTCTAGACCTGCCGTGTGGCGGCGCTCGGTCTGCAATCACTGATAGTGGCGCAACGCGGGTCCGACGTATACTAACGGACCGCGGCCGATTTAAAGGCTACCACCTAGCAAGTGTGGTGTCTGGCGGTGACACCACAGTATGGAATCCTATTTTTCCTTGAACATTCTTGCACTTCTTTATTTCGACGATCCTTTAAAGGATTTATTGTTACCCAAAGGTTCTTCGCAGTTACCTTCCTAGTACTTATGTCTGCTTTTCCTACATCTGTAATTTTTCCTTCTAGAGACGTCCACTTCTCTTCAGCTTTAATGCGTACTACGGTTCTTTTTATCGTAATAAGTATCCACATAGTTAGCAAACTTCCAACGTGTCTGTTCCTTCCTCGGTACAACAGTACACCACTGATTTACCCATTAAATATCTTTATATACTTTTTCTCTCTCTTCATCTTCTGCTTGAGGCGTCGGTACGAGTACGTGAGCTAATATTGCCGGCATTGACTTCCAGTCTGTTCTGATGAAAACGACCCTATCACTGATAATTGAACTGTTCACAGCGACTCAGGATCAGCCCTACTTTGCTATTCATAGCAAACCCTATTTCAGTTAAACCATCTACTGCTGCTGTTGATATTCGTCTGATGAGATGTCCTTGTCTTCTTCTGATTTCGCTTCAATGACCACAACCCTATCTGAATTGAAGTGCAGCATGTCCCTTTTGAGTTTTCTAGCTTACCTACCATGTTCAAACTTCTCATATTCCACTCGCTGACTCGTAGAATGTTACCTTTCGTTGGTTGTTCCCTCTCTTTCTCGTGGTCAACTGTCCCTTGGCAGTACCTTCTGGGAGGTCCAGTGATGGACTAATGGGAAATCTTTTGCTAATGGAGAGTGAAGCGTCGGCAGACGTGCCAACACTGTTTTGTTGGAGGAGACCGAAATGCACGCTATAAGCTCACGCAGGCTGGCGTGAGGTCTGAAACAGGATACGTAATGAATGTTATAAAGAAAAGTACGTTGCTTCTGAAATACTTAACTTTAATCGACATTTGTAGAACATCGCTCTTGCTGATACATTAATAGAATCTCAATATAAATTGAATACGGCGCCTTGCTAGGTCGTAGCAAATGTAGCTGAAGGCTTTGCTAACTATCGTCTCGGCAAATGAGAGCGTAGTTGTCAGTGAACGATGGCTAGCAACGTCGGTTGTACAACTGGGGCGAGTGCTAGGAAGTCTCTCTAGACCTGCCGTGTGGCGGCGCTCGGTCTGCAATTACTGACAGTGGCGACACACGAGTCCGTCCTATACTAGCGGACCGCGGCCGATTTAAAAGCTACCACCTAGCAAGTGTGGTGTCTGGCGGTGACACCACAGAGAGATCATCATGACACTTTGTTTCCATTACAGCGCACATGTCCTGGTGATACATCCCACATGACTTTATTCTGGTGGTTTCCATTGCCTTCTGCATCGTCATGCCGTTCATCATTGCTATTTATTCCGCCTCTTAAAGTCAGATTCGCATCCAAAAGACAAGAGAGTGCCCCGAGTCTCTGTCCGCTTCTCCGCCCTCTTTGACAAGGCCGTTATCTGAATGGGATAGCCGGAAGTCTTCGACCACCATATCTGATGATTTTTAATTTCAATTTAAGCAATGGCAACTCGAGACGTATTGATTACTAATTAGAACGCTACCCCGAGACACTAAAATATGTTAAAACATTACACTGAAAACTGATGATAAAGATATTGCTGTGTAATTTTGCGGGTCGTTCTTTTACCCCTCTTACATACATAAGCACTCCGTCTTCAGGCCACGAGTGGCCTACCGGTTACCATCCGACCGCCGTGTCATCCTCTGTGGAGGATGTGGATAGGAGGGGCGTGGGGTCAGCACATCGCTCTCCCGGTCCGTTTGATGGTATTCTTGACCGAGGCCGCTACTATTTGGTCGAGTAGCTCCTCAATTGGCATCACGAGGCTGAGTGAACCCCGCAAAATGGTAACAGCGCATGGCAGCCTGGATGGTCACCCATCCAAGTGCCGGCCACGCGCGACAGCGCTAAATTTCGGTGATCTCACGGGAACCGGTGCATCCACTGCGGCAAGGCCGTTGCCTCTTATGTACATAATTCTTTCCAGTCGCTTTGTGCGGGGTCAGAGATTTGGTACAAATAAAAGCTAAACAAGGGCCACTGGCTCAGAGGTCTCAGAAAAACCGAACTGGGATTTCATCCCGACCTGGCGACTTATTTGTTTCCAGCTGCTTCTACTCGATCTCAACGCCATGGATGCCTATTTGTATGTTCTCGATAAGGAAACTTTGCGACGGTGAAACGATGATCATTCGAAGAGCCTGCTACGTGAATGAGTTCTGAAACGGGAAATTTAAAACTTATGCTTTCCTTTATGTGTCCATTTTGGGTGGTCAGATCCGTCCCATTGTACGTTGTTTGTTCCTTCAATGGCGACGCACACAGCTGGCATCATCCACAACTGGGTTTGTGAGCATGAGTTGTCGCGTCTCCCCTAGCGACAAGTCACCAGATCAGCATATTGTTGTGCCTTTGTGGTCTACTTTGGAGAGAAGAGTGCGTGTTTCCTATTCACCTCCATCATCACTGCCCGAGCTAGTCATTATTATACAGGAAGAATGGTATAAGATTTACTTGAAAAACGTACAACACATGTATTTAGTCACTCCGAGACGACCGGAAGCTATTCTGAATGGTAACAGCTTTCCCATACAGCATTGAGCATTTTAGTATGTTGCGTTTTTGGTGGTTCCATACTTTTTCCACCCTTTGTTTGTAAAGCGGAACTGTGACCATAGTCTATGGATTGGTCCCAGCCGCAGGTTTTATACAGTATACAGTAAAAATAATCAACAATGCAGTCGGAAAATCTTAGAAATCACCCTCATTGTACGAGCGAGCTTGTCAAATACGGCGAAGGAGCCGTTACATTCGACATAAAAGTTTTCTGGGTTTGGTACCGCGTCATAATGTAAAAAACTACTGCTGCTATAGAAAAGCCAACGTTTCGGCCGTTACATGTTCAGGACACTCTCTTACGCTTGAAGCAGAAAACTGTCCCTAAAGGCAGAAGAATGAACAATGATGAGCTGAATATGATTGAGGATTCACCCACGTCGGAATTAATCCCTAAGCAGAGGACGACCAAAAGCAGTGGATTTGTGAACAATAACACTGGAGATGTGTGAGAATCAGAGAATGAGTGACAACTTGTAAGAGACCAACATGGGTCTCCCAGCAAGAGGGGACTGTAGGGAGTGGTGTGGTGGGCCCGTTAACTCCCATCCGCAGACCCCACTAGAATTGTCGATTTCGGCGATAGGGCACCTGTGGCCACGTCGGAGGACCTAGTCGCGGTGTGTACGGGATTGCTTGGAGATGGTATGGGTATACTAGAAGTCCGGTTCTAGAAATTCGAAATGTTGTGAGTCGAGGACTCACTAGCATACACAGTGTGTCCCAGTTCCGATTGGAGTGCTTGCATGAAATACCTAGCTGCAGCTCTATCTCGTGGCGAGTTGTGGCTTTATCATCCTCGAAGTTTGAACAACTGCAGTGTATAAGATCAAATTGCAGCAGTCACCCTGACCGCAAATGTGACGGTACGTGTCTCACACTTGCCGGAAAAAGACGATCGAGCAGTGAGCCAACATCAAGTTCTTAGACTCATCCATTGTCTGTGGGCGAGAATTCATCGAATTCGACCAGAGCGCCGAGAGCCAGCTTTCTGATCTGTACTCCATGACAATGACCCATCCCACAAAGTAAAAACTGTGGTGAAAATTTTTGGCTAGCAAATGGTTCCCAGTTCCGGATTGCCCGCTATATTTGCCGGATTCGGCCCCAAGCGGGTTCTAGTTGTTCCCTGAATTGAAGTTGTCAATAAAGGACGCAATTATGGTGCAACAAGTACACTGTACTGCAGTGATAAATGCAATTAAAAAAGAACTATAGTATCTACACTACTGGCCATTAAAATTGCTACACCACGAAGATGACGTGCTACAGACACGAAATTTAACCGACAGGAAGAAGATGCTGTGATATGCAAATGATTACATTTTTCGAGCATTCACACAAAGTTGGCACCGGTGGCGACATCTACAACGTGCTGACATCAGGAAAGTTTCCAACCGATTTCTCATACACAAACAGCAGTTGACCGGCGTTGCCTGGTGAAACGTTGTTGTGATGCCTCGTGTAAGGAGGAGAAATGCCTACCATCTCGTTTCCGACTTTCATAAAGGTCGGATTGTAGCCTAACGCGATTGCGATTTATCGTATCGCGACATTTCTGGTCTCGTTGGTCGAGATCCAATGACTGTTAGCAGAATATGGAATCGGTGGGTTCAGGAGGGTAATACGGAACGCCGTGCTGGATCCCAACGGCCTCGTATCACTAGCAGTCGAGTTGACAGGCATCTTATCCGCATGACTGTAACGGATCGTTTAGCCACGTCTCGATCCCTGAGTCAACTGATGGGGACGTTTGCAAGACAACAACCATCTGCACGAACAGTTCGAAGACGTTCGCAGCGGAATGGACTATCAGCTCGGAGACCATGGCTGCGGTTACCCTTGACGCTGCATCACAGACAGGAGCGCCTGCGATGATGTACTCAACGACGAACCTGGTTACACGAATGGCAAAACGTCATTTTTGCGGATGGATCCAGGTTCTGTTTACAGCATCATGATGGTCGCATCCGTGTTTGGCGACATCGCGGTGAACGCACATTGAAAGCGTGTCTTCGTCATCGCCATACTGGCGTATCACCCAGCGTGATGGTATGGGGTGTGGGGTGCCATTGGTTACACGTCTCGGTCACCTCTTGTTCGCATTGACGGCACTTTGAACACTGGACATTACATTTCATATGTGTTACGACCCGTGGCTCTACCCTTCATTCGATCCCTGCGAAACTCTACAGTTCAGCAGGATAATGCACGACCGCATGTTGCAGGTCATGTACGGGCCTTTCTGGATACAGAAAATGTTCGACTGCTGCCCTGGCCAGCACATTCTCCATATCTCTCACCAACTGAAAAAGTCTGGTCAATGGTGGCCGAGCAACTGGCTCGTCACAATACACCAGTCACTACTCTTGATGAACTGTGGTATCGTGTTGAAGCTGCATGAACAGCTGTACCTGTACACGCCATCCGAGCTCTGTTTGACTCAATGCCCAGGTGTATCAACGCCGTTATTACGGCCAGAGGTGGCTGTTCTGGGTACTGATTTGTCAGGATCTATGCACCCAAACTGCGTGAAAATGTAATAACATGTCAGTTCTAGTATAATATATTTGTCAATGAATACCCGTTTATCATCTGCATTTCTTCTTGGTGTAGTAATTTTGATGGCCAGTAGTGTAATTCAAAATTCGTTTAAAAGGATTTTAGTTGCTTAAAGATTGTTTTGAATAAACACAGTGATTTTGTGTACGTAATACAGGACTATCATTTTTTATAGCCACATTCCTAACGGAACTGGGACATACTGTATAGAGGCAAGTAACGTAGGTCATAGAAATACTGTGTCCGCCCCTGGTAGCTGATTGGCCAGCGCGACAGAATGTCAATCCTAAGAGCCAGGGTTCGATTTCCGGCTAGGTCGGAGATTTTCTCCGTTGAGGGTCTGGGTGTTGTGTTGTCCTAATCGTCATCATTTCGTCCCCGTCGACGCGCAAGTCGCCGAAGTGGTGTCAAATCGAAAGACTTGCACCCGACGAACGGTCTACCCGACGGGAGGTCTAGTCGCACATTTACATTTACAGACGTACAATTTCGCAACAGGGGCTTGATGAAGAGAATAACTGCTGTGAAGATAGTATAACAAATATAGTATAATTGTTTTAGTTTTTTTCCTTTTTAAATTATATATAATCTAAGTAATTATTGAAAATGCTTATTATAAAGCTAGAAGGGAATATTTAACTGCAGTTGTGTGAAACATTGTGTGAAAATGTTACGCGCATTGGATCCCTGGCGGCGAGCGTTGGGAGTATACACAATAATAAATAAAAAGAAAACAGGAATAACATCAAAATTTTCAGCACGAGCTGGCAGAGTGACATTGGTCGTGCTTATGCGCACATTAAAGTAGTAGAGTATTTGTGAGGAATGTGTAGCAGCCTCCAACTGATGCCGAATAGAATGATAACACAGTGTGTCACATAACTCGCTAATTCAGAAGCTAAAGGCCACGAAATATTTAAAACATTCCTCTTCAGTTGCCAGTGTACTGGATATTAATTGCTCCTGGCCGTAATATTTGCAGGGTCCCCAGCTGAAAGTACAGTCGTTCTGGTTACTGAAAGAGAGTAATTTCTGCTGTATTTCCAGGATGTGAATAAATGGCACGATTGTGTGACTAATTACTGGCTTTCTGTGCGCCGCGGAACACTCGTGTTTCTAACTCACGAGCGTGCACGCTTCCACTCGGCGTAAAATTTCTGCGCAGCTTTCAGCCGACGATAATGTCTCCTCTGAAGTGAAGGCTTGCTGAAAAAATAAAAAAAAAAGAACGAAAATCCGTTTCGGAGGTAATATATTTAGGTCAATTAGCTATTGGAGCTATTTTGTCTGTAGGTTACACTTTGAGGATATTGTTTCTATGTATCAATAAATATTGGTGACGAAATTTTATGAGATGATTATGATTTAAAAGAAAAAAAACACTAATTCAAGTCTTACGTAACGTCTAATAACGGATCAAAAACCGTAATAAAGATGTTAAACTGCACAGATTCTATAATTCTGGTAATGTTTTGCAAATATTAATGACAATGCGCTTCGAATGACGCATATATTCTATAATTGTCAATGATGTCCATCAGATTATATTGCTTATGTTAATTTGCATTTCATAGACGTATTAGTATTAGTAGTTTATGACGGTCAGTTCTATTACAAATTCCATTGTTAACAACACACGAATTTTACTGTTATCTCTGTCAGCCTGTATCTAGTACCTCCGTAAATATCGTAAATATTTGGTCTGTGGTGATATTTGTTGCTTCGTATGTATGGTGGAACATGTTATGGTAATGTGAGTCTTAGGTTTGTTTGTGCAACTGGTACAACACTCTGAGCTTTCACATGTACTGCCAGAAGCAGTTTTTGCAGGAAGAACGGACCCAATGTCAGATTCTGTCCTACATTGAAAAGTAAAATTTTCAAGAAAAATATTCAAAGAGTACACGGAATCCATTTGTTTTAAAACAGATTGACCTATTGACTCAACGCCATTTTCAGTGACACTCATTATAATCTTTTTCTTTTCTGGAAGGAGCGAAGGCTCTTTAGAACTAGAGATGATCAGCTAGTCGGCTCAGGTATGTACTGTACAGCACGTTTCACTCTACATCAGCAGTGGCAAGGAACATCTAATGATTTATGTGTACATACCCATTGGCTGTGGACAATATACAGGGTGAGTCACGTAACGTTACCGCTGGATATTTTTCGTAAACTACATCAAATACTGACGAACCGATTCCACAGACCGAACGTGAGGAGAGGGGCTAGTGTAATTGTTTAATACAAACCATACAAAAATGCACGGAATTATGTTTTTTAACACAAACGTACGTTTTTTTTTAAATGGAACCACGTTAGTTTTGTTAGCACATCTAAACATATAAACAAATACGTAATCAGTGCCGTTTGTTGCATTGTAAAATGTTAATTACATCCGGAGATATGGTGACCTAAAGTTGACGCTTGAAACATTGTCCTCACTTCATTGCAGGGCCCAAACAGCTGCAACATACATCGCGTTTCTACAGAATGATCTGCCAACGTTGCTCGAAAATGTCCCACTGGAAACGCGTAGACGTATGTGGTATCAGCATGATGGTGCACCTGCACATTCCGCAATTAACACTAGGCTGACCCTTGACAGGATGTTCGACGGGCGTTTTATAGGACGTGGAGGACGCATAAATTGGCCAGCCCGTTCTCCTGATCTTACACCTGTGGACTTCTTTCTGTGGGGTACGTCAAAGGAGAATGTGTACCGTGATATGCCTACAACCCCAGAGGATATGAAACAACGCATTGTGGCAGCCTGCGGCGACATTACACCAGATGTACTGCGGCGTGCACGACGTTCATTACCCCAGAGATTGCAATTGTGTGCAGCAAATGATGGCCACCACATTGAACATCTATTGGCCTGACATGTCGGGACACACTCTATCCCACTCCGTAATTGAAAACTGAAACCACGTGTGTACGTGTACCTCACCCCTCATGGTAATGTACATGTGCGTCAGTGAAAAAGACCAATAAAAAGGTGTTAACATGTGGATGTAATGTGCTGTTCCAGTCTCTTCTGTACCTAAGGACCATCACCGTTCCCTTTGGATCCCTACGTAATTCGGTGCTCTCCGATACACACGATCGAACAGCGGAGGAGTGGTACTCAAGCGTCAACTGTAGGTTACAATATCTCCGGATGTAATTAACATTTTACAATGCAACAAACGGCACTGATTACGTATTTGTTCAGATGTGCGAAGAAAACTAACGGAGTTCCATTTAAAAAAACGTAGGTTTGTGTTAAAAAAACATACTTCCGTGCATTTTTTTATCGTTTGTAGTAACCTATTACACTAGCCCCTCTCCTCACGTTCGGTCTGTGGAATCGATTCGTCAGTATTTGATGTGGTTTACGAAATATATCCAGTGGTAATTTTAGGTGACTCACCCTGTATAATACATTATACAAGCGGAAGTTACTTTTGGTGTTTTTCCACTCTTTAACGTCTTTTAATTCCTCGATATACACACAAAAAGAAAGTCCAGTATATGGAAATATGTGGAAGGGAGAAATAAACTGCAGCAAAACTGGTGAAGGTGAAATCAAAAGCGTCTGGATTGTTATCGTACAGGCGTACGTTGAACATTGAAATGGATGAATAAAATTATGAAGCTTAGTCTAGGAATTAGTTTTTTGAGTACTCTTACGAAGATATGGGAGCAGAATTTTGGTCACTTGATGAGGTATCTAGGAAGGCGGTGAAGGGTTAATAAATTATGTGGCACAGCAACAGAGATCATCTAAAATATACATTATATACATATATGGATGACGTTATTAAGCTAGCTGAGGTGAAAATGATTGAAATACATTCTCTTGTTGTGAAAATTTGGCTTAAAGAATCTTCTCGTATTCCCTTGCCTTTCTTGAAAGAATTTGAAGTACGTAATTACTTTGAAAGTCGGCGTATATTTCAGAATAAAAGAAAGTCTTCAAAGTACTATTGCACCACATTACTACTATACTACGCCATAGAAAGCGTACATTGTTTTCCGTTGAAAAGTCAGGTAGGGGACTTTTGCTGCTACAGGGTGAACCACAATTCCACAGAAAAATTTTCAGAGATGGTGGTATGAACAAAAACAAAACAAAAATGTCTAGTATTGAAAAATGATACGTTTAAAGGTGGTTGCAGGGATAAAACGTCATCCGAAATTGTACTGAATGCGTTCTCAGAAAATTATTTTGAACAATTAGTTCATGAGAACACTCGAAGCCTAAATGGTTGCGAAAGCATACTTGACCTTTTAGCAACAAATAATCCTGGACAAACAGTGAGTATTAAGACGAATACAGAGATTAGCGACCACAAGCCAGTTGCTGCTAGGCTGAATACCGTAACAGCTACAACCATAAAAAAGAAACGCAAAGTATATCTATTTAAAAAAAACTGATAAAGATGCTCTTAACGCCTTTTTATGAGACAGTCTTCACTCCTTCCGATCTGATCATGTAAGTGTAGAAAAGTTGTGGAATGTTTTCAAAAAGATAGTATCGACAGCAATTGAGAGATATATACCACATAAATTAATAACTGATGGTACTGAGCCCCCATGGTACACAAAATGGGTCAGATCTTTGTTGCAGAAGCAACGAAAGAAATATGCCAAACTTAAAAGAACGCAAAATCCACAAGAATGGCAAAGTTTTACAGAAGTTTGAAATATGGCGCGTACTTCAGTACGAGATGTTTTTAATAATTTCCACAACGAAATTCTGTCTCGAAATCTGGCAGGAAACACAAAGAGATTCTGTTCATACATAAAGCACACCAGTGGCAAGACGCAATCAATACCTTCACTGCGCGATAACAACGGTGAAGTCACTGACGACAGTGGCACTAAAGCAGAGTTATTAAACACGGTTTTCCGAAAATCCTTCGCCCAAGTAGACGAAGTAAATATTCCTGAATTCCAATCAAGAACAACTGCCAAGGTTAGAAACATAGAAGTAGATATCTTTAATAAATGGATTTTATACCAGTCAGGTTCCTCTCAAAGTATGCTGATAAAATAGCTCCCTATTTAGCAGTTATATACAACCACTCGCTCACAGAAAGACCCGTACCTAAAGACTGGAAAATTGCTCAAATCACACCAGTACCAAAAAAGGGAAGTCCGAGTAATCCGCTGAATTACAGGCCGATGTCAGTAGCGTCGATCTGCAGTAGGGGTTTGGAACATATACAGTATTCGAACATTATGAAGAACCTCGAAGAAAACGATTTATTGACACACAGTCAGCTCTTTATAATCATGAAGTAATAAGTGCTATCGACAGGAGATGTCAAAATGATTCCATATTTTTAGATTTCCAGAAGGCTTTCGACACCGTTCCTCAGAAGCGTCTTCTAACCAAACTGCGTGCCTACGGAGTATCGCCTCAGTTGTGCTACTGGATTCGCAATTTCCAGTCAGAAAGGTCACAGTTCGTAGTAATAAACGGAATGTCATCGAGTAAAACAGCAGTAATATCCGGCGTTCCCCAAGGAAGTGTTATAGGCCCTCTATTGTTTCTGATTCATACTAACGGCGTAGGAGACAATCTGAGTAGCCGTCTTAGATTGTTTGCAGATGATGCCGTCATTTACCGTGTTGTAAGGTCTAGGGGACAAGTCTGCTTTCCGCAGCGCTGCGGCGAGGACGTCTTGTTTACGTCCCGTCCGCGCGGTCGCGAGTGCCCGTCGTTGTTTACTACTGCGTTGTCGCTAGTTTAGAGTCCATCACTACCGACGCAACATGGCACATTCATACAGACAAACCACCATCAAGATCAGTTTTCAACCCGATCATGCACGACCGCGAGCTTTTGAAGTGGAACGTTTTTTACGTGACGACGTTAAAATTGAACCGCGAGACATAATTGGTATCCATCTCTCTATCACGAGCAGTGTTGTCTACGTCAAGCTAGTAAGTGACGAGGTGTGCAACAGAATCGTGCGCGCACATGCGAACGATCTTAAATTCAAACACTCTGATGGCCATATTGGGGCGGTCTCTATCGATCACGCGGGGCTTGGCCTCCGTACGATACGCGCCTTCGAACTCCCTTTCGAAGTACCACCGGACGTAGTCACCGCGGCTTTCCAGCCCTACGGCAGAGTGATCAGCCATATGGCCGAAAAATGGACCACCTTTACAACGTACCCCGTTCTTAACGGGGTGCGACAGATAAAAATTGAACTGACCAAACACGTTCCGTCATATCTTGTCATCGGCGGATGTAGGGCGATCATTATGTATGACGGTCAGCCACGCACTTGCTCTGGTTGTGGCCAAGAAGGGCACGTCCGGTCGGATTGTCTCCGACGACGGCTTACTCAAATCCCGACAGGTGAATCTATGACTCCTTCTACGGTGACGACACTTCCTCTCAATTACGCAGAAGTTACACGGGCAGCAACCCTTTCTGATGCTGCCCACGTTAGTCCGATAGCCGCCCCCGATAGCGAGACCGTGATGGCTTCTGCAGTACAGGATCCGGCCTCTACAATGGCGCCCCCACCTGAAGATAATCACCGACCGACCTTGCAAGAAGGCGTGGATGCTAGGATGGACATTGACCCACGGGTTGTGCCGACAGCGGCTTTTCTTCCAGACACCGGAGCAGCTGAAGAAAATCACCCACATTCAGATTCTGAAACACACGTCCGTAAACAGCGTTCCCCGCGAAAACACAAGAGACGGCGGCGTGCTCCATCGGACGATTGTTTGCAGCGATCGTCTGACATGGACTGTGGAAATTCCGACGACGGTACCGACGGTACAGAGGCCGCTGTAACATCAAACTCAACAGATCGCCGTGGTGATGGCTCCAGCCCCTCCGACCCCACAGAACAGCAGGATCACAAGCAGACAGCCGCTGCCGATTCCCAGCCAGCAGAGCCGATGGATTCAGCGCCGAGTGCCGCAGCAGCCACTAACAGCCACCAACAGCCGATGGTATTTCATGGCGACTGGGCGGACGACTGTGAGGAACACTCCTTGCCCATCGTGTCGGACGACACGGGGGGAACTTTACCCCACCAATGTTGATCCTTTGCCGCCATCATTTACAGTGACGAGGCAGCCTTACAATGGTATTGATGGCCAACACGGATGCTATGGATAGACCTCAAACTTATCGCGTTGCAACTATAAACATCAACACTATACGGACGCGCGCTAAGTTATCCTTGCTTCAGGATATGTTGAACTCTGCTTCCATCGACATAGCCCTTCTCCAGGAAGTGTACGTCGACGACTTCCCAGGCATGTACGGTTACGATGCTTGCGTCTCTCCAGCTTCCCCAACAGGCAGCGGTGTCGCTGTACTTCTTCGGGAAGGGATAGTGGCGGACGATATCCTGTTTCTGCCTGGGGCAAGAGGAATGGCACTCACAGTACTGGGTGTCCGCCTTATCAACATCTACGCACCTTCCGGGACGGACAAACGTCGCGAACGTTCACGATTCTTTGCGGAAGACGTCGCCCCGCTCTTCCAAGGCCGCCACGACCATCTGGTGTTTGGAGGTGACTACAATTGCGTACTGGCGCCCAGAGACCAACTCCCACGACATAATCCGTGCCCGGAACTCGAGACGCTAATTCGAGAACTGCAGATGGTGGACACTTGGGAACATCTTCACGGCCATCGACCGGGATTCACGCACTTCACGAGTCACTCTTCCAGTCGTATCGATCGGATTTATGTCTCACGCTCTCTCGCCGCTGGAACACAGGATGCGGAACTGTGGCCTGCAGCATTCTCGGACCACACAGCTTACATTTGTGCAGTCACCCTGCGGCGGCAACAAGTGTGGAGAAGCCGCAGCCCGTGGAAATTAAACATCGCTCACCTGTCGTACCCGGATTGCCGCCAAGCCGTTGAGGATACGTGGCATTCGTGTGAAAATCGCCTCCGTGCATATCCCACAACGATCCGCTGGTGGTTGGACTGCGCCAAACCGGCACTGAGGCGAACGTTGATAACCTACGGTCGCGACCACGCTACTTGGCGAAGACATACACTCGACTTTTACTTCCGGGTCCTGCGCGACTGCGATGCTATGGCGCCGTCTCCGGAACGACAAACGGCGGTCCACCGTGCTAAGGCTCAGATCCTCGCTCATATGCGACGCCACCTAGAGGGGGTAGTCATCCGCTCGAGGACGCAGGATCAGATACCGAGCGAACGCCCGTCAATGTTCCACGTCCTTCGTGAACGTAAACGACGCCAACGAGCGCTGATACGCTTCATCGACACGGAGGACGGTCGTCGCCTCACCACGCAACAAGACATAAACACAGCGTTCTACAATCATTATTCCCAACTCTATTCCGCTCAGACCCCTGATCTGACAGCACTGGAGGACGTCTCTCAGACGATTTACGGCACCGTCACCCCGGTAATGGAAGAGGCCTTGATGGACGAAATTACAGAAGAAGAAGTGATCGACGCCATTAGAAAAGGAGCTGTCAACAAGTCACCGGGTCCTGATGGCCTCCCCCTGGAATTTTACCGGACTTTTCAATATTTATTAGCCTCCCGATGGACGGACATCTGTCGCGAACTCCTATCCCCGGACGTGCCGCTCCCTGCGGCCCTTGTGGAAGGGATGATAATTCCTATTCACAAACCGTCCGGTGGCTCACGTCTGCAGGACTACCGCCCGTTGACGCTATTGAACTGCGACTTTAAGATCTTTTCTCGACTGTTGGCGGCGCGGATACGCCAGACCTTACGAAATGTTATCTCACCCGATCAAACGTCATTAGGAGGCGACAATAATATTCAAACAGCACTCAGTGAATATCGTGACTTGATCTCACTGGCGAGGGCATGTCGTCTGAAGGGTGCACTGGCGGCAATCGATTTTAGTCAAGCTTTCGACCGAGTGGACCACGACTATTTGGAAGCGGTCCTCCAACATATGCGGTACCCACAGCTATTCGTCACTGTCGTCATGCGACTACTCCGTGGCGCGACATCCAAGGTGATCGTCAACGGCCGACCTTCGCAGCCCCTCACCATTTCTCGATCGATACGCCAGGGCTGCCCTCTGTCCACTTTACGCTGTGGCCATGGAACCTCTCCTTTGCGGCCTGCGCCAACGACTAACGGGTATGACGTTACGAGGCCACACTTTCCGATGTAAAGCGTACGCTGACGACCTGGTGATTGTCATCCGCAACGGTGACGACACCGCTAGCGCACTGAATTGGATAGAGAAATATGGCATGGCCACTGGTAGTCGTATCAACGTCGCAAAATCGGTGGCTATGAACATCGGGGTCGGATTGTCTGAGAACAGTGTCACCCCTTTCCAGCTCAGAGATAGTTTGAAATGTCTCGGCATTGATTTTACAGACGATATACGACGGACCGCAGCTCACAACTATCGACGGCTTTTACGAAATGTTCGGACTGGAATTGCCAACAACCGCCTACGAGCCCTGGACATCGTCCAAAGGACCCAGTATGTTAACACACATTTAGCGTCACGCATTCCGCACATCGCCCAGATATTACCTATACCGGTGATGTTAGCTCGCCGTATACTTGCGGCTTTTGGGTCCTTCGTGAGTTCAGGAATACTTTTCAAGATCAAATATGAGACTCTCACCCTTCGCCCGGATCGGGGAGGGCTTGGCCTTTATCACGTTCATGACAGAGCGGTCGCCCTATTTGTGAGCACATTAGTCAAACTATGGCACCGCCGTCCGGACAGTTTGACCAGTTTTTTAATAGAAGAACTAGCACCGCCCTCACTGTTGCCGCCTGCGCCGATACACCACGTCCCCTCCTCGCTCTTCTACATCGGTGTCTTTTACCTCGAACTCAGTTACGTTCGGCTTGCCTTACCAGCGACTCACCTGGCGACGGCAAAGGTGGTTTATAGGGTCCTGCAACGTGGACGACCTGATAACGTCGTGGAGAGGAAGCACCCGAACGTCAACTGGCGAGTAGTGTGGAGGACAATTCACCACGTAACACTGGACACTGACGTCACGGCGATGTGGTATATCACTGTCAACGGTAAGCAGGTGACCAAATCAAGGCTACATGCGATCCACATGGTCGACTCACCCACGTGCACGAGCTGCGGCGTTCAAGACAACGATGAACACCGTCTTAGCTGTGGCGAGTCTACGGCAGTGTGGCACTTAGTGAGGCAAATGTCAGCATACTTCCTTCGGGTAACGCCGAATCATATCGACCCCAAGACTATCCTATTCCCGGATGACATGTATTACCCACGCACTAAAACTAATGCTATGACGTGGCTTCGTGGACATGCAGTGCATTATTTGTTTCAAGACGGTACTAAGGACACTTTAGACTTTTGGAACTATTTGCAGGAACGACATTGCAAGATCCTCCGTAACCCAAAGTATCGACAATATTTTTCCAATTTTTTGTGGAGTGCGTTCCACGACCCTCCACGTAGCTGGAACATCACGGGTAAGACAAGTTAAGATTACAAGACGATGATAGAACACTACACGGTACAACGTGGGATCTACTTTCATCATTACGAGAATTCATACCTGGATGATACAGCAGATGGAGAGGTTCGTTGTGAACCCTCACACTCTGTAGCAGTATTTGCCCCATTTCCTCTTTTTGTCCCCAGTGCGAAAAGGTCTTCGCAGTTTTTGTTTTTCCATCCAGTGCAAGATGTAGCACTGGTTAATGGTGGTAAGGATTCCACCCTTCAGTTTTGTTTCATGGTTTCCTTCGCCCCGCACTTTGCTCTCTTTCTTTATGCCTTTTTCTACAACTATTAGCATGGTTTTAGTTATGTGCGTCCCCAACTCGGCCCAACGAGTGCACTTACTAGTTTTCAGTTCCTTACTGTTAAAAAAATACAAAAAAAAATAAAAAATAAAAAAAATTAAAATTAAAAAAAAATTAAAATTAAATAACTGAATTAAAAAAAAGAGGTCCTTGGTTCAAGTCTAACCTCGAGTGAGGAGTTTATTCTTTTTTTTTTATTTTCAGACAATTATTATCCATAAAAAAAAAGTAGTTCTAGGGGACTGAAAAAAAAAGGGGTAGCGTCTTTGATTCATAATCAAAACGTCTTCCGTCCCGGGTTCGATCCCCGCCACTGCCTAAATTTTGATAAATAATCAGCATTGGCGGCCGAAGACTTCCGGCATAAGAAGTCAGCCTCATTATGCCAACGGCCTTGTCAAAGAGGGCGGAGGAGCGGATAGAGTTTCAGGGCACTCTCTTGTCCTAGGGGTGGGAAATTGCACCTAAAGGCGGAAGAATCAGCAATGATCAACGACATGAGGATGCAGAAGGCAATGGAAACCACTGCATTAAAGACACGTAACGTGTATCCACAGGACATGTGGCCTGTATTTGAAGAAGTGTCATGATGATCTCTCCATTGGCAAAAAATTCCGGAATAGTTCCCCATTCGGATCTCCGGAAGGGGACTACCAAGGGGGAGGTTACCATGAGAAAAAGATTGAATAATCAACGAAAGGATAACGTTCTACGAGTCGGGGCGTGGAATGTCAGAAGCTTGAACGTGGTAGGGAAACTAGAAAATCTGAAAAGGGAAATACAAAGGCTCAATCTAGATATAGTAGGGGTCAGTGAAGTGAAGTGGAAGGAAGACGAGGATTTCTGGTCAGATGAGTATCGGGTAATATCAACAGCAGCAGAAAATGGTATAACAGGTGTAGGATTCGTTATGAATAGGAAGGTAGGGCAGAGGGTGTGTTACTGTGAACAGTTTAGTGACCGGGGTCTAATCAGAATCGACAGCAGACCAACACCGACTACGATAGTTCAGGTATACATGCCGACGTCGCAAGCTGAAGATGAACAGATAGAGAAAGTGTATGAGGATATTGAAAGGGTAATGCAGTATGTAATGGGGGACGAAAATCTAATAGTCATGGGCGACTGGAATGCAGTTGTAGGGGAAGGAGTAGAAGAAATGGTTACAGGAGAATATGGGCTTGGGACAATGAATGAAAGAGAAGAAAGACTAATTGAGTTCTGTAACAAGTTTCAGCTAGTAATAGCGAATACCCTGTTCAAGAATCACAAGAGTAGGAGGTATACTTGAAAAAGGCCGGGAGATACGGGAAGATTTCAATTAGATTACATCATGGTCAGACAGAGATTCCGAAATCAGATACTGGATTGTAAGGCGTACCCAGGAGCAGATATAGACTCAGATCACAATATAGTAGTGATGAAGAGTAGGCTGAAGTTCAAGACATTAGTCAGGAAGAATCAATACGCAAAGAAGTGGGATACGGAAGTACTATGCAATGACGAGATACGTTTGAAGTTCTCTAACGATATAGATACAGCAATAAGGAATACCGCAGTAGGCAGTACAGTTGAAGAGGAATGTACATCTCTAAAAAGGGCCATCACAGAAATTGGGAAGGAAAACATAGGTACAAAGAAGGTAGCTGCGAAGAAACCATGGGTAACAGAAGAAATACTTAAGTTGATTGATGAAAGGAGGAAGCACAAACATGTTCCGGGAAAATCAGGAATACAGAAATACAAGTCGCTGAGGAATGAAATAAATAGGAAGTGCAGGGAAGCTAAGACGAAATGGCTGCAGAAAAAATGTGAAGACATCGAAAAAGATATGATTGTCGGAAGGACAGTCTCAGCATACAGAAAAGTCAAAACAACCTTTGGTGACATTAAAAGCAACGGTGGTAACATTAAGAGTGCAACAGGAATTCCACTGTTAAATGCAGAGGAGAGAGCAGATAGGTGGAAAGAATACATTGAAAGCCTCTATGAGGGTGAAGATTTGTCTGACGTGATAGAAGAAGAAACAGGAGTCGATTTAGAAGAGATAGGGGATCCAGTATTAGAATCAGAATTTAAAAGAGCTTAGGAGGAGTTACGGTCAAATGAGGCAGAAGGGATAGATAACATTCCATCAGAATTTCTAAAATCATTGGGAGAAGTGGCAACAAAACGACTATTCACGTTGGTGTGTGGAATATATGAGTCTGGTGATACACCATCCGACTTTCGGAAAAGCATCATCCACACAATTCCGAAGACGGCAAGAGGTGACAAGTGCGAGAATTATCGCACAATCAGCTTAACAGCTCATGCATCGAAGCTGCTTACAAGAATAATATACAGAAGAATGGAAGAGAAAATTGACAATGCGCTAGGTGACGATCAGTTTGGCTTTAGGAAAAGTAAAGGTACGAGAGAGGCAATTCTGACGTTACGGCTAATAATGGAAGGAAGGCTAAAGAAAAATCAAGACACTTTCATAGGATTTGTCGACCTGGAAAAAGCGTTCGACAATATAAAATGGTGCAAACTGTTCGAGATTCTGAAAAAAGTAGGGGTTAGCTATAGGGAGAGACGGGTCATATACAGTATGTACAACAACCAAGAGGCAATAATAAGAGTGGACGATTAAGAACGAAGTGCTCGTATTAAGAAGGGTGTAAGACAAGGCTGTAGCCTTTCGCCCCTACTCTTCAATCTGTACATCGAGGAAGCAATGATGGAAATAAAAGAAAGGTTCAGGAGTGGAATGAAAATACAAGGTGAAAGGATATCAATGATACGATTCGCTGATGACATTGCTATCCTGAGTGAAAGTGAAGAAGAATTAAACGATCTGCTGAACGGAATGAACAGTCTAATGAGTACACAGTATGGTTTGAGAGTAAATCGGAGAAAGACGAAGGTAATGAAAAGTAGTAGAAATGAGAACAGCGAGAAAACATCAGGATTGATGGTCACGAAGTCAATGAAGTTAAGGAACTCTGCTACCTAGGCAGTAAAATAACCAATGACGGACGGAGCAAGGAGGACATTAAAAAGCAGACTCGCTATGGCAAAAAAGGCATTTCTGGCCAAGAGAAGTCTACTAATATCAAATACCGGCCTTAATTTGAGGAAGAAATTTCTGGGGATGTACGTCTGGAATACAGCATTGTATGGTAGTGAAACATGGACTGTGGGAAAACCGGAACAGAGGAGAATCGAAGCGTTTGAGATGTGGTGCTATAGACGAATGTTGAAAATTAGGTGGACTGATAAGGTAAGGAATGAGGAGGTTCTACGCAGAATCGGAGAGGAAAGGAATACGAGGAAAACACTGATAAGGAGAAGGGACAGAATGATAGGACATCTGCTAAGACATGACGGAATGACTTCCATGGTACTAGAGGGAGCTGTAGAGGGCAAAAACTGTAGAGGAAGACAGAGATTGGAATACGTCAAGCAAATAATTGTGGACGTAGGTTGCAAGTGCTACTCTGATGAGGTGAAGAGGTTAGCACAGGAAGGAATTCGTGGCGGGCCGCATCAAACCAGTCAGTAGACTATGAGCAAAAAAAAAAAAAAAGGTCATCAGGTGATCGACTTGCAAAATGATTTAGATAAGATATCTGTATGGCGCTAAAAGTGGCAATTGACCCTCATAAGGAAAAGTATGAAGTTATTTACATGAGAACTAAAAGAAATTAGCTAAATTTCGATTACGCGATAAGCCACACAAATCTGAAGGCAAAAAATTGAACTAAATACTTAGGGATTACAATTACAAATAACCTAAATTGGAACGATCACATAGATAATATTGTGGGTAGAGCAACAGGTCTACTAAAGAGACTGCTTACACCACGCTTGTCCACCCTATTCTGGAGTACTGCTGTGCGGTGTGGGATCTGCATCAGGTGGGACTGACGGATGACAATGAGAAAGTATAAGGAAGGGCAGCTCGTTTTGTATTATCACGAAATAGGGGAGATAGTATCACAGACATGATACGTGAATTGGAGTGGCAATCATTAAAACAACGGGGTTTTCGTTGCGACGGGATCTTCTCATGAAATTTCAATCTCCAGTTTTCTTCTCCTATTGCGAAAACATTCTGTTGGCACCCACCTAGATAGGGAGAAATGATCATCACGATAAGAAAAGAGAAATCAGGGCTCGCACAGAAAACTTTAAGTGCGCATTTTTCCCGCGTTCCGTTCGAGAGTGGAACGGTAGAGAGACAGCTTGAAGGTGGTTCATTGAACCCTCTGCTAAGCACTTTATTGTGACACGTAGATGTAGACGTAGATGTAGATGTCCGTTTGACAATTCTTTCGTGTTTCATGCCATATACACTCCTGGAAATGGAAAAACGAACACATTGACACCGGTGTGTCAGACCCACCATACTTGCTCCGGACACTGCGAGAGGGCTGTACAAGCAATGATCACACGCACGGCACAGCGGACACACCAGGAACCGCGGTGTTGGCCGTCGAATGGCGCTAGCTGCGCAGCATTTGTGCACCGCCGCCGTCAGTGTCAGCCAGTTTGCCGTGGCATACGGAGCTCCATCGCAGTCTTTAACACTGGTAGCATGCCGCGACAGCGTGGACGTGAACCGTATGTGCAGTTGACGGACTTTGAGCGAGGGCGTATAGTGGGCATGCAGGAGGCTGGGTGGACGTACCGCCGAATTGCTCAACAAGTGGGGCGTGAGGTCTCCACAGTACATCGATGTTGTCGCCAGTGGTCGGCGGAAGGTGCACGTGCCCGTCGACCTGGGACCGGACCGCAGCGACGCACGGATGCACGCCAAGACCGTAGGATCCTACGCAGTGCCGTAGGGGACCGCACCGCCACTTCCCAGCAAATTAGGGACACTGTTGCTCCTGGGGTATCGGCGAGGACCATTCGCAACCGTCTCCATGAAGCTGGGCTACGGTCCCGCACACCGTTAGGCCGTCTTCCGCTCACGCCCCAACATCGTGCAGCCCGCCTCCAGTGGTCTCGCGACAGGCGTGAATGGAGGGACGAATGGAGACGTGTCGTCTTCAGCGATGAGAGTCGCTTCTGCCTTGGTGCCAATGATGGTCGTATGCGTGTTTGGCGCCGTGCAGGTGAGCGCCACAATCAGGACTGCATACGACCGAGGCACACAGGGCCAACACCCGGCATCATGGTGTGGGGAACGATCTCCTACACTGGCCGTACACCACTGGTGATCGTCGAGGGGACACTGAATAGTGCACGGTACATCCAAACCGTCATCGAACCCATCGTTCTACCATTCCTAGACCGGCAAGGGAACTTGCTGTTCCAACAGGACAATGCACGTCCGCATGTATCCCGTGCCACCCAACGTGCTCTAGAAGGTGTAAGTCAACTACCCTGGCCAGCAAGATCTCCGGATCTGTCCCCCATTGAGCATGTTTGGGACTGGATGAAGCGTCGTCTCACGCGGTCTGCACGTCCAGCACGAACGCTGGTCCAACTGAGGCGCCAGGTGGAAATGGCATGGCAAGCCGTTCCACAGGACTACATCCAGCATCTCTACGATCGTCTCCCTGGGAGAATAGCAGCCTGCATTGCTGCGAAAGGTGGATATACACTGTACTAGTGCCGACATTGTGCATGCTCTGTTGCCTGTGTCTATGTGCCTGTGGTTCTGTCAGTGTGATCATGTGATGTATCTGACCCCAGGAATGTGTCAATAAAGTTTCCCCTTCCTGGGACAATGAATTCACGGTGTTCTTATTTCAATTTCCAGGAGTGTAGTTATGAATACATAAAATGAAATGAAAGGCACGCGATTATTTGTACATCGTCCGTCTGATTATTTGAAAAAAGTGCTGAGGAGTGAGTACGTACGCAGAACAAATTGTAAGGTATGTGGAAATTGGCTTTCTTGATGTGCAGTACAAATGTGCTGTTGTTGTATTCAGACAGAAGATTGATTTGGAGCAACTCTTCGTACTAGTCAGTACTGTGTGACCCTCTTCATTTCTGCATAACTACTGAAACGAACCTGCCTCTGCAGTCAAATCTTTGTTTTCTCTACAATTTCTATCCTCGCTGTGGTTCCTTCGATTACCAATTCCTTGACGTTTCAAGATGTGTCCTATCAACCAGTCCTATCTTCTACTCAATTTGTGGTGTAAATTTCTACCCTTCACGATTCAATTCAGTGTCTCAGAATTAGTAATCCAAACTGTTTCTCTAACCTACAGCATTGTTCTGTAGCACTCACATTTAAAGCTTATATTCTTCTCTTGACTGAACTGGTAAGTACAGACTCTCTTAGAATTACGGTATATTAACCTGTTCTGGAAGTATTAAGGATGAACAGTTAAAGTTTATTTCATATCTGAAGATGTAATCTCGCTGACAACGACCTGTCGAGTGCTATTTGTTATTCTCCAAACTCGTATTCTGTTCGTTAGGTGAAACTGCAGATCTCTGTGGAATACCTTCCGGGAAAGAACTCAGCATCGTTCGGGATGTGGCTGTCTGCTGGCTCTTGAACCTGAAGTATGGGCATGAGGAGCTGAGAATCACAAGGGCATTTTGAGGAATCCACATTGAATCATTTAGATGACAGTTTTGGTCTCACGAAAGGTCATAAAATACGAACACAAAAATACTCCATAATTCTATTACAAATCGATATCAACCTTATGTGTGCATGTTTCAAAGCATCCTTTCTACAGTGACTCAACGGTAAAATTCTGCTAGAAGTGTAAAAGCTTTCACTTATGTGGTGAGCGTACTGTAAGACCTTCGGAACACACACCATCAGATTATTTGACTTGTCGCTCTAACGAAGTAGGCGAGTGTCTTATCGTGGCGTGTTTATCTTCTGCTGTTAGGTCAGACGATAGAAATGCCACTTGCACGCTTAGAGTAGCAGATTGACGGTGACCAACTTTAAACAGAACTTGATTAATTTTCACACACATTTATTAAAATAGTAACAAGCATAAACCTTATATAACTTTATTCTGGATGCTATTTACAATTGTCAATCTGAAGTTCCTTTGGTCTTGGTACATTAATCTTATTCTCACATGTCTCTGATACTTGACAAAAGTGTCTATGCATTTATCTTCATGGCTATGTACAGGAATATGATAATCTTATCAGGCGCAGACTGAAACTTGACTATAGACTGGTACAGACTAATGCAGAGTGGTACAGACTGGTGCAGACCAATGCAGACTGACTAATCGGAGGTCTGTACACTCGTTATAATACCTCGCCCGTTCAGGTGTCACTGCACGAGTGTGATCCGTGAGGAGAAAAGGTTCTACGTTAGCAGCAATCTCATTGGCTGCGTTACATATTAATACGCGGATCAACGGAAACAGAATTTGGTCTGTCTCTATGGCAGCGCCATCTCGTAGCGCAAAGACGGACGAGCGCTGCGCCTGCACTGTTTTGCTTAGCGGTGCGCGCTCTAGTGTGAAAGTTGTGTACGCTCTGACTACGCATCACTATGTACACAACAACTTGTCTACATACAATGGTACAAGTGTCCATGCAAGTCCAGATTGTTTTGCATTGTTCCAATATATTAATAGAATTTATATTCCGCGGTTGCTTATCTCAGTAATATGGAAAAAAAGTGATACATTTGTTAATTAGTGGAAATGTGGTGCGGAACAGTGGAACACGAGCTGGATATTGAAAGTGTAAGGAGGCCTTTCTATTGAAATTGTTTTGTGACTGCTACTTTCTAAAATTCTAGTTTATATTTGACAAAATGACAGTTTCTGATTTTGAACTGTTGGGAAAGCCATTGTTTATCATCACAAGGGGATCAAATTATTAGTCCAGTCGACCGATTTAAATTATTGGCGCCAAAGATATGTGAAAAGCTGTGATGGAAGGTTCATATTAAACACCTGCAGAAAGTAATTTGCTGCCATAGTTATAATAATCTCCGTTGACTATAAGACTGAAACATGTTTGCTTGTTTACTTTTGTTAGAATCTCTGAGCTCATATTATGGGCCAAATTTGTTCTTTGACAAAGAATACTGTTAACCCAGAATAGGCCACTCTGTACGATTTGTGGTGTCAATTTGCGAACTTCGTCGAGGCCATAATTCAAGCACATAGAACGTCTAGCTAAATTGTCCCTGATCACGTGCTCCTTCATAGGAACTCGTTTAAAGGGAACTGCCACGTCCATTCAGTTAATTCTCAATGGAAAACCGACTTCCACTTGTCTAACACTTCTTTTCTGTTTCATAGAAAGGTGTGCACTGTTCTTCAGGCTTCATTTTCAATACAGTTCCAGCGTAAATGAAAAATCTGAACGATAAACCACAGATTTTTCAATCTAAGTTGGAAGGCTTTCGTGTGCCATTCCTTTTGTTCACTACAGGAGCTGCTCTCGGTAGTTTACCCTCTAACTATATTGTATGATTTACTGTATACACTATTGTAAATATTTTTTGTATTTTTAGTACCCATAGTCTTTTCTTCTTGATTTTTAAATTTCTTACCACTTTTGAGTGAATAATATAGTGACTTTTTCCATGGGTAAGCACCTTACGTAATCCCACCGAACATAATGACATAAAAAATTGAAACTGTAGAGAAGTATTGCTGCTTACTGTCAGTAGTGAAAAGAGCTATGCTGATGGAAAAAAGTATTCAATTAGAAATAGCAGCAGAAGTAGTTTCAGTTATTGCCTGCATCTAAGAAATATATTTATTAAATGTAGGTAGTAATGGGACTAGTGTGAATAAAGAGAAATACAATTAGGTGTGAAGGAAACATACTGCAAAGTAATCAACAAAAAAATTTTTTTCGATGTACCGAAGCCAATGCCTCTGAATATAGTACAAGCAAGATCACGAATGAGGACTAGAGAGGGTAAACTTATCGAATAATTCTGTTACAGAATTGATCGTTACTATTTAATTATTATTTGTCGCTGAATTCCTGAGGTATTAGACCAAAGGAACACGTATGGTGATTAATACATTGGACATGAATTGCGAAGATGTACGATTCAAAACCCCATCTGACCATGCAAATTGACAATCTCTGCAGTTGTTTTAACTCGATTAAAGTGAAGTGCTCTCTTTAAAAGATCTTCTGTCCATCCCAATTATTAGAACAGGTTACTATAGTTATTCATAGATACCAGGAGAAAGTTTCGTCTCTTGGTTACTGCAGCAAAATAAAAGGAAGATTAGGCATTAATGTCACCACAATGACGAAGTCATCAGAGATGGAACACAGGCTCTCACTGGACAAGTATTGTGAACGTGTTCAGCCATATGTTCAAGAGAAAAACTTAATCTGCTACTCTGAGATGAAGTGGTTGGCACAGGAGAGGAATCTGTGGCAGGCCGTATAAAATGAAGCAGAAGACTGACGACTCACAGAAGAAGACTAGTATCAACAGATTTACGGAAACCACAGGAGGCGTAAATCTTGTGAAACAGGAAATTGAAATTTCACGGCATGATTCTCTTCCCATTCGCTCTGTAGCATGTCGTGAGACAAACTGATGTTACCCTCTGAGAGGACTTATAATTTTGTCCGTGCATGTATGTCTAACGGATAAAGGTATTGGACAGTAATATTGAATACGGTGAATTTAACAGAAAAACTATACAGGCCATAAGCTTTGGGTTCAATGAAAGTAGTAAATTTCGTATACGAATGAAATAAATGAACGGTCGCCAGCCCAATTAGGTACATGAATTTTTAAACATACGTTTAAGAAAATTGAATGTTATTTATTGAAGTTACTTTCATTCATATTTCCCTTTGATAGCACACAGGATACAAACAGACGCAGGGCACTCTGAGCTGTGTGTAGCAGCAGTCACCAATACTGCACGTAACAGTAATCATAGAAAGCAAAATTGTACCAAACTCACAGTAATAAGAGCTACACTCAATATTGTTACTTGAATCAGTACTGCAATGTTCCTGCAACAAGTGCAGCACTAAAATTGGCCAGGAGGGTCTTCTGGCTTAACTGACATATAAACACCACAATTAAAATAAATAACACCACAATCACACTGTTTATACTCTCATTTATAGAAATATATCAGATTTCCTTGGTAGTAATAATACTACATTTATCTTTTTAATTTGTGAAGAATATGATGGGGACCCATAAACTGGTATGGTGTCACTAGTCAAGCTCTAAGATTACTTCAGTAGCAAAGACTAATTCAGACAAAATTAACTCTTAACTTCACTTGGAATAGTTTATATATTTACTTTTCAAGGCAAATTATTCAATACTGAGCTCAGTTAACTTCAAAATTTTGTTCATGATAGTAATCAAAGCAAAATTACGTTTCAAATGAGTGAAGAAGGTATTTTAGACAGTAACGTTTTCACAGTCGGGCACTGAATGTTTGCAAAACGATACTTTGCAGTAAGTTGAGGGCACTTTAGCAACATTCTAACCAATTTCAACTCTTGCTAACCCTTGCACATTTGACAAACATAAATAAATGACTAGTTCATTAGAAATAGGATACTCGGTTTTCTGAACACCTAGGACGGGATCCTGCATACGTTCATGATTAGGATAAAAGCTATGGTTTTAAACACTGGTTTATAGCATTTGAATTATTATTAAATCACTCACACAAATTAACTGGTCCATGCTCTGACACATATCTGTATGCATGAAGTTGGTGGAGCAGTGGCCAAGTAGTGGTGGCAAGCGACGTGTTAGCTAACTGTTCTCACGGCTCTTGGTGTTTGAATGCTCTATACAATTTCTTCATGGCGACGCATTTTTAATGTATTAGAGCCACTCCTTATTGCTGAGAGTACCATGCAACAGCCAAATCCACATGCGAGGCCAAATTCCTTGCAAAGCGGCTTCCAATTGCCTCCCTTGGCACCGTCCATGTGTACCGTGCAACGGCTAGCCACTGACTCATACCGTTCCCACCAAGTAGCCGGCGAGTTCGACCGGCAAAACCACCTTTTACATGGTGCCGAGCCACTTCCGTTGCGGAGGAACTTCCCTACATCTTTTACATTTTACAATATAAGTGCCCTAAGCATGAACAAGCTTCCATTATACAATGTTTTTCTTCTAAATCTACACGTATTATAAAATTTCATTATTTTAAACATCATTTAGCTTTTTCCATATATACACTCCTGGAAATGGAAAGAAGAACACATTGACACCGGTCTGTCAGACCCACCATACTTGCTCCGGACACTGCGAGAGGGCTGTACAAGCAATGATCACACGCACGGCACAGCGGACACACCAGGAACCGCGGTGTTGGCCGTCGAATGGCGCTAGCTGCGCAGCATTTGTGCACCGCCGCCGTCAGTGTCAGCCAGTTTGCCGTGGCATACGGAGCTCCATCGCAGTCTTTAACACTGGTAGCATGCCGCGACAGCGTGGACGTGAACCGTATGTGCAGTTGACGGACTTTGAGCGAGGGCGTATAGTGGGCATGCGGGAGGCCGGGTGGACGTAACGCCGAATTGCTCAACACGTGGGGCGTGAGGTCTCCACAGTACATCGATGTTGTCGCCAGTGGTCGGCGGAAGGTGCACGTGCCCGTCGACCTGGGACCGGACCGCAGCGACGCACGGATGCACGCCAAGACCGTAGGATCCTACGCAGTGCCGTAGGGGACCGCACCGCCACTTCCCAGCAAATTAGGGACACTGTTGCTCCTGGGGTATCGGCGAGGACCATTCGCAACCGTCTCCATGAAGCTGGGCTACGGTCCCGCACACCGTTAGGCCGTCTTCCGCTCACGCCCCAACATCGTGCAGCCCGCCTCCAGTGGTGTCGCGACAGGCGTGAATGGAGGGACGAATGGAGACGTGTCGTCTTCAGCGATGAGAGTCGCTTCTGCCTTGGTGCCAATGATGGTCGTATGCGTGTTTGGCGCCGTGCAGGTGAGCGCCACAATCAGGACTGCATACGACCGAGGCACACAGGGCCAACACCCGGCATCATGGTGTGGGGAGCGATCTCCTACAGTGGCCGTACACCACTGGTGATCGTCGAGGGGACACTGAATAGTGCACGGTACATCCAAACCGTCATCGAACCCATCGTTCTACCATTCCTAGACCGGCAAGGGAACTTGCTGTTCCAACAGGACAATGCACGTCCGCATGTATCCCGTGCCACCCAACGTGCTCTAGAAGGTGTAAGTCAACTACCCTGGCCAGCAAGATCTCCGGATCTGTCCCCCATTGAGCATGTTTGGGACTGGATGAAGCGTCGTCTCACGCGGTCTGCACATCCAGCACGAACGCTGGTCCAACTGAGGCGCCAGGTGGAAATGGCATGGCAAGCCGTTCCACAGGACTACATCCAGCATCTCTACGATCGTCTCCATGGGAGAATAGCAGCCTGCATTGCTGCGAAAGGTGGATATACACTGTACTAGTGCCGACATTGTGCATGCTCTGTTGCCTGTGTCTATGTGCCTGTGGTTCTGTCAGTGTGATCATGTGATGTATCTGACCCCAGGAATGTGTCAATAAAGTTTCCCCTTCCTGGGACAATGAATTGACGGTGTTCTTATTTCAATTTCTAGGAGTGTACATTACAAACTTCAAATTTTCTTTCACAAATCAGTGGCCTTAACCAACAAAGAATAAACACTTCATAATTACAGATACAAAGTTACATAATATAAACCTACTTCTAATCGATATAAGTGTTACACTTGTTAGCGCGCCACCGTGTGTATAGCACGCGTAGCTCGACAGATGGTGCGTATGACTGGAATTTTGCAGAGGCAGTACCACCGTAAGGCCTGCCCTGAAGGCGTGACAGAATGGTGCTCAGTCTGCACTAACAAGAGGAAGCGCCATCGATTTGAGGCAGTGCCGGAAGACCAGTGGACTGTGTGCAACAAGTTGTGCATGGCACTGGGGCCTTATGTGACATGCCGGCCCCTCTTGTTTGCATGGGCGTGACTGGCGCGAAAACCGCTGGTGGGAAACAGTGACAATCTGAAGTGGGAGATCGGTAAGTAGCGGAAGCAGCGACGTCTACATTTGCCAGCATCAGAGAGCGTTGTGGGCAGCGGTAGACTATATAGTTGCAGCCAAGAACGACGTCGGACGAGGTTAGGCCCACTCCGCACAACTGACGTGACGTCATCCTCCGACAAACAGTGAACGTTCAGTAATTTTCTCAGCGTTCTGCTGTTAACGTCTTGGTCAATGCGAGTGTTAAACGTGTTTGTTGCAGTTATTCGGTGAATTTATATTCAGTTTGTTGCGACTTGTCATGGCTGATGATGGTGGTGGTAAGCGACAAATTCTCCATAAACAAGCCAGAGACATAATTTACGGGATAGACGCTATATTTAAGCGCGAAGCAGAAAGCGGTGAACCTATCACAGATGTTGCCAGATCTCAGGAACGCACAGCAGAAGCGATTGGTGTCAGCTTGAGAATAACGGGTGATCAAAAAGTCAGTATAAATTTGAAAACTGAATAAATCACGGAATAATGTAGATAGAGAGGTACAAACTGACACACATGCTTGGAATGACATAGGGTTTTACTAGAACCAAAAAAAATACAAAAGTTCAAAAAATTTCCGACAGATGGCGCTTCATCTGATCAGAATAGCAATAATTAGCGTAACAAAGTAAGACATAGCAAAGATGATGTTCTTTACAGGAAATGCTCAACATGTCCACCATAATTCCTCAACAACTGCTGTAGTCGAGGAATAATGTTGTGAACAGCACTGTAAAGCATGTCCGGAGTTATGGTGAGGCATTGGCGTCGGATGTTGTCTTTCAGCATCCCTAGAGATGTCGGTCGACCACGATACACTTGCGACGTCAGATAACCCCAAAGCCAATAATCGCACGGACTGAGGTCTGGGGACCTGGGAGGCCAAGCATGACGAAAGTGGCGGCTGAGCACACGATCATCACCAAACGACGCGCGCAACAGACCTTTCACGCGTCTAGCAATACTTTTTTTTGTTCTAATAAAACACCAGGTCATTCCAAGCATGTGTGTCAATTTTTACCTCTCTATCTACATTATTCCGTGGTTTATTAAGTTTTCAAATTTGTACTGACTTTTTGATCACCCGGAAGTTCAGCGGATTGCCTTTGACAAATTTATCTGTCGACATAAGGGAAAGCCCAGTTTTGAGATCGCCAGGAAAACCACACGTTGTCAGAAGCTTGCGACGAATTTAGACGATTTTGACAAAGATGTTCTAAAGCGACTTGTGCTGAATGTGTACAAGACAGGCGAGTTTCCTTCTGTAAAAAGAAGAAATACATTAGAAATGCGTGAAAAATTTTTTAATGGAACGTTGTGATGTAGCTGCTTCAAGGGGACAGTTTTTAAGAAGTATTCTTAAAATAAGAATATCTGGCACTCAGAACATTTTTTACTTCGACTAAACATGGGTAAACCAGAATCGTGCAAGGAAAGCGTGTTGGAAACTTAGTGACGCTTCGGATGGTTTTAAGGTACCAGTTGTTAAAGGGGGACAAATAATTGTGCTTGACGCTGGTTATGCTTCCGGATTCATTCCAGAAAGCAAATTAGTGTTCCCGACAAAAAAGGCAATTCAGATGATTCTCATTCTGAAATGAATTACATTACGGTTTAGGAAACAGTTTCTTGCTTACTTGCCTGCAGACTCAGCAACTGTTATGAACAATGCGAGTTATCACTCAGTTGTTAAAGCCCGCACAAGAAGTACAAAAAAAAGCAGATATCATGGTGTGGCTTGCAAGTAAGAAGATTCCGCACGCTGCCAGTCAAACTAGGGCTGAATTGTTAATCTTGTTGGGCTTCATAAGTCTCGTGTCAAAGTGTGTGAAATCTGTTGTACTGCATAGGAATATGCACTTATAGTTTTGCGTTTGCCACCATATCATTGTCAGTATAATCCAATAGAACTCATATGGGCACAAGTGAAAGGATATGTTTCATAACGAAACACGACATTTAAACCTGCTGAAAAATAGAGACTTTTGCACAAAGCACTTGGCAGCATAAGACCTTCACCATGGGCTGACTGTGTTCGGCAAGCAGAACGGCTACAGGAGGAGGACATGGAGAGGGAAATTTTTATTGATAGTATTCTCGATCACAATAAGCCCAGATGAATGCGACACAGACACGGCTTGCAGCGATGTAGATTTACGACGGTCACAGCGATTGAAAACAACCGAAGGAGAATCCCACATACAGCATTCACTTTGTCCTTTCTTTTTCTATAGCTTCTCTTCCGCAGTTGCAGTTTAACCAGTAATATTGAGATATATTCTGTCTTTCGTGACTATAATAGGACTCTTATTTATACCAGTCGCGATATGCTTCATTTTGAAGCATCTTAAGTGGACAGTATTTTGGCTTCTGTACTGCCACTTGATTACCAGTCGTAGTTTTGTGCATCGCTGCGGCTGTAAGATCACATTCAACGTCTGTCTCGACTGATCAATATTTTAGCAAATAATTGCTGTTTGTATATCACAGACACAAACAAGTAATTTCGTTTTTGGCAAATTGCACTTCACTAACAGTCAATAAATTTTAGTCTTTAAGTTTTTGTGAGTACGCGACTGACTTTGCATACTTTCGTTTAAGCAAGGTGTTATAAAAAAAGTAAAATGTGTCTGGTGTAAATACGACGTTCGTCATAGTCACAAAAGACGGACAGTTTTCCAATATTAATACAATATTTTTGTGGTAGTAAAATTATTTCATTCATGATGTTATATAACATCTAGTTTGGGGTAGACTGTGTTAGTGTTGGAAATAGTTAAGCACTGTACATTACAACATTTTTTTATTTCTTACGAAAGAAATTATTTGTAAACCTTAATGTTGTCAACGGACTCAAGCATTCGTACTTCCCTGTGAGTAGATGCTTGGTACGAAGCATCGTAACTCGCTGTGCCAGAGGACATTGCGTGTCTCATTCCTTTCGATACGACTTTCTCCATCTGGTAAGTAAGATGTATGAGACCGGCGAAATACCCTCAGACTTCAAGAAGAATGTAATAATTATAGTTCCTAAGAAAGAAGGTTTGACAAGTGTGAAAATTACCGAACTATCATTTTAATACGTCGTTATTGCAAAATACTGACAGGAATTCTTTACAGACGAATGGAAAAACTGGTAGAAGCCGAAGAAATGTTGGAACACTCGAGGAAATACTGACTCTAAAACTTATCTTACAAGATAGGTTAAAGAAAGGCAAACCTACGTTTCTAGCATTTGCAGACTTAGAGAAAGCTTCTGACAATGTTGCCTGGAATACTCTCTTTCAAATTCTGAAGGTGGCGGGGGTTAACATACAAGGAGCAAAAGGCTAGTTACGATTTGTACAGATACCAGATGGCAGTCATAATAGTCGAAGGGCATGAAAGGGAAGCAGTGGTTGGGAAGAGAGTGAGACAGATTTGTAGCCTATCGCCGATTTTATTCAGTCTGTATATTGAGCAAGCAATAAAGGAAACAAAAGAAAAATTTGAATAAGAAATTAAAATCCATGGAGAAGTAATTAAAATGTTGACGTTTGCCGACGAAATTGTCATTCTGTTACAGACAGACTGGAGTGAAGCGTAGAGGGTAAAAATCGTAGATGGAAACCAAGAGACAAATACGCTAAGCAGATTCAGAAGGTTGTAGGTTGCAATAGTTATTCGGAGATGAAGAGGCTTTCACAGGATAAAGTAGCATGGAGAGCTGCATCAAACCAGTCTCTGGACTGAAGACAACGACAACAACAACAACAACAAAAACAAAACAGCAACAATCTCACATTGGTAGTCATGTGGTGGTGGGAGCTTAAGTCTCTGACAAATCGGAACAGTCTGGATAAAAATTCACCGAATAACTGTGTCGCTGCTCCCTACCGCTTAAACACAAGGTTACGAACTCTACATTTCTACGCGCGTACCGCAGTTGTTGTTTGCAACCGGCAACGCTGCAATCTGCATCTGTGACTCTCACTACACTGGGCGCAACTGCGCGATCCACCACCGTTCATGGATTCAACTGTAGTCATGAAGCACTGTTGGGATCTTGTTAACATGCCAGCTGGGCCTATCTTTGCATCAGCGTGGCTGACCGAAGGACTGGCTGCTCACAGTTACTCTCTAAAGGCATGACAGAGTGCGTTGGCAGTTCGCTGACGGCCGTTGAGAAAAACAGACCCTGAAGAGGCTACGAGCGTCACGAAAACAGCAGCACTGAAGCACAACCGTCAGCGCGGAGCACGGCTGGCTGTAACGTGGACATCATCGATATTGGGTAGTGGGTGGTGTCTTGCTGCCGGCGTCCAGGAGAAGACGGCAGCTCATAGCGAGAAAATTAGATGGTGGGTCTGGCTACGGTGAGACACAGCAGAGGATAGAGTACATGTGCTTTTGTCTGCCGCATGTTCTACTGGAAAGCATTGGTAGTTGTCAGAGTTGGCGGTTGTGTGCGGTGGTGTGCTGTGGGATAGCTGAAAAAAGCTTGGTTCAGTTTGTATGTAAAGAAGCACAATGAGACCGCGATGAATTTGATCGTGCCAAAATGTTGCTAGATGTATTTGCACAACAGGTCCGTGGCGTCATATAGTGTACAATTTTGGTTGTGAATTTGGAAAGACAGCGAGGCTGTTGGACAATGATTGTTTATTGGTGATCAGTTGATGTATTTTGCATTTTCCTTGCGGATGGTGTAGTTATGTACTTCCATGTGGTTATATGGTTTACATGAGTTTGTGTAGGATATGGTGAATGTTGGAAGTAGTAGGTAGTAGTTACTTATAGTGAGTCACTGCGCTTGTCCGATTTTATTTTAGTGCTCCCCCCATATTAAGCCATTCGAAGGCAGAAGGAAGTCCTCATTTTATTTTTGTGCCGTTTGGTAGAGTATTTGTGTATGGAAGTAATATTATTTCTTTTTCCGTACATGATGTAATTTACAGTATCTTGTGAGGCGTAATATTGTTGCCCAATTCTGATGTAAGGTTATTGTATTACTGCTGATGTGAAGTATTGCTGTCTGTTCTTGTGTTACGGAAAGATCACCGAAGTTAAGCCAATTGAGGAGCAACTTGAATGAGAAGTGGCGGCTCCTGTCACGAAACTGGAAACGGCCGAGAGAGCGGTGTGCTGACCACGTGACCCTCGAAATTCGCATACCATGCCTATTAGCTGAGGATGTCACAGTGGTCTATTTGGACGGGGCTATTCTTGTGTCATCACATTGATGAAATGTTTATTGGAAATGTTTAGCACAAAAGCTTTGGTATTCATATATGCTTATTTAGTAAATTATAGTTTGACTGCTCACAAAACCCTCAGGCAAACATCACTCCTATCCACTTTCTGCGCCATCATATGCATGGACGGACTCGTCCTTGAGCTGAGTTCCTCCTGAGCCCAGAGCCTTAACTACTGTGTTACCTGACTTAGACATGCCACAATATTTTAGTGTCCCGTTTCACATTAAGAAGCATGCTGCGGCAGGGAGTTCGGCGGACGAAATTGAGCCGTACTGTGGCTCCCTTTAGTGCCGTGTGTAGATTTCTGCCAGACCGTATCGTTTAGTTGGCATGGTGGTTGCGTTGTTTGTCTTCTTCTCATGTTCACTGGCACCAATCGGTTTCGTTAGCGTTGCCTGTCCGCTAGTGGCAGCAGCGGCGCTTATCGATATGTAATTCTGCTGCACAATGTTTGGGGCGACCTCGTGCTTCTTCCTTGTGGTGTGAGTGAAGTGTTCGGTTTTGGGTAGAGGAGCAGCGGGGTCCCCGCAGAGCAGCGAAACGCCGGGACTGCTGGCGGCGTGTATGGACTGCCGCATCGAAGGGCAGTGGTCACGAGGGTGCACGACCGCGTCGAAACGGGATCCTGCATGTTTGGCTGCATCGCAATTCGCGTAGAGAAACCTCCACCATTGTGAAATCTCGCGATTCTCCAGTGACTTGGTTTCGTGTTGCTCCTCGGAGTGTCGTCGAGGCGAAAAGCAGCGAGTGGAGTACCTGGGGAAGGCGAATCTGATTAGCCATCCTGAGCTTCTAATTACTATTTACTATTTTCAGCTTCTTACATTGTTAACTTCAACCAGCGGAATCTTTATGTCTTGTGGCTACTAACGCACCGGATTCCTGCCCTGGAGATTAGTGTGTGTAACGGCAGTGTACATTTCCTCGCCTTGCCGCCGCTATCCGATGAAGTGTGTAAATTTGACAGCTTCTTGATTGTAGGTGGGGTGGCGTTCTTCTAGCTTAGTGATAGTCATTCCTTGTTGTTCCGGGCGCTCTAAGCACAGTATTCTGCGGGCGGAGCCCAGACCACTGGTTCCGGCTTTGGCTTCGTTTTACATCTTGTGTTTGTTTTGTTGGATGTCAAGGAGCCTCACCAAGCTAATCATAAGTCGCTCGTTAGACTGCCACTAGTCCGAGTTACCATCTTGTGATCTGAATGCAACTCTTGGCTGCCTCTCTGTTCGCTCGCGAAAGTGTTTTTGGTGTCACCTACTCATAGGTCCATTCCTGGAGCACTGTCTGTCACTGACCCTTAAGTTTTATATGATTATTGTATTATCATGTTACCATAATTAATCTGATCTGTTTGGTGACCTGTTGTTTGTTATTTTAAATTAAATTTTGCAATGCCATTCGCCGTTTGTCAGTATTTTTGTTGAACTTTTAATAACTCCCATTTTGGCGTTAAAGACCTTCAGCCGTGATTGTCGTTACTTGCCTTAAAATTCTGATTGCGACCACATTGACCTATCTTCAAAATTATTAGCTGTCTGCATTTTATGTATTTGTTAAATTTTAAATAATTGCCATTTTTCGCGTTAAAAGCCTTCAACCGTGATTGTAGTTACTTGCCTTAAAATTCTGATTGTAACCACATTGGTTTGTCTTCGACAGTATTGTTGTTGATGTGGTCTTCAGTCCTGAGACTGGCTTGATGCAGCTCTCCATGCTACTCTATCCTGTGCAAGCTTCTTCATCTCCCAGTACCTACTGCAACCTACATCCTTCTGAATCTGCTTAGTGTATTCATCTCTTGGTCTCCCCCTACGATTTTTACCCTCCACGCTGCCCTCCAATACTAAATTGGTGATCCCTTGATGCCTCAGAACATGTCCTACCAACCGATCCCTTCTTCTGGTCAAGTTGTGCCACAAACTTCTCTTCTCCCCAATCCTATTCAATACTTCCTCATTAGTTATGTGATCTACCCATTTAATCTTCAGCATTCTTCTCTAGTACCACATTTCGAAAGCTTCTATTCTCTTCTTGCCCAAACTATTTACCGTCCATGTTTCATTTCCATACATGGCTACACTCCATACAAATACTTTCAGAAATGACTTCCTGACACTTAAATCTATACTCGATGTTAACAAATTTCTCTTCTTCAGAAACGCTTTCCTTGCCATTGCCAGTCTACATTTTATATCCTCTCTACTTCGACCATCATCAGTTATTTTGCTCCCCAAATAGCAAAACTCCTTCACTACTTTATGTGTCTCATTTCCTAATCTAATACCCTCAACATCACCCGACTTAATTCGACTACATTCCATTACCCTCGTTTTACTTTTGTTGATGTTCACCTTATATCCTCCTTTCAAGACACTGTCCATTCCGTTCACTGCTCTTCCAAGTCCTTTGCTGTCTCTGACAGAATTACAATGTCATCGGCGAACCTCAAAGTTTTTATTTCTTCTCCATGGATTTTAATACCTACTCCGAATTTTTCTTTTGTTTCCTTTACTGCTTGCTCAATATACAGATTGAATAACATCGGGGAGAGTATTGGCTGTCTGTATTTTATGTATTTGTTAAATTTTAAATAATTGCCCGTTTACGCGTTAAAGGCCTTCAGCTGTGATTGTGGTTATGTGCTTTATAAGTCTGATTCCGACTTCATTGGCTTGTTTGCAAAAAGTATTTATTACAATAAATGAGTGAAATTGCAAACCAAACCAATAGTAATTGACTCTGGCGTCGTCTACAATCATAACCCAATCCTGCCTTCCTTAATTACCGGGTTTCAGAAATTCCAAACGGCCACACCTCCAAAAGGAGATCCTACTGGAGCCTGACCATGCCTTCCGGAACTCTCGGTTCTGTTACAACAAGACGTCGCAACCGGCGTTAGGTGTGGCAACGTCTTCTATCGAACTAAGGAGTCTAGGAAGCGAGAAGACCCACGGCCTAACACCGCACCGCTTCAGTCCGCAACCGCAACAGAGTTCACTCCGCCTCGCACCGCCCCCAAAGTGCCACTCCACGCCCGTCGTCTCGCTGAACGGCTCCGCGCACCAGAATTTTTTCCACAGAGATGAACATCGAATGACTGACAGATCGAGACACAGCTCAATTCGCTCTCTAATTCCAAATTGAACTCCGAAATTAACTTCTATATTTCGCGAGACTGTCAGCCCAACAGACTTACTGTGCCGTTCAAGTACAGCTCTGCTTTAGCAAGGTGATTTGAGTTCAAGTTCTAGGCGCGCAGTCCGGAACCGCGCGACTGCTACGGTCGCAGGTTCGAATCCTACCTCGGGCATGGCTGTGTGTGATGTCCTTAGGTTAGTTAGGTTTAAGTAGTTCTAAGTTCTAGGGGACTGATGACCACAGATGTTAAGTCCCATAGCGCTCAGAGCCATTTGAACCATTTTTTTGAGTTCAAGTGTTTATTAACAAACTTGTTGTACATTGTTTAACTGGGCTGTGATACATATCACGGATTACGTGCCGTCACAAGACGTCAAGCAGACACCACACATTAACACCCGAACCATTGTGCGACACACATGGTTGAACAGCTAGGTGGTGGCGCTGCGCCACGTGCATAGCAATACAGGCACCACCGAGGAAACCTTCGCAGAACAGCTAGCAGCACGGGTATCTGCTTTTGGACTGTCTGCCAGGATCAGAGCTAAGTAGTGGAAACGGCCGTTGGACTTAACTACAAGTCGCGGCTGCTGTGGTGGACGGCAACAAGAAGTAGGAAGAGGGTGTTGGCCAGAGACTTTCGACACGGCGGGACTGGGAGCAGTTTGCTTCACGGCTGCCTGGATGGCTGTTACGGAAGCGGAATTTCTTGTGTGAGTGTGTTAGTAGACTGGTATCTTCTCTTGTGTTGGAGGTCTGCAGATGTTGTTAAGGGGCTCCGGAACGCCCTATACTTGCAATGTTAAAATAACGCTTATAAATTACATCTTTCCTCACAAAGTATTTGAGATAGGAAGTTGAACTTTTTACAGATTATTTATTGGAATATGGGCTACAACTTAACACAGGGATTTTACAAAATTTTAGTTCAGTTATTAAAGATGATTTTTTTCAATTGCAATGAAAATTCACAACATTTTTTTGCAATTTTTTATTTATATATTCAAAAATATACAGTTTGTTTTGGAAAAAGGCTGTGTTAAATTATGCAGAAGGTACTGTGTAAAATTTACTGAAAGTTTGAAACAAATATGTTTGGAAGATCCTTAGAAAACATGTAATTAGTATGAGAAAATAAAAGTTTTGGGAATCGAGCGACAAAGATTGGATTAACTTTTTAGTGCATTCCAGGTCCACAGGATGGATTATCTTCATCCTCTGCAAACTCCTCCTCCAGCTTCCTCTTGTTCCTCCTCCTGTTTACTCTTGCTTGTATTTCTAGACTCTTTACAGCCCTGTCTGCAGCCCGAAGGCGTTCCTTGTCTAAAGCAAGCATCGCTCGTACCATGTTAGAATGTTATTATTTACAGTAATAACACATAAGTTTGGCTTTCCAACATTTCTCCTTTTCTTAAAAGCCTTCAGAGGATTTCTAATAACTTTACTTTTACTCATTATTATACTTCAACAAAACAGAGACTCAAGAAACAGAATTAATTATGAATATTTTCGAGATAACGACAGAGTAAATAAACATGAAACAATCGACAATCACACCAGCGATATATATTGAACCATCACAGGTTAGCCACAACACATACTTTATCTCACATCACTAAAATGTACCTGATGAACACGGACGTTAATAATAACACCATTTGACAGTAGTTTAACAGCGCCACAGTGGGTCACGCCCATGTAGAACACATTTCAAAAAAAATTTAAAAATAGTTGTAGTCTTCGGAATTGAATAAATTATATATCTATTAAAAGGTAATAGTCTGCAGATTCAGAAAACGCGAAAAAGTAAAAATTGAACTTTTCATGATTTTGAGCCTTTCCGGAGCCCCTTAATTGGTGTGCGCTGGTAGTGTGTACTGAGTGAATTTAGCCCTTTAAGGTGAGCTTTACTATCTTTTGGTTCAAAAAATCGATTTTTCAATTGCATTTTTGGATCCATAAAAGTGTTGAGAATCCACCCCTGAAAATGTTTTTTCCGAATAGGGAACGGAAATGTTTGTTATTCGCCGTTGAACAAAAAATGCACCTGCCTGAAATCGGCCTTTTTCACGCACCAGTTTTTTTTCTTTCGGAAGACGACTTTTTGTACCGGTGCTTGGGAGGAAACAAACAAAAAATTCAAATGAAAGTTTGAACACGTGTGTTTGGAAGCTAGTCCCCAAGCATTTGCATTCTAGTGCGAAGAATGTGGTGATTGCGACTTTCCTGTCAGTGAGCAGCTTAAGCGAAGGGTATTCAGCAATTCTGAAGACAGTGACAACGACGGGCCTAACTCCGGAACTCTGTCCGACGCAGTTCGCCAAGCATTCGGACGACCATCGGAGATTCAAGCGGCCAAAAACCGCCTGTCACCGGCCATACGAGCGGCTCTGGAGAAGCGCACGATGGCCCACATCGGGCAGAACGCCCTCTATGAGGAAGAGGAAGGACTAATCCATGGACCCGGAATATCAGATTGAACGTAAGTTGCATAATATTGCATTTATAAGTAGCCAAAGCTTCAAACGCGTTTTTCTCGAAATGACTCATTTTTTTATCGCGCGGTATGGTAACTTCAAATGTACTGAACCGATTACCATGATTCTTTCTTGCCGACGAAGCTAACTAAATTGTCTAGGGGTTGTACTATTTTTATTCCTATCCATCAACTATAAATATTTTTACTTGGCCGACGAAGTCGAAAAATCGATGGAAAAATCCCAATTTTTTTCAAATGGCGCCCATTTTGTTTCCTGTGGTCCAAATAACTTAAGCGAGGTACAACTCCTAAAGGATCTTATATACTTCGCTAAAATCAATTCTGATTTCAGACGAGCCGGCTGACTTGTGACAAACCGCGTGTGGACAACATCGAAACTTCGTTTCGTTCCTACGGCACTTCCGCCTATAACCTTCCACATTTCCGGTCAAACAAAATCCATTGTGTAGAGGAAATATCAGTAAACATTTGGACCAAACTTGACATTGATATCTATAACACATCCCGAGAAAAAATTTCTCAAAGAACATCCTGTTTTGGGCCAATGATAGTAAACCTCTTCTTGAGCACACCCACGTTACAAAACCACGTGACCCTCCTAAATGTGCTTCACATCTGTCAATTCTCTATTCCCTAAGCTTTCTGATGCGTATTCTTTTGGCCACTGGATTGGATGTCATTTCATTTTTCGTTATGTTCTACGCAATCAACCCGCTCCTTCACGTTGCAGGTGACGATTATTTGGATTGTAGTTTTATTATAAAAATTGTAGAATTTGCTCCTTGCGTAATGGTCTTGTGTGTAACTTTTAATACGTGCGTATTTTAAATCAATTTTTTAACACGAAACAGCATTGGTAATTCGTGTGTTTTCACTCTAGTGGATTTTCATATTGTTACGTGAGCATTTGGGTGTTGAGTTAATTCTTATTGTTGAGTTGCTACGGAGCTGATATTTTTGCCCATACCGTAAGTTTCGGTCCGGAAAATTAATTGTTTTTTACATATCTAAATTGTGCTATTTCTCATGAGAAAATAAATATTCAGAACTTGTTTCAGTAAAATAAAAATTATTTTAGGAAGGAGCAAGAACCACTCACAGCTGAATCCAGTCCAACCACTTTCATAAACTGAAATCTGCCATAAACTGAAATCTGGAAACAGATGCACATGGAGGGTAACCAGGGACGTACGTCGCAGGGAACGGCACTTCCCTGGCGGAGAACAGGAGGCAGACCGCGGGTAACGTAAAATCCATCTTCCGACGTAGAATGTCTCAATAAAAATCTCCGGCGCAGGGAGAGACAGGGACTTCGCAGCGCCTCGGCCCTATTTTTCCTTCGCTCCGGATCTGTGCCGCTCCATTTCGCCGCAATCGCTGCTGGCCCGCCGGCAACGCCGCTTATACCTCGGCTAACCTGCTCCGGAGTCGTCGCAGTGAAACACTACCGCTGGAGAACAATGTCGTCTTTTTTATGGCTTTTTGTGCAGAGTTCTATTCCTCTTTTGCATGTGTGTGCATGAAATAATCGAAGCTGCTCGCATACAAGGAATGTCCATATGCAGAATGAGATTTTCACTCTGCAGCGGAGTGTGCGCTGATATGAAACTTCCTGGCAGATTAAAACTGTGTGCCCGACCGAGACTCGAACTCGGGACCTTTGCCTTTCGCGGGCAAGTGCTCTACCAACTGAGCTACCGAAGCACGACTCACGTCCGGTACTCACAGCTTTACTTCTGCCAGTACCTCGTCTCCTACCTTCCAAGGTACGAATTTTGACATTTCAACTTCCGGTTCTATCACATTATTTTGCATTTTTCTCTAGATAATAATCATTTGCATTTATTTCGTTGTGTACAAGCATAATCCCTCACCAGGAGTTACAGCACTCCGTCGTCAGACCACAAGTGGCCCATAGGGACCATCCGACCGCCGTGTCATCCTCTGTTGACGATGCACACAGGGGGTGTGAGTGACCAGCACACCGCTCTCCCGGTCGTTATGATGGTTATCTTTGACAGGAGCCGCTACTATTCGGTCGAGTAGCTCCTCAATTGGTATCATGAGGCTGACTATATCCAGAAAAATTGCAACAGCGCATGGCCGCCCGGATGGTCACCCATCTAAGAGCCAGCCACGCCCGACAGCCCTTAACTTCGGTGATCTGACGGGAACAGGTGTATCCACTGCGGCAAGGCCGTAGGAGATACAAGTGAATGCTATTTTCAGGCTCCATTCTTCAGTTCGAAAAAAGGACTCTTATAGAATTATTCTGTTGTCCTTCTCTCTATCTGTCTGTTAGCAACGTGTAAGCGTATCAAGATGAAATTTATGTCACATGCTGAGGTCTATGTCGGCTTGTCAGTATAATAACGTAAGTCAATGCAATCAAAGATGAGTCCATTTGTCACATATTTTGAAACTCGCAGAGTCACTCATTAAAACTTATAGGTTACTTCCTGTTAGCCTGTTGTTGTGTTGTTGTTGTGGTCTTCAGTCCAGAGACTCGTTTGATGCAGCTCTCCATGCTACGCTATCCTGTGCAAGCTTCTTCATCTCCCAGCACCTACTCCAACCTACATCCTTCTGAATCTGCTTAGTGTGTTTACCTCCTGGTCTCCCTCTACGATTTTTACCCTCCACGCTGCCCTCCAAAACTAAATTGGTGATCCCTTGATGCCTCAGAACTAGTCCTACTAACTGATCCCTTCTTCTGCTCAAGTTGTGCCACAAATTTCTCTTGTCTCTAATGTGTATTACTAACTACCTTAGGAGGTGCATGCAGTGACTGCGCTGCCGAAAGTGAAGGAAGAACAAATAATTCAGTATCAGATTTGGCCTCTTATCTGGTAACAAACAATTCCGAACAAACTGTGACGATTTCGATTAGACGTGTCAGTGACATTCCAGAGCAGTATTAGTGAATAAAGAGCTTTAATTTTTCACTTGTTTCTGTTACTTAAATTTGATATTTACCGTGTTATGATACCGAAGAGACGTATGACAAGTGGATACCGACGTCCTTTCATGTTCACAAATATTTTCTGTCTGATAGAAACCTTTCGTGGAATTAGTAAATTACTCAATAAGGCATTTGAATATTACGTTCATTCACTGGACGGATTGTGTTTCCGTAGTTCCAATTCTAATCATCAGTCGCATTATTCTACAGAATGCTGTCTACTGATAAGACAGCTTTATTCAGCTTGCAACTAACATCAGTATCCTACGGAGTACATCTAGGCTTTCTACTTTGTAAACTTGGAGGTGGAGATTAACGCGCGTAACGTAACTACCTCAATAACATAGAGCAGTCAAGGGGAAGAAATAAAATACGCCTGCATATCTCTGAACAATGCACACCCTTTTGCATTACGTAGTAGAGAGACACTGGAACAGAACGTTGTGCCATAAAATCTGGCTGTCCCGTGAGTTAACATTTGCAATGCACTTTTATGTGTCCCTCGTCGTGCTGTAGTTACTTCAGTATTTAGTTGCTCCCCTCCACAGACCGGACTTTTACATCCTGAATACGATTGTTGCTGGCGCTTTTTATACAGGAGATGCAACTGCACACTATGTGCTGTACCCTGCGGAAATTACAAGAAACTCAGAAGTCATAAAGCTCCCACGTGGTCATTAAACCTCATAACCGTATCGAAACAATGCGAAATGTAACGTTCAGTGACGTTTGTCGTATGTAAAATGCTAATAGAATGAATTTATGATTCACATGCAGACGTGATTGCTTTCGACACCATGTCAGTCCTAAATGTCTTCTACCCTATTGTTCTGAATTTCGCTAACACTTCCTCACCGTAAAAACTGCGTTTTGCTCTGATGTTTGAATTATGTACCAAACCAGTTTTGCCGGCCGGTGTGGCTGTGCGGTTCTAAGCGCATCAGTTTGGGACCGCGTGACCGCTACGGTTGCAGGTTCGAATCCTGCCTCGGGCATGGATGTGTGTGACGTCCTTAGGTTAGTTAGGTTTAATTAGTTCTAAGTTCTAGGCGACTGATGACCTCAGCAGTTAAGTCGCATAGTGCTCAGAGCCATTTGAACCAGTTTTGTACCAATTGCAAAAAGTATTAGCATTTAGATAGGACTAATATCATAACATGGTATTTGCATATTCCTGTCCCATCATATTGTCCTGTAAAATCACCATTTGCGGAACGGTGGGCTGAGAGACGTAGAAAGAGTGGACCAGTGAGATTCTGGAAGACACCGACGCGGATGTAGGGCCCCAGCGATTCCAGTGCCTGAGCCAGCTGCGCTAGATTTCTCTGTTGAGCATCCTTGGCATGAAGTGTTCGATCAAGGTGATCACACAAATTCCCGGTTTGGTTTACATACGGGGAGTTTGGTGGCCAAGGGAGTACGGTAAACTGATTAATAGGGGAGTATCAGGCAGGGTTTCGCAAAGATCGATCTTGCATCGAACAGATATGGAATTTAAAAACAATTTTACAAATGAGGAGATGTAGAAATACTGTGGTAACTTTTGTCGATTTTAATAAGGCTTACGATTCAATAGATGGACAAACATTATTTCACGCTTTACAGGAGTTCAGGATTGACAGGAAAACAAGGTCATTTATTCAACAGGCATTAACAGATACAACCTCCAAAATTAAATTCGTGTGAGAAACATCAGAAGCATTTCATATCCATACTGGTGTTCGCCAAGGAGATGGAATATCCCCCCTTCTGTTTAACATGGTTCTTGAAAAAAATTGTGACGACATGGAAAAGCTGCATGGTCATCAACGGTAACTGTTCTTTTGGAACAGATACTACCGTCATGTATAGTGAAAATATGGCTTCCCGGCCATTGACCTTCTTGTGCGAACGCACACTCTATGCCCGAACTCGCGCGGGACTTGGTAGATTAATCTGCCACGAGTAATGAGTATGATGGGCAAATATCTATTAGGCGCACTACGAATGTAGTGGTGTGGACATGTTGGGAATGTGGGTCTCACGGGGAGCGTGCAAGGGATAAAGGGATAAGTCTCTGCCTGGGATTAAAAAAGAGCAGACAATTAGGTTGAAGTGTCTGTCTTTCGCGGACGATCTTGCCATTCTAACGAACAATTGTGAGGAAGCCAAACTTGCATTGGAAAAACTACACGAAACCTCACGGAAAATTGGGCTACAAATCTCCTAGGAGAAACACAGTATGTGGAAAACAAACCTGTAGATAATCTCCCCATTACTACTCAGTACGGGAAAGTGGCACAAGTTGCCCATTTCAGATATCTGGGAGAGATAATCCAACCATCAAGACTGAACTCAATAGCCAATAAAAGTAGAATCCCCAGATTACAAAAAGCATATAAGCTCACTTGGAATCACTATAATAAGAAATTATTTCTGTCAGTGGGAAACTAAGGCATTACAGCACAGTAGTCCTACCAGAAGCGCTTTATGCTGCAGAAACTACAGTGACTCATGGCCATAAGAAGGTCAGAGAGATTGAAAAGCAGGAAAGAAAAATTCTGAGGAAAATATATGGCCCAGCGTTACGGGAAGAATTTGGATGAAGAAGCCAACTAGAGAAATTTAGAGAGACATGGAAACAATAACAGACAGCATTAAAAAGAGAAGGATGAAATTTTACGGACATATCAGCAGGATGAATAAAAGCAGGCTCACAAGACAAATCTTCGAGATAGTAAACAAGAGCCAAAACAAGACAAAATAGATCACTGTAGCAGAAGAAGACATTAATGAACTGGGCTCACACAAGACAATATAAACAATTCAGAACAGTTTAGAAACATCGTAAAGAAACACACACTTAAACAAGAACATACGGAGAACAGAACGGGAAAAAGATGGTCGGAAGAACGCAAGAGAGAACACAGTGAACATATGAAGAGAGTTTGGGAAGAACGAAGAAGGAAGAAGAAATCATGACTACTCAAGTTCCATCTCTCTCTCAAAAGGGAATAACCGAATATATATATATATATATATATATATATATATATATATATATATATATATATATATATATATATATGCCGGCCTACACCCGGGAGTAAACGCACTATCACAGTGTTGACAAATACTTGCTACGATGCTGCCAATTCCCGGCTCTCTTACGAGGCAGCTCTTCAGCGAAATGCTTGTCGTGATTGTCCGAGACGGTTCTTCAGAGGGGAGACGCGCGCGCACGTTTGGTTTTTATGCGGCGTTCTCCTCTGATAGTTCCTGACGTCGCCTTGTGGGCTATGTAGACATTTGAGACATTCGATTATCATTAATCCAGAATGATACAAGTTTCAGCTTCCGGCGTGGAAGAAGGCTGTTGACGCCGACATTATATCATTTCAACGTAGGGAATGCAAAACGGATGATTCAGTGTTTCTCATTCAGCAAAAAGCATGTGAGATAATTTTCCGTGACGTTATAATCATCTAAAAATACAAACGAAGTAAAAATACATCAGAAGCTTATTTGAATGGAATATACCTTAAGATACCAAACGCTTTGCATCTCGATGTCGAATGTGTCCACGTGCAATCTGTTGCAGCATACATATCGAATGTCATGATTACCACGAGAATGAAGAAATATGTTGGTAAGGATGGAAGCAAGAAGAGACGCAGTCAACAAATATTCGATTCCTCATGGCATTCATTTCATTTGAGATGTAAGAAGAGGTAAAGCGGGATATTACTTTCGTTAACACGAAAGATATGCTGCACATATTGATACCGAGGAAGGCTGCGTCTTCATACGTTTCCTCCTTGAAATCTGTATGCTCTATTATATACTAAGTAGCCTGATCATTGTTTCTGTAATGTTACCCTCTTGTGTGACCCCGTAACGATGAACAGATTCCAAATGCATGTCCAAGCATGACAGTAGTTGTTCGAACCCTTCCTGCGTTGATTATTGTGTTTTTTGCTTGGAATTCCTGAAGCAGACCACTGTGCCTTCCCCCCTCTAGGGATAGGTCTCAAAACTAAAGCGCTTTTTACCCAATGGCGTAATTTATTCAGACAGCATTAGCACAAGACTAACAAACAAAGCCTTCCATTGACAGTTGCAATACTCTAACCAGCAGCTGACCCAAGTGTAATCCACGGTCATGGTCCAAAATTAGCAGCTCTCTGCTAGTGTGGCAAAATCCGTTCTACACTTTCGATTCCGCAGCACCATTTTATCTGGTAACACTGTGTAGTTGCAGAGTTGTGCCAGCATGTCTGTCCTCACACTGTCAACTTTATGTATCTCACTTCTCCTGTAGCGCTGATCACAAGGAGCCGAAGTAAATGAGTGTATTCTGGATGACGTAACATTCAGTATTCCCTTCTTTCATAGCCACTCTTCATGTGCATCGATACCAAATAGGAATGTGAAAACTCTTGCGAGTGAGAGAATGACAATAACAATCGTAACAAGAACAAGCAAATAATGAATGATGTTTATTCCAATGCAGAACGAGAATGGCTTTAAATATAAAAATCTATATCTATATCTATATCTGTTGATCTTTGAGTTCGCACAATGCAAATATCTTCTTAGCATTTAGTTACTGAATTTAGTTCTGGATGTTTTCAGAGAAAAGGAAAAGTCGGTACTTCTCGATAGTGTAATATAATGTGATCCAGCAACTACCCTTTCCTTAGCACAGGAGTCAAGCAGGTCCCCAACTACCAATGCACTGCTGCATTCTGTTCCCTGAGATTGCTCTGACGACGGTTAATGCAGATAGTTCCGATTATAAAATACAAAACGTGTTGCAGGTTAGTTCCTAGGATAGTAATATTAAATTTGCGTTGTGGACAGCACATGAACGTGGCAACTATCCATATTACTCATAAATATAAAAAGACAATATTATGGGAATTTAGCAGGATTACTCAACATGAATTCTGAAATTGGGCGACTGACCGCAGAGGTGCTAAACATCGTCAAGAATATACGAAGTCCCAATCGCACTAACAATGTGAAGATCGTCTTCGACAGCTCGCACCTTTCACGTTGCTGTCTCCACCCTACTCCAGACAGCCCTCGGTGGAGTTGCACTACGTCGCCAATGTAATGGAAGGCCTTCAATCCGACAACAGACCACATATTGAAAAATACAAGCCAATTCTCTTGCAGCGTATGCTTATTGTAACTAACCTAAAAATTATTGGAGAGGAACATTGTCCTATTCAAAAAAAGTAAAATGTTACACACTGTTGACGTCAAACGGACATTATCTATGTCCTGTCTTGTGTCCTACTCATCTATAATATCAAGTGTACTATCAAAATGATTATATATAATGGATGATAATGTAATGCATTGATACCAGATGGTGGGTTCACAACAGTACTGATGCGAAAATAAAACAGAAGTTCGCAAAAGTGCAGTTGAGCGTTTTCGTACGTTTTCACCTCTAGATGTTCCACAGATAATGCATACTAACAAACTTGGTCACTGTCCCTGTAGTTTTTCCCTCTTATTTCAGACCGAGTTGATTAAAAAAAGTACGAATTCGTGACTCCTACAGATGCTTCGAATCTGTTCAGTAATTTTGTCATTAATTTTGATGTGACTTAAGATTAGTGAAGTCTACGGTCATGGGAACCCCTGCGAGCTTGCTAGGACACACTTACATGTGACAGGTAGCACGTGATTTAAAACTTACCGAAAGGAACTAATACATCTTTTGCAGCAAACCTAGAACTGCTTTCGGAGGCAACTACCATTTTATAAAGTCACTACTTTACAACTACGCTGCCAAGGAATTCCTGCATAAACACCCTCATTGCCATAATAGCGGCAGCAGTAGATAACTGATAACTCGCAACGTGAAGGATGAGACAAGGGGTAGCTTCTGCATGACTCAAGGATGTTCCAAATGGTGTACCCAGTGATAAAACATAGCATTAGGATTTTACTAGAAATATTGATCCTTAGACAATCTGTCTAATAGTGTATTTTAAACACGACAGTAAGCCATCTTAGGCACTGTAGAATGTTAAAAGACTTGATAGGGGCATTTGAGCCGAAATCATGATCGTGTAAATGTAACACTGCAAATAGAAAAAAAATAGTCTAATGGCGGTACTGACTTTAAAGCCACACGTAATTGCTAGAATACCTTGCTACGTCAGGTATCAGGTACCTGTTTTTTTCAGTTGCAGTAACGTACCGTGCACGAATATGAAGGCAGCGTAAATTTCAGTATCGCGACCGCGCGAACTTTCCAACCACCCGAGACTTAGTCAACGTCGAGGCACGTCAATAAGTGAGAGGTGTTTCTGGGATCACTCAGTGATTGAAGAAGTTACAGAATATTTCTAATACTTGTCCGCGTGGAGACACGATAATTGCTTTGGCCAATGGTATTAAGAGTGATAGTGTGTTTCTGTGACGTTATGAGTCAAGCAGTGTGGGCTATCCTTCATTCCTTCTCGTGGGTGAGAAAAAGGTTATCTTCGTAAGAGACCATAGGAAGTAGAAATATCTTTATATGTGCTGTTACAAGATCAGCTGTTAGGCAATTTAATCCTGTATGTTACTGGTAATACCGTTATTATGTTTTAAGAGATTAAAGTAAGACAGAATGAAAAGAAATAGCTTACAGAACGGAGAAGGAGTTATTATGCAGGTCCAGTTACGATTCCGATTACTTACGCATCAGGACCAGAATGAGAGAGAAATAGATGCTTAACAAAAGTAAATCGAAGAACAGCGCTAGCAAACCATTTATGTTTACGAATAATTTTCTTGGAAGTAAACATACAAGTCACAGAAATACAGAAACACATTGCAAAATGGATTATGTAGAGTACTCTTTTTCTTTGTAAGTGAAAGATGGGATCTGAAAAAATGAAGTATGGCCCGCCTACAGGTAACAGGATACTGAATGTAGTGGAAAATGACCAAAACAAGGTAGAAAGAGATAGAAACGAATCGCAGAGTCGTATAAGAAGTAACTGTGGAAATAAGCCTAAGAAGAGAAAAGGTAAGTAGGAAAATGAAATTTATATATATCAGCTATTTATACACGGCGTCTTCTTTCCACATACAATTGTGGAACGAGGCACTAAGGAAAAAACTAAGATGATGTCCGGGAAAGCTGTATTTCACGGCCATAAATATCAAAGCAAGTTGGAGAAATCAAAATTATACAACTGACAAAGTAGAGTAGACCCTTCGATAAGAAGTAGAGCTTATCAAAGTAATGAATAAATCGTAGGAAAAACCGGAAATACTCTGTTCCACACGTCCACTGTTCATACCTGCAGAAGATATATTTCACAGTCTGGGTAGGGCATTTCAGCACTCGGCTTCATAATGGAATTCAGTATGTTAATGTAGGTCTCTCCGTTGAGAATTCCCTCTGTTCTCCAGAGAGGACCTGCCTCATGAGCCGAAATATAGCTCCATACAGTTACAGAGAACCGTCCACTTCTTTGTCTTTCGTTAAGATACATTGGCTGGAAGCGTTGTCTTCGTGGGCGGTATACCTAACGCAAAAAAAACATTTGCGTGTTAATGCAAATATTCACAAATTCAGGGGTCATATTCGCTTATCAGATGAGGGATGAACTACTAAAATCATGATATAGGGAACTGTTTATATTTATTATTTTGTGCCTACTACAAATGTAAAGTCACTAACAGCTTAAACTAATAAATTTATGGAGAAAATTTAGTGTGTCCCTTGAACAGAGGCGTCGCTACAGAAAGAAAATATTTTTTCATACTAAAAGATGACTCTACTCCACTCAAAGTCGATATATTGTGCTGCAAAAGCCATGCGGTCAATACTCTGATATTCGGTCAATGGCTGCTTTACAGCAGCTCTCTCACAATATAATCCGGCGTCTTTCAGTCTCCTCGCAACAGTCTTTCCGCTGCCGGGAAACTGAAATATCTCTTTCAGGCCTCGGCAGCTGAGGAATGGATTAGCACGTATATTTTCCAAAACACGTTGATCATCTGCTGCAGTAGACACACGGGGCCGGCCACTTCCTCTTTTCCGCCCTATATAGCCCCTTTCGTGGTATTCTTTCCACGGGCGTCTAGCTCTTCTTGCCGGTACTCCACACTTTTCTCCAGCTTCTGATGCCGAGTAGTTGCCATGCTCAATCAGTGCAACCATACGCACCCTACTCTACATCTACATCTACATCTACATCCATACTCCGCAAGCCACCTGACGGTGTGTGGCGGAGGGTACCTTGAGTACCTCTATTCGTTCTCCCTTCTATTCCAGTCTCGTATTGTTCGTGGAAAGAAGGATTGTCGGTATGCCTTTGTGTGGGCTCTAATCTCTCTGATTTTATCCTCATGGTCTCTTCGCGAGATATACGTAGGAGGAAGCAATATACTGCTTGACTCTTCGGTGAAGGTATGTTCTCGAAACTTTGACAAAAGCCCGTACCGAGCTACTGAGCGTCTCTCCTGCAGAGTCTTCCACTGGAGTTTATCTATCATCTCCGTAACGCTTTCGCGATTACTAAATGATCCTGCAACGAAGCGCGCTGCTCTCCGTTGGACCTTCTCTATATCTTCTATCAACCCTATCTGGTACGGATCCCACACTGCTGAGCAGTATTCAAGCAGTGGGCGAACAAGCGTACTGTAACCTACTTCCTTTGTTTTCGGATTGCATTTCCTTAGGATTCTTCCAATGAATCTCAGTCTGGCATCTGCTTTACCGACGATCAACATTATATGATCATTCCATTTTAAATCACTCCTAATGCGTACTCCCAGATAATTTATGGTATTAACTGCTTCCAGTTGCTGACCTCCTATTTTGTAGCTAAACGATAAAGGATCTATCTTTCTGTGTATTCGCAGCACATTACACTTGTCTACATTGAGATTCAATTGCCATTCCCTGCACCATGCGTCAATTCGCTGCAGATCCTCCTGCATTTCAGTACAATTTTCCATTGTTACAACCTATCGATACACCACAGCATCGTCTGCAAAAAGCCTCAGTGAACTTCCGATGTCATCCACCAGGTCATTTATGTATGTTGTGAATAGCAACGGTCCTATGACACTCCCCTGCGGCACACCTGAAATCACTCTTACTTCGGAAGACTTCTCTCCATTGAGAATGACATGCTGCGTCCTGTTATCTAGGAACTCCTCAATCCAATCACACAATTGATCTGATAGTCCATATGCTCTTACTTTGTTCATTAAACGACTGTGGGGAACTGTATCGAACGCCTTGCGGAAGTCAAGAAACACGGCATCTACCTGGGAACCCGTGTTAATGGCCCTCTGAGTCTCATGGACGAATAGCACGAGCTGGGTTTCACATGACCGTCTTTTTCGAAACCCATGCTGATTCCTACAGAGTAGATTTCTAGTCTCCAGAAAAGTCATTATACTCTCTCGATTCCACTGCGACTGCATTGCGACTGTCGCCCTTGTGAGGTTACCACGCGTTTTATAAACAGAACCATTTACAGATCAGTGGAGAAACAAACACTGACAAAGTAAAATAATATCTTTTTTCAGTTACCTGAGACACAAAAATATAAACTTCGTTAAAATGCTTTGTCAAGAATCACTGGTAAGAAAGAAACGATAATCATTAGGGAAGATATTAAACGATGCTGTTGTTCATTTAGGTCAGACCACAACTAAGCAATGAAAGGTAAATGAAGGTTTCTGTCCCATTCATGTAATCCATTTGACTTATTACTTGAGTAACATGTTGAAAAAACACTGCGCGCTCTTGACCCTGCCACTCGCAGCATGTCACGTGATGAACAGTGTGCCCGGACACGTGGTGTTTGTGTTGACGAAACGGGAACGCTGCGGCAGCCACTGTGAGGTAGAAACAGCACTCGGTCTTCACCATGATCACATCACTCCACTACCCAAAAACTGATTCCCATTCTCAAACCCAACGGAACTAGTGAAATCTGCGTCACCCGACTTTTTATCATCACAGAAACACCCTTCCCATACACTACCAGACTCTAAAGCATTCATGAAATGAGTTTTTCGAAAAGTATATAAATCACTTCTGCATCTTGTGACGTAAAGCATGGGTATTGTTACTGCCCACAGCGTTGTATTCCAGGACCTGCTGACAGCAAGCCCTTCTTCAGAAATGGTCTTCTGTATTTTCGAATCGCTGCTCAAATGATTTGATGCTCTAAAGCAAATCAGAGCTTTATGGGTGTGACTAACACTCGATATATCGCTTTAAGAAATCTCTAAGGCCGGAAACAATGAGAAAAGTTCGAAAACATTTCAGTGCGTCATCAAGGAATGGTCTGAAATTAAAATTAATGATGGCCGCAAGCGAAACGCTACTTAACGTGACAAGGTATTCTTTCAATTACACGTTGGAAGTAGTTCCCATATGGGTACATTGATGCTTTTGCAAGATCATATTTTGGTCTATCAGGAACTAAATTCGACTGAAACTGGTCAAACTTCAAGGCACTACATCAAACCCTCCCCACGCTCGCTATGGTCAACTTGCTCCTCTTAATATTATTTTCTTTCATTCGGTCTGGTGTGTGCTGCAAATTGAAAGGCCCGTTCAGAGGTTCTGAGGGCTTTTATAAGCACAATTTTATGATTTCATCACGGTAAACATTACATATAGATGTTATTTCTCTTTCCTTGGTTGTATAGCCTTTAATAAAACGGTAATGAGCAGCAGTAAAATAAAGTAAGGCTACGCAGAGTGTATTAGGTCAGGAAATGAGACGATGGTAGTCTTAGGCGTGGTTTCCAACGTGGGCAGCAAAGTAACTGCTGTGGCAGAAGTAACAATGATATGAAATGTTATCTGGAAAAGAAAACCTGCTACATCCAAAAATGAATTCAAATATCAAGGCGTATACTCCGAAAGTATTTCTCCCCGTTTCTGCTGTTATTTGATGATGTAGGTAAGCACGAACAGTGGTAATACATGTGCTATAACCATGATACGGGTCGCAGACGTGGGAATATTACTCAAAGGGTTAACAATTTGGTTTTCTGCTCTTTTTAGACTTGTAGGCATACCGCCATATCTGTCATTCTGACTGCATTGTATCCGCATCCATTCGTGAAGAATTCCTGCTAAGGAAACGGAATCTTCTTGCCACTAACGTAGTCAAGGACTCACAACGTCGTACGCCTTTCTTGGCAACTGTGTTGGTATGAGAATGATTTGCGGTTGTGGGACTACATTGTCTCTGCTACATCCATTTAATATTTTCTTGTCATCTCGATCAAATATTGTCAATAATTATCACAGAAGGAGTGGTTTTTGGTTAGGAAACGTATTTCAGTTCAAAATGGTCGCTTCATGCAAAAGGTGGTCGTACTCTTCATGTTTCACGTTGGGAGCTGTATACGTCGGCTACAATTATGGTAAGGGCAGTATTTACTACTGGGCGATCAAGGCACTGCTGAGATAACGTGCTCAAATTATGTAACTATAGCTGTTTTTTTCAATAGTTCCAGTTTTTCTGCAGAAGCTTGATCTTATCAATTCCTTCCACTACTGCTCTTTTTTAAGTTCTAATGCCTAAGAGACCAAACTGCTAGGGTCATCAGTCCTTCTAAAGGTCAAAACTGAGAGACTATTCTTAACCCTCCGTATCATACGTGTTTCGAAAACATCTCAGGACTTGCGACAATAGTATTCTTCGCGAATGCCAATTTACAACAACAACAAAACAAGACTAAGTCCCTGAAGAGACTATAATTATCTATCAGGGACCCGAATTTGTGTTGCTTACATTATCTCGGTGTCAAACAAGACGGTAACAGTCACTGAAGCAATAAACGAGGTTATTGTTGATGTATTAACTATGGCAGCTATATCCTAGTGATGTATAAAAAATTTCACTGAAGCTGATGAGCATACACAATTCATTGGTAGATTTCAGCGGTGTAATGTGCTATCGGGTTGGCGTCTGCCAGCGCAGCTTCACTAAGGCTGCCAGAAACAGGCTGTGGATAGCTGTGAGGTCTTTCTGATTTGTTCAATGCCTTACTCATATTGCTACTGTTTTTGGTACTTGGCAGAAGTTTTGAAAGGGTTTGGCACGCCTGTGGTCATTCACTCTCTTTCAGGACTGGTGCCGAAGGACCATGCTCAATTCCCAAAATGTCGTCTTTTTATATTGACGAGTAATCTGGATAGTCGTATCAAGTTCATGTCCCATCTACATCGCAAATTTAATATTACGATCCTAGGACCTAACCTGCAATACGTTTTGTATTTCATAATCGGAACTATCTGCATTAACCGTCATCAGACCAATGTCAAGGGAACAGAATGCAGCAGTGCCTTGGTAGTTACTTGGGGACCTGCTTGAGTCGTGTACTAAGGAAAGGGTAGTTGCTGGTGCACATTCTATTACACTAGCGAGAAGTAACGACTTTTCCTTTTTCTCTGCAAACATCCAGAACTAAATTCAGTAACTAAATGCTAAGAATATATTTGCATTGTACAACTAAAAGATCAACCTATTATTATAGATTTTTATATTCACAGAAAATTCTCGTTCTGCATTGCAGTAAACTTGATTCATTATTTGCTTGTTCTTCTCATGATTATTATTGTCATTCTCTCACTTTCAAGAGTTTTCAAATCCCTATTTAGTACCGATGCACATAAAGAGTAGCTACGAAAGAAGGGTCTGCTTCAGGAATTCCAAGCAATAAAACTCGAAAAACAACGCAGGAAGGGCTCGAACAACTACTGTCATGCTTAGACATGCATTTGGAATCTGTTCATCGTTACGGGGTCACACAAGAGGGTAACATTACAGAAACAATGATCAGGCTACTTAGTATATAATAGGGCATACAGATTTCAAGGAGGAAACGTATAAAGACGCAGCCTTCCTCGTTATCAATATGTGCTGCATATCTTTCGTGCTAACGAAAGTAATATCCCGCTTTACCTCTTCTTACATCTCGAATGAAATGAATGCCATGAGGAATCGAGTATTTGGTGACTGCGTCTCTTCTTGCTTCCATCCTTACCGACATATTTCTTCATTCTCGTGGTAATCATGACATTCGACATCGAGATGCAAAGCGTTTGGTATCTTAAGTTATATTCCATTCAAATAAGCTTCTGATGTACTTTTACTTCGTTTGTATTTTTAGATGATTATAACGTTACGGAAAATTATCTCACATGCTTTTTGCTGAATGAGAGACACTGAATCATCCGTTTTGCATTCCCTACGTTGAAATGATATAATGTCGGCGTCAACAGCCTTCTTCCACGCCGGAAGCTGAAACTTGTATCATTCTGGATCAATGATAATCTCAAATGTCTACATAGCCCACAAGGCGACGTCAGAAACTATCAGAGGAGAACGCCGCATAAAAACCAGACGTGTGCGCGCGTCTCCACTCTGAAGAACCGTCTCGGACGATCACGACAAGCATTTCGCTGAAGAGCTGCCTCGCAAGAGAGCCGGGAATTGGCAGCATCGTAGCAAGTATTTGTCAACGCTGTGATAGTGCGTTTACTTCCGGGTGTAGGCCGGCATTACCTCGCTAAATTCATTTGACATTCGTTTTCCACACCGAAGACTCAAACATCGCAGTGACTATAGTCCGCCTGCTGCCACCAGTGTGTCGTTAGCTCAGAGGTTTCCTTGTGCGCTGCTGTGCTCGTACTATATGACATAGCAGTTCCGATCTCGTTGGAAGTCACTAAATACGACCTTTTATTTTCCATTTTAATTAATGGAGTTGCAAACTGTTACTAAAAATTCCTTATACGAAATCTGAAGAATGGCTTTAAACATCAGTCTTCGTCCGATTTCGACTTAGTAAATTATGTTAATATCATGGATGTCTGCTTTGCAAATGCCGAGGTGCTTCAATGTAAAATAGATCCTGAAAAGATTCAAACCGACTGTCAACGATATAAATTTGAGTTTGTTCCTCATGTAGGTCCAACATGTCAGGAGGTTGTTTATGAAGCGCACATGTTGATTAATATAGTTCCTCTCTTCTAAATCTTTGCAATAGCATTTAACTGTAGGCGTTTTCTGACACCGGCGTTAGCAATTCCTTTCCGTTCTCTGAAACCTGCAAAACGATAAATTTTTCTTGTTTAAATCTGATGACCTTAACTATCACTTTCGATCAACGTTAAATACATCATGAATCCATACATGGAAGTCCAAATGCGCAGTGTTCCCGCACTGCTACAGAGCATGATTTGCTAGGTATTCACACAGTTTACCGCTTAGACTTACCACAAGGAATGAAAGAAGAACTGTAATACTCTTTACACCACAGACGTTCACTCTGGCTTGACGAAAACATTCGAACATTGGCCAAAAGTTGCACAAATAATTGACTTTGAAAGGAAAACAAACGAGGTATGAAGCATTTATAAATTCGTCGATTGTAGTGAGGTGGTTTAATTTCGTCCCAGTCTATAAAATTAATTTCGGGCCATACTCAACTCTTGCCGATTAATGTAATAAAATACCCGCCTACTAATCATGGTGTCTGTCTCCGTTGCTTTTGAGCGTGAATGGAAATCGTAGAAATTTTCTGTGGAGCAACATTTCATAATAAAGCGTTTTAAATCATCAAAAGCGATGAGCGGTAGCAGGCGCTTTCGATAAAGAACGGGGGAGTGCAGCGCCGCTGCTGTCGCCACGGCCGCTGCCAGTAGCCAGCAAATGGATCCCGGAGCTTTGCCGCATACGGCGTCCAGAGGAGGACAGTCTGCAGGAAATCTGCCGCAAAAAATTTTGATATCGGTGTGACAGAAAGCGAAATAGATTGAATCTGCGCTACCATTACGTTCACGTCTTCAGCATTCAGACAGAAGAGGCTATAAAAATATCTTATGCCAGCTGCTCTCGATCCACTAACATTATGAACAGAAACAACGCACACTACCGCTAGACCACAGGCGTAATCAGTCTAGGGTTTCTCTACCATGGGACAAGTTTCCCTCCAGGAAGTGCCGCAGTCTACAGTGTTGCCAGATTGTGCAGATAACCGGACTTAGAGAACTAGCACGTTGGCCAGTTTATTTGTCCCATGTCGCGATCGGCGCGGACTTAGCCTCTGAAGCGGCCGGCAGCCGGTCGAGTTTTATGTCAAAGAGTGTACATGTGCGTCAGTGAAAAACACCAATGAAAAGGTGTTAGCATATGGACGTAATGTGCTGTTCCAGTCTCTTCTGTACCTAAGGTCCATCACCGTTCCCTTTGGATCCCTACGTAATCCGGTGCTCTCCGATACACACGATCGAACAGCGGAGGAGTGGTACTGAAGCGTCAACTTTAGGTTACAATATCTCCGGATGTAATTAACATTTTACAATGCAATTTTTGTATGTTTTGTAGTAAACAATTACACTAGCCCCTCTCCTCACGTTCGGTCTGTGGAATCGGTTCGTCAGTATTTGACGTGGTTTACGAAATATATACAGCGGTAACGTTAGGTGACTCACCCTGTATATATAGGGTGATCCGAAAATGACTGAAACGCTTGTCGTAATGCTGTAGGACAAGTTGTACTGAGACATAAATGTTAAGAAAAAAATGCGATACGTTGCTCCGTTTCCGAGTTATTTAGCATAGAATTTTTGCCAATCGGGACGTCGCGCGCTCACATTCAAGCGGCCTGCCAGGGCGGTGTTGCTCAACGACTGCTTTGTCTCGGTAGCTGAAACTTGAATTTACGCGCGCGACGATCTGATTGGCTAACTTCAATGCTAAACGGCGCAACGTATCGAATTTTTTTCTTAACATTTATGTCTCAGTGCAACATTCCCTACAACATCACTACAAGCGTGTTTCAGACATTTTCTGACCCCCTATACAGTACTTACAATTTTCAACAACAGATGGCGCTGCAAGTGATGTGAAATATATAGAAGACAACGCAGTCTGTGGGTGCGCCATTCTGTACGTCGTCTTTCTGCTGTAAGCGTGTGCTGTTCACAACGTGCAAGTGTGCTGTAGACAACATGGTTTATTCCTTAGAACAGAGGATTTTTCTGGTGTTGGAATTCCACCGCCTAGAACACAGTGTTGCTGCAACAAGACGAAGTTTTCAACGGAGGTTTAATGTAACCAAAGGACCGAAAAAGCGATACAATAAAGGATCTGTTTGAAAAATTTCAACGGACTGGGAACGTGACGGATGAACGTGCTGGAAAGGTAGGGCGACCATGTACAGCAACACAGAGGGCAATGCGCAGCTAGTGCAGCAGGTGATCCAACAGCGGCCTCGGGTTTCCGTTCGCTGTGTTGCAGCTGCGGTCCAAATGACGCCAACGTCCACATATCGTCTCATGCGCCAGAGTTTACACCTCTATCCATACAAAATTCAAATGCGGCAACCCCTCAGCGTCGCTACCATTGCTGCACGAGAGACATTCGCTAACGATATAGTGCACAGGATTGATGACGGCGATATGCATGTGGGCAGCATTTGGTTTACTGACGAAGCTTATTTTTACCTGGACGGCTTTGTCAATAAACAGAACTGGCGCATATGGGGAACCGAAAAGCCCCATGTTGCAGTCCCATCGTCCCTGCATCCTCAAAAAGTACTGGTGTGGGCCGCCATTTCTTCCAAAGGAATCATTGGCCCATTTTTCAGATCCGAAACGATTACTGCATCACGCTATCTGGACATTCTTCGTGAATTTGTGGCGGTACAAACTGCCTTAGACGACACTGCGAAGACCTCGTGGTTTATGCAAGATGGTGCCCGGCCACATCGCACGGCCGACGTCTTTAATTTCCTGAATGAATATTTCGATGATCGTGTGATTGCTTTGGGCTATCCGAAACATACAGGAGGCGGCGTGGATTGGCCTCCCTATTCGCCAGACATGAACCACTGTGACTTCTTTCTGTGGGGACACTTGAAAGACCAGGTGTACCGCCAGAATCCAGAAACAATTGAACAGCTGAAGCAGTACATCTCATCTGCATGTGAAGCCATTCCGCCAGACACGTTGTCAAAGGTTTCGGGTAATTTCATTCAGAGACTACGCCGTATTATTGCTACGCATGGTGGATATGTGGAAAATATCGTACTATAGAGTTTCCCAGACCTCAGCGCCATCTGTTGTTGAAAATTGTAACTACTGTAATTTCGAAAGTTTGTCTGCCTGAAAATGTACTGTTGTCCCAAGCATATTGCAACAAACGGTGTATTTCTATCGCTGCTCGTTTAGTTTTTATTGCCGTTTCAAATATACCGGTCATTTTTGAAACACCCTGTATATATATATATATAGGGTATGTGTGTGTGTTGATACATTGTGCCTTCCAGAATGATGAGATCGATGATTGTTTCAGGGCGTTTTCCTTCAGACGTTTCAAGCCATATACGACAACGGCCAGCTGTACGATGGAGCATAAAATGTGATTCATATGAAAAGGCCTCCCGTCACCACTCAGTGGATGTTCAGATGCGGTACTGGCGTGCAAATTCCAGATCTCGTCGCCGATAAGCAACAGTCAGCACATGGGTCCGTGAACCAGGCTCCTGTTGCGGAGGGTCATACGCAGTAGCGTTCTCTGGACGGTCTTTGAGGACTTACTGTTGGTAGCGCCTTGTTTCATCCGGGTGGTCAGTTGCTCCGTATATCTCCGCAGTCGTCGTTCGCCCCTGTCATCTGTGACCCGTGGTGCTGGCACTGATTTCGGATAGCGCCATTTTGCCGTGACGATATACTTTAACCGCGGCAGCACGCGAACTGTTTACAAACTTAGCCGTACCGGAAATGCTTCACGCTTGGCGCGAAAGCCAATGATTATTCCCATTTGGATGTCAGATAAGTCGCTCTGTTTCCGCATTGTGACGACAACTGCCGTGTTTTCCGAGTCCACTCGACAAGCTTTATGCGCCCTCCACTGCTAGTGTTGCCAACTGACACATGTGAGTCGTTATTGCACGTTAACGTCGAACATAGGCGGTAGTCACATATAATGTGAGTGATCCGTGTGTAACAGTAACCTGTTGGTACTTGTAAAACATACTGAACATGTTCTAGTGTTCAGGAGTGTTCACTAATTGAAATCCTATTGCGCAGTACAGAGCAGGTCAGGTTATAGTTGTGGAAAGGGGCCAAAATCAGTTACTGTCTGTAGTGGACTGACAAGACAGGCAGTGACGGGTAACCGAAAGGCACGCGTTTAATTCACGCAGGCTTGCTTAAGTCTGAAACAGGATACGTAATGAATGCTATAAAGAAAAGTACATAGCTGCTGGAATACTTAACTTTAATCCATCATTTGTATACAGCTTCTTGATGATACAAGTGAGACTCTCTCTAGAAATGGTTAATGGCGCCTTGCTAGGTCGTAGCCATGGACTTAGCTGAAGGCTATTCTAACTGTCTCTCGGCAAATGAGAGAAAGGCTTCGTCAGTGTAGTCGCTAGCAAAGTCGTCTGTACAACTGGGCGAGTGCTAGTAAGTCTCTCTAGACCTGCCGTGTGGTGGCGCTCGGTCTGCAATTACTGACAGTGGCGACACGCGGGTCCGACATGTACTAATGGACCGCGGCCGATTTAAAGCTACCACCTAGCAAGTGTGGTGTCTAGCGGTGACACCACACTGTCAGTTGCACAAAACATACAAACTTTATTTTCCTGAAAACACTTAATCACACATGCCCTTGAAAGCATTCAAAACAATAAAGCTGAAGGCCCGAAAACAAGTTATTAAAATTGGGTTAAGGAATACACATGGCTGACGGCCTTAGTTACAGAATTTTACATAAAAATTCGGCTGAAGGCCACACACTGGGGATAGAAAAACTTGGGGCTTAGGGCATGGATAACAAGAATTTCAAATAGAGAAGAAAATTTTAAAAGGTTTTAATCAAGTGACTTTTCAAATTTTAATTTAAGACGGCTGAAGGACTAATCTTAACATTAAAACAAACTAAACTAATAGACAACTGAAGGCCTCAAACTGAACTTGGGACTAAAACAAAATCACAGTCTTGAAGAACAGAACAGTGGTAGCCAGAAGTGCTCCAAGGGTCAGCCCGAGGAGGCAACTCTAACATAATTTTAGGTGAGACAGGCCCCCAAGCGTAATACTAAATAATCCGATGGCAACCCAACCCAGGGACGGCTGAAGGACAGACCGACAACCTATTCAATTCCCTTCCACCCGACCAACAGCACGACAACAGAAAAATCAGTGACGACGAAGATACCAGCAGCACTACATCTTGAAAATTGGCGTCTAAATACAGTCAAGGCACAATAAACACTCAAAATATGAACAACACGAAAGTCTGTCGAACTACACGCCGTGCCCGACAGCATCAAAGTGGCGAGGAAAAACACACTGCCGGAAAAAATGGCTCTGAGCACTATGGGACTCAACATCTTAGGTCATAAGTCCCCTAGAACTTAGAACTACTTAAACCTAACTAACCTAAGGACATCACACACACCCATGCCCGAGGCAGGATTCGAACCTGCGACCGTAGCAGTCCCGCAGTTCCGGACTGCAGCGCCAGAACCGCTAGACCACCGCGGCCGGCCACTGCCGGAAAACTACACTAACGGCCAGGGCAAGTGGAGCAAAAAATGGCTCTGAGCACTATGGGACATAACATCTGAGGACAACAGTCGCCTAGAACTTAGAACTACTTAAACCTAACTAACCTAAGGACATGACACACATCCATGCCCGAGGCAGGATTTGAACCGGCGACCGTAGCGATAGCGCGGTTCCACACTGATGCGCCTAGAGCCGCTCGGTCACACCGGCCGGCCCAGGGCAGGTAACTCAAACATTGATGGCCACAAGGCAGAAGATACCGCTGGTGTCTTCACCAATAAGTATCAACCAATTCAATAGTTAAACACCATACAGGAAGATGGCTGCAAAATTTCGCCGACTCCAACACACCATACATTGCTGCTTGAAGGAACGGCCCAGAAAGATCATACCTGACGGACAGGAGTTTCAACACCGACGTGCAGGGCAAGCAATCGACACGACATGTTATACAGGCAGGAGTCCCCCAAGGAAGTATCCTGGGGTCCTTACTGTTTAACCTCTACATTAACGACCTCCCAGCTACACATAACACGACGGTAGCAATCTACGCGGATGACACTGCCATCCTTGCGCAAGATTGGAAGCCGTCTAACATTAACTCACGACTACAGACTGCACTCAGAACGGCGGAGCCTTGGCTGGTGAAATGGCGTGTTAGAGTAAACGTCGACAAGTGCGAGGCCGTTCTGTTCACTAGACAACCGAAGCAACTGCGCAAACATCAGCACTGCAACCCAATAACACTACACACACGCCCAATACGTTTCCGCGAGAAGGTCAAATACCTCGGTGTCTGGCTGGACAGGAAACTACTCTGGGGGGACCACATTCAACACGTGACCAACAAAGCTAACGCGAGGCTCAAACAACTCTACCCTATGCTTAACAGGCGTAGCACACTGAACAGGAGGGTGTCCGCGCTACACACGCATCGCGGACCTTCACCGGGAATACCGGCTAGATACTATCTTGCAGGTATTCCAAAAATTCTCCACGCGACTGTACAATAACACGAGACACTCGCGCAACCCGTTTATCCTTTCTCTGGGTAACTACGACCACAAGCATAGATGGAAGCATAACAGACCAAAGACATTACTGGCTAGGAACTAAGCATCTATGGTCCATAGAACGCTAACACGACAGTACTGGCGAGCCCCTGCAACACAGATACTACTGGAAACCCAGATGTGCGACCAGACGAAAAACAGGCAACCGCAGGGAAGCCGTACTGTACACAGCACGCAAACCAGCCACACACACCCCCTACACCGTCCGTGAGCCGATCTATGACCGATCGCCCACTAATCTACAACGACCTTGAACTGTTGCAGGGACGCAGCAACTGCAGCAAGCGCCACAACAAGCTCCAGCAACGACAAAGGTAACGATGCACGATACCTCGAACTAACATAACCGCACCTTGCATGCTCTGTCGCAGCTAGCAAGCCGCTACTGCCCTTACTACCCGTCCTACTGTCGCAGAGGTTTTTTCTCCATTGGCTCAGGCCTTGGCACTTTTTTTCCTCTGCCCTTACAACCGCTACCCTTCAATCGTTTTCGACCACTTCTATCTCCTGATGGACCATGTTAATGAGTAATCTTACTCAGACGCATGGATAACATCACAGCCCGCATCCTGCGACGCCTGATTCAAAAACTAACATGTTTACGGAGGTGACAGTAGAACTTTTGGTTTGGTCACCACGTTGGTGTGGGCGTGGAGGGGCCCCATCCTTTATTTGGCCCAGAAAGACACAACCGGCAATGAACGAAGAGATGGTTGAGGTTTCATAACAGGTTACCTCGTCACTCAACTTCAGTGTCCAGGTTCACAGCTAGCATCTCACAAATCCGACCACGCATGCGCGCCACCAGCAGCCCCGGCCTGACTCCGCCCCGCAGAGACTTCCTCGCTGCTCTGTCCTAACCGACCAACTGCCACACACACCACACACGGAAATACAGCGGTCACACCAAAAATGGTACAGCAGTACTAGTAACGATAAGCGATGCTGCTGCCACTGACGGAGGCAAGTCGGCAACTTGTTATGGCAGTAACTCAGGGAGCAATAAGACGCCACTCGTTTGTGACAAACGCCAAAGAACAAGGCATCAACGCGAGCTGACCGCAGCTCACTTACCTTGACTGAAAACATCGTGTGGCTGATAAAATTCTCAGTATGAAAAATACTTCTGAATATGCTACAGAACATAATGATGACGTTTTTACGCTGGTATAAAATAGTCCTATGACAGGATCAAAGGTATACTGTAATGATCTCTCACACAAATGCGACTATGAAACTCAAAGACGTCAAAGGTCTACAATTTTGACAATTAGCCTACAAAACTCTCCCATGAGCCACTGATCTCGCAGAGGCGGGATGACTTGAGTGCCTCAACGATAAATATGTACATACAACCACAACGGAGGGGTATGTGGAACAGCCATCCCCATCCATGGTTCCTGAACAGTGGCATCAGCCCTTCACTAGTTGCAGAGACAACTGTATGGATTACTGAGTGTTCTGGGCTTCTTACAAAAGCCAACTTGGCCATATTGTGCAGGTAATGCAAGTGGCTGAACGTTGTTATTTTTCCAGAGGACACGCATCTCTACTAAAAGGCTTTTAGATAACGGGATCTTCATGTGTAATATGTTTTGTTGGTGAAATAGATACTCATTAGTATCTCCAAGTGGGGAACATTCACAAGGACGCCGTTATTAGGAAAACCTGAACTGACATTCTGTGAGCCGTAGTGTGGATTGTTAGTAGGCTCAATTTTGTGTCAACGTTAGGGAATGTAAAGAGAGAAATTGAAACGTCCCCTTAGAACAATTGTACATGACTGTGCTTAAACTGAAAGTGACACACAATATTTTTAGCGCAACGCAATCTGACTTTCAAAAATCCCTACAAAAGAGTGGCCCTGACTAACATTAATGGGGGACAGATCCGGAGATCTTGCTGGCCAGGGTATTTGACTTACACCTTCTAGAGCACGTTGGGTGCCACGGGATACATGCGGACGTGCATTGTCCTGTTGGAACAGCAAGTTCCCTTGCCGGTCTAGGAATGGTAGAACGATGGGTTCGATGACGGTTTGGATGTACCGTGCACTATTCAGTGTCCCCTCGACGATCACCAGTGGTGTACGGCCAGTGTAGGAGATCGCTCCCCACACCATGATGCCGGGTGTTGGCCCTGTGTGCCTCGGTCGTATGCAGTCCTGATTGTGGCGCTCACCTGCACGGCGCCAAACACGCATACGACCATCATTGGCACCAAGGCAGAAGCGACTCTCATCGCTGAAGACGACACGTCTCCATTCGTCCCTCCATTCACGCCTGTCGCGACACCACTGGAGGCGGGCTGCACGATGTTGGGGCGTGAGCGGAAGACGGCCGAACGGTGTGCGGGACCGTAGCCCAGCATCATGGAGACGGTTGCGAATGGTCCTCGCCGATACCCCAGGAGCAACAGTGTCCCTAATTTGCTGGGAAGTGGCGGTGCGGTCCCCTACGGCACTGCGTAGGATCCTACGGTCTTGGCGTGCATCCGTGCGTCGCTGCGGTCCGGTCCCAGGTCGACGGGCACGTGCACCTTCCGCCGACCACTGGCGACAACATCGATGGACTGTGGAGACCTCACGCCCCACGTGTTGAGCAATTCGGCGGTACTTCCATCCGGCCTCCCGCATGCCCACTATACGCCCTCGCTCAAAGTCCGTCAACTGCACATACGGTTCACGTCCACGCTGTCGCGGCATGCTACCAGTGTTAAAGACTGCGATGGAGCTCAGTATGCCACGGCAAACTGGCTGACACTGACGGCGGCGGTGCACAAATGCTGCGCAGCTAGCGCCATTCGACGGCCAACACCGCGGTTCCTGGGGTGTCCGCTGTGCCGTGCGTGTGATCATTGCTTGTACAGCCCTCTCGCAGTGTCCGGAGCAAGTATGGTGGGTCTGACACACCGGTGTCAATGTGTTCTTTTTTCCATTTCCAGGAGTGTAGTACAACTTTATTTTTCAACTAGATCCGCAGATAATGAAAAGACTGTGTGATGAGATAAAAGAAATTATACAGATAGTTAAGGGAAACGAATATTTAATTGTAATGAGCGTCTAGAATTCAATATCAGGGAAAGGAAGAGAAGGAAAACTAGAGGGAGTATACAGATAGGGGGAAAGGAGTGAAAATGAAAGCCATATGTCAGAACGTCGCACACACTATAATTTAATTGATGTTAACAGCTGGTTTAAAAATCATGGATGACACTGGTGTACATAGAAGAGACCTGGAGACAGAGAAAGGTCTCAGACAGACAAAAAATAAGTAGGAATAGAGAATTTAAGTTCATAGAGAAAAAATTAAATCTTCACAGTATGGCCAAATAAATTGTAATTATGTCTCCAAAGTACTTGGCCAGCCGCTGTGGCCGAGCGGTTCTAGGCACTTCAGTCCGAAACCGCGCTGCTGCTACGGTCGCAGGTTCGAATCCTGCCTCGAGCGTGGGTGTGTGTGATGTCCTTAGGTTAGTTAGGTTTAAGTAGTTCTAAGTCTAGGGAAGCGATGACCTCAGATGTTAAGTCCCATAGTGCTTAGAGACATTTGAACTTTTATTTATTTATTTATTTATTTTGCAAAGGACTTGGAAGAGCATCTGAACTGAATTATTATTGTCTCGAAAAGAGGCTGTAACATGAACATCAACAAATGTGAAACAAGGGTAAGACTGTGCCGTCGAATTAACTTAGGTGATGCTGGAGGAGTTGGTTTAGGAAATGAGAAGCAAAAAGTATTAGACGAGTTTAGATACTTGGGAAGTGAGATGGCAGAAGTAGGAAAAATATAAAAGACGGACTTGCTATGCTTGCTACAGCAGTTCTGTAAAAGAGGAATTTATTAGCATCGTCCTTTCTAAAAGTATTTGTACGGCATATAGCCTTTTAGGGAAACGAAACATGGAAGACAAATAGTTCAGACTAGAAGAAACTAGGAGCTTTTGAAATGTGTTGCTACACAAGAATGTTAAATATTAGATGGTAGATCGAGTAACTAATGAGAAGGTACCGAATCGAATTGGGGAAAAAGATGTTTATGGAAAAATTTGATTAAAAAAATCTGTTGATAGTACGCGTTCTGAGGCATGAATAAATCGTCAATTTGGTAATGGAAGAAAATGGGAGGAATAAAAATTTTAAAAGGAGACCAAGGGATGAATACTGTAAACAGCTTCAAATGGATGTAGTTTGTAGTAGTTACTCACAGACAGAAGAGGTTTGCATAGGATAGAGTATTTTGGCGAGCTGCATCTAATTATTTATCGGACTGACGACCACAACAATAATAGCCAACAAAATTCTGGTTACGCCTGAATCCAGTAATCACAAAATGAAAAAGATAGCTCCAGTACGAAAACGTAATGCGCAAATCATATACTGTAATGATTAGTTCACAAACGAAATAGAAAAACACATGTGGTGAACAGACATGTATTTATAGAACACAGACAGCACGAATGGCATTAGTAACCATTCTATAAAAAATAACATCAGATAAGGAAAACATAGTCAAGACGCTAAATGTCAAGAAACAGAAGGAAAAGCAATGAAAGTAATTCAATAAGTTGTTACAGAATACTTAAGAATAAAATTCGTCAACTGTCTTTAACACCGTTTTTACTTCGCCAACGTACGTTTTGAAGTCACAGCTTCAACATGAGAGCTCCAGTTTTTATGTGAAATTCTTAACTGCAGTATCAACAAGCTAGATACTTGGACCTATGGAAGTGAATTCCTAACTGCAATTTACGAAATTATGGTAGACTGCAGAGATAATTTCTTGAGAACATATGTAAATTTTTGCTAGAATTTATCATATCGCTACGAATATTGTTGACTTCTTTTGTATATCACATCACAATGAAGCAACTCCCATATGTTCAACATACTTAGTTTACACAGATAACACTACATGTACCAAAAAACATGAGATATTACTTGGAAATTTTTATACCCCAAAGAAAATAAATAAATTGTGTGTAATAAAATACAACTTAATTTTTAAAGAAATCTTTCACTTGTATGTTCTGCTGAGGACGTAATAATATATATTCTTGCGAACGGTGAAATCAGACATGAAAATCAGTTGTAAAATTGTTTAGCCACATGCCTATAAAAATGAAGCTTTCGCAAGCTTAGATTTTTGTACCTGCCAGACCAAAGTTCACAGATTATATTTTGTTACAAAATGAGGCGAACACTAAAGACTTTTACACTTGACCGTAAGAGCCTTTTCCTCGTAACTGGTCATACTACGTCTTACTGAGCGGCCCAGCATGTTTAAAGAAGAATAAGAGTAACGTAAAGCTGCCTAATTCTGTGCTATCCATAATACCCTGATATTTGGTATAGCAAGTTGCCATTGTGTTAGGATCCATGAGTTACTCTTTCTGAAGTATCCATAAAATGCTGCAAGTCGTTTGCAATCTAGTTCTGCATATCCCAGCGCTCTGTGGGAAGAGATATGACTACAGCATTTGTTGCGCAGTGAACATCGGTGAAACGATCGAGATTTTCGGTGCCTTGTGACCAGTTCAGAAGAGGTACTGAATTGAGAGGCAAATATATCTACGCCAAAAGGCTAATAATGGTTGGTAACGTTCATAAACTTCAGAGCAATTAGTGCCTGTCATTATTGTAATAGTCCCGTGCTTAGGGAATTCTGAAACAGCTTTCCCGTTCAGTGCTTTATTTTCGCATTTTCAGCAACATTACTTAACCAGGATTGCGATGGTAAATAAAGGAAAAAGAGGTGTTTAAATAAAAAAGTTCATGAAAGGGATGCTACGCATACATATACAGGGTTATTACAAATGATTGAAGCGATTTCACAGCTCTACAATAACTTTATTATTTGAGATATTTTCACAATGCTTTGCACACACATACAAAAACTCAAAACGTTTTTTTAGGCATTCACAAATGTTCGATATGTGCCCCTTTAGTGATTCGGCAGACATCAAGCCGATAATCAAGTTCCTCCCACACTCGGCGCAGCATGTCCCCATCAATGAGTTCGAAAGCATCGTTGATGCGAGCTCGCAGTTCTGGCACGTTTCTTGGTAGAGGAGGTTTGAACACCGAATCTTTCACATAACCCCACAGAAGGAAATCGCATGCGGTTAAGTCGGGAGAGCGTGGAGGCCATGACATGAATTGCTGATCATGATCTCCACCACGACCGATCCATCGGTTTTCCAATCTCCTGTTTAAGAAATGCCGAACATCATGATGGAAGTGCGGTGGAGCACCATCCTGTTGAAAGATGAAGTCGGCGCTGTCGGTCTCCAGTTGTGGCTTGAGCCAATTTTTCAGCATGTCCAGATACACGTGTCCTGTAATGTTTTTTTCGCAGAAGAAAAAGGGGCCGTAAACTTTAAACCGTGAGATTGCACAAAACACGTTAACTTTTGGTGAATTGCGAATTTGCTGCACGAGTGCGTGAGGATTCTCTACCGCCCAGATTCGCACATTGTGTCTGTTCACTTCACCATTAAGGAAAAATGTTGATTCATCACTGAAAACAAGTTTCGCACTGAACGCATCCTCTTCCATGAGCTGTTGCAACCGCGCCGAAAATTCAAAGCGTTTGACTTTGTCATCGGGTATCAGGGCTTGTAGCAATTGTAAACGGTAAGGCTTCTGCTTTAGCCTTTTCCGTAAGATTTTCCAAACCGTCGGCTGTGGTACGTTTAGCTCCCTGCTTCCTTTATTCGTCGACTTCCGCGGGCTACGCGTGAAACTTGCCCGCACGCGTTCAACCGTTTCTTCGCTCACTGCAGGCCGACCCGTTGATTTCCCCTTACAGAGGCATCCAGAAGCTTCAAACTGCACATACCATCGCCGAATGGAGTTAGCAGTTGGTGGATCTTTGTTGAACTTCATCCTGAAGTGTCGTTGCACTGTTATGACTGACTGATGTGACTGCATTTCAAGCACGACATACGCTTTCTCGGCTCCTGTCGCCATTTTGTCTCACTGCGCTCTCGAGAGCTCTGGCGGCAGAAACCTGACGTGCGGCTTTAGCCGAACAAAACTTTATGAGTTTTTCTACGTATCTGTAGTGTGTCGTGACCATATGTCAATGAATGGAGCTTCAGTGAATTTATGAAATCGCTTCAATCATTTGTAATAGCCCAGTACACACTTTGAAGCATATAGACAAGTAAATTTTCATCAATTAGCACATTCCCAAAATGGCGGAAAGTCACAACGAATTTAACGACGGAATACACCAGTTTGACGGAGATGCAATTCCACCAGACGCTGTGCCACCCCGTTCTTTATGGTAAACTAATTGCTGAACTTAATTAGACATCAAGGGAAGAAAAAAGACTGTCCATTCCTGTACGTGAACCATTCCCAGCGAGGAACGCTGACAGAATATTTCAGTCTCCACAAGTTCATACCATACCCCCAAGTACACGCAATAGTGACCCTAAACCTGGCCCACCTTGTAAAAAATCACCGAGAAGAAATGGGGGAAGAAACGACATATCCCATGACAATACGTGTTCCATGTACAATTTGGATTAGGAATATGGTGTACAAAATCGCACTGGAGCATAGCGGGTGCGGTGTTGTCAATTTCTTCAGTGGTACCACAACAAATGTGAGGGTGTAGGAAATGATTGTAACTAAGACGTTTATACATGTTCAGTATCTGCAGATGAATTTTTTTGCTTGATGAAAAAAATGATATATGGTTTCTGTTCCTGTACGGGATTCAGTAACTGATTTACTTACTTCTGTTTTTTTTTTTTTACTTTTTGTACACAGTTATCCTTTGTTTCTTACATAATGTACGTTTTGCTTTAGGCCAAGTAGGTTTCTGTGGCCTTCACTACTTAGGCCTTTTGCATCACATTGATATGTTAGCAATATTAACACAATGTAGTGAATCATAATGTAATGATAAGAAGTGGTGGTTTTATTTTTTTTTTCTGTCTCACGGAAACAGGATACCTTCACGGAATTAGGATACCACTGTCCCGGATTTGAGAATTTCTCTCGCGTTTAGGAGCCATTGTCACAGAATTCATTTCTACGCCACATCACTATATTTTCAGAATTTAATTAAGCTCAATAAAACAAAACAAATTTCTAGAACGTCTACCCTGTCTTCCTGAGTTTTTATTTAAATGACCTATTTTCTTTTGTAAATAAAAAACGCCTTCTCTTGCCGCACTCTATCTTATTCTGCCATTCTAGTATAGACAACATGAAAATGTCTGGCATGACGTCAATAACGAGTTTGTATGCGTGGCCATCCTGCGCAGCAAAAACATAAATACTTGTTTTATATATAAAAAAATTGCCTTCTCTTGCTTCACTGTATTTTATTTCTAGAGAATGGGAGAGTGATATATAGTGCAGCAACTGGAAGTGATTTTTATTTACAAAACGAAAATTTCAGTACTTGCTGCTGAGGATGGCCACGCATACAAACTCGTTGACCTATTTTAGTTTATTGAAGCCGCGCAGCAGTACCTGGAAAATGTCACTGAATTAAGCATCCTTATTTCATCTGTCCGATTATGGGTTTAAGAAGTCAACTCTTTTGGAATACTTAACTTGTGTTTAGAACCCATAGAGCACATACAGTAAACAGTATCTTGGAAATGTACCGATCTTCAAGAGTATCGAAGACCTGCAGTGTACGAATTTACTAACCAATGAACTGGTACGAAGAGACGAGGCTATTCAGTTTCTACTAGAAGCAATGTGGTGACTTGATAACAGGAACCAGATTCTGTACTCGTCCTCCAAACATAGTTATGCTGAAGTAACCGGAGCAACTATGCCACAGAGTAAGCGAGATCCACCCATCGACACGTTGTGGGCTCAGAGCATTCAGGCTCCTCTGATGTCCTTGTTAAAGTAATCCGGCCGGAACTGAGGAGACGAATCAAATGAAACTCCACTCCAGCGCCTTGGAAAGCGTTTATTAGATCTTAGCTGCTCAAACAAGCTCATCCGGCAGTCGCCTCCAAGGACCTTCCTTCAATAAATGGATTTACAGAGACCAACAGGAACCTCTCTGGAACTCTCAAAGACTTTTCCTTATTACCCTTTGTTACCGTTATTTCTTTAAAATAAACGGAACAAAATTACGCTTGGAGATCTCAATTTTTACACGCTAGGATATATCAGTTAGTAAAAACGAATTTGAGATTTTCATATTGTACATTTTTTACCATAAATTTACATCCGTTGAAAAGTTTCTTGTCCACTCTCTGAGATCAGTTTTCGAATTTCAGCCATTTACTCAACAATTTATTCTCGAATTCCTTCAAGAGTCTACTACGAGCATCTTGAACACTTCGTTGAACAGACGTTACAATTTCTCTGCTTTCACTTTGTTAACAAACAGTACAGCTTATCAATGACATAATTAATTACTGGCAGGCCGGAGTGGCCGAGCGGTTCTAGGCGCTACAGTCTGGAACCGCGCGACCGCTACGGTCGCAGGTTCCAATCCTGCCTCGGGCATGTATGTGTGATGACCTTAGGTTAGTTAGGTTTAAGTAGTTCTAAGTTATAGGGAACTGATCACCTGAGAAGTTAAGTCCCATAGTGCTCAGAGCCATTTTTAATTACTTACTGAGTTGTTGTTGTTGTGGTCTTCAGTCCTCAGACTGGTTTGATGCAGCTCTCCATGCTACTCTATCCTGTGCAAGCTTCATCTCCCAGTACCTACTGCAACCTACATCCTTCTGAATTTGTTTAGTGTATTCATCTCTTGGTTTCCATCTACGATTTTTACCCTCTACGCTTCCCTCCAATACTAAATTGGTGATCCCTTGATGCCTCAGAACATGTCCTACCAACCGATCTCTTCTTCTAGACAAGTTGTGCCACACACTTTTCTCCCCAATCCTATTCAGTACCTCCTCATTGGTTATATGATCTACCCATTTAATCTTCAACATTCTTCTGTAGCACCACATTTCGAAAGCTTCTATTCTCTTTTTGTCCGAACTAGTTATCGTCCATGTTTCAGTTCCATACATGGCTACGCTCCATACAAATACTTTCAGAAACGACTTCCTGACACTTAAATCTATACTCGATGTTAATAAATTTCTCTTCTTCAGAAACGCTTTCCTTGCCAATGCCAGTCTACATTTTATATCCTCTCTACTTCGACCATCATCAGTTATTTTTCTCCCCAAATAACAAAACTCCTTTACTACTTTAAGTGTGTCATTTCCTAGTCTAATTCCCTCAGCATCACCCGACTTAATTCGACTACATTCCATTATCCTCGTTTTGCTTTTTTTGATGTTTATCTTATATCCTCCTTTCAAGACACTATCCATTCTGTTGAACTGCTCTTGTAAGTCCTTTGGTGTCTCTGACAGAATTACAATGTCATCAGCGAACCTCAAAGTTTTTATTTCTTCTCCATGGATTTTAATACTTCCTCCGAATTTTTCTTTTGTTTTCTTCATTGCTTGCTTGCTTGAATAACATCGTGGAGAGACTACAACCCTATCTAACTCCCTTGCGAACCATTGCTTCCCATTCATGTCCCTCGACTCTTATAACTGCCATCTGGTTTCTGTACAAATTGTAAATAGCCTTTCGCTCCCCTGCCACCTTCAGAATTTAAAAGACAGCATTCCAGTCAACATTGTCAAAAGCTTTCTCTCTAAGTTTACAAATGCTAGAAACGTAGGTTTGCCTTACCTTAATCTAGCTTCTAAGATAAGTCGTAGGGTCAGTATTGGTTCACGTGTTCCAATATTTCTACGGAATCCAAATTGATCTTCCCCGAGGTCGGCTTCTACCAGTTTTTCCCATTGAGAATACTTGGAAGTTAGCAATACCTTCCATCTATCCAGGACATTCAGTGCCGGCAGCTGTTTTCTGGATATGTAATAATCAGACATACAAAATATGAATATGACATTTCAAAACACTCTCACACAACTAGGTTTTATGATTTATACACTCCTGGAAATTGAAATAAGAACACCGTGAATTCATTGTCCCAGGAAGGGGAAACTTTATTGACACATTCCTGGGGTCAGATACATCACATGGACACACTGACAGAACCACAGGCACATAGAGACAGGCAACAGATCATGCACAATGTCGCCACTAGTACAGTGTATATCCGCCTTTCGCAGCAATGCAGGCTGCTATTCTCCCATGGAGACGATCGTAGAGATGCTGGATGTAGTCCTGTGGAACGGCTTGCCATGCCATTTCCACCTGGCGCCTCAGTTGGACCAGCGTTCGTGCTGGACGTGCAGACCGCGTGAGACGACGCTTCATCCAGTCCCAAACATGCTCAATGGGGGACAGATCCGGAGATCTTGCTGGCCAGGGTAGTTGACTTACACCTTCTAGAGCACGTTGGGTGGCACGGGATACATGCGGACGTGCATTGTCCTGTTGGAACAGCAAGTTCCCTTGCCGGTCTAGGAATGGTAGAACGATGGGTTCGATGACGGTTTGGATGTACCGTGCACTATTCAGTGTCCCCTCGACGATCACCAGTGGTGTACGGCCAGTGTAGGAGATCGCTCCCCACACCGTGATGCCGGGTGTTGGCCCTGTGTGCCTCGGTCGTATGCAGTCCTGATTGTGGCGCTCACCTGCACGGCGCCAAACACGCATACGACCATCATTGGCACCAAGGCAGAAGCGACTCTCATCGCTGAAGACGACACGTCTCCATTCGTCCCTCCATTCACGCCTGTCGCGACACCACTGGAGGCGGGCTGCACGATGTTGGGGCGTGAGCGGAAGACGGCCTAACGGTGTGCGGGACCGTAGCCCAGCTTCATGGAGACGGTTGCGAATGGTCCTCGCCGATACCCCAGGAGCAACAGTGTCCCTAATTTGCTGGGAAGTGGCGGTGCGGTCCCCTACGGCACTGCGTAGGATCCTACGGTCTTGGCGTGCATCCGTGCGTCGCTGCGGTCCGGTCCCAGGTCGACGGGCACGTGCACCTTCCGCCGACCACTGGCGACAACATCGATGTACTGTGGAGACCTCACGCCCCACGTGTTGAGCAATTCGGCGGTACGTCCACCCGGCCTCCCGCATGCCCACTATACGCCCTCGCTCAAAGTCCGTCAACTGCACATACGGTTCACGTCCACGCTGTCGCCGCATGCTACCAGTGTTGAAGACTGCGATGGAGCTCGGTATGCCACGGCAAACTGGCTGACACTGACGGCGGCGGTGCACAAATGCTGTGCAGCTAGCGCCATTCGAGGCCAACACCGCGGTTCCTGGTGTGTCCGCTGTGCCGTGCGTGTGATCATTGCTTGTACAGCCCTCTCGCAGTGTCCGGAGCAAGTATGGTGGGTCTGACACACCGGTGTCAATGTGTTCTTTTTTCCATTTCCAGGAGTGTATCTTATGAATTGGATTTACTGGCTATTATACATGTTCCTGCTAAAGAGTAAAACTCAATCATTTTTGTTCCGTGTCCTCCTGCAATGCTCTTGCTTTCGCGAAGTTTTCTCCGTCAAAACGATGTGTTTTACGGAGCCCTGGCTGGCGAGCGCACCCTTCATATGCGTGGCCTGGCGCTCTGCATGGGGAAGGAGTACGGAGCGAGTCTCGACGGTGGATGCTGTCCGTTTTTTAAACACAACCTACGACCAGCTTAGAGACAGAAGTGATGACACTTTCTGCAGGACCAGACCATCATTTTGCAGGACAATGCTCAACCAGCACGTACAGTGCAAGCTGCTACTGATTTGTTTGACTGATAGGGCTGCTAAGTGCTATACAACCTACTGCACTCCCCTGACTTAAGCCTTCGCGAGTTGATCTCTTAACTGAAGGAAACACTTCACGGCATTCGCTTCAGAACTGCTACAAATTCGTCGAGCAATAGACCGCGCTGCTCGAACTGTCAGCACAACTGGAACTGCTAAGAGTATCCTACGACTTCCACATCGCTGGCAACGGGTTATACACAATGCTGGTGAATACTTTGAAATTCAGTAAAATCTTTATACACGTATCTATTTTGTACGAGCTGTAAATAAATAGCTGCCACTATTAAAGATCCAACCCTCGTATTTCAAGGGTCTTATCAGTATCACTACCAAACAACTGTATTAAAGTTGATAAGGTAGGGAGCACGGCACAAGCCTGCTGAAGTGGAATACTGAGACACAGTTTGAGGACACATTAAAAAAAAAGAGCTATTTGACAAGAACAAGTTTCAAAACTGATAACAAAGTTACAGAACAATACTATTATAGGCTAGTTGTGAACAAATAATGAAAACAAAATTGAAAAAGAAAACAGCACCCATTTAAGCAAACAATTCTTGAACGTGAGCAAGATAAACAGCCAAAACCTTTAATAAAAACAGTGTTACTGCTACATGGAATTAATTTCACAACTAAAACAATAAAATCTTTACTATTGTTGTAAGGTGAAAGGAAGAGTTTTGTTGCAGGCAAGAACATAGTCCCTTAAGGATGTCAATCTACGAGTGACACAATTTATAGCAAACTAGAACGTTTTAAACTATTCAAATGCAAATTGACTTACCATTAAAATTGTCTATTGTAGTGTCATGGAATAGTAAGAGTTGGAAACGTGGAATATTATCAAACTTTCGTTGCCTATACTGAGAGCCAGAGGCAGTAGGTTAGCCAAGAGGTAAGAGGATTGCACATGAATCGGAATGTGTCGTCACGCAGGGGCAGTCGCCTGGTTACACACAACAGGCGAGAGAGAATTGCTTAGAACGCGGGTTTGTGTTAGACGGAGACTTGCGTGGAGTGTAAGACAGAGGTATAGCGTCAGCTGTACTCCATTTCATAACTTTCCGTAAGTCTGCCGTAACAACACGTAACTCTGTCACAAGTACACGTAATGGGCGAGTACGACAGATAAATCAGCAGTATAAGTGGAACGAATGCGTTCATTACAAACGAGCATGACATCAGGACATCGCCCTGGCTTCCTTTAAATACGCCAGCTTTGATAGCAACAAGGCATTCGTAGTTAGACTTGCAGTTAGATGTGTACTGGGACGCTGTGTAGCGCTCAGCTTGGTGATCGACATATTAATCTTTATTAAGGAGATGTTGCAGTAAGGGCGGCCCAACCAGCAGCAGACGGGACAGTACCAGCTCTGGTCCTCTCTGTTGCCGCTGCCAATTATCAACCCAGGATTAAGCAGACATCGCGACAGACTCGCTCGTCGCCCATGCTGACCATATCAGTGAGCAGTCGTCGAGACCGTGCGGGGCCTAGTTCGTGTGCATCCGCCGTCACAACCGGGTGAGCCGACGACGCTGGGGGACTGCAGCCCGTTCCGCCCGTCCACCACGCGCGAACCGCCAGGAGGAGCAGGGAAGAAGACGGGGTGGGATAGGGTACACTCCGCACTACGAGTACGCCTCTCGTGCCGACAGCGACGGGACTCCAACCCTGAGCCACCTGCTGTCCGCCGTCGAGCCGGCAACTCAGCCGAGCGCAACCAGCCACGCGCAGCCGTAGTAAGGGCATTCCTTCACTACGTCACAGCACGCGGCGCTGCGCTAGCAAGACATGTGGCCCAGAGCTTGTGTCATTGCTACCAGTCAGCGAGGACTCGGGAAGGTCGTTGATATCACCAAGCCACATTGTACTCGGCAGGAATAAAGGTGTTATGATTTAATACCGTTTCTTTGGCGTTTCTGACGCTTCTACACCCATTTCCTAGCATCCTGACAACTGGAGAGGTCACCGCTCGGCCTTCCAGTCCACCGTAGGCGACTGGGACCACTGGGGCGCCTACAGATTTGGTGTCAGAAGTGGTCGCGCCCACTGCCTACACTGTCACAATTGAGCAAACTGATTAATAACCAAAGAATGTGCAGCTTTCACAGAAAAGCATATGAAGATATATCAGGTCCTCGTTACATAACGCAGTAGCCTTGAAAAGGAAACGCAAGTTAGCACACTATCGGCTGTTGGCATTCAAACATCGGTGGAGCTTCTGAATTTCGTGCGCGAGACCCGACCGGAAACGACTAGTATGGGCTGTACGTTGACAACAGCTTCTGTAAGACTCATAAGACCAACATTACTATCCAATTCACTTAAACCAATGAGCACAACGGTAAAATACAGGATAGTCAAGGTACAAAACAAGTGAGGATAAGATTCAGCTCAATGTTTCTTAAAATCTGTATTGTGTAATAAACTACAGCTACAATTGATATACACTCCTGGAAATTGAAATAAAAACACCGTGAATTCATTGTCCCAGGAAGGGGAAACTTTATTGACACATTCCTGGGGTCAGATACATCACATGATCACACTGACAGAACCACAGGCACATAGACACAGGCAACAGATCATGCACAATGTCGGCACTAGTACAGTGTATATCCACCTTTCGCAGCAATGCAGGCTGCTATTCTCCCATGGAGACGATCGCAGAGATGCTGGATGTAGTCCTGTGGAATGGCTTGCCATGCCATTTCCACCTGGCGCCTCAGTTGGACCAGCGTTCGTGCTGGACGTGCAGACCGCGTGAGACGACGCTTCATCCAGTCCCAAACATGCTCAATGGGGGACAGGTCCGGAGATCTTGCTGGCCAGGGTAGTTGACTTACACCTTCTAGAGCACGTTGGGTGCCACAGGATACATGCGGACGTGCATTGTCCTGTTGGAACAGCAAGTTCCCTTGCCGGTCTAGGAATGGTAGAACGATGGGTTCGATGACGGTTTGGATGTACCGTGCACTATTCAGTGTCCCCTTGACGATCACCAGTGGTGTACGGCCAGTGTAGGAGATCGCTCCCCACACCATGATGCCGGGTGTTGGCCCTGTGTGCCTCGGTCGTATGCAGTCCTGATTGTGGCGCTCACCTGCACGGCGCCAAACACGCATACGACCATCATTGGCACCAAGGCAGAAGCGACTCTCATCGCTGAAGACGACACGTCTCCATTCGTCCCTCCATTCACGCCTGTCGCGACACCACTGGAGGCGGGCTGCACGATGTTGGGGCGTGAGCGGAAGACGGCCTAACGGTGTGCGGGACCGTAGCCCAGCTTCATGGAGACGGTTGCGAATGGTCCTCGCCGATACCCCAGGAGCAACAGTGTCCCTAATTTGCTGGGAAGTGGCGGTGCGGTCGCCTACGGCACTGCATAGGATCCTACGGTCTTGGCGTGCATCCGTGCGTTGCTGCGGTCCGGTCCCAGGTCGACGGGCACGTGCACCTTCCGCCGAACACTGGCGACAACATCGATGTACTGTGGAGACCTCACGCCCCACGTGTTGAGCAATTCGGCGGTACGTCCACCCGGCCTCCCGCATGCCCACTATACGCCCTCGCTCAAAGTCCGTCAACTGCACATACGGTTCACGTCCACGCTGTCGCGGCATGCTACCAGTGTTAAAGACTGCGATGGAGCTCCGTATGCCACGGCAAACTGGCTGACACTGACGGCGGCGGTGCACAAATGCTGCGCAGCTAGCGCCATTCGACGGCCAACACCGCGGTTCCTGGTTTGTCCGCTGTGCCGTACGTGTGATCATTGCTTGTACAGCCCTCTCGCAGTGTCCGGAGCAAGTATGGTGGGTCTGACACACCGGTGTCAATGTGTTCTTTTTTCCATTTCCAGGAGTGTAATTCTGCCGTTAAGACAGACTGAATCAAATTAACATTCATAAAATTAATCTGCAGAGCTACTTAGGACTTTGACCTCTTAAAGGGAGAAAACCTGCTCACAGTTTTAACCGCTAAGAATACGCCCCCATTGCCGGCACACAGTTACAACCGCCCATAGGCAGAAAGAGGCACAGAAAAATCCAGCGTAAGATGGAAGGTATCAAAATGGCTCAAAAATGGCTCTGAGCACTATGGGACTTAACGTCTGAGGTCATCAGTCCCCTAGAACTTAGAACTACTTAAACCTAACTAACCTAAGGACATCACACACATCCATGCCCGAGGCAGGATTCGAACCTGCGACCGTAGCAGTCGCGCGGTTCCGGACTGAGCGCCTAGAACCGCACGGCCACCGCGGCCGGCTGGGAAGGTAACACTTAGCACCCAGGCGAGGAAGTCATTGAGAAATCTCGAAAGTAGCAGTTCACTCAGGTCGGATACAAATTCACCGAATATTGGCCACAACTGACAGCAGTCAAGAAGTGACAGCAGAATCGACCAGGGTAAAAGTCATATAGTTCCACTCGGGATTGACGGTGATGCAGACAACACTCTATCAACTAGAAGAATACCACTCGAACAGAAAGAGTGGCCACACGGAGCAATCACGGTCTGATAACGATCCACCAGATAAACAGCTAACCATTTGCAAATTAATCCAGGGAGCTGCCATAGATGTACGAGCCAGGCCAAGCTCCGGGTGTCTCGTCACAGCGCAAACGCGGAAAGACTCTTGAACAAAGTCAATGTTTACTGATCACTGCACCTACACACCAGTTCCGCTCGCCAACACCCATAGGCGCCGCAATGACAACACCACTGCGGCACGGCAGTACTCCACGCGTCGTCTCATCCCCTGCGATGCCCCATGCAGACTCGCTCCGTACTCCTTGCCCCTGCAGTGCGCCGGGCCCTGCATATCAAGGGAGTCTCTTAAAGTGGCAAGTGAATGCGGCCAAGGACGTTTCTGATCCCAGGGAAGGATACTGTTGTAAATAATTGCCATAATTGGAATGTATTTAGGAAGTTGTTGTATGTGGAATTGTTGTTAGTAAACTAAAATGGTTGAACGTTATTTGATGAGCACAGCCCAATGGCTTTCCACAGCTGGATCCTTGTATCCTCTCTGTATGTAACATTAAAAGCGTCAAACATTTCACTATGGAATATAAGAACACGGAGATTCTGGCATGCACTTCCTGCTACTCTAATAGCGAAATTAAAAAAGGACTTGAAATTAAATTAGTGAGTGATCTTGATCTGGTACCGCGCGTCGCGGTATTTGAATCCCCGCTAGACGTCATGGGCGTCGAAGACCCCTAGGGGTCTCTGCACCACCGCGCCGTAAGCTGTGGCGGCGCGCGCCTCCTGGCCCGCTTTTAGTGTGAGGGCGCCACAGTGGGACACGTGGTTCCAGCGGCCAATAGCGGCGCCCCCGATAGAGTATTTCAGCGCCTGCCTCTCGCTCAGCCAGCTAATCGCCCATTCCGAGCTGTGCTTCCGAAGCGTGCGGACGCCGTTCTTACTGCGCTCTGCCGCCTTTGTGTTTTCACGGCTGGGGATTTCCGACTGCCGCTTCCGCCTCGAAGCGGCCACCTCGCTACTTGGGACTCGTGCGCCTTGTCGCCGTCCTTGGTAGCTCCGTCGACTGCAGGCTCGTTTACGAGCGTGCAGTAGCAATCTTGTCGTTGTTTTAAATTCTGTTCATGATGCTCGTCGTGATTCCAGGCTAGCTGGACTCTAGGCTGGTTAGTGAGGGAAATTGTGAGTCAGGGCCCCCTTCACGTGGGACCAGTCCGCGCTCACAGAGGCAAAGGCAGATTACAAAGCATCATATCCGACTGTCTGAGATTCTAGAATCATCCTATCACCCACCCCAGCCCGCCGTGGTCCCCGCTGGGGCTCCCGCGGCCAAAAATCATCCGACTACACACACAAACCACACTGACTTACATACAGACAATGCATCACCTTCACTAGGCAATATGGCGGGGAACGATCAAAAACCCAAAAAGAAAATTAAGCGCAAAAGCGACACAAGCCAGGCAGAGGGTCCATCTGACTCAAAGCGGAAGATCGAGGCTTCTGACTCAGAACAAGCACCCATTGTAGACGAAACCATGGAAGCGGAATCAGTACAACCACAAGTACCAACCCAAAACCGCTTCAGCGAACTTCCTGACAATGACCCAGGCCACAATGCAGTCCCTCCAAACAAGGGAAGGACAAAGCTCAATGTGCCACCAATAGTAGTCTTTGACACGAAAAGCTACATCAAAATCCTTCAGGTGATCAAACCGATCCTCAGTGGAACGCTGAAGTCTCACTCCAGGGGAGGAAGAATAACATATCAATTCAGCGAAGCGAAGGACTTCAATGCCCTATGCACACTACTGAAGAACGAAAACATACCGTTCTACACTCACGAAATAAACCAGAAAAGACCCCTAAAGGTGGTGATAAAGAAACTATTAGTCACCATGAAACCACAACTAGTACATGAAGAGCTCTCCCTTCTTGGATTAACAGTACACAAGGTCACCCAAATGTCCATCCTGGACGAAGGCGCCACGGAGAGAAGGTTACGACCAAACTTCATAATAGAACTGGAAAACTCAGATGAAGGCAGAAAAGTATACAAACTTAAGTCACTGCTTCACCTTGGAGTGACTGTAGAGTCATACAGGGCCCCCAAAGGCCCAACACAATGTCACAACTGCCAAGGTTTCAACCATGGCGCCAGGAACTGCCATCTCAAACCAAACTGCGTAAAATGCGGCAATCAGCATGCGACCGCTACCTGCACCAAAAAACGGGAAGAAAAACCGAAATGCTACAACTGCCAGGGAGAGCACACTGCAAATTTCAAAAAATGCCCAGTTTACCTAGAAATTCTCAAGAAAAGGGAGGAGAAAAAAAACGCCTCCACCACAGCCATGAATCAAACTAAACAACCACCAGTACCTGCGATGACCGGGAAAAGCTGGCCAAATCTATGGCGCCGACAAACCATGACAAATCAAAATCCGGCAAACGCACCGACTTCAGCGGCCCAGAACGAGGCACCAACCGCGCAAGACGGAGGAGCCAACACCCCGTTCCCTGGAATCGCAAGCCTGGGAACAGATGTAAAAGAAATTCTCGGCCTCATCAATCAGTTCAACGTCCCAAAAATACTGGGAACAATTCAGAACACAGCAGCCCAGCTAAGGCAAGCTGCTGATCCGATCACAAAATTCACGATTATATGCAATGCAGTTGTCAGTCTTCTCGGGCCTTAATCAAAGAAGCACAATCATGACTTGGAATGCCAATGGCATTCTATTTCAAAGGAATACCTTCCAAGAATTCCTTGACTCATACAACGTTGGTGTGGCACTAATTACAGAAACGCACCTAACACCAGATGATAAATTTAAAGTACGGAACTACACAATGTACAGAACTGACAGGCCAAACCGGCAAGGAGGCGGTACAGCCCTGTTAGTCAAAAACAGATTGCCGCACAGAAGACTAAACACACCAAGACTCAGAAGAGCAGAAGCCACAGCAATAGAAACGACAATAGAAGGGAGAACAGCCACCCTAATCGCCGTTTACAGCCCTCCATGCAAAGCAAATATACAACCTGAAGACCTAACTGACCTGACAAACATGGCCGAATATATCATTATAGGTGGGTACCTAAATTCCAAACATGGCACATGGAACTGCAGGGCCACCAACACCAATGGAAGAATACTACGAAAATACCTGGACAACCATAGGAGCCTAACAGTCCTAGCGCCAGACACCCCTACTCACTTCCCATACTACTCGACACACAGGCCAGACATACTGAACATATTTATATGCAAAAACCTGAGACACCAGGCCACCATTACCGTGGTAAATGATCTGGACTCAGATCATAATCCTGTTTTAATGACATTAGATGACAACCTGGCAAGGCAGTTCGACACCAGAACTATTAAATCGTTTCACACAAACTGGGAAACATTCAACAACATTGTTCAGGAAAAAACACCGGAGATTCCACAGCTCCACACAAGGAGAGCAATCAACACAGCAGTAGAAAACATCAGCAAAATCGTAGTAGAAAGCGGGAAGAAAGCCACTACTGCTATAATCCACACCACCTCCAGAAATGCTCTCCCTCAGCAAATCCAAGACTTACTGCAAGAAAAGAAACACCACCGCCAGAGATGGCAAACCCTTAGGGACCCAGCAGACCGAGCCAGGACCGACAGACTCGCCCGAAGAGTCAGACGAGAACTTCAGGCCTTTAGAGAATCCACCTGGGGAGATGTTCTACGCGATGCAGACAACAACACCGAAAAGTTCTGGAAACTTATTAAAACCAGAAAGGAGAAACCAGTTGACAATAAGCCACTCCACGGCAGGAACGGAATCGTTTACGAACCGGAGGATAAGGCTGAAACAATGGACGACACTCTCGAACTACAATTCACCACACCAGCAGCTGTGGATGACGAGAGCGACGATCACGAGGAACACGTCATAAGGCATGTCAACAGAATGCTCAGAACCCCAAGCGACACCACATTTCCACCAGTGGACTCTGAAGCAGTCAGAACATGCTTCAGAAACATAGGAAACAAAAAGGCGCCTGGCCCAGACAACATCCTACCTCTTCAACTGAAACATCTACCTCAAAACGCACTAGAGTTTCTAACAGCAATCTACAACGCTTGCCTAACCTTGCAGTATTTTCCCATGGCTTGGAAACAAGCTAAGGTGATAACTATACCAAAGCCAAAGAAGGACCACCTTTTCCCCCAGAACCACAGACCAATTTCCTTACTGAGTTTCTTGGGGAAAGTCCTAGAAAGGTTCATCTACAAGGAGCTCCAGAAATTCAGCACAGAAAACAACATCATCATACAGGAACAGTTCGGCTTCAGGGGTGAACACAGCACCATTCACCAATCGATGAGACTGACTGATGAAGTATGCAGAGCTCGAAATATCAGGCACACCACAGGGGCAGTCTTCCTTGACATAGAGAAGGCCTTTGATAAGGTCTGGCACCAGGGCCTTATCTACAAGCTCAATCTACAAGGCTGTCCCAAACACATCATTCAAATCCTGGCATCCTTTCTTAGGAACAGAACTTTTTATGTAAAACTATCAGGTGCCCAAAGTAACATCAGACAAATAGAAGCTGGAGTGCCCCAAGGTTCAGTATTGGGCCCAGCTCTCTACTCACACTACACAAACGACGTACCAAAGCAACCAGGGGGCCACCTGTCACTGTTTGCTGACGACACTGCGGTGTACAGGAGCAGTAAAAACTTACTGTTCATCGCCAGGAAAGTCCAGGATCACCCGTTGAGCGTGAAGAGACTTCTGAACCGCGAAATGCGGATTCTCAGTCCCCCAAATGCGCCAATTTTGCTTATTGACGAACCCACCCAAATGAAAATGGGCTTCATCGCTAAACCAAACAACAATGCGCATATTAATTCCCATCATGCCTGCTGCCAACCATGCAGTTTGAACGTCCTAAGGCAAGCCGTTCAGAAGTTGTGATGATCGTATTTCATATAGTTCAATAATTGTCACCCTGTAGAAGGTCGTGAGCCGACGATGGGATTTACCAATGCGGAAAAAATCGAAATGTGCATGGTGTATGGAGAATGTAGGAATAATGCAGTTCATTCATGTACCGTGTTTGTTGTTGTTGTGGTCTTCAGTCCTGAGACTGGTATGATGCAGCTCTCCATGCTACTCTATCCTGTGCAAGCTTCTTCATCTCCCACTACCTACTGCAACCTACATCCTTCCGAATCTGCTTAGTGTATTCATCTCTTGGTCTCCCTCTACGATTTTTAGCCTCCACGCTAACCTCCAATACTAAATTGGTGATCCCTTGATGCCTCAGAACATGTCCTACCAACCGATCCCTTCTTCTGGTCAAGTTGTGCCACAAACTTCTCTTCTCCCCAATCCTATTCAATACTTCCTCATTAGTTATGTGATCTACCCATCTAATCTTCAGCATTATTCTGTAGCACCACATTTCGAAAGCTTCTATTCTCTCCTTGTCCATACTAGTTATCGTCCATGTTTCACTTCCATACATGGCTACACTACATACAAATACTTTCAGAAACGACTTCCTGACACTTAAATCTATACTCGATGTTAACAAATTTCTCTTCTTCAGAAACGATTTCCTTGCCATTGCCAGTCTACATTTTATATCCTCTCTACTTCGACCATCATCAGTTATTTTGCTCCCCAAATAGCAAAACACCTTTACTACTTTAAGTGTCTCATTTCCTAATCTAATACCCTCAACATCACCTGACTTTATTCGACTACATTCCATTATCCTCGTTTTGTTTTTGTTGATGTTCATCTTATATCCTCCCTTCAAGACACCATCCATTCCGTTCAACTGTTCTTCCAAGTCCTTTGCTGTCTCTGACAGAATTACAATGTCATCGGTGAACCTCAAAGTTTTTACTTCTTCTCCATGAATTTTAATACCTACTCCGAATTTTTCTTTTTTTTTCCTTTACTGCTTGATCAATATACAGATTGAATAACATCGGGGATAGGCTACAACCCTGTCTCACTCCTTTCCCAACCACTGCTTCCCTTTCATGCCCCTCAACTCTTATAACTGCCATCTGGTTTCTGTACAAATTGTAAATAGCCTTTCGCTCCTTGTATTTTACCCTTGCCACCTTTAGAATGTGGAAGAGAGTATTCCAGTCAACCGTGTATGCAACAAGATACCCCAAAAGATGTCAACCATCTCGGTAATTATTTATCAACCTTGTAGGAGGTCCATGACTGAGGAATTTATTGCTAGCGCAGATGGATTGCTCACGCGCTGGCTGCGATATGTAAGCTACAATAGAATCGCAGAGCAGAGAGCAGTGTCGGCAGCAGCAGCAGCAGTAGTAGTAGTAGCTCGCAGTGGGGTGGTTGGGTCAGGTCGCTCGCAAAGAGCAGTTGTCGAGTTGTCAGTAGCAATGTTTGTAGCTCGAGAAGAGCATTAGAATTATGGAACCACCAAGGCCAGTCGTGGAGAACGATGGCGGTGTCTGAGCGATGTAGTATACGGAGAAAGCAAAGTAATTGTTATTTATTGCCGCGCGCATGTGTTAATTGCTACAACTGATTTTGTACTATTGTTATACCAAAGTCACATGTAAATATTTTTCAATAATTTTTCAATAGTAATTTTTCTTATAAAGATAACTTTTGACAGTTCAAATGACTCTGAGCACTATGCGACTTAACTTCTGAGGTCATCAGTCGCCTAGAACTTAGAAGTAATTAAACCTAACTAACCTAAGGACATCACACACATCCATGCCCGAGGCAGGATTCGAACCTGCGACCGTAGCGGTCGCTCGGCTCCAGACCGTAGCGCCTAGAACCGCACGGCCACTCCGGCCGGCCTTTTGACAGTCATTTATCTGAATTTAAATTTTTTACTAATTTCTCCCACTCATAGCCATGTCAATTATCGTAAATAAAGTCAGTTGTTTTTCATGTATAACAAAGTCTAGTGGCCAACATTGCACTGGGCTGTGCCAGAAAAATTTCTTATTGGAGCTGATATATACGCGTTATTCGGCGACTTCATTGAGATAAAATTTTCAATTTATTCAGAATGAATTTTCAGGGCCATGACGCACCATGCTGACGTCCAGATACACTCCTGGAAATGGAAAAAAGAACACATTGACACCGGTGTGTCAGACCCACCATACTTGCTCCGGACACTGTGAGAGGGCTGTACAAGCAATGATCACACGCACGGCACAGCGGACACACCAGGAACCGCGGTGTTGGCCGTCGAATGGCGCTAGCTGCGCAGCATTTGTGCACCGCCGCCGTCAGTGTCAGCCAGTTTGCCGTGGCATACGCAGCTCCATCGCAGTCTTTAACACTGGTAGCATGCCGCGACAGCGTGGACGTGAACCGTATGTGCAATTGACGGACTTTGAGCGAGGGCGTATAGTGGGCATGCGGGAGGCCGGGTGGACGTACCGCCGAATTGCTCAACAGTACATCGATGTTGTCGCCAGTGGTCGGCGGAAGGTGCACGTGCCCGTCGACCTGGGACCGGACCGCAGCGACGCAAGGGTTCCCGCCAAGACCGTAGGATCCTACGCAGTGCCGTAGGGGACCGCACCGCCACTTCCCAGCAAATTAGGGACACTGTTGCTCCTGGGGTATCGGCGAGGACCATTCGCAACCGTCTCCATGAAGCTGGGCTACGGTCCCGCACACCGTTAGGCCGTCTTCCGCTCACGCCCCAACATCGTGCAGCCCGCCTCCAGTGGTGTCGCGACAGGCGTGAATGGAGGGACGAATGGAGACGTGTCGTCTTCAGCGATGAGAGTCGCTTCTGCCTTGGTGCCAATGATGGTCGTATGCGTGTTTGGCGCCGTGCAGGTGAGCGCCACAATCAGGACTGCATACGACCGAGGCACACAGGGCCAACACCCGGCATCATGGTGTGGGGAGCGATCTCCTACACTGGCCGTACACCACTGGTGATCGTCGAGGGGACACTGAATAGTGCACGGTACATCCAAACCGTCATCGAACCCATCGTTCTACCATTCCTAGACCGGCAAGGGAACTTGCTGTTCCAACAGGACAATGCACGTCCGCATGTACCCCGTGCCACCCAACGTGCTCTAGAAGGTGTAAGTCAACTACCCTGGCCAGCAAGATCTCCGGATCTGTCCCCCATTGAGCATGTTTGGGACTGGATGAAGCGTCGTCTCACGCGGTCTGCACGTCCAGCACGAACGCTGGTCCAACTGAGGCGCCAGGTGGAAATGGCATGGCAAGCCGTTCCACAGGACTACATCCAGCATCTCTACGATCGTCTCCATGGGAGAATAGCAGCCTGCATTGCTGCGAAAGGTGGATATACACTGTACTAGTGCCGACATTGTGCATGCTCTGTTGCCTGTGTCTATGTGCCTGTGGTTCTGTCAGTGTGATCATGTGATGTATCTGACCCCAGGAATGTGTCAATAAAGTTTCCCCTTCCTGGGACAATGAATTCACGGTGTTCTTATTTCAATTTCCAGGAGTGTATATCAGTTTAGATTGACGGTCAGTTAGTTATTGAAAGATTAGATATGAGTCACATTTTTATTGAGAGGTTAGTCACCATTATTATTGCGAGGTTACGGAAATAATCTTTTGGGAGGTTACAACCTCTTCAACCAGCTACGTGAATGTGGTAGTGTAACACCCAGACAAAGTTACAAAAGGAAACAAGTGACGGCAGGGGAAATTAATCTCCTTCCTGCTGTTTCAGTTATTCCGTACGTCAGCTTCCACGCAGTCGCACGATCAAGTGATCTGAGTCAGGAAACTGTCCTATGTATTCTCCATCGACAAAGGTTCCTTCCAGATCACAACCCTCTCGATCAAGAGCTGCATGGAGACGATTATGAAATCGTATTAACTTCTGTACATGGGTAATAAGACTTGATGCTCCAGATGATCAATTATCTAGTTTAGTGATGAAGCCACATTTGCCAATCATGGCCTGGTAAACCGTGTTATTGGTCTGTCGACAATCCCCGTTGGCTTCGTCAAGTGCATCGTAAGGTGTGGGATAATGAACCATAGGGAAAACTAATCACCATCTCATAGGTCCATTTTTCATAGGCGGAACTCCGAACTCGCACAGGTATCGCAGCCCCCCAACAGATCATTTTCCACGAAGTTCCGGGTTCGATTCCCGGCGGGGTCAGGGATTTTCACCTACCTCGAGATGACTGGGTGTTTGTGTTGTCCTCATCATTTCATCATCATTCATGATAGTGGCGAGTATGGACTGAGCAATGTTTGGGAGTTTGTACGGGCGCTGATAACAGAGCAGTTGAGCGCCCCATAAACCAGACATCATCACCATCATCATCATCTTTCACGGATGTTAGGGGACGTTCTGGTGCAAACTAGGAGGAACCTGTGGTACCAACATAGTATTGTCCAGCCCGTAGTACGCGAAATACTACAGCATGTCTTCACGAATTGTTCCCAAAACGTTCCATCGGACGTGAATGACCTATATCTTGGCCTCCTCGTTCCTCGAATTTGACACTCGTACAAATTTTTCTGATTTTTCTGTGGGGAAAACTGAAAGACGATGTATACAAGGAGATACCAATTGCAACCGATGGTATACAATAACGTATTACTGCAGTTTGTTCTGACATCTCCGCTGAAATGCTAACACGTGTGTAGCAGTTATTTGGAACACAACCTGTTATGGTCAGTTGTCTCGTTACTGGTCATAATCCACAGAACTTGTGTAAGCACTTGTGTTGTTATTCTTCGTACATCCATAGTTGAAATGGATGACAGTGGGACGTCAGCTGGTATAAATTTATATTAAAAATGAAGAAATTCCTCCAGCTGTATTTAAGGTGTCGATTTTATTTTGGTAACTAGTTTCAACGTTATAACAACGTCATCTTCAGGCCCATATACTTGACGTCAACAGCGTGCGGCTGATACAAGAAGTCATTGGTGAGATATGGACGTGCTCCGTGTGGAAAGTGGGTAGTAACTAGTATGAAGTTTAGTTATTGGTGTGTGCTATCATAGCTGTCGTACAAGTGATGGTGCGGGAACTTTTCAAAATACGATAGTTCGTAAAAGACTCGCACTAGAATCCTGCAACAAACACTACTGACATTCTAATTTATCCGACTTTTAGTCTGTTAATGTCAAGAGGCATTGTTGCATTTAGAAAGGTGTATGTTTGCACAAAAGTACACTTTCCAAGTATTATTACAATCTGTTGATTGGCTAACAGGACGAGCCCCCGACTACCACTCAGTGATAACCGCACGTAAATAGCACTTTCCATTTCGGCAGTATTTGCGGTGCAACTTTTAGGTGATTCACCACGCATAAAATTTCTTTAAGATAACAAATGCCTTTGAAAAGCGCTTAAATCTAATTGATTAAACGGAGTAACAGTTTGAGGAAGAAAAACTGTTACACAACTGCCTAAATGTGAAACGTTTATTTATTCTTCGTTACTGCGGTTTCGTCCGTGAGCAAGATTTCAAACGTTATTATTTCCGTAAACACGTTACTTCGAACAATACCACAGCGAAAATGCACTATTCCGTATGTACCAACCATGTCAAAGCTTCGTAATGGTTCATAAAAGAAAAACCTATCCAGAACCATAATTGCAGCATAAACAGGAAAACAGCAAAGAACATTACAGCGATCCTACGGAACTGCCTGTTTTCACAGTGACCATTACAAGTGAACGGAGAATATTGGATTGGTGGTGTGTGTGTGTGTGTCGATATTTCAGTCATGAAGTTCTGTCTCTTTATAGAATTGCAAAATGACTGGCATGAAGTTAAAAATTATTATAAGGTGTACAACTGCGCTTCCGCCGTTTTTTCCCCAACATTTGAGCCTTTAATGAAACAAATTGGTTACACACGTATCATTCAAAGTATTTTGCATCGCTGGCCACTACTTTCTCCCATCTTTCGGGCAGTGTACGAATCCCGCGCCGAAAAAGTTATTCAACTTTTGAAGCGATCCATGAATCGATCCAATTTGCGACTTCTTCATGAGACCGGAAGTGTTGGTCAGCCAGGCCGTGCGCCATTGAGCTAAACAGGTGATAGTCAGAAGGAGCAATGGAGAATACGGCGAGTGGGGTAGGACTTCCCATTTTAACGTTTCCAAGTAGGTTTTGACCTCTTTTGCAACGTGGAGCCGAGCGATATCGTGCTGCAAAATCACTTTATCGCGCCTCTCGCTGTATTGCGGCCGTTTGCATTTTAATGTTCTTCTCAACCGCATTAATTGCGTTCGATAACGAGCACCTTTTATTTTATTTTTTTTTACTTGGTTTTAACACATCATAGTACACGACGCCGAGCCGGTCCCACCAAATGCAGAGCATGCTATTGGAGCCGTGAATATTCGGTTTGGCCGGGATATCCCCATGACTGTTCACAAACACACAAACGCCGTTCAACATCTCTTGGTGTTAGCTCACATTGGACCCACGTTTCTTCTTTTTGAATCATGGCCATAGCCTTGAGACGTTTTGAAATGGCTTGCTGTGTCACTCCCAGTAATCGTGCCAATTCTTCTTGAGTTTGACGCGAGTCTTCACTCAGCAGTGTCTCCAATTCTGCATCTTCGAAAACAGTCTCTCTTCCACCTGTATGGCAGCCCACGACGTTAAAATCACCGTTCTTGAAGCGTTGAAACCACTCACGACACGTTCTTTCACTAATAGCGTCCTTACCATACGTACTTGAGAGCACTGGACGAGACCCTGCCTTTTTTTTCTCTTCGTATTGAAACAAAACACTAACACCTCCCATAAATGACGAGAATTAGGCTCGTAAACTGACATTTTCAATCAAGAACAACTTTATGATGCAGACACAAATCGACTAATGTTTGAATGAGGTTATGTTGACCGAGGTCCAAGCTAACTGCCTGACAACTGCGATCTGTTTCTTTCGACTGGTACTTACCGTTGTCACCACCTATCGGCAAACGGTGGAAGGGAAGTTGTACACCTTGTAATAAAACCTTAGTGTGTGGCTCATGAGGATGAGAGTGTACTAAAAGTTATTAAGTATTAATAAATCCGAAGTGTGTGGATTCTGAGGATCACAGTATACTGCCGAAACCTATCGACCTAATTAAATAGTTTATTGTTGTGTCTAGACAAGACAGCCTAGACACAATGAGAGAAAGCCGAAAGGCACGCGCTTAAACTCACGCAGGCTGGCGTGAGGTCTGAAACAGGATACGTAATGAATGCTATAAAGAAAAGTACGTAGCTTCTGGAATACTTAAATTTAATCCACATTTGTAGAACATCGCTCTTCATGATACATTAATAGAATCTCAATATCTATACTGGTAATGGCGCCTTGCTAGGTCGTAGCAAAGGTAGCTGAAAGCTATGCTAACTATCGTCTCGGCAAATGAGAGCGTAATTCTCAGTGAACCATGGCTAGCAACGTCGGCTGTACAACTGGGGCGAGTGCTAGTATGTCTCTCTAGACCTGCCGTGTGGTGGCGCTCGGTCTGCAATTACTGACAGTGGCGACACGCGGGTCCGTCGTATACTAGCGGACCGCGGCCGATTTAAAAGCTACCACCTAGCAAGTGTGGTGTCTGGCGGTGACACCACAAACACCTCCCATAAATGACGAGAATTAGGCTTGTAAACTGACATTTTCAATCAAGAACAACTTTATGATGCAGACACAAATCGACTAATGTTTGAATGAGGTTATGTTGACCGAGGTCCAAGCTAACTGCCTGACAACTGCGATCTGTTTCTTTCGACTGGTACTTACCGTTGTCACCACCTATCGGCAAACGGTGGAAGCGAAGTTGTACACCTTGTAATAAAACTCAAGTGTGTGGCTCATGAGGATGAGAGTGTACTAAAAGTTATTAGGTATTAATAAATCCGAAGTGTGTGGATTCTGAGGATCACAGTATACTGCCGAAACCTATCGACCTAATTAAATAGTTTATAGTGTTGACAAAGGTACTGTGTTTAATTTATCGTAATTTACTGACAAAAATGTTTTAGTGAAACTAGCCATTATAAGCGAGGTAACACAGGAGTGCTGTACTGACATTAATGTATAACTGTTCGCTGACATGAAGCCACAGGACACAGAAACGTGAGGCTTAGCCCTCTGGCAGTAGTTGCTCAATCGGATAACGAACCGCTGCTAATGCTTCGACCGTGTACCACAGGGGAAGAGATCATCCGTCGCCTCCTCCCACATTCTCTCTGTGGCATTCGATTCACCCAAACCGGGTCTAGCAATTACGTGTTCCATTAGCACAGTACAGTTCTGAGAAAGAGGGTCCTCGCAATGATACGCTGACCGATAAACGAAACGGAGCATCATCTGTATGTCAGTGCAGCGAACAGAAGCGACATAAGAAAAATACTAATGCAGGTAGACGATTAATATGGGACGGCCGTTTTTCCCGTGGGCGTCTCGAAAAGGCGCTCTCTGCTACCACGTCGATGGAAATAGCGCAGTGGCTCTGCATCAGAAGACCTTTTCATGTAGCATCTGTTTGGCACCGGAATGTCGAGGTCATTACATCTGGTACGATACTTCAGGACGTTTTGGACGGATAACAACTTTTAATTTTAGAGGATTAGACTACTTAACAAAAGCTTCACACTAAAAACACAAGCCACTGTTGACACGTCACATGTGTGTATGGAGGATGACATGTGAACCAGCTTTGACAAGAATGTCCTTTATTATGCATTGCTGAAGGGCCCTGACAGGTTGTCTACTCTGACGGGAATGCAAAGTATTAAACTATGAACATTTTGACTGGTCATTACTAAACTCATCACTAGTACACACAGAGTGTTTCCAATGCTGTGAGACATGTTGATTACAACTTGCTATGCGAGCTTAGTTTCACTACAGAGAAGGTCCATTCCTATAGATGGAGAATTATGGATGTACATGAAGGCTGTTGGGTGTGACTGGCGTTACTTTCCTGATGGCTATCGCAACATCATAAGTCTCATTACACCGAAAGCCACCTGATGCTGTGTGACGTAAGGCACTTCTGGTACCACAAAAAAAAAAAGACTCCCTCCACCCCTCTTTCCCCGTTCCATTTGCGAATGGCACGTGGGAAGAGTGATTTTCGGTAAACCTCGGTGTTATCACTGTTTTATTGAATTTTCTCACTGTGGTCATTTATCGAGACGTACACTACCCCCCCCCCCCCCATAAGTTTGGAAACAGCTAGTAATTATAGACAATGTAAGGGAATGACAGTATAAAATGCATTTTGTTGTTTTACAAATGTTTATTAAGCTGAAATAATACACAGGAAGATGCTACAATTAAATTTTCGATTCCTCAAAATAGCCACCCTTTGCTTTCATCACTGCTTTGCACAGTCGCGCTGCGTCAGTTTACCAAGGTTTCAGTTGGAATTAATCTCTATTTTTGCTGCAGAGCCTCCCACAATTGTGACCCACTCATGATTTCCCGTTTTCGGATCCCCCTGTCCAATTCATGCCATAGCAGCTCGATTGGGTTACAATCAGGGGACCGAGGCGCCATTCCATGTTTTTCAATATTTTACGAACCTCTAGAGACTTCACATAGTTCTGACACAAGCGAGACGTGTGTTTCGGGTCGTTGTCTTGCTGCAAGACAAACCCTTTACCAATCACAGGCAAAACCAGATGTCTAAACATGTTGCTGGAGAATGGCATGATAATCCTTTTTGTTCAGTGTTCCATCTATTTTCACCAAATCTCCGACTTTATTACCACCAAAGGATCCCCATACCATAACAGAACCCCCTCCATGCTGTACAGTTGGAATTAGGCACTGAGGATTCATGCATTCATGGGGTAAACGGCGTACAAATTGCCGGCGTTTACTTCCAAATATTTCGAACTTGAATTCGTCAGTGAATAAGACTCTTTCCCAATCCCCCGCTGCCCAATGTTGGTGTGTCTTAGCCCACTCAAGCCTTTTCTTCTTGTTAACAGGGAGCAGCAGTGGTTTCCTTGTTGCTACATAACCTCGGTGGTTGTTGTGTGCCAGGCGTCGTCTCACTGTTGACTCCCTCACCGGTGTATCCCTCGTTTCGTTTAGTTCAGCAGTCAATTAACGGACAGTTTTTAATCTGTTACGTTTACTGTGTAAGTAGGCTGTTTAGGTTCTTATATTGGTAACGCCACGTAGCGCTCTGTATGAAAATCACTGGCTATGCTGTGGGCAGTCTGTGGATAGTTTGCATTGTTGTCTGCCATTGTAGTGTTGGGCAGCTGGATGTTAACAGCGCGTAGCGTTGCGCAGTTGGAGGTGAGCCGCCAGCAGTGGTGGATGTGGGGAGAGAGATGGCGGAGTTTGGAAATGTCATGAACATGTATATTATGGTTTTTCAACACTATTAAGGTAAATACATTGTTTGTTCTCTTTTAAAATCTTTCATTTGCTAACTATGCCTATCAGTATTTAGTGCCTTCAGTAGTTTGAATCTTTTATTTAGCTGGCAGTAGTGGCGCTCGCTGTATTGCAGTAGTTCGAGTGACGAAGATTTTTGGTGAGGTAAGCGATTTGTGAAAGGTACAGGTTAATGTTAGTCAGGGCCATTCCTTTGTAGGGATTTCTGAAAGTCAGATTGCGTTGCGCTAAATATTATTGTGTGTCAGTTTAAGCACAGTCATGTAAAAATGTTCAAAGGGGACGTTTCATAGTTTCAACTGGTCTCTACCAAATACTTTTCCTAGCGGTCTGATATTTTCCTGGGTGTTCCTGACCGAGGACGATCTCCATAGGAGCCTGTTTCTCGATGCCGGTGTATGGTATTGACAACTCCGCTGATGGAAATCATCAGTTTCTTTGCTATTTGTCGGACACTATTGCCTTCTTGGTGCAAAGTGATCATCATTACCCGTGATTCATAAGGAATCTGGCACTTTGGGGCAATTTTCAATTACTTTCGTGGCGTATTATATCTTTATGCTACCGCAACTACAAGTGAACAGAAATGTAAACATCGTACCTCTACATAGAAATGTTTGGACAGGTAACGTCGGTTTACATAAAACGGAGCAATACTAGTATGTTCCAGTACGTGTGTATATGCACAATAATTAACTGTACAATACTGTACATGTCATTATTAACCGTTATTTGAGCTTGCTATTCCGTATTCTAACCAATAACTCGCATTGATCACTTCCATCTTGCTCCGTCGTAACACGCAGCATGATGTTTGCAAACTTATGGAGGGCAGTGTATGTGAGAGGAAGTAATACGTTGTTCCACTCGTCCCGGAATGTACTTTCTCGAAATTTCAATAGTGAATCTCTCCGCGATGCACAACGATTATCGTGTAGCGTCTGCCAAAGGAGTTTGTTGAGCATGTCTGTAACACTCTCGCGCCATAGGACGATCCCATGACGAAACGGCTGCTCTTTTTTGCATCTTATGTGTCTGTTCTATTAATCGTACCTGCTGTGGCACCCATACTGACGAGAAATATTCAATAATCGGCTCAACAAGTGTTTTGTAAGCCACGTCTTCCGTGTGTGAGTAACACATTCTTCCAGAATGAGATTTTCACTCTGCAGCGGAGTGTGCGCTGATATGAAACTTCCTGGCAGATTAAAACTGTGTGCCCGACCGAGACTCGAACTCGGGACCTTTGCCTTTCGCGGGCAAGTGCTCTACCAACTGAGCTACCGAAGCACGACTGACGCCTCGTCCTCACAGCTTTACTTCTGCCAGTATCTCGTCTCCTACCTTCCAAACTTTACAGAAGCTCTCCTGCGAAACTTGCAGAACTACTGAAAGAAAGGATATTGCGGAGACATGGCTTAGCCACAGCCTGGGGGATGTTTCCAGAATGAGATTTTCACTCTGCAGCGGAGTGTGCGCTGATATGAAACTTCCTGGCAGATTAAAACTGTGTGCCCGACCGAGACTCGAACTCGGGACCTTTGCCTTTCGCGGGCAAGTGCTCTACCAACTGAGCTACCGAAGCACGACTCACGTCCGGTACTCACAGCTTTACTTCTGCCAGTACCTCGTCTCCTACCTTCCAAACTTTACAGAAGCTCTCCTGCGAGACTTGCAGAACTAGCACTCCTGAAAGAAAGGATATTGCGGAGACATGTCTTAGCCACAGCCTGGGGGATGTTTCCAGAATGAGATTTTCACTCTGCAGCGGAGTGTGCGCTGATATGAAACTTCCTGGCAGATTCTTCTTTCTTGTTTTCCAGTGAATCTCCTCAAAAGGGACTTACGCGTCGTAATCAGAATAACACAGGCACTGCAATATCCTGTTTATCTGCCGATAACGGGCAAGCGACTTTCAAGTACAACGTCTGACCTGTGCGGAAATATTCATAATGGATGTACGAATACAGGTCGTAGACACATGATTGACGACATATGGAAGCATGGATAGCCAATTAATGTGATGAATGTGATGGCGCGCTTCCGTGGTGGGAGGGGGGGAGACATCGTGGCCAGGCCTTGGAATTATTCGACCGTGCCCGCCTTGCCTCCTCCAGCCTACCGCTGACTGTACTCCCCACCCACACAAAAAAAAAAAGAAAAAAAAAAGAGCACGGTGACCTCTCACGATAAGCGGGAAATACTGGTTGAAGTCCTGTGCCGGCACAAATTTTCATTGTCGTCATTCCATTCTACAGCTGATAGTTGTCCTTATTCGCAGCTTCGAATTTATTCAACGTATTCTTGTCTGTGCCTTTGTAAGTAGGCTGTTTATGTTTTCTTATTGGCAACGTTACGTAGCGCTCTGTATGAAAATCACTTGCTATGCTGTGTGTTTGCTTTGTTGTGGCCCATTACCTGTCTGCATGTCGAGAGTCAGCACTGTCTTTCCATTGGAAGGACAACACTACTTATTCAAGACTGCATGGAAATACACTACTTCCGTGAGAATTTTCTTTTACTGCTCAGACTTTGAGAAAAACACTGCAATATTACTGTGATGAACGATCAGGACTGTCTTTATGGACTGTGAGAAAATTTTAGCTTTTGACCAACATTGTATCAATAAGTGTGTGCATTTGATATCTTTGTTATTGTAATTATGAAAAATTTTATCAAATCATTATTGGCCACTGCCCAAAACAATTTGTAAAATTTTTTGTGCGGAGCATGGGGGGTATGTAAGTAGGCTGTTTATGTTTTCTTATTGGCAACGTTACGTAGCGCTCTGTATGAAAATACTGGCTGTGCTGTGTGCAGTCTGTGGCTAGGTAGCATTGTTGTCTGCCATTGTAGTGTTGGGCAGCGGCAGCTGGATGTGAACAGCGCGTAGCGTTGCGCAGTTGGAGGTGAGCCGCCAGCAGTGGTGGATGTGGGGAGAGAGATGGCGGAGTTTTGAAATTTGTAACACTGGATGTCATGAACTAAAATATATATTATGACTGTTAAGGTAAATACATTGTTTGTTCTCTATTAACATCTTTCAATTGCTAACTATACCTATCAGTAGTTAGTGCCTTCCGTAGTTTGAATCTTTTATTTAGCTGGCAGTAGTGGCGCTCGCTGTATTGCAGTAGTTCGAGTAATGAGGATTTTTGTAAGTGATTTGTGAAAGATATAGTTTAATGTTAGTCAGGGCCATTCTTTTGTAGGGATTTTTGATAGATTGCGTTGCGCTAAAAATATTGTGTGTCAGTTTAAGCACAGTCATGTATAATTTTTCTAAGGGGACGTTTCACCTTATATGAGCGTTCTCTGGAGGAGAAGTTATTTTGCTTGCAATCTGGTTTGGTGTTACTTCAGGATCTTTGCAGTTAGGGAGTGGACTTCCTCCCAGTTTGCTTCAGAAACCTCATGCGTCTCCACTTGACCTCTTAAAATCAGGATTCTCTGCTCTTCTTTGTAGCGTTCTGTACGAGATGTATCAAGACGTTCTAGCAATTCCTTAGCAATTCCGCAATCATTGGTGCTTAGATAGTATTGACTTAGTTCTTCAACGTCATTACTCCAGCCTGGAATATAGACTGGACGATGGTTCAAACCTGCGTCCGGCTATCCTTATTTAGGTTTTCCGGTATTTCCCCAAAAAATCCTCAGGCAAGTGTCGGGATGGTTCTTTTGAAAGGGAACGGCCAATTTCCATCTCCATGCTTCCATAACCCGATGGGACCACTGACCTCGCTGTCTGGTCCCCTCCCCCAACCCCCCAGACCAACCAACCTGGAATGTATTCTTTCCACAATCCTCTATGTATGCCCATTTCTTCCCGTTGATAAAAGTGCTCTAACGAATCTATCATAATTTTCGCTTAATGGGACGATGCACCTCATCACTTTATCAACTTATAAGATCCTAAGGAGATAAAACTGGTTCTAACGAACAGGATGATGACAATACGCGAAATACGGGCAGAAGTTACAAGCAGAGTGGCTCCACTTACCGCTGATACTCCTTTCTGGAAGCTCAGATGATGGGCCGAGAGGTGGTCTTTACCCCTGCCTGACACCGTGACTTCCATTGTGTATAGCTTGAACCAGCTGAGACATTGCGTTACATTTTGCGCTCATCTGTCAGTCTCACATCTGCTTGTGGGGACTTGATCGACGGCTACATCCCAGTGGACAACCTGGCTAATGGTTCCAGGATAAGATCCATAGCTTTCCAACTCTTGGAATTATGGTGGTTGGGGGGGGGGGGGAGGATAGGTACGCCTGCAACAGCACGGGTTACTAATATTTTCCAAAACTTCCCGCTTACGAATTGAATTTTCCAGGGCTCATACCACTGGCCACTGGTTCTATTAGTGATAGGTAGTTTCAAGTGTCTTGGATAGCCTGTGGGCTAGGAACCATTTGTATACCCAATAAAAGGATCGTCACACTCTGTCCTACACTATAGGGTCAAAAACTGAATATACACACTTCTTCCGGCTTAGGTAAATGTAGCTAGTCGGTTGCTTCACACGCCAAAATTTTTGGGAAAATTTTTAAAGGTCCTGAGGGAGGTAGAAAGATGCAGATCGTACACTACTTTTCTCTCTGAGTTTTCTAAACAGGAGTATATTCGCTTTCTTTATGGTCCATTAGGAGCATTTTTCCTCTGGTTGAATATGACAGCTTCACTGATTTCTTGATTGGGGGCTGAATCCTCGTTAATCTGTGGCAAGAATGGCAAATCCTCTTGTCATATCCTTTATGGCCAGGCTATCAAATGGTGCATTACAGCATGTTAGTGCAAGATCCTGAACTTCAGTTCACACACACAAGTCTTGAGAAAGGTAAAGAATCCTTGGTTGGTATACAAGGTCCACTGCCTTATCACTCATAAAGCATGCGATTGGAAGACATATTTTCCTCGCGATGACATTCAGTTGCAGTTTCCTTCCACGTCACTAATAATAAAAGAGAATGTTCAAATGTGTGTGAAATACTAAGGGACCAAACAACACACACACACCCATGCCCGAGGGAGGACTCTAACCTCCGGCGAGAGGGTCCGCGCAATCCGTGGCATGGCGCCTTGAACCGCACTGCCACTCCGCGCGGCAATAGAAAAGAGTATAATCGTGCCCATTGGGCTCTAATTTTGAAGATGGACATTGTTTCCGAAAAGAAGGAAAGTGTAATCCTGTAGTATCTTCTAAGTGGTGAACATCTCTACGAAGTTTGAGAGATATCAAACTAGTGCTTTAAGGTGTAACGGAAAAAAAGCATGCGAAAGTCAGAAGAACGCAAAATACCCAAGACTGGTTAAGTTTCACGGAAGCTCGAAATTCAGTGCGGACGTCAATGCAAGATGCTTTTAATAGTTTCCACAATGAAATATTGTCTCAAAATATGGTAGAAAACCCAAGGAGAGTCTGGTCGTATGTAAAGTACACCAGTGGCAGAAAACAGTCAATACCGTCGATGCGCGATAGCGATGGAAATGTTAACGATGATGGTGCCACTAATGCACAGTTAGTAAATACAGTTTTCCGCAATTAAAATGGTTCAAATGGCTATGAGCACTATGGGACTCAACTGCTGTGGTCATAAGTCCCCTAGAACTTAGAACTACTTAAACCTAACTAACCTAAGGACATCACACACATCCATGCCCGAGGCAGGATTCGAACCGGCGACCGTAGCGGTCGTGCGGTTCCAGATTGTAGCGCCTTTAACCGCTCGGCCACTCCGGCCGGCTTTCCGCAATTCCTTCACCAAATAAGACGAAGTAAATATTCCAGAATTCGAAACGAGAACAGCTGTTAGCATGAGTGACATAAAAGTAGATATCATAGGCGTTGCGAAACAGCTCAAATCACTTAAGAAAGGGAAGTCTTCCGGTCCAGAACGTATACCAATCAGATTCCTCCCAGAGTATGCAGACACAATAGCGCCTTGCTTGGCAATCGTATACAACCACTCACTTGACGAAAGGTCTGTTCCTAAAGACTGGAAAGTAGCACAGGTCACACCAATAGTTAAGAAAGGAAATAGGATTAAACCATTGAATTACAGACCTATATGACTGATCTCAATTTGGAGTGGGATTTTGGAGCATATACTGTACTGGAACATTATGAATCACCTAGAAGAAATTCACTTATTGATACATAGCCAACACGGATTCAGAAAAAATCATTATTGTGCGACACAGAAGTCTTTTGATACCGTTCCTCACAAGCAGCTGTTAATCAAATTGCTTGCATATGGAGTATTGTCTCAGTTGTCTGAATGGATTCGTGATTTCCTCTCAGAGAGGTCACAGTTCGTAGTGATAGACGTTAAATCATCGAGTAGGATGTAGTGTCATAGGCCCTCTGCTGTTCCTGATTTACATAAATGATCTGGGTGATAATTTGAGCAGCCCCCTTAGATTGTTTGCAGATGACGCTGTAAGTTACCGTCCAGTAAAAGCATCAGACGATCAATTCCAATTACAAAATGATATAGAGAGAATTTCTGAATGGTTCGAAAATTGGCAACTGGCACTAAACAAAGAAATGCGGGAGGTCATCCACATGGATACTAAAAGAAACCGGATAAATTTTGTGTATACGATAAATCGCGCAAATGTAAGGGCTGTTAATTCGATTAAATACCTAGGAGTTACAATTACGAGCGACTTAAATTGGAAAGACCACATAGATAATATTGTGACGAAGGCGAAACAAAGACTGTACTTTGTTGGCAGAACAGATGCAGATGCAGATATACACTCCTGCAAATGGAAAAAAGAACACATTGACACCGGTGTGTCAGACCCACCATACTTGCTCCGGACACTGCGAGAGGGCTGTACAAGCAATGATCACACGCACGACACAGCGGACACACCAGGAACCGCGGTGTTGGCCGTCGAATGGCGCTAGCTGCGCAGCATTTGTGCACCGCCGCCGTCAGTGTCAGCCAGTTTGCCGTGGCATACGGAGCTCCATCGCAGTCTTTAACACTGGTAGCATGCCGCGACAGCGTGGACGTGAACCGTATGTGCAGTTGACGGACTTTGAGCGAGGGCGTATAGTGGGCATGCGGGAGGCCGGGTGGACGTACCGCCGAATTGCTCAACACGTGGGGCGTGAGGTCTCCACAGTACATCGATGTTGTCGCCAGTGGTCGGCGGAAGGTGCACGTGCCCGTCGACCTGGGACCGGACCGCAGCGACGCACGGATGCACGCCAAGACCGTAGGATCCTACGCAGTGCCGTAGGGGACCGCACCGCCACTTCCCAGCAAATTAGGGACACTGTTGCTCCTGGGGTATCGGCGAGGACCATTCGCAACCGTCTCCATGAAGCTGGGCTACGGTCCCGCACACCGTTAGGCCGTCTTCCGCTCACGCCCCAACATCGTGCAGCCCGCCTCCAGTGGTGTCGCGACAGGCGTGAATGGAGGGACGAATGGAGACGTGTCGTCTTCAGCGATGAGAGTCGCTTCTGCCTTGGTGCCAATGATGGTCGTATGCGTGTTTGGCGCCGTGCAGGTGAGCGGCACAATCAGGACTGCATACGACCGAGGCACACAGGGCCAACACCCGGCATCATGGTGTGGGGAGCGATCTCCTACACTGGCCGTACACCACTGGTGATCGTCGAGGGGACACTGAATAGTGCACGGTACATCCAAACCGTCATCGAACCCATCGTTCTAGCATTCCTAGACCGGCAAGGGAACTTGCTGTTCCAACAGGACAATGCACGTCCGCATGTATCCCGTGCCACCCAACGTGCTCTAGGAGGTGTAAGTCAACTACCTTGGCCAGCAAGATCTCCGGATCTGTCCCCCATTGAGCATGTTTGGGACTGGATGAAGCGTCGTCTCACGCGGTCTGCACGTCCAGCACGAACGCTGGTCCAACTGAGGCGCCAGGTGGAAATGGCATGGCAAGCCGTTCCACAGGACTACATCGAGCATCTCTACGATCGTCTCCATGGGAGAATAGCAGCCTGCATTGCTGCGAAAGGTGTATATACACTGTACTAGTGCCGACATTGTGCATGCTCTGTTGCCTGTGTCTATGTGCCTGTGGTTCTGTCAGTGTGATCATGTGATGTATCTGACCCCAGGAATGTGTCAATAAAGTTTCCCCTTCCTGGGACAATGAATTCACGGTGTTCTTATTTCAATTTCCAGGAGTGTAGATGTAGATGTAGAAGGGATCTGAAAGAGTTTATTTATTTGAGGCGGTTATCAGAAACCAAAGACTAGCTTCAGAGGCTCACTGCTGCGCCGTTCACGACAACTCAAGGGTGCACACCGCAGTATACGCAAGTGTGTGGTCACGGGCATGGGTGTGTATGACGCAACTGAAGTGGGAATTATGGGTCTTCCATATTGTGAAACTTCAACTGAAACTGTATCATTATACAGTCATTGTTCATGTACTAGTTTTTATACTTTGTAAAATATCTAGTATCTGACGTAAAAATTTCTCCCAAGGTATATTATCGAAAAAGAGCAGGCTAACAGAGGGACAATTAAGGTTTAGAAGAAGCGGGGTTGGAGGACAAATACAGGGAAAAAACTGGAAGCATCTATTGCTGTTGTAGAAATGGAGAAGGCTTCTGATAATATGCAGGGGAATAATATGGTATGCGGCAGAAGAGCAATCTATTTTCTTTACATGAAGCAGATTGTAGTATTCGGAACTGATGGAATCATATAAGATCAGCTAAACTGTAGGCAGTAATCCTCATTGTGAAAATCAATAATTTATTTGTATGTAGAAAAGTCTGTGATGGAATAGAGGACTATCTCCATGGGGCAATTGTTTGTCACAGACAGGAAGGAGACACATTAGCAATGATTAAATAACGCAGTATGTCTTTATGACGAAAGAAACAGCTGCTAACTGTATGGGCGCGATATGGAAAGTAGAGGACACAGAAAGAGAACGAGTAAAGGCCTTTGAAACTGGTGTTAATGGACTACAATTAAATAACTAATGGAGTCAAGGTGAAAAGAAATGGAGTCATTTAGCATTGAGTCAACAGGGTAAATCCCTGATAAGGAACATTCACTGGAGAGACAGAAAAGTTGACCCAATATGCCTGCAGGGGTTGTTAATAAAAATTGAAATTGTAGCAGCGCAGAGCTAGATACGAATACACCAGATGGTCAGAAACAGAATGAAAAGCATTCAAGAGTGTTGCGGTATAGACCGTGTTGAAAAATAACTTTTAAAATAAAAATTCGGTAGTTGCCCCTCCACAAGATAATTGGCACTGAATTTAGTCAATCATGCCTTTGAGCGTATTCAAGCTGCCCGCCAGAGACGGTGTCGCCAAACGCGTTCTTTGATTTCTTCCACAAAACCGAACAAAAGAGCTACGCAAAAATTGGACATATGGCGGTAATAATGATCGAACACGAGGCAAAGGCTGATCAGTCTTGTGCGCTATCATCCACGCTATGAGAACAAACAACAGCAATTGTATCTGGCGAGCCGCTTGAATTTTCGAGCGCAGACGTCTGATTGGTTAATTTCAATGCTAGTCAACTCGCGCAACGTATCGTATTTTTTCAACAATAATTTCGCAGCACAACCTAGCCTGCAACACTCTTACGTGCTCTTCAGGCTGTCTTTGACCATCCTGTACAACGTAGATCGCTGACGCATGATGCAGCAATTAAGTTTTCGACATTAACAACGATTTTTTTATGTTGTGCTGTTAACACTGGGTACGTTAGCTACTATGTGACTGCACATCATTAAGTACTCGCTTATATATTCTTAAACACCTACAGTTTGAATATTCATGTTCACTATTCATCTTCATATACTTGTCGCTCTTTATTCACTTGTACACACGTTATGGTAGAATTAAAATTCTATATTTTATGGAATATGGAAAATTACGAGTCTTAGTTAAGTTCCTGTATCACAGAAATTATCAAAGTTATGAAACTGAAATTAGAATGGCGAACTACTATCGCTATTTGGCAACGTTGTCTAAAATGTTATTACAATCGGTGTTCTGGAACAGACGAAGTAAGGTAAGAGTTTAGTGTGTATTTTAGCGGCTTAATAGGAACGCGGGTAAGCTACTACAAACAGCATAGTGAACGCATTATTGTGGCCAAGATAGATACGACGCCCACACCTACTACAGTAGTACAAGTTTATATGCCAACTAGCTCTGCAGATGACGAAGAAATTGAAGAAATATATGATGAAATAAAAGAAATTATTCAGGTAGTGAAGGGAGACGAAAATTTAATAGTCATGGGTGACTGGAATTCGAGTGTAGGAAAAGGGAGAGAAGGAAACGTAGTAGGTGAATATGGATTGGGACTAAGAAATGAAAGAGGAAGCCGCCTGGTAGAATTTTGCACAGAGCACAACTTAATCATAGCTAACACATGGTTTAAGAATCATGATAGAAGGTTGTATACATGGAAGAACCCTGGAGATACTAAAAGGTATCAGATAGATTATATAATGGTAAGACAGAGATTTAGGAACCAGGTTTTAAATTGTAAGACATTTCCAGGGGCAGATGTGGACTCTGACCACAATCTATTGGTTATGACCTGTAGATTAAAACTGAAGAAACTGCAAAAAGCTGGGAATTTAAGGAGATGGGACCTGGATAAACTGAAAGAACCAGAGGTTGTACAGAGTTTCTGGAAGAGCATAAGGGAACAATTGACAGGAATGGGGGAAAGAAATACAGTAGAAGAAGAATGGGTAGCTTTGAGGGATGAAGTAGTGAAGGCAGCAGAGGATCAAGTAGGTAAAAAGACGAGAGCTAGTAGAAATCCTTTGGTAACAGAAGAAATATTGAATTTAATTGATGAAAGGAGAAAATATAAAAATGCAGTAAGTGAAGCAGGCAAAAAGGAATACAAACGTCTCAAAAATGAGATCGACAGGAAGTGCAAAATGGCTAAGCAGGGATGGCTAGAGGACAAATGTAAGGATGTAGAGGCTTATCTCACTAGGGGTAAGATAGATACTGCCTACAGGAAAATTAAAGAGAGCTTTGAAGATAAGAGAACCACTTGTATGAACATCAAGAGCTCAGATGGAAACCCAGTTCTAAGCAAAGAAGGGAAAGCAGAAAGGTGGAAGGAGTATATAGAGGGTCTGTACAAGGGCGATGTACTTGAGGACAATATTATGGAAATGGAAGAGGATGTAGATGAAGATGAAATGGGAGATACGATACTGCGTGAAGAGTTTGACAGAGCACTGAAAGACCTGAGTCGAAACAAGGCCCCTGGAGTAGACAACATTCCATTGGAACTACTGACGGCCTTGGAAGAGCCAGTCCTGACAAAACTCTACCATCTGGTGAGCAAGATGTATGAAACAGGCGAAATACCCTCAGACTTCAAGAAGAATATAATAATTCCAATCCCAAAGAAAGCAGGTGTTGACAGATGTGAGAATTACCGAACAATCAGTTTAATAAGCCACAGCTGCAAAATACTAACACGAATTCTTTACAGACGAATAGAAAAACTAGTAGAAGCCGACCTCGGGGAAGATCAGTTTGGATTCCGTAGAAATACTGGAACACGTGAGGCAATACTGACCTTACGACTTATCTTAGAAGAAAGATTAAGGAAAGGCAAACCTACGTTTCTAGCATTTGTAGACTTAGAGAAAGCTTTTGACAATGTTGACTGGAATACTCTCTTTCAAATTCTAAAGGTGGCAGGGGTAAAATACAGGGAGCGAAAGGCTATTTACAATTTGTACAGAAACCAGATGGCAGTTATAAGAGTCGAGGGACATGAAAGGGAAGCAGTGGTTGGGAAGGGAGTAAGACAGGGTTGTAGCCTCTCCCCGATGTTATTCAATCTGTATATTGAGCAAGCAGTAAAGGAAACAAAAGAAAAATTTGGAGTAGGTATTAAAATCCATGGAGAAGAAATAAAAACTTTGAGGTTCGCCGATGACATTGTAATTCTGTCAGTGACAGCAAAGGACTTGGAAGAGCAGTTGAACGGAATGGATGGTGTCTTGAAGGGAGGATATACGATGAACATCAACAAAAGCAAAACGAGGATAATGGAATGTAGTCGAATTAAGTCGGGTGATGTTGAGGGTATTAGATTAGGAAATGAGACACTTAAAGTAGTAAAGGAGTTTTGCTATTTGGGGAGCAAAATAACTGATGATGGTCGAAGTAGAGAGGATATAAAATGTAGACTGGCAATGGCAAGGAAAGCGTTTCTGAAGAAGAGAAATTTGTTAACATCGAGTATGGATTTAAGTGTCAGGAAGTCATTTCTGAAAGTATTTGTATGGAGTGTAGCCATGTATGGAAGTGAAACATGGACGATAAATAGTTTGGACAAGAAGAGAATAGAAGCTTTCGAAATGTGGTGCTACAGAAGAATGCTGAAGATTATATAGGTAGATCACATAACTAATGAGGAGGTACTGAATAGGATTGGGGAGAAGAGGAGTTTGTGGCACAACTTGACCAGAAGAAGGGATCGGTTGGTAGGACATGTTCTAAGGCATCAAGGGATCACCAATTTAGTATTGGAAGGCAGCGTGGAGGGTAAAAATCGCAGGGGGAGACCAAGAGATGAATACACTAAGCAGATTCAAAAGGATGTAGGTTGCAGTAGGTACTGGGAGATGAAGAAGCTTGCACAGGATAGAGTAGCATGGAGAGCTGCATCAAACCAGTCTCAGGACTGAAGACCACAACAACAACAACAATACGCACTCACCCTGCATAACGGTAGATAACGCCTGCATTGAGACGTAAGGGACCTCGCGGACACACTGCAACACACGCAGCATACTACGGCGTCAACACAGCATACGATACAAATTATGCTGAAATCAAAAATGCTGCTCACATGTGTCACGGCACCTGCAGCAAACCCACCATACGGTCCACGTCCGTAAAACTACAACTTTAAAAAGTGAGCGTTCAGAATCAAAGTTTAGTTTTATTTTCTACTTCTCGTGGAATTACTGAATTCATTTTCATGTCATTGTCGGCCCGAAACTAACGTGGTGAGCAGGTATCCCTTCTTTTAAAGGCGCTATTCGCATTGCAGATACGTTTCGCAAAGAGTTTAGAACCATGGAACGTCAGTGATAGATTGGAATTTCGAAAGCTTCCGACACGATTTTACCAAATTACAGAAAAATGATGGATAGAACGTTGTTCTCTGTTTCGGAAAACTGGCGACAGTGCCGTATCAACATTGCCCCTGTAAGGGTATAATACCATTACATAGTATCGATTGTGCACTAGGCAGCGATCATAAAATAAAGCAAACACTGCACTGCAGTAAACAATGTGCCAGTCGAGTGTTGGAGTCCGTGAGTGGATGTCGGGTGTGCGAGAGACTAGAGACAGTTGCTCAGCAACGAGGCTGCAGGTAAGTGGCACAATGTAGGCGTTATGGCACACAGTACTTGATTTCTGTTGAGTGTTTATAAATGTTAGTTTACAAAAAGGGTGTTTTAATTAATAAAAGCCAGTATTTGTGAAAGGACATATTATCATTTAGTAGTTTTCCTTAGACTTCCGAAAAACAGAAGGACACAACAATGAGTTTCATGAATATGAGCTATTATCTACTACGCTAAATTAATTAAATATAACTACATCTTCAGCGTATGCGAATAATAAAGTTCTGTGCGAAATTGGGGGGTGGCTATATATGGCGACGCGTGTGTCGGCCTCGATTCCACACCAATCTTCGGAAACGACGGAGAAGACAACACAGCAAACGGTGAGTCCGCAGCATGTCAGCACAGCAGCGCTTCGAAATTAATTGAATTCTATGTTGTGTAGGAATGAACAGGAGTAGCAGCAATCAATAGTGTTACTGACTTTTAAGTTGCGAGTAAACTTTTCAGTTAAGAGCAGGGATAAGTTGTAACAAACAGTGATTGTTGTGATCAGTGTTACTATGGCTAATTCAGAACAAAACGGTAGTGTTACTGAAGACAAGGGAGGACAGTTAAATAAAATGGTTGACGGGAGAACAAATTAATGTGATGGAAAATACTACAGTTAATTCGGCAGAGGACAGTGGTATTGTTAGTTCTCATTTACCTAAAACAAGTTCAACATCGGTGGTTATCCAGCAAACAGCAACTGCTACTGTCAGTAAAGACTGAATGTCTCAATTGTTAGAAGCAATCAGCAATGTTCATGTGGAAAATAGACAGAAGCGTGTAGAAACAAGAGCTTTTCATGAGGACACATTCCTGGGGTCAGATACATCACATGATCACACTGACAGAACCACAGGCACATAGACACAGGCAACAGAGCATGCACAATGTCGGCACTAGTACAGTGTATATACACCTTTCGCAGCAATGCAGGCTGCTATTCTCCCATGGAGACGATCGTAGAGATGCTCGATGTAGTCCTGTGGAACGGCTTGCCATGCCATTTCCACCTGGCGCCTCAGTTGGACCAGCGTTCGTGCTGGACGTGCAGACCGCGTGAGACGACGCTTCATCCAGTCCCAAACATGCTCAATGGGGGACAGATCCGGAGATCTTGCTGGCCAGGGTAGTTGACTTACACCTTCTAGAGCACGTTGGGTGGCACGGGATACATGCGGACGTGCATTGTCCTGTTGGAACAGCAAGTTCCCTTGCCGGTCTAGGAATGGTAGAACGATGGGTTCGATGACGGTTTGGATGTACCGTGCACTATTCAGTGTCCCCTCGACGATCACCAGTGGTGTACGGCCAGTGTAGGAGATCGCTCCCCACACCATGATGCCGGGTGTTGGCCCTGTGTGCCTCGGTCGTATGCAGTCCTGATTGTGGCGCTCACCTGCACGGCGCCAAACACGCATACGACCATCATTGGCACCAAGGCAGAAGCGACTCTCATCGCTGAAGACGACACGTCTCCATTCGTCCCTCCATTCACGCCTGTCGCGACACCACTGGAGGCGGGCTGCACGATGTTGGGGCGTGAGCGGAAGACGGCCTAACGGTGTGCGGGACCGCAGCCCAGCTTCATGGAGACGGTTGCGAATGGTCCTCGCCGATACCCCAGGAGCAACAGTGTCCCTAATTTGCTGGGAAGTGGCGGTGCGGTCCCCTATGGCACTGCGTAGGATCCTACGGTCTTGGCGTGCATCCGTGCGTCGCTGCGGTCCGGTCCCAGGTCGACGGGCACGTGCACCTTCCGCCGACCACTGGCGACAACATCGATGTACTGTGGAGACCTCACGCCCCACGTGTTGAGCAATTCGGCGGTACGTCCACCCGGCCTCCCGCATGCCCACTATACGCCCTCGCTCAAAGTCCGTCAACTGCACATACGGTTCACGTCCACGCTGTCGCGGCATGCTACCAGTGTTAAAGACTGCGATGGAGCTCCGTATGCCACGGCAAACTGGCTGACACTGACGGCGGCGGTGCATAAATGCTGCGCAGCTAGCGCCATTCGACGGCCAACACCGCGGTTCCTGGTGTGTCCGCTGTGCCGTGCGTGTGATCATTGCTTGTACAGCCCTCTCGCAGTCTCCGGAGCAAGTGTGGTGGGTCTGACACACCGGTGTCAATGTGTTCTTTTTGCCATTTCCAGGAGTGTATAAAGGCGCGTGAGGAATAAAAAATTTTATGAGGAACCAAAAATGTTCAATCAAGAAATCAAAAATGGTTATCAGACACTAACTAATGCTGTTAATAATTTGCGAACGGAACTCACCAGCTCATTTGAACAAAACCATGATGAGCTCCGAAAAAAATGTCAAGACGAACATGAGGCCATTAGCAGCGAAATTACAGATCTTAAAATACAAGCTAATGGATGGTGTAGGCAAAGTTAATGACAAAGTTAAGGCTCAAGATGACTAAATCACCAAAATTTATTCTAAAGCCGACAAAAAGTCGATAATTAAGATGGTTAACGGCGTACATACGCGAGGTGATGAACTAAGTGATGAGGTAGATGAGATACGACAAAAGGTAAAAAACAACGACACACTGTCAGAAGCAATTGATAAAGAAATATTGCGTAATGAAATGAATGCAGTATTACGGGAACCAGATAGCAATATTGTTGGTTTGACGCCAGTAATTGTTGACAATTGTGGCGTTTTATTTGTGCCGGCTAGATGGTGATGGTTGTCCCAGTCTGGTTGGCATGGAACAGCGTCTGCCGACCGCGACGACTCCGATCTGTAACTGTTAACAACAAACTCCTCGCTTGGTTGATTAGTTTCAGACACTATCTCCGTTAGACTGATATCAGCTTATCGATGCAACAGCACGCCGGAATGTGTAAGCAGGCCTTGTTTAAAATTTAAGCACTGGTGTTCGTAGTCAGTCGGTCTTCTTTACTCCTAACCCACAGCGACTGCACCACTCGGTACGGCAACAACTCCCTTTATCTGAAACAATTAACCAAATACGCTTTGCGCGTTCGCGACAGGCTGCTAAGCTTACGCCAACTTGATAACTGAAGTTCTTATGCTCGGTTTGCGAATGTGCGTTCAAACGCAGATAATAGGATGTCTTGAATTATAAAGTCAATCACTCAAACAGATGCCATATCATAGCTTTTTCGAGGATGTTGATTTATTAACTAATATAGCGTCGTCAAGGCGTCGCCACAGTCTAACATAACAGTCGCGACACTCACTGCTGTAAAAGTTGTTGCCGATTGACAGATGGAGCGACACTAGCGCTCCAAGCGGCAGGTAAGGTGAACGTCAGACGCGTCGTAAGCATAACGTTTGTTTGCATCCCTTTACTACGTAATTTCCGAATTATTCGAGTTATTTTCTTGCCTCCAAGAGTTTGTGTTGTATCAGAACGCATATACGTTTCTAAAAATGATTCTAAAATATGCGCAAGTGTGGACAAAAACCATGAATAGAGTGGCAAGATACAACACATTCGTGAAGAAACACTTGTGACATTGGACAGAATTTCAGCTTACCACGTTGATATCAAAAGAATATAAACACACAGATTCACATGTAAGAAGCACAGACATGTACCTCTACATGCAAAAGCGATCGACAGCTCGTTTATCGTTCTGTGGGCTTACTGTGTTTGTCATTGTCGCCTGTTGCCACAAGTACGACCTTCGTCTTTATATTATTCTAAGTGGGACAAGCAACTGCCAAATAGTGGGAGACATATGCTGAAAACATTATAATGAGCTGATTACATTACATTTCACGAAAAACCAAATATTTGAATAATTTTCAAACAATCTGTCTGTAGGCACTTTCCTTGTCCCGTAATAGTTTCGGTTCTGCACATTCTGACACTTCACACGCTTTTGTAAGACACAAACAGCTACACTTAATATAACCACTTCATCGTCAAAGCAGATCTGTGTTGATGATTCACACAAATCTGGCACTGATACATGGAGAGTCCAACTGGCTGCTTCTGTGTCAAAGGACTGTTTTACAGCTTTAGATTGACTGTCGAATCTTTGTGGCAATTTCTTCTTCATCGTCAGTTGAGGGAGCATATTTGGAATGTCAAACAGTGTGGGTACTGCATTCCAAACGAGTTTGTTATTGTCTGCGTTCATGAACTGGTTTTGTTCGAAATGTAGCGAACAAAACCTAGTATTATTATACAGGTAAACTGGGCCTTTCTTCATAAGGTCTTCTCGTCTGCTGTTAACTAGCCATTTTCTGCTCCTAAAACGAAACATTCATCATATATACACATGAAGTTTGCAAGTGAATCCTGACGATACAGTTTAGTAACATGACGGTATATACCTCCCAGGATCCTAAGAAAACCTAAAAAAGACAGCTGTGGTGTCTTCTTCCTGCTCTTGCTGCAATTTATTGATTGCGCTACAAACGCTCCCAATGGTAAATATCCATTGTATAAATCAAAATAAACAATCACTATTAGCTTTCACGATCGCGCCGAACTCACAGTTCAACCTACCGGCCGCTTGGGGCGCTTCAGACGCTGTAGGCAACCAACAAAATAGAATCTAAGTGTCGCGACTGTTATGTTAGACTGTGGCGTCGCTACTGTGTTAATTCAACAACGACGTAATTCCAGAGATAAAATACTCTTCTGACAACGTACAGAAGTAGTCATATTTCGATGTAAACTTGCTGTTCCTTATTAATAAAATCACTAAATAACCTTTAACTTTTGAGTTCTCTCAAGAAATAGTTAATTTCGCAATTACACAGTAAATTTCCAATAAATGGCGTAGCAGACACGAAGCATTAAGGTTATATTGGAATTTATTGTACTTCGTAATTATTTAAACCTGCACTGAAAACACACCGATCTCTCATTCAGGATGTTGAGTCTATTTGCATCAGCGATTCTGACATTCAGCTGCCGACAACACAGCGTAACTGTAAGTTCTTCGTGATCGCGTGTAGCTGTTCCCTACTCAAGGCTAATAATAGAGTTTATGTCGGCGGTTGGTATATTGCTGTGTCCTTTGATGTTAGTGACAATCACAGATCATGATGGGTAAGTCCAAGCGTTAATCAGGTATCACACGATTTACTTTTCTTTCACATATAATAACTGCTCCGTTGTCTGGCTAAACCATAAATATTGTTTTACTTCAGCTCGAAATTCTGGCTAGTATGTCAAGTCGGTACTTGAAAACTTTTAAAACTTCAGATCGGTTTGAAACAATCTAGTAGCGTTCGGTAGGCTTACTACTATTGCAACATCTACAAGAGAGACTGAATTAACATCTCCACTGCAGTGTTACATTGTAGTCGCAGCGAACTTACAGCTCGATGCGGCTACAACTCTTTTCTTGGATAAATGTTATCTCTGCTCTATTTATGGTCTGTGGTTTAACCTTCGTAAAGAATATATTTTGAATTATTTATTTAAAGTTTCAGGCTTCGTGTCATCTGATAGTCTTTCATTTAGTACTTTGTTTATAATAAACGTTATTAGTTACATAGTATTCCTGTTAGTACAACTTGCAATAGTGTTAATTTTGTTGTCAGTAGCTCCCGTCAATGTCAGGATAACTAATTTTGCTACTTCTGTTGCTACGAAAGGACTTCCATTAGGGGTTCCATATTTGAGATGTTACACAATGGACTGAGCAGTCGAAAATTTCATGACTATGAACCGAAACAAGGCATCCACACAGTAGCGTTCACTAAACAATTCAAACATGCGTTTCCGAGGCATTATACGTAAGGTGCAAAAATTGATATTTGCGTCAGACCCATGAAGGGCGAGGTACGTATACTGCGTATAAGAGTATCCGAAAATTACGCTAAGTATGAAGAATTTGAAACAGCATTTTTGAACAAATTTTGCTCAGAAGAAAAACAGTGGGATGTAAAATCAAAACTTCTCACACCGCCGAATAATGCAAGACATCATGGTACAATGCGTGAATTTATGCAAAGGTACTGGAACGACAATGCGTACTTTGACGATGCGGTTAAAGAAGATGAGCTGATGCTTATATTAATACAGAAATTACCAGTTTTGGTGCGTGAGAAGTTAGCACTCACACCACAGTTAACAATGGAGCAAGTGTGTTTGCTAATTGAGCGAATGGAAGATCTGAACTCCGTACGGGAACAACGTGAGCGACACAGTAATAATAATTATCCGAATCGTCATAACGGCCCACCGCGGGAAGAAATTACCAGTTACGGACGACCGAGAGTGTTTCATCGCTGAGACGATGAGAGACACAGGAGAAACGGATACAATGTACAAGACGGATTCAGGTCAAATAATCCGACGAACCGTTCACACAATGACAGAGGCAGATCGCGATCACAATCAGCGAGATTCTGAACAGTTAAACTAAGCAAAGTTTCGGAGTCGACCCACTCCGAAACTCTGTTACAGGAACAATGGTCGGATATTATGATAAATGCCATAAAGTGTGAACATGTAAATGACGTCAAAGAGGATTTTTGCCGAGAAGATGAAGAAACAAATAAAGAAATTATAGTGCCATTTGTAGAAGTAGAAGTGTGTGTGGTATTGTTATGGATGCACTAATTGATTCAGCTAGCGAGGCACGTGCCATTTTTGAAAATATATTTGTGTAATTAAACAATCTTGTAGCCATTGCCACATTTACTGTTAACGGCGTACGTATTGTTAGTGCAGTTGGAAACCGAAGCAAACCAATTAAAGGACAAGCATTACTTAAGATTTCGTATTCAAGGGGCGAATATAAGCAGAATGAGTTAATCGTTAGTTCTCCCAATGTTGGACTAGTTCTCGGAGTTGACTGGTTGTCAGAGATGAGATGCAGTATTAATTTTCAGAATTGTCTGCGGACGAGGAAAGGTAATGAAAAAAGAAGAATTGTATTTAAGGTATTTATAAGGGCGCTGCGGGCATGAAGGTAAGGATGATGCGTTGTAGGTAGAAGATGAAACTCTAATTTTAAACAATTTAGAGAACTACGCTGAGCTGCGAGAGGTTCATGCGTTGGTAGATTTGACTGAAGCAGAACGAGAAGAACCGAGGGAACTACTAAGACGCTACGTCGACATATTTTCAAAAATACCGGGATTAATTAAAGGATGTGTTTGTAAAATTAAATTAAGGGATCATGAACCATTCCGCAGTAAGCCATACGCGATACCATTGGCAAAAAGGGAAGCTGTTAACAAGGAAATACAGAGGATGCTGAATAATCAAATAATTGAGCGCTCAGATAGCGAATATTCAAACCCAATACATGCTGTAGCAAAGAAGGATGGCACAGTTCGCATTGTTCTTAATGCCCGTGCAGTGAATCGCATAATTTTACCACAGAGTGATCAGCCAGAAAATCTGGAGTTTTTGTTATAAAGATTCAAAGGAGTCAAATATCTAAGTAGCCTTGATTTAACTAGTAGTTACTAGCAATTACTGCTAGGAGAGAATAGTAGAAAGTATACAGCATTTCTTTATAATGGGAGAAGTTACCAATTTCAGAGAATGCTGTTTGGTCTTTCAATTTCTTCAGCGGCTTTTATAAAGAGCAGTGGATAAAGTTTTAGGCGAAGATTTGTTGAAACATGTAGCGCTTTATGTGGACGATATTTTGATTAGCACAGCTTCAAGGGATGAACATTTGTAAATTATTCATCGGGTACTTGAAGCATTTAGGAAAGCTGGAGTGACTGTTAACCTGGAAAAATCGGAATTCGCCAAGTTGCAAATTAAATTCCTTGGTCATATTATTTCGTCACGAGGGAGTGAAACGGATCCAACAAAAATGGACACAGTAAGAAATTTTCCGTCACCTAAGAGCCGTAAGCAACTTAACTCGTTTCTTGGCTTCTGTAATTTTTATCGTCGTTTTCTTTCTGGATGCTGCTTATCTTCTCCTGTTTTAATGGACTTGCTGAAAGAGGATGCTATATGGAAATGGACTCATGAACATCAGGCAGCGTTTGATTTAACAAAAAACCAACCTGCGTGAAGCGCCTATCCTTCACCACACTGATTTAAGTAAAAATGTTTATCTTGGGACCGATTCAAGTGATTTAATGGCGCGGAATTATATCAAGTAATTGAAGTCAATGGAGTTACTGAACATCATACTATTGCATTTGCGTGTCGTGCTGGGAGCGAAAATATATTGTCACGGAAAGGGAAGCACTTGCCATCGTTTGGAATTTCGAAAGGTTTCGTTTTTATCTATTTGGAAGGCATACTGTCGTAGTGACAGATCACAAAGCATTATCATTCTTGATGAGTTGCAAATTGATGCACGACAGGCTAATCCTGTGGTCGTTAATGCTTCAGCAATACAGTTTTGAGATTCAGTATCTACCAGGAAAGCAGAACATGGTGCCGGATGCGCTGTCAAGGCTGTCAGACGGATAAGATTCAGTAAATGTTGAGCATCCACGGTAGAACTATATAAGGATTCATTCCATGCGAGGTGTTGAAGGCGAGCGTCATATACGTAAAATTCTGCAAAACATCAAACAGGAACAGGACGCAGATGAAATATTGAGGATGGTTAAAGAAAAATATGATGATCCGAATGCCGAGAGTAGTGAAAAGATACGTCAATATGATTTAAAGCAAGATTCCATCCTTTACCGGCGAAGCAACTTGAATTCTGATCATTGGAGCCTATGTATACCCAAACATGTTGTGGACGATTTTTGGGCCACATAAATGTATACTAAAATTGCAAGAGAACGTCATCTTCGATAACATGGCGCGGAAAGGACGATCAATTCTAAAATTTTGCGATCTCTGCCAAAAAACTAAAGTGTCTACGATTCAGCACAAAGGCTTCATGCATAGCATTATACCCCAAAACCCTGGTGAGACTTCAGCTCTCCATCTCTATGGACCTCTACTCAGATCAAAAGGAAATTTTACTCAAATTTTGGTTGTGATGGATGTCTTTTCGAAATTTGTACGCCTTTACCCACTGAGGAACGCCAACAGTCAGATCATAAACAAGAAACTCAGGGAAGAATACTTCGTAGATACTGTCAAGCCAGAATGCATTATATCGGACAATGGTCCACAATTTCGGTCACACCTATGAAAAGATTTTGTTAATGATGAAGGTATTCGGCACCTTGCAATTTCGTCTTTCAGGCCCTCGTCCAAACCGACTGAACGCCAAATGCGTGAACTTGGACGTGTAGGAAGGAACATATAAGATGGATAGAACGAATGACGGATTTTGAAACAGTAATTAATATTTTATCGCATGATTCGATAGGATTGCTGCCATGTACAGTTCTCTTTGGAAAGAAACCTGACAGTATCTTTCATGAATACATTTCCTTTCTTGCAAGAAGAGGAAATTAAGCAAGAAGAGCGCTTTAAATTCGCGATGGAGACGATGAAGAAACGAGTAGAAGAACGGAAGCTGGCACACGACGGTGATTTAGTACTCATTCGAACTCACACGAAAAAGTTTCATCACTGCTACCGAGCATCATTCAAAATCAGGAAACTTGTTCACCCTAATTCGGTTGAAATTGAATGGCGCAGTCTGGTAGGTATCATAGCCTACAATTTGTAAAAACATTAAACTGTATCATTTGTAATAAGTGTTGCAAGACAAGAGATGCTCTGTGAAAAAGTGAACATTGTGTTATTTGTGAACATATAATGTTGCCTGTTTGAAAGTAAATAAATAATAGTCAGTAGCTATTGTGAGTTACAGTGGACAGTAGTAGGTAGCTACTGTGAGCTGGGTGCAATCAGTTTTAAACATTTTCTGCCGCTAAGTAAACATTGTACAGTGCTTGGGTCAAAAACACATCCATAAGCAACAATCAGGACGCTTGGCGCGAGTGTTGTGTTTACTACAGACTGAATGTGCGCGCGCAGTGTATATTTTGTTTCCCCACTGCCGTAATTCCCTTTTGTGTTTATATGTTGGCGAGCCGACGTGGAGCCACCGACATGAAGCGATGCGCGCTCAGCGCAGTTGTCACTTGTCACTGCTGCAGCAGTAGGTATGCGCTGCTGCTCTCATCTAATACATTCCCCTCTTTGGGGAAGTGTGAGGGGGAGTTTGTAGCCTTTTGGCTTTTACTCCCCTGTGTACGTGTGTGTGTTTTTTTTTCTATATATTTTTGGTGTCTGTGATATGTGATGAATTGTTGTGAATGTGTCTGGTGCTTGCCTGGGGTAGGCGAGATGATTGGTGTTATATGGGAAGGAACTGGATTAGGGATTGGGTGTTGGGATTTTCTCTTCGACTTAATCGTCGAAGATCGTCATAGGGCGCTTGTGCTTATCGCGGGACATGTCATACCGACCTAGGGAGTGGATGAGTGCGTTTCTGGATCTGGAGGAACCTTCATAGAAGGCACTTGCCAGATCCTGGAAACGCTCTCTCAGGAGTGGGATTTCGGCTGCGGCGTGCAGGTCGTCTGTGGGGAATCCAAGTGGAAGATGTAGTGCCCTTCTGAGGGCGCGGTTCTGCAGCCTCTAGAGTTTGTCCAGGTGCTGCTTTGTCGCGTATCCCCAGACAGGGCACGCATACTCCATTACCGGCCGGATCAGAGCCTGGTATACATTTACTGCTACTGGGCAGGGAAGGGAGCTGGTTGTGTTCAGGATAGGGTATAGGATGGACATTCTGGCGCAGACCTTCCTGTGGACCTCGTCTATGTGGGGTTTCCACGTAAGACGAGAGTCCAAGGTTACGCCAAGGTACTTGGCGGTTCTGCGCCCGGGGGAGTTGGGTTCCATTTAGGTGGAGGTGGAGGGGGGGACGTTGAGGAGGTTCGCGCCTTCCGAGCCTTCGGGTAATCAGCATTGTCTGCGTCTTTTCAGAATTGATGGTGATGCGCCAGCGACGGGCCCAGGTTTCTGTGTCGTCTAAAACCCTTTGTAGCCTACGAATGACCAGGTCCTTGTTCGCATTTCTTGTGTAGAAGGCTGTGTCGTCCGCGTACTGCGCGGTGTGCACCAGGGGGACCGTTGGAGTGTCCGCAGTGTACAAACTGTACAATACGGGCCCCAGGACCGATCCCTGCGGCACCCCGGCACGAATACGCCTTCTGGTGGAGGTGGCAGTTTCTACTTTGACGGAGAAAGTTCTATTCGAGAGGTAGCTCTTGATTAGCTGAACTATTCTCCCGGGAAACCCCTGTGTGTACAACTTGTAGAGTAGCCCTCTATGCCATACTGAATCAAAGGCTTTGGCTACGTCTAGTAGCACTATCCCGCAGTAGCCTCTGTGGTTGAAGCCCTCTGTGGCTGCTTCAACCATTCTCATGACCTGCTGTGGGGCAGAGTGGTTCTGCCGGAATCCAAATTGGAAATCCGGCAGAATTTGCTCTCTGGTAATATGTTCTTGTATGGGTCTTAGCAGGAGGCTCTCATAGATCTTGCTGAGAGTTGGCAAGAGGCTAATCGGCCTGTAGTGCTGCGGCAATAGAGGGTCTGGCTATTTATATACTTTCCGGGATGCGAGGTCGTGGTCCAAGAACTTTTCTGCTCCTTACGTTTCGTCCAGGACTGCGCTGGACTTCCTCAGAGGCGCTGCTCCGCTGAGTCTTGCCGAGCAGCGCCTCTGAGGAAGTCCAGCGCAGTCCTGGACGAAACGTAAGGAGCAGAAAAGTTCTTGGACCACGACCTCGCATCCCGGAAAGTATATAAATAGCCATGTCAACCGGTCGTGAAAGCCTTCATTCTACAATAGAGGGTCTTTCCCTGGTTTGTGTATCGCTACCACTTCCGCATGTTTCCAGCAAGCTGGGAAAACACGGGATCGAGTAATCTCGTTGAGGACGTTCGCGAGGTGTGTGATTGCTGTGGGTGGGAGTTTTTTGACTAACTGATTGGTGACACTATCGTGCCCTGGTGCCTTTTTTGTAGGGAGAGACCTGATTACTCTTGCCACGTCCTCGGGGGCAAAATGTATGGGTTCGTCCTCAGGGTCTTCCTCGGCATTGAGGAAGACAGCCAGCTGACGACGGACCACTCTTTCATGTTCGTCATCCTGGGGTTCTGCCGCTTGGAACTGCTTCTCGAAGGAGTCGGCGAGGGCGTTGGCCTTTCCAGCATGGCTGTAGACCAATCCCTGCGCGCCGTGCAGTAGTGGCATCCTAGCGCGTCTTTTTATAAACTGTTTGGTCGCTTGCCATAGTGTGTGATCATCTACTTTGAGAGCTGTGAGGCGGTTTTGCCATTGCTGGTTTCTGTGCTCATTGAGCGCTACCTTCAGTTCTCTCCATAGACGATTGAGCAGCCTCCTGGTGGCCTGATTTCTGGTGATCTTCCACTCTTTTGCCACTCTGTTCTTGTGTCGGATTTGAGCTAGCAAGTGTTCCGGGAGCTGTATTTGCGGTGGAGGGCCATCCCTTTGTGGTGGGGTGGCCTCTTCCGCTGCCTGCAAGATGGTGCATGTCAAGTCTTGTAGCGCTTGTTCTACTGTTTCGGCAGTAGGTGGCGGAGCGCGAGCTATATGAGAGGCGACAGTTTCTTGGTATCGCTCCCAGTCTGTGCGTTTGTAAGACGTCTGGTACCGTGGGAGTGCTACCCATTCTCCCACATCGACTTCTAGAATCACTGGGTTGTGGTCGGAGGACATTCTGTTGATTGTCCTTGCGGTCACAAATCCTGCGATCCTCCTAGTGAGAGCTATATCTAACACATCGGGCCAGCTTCCGTTTTTCGGAAAGTGTGTGGGCTCGACTGGACCCCATGTTTCGAAGTGGTGGGTGCGCGCTAGTTGTTGCAGTTTGGCGCCTGCTCTGGAGGTTACTCTAGAATCCAGTCAGGGTGTTTGGCATTGAAGTCTCCCCTTATTACGAGTTTGCCTTCAATTTGCCCTAGAGTAGCTATGTCTCCCTCATCTATCTGGTCATGTGGGGGTCGGTAGACTGCAACAATTGTTAGGGGTCCAGTGGCAGTGGTTACTTCCACCGCCACTGCTTTGATTTTATTGGTAGCTGGTAGGAATACCTGGTGGTGGGGGATCCCTCTTTTTATGTATATGGCCACTCCTCCGCCTTGGGTTGGCCTGTCTTTGCGGTAGCTAACATAGTTGGGGACTGTCGCTTTTATTCCCGGTTTTAGGTGGGTTTCCCCCATCATGCATATGTCGATGGAGAACTCCTTCATGAGTTCTCTGAACTCGACCTCTTGATTAACAATGCCGTCTGCGTTAAAGACGCACATTGTCAGGCCTTGTATGTTTGGTCTTCTATTCATGATGGGGGTTTGATACTACTGAGGAAGTCGCAGAGGGGAGCGACTGCTGGACTGTTGCCTGAAGGGCAGCGAGGATCTGTGTGTTCTGCTTCTGGGCTTCCCTGAATTCCTTCATCATTTCCATGACGAGGTTCATGGTCTGCACCATTACGCCTAACAACTGTTCCATGGGGGGGGGGGGAGGAGTGTGTGTGGGGCTCCCTAGGGCTTTCTCTGCCATGGTGGACCTGGTCGTTGTTGTTGTGTATTTCCCGGTGTTGTTCTTGTGATAGTGTCTGGCGTTGTGGTGGTTGGGCAATGCTTTCACGATTCCTCTGGGGAGAAACCACTTCCGCATATGTTGCCCTTGGTGTATCTGGCCTTGGTTTTACCCAGGCCTTGTCTGTGTGTGTTGTCATGTTTTGGTTTCTTGTGTGTCTGGATGGGTTCGTGGTGTTTACTTTTCGTGTGTGGGGGGGGCGGCCTTTGCGCCCTTTGCCTGCTGTGAGTGTCTTTTATGGACCTCGCAACCTTGGTAACCCGCTGTGTGGTTTTTCCCACACAGCGCGCACCTTATTTGCGGGTCCGTGTGTTTGATGTTGCAAGTTCTCGTCTCATGGGCCTCGGCGCATTTCCTGCACCTCACTGCCATGGAGCAGTGTGCCGCAATGTGGTTGAGGCCCTGGCATCTGAAGCACTGCACCGTCTTGTTTTTGCGGCGCAGTGGTTCAGTGGTCACAGGGACCACCAGGATCATCTTAATGTCCCTTTTGTTCTGTGGGACGTCCGGAAGTGTGACCTGATACAAGGGCCATTTGCTCCCTATGTGTCCCATTTGTTGGACCACCTTGACAATGTACCCCTGGGCAGTCAGGTCTGTTTTGATCGCCTGGGGGGCCACTCGTCTTGGTAGGTCTCTGATAACTATGTTTTTATTACGTGTTTTTGTTGTGGGGAAAGTGTAGTGGGGTATGTTTTTGTTGCTGAGAAGTGTTTTTATTGTGGTGTAGTGCTCGAGTGTCAGTAATGTTATTTTTATTTTGTCACCACCAGCAGGTTTTGCCTTGAAATTTCATCCCCCGATTTCTGTCTTTAACATTTCAAACAGTTCCTCGTAGTTCTGAGTGAACTCAGCGACGATCGGAGGGAGGTGGTGGGTGACCTGGTTTTGTGTTTGTGTTGTTGTGTCTTGAGGTGCCTCTGGCTCATCGGCCACCGCCTGGAACCTGTTCGGGGTGGGTGGGAAGCAGTAGGTATGCTAACCCCTACGAGAACCTAGCGCGCAGCGCGACCGTCGTTTGTTTCAACGCTGCACTGGCATGTCAGGTTGGCGAGCTGTGTGAAACGCGGAACCATGGGATGCTGACGTCAGCGACCAGCTGATCAACAAGCTTCATGACGCGGGAGTCGCTGTTATGACGCCGTTACGACAATTCCATCAATTTGCAAACAACGAGTCTACAGTCCCCAGCGGCTTCGATGCCCCAGCTCTATAATTCATCGAAAGCTACGAATACGTGTGTTTTGCATCGCTTCATATAGGATAGTGAAAAAGCAGAGTAACTAGTGAAAGTGTTGTTGTTATTGTGGCGGTGTATCCCCGACAGGGTCGATGCCACAACCCAATGCATCGTGAACCAGTGTGTTTGGGTGTAATTTACAACTCAACATATAGGCAGCGACCTAAAACAGAGTAATTAGATATGAAGTGCTACGTAGCAAAGTGTTTTCCAATGTGACTGTTTATGTATCACTTCCCAAGGTATGTGTTTTTTGTCAAATTTTGTGTATTTATAACCCTGTAAACTGTGTACCAAATCTAACGGTATCATATTTTGAAAATATGCTGCCACTAGGAGTATAAATTTGTGTTGGGTAGTAATAGTATATTTTCCTGTCTATATTGTGCAGTAGTTAGAGTGGTCTATTTAATATTTTGTTTACTTTTGAATCACATTTATTCTGTTAGGCCTATGTTTCTATTCATTCAATACAGTGACAATATAATGATTAGTTATTACAACAAATTTGATGAACAAGCTAATAGATAATTGTTATTAATGTGTCATATTTAGCCTTGCTATTTCAGTGGGATGTAACAGCATTGGGTTTCATGTTGCCATGTTATTTCAATAAATTATGTAGTATGCACAAGCATTTGTTATTAACCTGAGTAATCTTGTTGCTAATTAGTGACAGATTGATTAGTGTAGTTTGACTAATGGAGTGTAATTTAGTGATACTAACTTTAATTTCTTAAATGGCATTTGCCATTGACAAATATAAGCAAATATTGTAAACAGGGACTCAAATTAGAATTATTCTTAATGAATGGAGATTCTGCATTGATAAGCAAATTGTTTTGACTAATTACTGTAATTTTATCATTTAATTTTTTTTTTTTGCCTTTCTATATATTTTTATAACTTTAACGTTCAAATCTAATATTTTATCACATTAAAATATTATTTTGGTAGGGATGTGTAAGGGTACAGTATCGATTGTGCACTATGCACCGATCATAAAATAAAGCAAACACTGCAGTGCAGTCAACAATGTGCAAGTGGGTGAGCAAGAGTCGAGTGTTGGAGTCCATGAGTGGAAGTCAGGTGTGCAAAAGGCTAGAGACAGTTGCTCAGTAACGAGGCTGGAGATTAGTGGCAGAACGTAGGCGTAATGCCACACAGTATTTGATTTCTGTTGTGTGTTTATAAATGTTGGTTTACAGAAAGGGTGAAACTTCCTGGCAGATTAAAACTGTGTGCCCGACCGAGACTCGAACTCGGGACCTTTGCCTTTCGCGGGCAAGTGCTCTACCAACTGAGCTACCGAAGCACGACTCACGCGCGGTACTCACACCTTTACTTCTGCCAGTATCTCGTCTCCTACCTTCCAAACTTTACAGAAGCTCTACTGCGAACCTTGCAGAACGGAAAGAAAGGATATAGCGGAGACATGGCTTAGCCACAGCCTGGGGGATGTTTCCAGAATGAGAGTTCGAGTCTCGGTCGGGCACACAGTTTTAATCTGCCAGGAAGTTTCATATCAGCGCATACTCCGCTGCAGAGTGAAAATCTCATTCTGGAAATACAAAAAGGGTGTTTTAACTAATAAAATCCAGTATTTGTGAAAGGAGATATTATCATTTAGTAGTTTTCCTTAGATTTCCCAAGAACAGGAATATTAATTAAATATAACTTCATCTTCAGCGTATGTGAATAATTAAGTTTAGTGGGAGGAGGTAATAACCCGATTTTTGCTGTACTCATTTCAGTGGAAGCCTAATTGGTTTGTAATTTCCCTTCATACAATCACTTGTTAACGAACTGCCATAGCTCGTTCAGTTCCTGTTGTAAGATTGCAGTTCCAATCTGCTGTCTCAAAGGACGCCAGTTTTAATTGGTGTATAATCGACTTAAGGTCTCTTAAAAGCCAGAGGCTGAAAAATTTAAGGTACTCTTAAATCAACGAGCGTAAAATAAGTTTTCTCCCAATGTTTTGAAGGCAAACATCGAACACATAATTAGGCAATTTGCATAAAAAAAAAAAACACAGGAAGAAAACGAGCGAGTGAAAGCCACAATGTTTGGAAGCGAACAACGACTAAGCATGGAGGAGTGTTGCATTTCGTTGCATATACACCTTCGTCTACAGTGTGAGATTCACTGGCAAGTGCGTCGCTGGGTGTACCTGAAATTGCAACCTACATATAGGTTTGTTTCGGTTCCTTCTATGTGTTCGTCGTGGGCAATATGACTGACTGTACACGTCTGTGTAAGCTCTTACTTGTACGACCTCTACGAGATATGCACGTAAAAGGCTGAAGAATGTGACTAGTTCATAACATCGAAGAAGGTACGTAAATTTTATAAGCATGCAATGGAGATAAATGGCATCTACTCCGAGGAACTGCCAGCTGAGACTGATACGCTATGAAGTCAAACAGCCCTATGGACATTTGCACTGACTGTACTTCTATGTAAGGTATGTTATTAAGAGTATCCGGACACTTACTAGTGGACATTAATATTGGATCTGACAACTCCACGCCTTTATGACGGCCTGGGATCCGTTGGGATCTCTTTTATTGAGTTGTGTAATTGTCTGTGGAGGAATGGCAGCACATTCTTCCTCGAGATCATAAACCAGAGAAGGTAGTGATTTTGGATGCTGGGGTACAGCTCAAATTAGACTTTCTAAATCATCACAAAGATGTTCCATTGAGTTTAGGTCAGGACTCTGGCCACATGTGTCCATTACATGAATGTTACTGTCCACAAATCACTGTGTCACACATACTGCTCTATGACAGGGTGCATTGTTATCTCAATACAGTCATCATCTATGAACTGTTTCTCTACTGTGGGCAGTACAGAATGCAGTAAAACACGAGGGTTCCCCAGAAAGCAATGCACAGCATTTTTTCTTCAACAATTCTTTATTGAGCATGGTAAGAATTACACACACGAAAGAATGGTGTTTCATCTACACGCCCTATTTTTCCACGTAATCTCCATCTCATTCTGTTACCTTCCTCCAGCTTGAAACAGGGGCATGTATGCCTTGTAGGTACCAATCCTTTACTATCCAAAAGTGGACTCCCCGACCTCTGCAAATCGTGGAGCTCTGCCAAACCGCCTTCTGATGACCTCACCCTACTTGCCCAGCGACGAACTGTACTTCTATCGACAGCAGATGCCCCACTGACTTTGCACAAGTGTTCTTTCTCTGCAGTGAGAAATTCAATGACGGCACGTTGGTTGTAATGTACGATACCTACAGATGCCATTTTGAAACTGTCCTGCAGCTGCACCATCTGTCGGAAGTGACGGAAACTTGAGGCTTTCACTCAAGAGACTTCAAATAATACATGCTTAACGTTTCGCGTTTGTAACATTGTTTTCATCTGAGAAAGAAAATGCGATTCATTACTTTCTGGCCATCCCTCGTATGTTCATATCCATCCACATTTAGCATGAAATTAGGAGACCACACCCTAACCATGAGAAGTAATCCCAAATCGTAGCAGCACCTCCTGCGTATTTCACTGGTTTCACTCCACAAGGTGGCAGGTCAAGTTCTCCAAACATTCGCTAAATCAAAAACCTTCCATTGGATTGTCTCAGGGTGTAGTGTGATTAATCACTCCAAATCATTCGATTCCAGTCTCCATTTCCAGTGGTGTTGTTCTTCGTGCCACCTCAAGCATCGCTTAGCATTGACTACAGAAACACGTAACTTACGAGTAGCTGCACGACCATTATGGTCCGCGTTTTTAACTCTCTACCATTGTACTACCTGGACTGAATTCATGCGATGTCTTATAACATCCATCCGCAATGCTAGATGGTAGCTGTCCATCACTAGATGAGGTCTGTCTGCTTCTGGTTCAACTGTGGTTGTTGCTTCGCGTTCCCACTTCCTCAGCACTCCCCGCCCTTCCTTTATGGTATACTGGCGGGTCTGCCGCCTGCAACCTCTAGTGGTCATTACATAATGGTGTCCGGACACTTTTCATCAGATGGTGTAACTTTTGTAGATAAACTGCAGTTTCCCACTTACCTGTCAATGAATCGTAGCACGAATTTGCTAAACTTATAACTGGGGCACTTAATATCTTGACATATTCACATCCCAAAATATTTTTGAGATATGACTATATAAACGGTGTTCATTTTAACTGAAGGCAGTGAAACATCTCGAAAACTACACATCAGATAAAAAAAGTTATACTTACAATTTTTTTTTGTCTCAGAGGGTGACATCCAATGATATCATAATCTAACGGCCCCCTTGCCACTACAACTCCGTGCGGGTGGCAGGGGTCAGCAGAGGAACCTTCAATGGGAACCCCCATTTCTTGTTGCAGATTACAATTCTACGGCGAAATCTGCATACGTTTTGTCTGAAGCATTTTCTTCGGCCCGCATCTCGTGGTCGTGCGGTAGCGTTCTCGCTTCCCACGCCCGGGTTCCCGGGTTCGATTCCCGGCGGGGTTAAGGATTTTCTCTGCCTCGTGATGGCTGGGTGTTGTGTGCTGTCCTTAGGTTAGGTAGGTTTAAGTAGTTCTAAGTTCTAGGGGACTGATGACCATAGATGTTAAGTCCCATAGTGCTCAGAGCCATTTGAACCATTTTCTTCGTTTCTCCATAGATGGCGCTGTAATCAGAGGGATAGAAATGGATTCATAATCCTAGTTTACGACATGCTGCTCAATGGCCCTTGAATATTCAATGGCATGTGGGACCCCACCTTCATGCTGCAAAGGTAGGACAGGCCAGTATTTCATAACTATTAACTGGAAACCCCATTTGGAACGCTGTATTCCTCCGACATGTTGAACAAGGGACTACTCAACACGCAGCTGTGGCAGTGTAGTGAACTACGACATATCATAACAGGCAGTACTCAGTGACCAGGGCTTACGTATCATGCCGACATGGAACAGATAAGAGGTTCTAAACATTATAATACTTGCTGTTGCCTTGTATGCCGAGCGTTTTCCACAGAAAGTCAGCTCGGAATCATTTTTTTTTACAAGGTTGTGAACGCATTTGTGTCTGATGGTAGCGTGCAGGAAACGAAACAAACGTGTAACAGAAGAAGCTAATGAAATAGCTGTACTATCAACAGTGCACTACAACCCACTGATAAGTGGCTGGCAATTAACCGCAATTCCGGTGTAGTATTGTCACAATACTGAATCGTTATAAGCGTCGTCCAGACCACGTGTCGCTGCATCAAGAACCTCATTACCCAGATTTCCGTAAGCCGGAAGTGTTCTCTGAATGGACGTGTCAACAAATGCAAACCACCACCACGTTCTTTGCCAAGGTACTATTTTCAGATGAGTCTACATTCACAAGCCATGGTAGCGTTAACCGGCACAATACCCATTACTGGAGTGTGGGTGATCCCCACTGGTTACGGCAAGTTCAACATTAGTGTCCTTGGTCGGTTAAGGTACAGGGCTATTACAAATGATTGAAGCGATTTCATAAATTCACTGTAGCTCCATTCATTGACATATGGTCACGACACACTACAGATACGTAGGAAAACTCATAAAGTTTTGTTCGGCTGAAGCTGCACTTCAGGTTTCTGCCGCCAGAGAGCTCGAGAGCGCAGTGAGACAAAATGGCGACAGGAGCCGAGAAAGCGTATGTCGTGCTTGAAGTGCACTCACATCAGTCAGTCATAACAGTGCAACGACACTTCAGGACGAAGTTCAACAAAGATCCACCAACTCCATTCAGCGATGGTATGCACAGTTTAAAGCTTCTGGATGCCTCTGTAAGGGGAAATCAACGGGTCGGCCTGCAGTGAACGAAGAAACGGTTGAAAGCGTGCGGGCATGTTTCACGCGTAGCCCGCGGAAGTCGACGAATAAAGCAAGCATGGAGCTAAACGTACCACAGCCGACGGTTTGGAAAATCTTACGGAAAAGGCTAAAGCAGAAGCCTTACCGTTTACAATTGCTACAAGCCCTGACACCCGATGACAAAGTCAAACGCTTTGAATTTTCGGCGCGGTTGCAACAGCTCATGGAAGAGGATGCGTTCAGTGCGAAACTTGTTTTCAGTGATGAAGCAACAATTTTTCTTAATGGTGAAGTGAACAGACACAATGTGCGAATCTGGGCGGTAGAGAATCCTCACGCATTCGTGCAGCAAATTCGCAATTCACCAAAAGTCAACGTGTTTTGTGCAATCTCACGGTTTAAAGTTTACGGCCCCTTTTTCTTCTGCGAAAAAAACGTTACAGGACACGTGTATCTGGACATGCTGGAAAATTGGCTCATGCCACAACTGGAGACCGACAGCGCCGACTTCATCTTTCAACAGGATGGTGCTCCACCGCACTTCCATCATGATGTTCGGCATTTCTGAAACAGGAGATTGGAAAACCGATGGATCGGTCGTGGTGGAGATCATGATCAGCAATTCATGTCATGGCGTCCACGCTCTCCCGACTTAACCCCATGCGATTTCTATCTGTGGGGTTATGTGAAAGATTCGGTGTTTAAACCTCCTCTACCAAGAAACGTGCCAGAACTGCGAGCTCGCATCAACGATGCTTTCGAACTCATTGATGGGGAAATGCTGCGCCGAGTGTGGGAGGAACTTGATTATCGGCTTGATGTCTGCCGAATCACTAAAGGGGCACATATCGAACATTTGTGAATGCCTAAAAGAACTTTTTGAGTTTTTGTATGCGTGTGCAAAGCATTGTGAAAATATCTCAAATAATAAAGTTATTGTAGAGCTGTGAAATCGCTTCAATCATTTGTAATAACCCTGTACTCTGTGGGATCATGGAGAAAAAAACTCGTTGGTCCGGATTTTATCGACGACACGTTAAATGAACTCAAATATCGAACGTTTTCGCAGCGGGAACTACCGGCACTACTGCAGTACGTTGCCTTGGACGTTCGAAAACGTATATGGTTTCAGCATTATGGCTGCCCAGCACATTACGCAGCCATGTTTATACTGGTCGGTGGATTGCTAGAGGTGGCCAATTAATTGGACCGCAAGGTCGCCAGATAGGATGTCGCCGTATTTCTTTCTGTGGGGATAATTAGAAGATACGGTGCACCAGCGAGTGCTGACAGGCCACGAAGGCATTGTAGACTGTATCGGAAATGCTAGTGGTGACATTTCTGCAGATATGCTTCTGTCCTATAAACGGTCATTTGAAAAGCGGATCAATAAGTGTACTGAAGCTGGCAGTACTACGTTTCAACACAATTGGAAAAATAGAGTACATGGCCACCGTGTCGCGTCGATTAGTCCACTATTCAATATGTCTGAAGAATACGACGTTGCGAATGCGGTTTTCAACTGGAAGTTATGAGGTATTCGCCTTTGCAGCATGGAGGTGGCTTTCCACGTAGCACTGGATATTCATGGGCCATTGAGTAGCATGTCGTAAATTACAATTGTGTACCCATTTCTAATACTCTGATTACAGCGTCTTGAGTCGTAATCTAAAATAAGAAACTTGGGTTCCCATTGTACAGGGTGATTCAAAAAGAATACCACAACTTTAAAAATGTGTATTTAATGAAAGAAACATAATATAACCTTCTGTTATACATCATTACAAAGAGTATTTAAAAAGGTTTTTTTTCACTCAAAAACAAGTTCAGAGATGTTCAATATGCCCCCCCCCCCCCCCTCCAGATACTCGAGCAATATCAACCCGATACTCCAACTCGTTCCACACTCTCTGTAGCATATCAGGCGTAACAGTTTGGATAGCTGCTGTTATTTCTCGTTTCAAATCATCAATGGTGGCTGGGAGAGGTGGCCGAAACACCATATCCTTTACATACCCCCATAAGAAAAAATCGCAGGAGGTAAGATCAGGGCTTCTTGGAGGCCAGTGATGAAGTGCTCTGTCACGGGCTGCCTGGCGGCCGATCCATCGCCTCGGGTAGTTGACGTTCAGGTAGTTACGGACAGATAAGTGCCAATGTGGTGGCGCTCCATCCTGCTGAAATATGAATTGTTGTGCTTCTTGTTCGAGCTGAGGGAACAGCCAATTCTCTAACATCTCCAGATACTGTAGTCCAGTTACAGTAGCACTGACGCTGACGCCTAGTCAACAGCGCCTCAAGCGAACAAATGTACAACTAAATGAAACTTTATAGCTCCCTTAATTCGCCGACAGATAGTGCTTAGCTCTGCCTTTTGTCGTTGCAGAGTTTTAAATTCCTAAAGTTGTGGTATTCTTTTTGAATCACCCTGTATATTTCTAATTCGGCCCCTGTCGTCATTGCACTAGGCGAAGTGCGAGTTAGAGTGTACTTTTTTGATCAAATGTGAAATTTCCGAGATATTTCCATGTCTTCTGTTAATATCAACAACCTGCATGTTATATTTGTGATTGATTAAATTTGTTGTGGTTGACCACACTTTTATGTTCCTTGTGAAGCACATCGGTTTGCAGTCATCTGTTCATCTACAGTACGATCTAGTTAGTTTTTAGATCAGCCTTATATTTCGTCGAAATCTGTTCGGTAAAACTGCATTTCCTGTTCGTGCTGAAGTTGCGTAAATATTCATCAGTTGTAAGCCATTGACATGCTATTGTGCAAACAGAAGTGAGTCATGCGACTGGTTCACGTTTTATTACCTTTTGGTGTACTATGGGAGGCCCCCGTTCATTAGCCAAACTTTTTGTGCATTCCTGAAATATCAACTGAACACCAACCAGCGCAACGCTGTGAGACGGGATTAAGAAGGCGCTGACCCACGCGCCAGTGAAAGAGTGGGCAGCGCTACACCTCCACGAAGACAAGAGTTCAGCGTCCCCTGTCAATTCTGATTTAACTAGTCGCTCATCACTGGTCCCAACAGTTCCGTTGCAGTCTTCGAGGGCATCAGTACTCAGTACTACGAGGATGTTACCTAGCCTGCATTCTGCGAGTAGTAAAAGGAATATATGTGATTGCACGTAGGAGGCACAAGTAGTTAAGTTTCTGTTCTTTTTAGAAATAAAGTTGTTGTTGTCGTTGTGGTCTTCAGTCCTGAGACTGGTTTGATGCAGCTCTCCATGCTACTCTATCCTGTGCAAGCCTCTTCATCTCCCAGTACCTACTGCAGCCTACATCCTTCTGAATCTGCTTAGTGTATTCATCTATTGGTCTCCCTCTCTGATTTTTACCCTCCACGCTGCCCTCCAATTCTAAATTGGTGATCCCTTGATGCCTCAGAATATGCCCTACTAACCGATCCCTTCTTCTAGTCAAGTTGTGCTACAAATTTATCTTCTCTCCAATTCTATTCAATACCTCCTCATTAGTTATGTCATCTGCCCATCTAATCTTCAGCATTCTTCTGTAGCACCACATTTCGAAAGCTTCTATTCTCTTCTTGTCCAAACTAGTTATCGTCCATGTCTCACTTCCATACATGGCTACACTCCATACAAATACTTTCAGAAACGACTTCCGGACCCTTAAATCTATACTCGATGTTAACAAATTTCTCTTCTTCAGAAACGCTTTGCTTGCCATCGCCAGTCTACATTTCATATCCCCTCTACTTTGACCATCATCAGTTATTTTGCTCCCCAAATAGCAAAACGCATTTACTGCCCTAAGCGTCTCATTTCCTAATCTAATTCCCGCAGCATCACCCGATTTAATTCGACTACATTCCATTATCCTCGTTAATATCCAAGTGTCTTGTACAGATGATTTTGGATTCCTGCTACTGGCCATCACAACTTCTCTCCTTCCTTGTTTATGTCTGTGCTGACTCTCACAGTAATCGACACAACATCTGGCGACGTCAATTCCGAAACCGATGCTGCCTTCACTCCTCGCCGCTTCGTCACAACACTTAACAAATGTTTATCTCTTACTTTCAAAGGCGCAGTGCTACTGTTTTCTTTCCTTTTCCTTGTTTCTACTTACAATCTGTTGCGGCGCTCATCTCATTTTAATGGCCTCTAACCCCTCCTCGTACATCACCTGCGCCTAAGCCTCTGGTTTCTGCTCGCTTTGATCTAAAGCAGTTTATTCAGATTCACAAACCCAAATGTCAGAGTTGATGACGTCAGTCCAGCAGCTCATTAATGCTCAAGCCGCTGCTGCGTTAACTCCTCCACAACAACAAGAAACATGCGCAACACCGCCTCCATGCATTCCACTGTTCCAGGCTATCAGTGAACAACAACAAGAATGGAAGGAGTTCTCCGCTCAGATCGACGCTCATTGTTACACGTCAAGTGCAACGTGCTGTGAGACTTTCCTACTTCTAGTCAACGGCTGGAAAATAAGTTCACTGCTTCACTAATAAGTTATTCCCGTCTAGCAGGCCGGAGTTGCTAGTTTTTGAAGAGTTAGTTTCTGCCTCACTAAGTAATACGAGAATTAGGTACAGGTTTCTGCAGCTCGGCCGGCCGATGTGGCCGAGAAGTTCTACGCGCTTCAGTCCGGAACTGCGCTGCTGCTACGGTCGCAGGTTCGAATCCTGCCCCGGGCATCGATGTGTCTGACGTCCTTAGGTTACTTACGTTTAAGTAGTTCTAAATCTAGGCGATGGATGACCTGAGATATTAAGTCCCATAGTGCTTAGAGCCAATTTTTTCTGCAGCTCGTTACAAGTTCTTTCGAGAGAAAGCCGGAACAGACGAGCGCCAGTGGGTCACTGAACACAGAGTACGCGAAAGAACTTTCCCCCCCCCCCCCTTCTAACAGCCGTGTACCGCAAGTCTCTAGAGGAACGGAAGGTTCCAAATGATTGGAAAAGAGCACAGGTAGTCCCAGTCTTCAAGATGGGTCGTCGAGCAGATGCGCAAAACTATAGACCTATATCTCTGACGTCGATCTGTTGTAGGATTTTAGAACTTGTTTTTTGCTCGAGTATCATGTCGTTTTTGGAAACCCAGAATCTACTATGCAGGAATCAACATGGATTCCGGAAACAGCGATCGTGTGAGACCCAACTCGCTTTATTTATTCATAAGACCCAGAAAATATTAGATACAGGCTACCAGGTACATTCTATTTTCCTTGACTTCCGGAAGGCGTTCGATACAGTTCCGCACTGTCGCCTGATAAACAGAGTAAGAGCCTACGGAATATCAGACCAGCTGTGTGGCTGGATTGAAGAGTTTTTAGCAAACAGTACACAGCATGTTGTTATCAATGGAGAGACGTCTACAGACGTTAAAGTAACATCTGGTGTGCCACAGGGGAGTGCTATGGGACCATTGCTTTTCACAATATATATAAATGGCCTAGTCGATAGTGTCGGAAGTTCCATGCAGCTTTTCGCGGATGATGCTGTAGTATACAGAGAAGTTGCAGCATTAGAAAATTGTAGCGAAATGCAGGAAGATCTGCAGCGGATAGGCACTTGGTGCAGGGAGTGGCAACTGACCCTTAACATAGACAAATGTAATGTATTGCGAATACATAGAAAGAAGGATCCTTTATTGTATGATTATATGATAGCGGAACAAACACTGGTAGCAGTTACTTCTATAAAATATCTGGGAGTAAGCGTGCGGAACGATTTGAAGTGGAATGATCATATAAAATAAATTGTTGGTAAGGCGGGTACCAGGTTGAGATTCATTGGGAGAGTCCTTAGTAAATGTAGTCCATCAACAAAGGAGGTGGCTTACAAAACACTCGTTCGACCTATACTTGAGTATTGCTCATCAGTGTGGGATCCGTACCAGATCGGGTTGACGGAGGAGATAGAGAAGATCCAAAGAAGAGCAGCGCGTTTCGTCACAGGGTTATTTGGTAACCGTGATAGCGTTACGGAGATGTTTAACAAACTCAAGTGGCAGGCTCTGCAAGAGAGGCGCTCTGCATCGCGGTGTAGTTTGCTCGCCAGGTTTCGAGAGAGTGCGTTTCTGGATGAGGTATCAAATTATTGCTTCCCCCTACTTATACCTCCGGAGCAGATCACGAATGTAAAATTAGAGAGATTAGAGCGCGCACGGAGGCTTTCAGACAGTCGTTCTTCCCGCGAACGATACGCGACTGGAACAGGACAGTGGCACGTAAAGTGCCCTCCGCCACACACCGTTGGGTGGCTTGCGGAGCATAAATGTAGATGTAGATGTAGATGTAGATGAACTTCAGGGTTAGGTAGAATGACACTGTCATTTACATTGATGCTGAGGACAGTACTGTAGTGATGAAACGATTCTTGATGTTATTATGTACAATGTGCCAGACAGTAGGATTCGTGAACAAATACGTCAACATTCTGATCCTAATTTGAAACAATTGTTAAAAATTACTGAACATTAGGATTCGTGTGACAGTGCCATGGAAAACTTGGGGATGGCTCCCATCTGCAGTGTAATGCAAAGTGACAAACAGGTGTGGTCTCGCGACTGAGTGCCGTGCACGAACAGGCCACCGCACCGTGGCCAAAGTAAACATATGTCAGCGCGAGTGTCTGCTGTGAAATCACGTCGCCGCTGCTTTTCCACACGCTAAAGACAACACCGTCCTTCGCAGTTCGCAACATGCTCCGCTTATGGAAATCCAGGTCACGTACAGGGTGTTTCAAAAATGACCGGTATATTTGAAACGGCAATAAAAACTAAACGAGCAGCGATAGAAATACACCGTTTGTTGCAATATTTTTGGGACAACAGTACATTTTCAGGCAGACAAACTTTCGAAATTACAGTAGTTACAATTGTCAACAACAGATGGCGCTGCGGTCTGGGAACCTCTATAGTACGATATTTTCCACATATCCACCATGCGTAGCAATAATATGGCGTAGTCTCTGAATGAAATTACCCGAAACCTTTGACAACGTGTCTGGCGGAATGGCTTCACATGCAGATGAGATGTACTGCTTCAGCTGTTCAATTGTTTCTGGATTCTGGCGGTACACCTGGTCTTTCATGTGTCCCCACAGAAAGAAGTCACAGGGGTTCATGTCTGGCGAATAGGGAGGCCAATCCACGCCGCCTCCTATATGTTTCGGATAGACCAAAGCAATCACACGATCATCGCAATATTCATTCAGGAAATTAAAGGCGACGGCCGTGCGATGTGGCCGGGCACCATCTTGCATAAACCACGAGGTGTTCGCAGTGTCGTCTAAGGCAGTTTGTACCGCCACAAATTCACGAAGAATGTCCAGATAGCGTGATGCAGTAATCGTTTCGGATCTGAAAAATGGGCCAATGATTCCTTTGGAAGAAATGGCGGCCCAGACCAGTACTTTTTGAGGATGCAGGGACGATGGGACTGCAACATGGGGCTTTTCGGTTCCCCATATGCGCCAGTTCTGTTTATTGACGAAGCCGTCCAGGTAAAAATAAGCTTCGTCAGTAAACCAAATGCTGCCCACATGCATATCGCCGTCATCAATCCTGTGCACTATATCGTTAGCGAATGTCTCTCGTGCAGCAATGGTAGCGGCGCTGAGGGGTTGCCGCGTTTGAATGTTGTATGGATAGAGGTGTAAACTCTGGCGCATGAGACGATACCTGGACGTTGGCGTCATTTGGACTGCAGCTGCAACACGGCGAACGGAAACCCAAGGCCGCTGTTGGATCACCTGCTGCACTAGGTGCGCGTTGCCCTCTGTGGTTGCTGTACGCGGTCGCCCTACCTTTCCAGCACGTTCATCCGTCACGTTCCCAGTCCGTTGAAATTTTTCAAACAGATCCTTTATTGTATCGCTTTTGGGTCCTTTGCTTACATTAAACCTCCGTTGAAAACTTCGTCTTGTTGCAACAACACTGTGTTCTAGGCGGTGGTATTCCAACACCAGAAAAATCTTCTGTTCTAAGGAATAAACCATGTTGTCTACAGCACACTTGCACGTTGTGAACAGCACACGTATACGGCAGAAAGACGACGTACAGAATGGCGCACCCACAGACTGCGTTGTCTTCTATATCTTTCACATCACTTGCAGCGCCATCTGTTGTTGAAAATTGTAACTACTGCAATTTCGAAAGTTTTTCCGCCTGAAAATGTACTGTTGTCCCAAGCATATTGCAACAAACGGTGTATTTCTATCGCTGCTCGTTTAGTTTTTATTGCCGTTTCAAATATACCGGTCATTTTTGAAACACCTTATACAATCTGTGGGCCTGCAACAGGAAAAGAACTCTACCCACATTCTCTGTCGTAAGCACAGAGCTCCTCCTCAGTCACTGAATGTAGGTTTTTCTAAAGCGGCTTCCGGTACCAGTTGTGACAAAATTTTGGGTCTGCCTTCATCCCGCCCAAGTGCCATACAACGACTGTCAAAGAAACTGTTTGCGAATTTAGTCACTGACGGACATTGTGTACAACTTCGGTTATACACTGGCACTTCCGTTAAACTGCTTAATCGTGCCACGTATGAACGGTTGAGTTCGTCACAGTTGACCAAATCTTGAATGCACCTTACTGTCTGTGACACTCCAAACAATCCAGTGCTTGGTAAATGTAGTTTGCCTGTCGCATTCCAGGCTGACACCAGAACATTGATATTTTCAGTTTTGGATTCACGAGACGGAAAATATTAAATGTGTGGTGTCACCGCCAGACACCACACTTGCTAGGTGGTAGCTTTAAATCGGCCGCGGTCTATTAGTACATGTCGGACCCGCGTGTCGCCACTGTCAGTAATTGCAGACCGAGCGCCACCATACGGCAGGTCTAGAGAGACGTACTAGGACTCGTCCCAGTTGTACGACGACTTTGCTAGCGACTACACTGACGAAGCCTTTCTCTCATTTGCAGAGAGATAGTTAGAATAGCCTTCAGCTAAGTCCATGGCTACGACCTAGCAAGGCGCCATTAACCATATCTAGAGAGAGTCTCACTTGTATCATCAACAATGCTGTATACAAATGATGGATTAAAGTTAAGTATTCCAGCAGCTACGTACTTTTCTTTATAGCATTCATTACGTATCCTGTTTCAGACTTAACGCAAGCCGGCGTGAGTTGACGCGTGCCCCTTTCGGCTTCCTCGCCTTGTGTCTAGACTGTCTTGTCTAGACACAACAAAATGAAATAACAAGTTCACTGTTACCAGTCACTGTTTTGACTTTGTTAGCGGAAAGTTGACGTATTATATCCGGTTAGTATCCAACGCAGCCCAGATCACGGCTCCGTTACATCGTTTGCGCCGGAGACTGTGCCTTTTGTTTGGACCAAAGAGTGTCACGATGCATTCCAGTAACTTAAAAATGTCTCACTGAGTGACAGATACGTGTTCATTTCGATAGCGCAAGACCCATGGTTTTGACCATGGACACTTGTTCGAACGGAATCGAAGCTGTGCTCCAGTACAAGTTTGGTTAGCAGGACAGGCCGATTGATTCCGTTTCGAAGTTATTGACCAAGACTCAATGTGACTACTCCCAAATCGAGAAGGGAGCGCTCGCTATTATCTATGACGTGGCAATGCTTCACCATCATGTATTTGGTCGGACGTTAGGCCTCGTTACGGACTATAAGCCACTTCAGTCGTCGTTTCTTCAGTCCAAACGTGTTCCGCCACGCACGGCTTAGAAGCTGCAACGATGGGTTTTGTTATTGTCACAATAGCAGTACAAAATATCATATCGGCCCACGTCGAAGCATGCAAATGCTGACGCCATGCCTCGCCTTCCTGTTGTTCCTGATCCTGAATTCGATGCTAGTGCTGCGTCTTGTTGTCAGATCGATGCTCAGGCCACTGAACTTTTACAGACATTCCAATGCAGTGTAGGAACATTGCACAGACCACAGAAGCAGACCCCGACTTGAACCTTTTGTTGCACTACATCCATACTGCTTGGCTTGCTTGGACACGACGCAATATTCGTCGTTGTCGTCATGGCCACCGCTGCCGCCGCCGGCCTACATCGCCGCCATCTCCGTTTTTCAGGGCTAAGGGGCCTTTTCTGGGGATTTTCCGACCTATGTTCTCCTCGGGGTTCAGGACGGATGTCGCTCCACGTCTGGGGATGTGACGTCGGTCCCAGTTGCGGCTCTCCGCCCCTCACGCCGCCGAGATTCCTCCCCCCCCCCCCTTTCCACCGTTGTCCCTACACTACACGACACGGTGCGGCATTTCGCGGGTGGGGGGGGGGGGGGTGGAGGAGTTTGTATTCCTAAAGCATCGACTGCACACCGACAAGCGCAGCGCCGCGAAACGGCATCAAGAAGGCGCTGACCTGCGCGCCAATGGAAAGAGTGGGCAGCGCCACACCTCTAGGAAGACCGAATTCAGCGCCCCCTGTCAGAGCTGATTTAACCAACCGCCCCTCCCTAGTCACATCAGTTCGATCACAGACTTCGAGAGCATCAGTACTAAGTATGTATGTCATTGTATGTGCGAGGCACGAGAAAAGTTTCTTTTCTCTTGAGAAATAAAGCGTTCAGTTATTCAGTTAATAATCAAGCGTTTTGTGAGATCTTTCTGGAATCCTACCACCGACCAACGCAACTTCTCTCCTTCCTTGTCTGTGTCAGTGCTAGCTTCCACAGTAGCCGACACAACACTGTAAATACTACCATGGGACCTGTATGAAACCTACGCTATTTCACACTTTTAAAAATCGACAGTACTGCAAAGTAGTCGTTGTGATAAGGGTGGTTGTGGGGATGAAGAGAAAATGTCCTTAAAAATGACCCAATGATGTGAAATAATAATCATTTATTTACATCCTTGTATATATATTTTCAAATGGCTCTAAGTACTATGGGACTTAACATCTGAGGTCATCAGTCCCCTAGACTTAGAATTACTTAAACCTAACTAACCTGAGGACAGCAAACACAACCATGCCCGAGGCAGGTTTCGAACCTGCGACCGTAGCGGTCGCGCGGTTACAGACTGTAGTGCCTAGAACCGCTCGGCCACCCCGGCCGGCATCTCTGAACAGTCAAAGGGACTGTGTCTGTGATACAGTATTCACAGTCAACGTCTATCTTAAGGAATTCTGCGAACTCTAGAAAATTTTTCTTCATGTTTGTAGTTCTGGAGACATGGCGTCATAATCACTGAGATGCGTGAGAAACTTCCGCATCATGCATGACGTTTAAATTTATTACTTGTTTGCTACTAATTCTACTTGGCCAACATATTTCGCAGACGGCATCCACGTTTGCCGCTGAATGTTCCTGCGCCAGTATACCACTGTATGCTATGTTGTTCGAGATATACGACGTCAAAAACACAGAGATGCGTGAAAAAGCCGCATCATGCGTGAGACTTTAACACATTTGTTCTTTACTAATAAGGTACTCCTACAGTCGAATCAACTTAATGAAGTCCCTGACACCTGTCAGCGCTTTTGACAGCTTTCAAATGTGTACCGCAAACGGCTGCAGCAGGAAACAACAGCAATCTGCAGAGCTATCAAGAGGCGTTGCCATAGACACGTTTATTCATAGGTTGCAGACACGCGAAACATCCGCGGCGAGCGTTCTGAAACTGTACGGGACACAATATATACACATTTCTGAATTACGGTTATTTGTTTGTACGACTGTTTCATAATTTCAAAAGTGTTTTCACGATTACATGGAAATGAAATTTTTTTTGCTGTTACACTACAAAAACAGTTAATTTATTTGTTTTCTTTTGTCATAGGAAACTGGCAAGACGAACACTCGAGCATTGGTCGGATTTTTCTGCTAGTATGTCAGTACAAGAGGGAATACGTTTACTGAGTTCCATAATCAGTAGGCGCATTTCATTGTTAAGAGTGAAAAAAGGGGGAATTTCACTGACTCTGCTTCATCTTTAAATTGTCTCGTGAGTTCTGAGTGTACCTCGAAAGGAAAGCTAACCCAAGCAAACCCAAGTTAACGAGGCAGACAGTTGTTTTAAATGTAACCCAATTTGCATTCACACTCAGTTTCTCCGCGCGTTTGAGGGTTATATGGGAGAACATGCCTTCGCTAGTCATATTTATATAAACACAGTTCGATAGAAAGTCAGATTGTAACGACGCGACCTAAATATTTTTGAGTCATCCTGCTACGGTACTAATATAAACTGTACTCCGTCATTCATTTCCGAAGCAAAATGCAAATATACTGTTGCTACGCTCTATTAATGGTTCCATTAAGCTGCTGTTCTGCTTACATCTATTGACAGGTTGATGTACTGAACTGTAGCCGCTCACTAGGCGCAAGACGTCTTGTTGCTAAGTTTGTAAGTAGGCTATTTATGTTTTCTTATTGGCAACGTTACGTAGCGCTCTATATGAAAATCACTGGCTGTGCTGTGTGCAGCCTGTGGCTAGTTTGCATTGTTGTCTGCCATTGTAGTGTCAGGCAGCGGCAGCTGGATGTGAACAGCGCGTAGCGTTGCACAGTTGGAGGTGAGCCGCCAGCAGTGGTGGATGTGGGGAGAGAGATGGCGGAGTTTTGTAATTTGTCATGAACTGCTATATATATGATGATATTAAGGTAAATACAGTGTTTGTTCTCTATTAAAATCTTTCATTTGCTAACTATTCCTATCAGTAGTTAGTGCCTTCAGTAGTTTGAATCTTTTATTTAGCTGGCAGTAGTGGCGCTCGCTGTATTGCAGTAGTTCCAGTAACGAAGATTTTTGTGAGGTAAGTGATTTGTGAAAGGTATAGGTTAATGTTAGTCAAGGCCATTCTTTTGTAGGGATTTTTGAAAGTCAGATTGCGTTGCGCTAAATAATATTGTGTGTCAGGTTAAGCACAGTCATATACAACTGTTGTAAGGGGAGTTTCATATGTCGACACTTAGCAAGGATACCTCACTGGAATCTTCTGATTTTTTCCTTGTAGTTTGTGTAATTAGTGTAGATTTTGTTTATTGCTAGCGCGTAATTGTAGAAAGAATTTGCTTTGTAGTTGTAGTTTTTCATTGTTGTACACAGTTGTGGCATGCATTTAGATTAGCACAAAGTATTTTGCAGCTCCACTTGCAATTAACTAGATATTATTTTCAGTACTGTGTTAATGTGTTCTCTTATTTTTGCCCTTCAAATTGTGTTTTTCTGTGTTATCGTGTGAAATATTGTCACAATAATGGCGTGTGAAAAACGTAACACTAGGCTCCAAAGTAAACTGAGAAATAATAGTGACGACGAGCGTAGCTTATCAGCACCACTGTGTCGTGAATTAACAGATGTTCCAAGTAGTAATTTGGTAATTGTGCATAGGGAAATAGAGCGGGCGGCAAATAATGGTGTAGACAGTCAAACAGGTAGTGAACAGGGAAGCATTATCGATCAATCGGTCGGCAACAGCTCGCCTCATGAATCCGAAATGATAGGACACAATTTAGTAAATACTGTAGATTCAGGTTTTGCGTCCTCACCGTTTTCTCAAATGAGTCAAGACACATTTTCTGCTTGTCAAAATGTGAATGTTGCCGGTGAAAATGCACTGCCAAAAAGCATAGAGAAACAGATTCCAGACACCAATGCATTGTTATTACAATTAATACAACAAATGGGACAAACACAGCAAAAGCTTCAAATGTTAGACACAATGGAACAAAATCTTCAAAAGTTAGACACAATGGAACAAAATCAGAGACAAACACAGCAAAAGCTGCAAAAGTTAGACACAATGGAACAACACCAGAGACAAACACAGCAACAGTTAGACACAATGGAACAAAATCTTCGGAAGTTAGACACCACACTTGAACAAACACGTGAAGATTTAACTACTGAGTTACATAACATTGAATCGAAATGTCAAAAAGTCTGTAATGACGTAAAAACACAAATTTGTGAGCATTTTCAGCCTATTTTTTCGCGGCATGAAAATGCATTACAGAATCACGAAGCAACCATAAAAGAACTGCAAACTATTGTTCATGAAAATCATGAGACCTTGCAAGCTAAAATGGACTCAGTTGCATCTACCGATTCGGTTACGCAACTTGCAAAAACTCAGGAAAACTTAAAGGACACAGTAGATACTCTGAAAATTGGTTCAGAAAGACACATGGAGGAAATTAGTTCATTATCAGAGAAAGTAGTTGAACTTTCGGATCAGCTAAATAATTTATCTGCGAAGGTAGATGATAATCTGAATGACAGAAAACCGGTAGTCTTTAATGACACAGAAGAGTGCGAACAAATTAGGAAACTGAAACAAAATCTGAATCAAATTAATACGCAACACCAAAGAGAAATCCGGGAAGTACAAGATCAGCTGACACAGGTAATACAAGAATTACATATTTCAGAGGACACTCGCACTCCAACACGGGAAGAGGAACTTAGAAATGCGGAAAAGCCACAAAATAATAACACAGGGCATTTCGGTAATTATGAAAGAAATTGGCAAGGTACACCGAATTTTGAGATGGAACCGCCGACACGACGTAACAATGACCGATATGCTACTCGCTGACACGATGATTTTGACTATAAGCTGTTCATTACTACACGTAAATTCAAAACGTTTAAGAATTCTGCCAACGACATTCATCCACAAGTGTGGCTCCATCAATTCTCTCATTGTTTCCCTCCCAACTGGTCATTGGAGCACAGGTTAGAATTTATGTGTGGCTACTTAGAGAATGAACCAGGTGTAAGAATGCGATCGGTCATTCACGATTGTCACAGTGAAGGAGATTTTTATCATGCCTTCCTCTCAGCATATTGGTCTCAAGCTACACAAGACCGAGTAAAACATAGCATCATAATGATGAAACACTTCGAACAATCTGAATTTTCCAGTCTTGTGAAATATTTTGAAGACATGTTGCACAAGAATCAATACCTGTCAAACCCATACAGCCCCTCAGAACTCATCCGCATTTGCTTAATCAAACTGCCTGAACATTTACGACATATTATTTTAGCAGGACGTTGCAAAGACGACATTGAAGCTCTTCAGGGACTGTTACAGGAATTAGAAATTGACACAGACAGTCGCGGGATGCGAAAACAGGAAAACAATCACTACAGGTCACATCTGTCACAATTCCGTGACGACAGAAACGATAACTGGACGCGACAAGGCTATTCTCACCACACAAATCATGACCAAAATAGACTCCACCCGTATGACAACCGTTGGCAGAGTAGTAATAATTACAGGGAAAGATCACCTCTCCGCAGTAATGACTATCACAGAGACAATCAGAGAAACAGACAATATGGGAACCAAAACAATTATTATCAAGGGAGACAGAATAACTTTAGACACAACGGTCCAGCGCGCAGTTACGACTCAGGGAGAAATTCTCCACCACATGACCGACAAACAAGAAACTATGTAAACTACCGACAAAACGACAGACCTGAATTCCATCGGAACTGGCGAGCTTTAAACAGGGCAGAGCCCTCTCATCACGGTGAATTTGTGGAAGTTAGGTCTCCAAATCCCAATAACGACGCGCGCCAACAAAGAGACAATAGGCAATGACTCACTCCGCTGGCAGCCACGATACATACTTATGAAACTGACGACGCAGCTGCCGTAGCTAGTAATTACGTAAAAATGGAAGACATTAGGGACATCTTACTCCAGGAACACGACGTAAAACATAAAAACGTTGCATATCCTGTGATTCACATTACAGTAAATGACGTAAAATTTACGGCAGTACTTGACTCTGGCAGTCCCATTTCAGTAATTAGTGAAACAGCTTTTAGCAAGTGCAACAAATCGAACGATTGCCCCACACTTCCGTTTCGTAAGATTAAATTACAAGGTGCAATCTTTGGAAAAAGTGTAGATGTACGCCAACAAACCAACTTAGAATTCTTTTGTCAAAGCCACAGCTTCTCTATGAACTTTCCTATTGTTCCATTATTGTCGACGGAAATTATACTGGGAGTAGACTTTTTGAATGAATACAAAGCAATCTTAAGCTTTCACGATGCTGAAATAAGTTTAGAGAAAGAAGGTAAGTCAATAGCTTTGAAATTTGAAGACTGGCTCTCAAACCATGATGAGGAAATTAATCGGCTTTACCTTCTGTTAGATAACAGTTCGGAATTTTCTATGGAACTAGACACTAACAATTACTCTGCAAGTACTGACAGGGATGACATCGATGGCATATTTGAAATTAATGAGTTAATTCAGAATAAAATTCAAACAATTGAGAATTTTAATGAGACTGATAGGCAGGACCTTTATTGAGATTTTACAAGCACATTCCACAGTTTTTACTCACAAAACAGGAACAATCAAGGGATTTCAATACCAGTTTCGTGTTCGTGAGCATACTAAATTTTGTGTTAGACCATACGTAATTCCGGCGCATTATAGGGACCGTGTTAGAACAGAAATACAATCTATGCTTAATGAGGGCATTATTGAGCCTGCAGTAAGCTCATACAACAACCCATTACATGTTGTTGAGAAGAAAAATGGATCGATCAGGCTTGTTTTAGATTCGAGACAAATCAATACTATCATCATTCCTGAAACAGACAGGCCGCAGACGATGGAAGAACTTCTTCAAAATTTTAATGGTGTAAAAGTGTTGTCTTCCATTGATCTCAGATCCAGCTTTTATCACATCGAACTTCATCCAGAATGTAGAAAATACACAGCTTTCCTTTGTTTCGGCGTTTGTTATCAGTTTCCTTTTGGTTTGAACATTTCTTCGGCAGCATTCATTCGTGGGTTAAATTCCATATTACCTGAGTTCTTAAAACGTCACATCACCTTATATGTGGACGATATTCTAATAGCAGAAGCTTCATGGGAACAACATAACCGCATCCTCAACAGTTTGTTACGTATTTTTGCAGAATCTGGAATTACAGTTAACTTGGAAAAGTCTGCATTCGGTAGGTCAAAGGTGAGGTTTTTGGGACATATTATTTCTTCTGAAGGCATTCAGCCGGATCCTGAAAAGTTAGAAGCAATCAGAGCCATTCCAGTTCCATCCACAAAAAGACAAGTCCGCAGTTTTCTAGGTCTCGTAAATTTTTACCGTCGTTTTCTGAATATGCAAGTTCTTGTTACACCAAAACTTTGTTCTCTCACTGGAAAAAATACAATTTGGAACTGGGACGAACAAGCACAGTTGGAATTCAATTCTTTGAAAGAATCGCTACTTAATGCGCCAATACTAGCTCATCCAGATCTGTCACAAGATTTCTGCCTTAGCACGGATTCTTCCAAAGTCGGTCTTGGTGCCCATTTATTTCAAGAAGCCATAGAAGATGACATTACTGTTCAGAAAACCATTGCTTGTGATAGCCGAGTGCTAACAAAATGTGAAAAAAATTATTCCGTTACTGAATTAGAAGCTTTAGCTATCGTTTGGGCATTTAACAAATTCCGTTTCTTTCTTTCTGGCAAGCACGTAAAAGTATACAGTGATCATCGTGCATTACAATTTCTTATGTCTTCAAAATTAAATCATGATAGGTTAAAACGTTGGGCATTGTTTCTGCAAGAATTCCGCTTCACAATAGTCTACATTCCCGGCAAGGAGAACATTGTTGCGGACGCGCTGTCACGCGCACCGGCTGGGCTTGAGAAAAGTAACACAGAAGGCAACCTTGAGAAAAATTTCAGTATTCTTTACATTCACAAAGTCGCCTTTGAAAACTTCATCACCACATCTTTAAAGGACATTGCTCATGAACAAGATAAAGATCCGATTTGGAAAGACATCAAAAGTAAATGGCATGAAAAGACACACACTCAGATTCGGCATTATTACCTGGTTAGAAACAACATACTCTTCAAACGCTGCACTGTTGATGACAAGCTATGGGTACTTTGCATTCCAGACGATTTTGTTAATAAGCTCATTTGGTACATTCATTTCAGCTACGCACATTTTGGTCCACGAAAATGTTATCATATTCTTCGAACGACTTGTTATTTTAACAATATGGAAAAGAGAATTCGAAGAGTCTTGTCTATTTGTAAACTTTGTCAAAAGGCGAAACCATCTACTGTCTCACATCGTGCTCCGCTGTTTCCTATCATTCCTTCTAAATTAAAAGAATTTGCTGCTGTTGATCTCTTGGGACCCCTTGTCAGAACATCGAATGGATTTTCGTACGTTCTAGTCGCTGTTAAACTTACTTCAAAATTTGTTTCTTTCACTCCGTTACGTAAAGCCACTGGACGGTCTGTATCCAACGCCTTTGTTAAAAATTTCTTATGTGAAGTTGGACACGTTAGTAAAGTCATTTCAGATAACGGACCGCAATTCAGATCTGCTGTTTGGTCACGCATGCTCCGGAATCATAAAATCAAACCTGTTTTTATTTCATTGTATTCACCACATTGTAACCCCTCCGAACGGATTATGAAAGAAATCAATAAGCTTTGCAGACTTTATTGTCACAGAAAGCATCAGCATTGGGACAGATATTTACACTTATTTCAAAACGTGCTGAATGAAATGCCTCATGACTCCACTGCTTTACCACCTACTCTTGTACTGAAGAATGAAGAAGCACCGAACAGAATCAGAGAGCTTGTACCTTTCCCGAATACACGTAAACTTCGACACAAAGACATAATTGATTTGACTCTTAAAAATATAATATCTGCAGCAGACAAAAGGAGAAAACTACACGGTAAAGCAAATGCAAAGAAATTATATATTGGTCAGAAAGTTCTCATTAAAGCTCATTCGATGTCACATAAGAAGAAACACTCGAGTCACAAATTCTTTCTAGTTTACAACGGACCTTACAGAATCCGACGTATACCACATGATAATTGCGTTGAAGTTGAAACTCTGCGTACTAGGAAGAGTAAAGGTTTACACCACATTTCACATGTAAAACCATTTATTGACAGATAATCTGCTTTTTAACTTAGTCTTTGCAATTTTCACTTCACGCTACTTGTACAATTTGTCACACTGAGAAACTGTTAACATGCAACAACGTTTGAAGTTAAATATCCAGTCAAGAACCAAGAGAACTTATTTAAACAGAAATTACGAATGCATTGTTATTGTGAACCGGCGACACAGTGTTATTGTGTGTGTGCATTCTTGCTTGTTAGTTGCACGATTATGTAACGACTATAAGGCTCACATACTTGGAACATATACCGGCACTGCTAATGAAATTTTCATGCAACATTTTGGTTTGCTTGAGAGTGGATTCTGGATTTAAGGTACTTTCAGTGAGATGCCAATTGAGACAGTGGTTAGTTTATGTGACAGCTACACTATTATATCACGACGTTACTAATGAGTGACAATTTACAATGTTGCTTTTGCGGTGTATCTGTTTTATATCTGCACAGTTTTTTTGAATCCTTCTGGAAAGCAAAACATGTTTTAGTAGTAACTTTCGTGGTATAGCTACAATGAGACAGCCTTTTCCATAGCACAACAATACGTTACAGCACAGTAATTTCTTCATCACAACAACAAGCGTAATAACTAAGAAATCTATACGCAAAGCATTTCACTTTTGTTTATCATGAGGTAAGTACATTGGCTTCTGCAGAAGTTAGCTTTCGGAGGAAAATAACTACGACACTTCCACAGAGATTATCTTACAGTAAGACGCACATTTAGCGCTACAGGACACGCATTTGAGTGATTAATTTTGTACTTAAGTCATTTATTTTCAAAGATATTTGAAATACAATGATACAAAGGTTTTCCGTAATACATTTCATTCCATTCTTGTAATCTGTAACACCTGAGGGTATAATTACAATAATCCTCAGGGGGGTACACGCTTACTTTGTGTACCAAGTGTTTGGCAAGCACAAGGAGCCCTAGCTAATATGGTATTTGCTTATACAACTTTACACATCGGTACCATATTTCTCTAACACACAAATTACACAGCTATTTGCTCATTTAACTGAGAGATAAACTTTTTTACTACGTCAGTGACAGATGTTTACGCAACTACACAGTTGGATAACTTCACACTTACGAAATTGTATTTTGTCTGTACTGTGTGAATTGTTCATATTTTTGGGAACCATTGTGATACAATGAGAGCTTTGAATGATGTATTTGGTATGAGATCATGATTTTTAAAGTACGTTTGAGGCAGATGACACTGTTGAAATGAGCAGAGAATATTTTTTATGGTTTGAAATTATTGCAGAAAGCTACGACTTTTTGAGATTTGACTGAGGTGTTATGATGTTATTTTTACGACGACGATGTGTATTATGCTGTTGGGGTATGTTTATGTCAATAAGATGATGCTACCATATATGAGGAATGTGATTACGTGTTTATATGTATATGAATAATAAATAGAAGTTAGGGACTCTTGACTTGTGAAAAAGGATGTTGGAAACCAAGAATCGTACTTTAAGAGTTATGAAATGTGTAAATGTGTGAATGTATCACAATGCAGGCGAAAATTTTTTGGACACTGTCATATCAATAGCATTTTGTTTCTACAGATTTGTCACGCAAATTCTTGACCTGTGAAATATTTTGTATATGAGACTGTCACTGTAGCGGAAACTGCTGTCGTAAATATTTCCGTAAGAAAGTTAAGTGACCACCTGCACGTAATGCGTTGTGAGCGGCCAGGTGTGCCAGCCGCCTTGAGAAAAAGCCATTAGGGTGTGCATTTCAGAGGCAGAGGTGGAGAAAAAAAAGAGACATTAACCTCGCTGTTGACACTCCTTTAGAGAAAACATTGCAAATGCGACACCCTCATTACTTGGAAAGATACTTACATCTGCACACCTGATTATGACAAGCGTCATTCTCTAGAATTGAGGGAATTTTTACTGCATTATGAAATGCCATATGGCTAATGAATGATGTTTCATGCCGTCCTCTGTACATATTTGCTCATTTCCTTTAATATCTAGTTCCTAGCTGCACTGCAGCATTGGTTAAAATAAAATTTAATATATGTACTAATATAGTTATTTTATGCCTACAGATCCAGTCAATAAGAAATTTATGATCTACTTACAAGAAAATGAGGGCACATAAATAGACATTTCCCTTCACAGGAATTGCATAAATAATTTCTTTACGATTTGGTAACTTATCTGCTAGTGTAAGTTCTCGTGATGCATCACTCTAGTGTTAAGATGTGACATTGGTATTAGACATGGCCATTTTAGTGTAATATTTTTTCTGCTTGAGCTTTGTCATGTATAGATATAAGTTTTATATTTTTTATATTTTTTATATTTGCTGCTGCTGTTTGCCAGGCATAATGTTACAGAATTTGACTTTGTATTACGCTGTTAAGTCAGTTTTACTACGAATTTAGTTTTCTTGTTGCTGCACATTGGCTCATATTAGTTGTAATGTTGCATTGCTTGGTAATTTAGATTTACTGTAGCTTGCTTTGCAATTTTCCATTTTTTTGCATTGCTGTTTGTGTTAATTTGTTATGTGCTGCTGCATTGCCTCGTCCCTTAGTTTTAGCATCTGAGCTCAGTAGATTTAAGTTAGCTTAAGAGGGGGTAGCCTATAAGACAATGAGTTATGACGAATTGGAAGAAATGCATTGAGAAGCTATATGAAAATGGTTTGGGCAAAAAAAAAAAAGGATACTGTACAGTGGAGAAAAAGTATTTTTTACAGAGGATGTGAACAGAATACAGAAAGCAGGCTTAGATAGGACTTTTGGGAATAATGATGAACGAAGGGAGATCTCCATGCAAAATACTGCACTACAACGAACCCTGTCCTTTCCTTTTGTGGTATCCCACTATGTGTTTGTGTACCCTTGTGTATTTGTTTTCTTCCTGTCTCTGTGTAGTTTCATAGAATTTTTTCTTCTTTTAATATTAAGCTACATTCACTATGATGAGGAATACTGTTATCCTCAAATATAATTGGCATTAATAATATGTTATTTACTTTGTAAAGATGTTAGACATTATTTATTCTGTTTTGTTTTAATGCTCATGTGCGAAGTTGATGTTTCAAAAGTGATTCTGATCTTTTATTTTTGTACTCATGTCATAATTCCTGTAACACTGATGTATATGTTTATTTCTATTCTGTTGTAAAGCCTGTACTACAAAATGTTATCTGTATTGTTATGTTTTTAATGATGTATTTTGTACCTTTGTAATTGTATTCTCATGTTATAATATTGTAATTGACGCCAGTTAATCAAATTAAGTAACTTGTAAGCATCCATTTCACTGCACACGTTTCTGTTGGTCATAGTATGTGGACAATATGTGAGAAGTAGGGACTGTTAGTGTTTGCACGTGTGTTAATAATTCAGCAAGGGACTGGATAACAGCATTGCTGGTTCTAAGGACAATTCCAAAAACTTTGTGAGTGCACAAGTGGTGGTCATGGACTTGCTATATTAACTACAAGACTCTTCAATGGTGATTGTGCACCCGCACAGTCACAACAGATGGCTGCTGGCCATCTCTACAAGGACTGCAGTGGGTCTGCATCTTTGATAACTCACCAATACCATTATCTCTACAAGGACTGCAGTGGGTCTGCGCCTCTGGTGACCCACCAATACCATACTCTCTACCAGGACTACAGTGGGTCTACTCTGTGATGACCTACCTACCAATCTTCTTCAAAACGTCGACTGACTCTGCTGTGGGTTTGCTCTGTTGTGGCCCATTACCTGTCAGCATGTCAAGAGTCAGCACTGTCTTTCTGTTGGAAGGACAACACTACTTCTTCAAGACTGCATGGACATCCACTATTTCCGTGTGCATTGTCTTTTACTGCTCAGACTTTGAGAAAACAAACTGCAGGTTTACTCTTATGATGAATGATCAGGACTGTCTTTATGGACTGTGAGAAAATTTTAGCTTTTCACCAACATTGTATCAATAAGTGTGTGCATTTGATATCTTTGTTATTGTAATTATGAAAAAATTTATCAAATCATTATTGGCCACTGGCCAAAACAATTTGTAAAATTTTTTGTGGGGAGCATGGGGGCTATGTAAGTAGGCTGTTTATGTTTTCTTATTGGCAACGTTACGTAGCGCTCTATATGAAAATCACTGGCTGTGCTGTGTGCAGCCTGTGGCTAGTTTGCATTGTTGTCTGCCATTGTAGTGTTAGGCAGCGGCAGCTGGATGTGAACAGCGCGTAGCGTTGCACAGTTGGAGGTGAGCCGCCAGCAGTGGTGGATGTGGGGAGAGAGATGGCGGAGTTTTGTAATTTGTCTTGAACTGCTATATATATGATGATATTAAGGTAAATACAGTGTTTGTTCTCTATTAAAATCTTTCATTTGCTAACTATCCCTATCAGTAGTTAGTGCCTTCAGTAGTTTGAATCTTTTATTTAGCTGGCAGTAGTGGCGCTCGCTGTATTGCAGTAGTTCCAGTAACGAAGATTTTTGTGAGGTAAGTGATTTGTGAAAGGTATAGGTTAATGTTAGTCAGGGCCATTCTTTTGTAGGGATTTTTGAAAGTCAGATTGCGTTGCGCTAAATAATATTGTGTTTCAGGTTAAGCACAGTCTTGTATAAATTGCTCAAAGGGGACGCTTCATAAGTTGCTACCTCGAGCGAGTTAATGAGCAACGAAGACAGACTGCTAGTATTACTGCTCCCATTACCTCTGCAAAATATACGAAAATTGATACGTAACATTCAGTGGCGATGTGTTATCGCTAATGGCTAGAGTCGTTTGCATAGCGACGCTGTACATCGCAACGGTCTTGGTGCGTGAACTTATCTCTCTCTGTTCCCCTGTACTGCCCATTACGTCTAGAAAGAACCCCAAAAGTAAAATAGCCTCTTTAGTTCATGAAGCGATGTCTTTGCTTTTTTAGTTTGGTTTATAGAAACGTTTATGCAAAATATTTATTTAATTCTAGAATTTAATTGATGAAAGGAGAAAATATAAAAATGCGCTAAATGGAGAAGGCAAAAAGGAATACAAACGTTGCAAAAGTGTGATCGACAGGAAGTACAAAATGGCTAAGCAGGGATGGCTAGAGGACAAATGTAAGGATGTAGAGTCTTATCTCACTAGGGGTAAGAGAGATACTACCTAAAGGAAAATTATAGAGACCGGTGGAGAAAAGAGAACCACTTGCATGAATATCAAGAGCTTAGATGGAAACCCAGTTCTAAGCTAAGAAGGGAAAGCAGAAAGGTGGAAGGAGTATATAGAGGGTCTATACAAGGGCAATGTACTTGAAGACAGTATTATGGAAATGGCAGAGGATGTAGATGAAGATGAAATGGGAGATATACTGTGTGAAGAGTTTGGCAGAGCACTGAAAGACCTGAGTCGAAACAAGGCCCCGGGAGTAGACAACATTCCATTAGAACTAGTGACAGCCTTGAGAGAGCCAGTCCTGAAAAAACTCTACCACCTGGTGAGTAAAATGTATGAGACAGGCGAAATACCCTCAGACATCAAGAAGAATATAATAATTCCAATCCCAAAGAAAGCAGGTGTTGACAGAGGTGAAAATTGCCCAACTATCAGTTTAATGGTTCAAATGGCACTGAGCACTATGGGACTTTACATCTATGGTTATCAGTCCCCTAGAACTTAGAACTACTTAAACCTAACTAACCTAAGGACAGCACACATCACCCAGGCATCACGAGGCAGAGAAAATCCCTGACCCCGCCGGGAATCGAACCTGGGAACCCGGGCGTGGGAAGTGAGAACGCTACCGCACGACCACGAGATGCGGGCATCAGTTTAATAAGTCACGGCTGCAAAATGATAACGCGAATTCCTTACAGACGAATGGAAAAACTAGTAGAAGCCGACTTCGGGGAAGATCAGTTTGCATTCCGTAGAAATATTGGAACACGTGAGGCAATGCTGACCCTACGGCTTTTCTTAGAAGCTAGATTAGATAAAAGGCAAACCTACGTTTCTAGCATTTGTAGACGTAGAGAAAGCTTTTGACAATGTTGACTGGAATACTCTCTTTCAAATTCTGAAGGTGGCATGGGTAAAATACTGGGAGCGAAAGGCTATTTACAATTTGTACAGAAACCAGATGACAGGTATAAGAGTCGAGGGATATGAAATGGAAGCAGTGGTTGGGAAGGGAGTGAGACAGGGTTGTAGCCTCTCCCAGATGTTATTCAATCTGTATATTGAGCAAGTAGTTAAGGAAACAAAAGAAAAATTCGGAGTAGGTATTAAAATCCATGGAGAAGAAATAAAAACTTTGAGATTCGCCGATGACATTGTAATTCTGTCAGATACAGCAAAGGACTTGGAAGAGCAGTTGAACGGAATGGATAGCGTCTTGAAAGGAGGATATAAGATGAACATCAACAAAAGCAAAACGAGGATAAGGGAAAGTAGTCGAATTAAGTCGGTGATGCGGATGGAATTAGATTAGGAAATGAGACACTTAAATTAGTAAAGGAATATTGCTATTTGGGGAGCAAAATAATAACTGATGGTCGAAGTAGAGAGGATATAAAATGTAGACTGGCAATGGCAAGGAAAGCGTTTCTGAAGTAGAGAAACTTGTTAACATCAAGTATAGATTTAAGTGTCAGAAAGTCGTTTCTGAAAGTATTTGTATGGAGTGTAGCCATGTATGGAAGTGAAACATGGACGATAAACAGTTTGGACAAGAAGAGAATAGAAGCTTTCGAAATATGATGCTACAGTAGAATGCTGAAGATTAAATGGGTAGATCACATAACTAATGCGGAGGTACTGAATAGCATTGGGGAGAAGAGAATATTGTGGCACAACTTGACTAGAAGAAGGGATCGGTTGGTAGGGCATGTTCTGAGGCGTCAAGGGATCACCAATTTAGTATTGGAGGGCAGCGTGGAGGGTAAAAATCGTAGAGGGAGACCAAGAGATGAATGCACTAAACATATTCAGAAGGATGTAGGTTGCAGTAAGCACTGGGAGATGAAGAAGCTTGAACAGGATAGAGCAGTATGGAGAGGTGCATCAAATCAGTCACAGGGCTGAAGACCACAACAACAACAACAAAAGTACCGTTAGAATTTATTAAGTCATAGGGCAGTTCGTCTGTACAAATGAAGACCCCCTCCCCCAAAAAATGGACTTAGCCACTGACACGTTCACGGTTTAAAAAGTAATTTTACTTTGCCGTTTGCAAAACCTATTTCACTCGCAATGATATCTTGCACCATTTATAATCATCTCCGTACTGAATTGTACTGAAATTTCATGACGTAATCTGTTATAATGCTATGGTACCCGTACAGAAAGGAAAACAGTGTTTTAGATGAATAGATTTTTAACGCAACAAAATGGAAAGGTGTGAGTAACAAATGAACGTATCCCGCTACGCCACAAAGTAATTCGTCTGTACTGGATAAAGTTTCTTGCATGCAGTGATAGGAGGATAATAGTTGTGGTCATTATTCAAAGGTAAGTGGCGAGTGAGTTTTTTCTTGTTTTAACAGTCCTTACGAGGACATCGTGGGACAATTTCGTACGTGGGAGTCTCACAAGGAATGCTCAGTATTCAGTGTCATGACAGGAAGGATCATTCTAAGCAAAAAGGCCTGGAAATCATTGGCTCTAAACAGAGCTATGAGCATGTCTTCTTCTTCGATAATTCGAAACAAATCTCTTCTACTTCAGACTCATTGCTTTCCATATTTCGAGATGTGGTATGGACCAAAACATGAAATGAATGTCTAGTAAAGTGGGATCTAAAGTGCAAACATTAACAACTATGAGCACTTGTTCATCTTTGCTACTGTGAAACACTTCTACTGAACAAATGACTGTAGCTCTTAACGTACGCATTTTGGACCTCATATTCACCAGATCTTTTCTTCATCTACGTCTAATGCTACATCTACATGGATAGTCTGAAAATCACACTTTGGTACCTGGCAGACGGTTCATCGAACCACCTTCACAATAACTGTCTATTATTCCAAACAGCGCGCGGAAGAAACAAACGCTTATATCTTTCCGTGCGAGCTCTGATTTCCCTTATTTTATTATGATAATCGTTTCTCCCCATGTAGGTCGGCGTTAACAAAAGATTTTCGCGTTCGGAGTTGAAAGTTGATCATTTTCGTGAGAAGATTCTTCGGCGACGAAAAACACCTTTGCTTTAATAGTGTTTACTCCAAATCCTGAATCATGTCAGTGACACTCTCTCCCCTGTTTCGCGATAATACAACACGTGCTGTTCTTCTTTGAACTTTCTCGACGTACTCCATTAACCCTGTGTGGTAAGGATCCCAAACCGCGCAGCAGCGCTCCAAAAGGGGACGGACAGGTGCAGTGTAGGCAGTCTCCTTAGTAGATCTGTCACATTGTCTCAGTATTCTGCCAATAAAACTCAGTCTTTGGTTTAGCTTTCTCACAACATTCTCTTTGTCTTCTTTCCATTTTAAATTATACGTAATTGCAGTTTAGGTATATAGTATGTAGGTGAATTCACGGTCTTTAGTTCTGATTTATCACGTATCCGAAGTTTAACGGATTCCTTTTAGCACTCATGTGGATGATCTCACACTTTTCGCTATTTAGGCGCAATTGCTGATTTTAGCACCAAACAGCTATCACTTCTAAGTCGTTTTACAGTTTGTTTTGATCTATTGATAAGTTGACTAGATGATAAACGTCAAAATCATCTACAAACGACATAAAACGGATACTCAAATTGTCTCCTACATCGTTTATATAGATAAGGAACAGCATAGGGCCTAAAACTCTACCTTGGGGAACGCCAGAAATCACTTCTGTCTTACTCGATGACTTTCCGTCAGTTACGACGAGCTGTGACCTCTGACAGGAAATCAGGAATCCAGTCACATAACTGAGACGATATTCCATAGCAACGCAATTTTACTACAAGCCGCTTCTATGATACAGTGTCAAAAGCCTTTGGAATCAATCTGAAATCCCTTATCAATAGCACTCAACACTTCGTGTGTATGAAGAGCTAGTCAGTTTTCTGACCCGTTTTGTATACCAAGGAGGATCAGCTCCATCGTTTTTTATTTTATTTGGTATAAATCTCTCAATTACTGATGATACAATTTCTTTGAGTTCAAGCCTCATCTGGTCTACACTTAATTCGGAGGTGTGGAGACTGTCTCTCAGGAAGGCGTCAAGTGAATTTTTATCTGCTTTTTTTGAACAGGTATATTTTTCATTTAGTTTTGGAGTATTTGTTGGCTACAATATTCAATCTCGTTGCGACAAACCTGTGTTCACTAATCACTATATCCGTTATTAGCTCAGTATTATTTGTTGCTAATAGGTCGAGTGAGTTTACACAACCTTTACTATTCACGTGGGCTCATGAACTAACAGCTCCAAATAATTTTCAGAGAACGTGTTTAGCAAAATTTCGGATGATGTTTTATGTTAACCCCCATTTAAAAGAATGCTTGCTTCGAATGATGGCGCATGATATATTCCTGAATACTGAGCATTCCTCCTGGGGCGCCGGGTATATCAGAGTGTATGATCATTTTAGGAATTGACTGGTTTGGCTTTGTACTATAGCACTACACTGCCACACATCTCCCTCCATCGGACTGCCATGATCTCCTAGATTTTTTACTATCATCGCGTTTGCCTAACTCGCTTCACTACAGTTCACAATTGCCACACTTTCATGCTTCCCCACAACCAGATATATTTTTGATATAAAGGATTAAAAATCCTCTATATCAAGATCGCAAACAAATTTTATTGTGATTACTAGTTTCGACTACACGCGAGCTGTCTTCACATCACAAAAAAAGAGCCTTCAATAGCAGATCCAACGTCTTCTGCGTAGTAAATATAACTGCAACGTTGCCTTTTCGATCAATAATAACTCCAAAAAAACTTCATTCACAATTTAGAATGAAGCCGTTCCCTTTAGAAAGTTCTGGCGCCTATAAAATTTTCTGGAATAGCTGCTCTTCCTACTACTTAGGACGAAAAGGATGTGCCTTTACAACCAGGCATAAAGAACACCTTTTAAGAAAAATTGGCACTATCCCCCAAAATTCGTCTTTTGCCGACCATCTTCTGGTTACAGGTCACGCACCTAAAGCTATTTCCGATAGCAATATCTTGCACACCGAAAAGAAGGGGTGTAAATTAGATATTCTTGAAGAATTAGAGAGTTTTGAACATATTTCTCGAAATGATGGCCTCATTATCAATGAGCAAAATTTCTTTAACGGTGTAAAGTTTTTACTTGACATTCAATTTCGGGTCTCTTCGTGCAGTTCACCAACTTTTTTTCTATCTGAGCCATTGCATAATTTTTCATTCATTAAACGGTTTATTGGCTGTACTTCATGTTATAGCGTTTTCTACAAACTGTGTTATTCAGCCCTTTCTGTATTTTCCATAATGATATTTTTATGCTTTAAACTGTACTTCTACACTCCTGGAAATGGAAAAAAGAACACATTGACACCGGTGTGTCAGACCCACCATACTTGCTCCGGACACTGCGAGAGGGCTGTACAAGCAATGATCACACGCACGGCACAGCGGACACACCAGGAACCGCGGTGTTGGCCGTCGTATGGCGCTAGCTGCGCAGCATTTGTGTACCGCCGCCGTCAGTGTCAGCCAGTTTGCCGTGGCATACGGAGCTCCATCGCAGTCTTTAACACTGGTAGCATGCCGCGACAGCGTGGACGTGAACCGTATGTGCAGTTGATGGACTTTGAGCGAGGGCGTATAGTGGGCATGCGGGAGGCCGGGTGGACGTACCGCCGAATTGCTCAACACGTGGGGCGTGAGGTCTCCACAGTACATCGATGTTGTCGCCAGTGGTCGGCGGAAGGTGCACGTGCCCGTCGACCTGGGACCGGACCGCAGCGACGCACGGATGCACGCCAAGACCGTAGGATCCTACGCAGTGCCGTAGGGGACCGCACCGCCACTTCCCAGCAAATTAGGGACACTGTTGCTCCTGGGGTATCGGCGAGGACCATTCGCAACCGTCTCCATGAAGCTGGGCTACGGTCCCGCACACCGTTAGGCCGTCTTCCGCTCACGCCCCAACATCGTGCAGCCCGCCTCCAGTGGTGTCGCGACAGGCGTGAATGGAGGGACGAATGGAGACGTGTCGTCTTCAGCGATGAGAGTCGCTTCTGCCTTGGTGCCAATGATGGTCGTATGCGTGTTTGGCGCCGTGCAGGTGAGCGCGACAATCAGGACTGCATACGACCGAGGCACACAGGGCCAATACCCGGCATCATGGTGTGGGGAGCGATCTCCTACACTGGCCATACACCACTGGTGATCGTCGAGGGGACACTGAATAGTGCACGGTACATCCAAACCGTCATCGAACCCATCGTTCTACCATTCCTAGACCGGCAAGGGAACTTGCTGTTCCAACAGGACAAGGCACGTCCGCATGTATCCCGTGCCACCCAACGTGCTCTAGAAGGTGTAAGTCAACTACCCTGGCCAGCAAGATCTCCGGATCTGTCCCCCATTGAGCATGTTTGGGACTGGATGAAGCGTCGTCTCACGCGGTCTGCACGTCCAGCACGAACGCTGGTCCAACTGAGGCGCCAGGTGGGAATGGCATGGTAAGCCGTTCCACAGGACTACATCCAGCATCTCTACGATCGTCTCCATGGGAGAATAGCAGCCTGCATTGCTGCGAAAGGTGGATATACACTGTACTAGTGCCGACATTGTGCATGCTCTGTTGCCTGTGTCTATGTGCCTGTGGTTCTGTCAGTGTGATCATGTGATGTATCTGACCCCAGGAATGTGTCAATAAAGTTTCCCCTTCCTGGGACAATGAATTCACGGTGTTCTTATTTCAATTTCCAGGAGTGTAAGATCTGATGTAGACAAAATGTTACTGTACCGTTCGCTGTTAAACAAAATATTGGCCTTTATATTATGTACTGAACAATATTCATTACAATTTTCGCCTGTCTCCATTTGAATATGAAGTAGCCAAGTTGTACCCGCGGCTACCGACGGCGCTCTCGCTGCAATGTCACGTTCACCTGCCGCAGTTGTTAACGCAGGCGCCTCAGTCTCTTGCAGCCTGTGGCTGTACAGGTATGAGGAGCCCTTAGAGGCTCGCCTTCAACATTCGTTTTGAATTTTTTGTGACTAAACCCCTTCTGGCCTATTATTTATTTTCTACTTGACATGTGAGTACTGTCTCTGTCTGGTATTGTTAGTCAGTACTTACACTTATTTATATACAAAAAAAATTTTCCATGAATTTGTAATTATGTTATAAACCATTTTGGATGTCTAAATTCTCATGAAGGCACTCTTAGAAGTGTTGAAACCTGGTTAATAAGACTAAAAATTGTGACCGAAGGCTCATTTGTTTCATTTTCAATTTATGAAGGGTCACTGAACCAAGCAGCAATGTTTAAAACTTTGTGAGTCTTCAATAGCGTTGCCATAGCGACTTGATACATCGTCATAAAAATTTTAGTGACAACTTTCATACAGAACATGTAGATGGAATAATTGGACATACCGTTCATATAAAATGAATTATGACGAAGGTCATAAAACTAAGGTGTTATACGCTGCCGGAAGAAATTAGAACAGCGTTTTAAAGGTTTCCTATTCACTCAAGATTTATTGCAGCAACAGTACATACGGAGTACTTGAACTGATTACATTCACAAGTCAATAGAGTGAGCGATTCTGAGGTATCAGATATCTACTCGTGCTGAAAGAACGATAACAGTATGTGATGTACCCTCCACAGGCAGCATTGCCGGCGCTGACCCTAGCAACCAGTCGCTCTTACAGATGGCGAATACTGTCCTAGGACATGTTATGCCACACCCACTCGACCTGTTCACGTAGATCTGTAAGAGTTGTTGGTTAACGAGCCACACGAGTCGCCTTTCATCCCATCACATTACACACTTTCTTGATTGGAGACAAGTCGAAGATAGTGCTGGCCAGGAAAACTGCTACGTGTCTTGCATAAAACATAGAGTTTCATGGGCAGTGTTTGGGTGAACATTTTCCTGTTGGAACAAAACTTCATCTGCCTGTTATAAGAAAGCCAAAAGGACGGGTCTATTGAAATTCTGGACGTACCGAGAGTTGGTTAGTGTTACCTGGAGAAACACCAAAGATGAGAGAGTTGTAGCTCATCACACCCCTGGGGTGGAGCCAGTGTGTCTGGGATGAATGCGCTCTATGGGGCAGCGCTCACCAGGTCTGCAATGCACCCGCAAAAGACCGTCACTTGGGTGCAGGCAGAATCTGCTTTCACCACTGAAGACCACAGAGCGTCACCTCATCTTCTAAGACATTCTTTGGCGGCACTAGCCTGCACCAGTCGAGCCGTGCATCTCGATGCTCTGGCGTGAGCTGAAGACGGGCTAGGGGTGTGCGTGCCCGTAGTCTCACTTGGTTTGCAATAGTTCGTTTTGGTACATACGGGCTCACAAGACCTCTTAATTGTGCTGTGGTATCTGTACGGTCTGCCATTGCTGGCCTCACAATACGACGATCCTGGCAGGCGACTGTGCTGCATGTACTTCCAGAACCTCGTCTACGGATGGGACAATGTCCATGTGACCATTGATAAAAGCATTGCTGCACAACTGACGTAGCACGTCCCACTTTTGTGGCAGTTCTCCGAAAGGACCATCGCGCCACCTCGGAAAGCCGCAGTTTGTCCCCTCTCTGACTCATTCAGCTGGCTGTAGGAAGTACGAGTGCGTCTCTCTGGCTTGATTGCATGTTTGCTTCGCTCGTTTGCACCGCACTGTGCATTTTGGCTGTCAGCAGTTCCTGTTAAAGTATACACACAGATGGCGCTCTCGTAGCTATGCAACTACATTATCTGCTGGCAGACGAAATTGTAACCATATCAGTACATCTACTATCCCTCAGGTGGTACAGGACGTCATCGGATCAAATCGACGTCTTCCTTCCTGGTCTACTATTTTTTTCCGGCAGTGTTATCTAACTGCTTGTGTATGAACGATTTGTCATATTATTCGATCTACACGTTCTTTAAAATGTTGTAAGGCAGCATTTTATGACTGTTGTTGTTGAGGCAATTATACTATTCAAGACTGCTTTTTATTATGTTAAGATGGCACGTTTGTAGCTGACCCCCCACCCTGAGATACCTTGGTCTCACCCTCGACTGTCACCTGACCTGGAGCCCTCACCTCTTGACCATCCAGCAGAAAGCCCATTCCCACCTTCACCTCCTGAAACTCCTCTCTGGCTGGATATGCGGATTGCATCCTTCCACCATCCTCCACACCCGCAAATCCCTCAGCTGTCCTATCCTCTGTTCTCGAAGCATTGCCTGGCTCTCCGCACCCACCCTCTTTTACAAGACCCTCCAAATCCTCCTCAAACGCCATGTGTTCCGCCTTGCCTTCTGTATGTGCCTTCCTTCCCCCACATGGCTCCTATATGACCTCATCCCCTTTCCCCACCTCCTCCTCCTTTTCCTCCAACATCTCAACATCCTTTACACTGTCCGCAGGCTTGACCACCCCCACCCTCTGTTTGCCCGCTTCCTCTCCACCCCCCACCCATTACTGCACTTCTATCGCTGTATCTCTCCCTTTCTCCTCCGTCTCCTTCATCAGGGCAATTTCCAGCACCCCCCGACCCAGATGGTGATCTTTGCCATGACATCTACCCTTCCTTCCTTGTTCCCCCCCTCTCGAGGACCCCCTCTCTTCCTCTCCCCTCCTTCTCCCAGAGTGAATTTTTCTCCTTCCCTCCCTGAGTCCCTGCACCCCCTCGTCGTCTGCCTCCCTCCCACATCCTTCTCTTCCCATCCCTCTTCGACACGCTCCCCCCCCCCACCTGTCTCTCCCCCTATCCAACCCTCCCTCGCTTCTTCCCTTCTCTCCCTCTCCTCCCATCTTCCCTCCTCCCTCCTCCCTCCACTTCTCCCCTCCCTCCCTTCTTCCCTCCTCCATCATCTCCATGCCCCTGGCAGATCCTCTCTGTTTGCTCATCGTCATCAGTGTACTAGGCCAGTGTTGTGTTTGGTGCTGTTCTCCTGTGCGTCAAGTGCTGTGATTTTAATTGTTTGCTGGACTTGTACATAGTGTTATTGTCATTGGTTGTTATGTGCTACGCCGTCCGTCGATACTTTTATGATCCAGTGTGTGCTTTTGTTCTGCGTGCGCTTATTTTTTACGGTTTTTATCTCCATTTTACAGTCCCCCCCCCCCTTTTTGTCTGTTCCATTCCGTTCTGTCCCCCATTTTTTATATCTATGTACGCCATATTTTCTCCATTCTGCTATTTTAAATGTATTCTTTGAATAAAATGGTTCAAATGACTCTGAGCACTATGGGATTTAACATCTGAGGTCATCAGTCTCCTAGAACTACTTAAACATAACTGACCTAAGGACATCACATACATCCATGCCGGAGGCAGGATTCGAACCTGCGACCGTAGCGGTCGCGCGGTTCCAGACTGAAGCGGCTAGAACAGCTCGGCCACTGCGGCCGGTCCTTCTTTGTGTAATTACTGTCTTTCGGCTGAAGAGCAGTGCATATGCTGCTGCCAGCCCGCCCCATACGGGGCACTGAAACATAATAAAGAGAAAAAAAATAGCTTAAAATAATAATTACAACAAAATCTGTTTGAATTCGAGATTTTTAGTCCTTAATATAAAAAATTGTGACGAATCACTCATCTCCAACGTTGACAATGCCAGAAAACGTGAAGCTATATTTCATTCGATTTTGTTTTCATCTGTTCCTGCTTTCCCGCCTGTTTCACGATTCACTTTATTTCCATCACTTTGTAGTTGATTTTACCAAAAGGTAATTCCCCGACTTCCCTATCGACTGGTGTTTCTTTTTCTGTCGCATCATCAGATAGGACCTGCTCCTCAGAGAGGCACTTCTACTCGTTCTTTCTAACCTCTCTCTCTCCTCCGAATTTAGCTGCGTAATTTACATTGCATTGTTACCGCCCTTGCTTTTAAAATCTGTATGCTGAGTCATTGCTTCCGACGATGATTTCTTTTCCGAATACTTCACATTTTCGTCTAAGCACGGGGTTTAGCTTGGCAATACGACTCTGTGGGACAGTGTAGGACAGCGTCTTCCTGATAGCGGAACCGGTATGTGTTTGGGACGTGAAGCAGACGTGGTTGCTGCCGAAGACTCTCTGTGTTTGTCTCGACAATCGTAGCCAGTCTGGGGAAGAGGTGGGATCCCTGCCTTGCTGCGGTGCTACAATTGATATTAAACAGTGAGCCAAATTCCCTGCTCCACATCTGACTATCTTGTGGGCTTGCGCTCTACGATGTTGGGGCGTTAACGCCGCTGTGTCCAGCATTAATGGTTGTGTCGATTTGGCTGCCTCGTTCGAGCTTGTTGTTTGGTTCTGACTGTGCCCCGGCAGTTCTGAGCGTAGCGTTAAGAATATAGAGACGATATTGCTGTGCTCGTCTTGTAGTGCACGTATTTCTTTTTGTGAGATCTCTGTTGAGACGTTTTTCTGCCAGTCGTTACTATGATGCTGTCTGAACTAACATGTTAAACAAATGCTTTGAAGCAGATTTCAAAAGTATTTCATGGGTTAATACATTAAAGTTGTTTAAGCCATGAGTAAAAGGAGTTGCTATGAGAACACCATACTTCAAAGTCACAGGTACTGGAATTGTATTCATTGTCACGTTTTCTGTTCCTTTTGAAAATTAATTTGGAACACTGACGCTTGCTACAATTGTGCAGATAATTTAATCACAAGTGCTGTTGTTCACAATAGTGCCCAAACTTGTTAATTGCCTACTGGACGATGTACACTCATGCTCATAAATTAAAGATAGTTACAGAATGTGGTGTCATACAACGTGGCACTACACAAAACTGGCGCTAATAGCATAGGCACATAGGGCATACACATGACACAGTCCACGGTATTGGTGATAAATTGAGAAAACCGTCCCGAAACACATGTGCTGCAAAACGGCACTGTTTCCTGCGCATGTATCCCGACATCAATATGGGATATGATCACCATGCACACGAACACAGGCCGCAAACGGGTTGGCATACTCTGGATCAGGTGGTCGAACAGCTGCTGGGGTATAGCCTCCCATTCTTACATCAGTGCCTGTCGGAGCCCCTGAAGTGTCCTAGGGGTTTGAAGACGTGCTGCGATACGTCGACCGAGAGCATCGCAGACGTGCTCCATGGGGTTTAGGTATGGAGAACAGGCAGGCCACTCCATTCGCCGGGTATCTTCTGTTTCGAGGTACTCCTCCACGATCAGTGGGGCCTCCTCTGTCAAAGACATGCAGGGGTGTTCGTACACCAATCATAATTCCAACCCACACCATCAAACCACGACCTCCATACAGGTCCCTTTCAAGAACGTTAAAGGGTTTGGTATCTGGTTCCTGGTTCACGCCTGATGAAACCCCGGCGAGAATCACTGTTCAGACTATACCTGGACTCGTCCGTGAACATAACCTGGGACCACTGTTCCAGTGAACATGTGCTGTGTTCTTGACGCCAAGCTTTACGAGCTCTCCTGTGACCAGGGGTCAGTGGAATGCACCTTGCATGTCTTTGGGCGAATAAACCACGTCTGTTCAGTCTTATGTAGACTGTGTGCCTGGAGACAACTGTTCTAGTTGCCGGTAAGGTGCCGAGCAAGGCTACCTGCAGTACTCCGCGGTCATCTGCAGGCACCGATGGTGAGATATCGGTCTTCTTGTGGTGTTGTACACTGTAGACGTCCCATACTGTAGCGCCTGGACACGTTTCCTGTCTGCTGGAATCGTTGCCATAATCTTGAGATGACACTTGGTGACACACGGAGAGTCCGTGCTACGACCTGCTGTGTTTGGCCAGCCTCCAGTCGCCCTAGTATTCTACCTCTCATAACGTCATCAATATGTGTTCTTTGAGCCATTTTTAACACACAGTCACCATTAGCATGTCTGAAAACGTCTGTACACTTACTCGCTGTACCGTACTCTGACATGCAGCAACACACCTCTGCGTATGTGGACTGCTGAAAGCGCCACCGTGCGGCGACCGCAGGTCAGATGCACCGCATGCTTATACCCGGAGCCAGAGGTGATTTAAATCCGCAACTGCCTCCCCCCCGCCCCAGAGCGCTGTTTCACCATGTAACAGCATTCATTATCCTTAATTTATGAGCATAAGTGTAGCAAGGTTTAGTTGCTGAAGAAACTTCCGTTCTGTGTGTTACTGTGGGGTACCAACTGACGCATTCTCCCTTCCTTGTGTTTTAGATCTAACTGTGAGTAGTCTAACTGGCCTACCTAGGGTGCTGCTGTAATCATCCATGCACAGCGAGCCTGTGGTCTCTTGTTTGTTTTTAATTAAAAGAAAAGAGGGGAGGAAATTTTGCTCTTGCTAGTAGTATTTGTAGTTTGTTTATAAGATGAAAACTGCTAAAAGGGGACGAGGTTTATTGTTTTTAATTATCCCCTAGTGATGGGAATCAATATTGGCTGTCCAGCTTTATCTTGTTTTATGTCAAGATATTAAAAGTATGTTTATCGTAAATGGCCTTAGAAGTAAGTTATTGCTTCCCCGCTTGTTAATTTGACCTTACTGAGATTGATATCAGACCAAGGCGATATTTGTGGGAGGATTTTCCTTTGCTAGTAGCCCAAAGAAAACGGAGGAACAATAATATTGTTGTTTAACTGCTGCTGAAGATTTTTTTTTATAAAAAAGGAGGGGAAGGATTTTTTGAAGAGTGCAGCCTCTCATAAAGTTGCTGCCTTGCTTGTTAATTTAATGCTTATTCAACTGTAATAAGTTAATCATGTTGGATGTCAGTCAGTCAGTGTTTATGCTTATAGCAGTGCTTTTGGAATAAATTAAAAATTACAAGTGTAGACTCTTTGTTTCTACTCCAGTGGTCCCTGTGCTCTTCTTTCGTGCCTAGCAAGTTCCTTTTACAAGAGTAACATGTCCTGCAATAGCAGGGGAAAGAAGGAACCAACAGAAAGAGGTTCCTATCTGACCACAAAAAAGGCGCGTATTCTGGTGTTTAAAAAAGACAATGATTGAATAGTGGGGTACCAACTGACGCATTCTCCCTTCCTCAAAATGTTAAAAAAAAATTCTGAAAAATATCAGCATTCGAACATATTCACGCTTTTTTATGTTGAGAGGGAAGGAGACAGTGTCAGAGTGGAAGAGGAGAAAAAGTAACAAATACTGCACGATAGTAGTCAGTGGCTGTTTTACAGAAACAGCGAAGGAGAAAATGGCGGACTTAGAGAAACAGAGGAACACCGTGGCAGTGGAACATAGTGACAGAACAGCGCTAGGAAAAGACTGAAGAAAACAGAGCCAGACGGACAGTAATAAAGAGAAGGAGAAAGTGGAGCTGGTGACAATGAGAGACAGATTCTATGACTATGACAACGGGGAAAAGAGAGAGAAAGAGAGAGAGAGAGCGAGAGAGATTTTCAGCGAGAAGAGACAGCAGCAGTAGCGAGGAATGAATGAGCACGAGGGAGCACGAGGGAGACAGCGACAGCGAGAGGAAGCCGTAGTAGCAGGACACAACGGAGGAGACTGTGGCTGTGATACGGGGGGCGGTGACACACAGACACCAAGAGGTAATTCGAATGAGTTGGGCTGAATGACTGAGTGAGAACGGGCAAGTGAGCGGGATGGGTATGAACGACTTGCAGCGATGGACCAGTGGGTGTGAGCGATTTTTTCAGGAAAGTTTTGTAGGTGTCTTTTGTACAGAAGCAGATTCGCCTTTTTCGGGCTCCGATAGTTGCATTTTTCCGCTGGTGTGGGTTTATACCGTGCTTCCCTAAAGTATTGGTGCAAGTTATGGTTAAATATCTCTGAGATACAGGGTGTTTCAAAAATGACCGGTATATTCGAAACGGCAATAAAAACTAAACGAGCAGCGATAGAAATACACCGTTTGTTGCAATATGCTTGGGACAACAGTACATTTTCAGGCAGACAAACTTTCGAAATTACATTAGTTACAATTTTCAACAACAGATGGCGCTGCGGTCTGGGAAACTCTATAGTACGATATTTTCCACATATCCACCGGGCGCAGCAATAATATGGCGTAGTCTCTGAATGAAATTACCCGAAACCTTTGACAACGTGTCTGGCGGAATGGCTTCACATGCAGATGAGATGTACTGCTTCAGCTGTTCAATTGTTTCTGGATTCTGGCGGTACACCTGGTCTTTCAAGTGTCCCCACAGAAAGAAGTCACAGGGGTTCATGTCTGGCGAATAGGGAGGCCAATCCACGCCGCCTCCTGTATGTTTCGGATAGCCCAAAGCAATCACACGATCATCGAAACATTCATTCAGGAAATTAAAGACGTCGGCCGTGCGATGTGGCCGGGCACCGTCTTGCATAAACCACGAGGTGTTCGCAGTGTCGTCTAAGGCAGTTTGTACCGCCACAAATTCACGAAGAATGTCCAGATAGCGTGATGCAGTAATCGTTTCGGATCTGAAAAATGGGCCAATGATTCCTTTGGAAGAAATGGCGGCCCAGACCAGTACTTTTTGAGGATGCAGGGACGATGGGACTGCAACATGGGACTTTTCGGTTCCCCATATGCGCCAGTTCTGTTTATTGACGAAGCCGTCCAGGTAAAAATAAGCTTCGTCAGTAAACCAAATGCTGCCCACATGCATATCGCCGTCATCAATCCTGTGCACTATATCGTTAGCGAATGTCTCTCGTGCAGCAATGGTAGCGGCGCTGAGGGGTTGCCGCGTTTGAATTTTGTACGGATAGAGGTGTAAACTCTGGCGCAAGAGACGATACGTGGACGTTGGCGTCATTTGGACCGCAGCTGCAACACGGCGAACGGAAACCCGAGGCCGCTGTCGGATCACCTGCTGCACTAGCTGCGCGTTGCCCTCTGTGGTTGCCGTACGCGGTCGCCCTACCTTTCCAGCACGTTCATCCGTCACGTTCCCAGTCCGTTGAAATTTTTCAACAGATCCTTTATTGTATCGCTTTTCGGTCCTTTGGTTACATTAAACCTCCGTTGAAAACTTCATCTTGTTGCAACAACACTGTGTTCTAGGCGGTGGGATTCCAACACCAGAAAAATCCTCTGTTCTAAGGAATAAACCATGTTGTCCACAGCACACTTGCACGTTGTGAACAGCACACGCTTACAGCAGAAATACGACGTACAGAATGGCGCACCCACAGACTGCGTTGTCTTCTATATCTTTCACATCACTTGCAGCGCCATCTGTTGTTGAAAATTGTAACTACTGTAATTTCGAAAGTTTGTCCGCCTGAAAATGTACTGTTGTCCCAAGCATATTGCAACAAACGGTGTATTTTTGTCGCTGCTCGTTTAGTTTTTATTGCCATTTCAAATATACCGGTCATTTTTGAAACACCCTGTATGATCGGTAATGTGCCCACAGGAGGGAGCAGGTTTATTCCTGTGTACATACGGTACCAGTCAGTTATTGACAGGTTAATGAGTACTGGGTGTATGCTCATTTCTGTTATATAATTACTGCTGTATCTGAGAACTACAGTGGGCCCGTGAGGAGACTCCCCTGCACGAAGTCAGGATAGCAGTCGGGTACCTGTGAATCGTCTCTGACGCTAGTAAAACAGCGTCGAAGTTCAGTTACTTATTAACCATGCTTACAGTCGTCTTGTTCCACACTGGCCTTATGGTCGATGCCTCATTCAGCTGCGTGTTGAATTCTCGCTGACTGCTGCCGAGTCAGCTCCTCGTCTGCCATGGCTATGGTCCAACACGAATCGTGTCGTACAAGCTGCTGTAGTGTGTTAGACCCCACTCCGCATTCTATGTTGACCTTTGATCACCCATCTGTGGTGTTGTCGGAAGCCGTGTGGTCGGTCGATCTCCTTCGTATCAGCAGGGTAGATTTCAGCACCCGGAGGCGCCCAAGTGTTGAACAGGAACTTGGACCCCAAGAGGCCCTGCTTCCGGTATCCTCGCTGGAGTTCGATGCTGTCATGTGATGTTCTCAGAAGACAGTGAGCTCCTCCGTCAGCAATGTCTGGCGGCGAGCAGTATGATCAGGCCAAGACATTCATCTCAGGTACATCTTCGACTGATTCGTAGACCGTTCTGTAGTGTCCAAGACATAGATTCGCTACAGTATAGTAACCATGGAATCGAATGCTATTATTTCTATGGAAAATGTTCCGATAGTTGGTTTACATTGTAGTACAGGCAATTTTTTTCCGTTTCACACGGCGAGCATTAAGAATCTCTATGAATGGTACTATTAGTTCACTGCATACATGGAGCGATTCAATAATCGAGTTTTCAGAGAACCTATAGCATGCTACATCAGAATAATCACAGTTTCTTGTTACAATGCGTGCGTGTCATGTTACTGACAGTAATGAGAATATGAGTGAGGAGGCATCAACACCGAGATCCAGTTAAAACAAGCTGAAACGACCTGAGGACCAGATTTATGATCCACATCGCATTGTTCAAATTATCACTGAAGACATTTCTTCACTAATTCGGGTATCAGGCTGACTTCCATAAATTGGCTTAATAATGGCCGTTATAGAACTTGAAAGACTGCGATAATGCGTATAGATATCCTCTGCTACTTGGAATGTATTGTATTTGCATCAAGAATGTGGTGCCCTTTGACGTGATCGGTGCAATGTTTCCAATTGCCATATACAACAAATGAGAAATCATCAATTAGCATGTGTTCTGGAAAATACATGATGAGTGCTATGTCGGTATTTGACAGTGAGAGACATAAAATTACTGAAAGGAAACAGAAGGTTCTGCAGAGGCAAGCCAAAGTAAAAAATTTTCTAAAACAACCGCTGATAAAGAGCTGTCTGTGAAATAGAAAACCTACTACAGTCCAGGACTTAACTGTTATTGAAACTTAGAAGACCGTTATCTGAAAATGTACTTTTTTAGCATAAGGAACATTTTGAAGTAAATTATTAGAGATAATGAACGTACATGGTCAGTGTTTTTACAATCTCCCAATTATTAGTAATATATAAGAAAATAAAAGAACAGTAACAAAAGAAGTTAGTGAATAAGTTGTTATAATTTTGCCAGCTGCAAAAAAACTGAATAATAATTACAAATGTGCCGAAATATTTTTGATAGATGATGGTAAAATTACCAACAAGGCTATTCCAACAGAATTATATTTCAATCGCATGTAGTGTGAAAAGTAAATGTTTCTTAAATTTAAAATGCAAATCTTCTCTCAGAAATGTTTTTCTTGCTATTTACAATCAACATTTTATACGCTCTTTACTTCTTCCTTCTTCAATTATTTTGTCGTGAAAATACAAAATTCTTGCACAGCTTTAATTGTCTAATTTCCTAACTAATTCCCTCAGGAACGCTTAATTTAATTCCACTACTCTCTTTTACCGCTGTTTTGTTTTTGTTGGTGTTGTTACGAAACGCATATGCTGGCGAGATATCAGCCAAGTTGCGTTGCTACGGCTGAAGCGGTCAAGGAGAAGGTGTTCATGGCAAGCCAAACGGCTACCGACAATGGAACTCCCAGCGGCACCTAATTCGTAGTTTTTTTTCAGGAAGCAGGAGTTGGGGGAATTGCTGGTCGACGGAATGATTGGTCCGGTGGTTTAGTGAATTGTAAAGTGGCCTCAATTGCAACAGTGTGGAATATGACGTTCTTGAAATACTTTAAAATTCAGCAATTCGATGTTCGATTGTAGTACATATTCAATTACATGTGTATGTACATACCTATGGCACTTTGGTGCATTAATTAAGACATTAATATTATAATTATGTAAGGGATCCGTGATCCCACGAACATAGATGCTAGTACAAGACGCCCAGGTCGATAGTAGACAGGAGTCGATTGTCGAGCGCTGCAGTAGGCAGTGAGACGAGTGACGAGGGCAGAGTAGTACTGGAGAGTGTCGAGTGAAAAGGAGTGCTGAGAGACGGGCAAGAATGGTGGCCGAGTAAGTTCACCGGAGTATGACAGATGAGCGCGTCCCCCTGATAGTCGTGGGGTGGACCCTCATCGATACCGATTCGCGAGTGATATGAAACCAGAAAGTCACAAGTGCCGAATTACGTGTTTCGCGTCAACTGCGTCGGCCAGCAACAACCATGGATTGCAGTGAGGATTGTTGTGGATATTAATCATCAGCATTGCGTGTGACGAACTACTGAAAATCAGCAATCAATAAAAAGAGATAACCGTAATTAGACAATACACGGTGAAGGTAGCAACTGCCTCATTATTTGTTTGTTAGTAGGAAATATATATCAGTTCGTACATCGCAAACTTTGTGGTCCTTAATAATAGACAAACTTCCAATCATTCCACTATTCAGTCTCCGAACAGCCGCACTTGGTTGAAATATCCCCGAAACCACAGCAGAAAAACCGATAGCCTTTCATCCATTAAGCACACGGTCATATAATCATAATAATTAACTGTTTGGCGGCTTCGGTAAATTACTCGAAATCCAGTAAAGGTATTTTAATTGGGAGTGTTTCATCTTGGCTCCCGTGAAAAGGACAGCTGCAATCTTCGGATCCGAACAATGACTTATTAAGCACCATTTTTGGTTCAGTGGAAAGACACTAGCAATTATCGGACGATTTTATTACAAAAATAATTTGGTATTGTTGTTACCGTGACTAAAATTACAGTATTCCAAGTAGAAACAGTGTAATATAACATGTATGTTGAAATTAGAAATCGCGGGAAAGAAGGACATTATTTAGACAATACAGTGCAAAAAATGACTTATTTAGACAATACAGTGCAAAAGTGACTGAGAAACAGTAAACAATTTGTTTTTATGAGTTCAAGTGACAAAAGCAGTGTTAATAAATATATATTGAAGTATGGACACGAGAACCTGCGTGAATTGCTGTAGAATTCATATTCTAAGAAGACGCGCGTTTGTGCATCATCGCGAGTGAACCAGTCAAAATTCCGTTGCAAGAGTATCAGGAACATGTTCTCAAGTGATTTTGTATCCGAAATTGTCTTTTGAACGGTGTAAATCGCTCAATTTGATGTGGACCCATAAACTGTTACTGCAGTTGCGAGTGTTGACTGTGGCGTAATTGTTGAATGACGTCACACAGACTGTGAGCGGCTAGTCTAAAGTATTGAAGAAGGTCCACAAGCCGCGACAGCAAGGATTTGGATAGTGGAGATGTACCACACTGACCAGTGACTACAGTGGAGCCAAGTGGTTGAAGTAGAAACAATGAGGACGCGGAGTTCGACATCTAGTGGCGAACCCTGGAAGTATACAACGTCTGCGCCACTTACCCGCCGATCAGCGAAATACGTGACAGCAGTTCCATCCCGTCGCCAACCACCGAACTACAGTGCACACAGCACCACACCAGCCACAACGACTGTTCGCCTGACAGCTGCCGCGCCGGAGGAGCCAACGCCAACACGACTAGCAGCGCACCTTCAAATGTCAAAACATCGCGACTTCGACGAGTGTCGAAGGGTGAGTGAGGACGATTTGCTGGCGCGAAACTGATTAATATTGCACTATCTTAACAGTGCGGAACGAACTTCAAATTAAATTTGACAATTGCAGAAATGATAAGAACAATATTTTTTAACATTTCTTTGCGAATTTGCTCTAAGTCTTGGTATGGTAATATGCGTGTGTTTTCATGCTGTACAGCACAGAATAGTGTCTCATTTGCGTTATTTATTGTAAACTACATGTTTATATGTCTTTTAAGTTGTGTGTATGTTACTTCAAGATTTTGTGTGTAAATGCAGTCATTGATGTTTGATCTGGGTAGATTTCTGTAATTTATGGTGTTCAGTGGAGAGGTCTATATTGCCAGCCTGGGTTAACCTAATACAGTGAAGTATTATTTAATTTTTAGCTAATTAGTGATTGTTTGGGTTACTAGGAGGTTATTTTAATTCTGTTTTATTTCTTTTTCTTGTCTGTGCATAGTGAATAGTTAGAATGGATCCTGAATTGAAAGAAAAGGTTGTGGAGGAGGTGGTTAGAAAAATGGATATAATTCAGGAGGACAACGATGAGTCAGGAATTGGAAGTAGTGGAATGTCAGTGGACAGTCCATTGGGTCATTCAACCAGTTACCCTGAGACACCAGTAAAACCAATTAGAAAGGAACTGAGTCTTGAGGATGGAGAATCGCAGTCAGTAATACTTAAGGTGCTCCAAGGAATCGATAAGCATATGGGAGAGATGCTCCAAGAAATCAGCAAGCGAATAGAAGGGATATCCAAAGGAAGTGAAGAAACCAACAAACGTATAGAATAAATATCCAAAGGAAATGAAGAAATTAAGAAAAAGAACAAAGAAATCAAGGAAAGTATAGCAGAGATGTTCCAAGAAAACCAAGAAAGCTTAAGGGAAGGACTGCAAGAATTCCAGGAACAAATGAGAATAACTCTTCAGGGGAGAGATGACAAGCTTCAGGTGAAGGTAGTTCGACTCCGAGAAGAGATGAACGATATGAGAGTAGAGATAATTGGAAAAGCTGAGGGAGATGTCAAGGACGTGAAAAATGAATTGGAAGACAGAATACAAAAATTTGAAATACACCAACACCAACAGATTAAAGATGTGGTACAAATTCAACAGCAGTGCCAAGTGAATATTGGTAAATTGGGAAACAGGCAAGTGAAATTTATAAAATAAATTAAAAATAATAATATATTAATTATTCTATCTGTATGATGGTGTTTGTAATTGTAATTGATATTTGCTTATCTGGAACGTGGACGTTTAATTATTCGGTATCAGACGCTTGACAATGGCTTTTTCGTAAAGGCAATGTTACTCGTAGTTGACCGTGAAATAAAACTGAAATAATCGGACTTCGTAAATAAATCGTTTCCAAAGACTGCTGCGGTAGGTGCGGACTCAAATCTAAATCTCAATATTAGAATAATTTGCCAGCCATGTCAATACGTCGTACAGAGGTGTCTGTCTACTAAACATAAAAAAGTTACACAGTTAGTTAAATCAGATATATTCAATGAATAAGCCTACAGTTCATAATCCTACTTACTTTTATAAATATAAATTCTTTACAGAATCGAGTGCCTAGTCTGGTTGCAACTCGCAGTATTCTTCTCTAACATGAAATATGGCGGTGTGCCAGACAATAAAATAAAATACGTGCTTCTCACACCACTCCAACCAGAGCTCTCTGTTTCTTCTTAATTAAACATAAGAGTAACGTAATTGTGCTTTTGTTTTATCAGAGACACAGCGCAGCAGTTGTGTGCCATAGGCTTTATTTATTTATCACTGATTATTTATTTAATTAATATTTCGCGTTTCCGCGGAAACTCACGCTCGGCATGCAAATGTGCCTTTATATTGCCCCCTGAATTGCGAGGCGAAAGGACACACCTGCAGGCGAGCAATTCACCTAAAGGCACAAGAAAATCTAAGTTATCTACAACTATTTACATGACTTACATTATACACATTATACACATTATATACAAAATTTGAATGACGCGGGTGCGCCGTAAAAGTTCTTATGTTGGCAGATAGAGTGCGCGCATGCGCAGAAGCGTCTGTGTGACTGCCGTTATGTCGTACAGTTAGATCACGCGGCACAGTATTGCAGTTCATATTGTTCGTGTGCGCGCGTTTCTCAGTCGTTGCACAAAGAAAATATTCAACCAAGATTACATATGAAGACTACATTCTATGAAAGGTAACTTAGTTTTAAATTTACAATATTTGTTATAACACAATACAACTTAGATTGTTGAATGTTCTTAGTTACATAGTATTGTTTTGAAATACTTCAAAGAAAAATGTCCGTATGTTTCAGGTGCGTTGACCTATACACATCGTGTCGTTATTACAGTTCATATTCATCCGCTGCACAATAATTTTTTACAGGTTAGTATCGTCGTGATAAAGTATTTTGATCGCAGTAACATCGTTGTATAACAACGTGATTAATACATAAGCTTGTCCATTTCTCATCTCCATTATAGTCGTTGTGATGCAGTTCGTTGTGACTAAAAGCATTGCTTATTACAGATCAGACGTGACCCGTCGAGTAATTGGTCCACGTGCAGTTCGTTTTTTTTTTTACATTCCGTGGAAGCTTGGTTGCAGAACCTCGGACGGCACATAGCTGGCGTCGATCCTTGGACAGTCCAGGTAAGAGTGTCCGTCACATTTCGAGAACATTTCATTCCCTGAAGTTCCAACCAAAATTCTTCCACCCGTCGTGTTGTTTTCTGGACAGGCACTATGTGTCCATTTAATTCCAGTTAACATCTTGAAGTTAGGTACTGTAGTAATGTCACTAGACGATGCACGAATTATGCACTTCACATTTTCAGTTTTTCGCTGAATATAGTTCACCTAAATGTTCGTAGTTATTAATCAAAGAAATCATTCATCGCGTTTACATAGATACGCTGCATAATGAATGGCATTAACCGTTTCTTTCACATAGGTTTCTGCGTAGTTGCAGAGTTAGTAATGTTCGTTAATGTCCGTGAACAGAGGTTCACTATGCAATGTCTTTTTGGCACTCGTTTTGTTCAAATTTTTTACATAGTACAGTTACATGATACATCAGTTAAAAAAAATAAGTAATTATACATACACACGTCACATATTTTCTTAGCATAAACATAATACAGTTGCACATAAACATGTTTGCATCATCATTACATAGCTATAGGTTATTACATTGTGTCACGTTTGATTACATGAATTGTCGATATTTACATCCTCTTTAGCGGTTTTGCTGGGATATTACCGATGTTTTTTGTGATGTCATCTGAAATTAAGATTGGTTAGACACAACATTCATTACATCAGTAGACAAGACCAGGCGTTTTCACTACTCAATAATATTCAAAATAGTAAGAGAGAGAAAATGTTCGATTCCTCGCGTTTTGTGCGTGTGTGTAGAGTGTCTGTGTGGCCTTGACTACTGATAGATGCTTTTCGTGTTGAGAGATGTGCGTATAATCTATTTCTCAAAGTAAAAGATCGCTTCACAGGTGACGTCTGTCAGTTCGTCAGGTGTCACACCAAGTCAGTGGTACCTTCAGTAACAAATGTTCCGTGAAAAATTAATATGTCATTCACTGCTACGTAATCATAAATTTTACTTTAATATTCCGTCCTTCAGGTGGTGCCGTGCGTTGAAAGAAGAGTTCTTCTGTCTTCAACTGCGTCACTGGAACCGCTGAAATGAAAATTTCTATACTACTTATTATCTGTGGTGTAACAACAGAGTTTTTCGAGTTGCTTAGCAATATTTTGATGGGTATGACCTTGACATTATTCAGCATGAAATGCTCTAAGATCTCGGTGTGCGTATAGCCCAATAATTTTGTTAGTTCTAGGATGTTGTAACAGATACGCACCAGGATGCGGTATGTTAACAATTATATAAGGTCCTTCATATAGCAGGCGCCACTTAGCGTTGCGTCGTTTGAGTGCTACAGATTTATGATGAGTACGAAGTAGTACAAGCATTCCTACCTCGAATTTTTGTTTTCTTTTTATTATGTTTCTGTGATGTTTGTTTCGTATTTGTGCGTGATGTGTCAATGTAGTCAATACTTCTTTTATTTTCTGTTCAGGTGTGATTTCCTTGTCTGACAACTTAGGTAATGGTTCTATCCACTGATCGTTCTGTTTGCAATTGAACATGATCTCGTTAGGTGTGTAATTTGTATCGTAAATATTTAAGTTATTGTGTACGTCTTCGAAAAGACTTAGGTAGGACACCCAATTAGTATGTTTTGATGAAATATAGGTCCTCATGAATCGGTTTAGTTCTCGGAAAAGTCTCTCAGTCGCGTTACATTGTGGACTAAACCTCGAAATAAATATACTTTTAATGTTATTGTCCTTCAAGAAATTTCTCCATTTGTACCCAGAGTAGTATGTTGCATTATCTGACAGAATTGCTTTAGGTTTTCCCACGTGCGTCAGGTAATCACTTGAGAATCTTCGTATTATAGCACTTGCAGTGGCGGATTTTAAAGCATAAAGTTTTACATGTTTAGAAAATATATCGTAAAAAGCTAAGATATATTTGACGCCTCCAGAGCTTGCTGGATGCGGTCCACTGATGTCAGTACACAGAATTTCCAGGGGTTTACTGGGTAAAATAGAATGTAAATCTGTTCTTGTGGATAAATTCTGAGGTTTTGATTTTTGACATATGACACATGTATTCAGTTCCCTGTAAATTTTTCTTCTCATATTGCTAAAATAACAGTATGTGCTGAGCTTTGCTAAACACTTTTTTGTCCCATAATGACCCCAAACTAAGTGTGTGTGCCAAATTAAATTACGTTCAGACTCTTTGGGAATGCATACACACCAGTTAGTAGCATTAGGATGTCGTCGATAAAATAGCACATCATTGTGTAACTTGTAATACTTAGTCAAAGGATGATTGTGTTTTTCTACCAGTAATGTTATTATCTTATACCAGTGAGGATCTGATTTTTGTAATTCAGCCATGTTTCTGCACATATCAATATAATATTGGTGATACTGCTTGTCTTGCATTAAGAGAATCCTGTAGTCATTTATATTTTCTAAGTCACTGTTGGTATCATTCATACCTTGTGGAAGTCTAGACAAAGTGTCTGCAATGGTGTTGTCCTTACCTCTTATGTACTTAATTTCAAAAGAGTAGTTCTGAAGTGTAACTGCCCATCGTGATAGTCTAGGATGTACAAGTTTACAAGTTAACAAAAATGTCAGGGCCTCGTGATCGGTGTAAATTACTGTATGTTTTCCAAATAAATAATAATTGAATTTCTTGAATGCCCATACTATGGAAAGTGTTTCTAACTCAGTAGTGGAGTATGTACGCTCACATTCAGTTAAAGTACGACTTGCAAACCCAATAATTCTTATCTGTTCCTTTTCTTTATTCTTTACAACTTGAAATAAGCAACATCCCAAGCCAGTTCGTGAAGCGTCACAAGTCATACAAAAATCTAAATTGAAATCTGGATGGCTCAATAAGTTTGCACCCACTAAAGCATGTTTAACTGTATTAAAGTCATTCTGGCACTGTTCCGACCAGATCCAAACTTGATTCTTTCTGAGTAGATTTAGCAGATGTTTACTGTTCAAAAGTGGTTGTGGCAAAAAACGTCTAAAAAATGAACATAGCCCAAGGAATGATTTTAACTGCTTTTTAGTTCGAGGGCTAGGAAAGTTTCTGATAGCATCTAATTTACTGGGATCAGGACGTATGCCCTGTGAATTAATGATATGTCCTAAATATTTTATCTCACTGCAACCAAATTTTGATTTTCTTAGGTTGGCTGTGACTCCAGCTTGTGCAAATTTTTCTAAAATTCTTTGAAGTGTATCAACGTGTTCATTCCAAGACTGTGTAGCTATCAGTATATCATCTACATAGTGTGTGACTGTCTCAACTAAATCGTCGCCAAGCACAGTATCCAGGGCTGTAATGAATACCCCAGAGCTGACATTCAGTCCGAAGGGTAGAACACAAAACTGATAGGTTCGCCCCCCGAACATAAATGCAGTATATTTCCGTGAATCAGGAGTGATACCCACCTGCCAAAACGAATTAGCGAGATCTATTGTGGAGAAATATTTTGCATCTAGAAATTTCTGTAATTGCTCTTCTAAATTTTCGGGTTTTGTGTGAACCGGTAAAATTATTTCATTAATTGCTCGTGCGTCTAACACTAACCTAATGCTTCCATTCGATTTTTTGACAACAAGTAGAGGACTACAATAAGGTGAGGTGGATGGTTCAATGACCTTCCAGTCTAACAGTTGTTTTAATTCTTGCCACACAGCAGGTCGTTGAGATAACGGTACGTTATATGTCTTATGGTAGAAGATCTTGTGAGGCTTAACTTCAATCTTGTACACATACGTGTTGATAACACCCAATCGTTTGGTAAAAACTGGTAAATATTTGGATAACACTTCCTGTAGTTTTATACGTTCATGTACACTGAGAGCTGTAGCTTCACTTATCTTATGATCAAGCAATGTTTTCAAGTCCATTAGCTCTGTGTCAGATGAGTGTGTTTGCATGTCTTGAATGTCTTTGTCAAGTACTAACTGAACCTTGTACCCTGTACAGTGTTTGTCATGCTTTAGAGTTCTCCTGTCCAAATCAATAATAATTACCCTGCTTTTATCATTTAAAATACATTTACCTTTGGAGAAGTCTATAATGCAGTCCTTCTCGCTCATAATATCTATTCCTAATATGCAATTTGTCACAAGGTTTTGTACAACCAGGAATGGCCATTGTACGGTTCCATTACCTATTTTAACGTTTACAAAAACTTGCTTCGTAACCCTACATGACTTATTACCTAGTGCAGTAGTTATTTTACAGTTTTGGGCAGGAAACTCAGGCACAGGTTCCAATTCACACATCTTTTTATAGAAATTAAAAGACAAAACGCTCACAGCTGCACCTGTATCTAGGATAATAGTAGTTGGAATCCCACCTACTACACCAGTAGTAGATGCTAAAACAATTTCATTTGTGTTTGAACGACATTGTGTACTGTCTTGCAAAAGTTCATCTGATATATTCTCATTGTGGTTGTATCTTATAAATAAAACAGGTAATTTTTGTTTAGAATTATTCGGCATATCATTATTCTGTTGTTCAAGTGTGGTGTCAAATAACTGATTAACATTGAAGTCGCCCCCCAAGAATTCTTCAGCCACGACCTGGGGCATAGTAGTGACTGTTTCTAGTTTGTTGGATTAGCATTTGTACTAGGTACTGACACAGATTGAGGTTGTGCATCAGGTGTCATTTCTATTATATTCACATTCGGATATTGCCTATTATGATCTCCAAACTTTTGCGGTTGTTGTTGCTGTTGCGCATTATAACTTACCTGTCGGTCGTAAGGTATGCTCCAATTTTGTCCTGGTGTCTGCTGTGGTAAAGCAGAGTTTGAATGAAAGTACTGATCGTTACGAGTCCAACCTTGATGCTGTCTTGGCTCGTAGTTGTTATTATTTCTATTTCTGTTTGTGTTTTTGTTGTTGCCTTTGTATCCGTTGTTACCGTTGTAGTTATTACCGCGGTGCCTTTTGTATGGATTGCCGCATAAAGTGTTATTACTGTTGTAACTATTGTTTGTATTGGAATACGCGTGTTGATTTTGATTTCCGTACCGAGACGGCATGTGAGTTTGCTGTTTTTGTTGTACCGCGTATCCAACTGTGGACGCGCCAGAATTGTGTTGGCAAGCCTGCATGTTTTGCATACCACTAGTGTAAACATTGTGGCTGCTGTTTTGCCGCGCGAAGCGCTGGTCTTCAAGTAACATGTCAACCGAATCTAAAGCTGTTAAAAAATAATCTGAATCGTCATCCGGGATATGTAGGTGTTTTTCTTTAACGTTGAAAGGCAATTTGGCCTTCAACGCACGGAGTATATCACGCGTTGCGACTGGTTCGTCTAAAAAGTGTCCCATGTTCAAGTATTTTTCAAAATATCTGCGTAAGTTACCATTTTTACTGTTAAAAGTTTCAGGTTCTAAAATTTGTCTTCTGAGTCGCTCCTGGACGGATTGCGACCAGAATTTGTTCAGAAAAGCACGCTCAAACTCACTGTACGTGGTACATACGTCAGCTTGACTGTATGCCCAGACAGCTGCATCGCCTTGGATGTAACTGACAATATATGAAATCTTTTTCCGGTCACTCCAAGTGCGTGGAAATGCGTTACTAAAGGATTTAAGAAAAATCACCGGATGAATGGTTCGTTTTTCTGGGATAAAAATCTGAAATTGCCTGTGTTTCATTAAGCTTTCTTCTTCCTTCGTATTGTGATATGGATTTATTCCACTGTAATTACTGGTATGTTCAGCTGGCGAGTAATTACGATAATGTTGCTGTGGTTTTCCATGATAATAGCTTGTGTTTGTGTTTGCACATCGTGGTATGTGTTGTAGTCGTGGTGTGTTTTGTTCTTGTGTGTTTGTCGTGTGCGGTATGTGTGTGTCATACTCGAATGTATATTGGTTCCTGAACTGTGCATTTTGACTGATATTTTCGTTACATTCAGACTGTGGTCGATCGGTGAATTGTCTCATGGGTGCAGTGACGGATTGTACAGCGTCACTGATCAGCTGTTTGTTATTAGTAATGTATTGCGCTACGGAGTCGTGCACAATTGTTGGTAAATTTTCACGTAAGCATGTATCAAAATGTTTGTCTTTGTTCACTACCCAATCATTAAATTCCTTATTAATATTTTGAAAATGAGCTGTGGCATCAGATTGTAAGATGTCAGTCAGGTGTTGTTCAACACTGTCAAATTTATTCTGTACGTCAGTAATTCGTTTTTCCAGGTTGTCATGTACTGAAGGATATGTTTGAATTTGTTCAGTAAGAACTTCACACGTGACATTAAGGTTTTTTACTTGTGTCTGTAAAAGTGCTACGTCAGTTGTAGTCTTTTCTTGTCTCGTATTAAGCTGGGAAAATTTAGTACTGAGTTCAGTCATCTGTTTGGTCAGTGTGGCGTCTATAAGTTCCACACGTTTACATAAAGTGTCATTACCTGTCTTGAGTGCTATGAGGTCAGATTTAATTGCGTCATTTTGTGTCTTTAACTGTTCATTTTGTGTCTTTAAGGTTGCCATGTTTTCTGCGTTCTGTTTCCTTATGGTTTCCATATTTTCTGCGTTTTGTTTCATTAGCATTTGTAACATGTCGGCAATGTTTACCGTTTGCAAGGTCTCTGCCCCCGCCGCGTCATTAGACGTGACGTCATGCATTAACATGGGCTCTGATTGAGACTTTGAAATTTTTGTGGTGGACGGCCTATTGTCAAAATTTTCATCAACACTTGCGTCAATGTTTGATGAATCGTCACTACCGGTTGCTGTCGTAAAGTCATTTTCTAACACTTGTCTCACGTCCGAGTCGGATTGCGTCTGAATAGTACGTCCTTGCTGTTCCATTTTTGCGTATTGTTTTCTAGTTATTACCATGCCACACGTGATATATGTTTCAAGAAAATTTTTGACACTGATTTTAAAATAAAATGTAGTTGAGCATGAATCGCTCGTAGCAACAATGGCTGTCTGTTAATTTAAAAATATAAACTGAATTTGAGATTATTGGTAATGGCTGCTGGCCATGTTACATGATATCGTACAGAAGTCGGCCATATTGTACACTTGTGTATTGGTATTGTTGCATACGTTATTGTTTAGGGAAAAGTACTGAGAACGAAATTTATCACTGAAACTGTTATGCGGAAAAGAAACACTACAGAATTTACTGAAAAGCTAATACACTGAATTATACGTCTGGTCAAGCCTGCTAATGCAAAGATGCTGCGTCTTACCTTATTTTGCTGGAAGCTTCTTTGCGTCTTCCGGCAAAATTTCAGAATTTGAAAATATCTTCCAATTTTGTTATCTCTCATACATTGACGTCCAGGTCCAGAAAGTTGATTTTTTACGTGAAACAAAGAGAACAATGTAACAAATGACAAACTGAACAACATCCTGTCACGGTCGCCAATATAAAATAAATTAAAAATAATAATATATTAATTATTCTATCTGTATGATGGTGTTTGTAATTGTAATTGATATTTGCTTATCTGGAACGTGGACGTTTAATTATTCGGTATCAGACGCTTGACAATGGCTTTTTCGTAAAGGCAATGTTACTCGTAGTTGACCGTGAAATAAAACTGAAATAATCGGACTTCGTAAATAAATCGTTTCCAAAGACTGCTGCGGTAGGTGCGGACTCAAATCTAAATCTCAATATTAGAATAATTTGCCAGCCATGTCAATACGTCGTACAGAGGTGTCTGTCTACTAAACATAAAAAAGTTACACAGTTAGTTAAATCAGATATATTCAATGAATAAGCCTACAGTTCATAATCCTACTTACTTTTATAAATATAAATTCTTTACAGAATCGAGTGCCTAGTCTGGTTGCAACTCGCAGTATTCTTCTCTAACATGAAATATGGCGGCGTGCCAGACAATAAAATAAAATACGTGCTTCTCGCACCACTTCAACCAGAGCTCTCTGTTTCTTCTTAATTAAACATAAGAGTAACGTAATTGTGCTTTTGTTTTATCAGCGACACTGCGCTGCAGTTGTGTGCCATAGGCTTTATTTATTTATCACTGATTATTTATTTAATTAATATTTCGCGTTTCCGCGGAAACTCACGCTCGGCATGCAAATGTGCCTTTATAAATTGGAGGAGGCTGTGGAACATATAGTCACAAATAAGATCAAACAGCTACAGGAGGGAGTCCAACAGCTAGAAACTAAAACCGAAGAGATTGATAGGAAGATAAATAGTGCCACCTTAACAGTAGGGGAGGGAAACTTCGTTACACTAGTAAATGCTGATAATAGGTATACCCAGGCCCACATGGAGCAAAAATATAAACCCAAAGGGGCATTGCATCCAATGATATTTACTAAATGGTTACGAGGAGTTTTCCCAGCACACTTACAAGATGCAGATAAAATTCAGTTTGCAATAGACAGAATGGAAGGTGAAGCTTTCACCTGGGGAGTTAGGATGAAAGAAGAAGTTACAAGCTACAGTCAATTTGAGGAAGAGTTTTTAAAGAAATACTGGTCCAAAAGTCACCAATGTGCAACACTTGAAGATTTACTGCATCGCAAGTCCCTTAACACCTGGAGAGGTACCTTGAGAGAATTTGCTGAGCATCTATGGGAGTTGAATGAAACATTGGAGCAGCCGTCAGCAATTAAAAGGTGGTTAAGTCGTAGGATGCAAGAAAACTTATGTGGAAGCCTGATTAAAGATAAAGATACTTAAATGGAAGTATTGGAGCAATTAGAAACTATTCGTGCACAGGAAAACAATCAGATGCATGATCAGAACGAAGGTGGAAATAATTACCATCAAAGTCAGTTTAATGGCCCACCAAATTACAGAGATAGAGGTGGGGGTAATGGACATAGGAACCATGCCAATGGTCGACAGTTTCACCACAATCATGGGAGAGATGATGATGATAATGACAGGAATTATGAGAGGGGAGTAGATGAAGGTATTATGAGGTACGAATTGAAGAAAGTTAGGTGTAGGGAGCCAGCAACTCTTTTGCTGGTATACCAAGTGGGGACTAGTACACTCCCAGCTGGGTGAGACTTTATTTCTTATTTCAAGTTTCACTCCTCTACCATCTTTCTCTATCCTTAGGTTAAGAAAGTTAGTGTGTAGTAGTTAGGATTGGTAGTGGTCATCCAAGTAATTCAGTCAGGACCCATGTAGCAGATTTATAGTTGATTTAAAATAAGGATAAGTAGTTACTGTTGACGTAGAGTGTGAGATGTTAAAGAATCAATAAGTTTAAAATCAGTTTAGTGTCAGTACATTGCAAAATTATTAGTGCCAGAAGTAATGAAATGAGAACCAGATCAGAAAGCTAATGTTTATAAAATGTGGTGGGAAGCTAATTGGTCAAACAAGAGTTTGTGGAATCTTATAGAGTTGTTTTGTGAGGCTTGAAAAGGTGAAACTGTTGTAAGAAAATTGAAGTAATGTATCAGCTTGTAATTAGGATGACATATAAAGAAACAGATACATGAGGAGATAGTTGTTCGAATCAATGATGTGAAATATGATGAACGAAAAGGCCAAGGAGCTTGGAGTAGTATTTTTATGTGGTTATTGCAGCAAATATGGATGGTTGATGTAGGTTGAAGATGTATATTTATTTGCAGTTGAAGTTGCTGTTAAGTTGAGGGAGTTATGTGTAATGAAGTGTATTGAGTATGAGATGTTTGAAGTATTAAAGTATGTCATTTAGCACATGAGCAACATCTATTTGCAAGTTATTTGTAGGTATACATATTTATCTGAAGTATGCTGAATAAAACAGAAAGTGTAACTCATGAGTAATGAGTAATTCATGTGTCCAATTAGCTATCAGAGTCAAATATGGTTATACTTAGGTCGAGCTTTAGAAGCAGGATTCTGGCACTGTGTATGAATAATAAATACTCATGTAGCAGATTTGAATTAATGTCAACATAACAGAAAGTATTGTACATCTCATCTGACCATTAGCAATAACAATTCACATATGGCAGTATAAATGTTTGGCAAAATGAAATGATCAGTAGCTTAATATTTTTCATTGGGTGACCACATTAGTTATTTTGATGCATATAGTTATGTAAGACATATTTAGTGGAATATTGGAGTCTTTAAGGTTATTGAATCAATCTGTGGAGGTACGAGGAATTGTAAAATAATTGCATAAGTCAAGGTGTAAATGCAATATATTGTTCTTATTTTCAATTTTGCTTGTGTTAAAGACTCAAACGAATAATTTCTTCCTTAAGTTTCATGTGTGTTGACCAAGTGAGTTATGACTTAGTGTGATACACTGCTGGAAATTGAAATAAGAACACCGTGAATTCATTGTCCCAGGAAGGGGAAACTTTATTGACACATTCCTGGGGTCAGATACATCACATGATCACACTGACAGAACCACAGGCACATAGACACAGGCAACAGAGCATGCACAATGTCGGCACTAGTACAGTGTATATCCACCTTTCGCAGCAATGCAGGCTGCTATTCTCCCATAGAGACGATCGTAGAGATGCTGGATGTAGTCCTGTGGAACGGCTTGCCATGCCATTTCCACCTGGCGCCTCAGTTGGACCAGCGTTCGTGCTGGACGTGCAGACCGCGTGAGACGACGCTTCATCCAGTCCCAAACATGCTCAATGGGGGACAGATCCGGAGATCTTGCTGGCCAGGGTAGTTGACTTACACCTTCTAGAGCATGTTGGGTGGCACGGGATACATGCGGACGTGCATTGTCCTGTTGGAACACCAAGTTCCCTTGCCGGTCTAGGAATGGTAGAACGATGGGTTCGATGACGGTTTGGATGTACCGTGCACTATTCAGTGTCCCCTCGACGATCACCAGTGGTGTACGGCCAGTGTAGGAGATCGCTCCCCACACCATGATGCCTGGTGTTGGCCCTGTGTGCCTCGGTCGTATGCAGTCCTGATTGTGGCGCTCACCTGCACGGCGCCAAACACGCATACGACCATCATTGGCACCAAGGCAGAAGCGACTCTCATCGCTGAAGACGACACGTCTCCATTCGTCCCTCCATTCACGCCTGTCGCGACACCACTGGAGGCGGGCTGCACGATGTTGGGGCGTGAGCGGAAGACGGCCTAACGGTGCCTCTGTCGTCGCATGGGTTCTGCCGCTCCCCGTCTGCTTTCAGCGACGGTGCCGTCCGGTCAGCGCCCTGGGGACCCATCTACTGGCTCGCCTCATCCCCAGGTGTTACCGACGCTGCCTTCCATTTTGCCCCATGGCGACGCGCCGCCGCCGCCGCCGCCTGTTCTCCCGCCGGCGCCGCCCGCAGTGGACGCGTCGCTGCAACCGCCGGGCGCCTCCCTGGGTCACGCGCCGCTGATCGCTTCCCGTGACCAGTTGTTCACCGACGTGGAACTCTTGCCCGCTCCGGACCAGATGTCGTCTTCGCCAGTCGGGTGCCCCGACACGATGGAGGTCGACCCGTCGGCCCCTCCTGACTATCTTAGGGCACATACCCCGAATGTTGGCGTGCACCCTGGACTAGGTTTTCAGGCGTTTCCTAGCGCCCCTCGGACCGAATGGCCGGGTGCGGGTGGCACAGCCTCGCCTGTTGTTAGGCTCCCCACCTCGTCGCATACGTCAACATGGGGTCCTCCCCACGGCGGGCGGAAGCCTTATAATACAATCGTTCGCCGATTTGCGGGGGAGGAATGTGGTGTCACCGCCAGACACCACACTTGCTAGGTGGTAGCTTTTAAATCGGCCGCGGTCCGCTAGTATACGACGGACCCGCGTGTCGCCACTGTCAGTGATGGCAGACCGAGCGCCACCACACGGCAGGTCTAGTGAGACGTACTAGCACTCGTCCCCAGTTATACAGCCGACTTTGCAAGGAACGGTTCACTGACAACTACGCTCTCATTTGCCGAGACGATAGTTAGCATAGCCTTCAGCTACATTTGCTACGACCTAGCAAGGCGCTGTATTCAATTGATATTGAGATTCTATTAATGTATCATCAAGAGCGATGTTCTACAAATGTGGATTAAAGTTAAGTATTCCAGAAGCTACGTACTTTTCTTTATAGCATTCATTACGTATCCTGTTTCAGACCTCACGCCAGCCTGCGTGAGTTTAAGCGCGTGCCTTTCGGCTTCCTCTCATTGTGTCTAGGCTGTCTTGTCTAGACACAACAATGTCATTTACTATTTCAACAGAATTATAGTGCCACCGGAAATCATAAAACTTCTGTATCCTCTCCTAACCTTCCAAATTCCTTCTTTGTCTCCTTCACACTTTGCTCTACGCGTCGATCGAATAGGCTACATCATTGTCTCAGTTTCTTCTCTATTACTGCCTGAGTTTTATGTTTTGTGTGAGACAGTATAGTTTTCTAGCTCTCGAACGTTTCATGTGGCCACTGAAGGTGGCTGAAAAATAAATTATATAGCTTTGAATTCGACAGCTGATAAATCTAACACAAATGCGCATGAATACAGCTGAAGGAAAAGATGGGAATTTGCTTTTCGTGCCTATACGTCCCATTACCTTCCCAATGACATAAAAAAATCACAATCAGTGATGACCCTAAATCAGTAAAATAGCCATAGCCTAAAGCAAATTTTCTATACCCACACTGAAAGCAAGATCACCCCCCAGTTCCATTGCCAGAGACTCAAAAGTACACAGGAGAGCAATCACAGCGTAAACAAGTATGTAGTGACTAACTAAAATACTGGCGCAAGGAGAAGGTAACGAAACCTGCCACCCTAAAGATAGCACCGACTGGCAGTCACTTTCAAAGCCAACGATTACCACAGGTGGTGCCCAACAGTCGCGACGCCGTCAGCAATTGTGGCCACATATGGAGTCTCACACTGTTGGTGATGTAACAGTGGCTTTGAGTTCTTCCACGTCACTGTCTTATTTGGTCACAAAAGGTTTAGAGACTGACATTCAATATTTACTTTAGGTGGGTCCATGTACCCTACTTCAACAGGGCAATACACACATGATGCGGGAAATGTGGAAATATTCCTCAAATAACTATGGTTATGACTACTGCCCCCGTTCTAACAGCCGTGTACCGCAAGTCTCTAGAGGAACGGAAGGTTCCAAATGATTGGAAAAGAGCACAGGTAGTCCCAGTCTTCAAGAAGGGTCGTCGAGCAGATGCGCAAAACTATAGACCTATATCTCTGACGTCGATCTGTTGTAGAATTTTAGAACATGTTTTTTGCTCGAGTATCATGTCGTTTTTGGAAACCCAGAATCTACTATGTAGGAATCAACATGGATACCGGAAACAGCGATCGTGTGAGACCCAACTCGCTTTATTTGTTCATGAGACCCAGAAAATATTAGATACAGGCTCCCAGGTAGATGCTATTTTTCTTGACTTCCGGAAGAAGTTCGATACAGTTCCGCACTGTCGCCTGATAAACGAAGTAAGAGCCTACGGAATATCAGACCAGCTGTGTGGCTGGTTTGAAGAGTTTTTAGCAAAAAGAACACAGCATGTTGTTGTCAATGGAGAGACGTCTACAGACGTTAAAGTAACCTCTGGCGTGCCACAGGGGAGAGTTATGGGACCATTGCTTTTCACAATATATATAAATGACCTAGTAGATAGTGTCCGAAGTTCCATGCGGCTTTTCGCGGATGATGCTGTAATATACAGAGAAGTTGCAGCATTAGAAAATTGTAGCGAAATGCAGGAAGATCTGCAGCGGATAGGCACTTGGTGCAGGGAGTGGCAAGTGACCTTTAACATAGACAAATGTAATGTATTGCGAATACATAGAAAGAAGGATCCTTTATTGTATGATTATATGATAGCGGAGCAAACACTTGTAGCAGTTACTTCTGTAAAATATCTGGGAGTATGCGTGCGGACCGATTTAAAGTGGAATGATCATAATATTAATTGTTGGTAAGGCGGGTACCAGGTTGAGATTCATTGGGAGAGTCCTTAGAAAATGTAGTCCATCAACAAAGGAGGTGACTTACAAAACACTCGTTCGACCTATACTTGAGTATTGCTCATCAGTGTGGGATCCGTACCAGATCGGGTTGACGGAGGAGATAGAGAAGATCCAAAGAAGAGCGGCGCGTTTCGTCACAGGATTATTTGGTAACCGTGATAGCGTTACGGAGATGTTTAACAAACTCAAGTGGCAGACTCTGCAAGAGAGGCGCTCTGCATCGCGGTGTAGCTTGCTCGCCAGGTTTCGAGAGGGTGCGTTTCTGGACGAGGTATCGAATATATTGCTTCCCCCTACTTATACCTCCCGAGGAGATCACGAATGTAAAATTAGAGAGATTAGAGCGCGCACGGAGGCTTTCAGACAGTCGTTTTTCCCGCGAACCATACGCGACTGGAACAGGAAAGGGAGGTAATAACAGTGGCACGTAAAGTGCCCTCCGCCACACACCGTTGGGTGGCTTGCGGAGTATAAATGTAGATGTTGATGTAGATGTAGATGTACTGTCTTGACCCACACCATCGGCTCATAGTTGTAAGATATGTTTAGTCTGGAACTTATGCGTTATGGCCTTACGTATCTATGGGCTGGTGGAAAAGCCACGTGCACGGAAATTCCACACGAACACAGACAGTTGCTCACCGATTACATACGTGAACCACAACGTTTGGGGATTCTGATTACCGGGCTTCAGGACACTTACACCAATATCCATTTATGAAGTCGAAGATTGTGTACGTTTGTGAGACCTGAGTATCTGCAGGCGTGTACAATGTTCAGGTAATTTACGGGAATGCAGCCTGGTGACGTCCTCGAGAACCACCTATTTTCGACAGGAGCACACCCAGTCATTATCAAGGCCAAACTGCAGCAAACGAGCGCTGTGAAAGGAAATTTAAAACCTCGGTATTCAGAGGAATTTCGGAAAGATAACACACACACACACACACACACACACACGCACACACACACACACACACACACACACACAAACACACACTGAAACAATATTGCCACACACAACCAAAGATGACGGATATCAGAAGTTTTCGATAATGAATGTCAATAAACAACGAATGAGGTAGCGTTATTTTTATATGGTAGAAAACACCGCTCTGGCCGTAAAAGGCTTTTTATTAAAACCACGACCGTTTCCATCCCAATTTAGGCGCATCCGCAGGTGATCTAAACAGCGTTAGAAAGGAAGTATTTTAGAGTTTTGTTCCTTTTACACGGGTTTAGTAAATATTTTTCTACATGTACACTAGGTATTTACATATTTTGTGTTTACAGCATTATATTACGTTATCCGGAAGCCTCTCCCCGTCCTTTACGTAATTCATAAATTAAAAATCGATGGAAGCGTTTAGCAATTTGATGATAAGGGGTCGTCCCTAAAACAAAATAAAACCAATATTTGATTCTAAGAGAATATTATAAGCCTTGGAAAGCAGCAGGTTCGAATCCTGCCTCGGGCATGGGTGTGTGTGATGTCCTTAGGTTAGGTTTGAGTAGTTCTAAGTTCTAGGGGACTTATGACCTAAGATGTTGAGTCCCATAGTGCTCAGAACCATTTGAACCTTGGAAAGCATGATAAAATGTATACAAGCACAAATAACAAGACAATATTTTATCAGCTGGACGCGATGCGTGCACGGCCATACGCTGGACTAGCTACAGCACTATGCTAGCAGCTATGAGGAAAAGTGGACTGGCCGCAGTAACCGAAAACCCAGGGAAACGGGGCCAGTGAAGGTAGGCTAGTGCACCGAACGGCGAAGCGTGCACGAGAGAGAGGTACTGGACGCAAAGAGCAATTACAATTTAAATAAGCAATTAGAATTTAAGTCAGCAACTGATATAAAACATGGACAGTGCATGGAGAGAAAACTAATACGGTAAATCCCGGATGCTGCAGTTACGAATGTTTATAATGGACGTTAATCCACGCAATTTAAAAACCAATGTAGAATTTATAAGCAGCGATTTTTGTTTTTACTTGCAGCGAAATAAGTTGTCGAAAAATAAGAACAACGGGCTATCTGGTTAGGTGGCCAAAATATCCTAAACCACTCGTATGTCTCAGTTCTGTCTGAGTGTTTGAGGTGAGCTGAAAATATTTTTGTAAGGCTCGGAAAAACCTCTCTCTTCTAAAATGTTAACGCTGTATCCCAATTATTTTCCAGATATATGACCTGCACACTCTCGTGTATATGTGTTATCTGATGTCCTGTGTCACGTAAGTACGCGCTTAGTGCTGATCCTAAATTCGCGCAGTTGGTATGCTTTTTAAACCGAGTTGAAGAGCTTCTGCCGATTGAGCTTATATATTTGGCGTCACTTTTGTGAGAAGAGATACAGCAGATCCCCGATAATTTAGAGCTATCGCGAAGCCAACTTGCCTTATGTCTAAGTTTTTCCCCTTTGTTCTTAGGAATATTCTAAACCGGGGTTATGTTGTCTGAAACCTGACATTTGCCTATTCTGTCCGAAATATCTCCAAAGAAATGTCTCTACAGTACTTTTTGTAGCTGCATTTTCTATAGTGGTAAGAGAGCTGACGGTCTTTGGTTGGGATGTAAACTGTGACACATTGCGATTCATATTTAACCTTCGTACTATACCCCTGTTAATGTTACGCACAAAAACGCCGTGTAGCATTAACTCCATCCCTTCGTTTTCTGATGATGGAGAGAGCAGGATTACATGCAAAATTGAACGAAAAACCGCCGACTCTGTTTAAAACGTACTTGCTAATTTAATTTCTACTGCTTCCTTACCAACACTAATCCAACACCTTATAGCCGTTGCCAGAATCTCCGTGTTCTTATATTCCATAGGATGACCGATGCCAAGACGATATTCTGCAGTAGCAGATTTGCTCGGCTGTTGTAAGTGTGTGTGACGCTTATGCTCAGTATATCGGTCCTCCACAGTCCTGATAGTCTGATGAATATATGACATGTCATAACTGCAAGGAATACGATAACCGCCCGCCTTACGATTAATAAGATCATACTTTACGGTACCTAAGAGGACCCTTGTCTTACATTGCAGTCGAAAAACTTATTTCACATTTTATTTCGGCAAAACATGACAAATCCTGTTGAAAATGTTCCTTTCATAAAGCGAAAAGACCGCAGACATCGCTGTCACCTCGGTAATATCATCATTTACCCGGTGCGCAACGGGTCGATACCGCAACACATTTCAGATCTGACTTCTTCTATAACCTTTCTGACGAAAGATATGGCTATCTCAGCTGACAATCGCTCGGGGCACGAGGTGACAAAGGTCCCGTGAACCTAGGTACGAAGAACCCGCTCACGTTGGCCCGCATGGTGAAAATTATCAGCGCGTATATATACATTAGTGTGAGTGGGGTTCCTGTAAGGACTTGTACCAACGTACCATCAACTTTCCTCCTGAGCAACACGTTAATGAAGGGATGACAACCATTCTTTTTCAACTCCATATTGCAATGAATATCAGAGTGGATTAAATTCTGGTGGTCTAAAAACGTCGTTGAAATCCTTACAACCATAAGGTCAAGCAATAAACGTTATGTTGACGACATTATCATTGCTTTTGATGACACTGATCATGAGTTAGAGCATCTCTTCAATACTTTCAATGGTTTACATGAAAAAATTTCCTTCACAAAAGAACTTCAAAATGAAAAACGTGAACTTAACTTCCTCGATTTAACAATTTCTATACAGGATAATTCCTTCAATTTCAATCCGCAAGGAAACATATTCAGATAATGTCATCCCGGCTGCCTCATCCAAAAGCTCATAAACTGGCGTTTTTTCATTCTGCCATTCACCGAATGATAACTACTCCTCTATCACCTGCGGATCAACAAAATGAATTGAATGTCATCAAAGCGATTGCTGCTAATAATGGGTACAATCAGAATATGATCGATTACTTGCTCAATAAGAAAATTTCCCAAAATTGTTCGACTTTGAGCAACAACCTCCCCACGGATACCAAAGAAACTAAAAAATTTATTTCCATCCCTTTCTTGGGTAATATATCGTATAGGATTAAACGTCTTCTAAATAAAAAATATAACTGTAACGTTTCCTTCTCTACAGATAACAGTTTAAAAAAAATCTTGTACATTCAGTAGAGATTGCCAGCGATTGGTTTTCCAATTCAGGTGTTTACAAACTAACCTGTAATAACTGCCCCTCATATTATATTGGTCAAACAGGCAGAGCTGTGAAAACACGATATAAAGAACATCTATTAGGTAAAAAAGGAGCGAATATTCACAACTCTACTTTTGCTGAACACCTCTTGATAGCCGGCCATACGCCTAAACAGTTAGAAGACACGGTTATCCTACACAGACAAGTCAAAGGGCGTAGACTAGATCTGTGGGAAGAGTTACAAATTTTTAAACATCTAGAGCTCAAAGACGGTAATATACTGAACGACCAGTTGAACCTTGCTTGTAGACAATTTTTTGAAGGCTTTAAACCTGTACTGTTTATGGTATAACATTAATGCTGGTAACCTCAGTAGTCTATTTTCTCAGGAAGCTATGATGCACTTTCAAATCTTTAAGCTCACTACCCTTTATGTAATGTGGTTTTCTCACGATGTATGGCTGCCACTACATCGGCCCTCATGTGATTTTCTCTGGCTCTTAAACCTTGGCTCCCTGAGAATGTGTATTAACTGGATTGTGGACCAGGGTTCATAATTTTGTCTTAAGAGCCATTACTGATAGTTTTAAAGTTCTGACTTATATACGGTGTGTGTGCTTCACTAATATTGTAATGTAACTTTTATATTCTGGCTGTATATGCCACTGTATGTAACTTGCCTGCCTTTTTTATGTATATATCTACATTAATGATACCAAGGCTCCCATACTGTTATAACGGGATTGTTAAACGCTTTCCTTCTTTTTATTGTCACTTTATCTAAGGACGCTATTAATACTGATAATTTACACGTTGCTTTGGTACGCCAATCGGCACATAGTTCGCGATATGAGCGCCACCTGCCCTGGCCGCAGTGTAACTACGCTGGCCGATTATACTCAGTCGCTTGTGAGCTCTGCTACATCCATGTATTAATTTTTATTTACATGACAAACCCTATTTTCAGGGCTATATTTTAATTTGGACTAATGGATCTATGCAGATATTTGTAAAAACGACGATGATACATCATTCCATATTTATGTAAAATTGTAAGTACCAGGCGTCCTTCTCATATTTTGTAATACAAGAGCTCTCTAATATGTGTTAAACTCTATCTTGACTTAAGTTTCATACCTTTTAATGTAAACTACGATGTTCATTGTCCTCAGGCCGCCTTCTGTAGAAGACAGATTTAAATCTGCCGAAACCTAGGTAAAGATTTCTTTATCCATTGCAACTGGTCGGCGGTTTTTAGTCTCATTAATAAACGTAAGCCTATGTTCTCGTGTATCGATAAGCGTCGGCACGAGGGGCAAGAACGGAAGAGTAGAGAGGGCTGTGATGCGACGTCAGCCAATAGTACGCTGACGAACCCCACTCTAGGGCGACAGAAAGACATGAGCGGCCTCTACACGAATAGAATATAACCGCCGCGCCGCCTTGCTGCGGCCGGAGAGGAATACGAGCTGTCATACAAACGCTACAGCAGTGACTTATGAACTGTATTATTTTGCTTGCATTGAAATTGTGTATACCGAAGGTAACTGATTATTTGCTTGTCGGCATTTGCTTGCGACACACGTTTGTTAATGCACAAAGTATTGTCAATTTAACTTACTTTAATAGCCGGCCGCTGGTGGCCGAGCGGTTCTAGGCGCTTCAGTCTGCAACCGCACTACCGCTACGGTTCGAATCCTGCTCGGGCATGGATGTGTGTGATGTCCTTAGGTTAGTTAGGTTTAAGTAGTTCTAAGTCCTAGGGGACTGATGACCTCCGCAGTTAAGTCCCATAGTGCTCAGAGCCATTTGAACCATATGAACCTTAACAGGATTTGTCGACCTGGATGAAGCGTTCGACAACATAAAACAGTGCAAGATGTTCGAAGTCATGAGAACTCGAGAGTCTTAAGTCTGATTGTGCCAGACCATTCACTAGTATCATGTGGTGCATGTAAAATAACACACCACATTTGTAGAGCTGTATGTCACCCATCCTTTAGTGAAAAATACGATACCTGTTAGTTTATACCTGCTCAAACGACACAAAAACACCGACAGACAATACATCCGTCATGGTCATGGTTCGCACTGGCGGCGTCCGCATTACATTTTTCTACGTGCGTTACCTCCGGTAGCGGCACACCCAGATGGCTTCCAGAGCATTCTTCTCTTGAGGTCCTTATTCGCCCAGGCGCAAGACAGAAAGCATTTCTCCGCCATCCTCCCTCCCCGCTGTCGTTTCCCGAACGCCACATCTCCTGTATTAGACACGTTTCATTTCCGTGAGTGCCCCCGTGTCTCTCTGCAGCCAGCTTGTCTCACGTGGCGTCAGACATTCCTACTGCCCTAGATCTCGTGTTTTCTGTTGCTGTCTCTTCTGACGAGACGCTACGCAATAAGGGAAAAATATCTGAGGTACCCCGAATTCCTACGTTAACTCATAAACCCACATCTGAGCAGATTGTACAACGTCGAGGACTATTCTCATTGTTTCGAGTAATACTTACTTGCTGTACAACTGGACTTTAATGATATACAAAAGCACATGGCAAACTAGAAATATTTCGGATGGACTCATCGAACGTTTATTTACCTGACTTTACTGCTTTACAAATAGATTTCCACACATGTCTGGGTGAGTGTTTCCATGTTCGTAATGTAAATCTTTCTCATCTACTCTGTACAAAAATGAAAAATCAAATTCTGTTAAGGGGCTCCGGAACGCCCTATACTTGCAATGTTAAAATAACGCTTATAAATTACATCTTTCCCCACAAAGTATTTGAGGTAGGAAGTTGAACTTTTTACAGATTTTTTATTGGAGTATGGGCTACAACTTAACACAGGGATTTTACAAAATTTTAGTTCAGTTATTCAAGATGATTTTTTTCAATTGTAATGAAAATTCACAACATTTTTTTGCAATTTTTTATTTATATATTCAAAAATATACATTTTTTTGGAAAAAGACTGTGTTAAATTATGCAGAAGGTACTGTGTAACATTTACTGAAAGTTTGAAACAAATATGTTTGGAAGATCCTTAGAAAACATGTAATTAGTATGAGAAAATAAAAGTTTTGGGAATCGAGCGACAAAGATTGGATTAACTTTTTAGTGCATTCCAGGTCCATAGGATGGATTATCTTCATCCTCTGAAAACTCCTCCTCCAGCTTCCTCTTGTTCCTACTCCTGTTTACTCTTGCTTGTATTTCTAGACTCTTTACAGCCCTGTCTGCAGCCCGAAGGCGTTCTTTGTCTAAAGCAAGCATCGCTCGTACCATGTTAGAATGTTATTATTTACAGTAATAACACATACCTTTGGCTTTGCAACATTTCTCCTTTTCTTAAAAGGCTTCAGAGGATTTCTAATAACTTTACTTTTACTCATTATTATACTTCAACAAAACAGAGACTCAAGAAACAGAATTAATTACGAATATTTTCGAGATAACGACAGAGTAAATAAACATGAAACAATCGACAATCACACCAGCGATATATATTGAACCATCACAGGTTAGCCACAACACATACTTTATCTCACATCACTAAAATGTACCTGATGAACACGGACGTTAATAATAACACCATTTGACAGCAGTTTAACAGCGCCACAGTGGGTCACGCCCATGTAGAACACATTTCAAAAAAATTTAAAAATAGTTGTAGTCTTCGGAATTGAATAAATATATATCTATTAAAAGGTAATAGTCTGCAGATTCAGAAAACGCAAAAAAGTAAAAATTGAACTTTTCATGATTTTGAGCCTTTCCGGAGCCCCTTAAACCGACACAGCAGTCACAGTAAAAAAAAAAAAAAAAAAAAAAAAAAAAAAAAAAAAAAAAAAAATGGTTCAAATGGCTCTGAGCACTATGCGACTTAACTTCTGAGGTCATTAGTCGCCTAGAACTTAGAACTAATTAAACCTAACTAACCTAAGGACATCACACACATCCATGCCCGAGGCAGGATTCGAACCTGCGACCGTAGCGGTCGCTCGGTTCCAGACTGCAGCGCCCAGAACCGCACGGCCACTTCGGCCGGCTTAAAGTCACAGTCCGGTTAGCTATTATTATTCTTGCCAATCTAGGTTTCGGCTATAAATAACCATCTTCAGTGCATTGTCGTTGTATTTCAACAAACTCGCGGCAATTCATGTCATCATATGATCTCACAGCTGTACAGAAATTCCTCCTGCCTATTACACCTGTAAGATCGCATGGTGACATGAACTGTGCGAGTCTGTTGAAATATAAAGATAGTGCACTGAAGACGGCTATTTATAGCCGAAATCTAGATTTGCAAGAATAGTAAAAGCTAACGGGACTGTGACTGACTGCTGTGTCACTCTCCTTCCTTATAGTCTACGGTCGCTGTGCATGACGGTTCCTGACGGAATCAGAGTTGGTCAACTGACACCGTTGTCGTCATGATACCGTGGAATAATGTTAACCTATGATGACGTCGCTATCAAGTGAAATTAATTATTTGTTTAAGAATTAATAAGGCTTTCTACTGATTTCAAAAAGTGATGTATTGACACTAATCTCACCTCTTTGTGCAGATCTACGTACTCTATCTAAGAGACACATTTTAATCAGCTAAAATTCAAAATGTTCAAATGTGTGTGGATTCCTATAGGACCAATCTGCTAAGGTAATCGGTTCCTAGACTTACACACTATTTAACGTAACTTAAACTAAATTATTCTAAGAACAACACACACACCTATGCCCGAGGGAGGACGCGAAACCGTTGCGGCCGAGCGGTTCTAGGCACTTCAGTGTGGAACCGCGCGACCGCTACGATCTGGGGCTGCGCCATGCTCTGGGACGCAACATGTTTTGACAATACAACAGTGCACTAAGGTTGGCAGCACAGCAAGTATTTGGAAAATTAACTGTGAACTGTTCAAAATTAGTGTACATTGTTGCGATCTGCATATGATCTCCTAATCCTGCCTCGGGCACGGATGTGTGTTATGTCCTTGGGTTAGTTAGGTTTAAATAGTTCTAAGGTCTAGGGGACGGATGACCTCAGATGTCCCATAGTGCTCAGAGCCATTTGAACCATTTTGTTGAGGACTCGAAACTCCGGCGGGTGGGGGGAGGGGGAGGGTGGGAGGCGCAATCCGTGACAGGGCGCCTCAAACCGCACGGCCACTCCGCGTGGTGCTAAAATTCATTATGTTAGTTAAATAACAATACGGCGTTTCGTTGGCTACATGGAAAGTAATATAATTATGGAGGGATCCTTCCACATTCTATTACATACTTCCTTTCATTGGAACACCCGTGACAGAGCTATTGTTTTGCCATCGAAAATCTCGTTATGTAATACAATCAGATTTTCGATAATGAGATCGGGCTGTAGAGGAAAATCGAAAATATGTTTTTACACTGATAGAGTTGTTATATCACATCGTATAGGCTGTGGTCCTCATAATTTGACGTGGGGCAGCGCTATGCTCTGGGACGCAACAAGTTTTGACAATACAACAGTGCACTAAGGTTGACAGCACAGCAAGTATTTGGAAAATTAACTGTGAACTGTTCAAAATTAGTGTACATTGTTTCGATCTGCATATCATCTCCTAAAAATGTGAGCTGTTGGAAACGTGGTACGCCGGCCGATGTGGTCGAGCGGTTCTAGGCGCTTCAGTCCGGAGCCACGCGGCTGCTACGGTCGCAGGTTCGAATCCTGCCTCGGGCGTGGATGTGTGTAATGTCCTTAGGTTAGTTAGGTTTAAGTAGTCTAGGGGACTTATGACCTCAGAAGTTAAGTACCATTGTGCTTAGAGCGATTTGAACCATTTTGAAACGTGGTACGAATTGTAGTAGATTTATTTTAATCTGTTTGAAATTGATTTCTGACAGTTGAAATATGATATAAAGTGTTCTGATGTTGAGTAGTGAAGGCATATTCCGAACTATAGTGAATCTATTGCTAACTAAAAAAGCGGTAACCAGTAACACATAAAATGTGGTTACTAATTAAAATCTTTGCGTAACTATGTTAAACACTTTCAAACGTGAATCGCAAGTAGCATAGAAGTAAACGATCAATTCTGCCACTTCTCGGTATCACTGATCCTCATGGAAGGGATTGGTTGTGTGGGGTCCCGCCCACACGTTTAATATAAGGTATCTAGGAAGCTGTGTTCTCGGATAGCTCGGATAGCTAGACACCATTCAAGCAAATCTTATTCATCATCATCATCATCATCATCATCATCATTTAAGACTGATTATGCCTTTCAGCGTTCAGTCTGGAGCGTAGCCCCCCTTATACAGTTCCTCCATGATCCCCTGTTCAGTGCTAACATTGGTGCCTCTTCTGATGTTAAACCTATTACTTCAAAATCTTTCTTAACCGAATCCAGCTACCTTCTCCTCGGTCTGCCCCGACTTCTCCTACCTTCTACTGCTGAATCCATGAGTCTCTTGGGTAACCTTGCCTCTCCCATGCGTGTAACATGACCCCACCATCTAAGCCTGTTCGCCCTGACTGCTACATCTATAGAGTTCATTCCCAGTTTTTCTTTGATTTCCTCATTGTGGACACCCTCCTGCCATTGTTCCCATCTACTAGTACCTGCAATCATCCTAGCTACTTTCATATCCGTAACCTCAACCTTGTTGATAAGGTAACCTGAATCCACCCAGCTTTCGCTCCCTTACAACAAAGTTGGTCGAAAGATTGAACGGTGCACGGATAACTAAGTCTTGGTACTGACTTCCTTCTTGCAGAAGAGAGTAGATCGTAGCTGAGCGCTCACTGCATTAGCTTTGCTACACCTCGCTTCCAGTTCTTTCACTATGTTGCCATCCTGTGAGAATATGCATCCTAAGTACTTGAAACCGTCCACCTGTTCTAACTTTGTTCCTCCTATTTGGCACTCGATCCGTTTATATTTCTTTCCCACTGACATTACTTTCGTTTTGGAGATGCTAATCTTCATACCATAGTCCTTACATTTCTGATCTAGCTCTGAAATATTACTTTGCAAACTTTCAATCGAATCTGCCATCACAACTAAGTCATCCGCATATGCAAGACTGCTTATTTTGTGTTCACATATCTTAATCTCACCCAGCCAGTCTATTGTTTTCAACATATGATCCATAAATAATATGAACAACAGTGGAGACAGGTTGCAGCCTTGTCTTACCCTTGAAACTACTCTGAACCATGAACTCAATTTACCGTCAACTCTAACTGCTGCCTGACTATCCATGTAAAGACCTTTAATTGCTTGCAAAAGTTTGCCTCCTATTCCATAATCTTGTAGAAGAGACAATAACTCCCTCCTAGGAACCCGGTCATATGCCTTTTCTAGATCTATAAAGCATAGATACAATTCCCTGTTCCACTCATAACACTTCTCCATTATTTGCCGTAGGCTAAAGATCTGGTCCTGACAACATCTAAGAGGCCTAAACCCACACTGATTTTCATCCAATTGGTCCTCAACTAATACTCGCACTTTCCTTTCAACAATACCTGCGAAGATTTTACCCACAACGCTGATTAAAGAGATACCTCTGTAGTTGTTACAATCTTTTCAGTTTCCATGTTTAAAGATTGGTGTGATTCCTGCTTTTGTCCAGTCTGATGGAACCTGTCCCGACTCCCAGGCCATTTAAATTATCCTGTGTAGCCATTTAAGATCTGACATTCCACTGTATTTGATGAGTTCTGGCTTAATTTCATCCACCCCAGCCGCTTTATTGCACTGCAATCTATTGACCATTTTTTCCACTTCCTCAAATGTGATCCTATTTCCATCATCATTCCTATCCCATACTACCTCGAAATCTGAAACATTACTGATCGCATTTTCACCTACATTGAGCAACTCTTCAAAATATTCCATCCATCTGATGGAGTTTATTACCGTAAGATAAATGCCGTGTGACTAGGGTCACCCGTCGGGTAGACAGTTCGGCTGGTGCAAGTCTTTCGAGTTGACGACACTTCGGCGACTTGCGTGTCGATGAGGATGAAATGGTGATGATAAGGACAACACAACACCCAGTCCCTGAGCGGAGAAAATCTCCGACCGATCCGGGAATCGAAACTGGGCCGTTAGGCATGACATTCTGTCGTGCTGACCACTCAGCGACCAGGGGCGGACTTAAATTTGCTTTTCTTGCAAAGAGATGTTGCAAGCAATTCACAACATGCAAATAATCAATGTCCTTCGATGTATACAATTTCCATGCAAGCAATTAATATATGAGGGCAGTTCAATAAGTAATGCAACACTTTTTTTTTTCTCGGCCGATTTTGGTTGAAAAAACCGGAAATTTCTTGTGGAATATTTTCAAACATTCCCGCTTCGTCTCGTATAGTTTCATTGACTTCCGACAGGTGGCAGCGCTGTACGGAGCTGTTAAAATGGCGTCTGTAACGGATGTGCGTTGCAAACAACGGGCAGTGATCGAGTTTCTTTTGGCGGAAAACCAGGGCATCTCAGGTATTCATAGGCGCTTGCAGAATGTCTACGGTGATCTGGCAGTGGAAAAAAGCACGGTGAGTCGTTGGGCAAAGCGTGTCTCATCATCGCCGCAAGGTCAAGCAAGACTGTCTGATCTCCCGCGTGCGGGCCGGCCGTGCACAGCTGTGACTCCTGCAATGGCGGAGCGTGCGAACACACTCGTTCGAGATGATCGACGGATCACCATCAAACAACTCAGTGCTCAACTTGACATCTCTGTTGGTAGTGCTGTCACAATTGTTCACCAGTTGGGATATTCAAAGGTTTGTTCCCGCTGGGTCCCTCGTTGTCTAACCGAACACCATAAAGAGCAAAGGAGAACCATCTGTGTGGAACTGCTTGCTCGTCATGTGGCTGAGGGTGACAATTTCTTGTCAAAGATTGTTACAGGCGATGAAACATGGGTTCATCACTTCGAACCTGAAACAAAACGGCAATCAATGGAGTGGCGCCACATCCACTCCCCTACCAAGAAAAAGTTTAAAGCCATACCCTCAACCGGTAAAGTCACGGTTACAGTCTTCTGGGACGCTGAAGGGGTTATTCTGTTCGATGTCCTTCCCCATGGTCAAACGATCAACTCTGAAGTGTATTGTGCTACTCTGCAGAAATTGAAGAAACGACTTCAGCGTGTTCGTAGGCACAAAAATCTGAACGAACTTCTCCTTCTTCATGACAACCCAAGACCTCACACAAGTCTTCGCACCCGAGAGGAGCTCACAAAACTTCAGTGGACTGTTCTTCCTCATGCACCTTACAGCCCCGATCTCGCACCGTCGGATTTCCATATGTTTGGCCCAATGAAGGACGCAATCCGTGGGAGGCACTACGCGGATGATGAAGAAGTTATTGATGCAGTACGACGTTGGCTCCGACATCGACCAGTGGAATGGTACCGTGCAGGCATACAGGCCCTCATTTCAAGGTGGCGTAAGGCCGTAGCATTGAATGGAGATTACGTTGAAAAATAGTGTTGTGTAGCTAAAAGATTGGAGAATAACCTGGTGTATTTCAATGCTGAATAAAACAAACCCTGTTTCAGAAAAAAATGTGTTGCATTACTTATTGAACTGCCCTCGTAGATCACAACTCAGAGATAAAACGTTTAGATAACGGCTCGTCTTCTAGTCAGACTCTTCTAGTGCCGACGCTAGCTGGAGCGGCGTTTATATTCTCTTTGTCTAGGGGCCGCTCCTGTCGTGGTGCGATCCTAGTCAGCATACTATTGGAGGACGTCACCTCACAGCCTTCTTTACTTTGAGCTTTGAGGCCGACGAGCTGGCGGGTGATGTTACGCCGGAACATGTTGCATTGTGAGTAGTTTCCAAGATAGAACTGTTGCATAATGAGAGCAGTGGGAGCGATGCAAATAATGACAGGTTACTTGTCGTTTTTGCTATTCTTTGTAATTTATTGGCTTTAAGAATATGTCCACACAAGCATCTCAACACTGGAAATGTTATACTACACATTGTTTTGACAACTCAGAATAAAAGGAGAGATTCTCACATAAAACAAATTTTACACCCACAGCACATTGAAAGGTAAACACGACCAAAATGTAACACATGATAGACAGTTTGATGTTATAGCGATTCCTGGGAGAAAATTCAGATGTGTATTTCCACCTCATTTTAGTTACTGGAGGCAAATTCTGTGCCACTATTTGCAGCATTCGCCCTGTTTATTATATGATGTACGATCAAGCGAGCTGGTCAGATGATGTAACGGGAGAAAAAAAATTTAAGCAAAATTAATTCACTGGCTCCCAGTATCTCAGTTGTTACAGACGTTATAATCTCTGTGATGATCGCGTTATATTTTTGTCTGAATAACATTTGATACGTCTGACTTCTTCCTCAGATATCACTTGTTTCTTGGCGCCTTATCTGTTTCCACGAAAAGCAGAAGATGATGCTCTTGTCCAAAAGAGATTGAGTACATCTGGTCGAAAAATGAATTAAAATTGATCAAAATTACTAATATTTTCTGATTTTTAATGTATTTTACAGAAGCGTGATCGGGAAGCGATATCCAAGATGGTGTTGCTAATATGGTGATGCTATTGATCGTCGGCATTGCTGCAGCTTTCAGTACGTACTGCGTGATCAGCAAAGGATTGAAATAATTAACGGTTCTTTCCTCGGTCATGCAGCACTTTATAAGTAGCGGGCCAACACTCACAGACTGTGCTGATTAGCAAATTCTTCCCTGTCATTGAGATATTTCCGGCTTTTATTTTCTCTAATTACATGAAACCAATAACAATTAACCATTTATGAAAGAGAGGGGGAATACAGTGGTCACCACACTAGAGCAACGCTTGAGACATCGGCGATTTATTCACTGATGAAGCAAGACATTGTGACCACTGTCTGGTGGCGCTGAGGGCTCGTGACGCGGTTTCAGAAGTATATGAGCTGAGCACAGACGAATGGGGAATCTTTCTAGCGACGATAAGTGACACAAATGCGAAAATCCGCCGACTTAATGGGAGGTTTACTATCTTTGGCCCGAGAAAAGCATGTTATGTGAGAATTTTTTTGGGGATGTGTTATAGATACCAATGTCAAATTTGGTCAAAATGTTTATTGATATTTCCTCTACAAACTAATTTTTTCGGCCGGAATTGTCGAAGAGCAAAGGCGGAAGTGTCGTCGGAACGAAACAAAATTTCAATGTAGACCTCCACGCTCGGTATGTCATAGGTCAGCTGGCTCGTCTGAAATCAAAATTGAGTTGACGTTAGCGAAGTACATAAGATTCTTTTGGAGTTGTACCTCGCTTCAGTTATTTGGACCATAGGAAAGAAAATGGCGACCATTTGAAAAAACAGGGTTTTTCATCGATTTTTCGACATCGTCGGTCAAGTCAAAATATTTTCAGCTGATGGATCGGAATAAAAATGGTACAGCTCCTAGACAATTTAGTTAACTTCGTCAGAAACAAAGAATCTTGCCAATCGGTTCAGTAGATTCGAAGTTACCATACCGTGTGATAGGGGAAAAAAAGAGTCGTTTCGAGAAAAACGGGTTTGAAGTAGTTACTACATGTAAATTAAATGTTATGCAACTTACATTCAATCTGCTATTCCAGGTCTATAAACTAGTCCTTCCCCTTCCCCAAAGAGGGCGTTCTACTTGATCTGGGCCATCCTGCGCTGCTCCAGAGCCGCTCGTACGGTCGGTGACGAGCGGTTTTCGGCCGCTTTAATCCAGTGGTCATCCGAATGCTTGGCGAACTGCGTCGAATAGAGTCTCAGGGTGACGTCTATCGTTGTCATGGTCTTCACAATTGCTGAATATCCTTCGTCGAAGCTGCTCACTGCCAGGAAAGTCGCAGTCTCCACAGTCTTCGCACCAGAATGCAAATACTTGGGGACTAACTTCCAAACACACGCGTTCAAACTTTCATTTGAATTTTGTGTGTTTCCTCTCAAGCACCGCTACAATAACTCGTCCTCCGAAAGGAAAAAGAACTGGTGCGTGAATAAGGCCGATTTCAGCCAGATGAATTTTTTTGTTCAACCGCGAATAACAAACATTTCCTCCGGCCGCGGTGGTCTAGCGGTTCTAGGCGCTCAGTCCGGAACCACGGGACTGCTACGGTCGCAGGTTCGAATCCTGCCTCGGGCATGGATGTGTGTGATGTCCTTAGGTTATTTAGGTTTAAGTAGTCCTAAGTTCTAGGGGACTGATGACCACAGATGTTAAGTCCCATAGTGCTCAGAGCCATTTGAACCACAAACATTTCCGTTCCGTATTCGGAAAAACCGTTTCTTCGGTGGATTCTAGACACTTATAGATCCAAAAAATGCAATTAAAAAAAATTGATTTTTTGAACTAAAAGGTAGTAAATCTCCCCTTAAGCGACTTTGACAAAAGCCAACCGATCGTTGTGGCCCAGTGCCCGGGAGTGAGCATCTCGGAAACTGCGAAGCTGGTCGGCTGTTCGCGCTACTGTCATGAACTTCTATGGAAAGAGGTTGAAGAATACTGAATTCACGAGTAGTCGAAAAGAGGTTGGACGTCCATACCCCATCACAGAAGATAGGGAAGGCTTGCCCGCTCTCTGAAGCAGGATAGGTGGCGATATGCCGCAGATCTAACGACAGGCTACAGATCTCGCACAGGCATAAATGCTTTGGAGCAAATCGTTCAGTGCACAGTGCTGAACATGTTGTTCCGCAGCAGAGAACCCATAACGTGTTCCCATGTTGACCCAACAACAGCGTCGACTATGATTACAGTAGGTACGGGATCACCGAGGATGGAACGCGGATCAGTGGAATCGTGTCGCCTAGTCGGACAAATACAGTTTATTGTTAAGCCAGGTCAATGGTCGTGTGGAAATACGCCGTCCTCCAGGCGAACGACTTCTCGAAACATGCAGTGCGCCGCTGACGCAGGTCAGTGGGAGCAGTATTATGTTATGGGGGGCATTGTCCTGGTCTTCCATGGGACCTACAGCAGTTATCGAAGGCACCATGCCGCCAACTTATATTTCGCGGAAACACCACAAAGATAAGAGAGATTAGGGCTCGTACAGAGGCATATAGGTAGTCATTTTTCACTCGTTTTGTTTGGGAGTGCAACAGGGACAGAAGATGCTAGTTGTGGTACGAAGTACCTCCGCCACGCACCGTATGGTGGATTGCGGTGTATGGATGTAGATGTAGCTGTGGACTTCGTGGACATTATTAGCTTGATGTCTTCCTCAACAGCAATGGCATTTTCCAGCAGGATAACTGTCCGTGTCACAAGGTTACAATCATTCTGCAATGGTTTGGGGATCATGATAACTCTCGGTAATGTATTGGCCATCAAATTCGGCTTATCTGAATCCGATGACCCACTGGGACGCTATCGGGCGTAATCTCCGCGCCCACAAACCAGCCGCTCGTAAATTACTGGAAGTGTGTGAACCTTGCGTAGGAATGTGGTGCCACAACCCTCTGGAAACCCATGAAGTACTTGTCGAATCCATAGCACACAAAACCACTGTTGAACTGCGTTCCGGAAGTGGACCAACCAGCTTTTAAGTAGGTACCCATGATGTTTTTGCTCCTCAGTGTGTCTCCGTGCGTCCATGCAGCTCTAGGTTTCCCTAAATCCTTAAGGTAACTGCTGGGGTATTTCCCTTGAAAAGGATACTGCTAATTTCCCTAGAATCCTAATACGTACTCCGCCTCTACCAACCTAGAGGTTTTTTTATTTGTAGAGGTTTGTGCCGTTTCTTCTCAAAATGTTCTCTGTGAAGGGTTACTTATTGTAGTGTTCATCGCCAGTTCGCCAGAAACTCCGTCATCGAGTTACAGTCGACATCGAGCTTTTTGTGATAGCGTGTGATTTCAACGACGGCCTAAGAGGCGTTATAAAAATTATGAACGCTTTGGATTTTGAGACCATACTGTTATAACTTCCGCAGAAAACTATACGAAAAGTGTATGGAGCGAGAACAGTAGCGGATGACAGAAGTGGCCAAAGAGGCAGGCAGGACCACCATGGGCACAAAGAAGATGGAGGAGGACCTATTTTTTGGTCTGGGAGGATTAGTGTGTGTTCCTTGGATCAGATCACTGACTGGAGCTATGTTTAAGTTAACTGCAAAAAATGTGACCCACATCTCTAAACAAGAATTTCTCGAAACCGTATTTTTCATATTGACAGGAAACATAACTCCGGAACGGTATATACACTCCTGGAAATGGAAAAAAGAACACATTGGCACCGGTGTGTCAGACCCACCATACTTGCTCCGGACACTACGAGAGGGCTGTACAAGCAATGATCACACGCACGGCACAGCGGACACACCAGGAACCGCGGTGTTGGCCGTCGAATGGCGCTAGCTGCGCAGCATTTGTGCACCGCCGCCGTCAGTGTCAGCCAGTTTGCCGTGGCATACGGAGCTCCATCGCAGTCTTTAACACTGGTAGCATGCCGCGACAGCGTGGACGTGAACCGTATGTGCAGTTGACGGACTTTGAGCGAGGGCGTATAGTGGGCATGCGGGAGGCCGGGTGGACGTACCGCCGAATTGCTCAACACGTGGGGCGTGAGGTCTCCACAGTACATCGATGTTGCCGCCAGTGGTCGGCGGAAGGTGCACGTGCCCGTCGACCTGGGACCGGACCGCAGCGACGCACGGATGCACGCCAAGACCGTAGGATCCTACGCAGTGCCGTAGGGGACCGCACCGCCACTTCCCAGCAAATTTGTTGCTCCTGGGGTATCGGCGAGGACCATTCGCAACCGTCTCCATGAAGCTGGGCTACGGTCCCGCACACCGTTAGGCCGTCTTCCGCTCACGCCCCAACATCGTGCAGCCCGCCTCCAGTGGTGTCGCGACAGGCGTGAATGGAGGGACGAATGGAGACGTGTCGTCTTCTGCGATGAGAGTCGCTTCTGCCTTGGTGCCAATGATGGTCGTATGCGTGTTTGGCGCCGTGCAGGTGAGCGCCACAATCAGGACTGCATACGACCGAGCCACACAGGGCCAACACCCGGCATCATGGTGTGGGGAGCGATCTCCTACACTGGCCGTACACCACTGGTGATCGTCGAGGGGACACTGAATAGTGCACGGTACATCCAAACCGTCATCGAACCCATCGTTCTACCATTCCTAGACCGGCAAGGGAACTTGCTGTTCCAACAGGACAATGCACGTCCGCATGTATCCCGTGCCACCCAACGTGGTCTAGAAGGTGTAAGTCAACTACCCTGGCCAGCAAGATCTCCGGATCTGTCCCCCATTGAGCATGTTTGGGACTGGATGAAGCGTCGTCTCACGCGGTCTGCACGTCCAGCACGAACGCTGGTCCAACTGAGGCGCCAGGTGGAAATGGCATGGCAAGCCGTTCCACAGGACTACATCCAGCATCTCTACGATCGTCTCCATGGGAGAATAGCAGCCTGCATTGCTGCGAAAGGTGGATATACACTGTACTAGTGCCGACATTGTGCATGCTCTGTTGCCTGTGTCTATGTGCCTGTGGTTCTGTCAGTGTGATCATGTGATGTATCTGACCCCAGGAATGTGTCAATAAAGTTTCCCCTTCATGGGACAATCAATTCACGGTGTTCTTATTTCAATTTGCAGGAGTGTAGATTTTCATCGGAATTCGTAACCACTTCGTGATATCTTCAAAAGTCTGTTTTCGGTGCACGCTTTTGTCTCGATTTCGTGAGCAAAGACATGTCACCGTTTTCCTAGAGGTTAACATTTTCAGTTATCCTATGTATGCCGAGAGAAAATACATTAAAAATAACTTTTGTTACAAGTCCATATGGAGGGCTTCAGGAATTCCCGCTGTAGACCAATGTTTTGGCTGTGAGAAGTTGTTCCATCTGGTGCAGCTGATAAAGGGAGCGTCCGATGTGATCACAATATGATTTCTTAAAGGCAGAAGTGTGAGGAATAAAAGTATAACAACAAATTTAGCATTACTTTTTATTGATTATTACTTGAAAATAAAAGTCACGAAAATCACATTTTTCATGCGTTCAAAGGCAGCTACCTTGTTGAGCAAAGATTCCAGTTCCATGTGACACGTAACATACCCCGTCGGGCCGCACGGTGATCGCTGAAGAGGGCTGAAGTCCCTCGGGTGACCCGTCTACGCCCCACGCACACCTAGCCAGTGATGGTTGAGCTCCCTAAGGTACTGGACTTTTTGTCATGCCCAAGCAGCTAAGTGAGGCTTATTGAATGTCACGAACGTGCCATTACGCTTTGAATTTAATTGATGTTTCGTTCGGTAAGGACATATTGACCATTTTTCTTATATGAGCACCTTTCGAATACCCAGTATGTCCGCCTTTGTCACAGATAATAGCGGCGAAGGGTTGTAGCATGGAAGCAATGAGGCCTTGGTGGGTCACTGGAGGGAGTTGGCACCACACCTGCAAACACGAGTCTCCGAATTCCCGTGAATTCTGCGTAAAAAGTCGATTAGCTCTGACGCCACCACGATCAGTCACACCCCAGATGTGTTCAATCGGGTTCATATCTGGCGAGTTGGGAGGCCAGCATGTCAACTGGAACTCGAACCATTCCGCCACATTCCTGCCGTGTGACACGGATCATTCATTATCCTGCTGAAAAATGTCACTGCTGTCGGGAAACATGGTGGTCATGAAGGGGTGTACGTGGTCTGCAACCAGCGTACGATACATCGTGGCCATCATGGTCCTTGCTCGACCTTCACTGGATACACGGATGTCCACGTGAATGATCAGGAGAACACAACGGAGCCACCACCAGCTCGTCTCCATCCCGCAGTGCAAGTGTCAAGGAGCTGTTCCCCTGGAGGACGACGGATTCACGCCCTCCCACAGGCATGATGAAGAAGGTATCGAGATTCATCAGACCATGCAATGCTCTGCCACTGTGCCAACGTCCACTGCCGGAGGTCACGTGTCCATTTCAGTCATTTAACTTTGGCACATGCACGGGTCGTCGCCTGCGGAGGTCTGCAGGATTGTTCGGTGCACTGTACGTTGTACTGTGACCAGCATGAAGCCTGAAGTTAGTTGTGCCACAGTTCGCCGCCTATCTCGTTGATTTCGCCAAGTGTTGAGGACCTCACCACAGCACTTCTCCACGGGTCGTACAGTTTCCGAACTGCTCCTGACGAGTCTCCAAGCCATTAAAGTCTGCCCTCTGTCAAACTCAGATAGATCGTGCAGCTTCACCATTCTACACAAGGATAACACGCTCACTGTGCATGTGTCCCGCTAGCAGTCATTTCTCGTCAAGTGGCGCTGCTATTGCTCGGACGGGTTTGAGTCGATAGCATGTCGGTGACCATAATGTTCTGGCTGATCAGTGTATTGTTTGTGGTACAAATGAGACAGAAAGCAGTCAAGAAATCATCTTCTGCAGTTGTCTGACAAACAGTGTTTTTCAGAATAATCAATGTCAACATACAGGATGGTCCATTGATAGTGACCGGGCCAAATATCTCACGAAATAAGCATCAAAGGAAAAAAGGTACGCAGAACGATACTCGTCTAGCTTGAAGGGGGAAACCAGATGGTGCTATGGTTGGCCCGCTAGATGGCGCTGCCATACGTCAAACGGATATCAACTGCGTTTTTTAAAATAGGAACCCCCATTTTTTATTCAATATTCGTGCAGTACGTAAAGAAATATGATTGTTTTAGTTGGACCACCTTTTTCGCTTTGTGATAGATGGCACTGTAATAGTTACAAACGTATAATTAAGTGGTATCACGTAACATTCCGCCAGTGCGGAGGGTATTTACTTCGTGACACATTACCCGTGTTAAAATGGACCGTTTACCAATTGCGGAAAAGGTCGATATCGTGTTGATGTATGGCTATTGTGATCAAAATGCTCAACGGACGTGTGCTATGTATGCTGCTCGGTATCCTGGACGACATCATCCAAGTGTCCGGACCGTTCGCCGGATAGTTACGTTATTTAAGGAAACAGGAAGTGTTCAGCCACATGTGAAACGTCAACCACGACCTGCAACAAATGATGATGCCCAGGTAGGTGTTTTAGCTGCTGTCGCGCCTAATCCGCTCATCGGTAGCAGACAAATTCCGCGAGAATCGGGAATCTCAAAAACGTCGGTGTTGAGAATGCTACATCAACATCGATTACACCCATACCGTATTTCTATGTACCAGGAATTGCAGGGAGCCGACTGTGAACGTCGTGTACAGTTCTGCCACTGGGCACAAGAGAAATTACGGCATAATGACAGATTTTTTGCACTCGTTCTATATAGCGACAAAGCGTCATTCACCAACAGCGGTAACGTAAATCGGCATAATATCCACTATTGGGTAACGTAAAATCCACGATGGCTGCGACAAGTGGAGCATCACCGACCTTGGCGGGTTAATGTATGGTGCGGCATTATGGGAGGAAGGATAATTGGCCCCCATTGTACCGATGGCAATCTAAATGGTGCAATGTATGCTGATTCCTATGTAACGTTCTACCGATGTTACTACAAGATCTTTCACTGCATGACAGACTGGCGATGTACTTTCAACATGATGGATGTCCGGCACATAGCTCGCGTGCGGCTGAAGCGGTGTTGAATAGCATATTTGATGACAGGTGTATTGGTAGTCGAAGCACCATACCGTGGCCCGCACGTTCACCAGATCTGACGTCCCCTTATTTCTTTCTGTGGGGAAAGTTGAAGGATATTTGCTATCGTGATCCACCGACAACGCCTGACAACATGCGTCAGCGCATTGACAATGCATGTGCGAACACGACGGAAAGCGAACTACTCGCTGTTCGCTGTTGAAAGGAATACCTTTACACGTATTGCCAAATGCATTGAGGTTGACGGACATCATTTTGAATATTTTTTTAATTAATTTGGTATCTACCGCTAATCACGCTGTAACAGCATGCGTTCTCAGAAATGATAAGTTCACAAAGGTACATGTACCACACTGGAACAACCGAAATAAAATATTCAAACATACCTACATTCTGTATTTCAATTTTAAAAACCTACCTGTTACCAACTGTTCGTCTAAAATTGTGAGCCATATGTTTATGACTATTACAGCGCCATCTATCACAAAGCGAAAACAATGGTCCAACTAAAACATTCATACACGAATATGTAATAAAAATGGGGTTTCCTATTTTTAAAAAATGCAGTTGATATTCGTTTGACCTATAGCAGCGCCATATAGCGGGCCAACCATAGCGCCATCTGGTTCCCACCTTCAAGCTAGACAAGTTTCGTTCTTTGTACATTTTTCGTTTGACGCTTATTTCGTGAGATATTTGGCCCGGTCAAGAACAATGGACCACCCTGTATATTCTTCTACATGGCTGTTATACCTTTTACAGAATAGACCAGCTTTTGAATCCCGCCTGGGAGTCGGCGCGTCGGTAGGAACGGTAAAAGGTAATACAAGTCGGTACTGCTTAGAGATGGTTTACTGGTGAAAAAACGAGGTGATAAACGATTAGGTAACTTTGTACGTAGGTGCGATGCTGAAGCGAAGTGTGCTGGCTGGCTGCACCAGATGAAATGGGCTGAAGCAGTCGCGGAGCTCGTAGACCTCGACAGCACCGGCTAGAGGGCGCTATCGTCTGTGTCTCTCGTAGTGCCAACTTGAGAAACTATTCCGTGGCGTCGTTGCTATCGATACCACACCAGCAGTGAACATTTACTTATGATATTACACATCATTTAATGCATATCTACTACAAGAAGTGAATGACATATTAAAGTGGCATTTAGACAAAATATATGCATAGATTTGTTTCAGGTTCCTCAGCAGATGCGGAATGACTGTTGTAACGTCCAGAGATTGCAGTACCAGAATTTGCAAAGCATGCTGATACAACAGACGTTAGCGAAGTCTCGCTGCAATCCGCAGATGCTCCTGAAAACACGCCTTCCCTCTGAGCACAGCAGTGCCCTTCCACTGAGGTCAATACAGCGTCGAGCATGCAAGAGCTCAGTACAGTTCGTGACCACAGCTACAGCATTCAACTTCATCGCAGAAAAACAACGAGTTATTGAGGTTTCAGATGAATCTGTACTGTTGTAAATGTTGTACACTGTATCTCAAGAGAACAGTTTGTTACTTAGTGCATCAAGTCATGCTTCCAAAGTCAATGTCAGCCGTAAATTATCCAGTCCTCCTGTGCCAAAGAAGTGTGTCAAAGGTAAGTAACTTTTTTGTTCATTTATGTAATAAAGTGCACTAATATTTCACGTGTTCTAGTGGACGAGCCTTCTCCCAGAGTGGCGGCCAGACGCACGTAGTTTCGTCTCGTCACAAGAGGCACATCACGGGTCTAACGACGTTTGGAACGCGGATTTACTGCAAACTTCGTATACTCGTAGTAGTCCATGAGCATAACAAAATGTGTAAGCAGTAGCGCGTACTTCTCAAGCGTTACTGAGAAAATCGCAAGATAATTTCGGTCGTCAAATACAGGGTGTTTCAAAAATGACCGGTATATTTGAAACGGCAATAAAAACTAAACGAGCAGCGATAGAAATACACCGTTTGTTGCAATATGCTTGGGACAACAGTACATTTTCAGGCAGACAAACTTTCGAAATTACGGTAGTTACAATTTTCAACAACAGATGGCGCTGCGGTCTGGGAAACTCTATAGTACGATATTTTCCACATATCCACCATGTGTAGCAATAATATGGCGTAGTCTCTGAAGGAAATTACCCGAAACCTTTGACAACGTGTCTGGCGGAATGGCTTCACATGCAGATGAGATGTACTGCTTCAGCTGTTCAATTGTTTCTGGATTCTGGCGGTACACCTGGTCTTTCACGTGTCCCCACAGAAAGAAGTCACAGGGGTTCATGTCTGGCGAATAGGGAGGCCAATCCACGCCGCCTCCTGTATGTTTCGGATAGCCCAAAGCAATCACACGATCATCGAAATATTCATTCAGGAAATTAAAGACGTCGGCCGTGCGATGTGGCCGGGCACCATCTTGCATAAACCACGAGGCGTTCGCAGTGTCGTCTAAGGCAGTTTGTACCGCCACAAATTCACGAAGAATGTCCAGATAGCGTGATGCAGTAATCGTTTCGGATCTGAAAAATGGGCCAATGATTCCTTTGGAAGAAATGGTGGAACACACCAGTACTTTTTGAGGATGCAGGGACAATGGGACTGCAACATGGGGCTTTTCGGTTCCCCATATGCGCCAGTTCTGTTTATTGACGAAGCCGTCCAGGTAAAAATAAGCTTCGTCAGTAAACCAAATGCTGCCGACATGCATATCGCCGTCATCAATCCTGTGCACTATATCGTTAGCGAATGTCTCTCATGCTGCAATGGTAGCGGCGCTGAGGGGTTGCCGCGTTTGAATTTTGTACGGATAGAGGTGTAAACTCTGGCGCATGAGGCGATACGTGGACGTTGGCGTCATTTGGACCGCAGCTGCAACACGGCGAACGGAATCCCGAGGCCGCTGTCGGATCACCTGCTGCACTAGCTGCGCGTTGCCCTCTGTGGTTGCCGTACGCGGTCGCCCTACCTTTCCAGCACGTTCATCCGTCACGTTCCCAGTCCGTTGAAATTTTTCAAACAGATCCTTTATTGTTTCGCTTTTCGGTCCTTTGGTTACATTAAACCTCCGTTGAAAACTTCGTCTTGTTGCAACAACACTGTGTTCTCGGCGGTGGAATTCCAACACCAGAAACATCCTCTGTTCTAAGAAATAAACCATGTTGTCTACAGCACACTTGCACGTTGTGAACAGCACACGCTTACAGCAGAAAGACGACGTACAGAATGGCGCACCCACAGACTGCGTTGTCTTCTATATCTTTCACATCACTTGCAGCGCCATCTGTTGTCGAAAATTGTAACTACTGTAATTTCGAAAATTTGTCCGCCTGAAAATGTACTGTTGTCCCAAGCATATTGCAACAAACGGTGTATTTCTATCGCTGCTCGTTTAGTTTTTATTGCCGTTTCAAATATACCGGTCATTTTTGAAACACCCTGTATATATCTGTGTGTGGCCATGTTTACCATGAAGCGGCTGCAGCCGAGTGGTGCCGGCACGGTTGCTCAGCGTGTTCGGTCAGAGCGTTGGCTTCCCATTCTAACAAAAAAAAAAAAAAGTGAGCGAACGGTTCAACGAACAAACTTAACGGGTGTCGTCGGACGTCCGCCCTGAACAAATTCAGCGAACAATCTAGAACAAAATTTTTGTTTTTTGTTTTTAAAGAGTGATTGGCGCTCAAGGCACTGGATCGAGTTTCGTTCGTCAGTTTTTTTTTTTAATTTTCAACACAGTCATTTTCTTCACTATTTATATTACAATTGATATAATGGGGAAAATAGGTGTAATCGGATGAACTTTTATTAACTTTACACTGTTATTTGTCAGTCTACTAATTTTTACTATCACAACTATCGACAAGTAAACGACGAAACGCATAAAGTGATACTGAAAATGTATGCTTGTCCGTGTCTTCAAAACTGTTCGTATTTAATCGAAAGAGAACGAGAAATTGCTTCTCGGGAGACGCTATAAAAATACACTCGACACTGCATAACCAATCATCAGCGCCGATTTTTAAGGAAATATTGCGTTATGCATGCTTTGCTTCCAAATCGTCGTCTGAAAGAGAGGTTTCTGAGAATGTTAACGAAGTTTGTTTCTCAACGGAAAACGTCAAAACATCTTGCGTATGCGGAAACATAGCATTCATTCAATACAGCTGGTGCCGTTTAACTTTGTTTTCCATGTTTTTACGAAAAATACCATCCTGCAACTTGTAATGTCGAAAGCGACGATTAATTGTACATCTTTCGACAGCCGTCTGTGCCGGTCAAAACTTGGAGGTAACAAGTCGTTTCAGGCTTCTTCCAGGTGTAAGGGATTTCACAAATCACGGACTAGCATACATTTTCAGTATCACGTTATGCGTTTGCTCGTTTACTAGTCGATAGTTACGAATATTACATTATTTGTGATAATAAAAATTTGTAGACTGCCAAATGTCATTGTAAATTTAATAAAATTACACGTATTTTCCCCATTATATCAATTGTAATATAATTAGGAAAGAAAATGACTGTGTTGAAAATAAAAAAAAAAAACTGACGAACGAAATCCAATACAGCAGCTTGAGCGCCAACCACGTTAAAAAAAAAAAAACAGCATTTTATTCTATATTGTTCGCTGAATTTGTTCAGGGCGGATGTCCGACGACGACACCCGTCAAGTTTGTGCGTTTAACCGTTCGCTCAGTCTTTTTCATTACAAAGGGTAGCTAACGCTCCTACCGAACACGCAGAGCTACCGTGTCGGCACCGCTCGGCTGCAGCCGCTTCCCGGTAAACATACATGGCCACGCACAGATATACAGGGTGAGTCACCTAACATTACCGCTGGATATATTTCGTAAACCACGTCAAATGCTGACGAATCGATTCCACACACCGAATGTGAGGAGAGGGGCTAGTGTAACTGGTTAATACAAACCATAAAAAAAATGCGCGAAAGTATGTTTTTTAACACAAACTTACGTTTTTCTAAATGGAACTCCGTTAGTTTTCTTGGCACATCTGAACATATAAACAAATACGTAATCAGTGCCGTTTGTTGCATTGTAAAATGTTAATTACATCCGGAGATATTGTAACCTAAAGTTGACGCTTGAGTACCACTCCTCCGCTGTTCGATCGTGTGTATCGGAGAGCACCGAATTACGTAGGGATCCAAAGGGAACGGTGATGGACCTTAGGTACAGAAGAGACTGGAACAGCACATTACGTCCGAATGCTAACACCTTTTTATTGGTATTTTTCACTGACGCACATGTAAATTACCATGAGGGGTGATGTACACGTTCGACTGGCGTTTCATAGGACGTGGAGGACGCATAAATTGGCCAGCCCGTTCTCCTGATCTTACACCTCTGGACTTCTTTCTGTGGGGTACGTTAAAGGAGAATGTGTACCGTGATGTGCCTACAACCCCAGAGGATATGAAACAACGTATTGTGGCCGCCTGCGGCGACATTACACCAGATGTACTGCGGCGTGTACGACATTCATTACGCCAGAGATTGCAATTGTGTGCAGCAAATGATGGCCACCACATTGAACATCTATTGGCCTGACATGTCGGGACACACTCTATTCCACTCCGTAATTGAAAACGGAAACCACGTGTGTACGTGTACCTCACCCCTCATGGCAATGTACATGTGCGTCAGTGAACATGACCAATAAAAAGGTGTTAGCATGTGGACGTAATGTGCTGTTCCAGTCTCTTCTGTACCTAAGGTCCATCACCATTCCCTTTGGATCCCTACGTAATTCGGTGCTCTCTGATACACACAATCCAACAGCGGAGGAGTGGTACTCAAGCGTCAACTTTAGGTTACAATATCTCCGGATGTAATTAACATTTTACAATGCAACAAACGGCACTGATTACGTATTTGTTTATATGTTCAGATGTGCTAAGAAAACTAACGGGGTTCAATTTAAAAAAACGTAGGTTTGTGTTAAAAAACATACTTCCGTACATTTTTTTATGGTTTGTATTAACCAATTACACTAGCCCATCTCCTCACATTCGGTGTGTGGAATCGATTCGTCAGTATTTGATGTGGTTTACGAAATATATCCAGCGGTAACGTTAGGTGACTCACCCTGTATATTTGACGACCGAAATTATCTTGCGATTTTCTCAGTAACGCTTGAGAAGTACGCGCTACTGCTGACACATTTTTTGTCCTCGTGGACTACTACGAGTGTACGAAGTTTGCAGTAAATCCGCGTTCCAAACGTTGTAGCCTCCCCTTGTAAGATGACTGGAAATAGATAGGCGAGGTCGAGTGTGCATATTTTGTATTTATGTAGAAGTTTTCTTCGGTGAGGTTTAGTAGTGTAAATCTTTTTAAATGAGCTGAATGACATATACTTTGCGAGAGGGCAAATTTTAAGTAATTAAGTCCTTCTCGGGTTATCAGCAGAGTGACACCATAGATTTCAAGAAACATTCTAAACAGTTCTATTCTCGTCATCTTCAGTCGGAGGTGACAAGTAGGAAACTCGTTGAAACAGTGCTTGAAGATAACTCCGCCACTCGGCTCGTAACCCAAGAAGATTACATCAACGATATTAATTTTCTGTTTAGTCGTCGCCTCTACGAAAATTAATAGTATTGTTAGGTAACTAAGCCTGTCGTCTACAAAATCAAGGACATCTATATGCAAATGTTTTTTTCTTTTTCTTTTTCTGATAATTTGGTGTCTCAGGCTCTTTTTCCTCTGTTGGATGCACAGTAGAAATTTCTTGCTACAGCTTACAAACTGTCTCATCATTTAATTACCAGGCAATAAAAATGTCGTTCTTTTACGTGAAGTATAAATAGCCAGTGCTGAATGCTTAATTGTGGCATATACATGTTCATACTACCCTGAAATTGTGTGTCACGGTCGCCCCAGTGGGTACACAGTTTATAACTGGTCCCCTTGTTAATTACTTTCATATTGCCGCAGGTAATTGAATACATTAGCATCACAAAATGCGTGCTAGGCTATTATCTTTCCGGGTACACATTGCCTATCGATCGATCGCTGTGCAGTATATGAACGATACGGACGTGCAGACCAAACATACTACATACAGTTCGTAGAAGTTACACAAACAGATTTATATAATCAGTGAAGGATATACTATAATTTTTATCTCATAATAAAAATGTTCTTTAGCTATAGTTTACGTTCTTGATACTCACTTTGATCCTTCTTCATACTTTACTTCTCTTTGTCTCTTTCATACAAGTATATCTGAAAAATCATCATTTTTCCAATTCTTCTGAAATATTTTCCGCGTAGTTGTAGCGGTCTTCAGTTCGAGGTCTGGTTTGATGCAGTTCTCCGTGTTACTCTATTCCGTGCAAGCCTCTTCATCTCCGAATAACTACTACTACGGTATTCCGTTTGAAACTATTTAATGTATTAATTTCGGTCTTCCTCTATGGTTCTTACCTCCCACACTTATCTCCAGATAAGATCCCTTGATATCTCAGAATGTGTCCTATCGACCATTCCCTCCTTTTCGTCAAATTCTGCCACAAATTCCTTTTCTCCCCAGTTCTATTCAGTATCTGCTCAATAGTTACGTGATCTACCCACCTAATCTTTAGCGCGCCACATTTCAAAAGTTTCTATTCTCTTCTTGTCTAAACTGTTTATGGCCCATGTTTCGCTTTCATACGTGGCTACACACAATACATACACGAGGGTTGGAACTTAAATAGTGGCAACTATTTATTCACAACCGATACAAAAGACTTATATGTTTGTACCTGTTGCTGTACTGTTCAAAGTAGTCACTGGCGTTGTGTAGAACCCGTTGCCAGCGATGTGGAAGGCGTAGTGTACCGTTAGCAGAGCCTGTCCTGTTGATGGTGCGAGTGGAGCTGTCTACTGCCTGTCGAATCTCTGGAACAGTTCTGAAGCGAATGCCACGAAGTGGTTCCTTCATCTTTGGAATCAAATCAAAGTCACAAGAACTTAAGTCCGGGGAATATGGTGGATGGTACAGTACTTCCCAGTCCCATCAATCGAACAGAACAGCCACAGCTTGGGCTGTATGCGCCCGCGCATTGTCGTGCAAAATGATGGGTGGGTTGCGCAGAAAGTGTCACCGCTTCTTTCGCAAAGCTGGTCGCAGGTGAAACTCCAAAATCGGACAGTAATCCTGTACATTGACGGTCTGCCGTGGAGGATTGTAATGCGTTAGGATAACACCATCACAGTCGTACACGAGGAATCACCATAAACTTAGACCGCTCCGTCCGCACCATCAACAGAACAGGCTCTGCTAACGGTATACTACGCCTTCCATATCGCTGGCAACGGGTTCTACACAAAGCCGGTGATTACTTTGAAGGACAGTAACAATTGCAAACATGTATCGGTTGTGAATAAATACACTCCTGGAAATTGAAATAAGAACACCGTGAATTCATTGTCCCAGGAAGGGGAAACTTTATTGACACATTCCTGGGGTCAGATACATCACATGATCACACTGACAGAACCACAGGCACATAGACACAGGCAACAGAGCATGCACAATGTCGGCACTAGTACAGTGTATATCCACCTTTCGCAGCAATGCAGGCTGCTATTCTCCCATGGAGACGATCGTAGAGATGCTGGATGTAGTCCTGTGGAACGGCTTGCCATGCCATTTCCACCTGGCGCCTCAGTTGGACCAGCGTTCGTGCTGGACGCGCAGACCGCGTGAGACGACGCTTCATCCAGTCCCAAACATGCTCAATGGGGGACAGATCCGGAGATCTTGCTGGCCAGGGTAGTTGACTTACACCTTCTAGAGCACGTTGGGTGGCACGGGATACATTCGGACGTGCATTGTCCTGTTGGAACAGCAAGTTCCCTTGCCGGTCTAGGAATGGTAGAACGATGGGTTCGATGACGGTTTGGATGTACCGTGCACTATTCAGTGTCCCCTCGACGATCACCAGTGGTGTACGGCCAGTGTAGGAGATCGCTCCCCACACCATGATGCCGGGTGTTGGCCCTGTGTGCCTCGGTCGTATGCAGTCCTGATTGTGGCGCTCACCTGCACGGCGCCAAACACGCATACGGCCATCATTGGCACCAAGGCAGAAGCGACTCTCATCGCTGAAGACGACACGTCACCATTCGTCCCTCCATTCACGCCTGTCGCGACACCACTGGAGGCGGGCTGCACGATGTTGGGGCGTGAGCGGAAGACGGCCTAACGGTGTGCGGGACCGTAGCCCAGCTTCATGGAGGCGATTGCGAATGGTCCTCGCCGATACCCCAGGAGCAACAGTGTCCCTAATTTGCTGGGAAGTGGCGGTGCGGTCCCCTACGGCACTGCGTAGGATCCTACGGTCTTGGCGTGCATCCGTGCGTCGCTGCGGTCCGGTCCCAGGTCGCCCCACGTGTTGAGCAATTCGGCGGTACGTCCACCCGGCCTCCCGCATGCCCACTATACGCCCTCGCTCAAAGTCCGTCAACTGCACATACGGTTCACGTCCACGCTGTCGCGGCATGCTACCAGTGTTAAAGACTGCGATGGAGCTCCGTATGCCACGGCAAACTGGCTGACACTGACGGCGGTGGTGCACAAATGCTGAGCAGCTAGCGCCATTCGACGGCCAACACCGCGGTTCCTGGTGTGTCCGCTGTGCCGTGCGTGTGATCATTGCTTGTACAGCCCTCTCGCAGTGTCCGGAGCAAGTATGGTGGGTCTGACACACCGGTGTCAATGTGTTCTTTTTTCCATTTCCAGGAGTGAAGTTGCAACCCTCGTACTTCCAGAAAAGAAATTCCTGACACTCGAATCTACATGCGATGTTAACACATTTCTCTTATTTTGGAACTCTTTTCTTGCAATTTCCATTATCAAATGCACGTTTTATATCCTTTCTACTTCGCCGAGCATCTTTTCCTCCTTTTTTTCTGCCTAAATAACAAAACTCGTCTACTAATTCCAGAGTCTCGTTCCCTAATCTAATTCCCTCAGCATCATTTGATTTAATTGGACTACATTATCCTTGTTTTCCTTTTGTTGCTATTCAGTTGATTACCTCGTTTAAAGACACTCTCCTTTCCATTCAGCTACTCTTTCAAGTCCTTTGTTCTCTCTGACAGAATCACAATGTCATCGGAAAACATCACAGTTTTTATTTCTTCTGCCTGAACACTAATTTATACACACATTTTTCTTTGATTTTATTTACTGCTTGGTCACTGTACAGACTGAATAACGTCAGGGATAAGCTACAACCATGTATCACTCCCTTCTCAACCATTTCTTGAATTTCATGACCCTCGACTCTTATAACTGCCGTCTGGTTGCTGCACAAGTTGTAAATAGCCTTTCGTTCCCTGTGCTTTATGCCTGCTACCTTCAGAATTTCGAAGAGAGTATTCCACTCAACATAGTCAAAAGATTTCTCTAAATGTACAAATGCTATATACTTATGTTTGTCTTTCCTTAAACAATCTTGTAAGGGAAGTCATAGCGTCAGTATCGCGAGCCGGTAATGATGTTTTGGAGTTTCTGTTAATAAATATTCAAATTTCTGACCTTCTCGTTTAGCTTAATGCATATAGAGAAATAATCGTATCTAATACGCGAGGCTGATAAAAGACAGTCCTGGTGCGACGGCGTGCGTAAATCTTGTTTTGAGGCGATATCCACGTTGCTTCAGGCATTTGCTTGGCCCGTCTTTAGCTTGCGCATCAAAAAATACACCAACAGTTACAATGCGATAATACGCAAAAAGTTTTCACAAAAAGTGCAGACAGATGGATTGGATTGGATTGGTTGGAGAAAGAGACCAAACAGCGAGGTCATCGGTCTCAGACAGATGGCATGCAGGACTCGCTTCCCTTTGGTTCAGTGACAATGATGCCATTCTACCACTAAGAAGAGTGAAATCTTGCCAGATCATGAAAGCGAAGGATGCCCGTACAACGAGACAAATAGGAGATAATCCATATTCTATTGGAAAATTATGAGCGAAGCTAACACTAATTTATTGATAATGTCTCAGATAACACGCGATCTGGTGTTTTTTTCGTCTTATTTGAGACTTGTAGAATTCTTGGGTGCTCGCCTGGGTTATTATTAGAAAATCCGAATTACGAGTGCATAAGATAAACATGGACAGCAATTTCGGGTACCTACGAATGCTTATGATACGTTGGAGATCTAAGAGCGACAGATAAACAAAGTGTCTACTAATTTCTAATGAAGACTCTAAACAAACAGCTATTAAACTTTACGAGTCGCCAGTCTCATGGCTACACTTGTCTCTGTTCCTAGAACTTGGAGTGGGAGTAGGATCAAGGGAACCACTAATTACGGAAAATGGTAGCGATCCTGGGGCATGACGATACTCTGGAGGCTTCCATTTGGCTTCTGGTTTTTGGAGAGAGTTTTAGCAGAGAGATCCTCGATGAATACGAGTGTCGTATGCATTTACCTAAAACACAGATGAAATATGACACAATAAATATGTACTTTTAGTTCAACGTACCAGTGGCAAACCGAGCGAGGTGGCGCAGTGGTTAGCACACTGGACTCGCATTGGGGAGGACGACGGTTCAATCCCGCGTCCGGCCATCCTGATTTAGGTTTTCTGTGATTTCCCTAAATCGCTCCAAGCAAGGGCACGGCCGACTTCCTTCCCCGTCCTTCTATAATCCGATGAGACCGATGACTTCGCTGTTTGGTCCTCTCCCCCAAAACAACCCAACCAACCAGTGGTGAATCAGAAGGAGTGCTGGAAAAAATTGCTTTTCAGAGCACGGATATACTGATCATTTCACTTGGGCAATTTATTTCGCTGTTCTTATATTTGTAATGTATGAAGTGCTTAATATTCTGCTTCGACATTTAGGCATTGTCGGTAAAATGTTGGCATTATGTACTGAAATCAACTGCATTAAGTGCGACAGTGCGAGGAAACTATTTTTTTTTTTTTTACTTACCCCATCCTGAAACAAGCCCAATCGTCTAGAAACTTAGGCAGTTTTCTTTTGCTTAGTAACTAATTTCCTTCAACAAGAGTATATAGATTTATCTGCCGAAAGTAATATCATAGCATCATCAGCTGGTGCGAAAACCAGTATCGATGGTCACATAATTCACACAAGACGTTGAACAAAACTCTGAATAACGCCAAAAACACAAGCTGAATATTAGAGCCCGATATCTTAAAAAATGGTTCAAATGGCTCTGAGCACTATGGGACTTAACATCTGTGGTCATCAGTCCCCTATAACTTAGAACTACTTAAACCTAACTAACCAAAGGACATCACACACATCCATGCCCGAGGCAGGAGTCGAACCTGCGACCGGAGCGGTCACGCTGTTCGAGACTGTAGCGCCTAGACCGCACGGCCACACCGGCCGGCCCCGATATCTTAAATGCAAACGTTGTGTAGAAGACCCGGCGTCCTTAATAACAAAACAGTATGATCTGCCAGAATTATAACTGATAATTAGTGGTAATGGAAGCTGATAGCGACACGAAACTAAAATATAATTTAATTAGATTAATAGTTAAGACATATGTAAATGTACAAGATTTAGTGTACCGAAATGCGAAAGTCGGACGTTAATATTTCCTTGGAAAGTTGTCACTCGTTATGCTGTGGTGTTCATACACACACTCTGAGTCTGAGATATTATTATCGCGAATGGTAGCGAGCGAATGATTGTCGAGAGTCGTCGGCGGAGAAAAGCCGCGAGACAGATGAAGTCGCAACATGCAGTAACCTTACTAGCAGCGGCGGAGGAAACTTTGATATTAATTGAGATTTTTGGTATTCGCCTTTTCGCTGCACGTAGATGGTGTTTGCTTGTGCCCAGGAGGGATTTTGTCAGATACATACAATGACATAGAGTGACAGTAATATTTGGTCTTCGTTGTACCAGAGACGTGATTATTGATTATAGACATTGTGGAATAATTAAAGTTGTTGCTAGTCAAACAGGTCGACAAAAAGAAAAGGTCTGAGTAAAGTTTATCATTGTTCAAACTGTCAATTTTCAGAATATAGTAAATTAAAAGTATTTATTGGTTTCTTTCATTTTCTTTTTTGCATACCTCCTAAGGCTTGTTACCCAAACCCCTCCTTATCATTCAATTTATGTATGTATGTAGCAGTAGATGTATCAGTAACTGTGACCATGCATTGCACTCTGCATGGATCGCATCGTTTCTTTTGAATTATTTTAGCTTGGTTCAAAAAATGGTTCAAATGGCTCTGAGTACAATGGGACTTAACATCTATGGTCATCAGTCCCCTAGAACTTAGAACTACTTAAACCTAACTAACCTTAGGACATCACACAACACCCAGTCATCACGAGGCAGAGAAAATCCCTGACCCCGCCGGGAATCGAACCCGGGAACCCGGGCGTGGGAAGCGAGAACGCTATTATTTTAGCTTGTTGCTGGATCAGAATATTCACGCAGTTGCAGCGACAAGACGAGGTAATTTGCATTAATCGTTAGGAGATGCTAAAAAATATTTTTTTGTAACTAAACTCAGATACAATTTGAGTTTTGGTGATTTATAGGAAGAGTGATAAATTGCTGTTTCCCTTTTTTTTCTTGTAATCAGAATACTGATACTGTCAGAGATGGAGCTTCACACATTTTCGTAAGTCTTTCACCAGAACAATAATATTTACTAACATTGAAGTAAAGAACTTTCAATTACATTGGCTCTTGCCGCATAATCAGTATTAATCAGAAAATCGGAAGCTGTTTACTGTGTAAACACTAACTGGTATGTTGAACTTATTCCTGGTGTCTTCAGTTTTTCTTCTTCTCTGGGTTCCAGCCGCGTAGGATTAGCCAAGCGGTCTAGGGCGCTGCAGTCCTGGACTGTGCGGCTGGTCCCGGCGGAGGTTCGAGTCCTCCCTCGGGCATGGGTGTGTGTGTGTGTGTGTGTGTGTGTCTGTGTGTGTGTGTGTTTGTCCTTAGCATAATTTAGGTTAAGTAGTGTGTAAGCTTAGAGACTGATGACCTTAGCAGTTAAGTCCCATAAGATTTCACACACATTTTTTTTCTCTGGGTTCCCTTGTGATAATTACTGCTTTATCTAAGCTGATAAGTTTTTATTGTTCCTATATTTCGGAACTGTAATGGGATATATTTACAGTTAAATAACGGTGAGGGTTTCTACTACTGACACAAGTGTAGGTATTGCTAAGGAATGCCATTTAACAGCGGGTAATTACAAGCTAAGTGCAGAAAGAATTTAGCAATTGTCTGGGAAAAGCTTATATTCGGTGGAAAAGAAATGGCATGGCAGGAAGTTGGCTTGCTTCTAACGAAGTTCTATACTCCATGCGCTGGAATATTGCAGTGGATTAAGACAGCGTTTTCGCAGTACCCCATCCGCTTACAGCCTCTCCTAAGACCAAAGAGAAAAAGAGTCCTTTCTCGCGCTGTCTCAATTAAATTTCGCGTGTTCACGCAACATGTTTTAGCTGGGGTGCGCTAGTGTACAGAATTTCAGTGAAATGTACGAATATTTTAAAGACATTGCAGCAGTAGGAATACACTGACCGAAAAATAAGTCAACACCAAAATATAATTAATGTAGAGTAATGTAATTTCGGCAATACATTTGTCTAGGTAACCTATTTAAGTGATTCACACTGCAAGACCACAAGTTAATGTAAGCGCGAGATAAGCCATTGCAATTGTGAAATTCTGGAAATATTAACAGCCGGTTTATTCGCCATAGTGTTTAATGCAACCATGCAAATGTTCACGCATTGTGTTGTACAGATGAGGAAGTCAGTTTGTTGGGTGGAATTCCTTGCTTGTTACGCTTAGTCGGTCAATGCAGGGGCAGTTAATTGGTTGTGGATGCGCTGGAGTTGTCATTTGATGATATCCCATACGTGTTCGACTGTAGACAAATCTGGTGATGGAGCAGGCGATGGGAACATGTCGATACTCTGTAAAACATGTTTTTGCTACAGCAGAGGTATTTGGGCGAGCGTTATACTGTTGGAAAACACCCCCTGGAATGCTGTTCATGAATGGTGGAATCACCAGATTGACGTACAATTTTGCAGTCATGGTGCGTGGGATAGCATCGAAAGTGTGTCTGCTGTTGTACGAACTCGCACCCCAGACCGTAACTCCAGGTGTAGCCGCAATGTGTCTACATTCTACATTTATACTCCGCAAGCCACCCAACAGTGTGTGGCGGAGGGCACTTTACGTGCCGTTGTCATTACCTCACTTTCCTGTTCCAGTCGCGTATGGTTCGCGAGAAGAACGACTGTCTGAAAGCCTCCGTGCGCGCTCTAATCTCTCTAATTTTACATTCGTGATCTCCTCGGGAGGTGTAAGTTGGGGGAAGCAATATATTCGATACCTCATCCAGAAACGCACCCTCTCGAAACCTGGCGATCAAGCTACACCGCGATGCAGAGCGCCTCTCTTGCAGAGTCTGCCACTTGAGTTTGTTAAACATCTCCGTAACGCTATCACGGTTACCAAATAACCCTGTGACGAAACGCGCCGCTCTTCTTTGGATCTTCTCTATCTCCTCCGTCAACCCGATCTGGTACGGATCCCACACTGATGCGCAATACTCAAGTATAGGTCGAACGAGTGTTTTGTAAGCCACCTCCTTTGTTGATGGACTACATTTTCTAAGGACTCTCCCAATGAATCTCAACCTGGTACCCGCCTTACCAACAATTAATTTTATATGATCATTCCACTTCAAATCGTTCCGCACGCATACTCCCAGATATTTTACAGAAGTAACTGCTACCAGTGTTTATTCTGCTATCATATAATCATACAATAAGGGATCCTTCTTTTTATGTATTCGCAATACATTACATTTGTCTATGTTAAGGGTCAGTTGCCACTCCCTGCACCAAGTGCCTATCCGCTGCAGATGTTCCTGCATTTCGCTACATTTTTCTAATGCTGCAACTTCTCTGTATACCACAGCATCATCCGCGAAAAGCCGCATGGAACTTCCGACACTATCTACTAGGTCATTTATATATATTGTGAAAAGCAATGGTCCCATAACACTCCCCTGTGGCACGCCAGAAGTTACTTTAACGTCTGTAGACGTCTCTCGTTGATAACAACACGCTGTGTTCTGTTTGCTAAAACCTCTTCAATCCAGCCACACAGGTGGTCTGATATTCCGTAGGCTCTTACTTTGTTTATCAGGCGACAGTGCGGAACTGTATCGAACGCCTGCCGGAAGTCAAGGAAAATAGCATCTACCTGGGAGCCTGTATCTAATATTTTTTGGGTCTCATGAACAAATAAAGCGAGTTGGGTCTCACAGGATCGCTGTTTCCGGAATCCATGTTGATTCCTACATAGTAGATTCTGGGTTTCCAAAAACGACATGATACTCGAGCAAAAAACATGTTCTAAAATTCTACAACAGATCGACGTCAGAGATATAGGCCTATAGTTTTGAGCATCTGCTTGACGACCCTTCTTGAAGACTGGGACTACCTGTGCTCTTTTCCAATCATTTGGAACCTTCCGTTCCTCTAGAGACTTGCGGTACACGGCTGTTAGAAGGGGGGCAAGTTCTTTCGCGTACTCTGTGTAGAATCGAATTGGTATCCCGGCAGGCCCAGTGGACTTTCCTCTACTAAACAGTTTGGTTGCAGGCCCTCGCCGGCCGATATGGCCGAGCGGTTCTAGGCGCTTCAGTCTGGAACCACGCAACCGCTACGCTCGCAGGTTCTAATCCTACCTCGGGCATGGATGTGTGTGATGTCCTTAGGTTAGTTAGGTTTAAGTAGTTCTAAGTTGTAGGGGACTGATGATCTCAGAAGTTAAGTCGCATAGTGCTCAGAGGCATTTGAACCATCTGGTTACATTTACACTTGAGTTTTGTAACGCCAAATAAAAAAAACCGAAAATTATAATATCGCTTCTGAACTGTGTTATCATTAGTGTTTCTTCTGTATTAGCGGCTCTGCGATTAACGTTTATTGCTGGTCGTTTCTAAATGCACAGGAAAACTGTATCGCACTAGAGAAACTCACCTGCATTCGTGCAGTGTGCAGGTAATTATAATAAATGTAACTCTTCCTTATTCTGTAGAAACTCTTTGTGTCCAATATTTAGGATTATTTGCAACAGTCGGGAAAGTTCTAACTTTTCAATTTCTGAAAAATAATGCTGGGTGCTGTGATACCGCTTTCGTTCTGAATATGTCCTTCGGTGTCCATGGTTGGTTGGTTGGTTGATTTAGGGGATAGGACCAAACAGCGAGGTTATCGGTCCCATTGGATTAGGGAATAATGGGGAAGGAAGTCGGCCGTGCCCTTTCGAAGGAATCATCCCGGCATTTGCCTGAAACGATTTAGGGAAATCACGGAAAACCTTAATCAGGATGGCCGGACGCGGTTTTGTATCGTCGTCCTCCCGAATGCGAGTCCAGTGTGCTAACCACTTCGCTCGATGGTGTCTATGTACTGCGTGTTATAGCACCGATATTCTGGTTACTGAAATACACTGACGACAAAAAAAAATAGCAGTACCAAGGAGTTGTGGGACATAAACGAAGGTTGGTAGACGAGTTTGCGCGGCAGAAAGATGACGCACATGAGTGGCGCTATTAGCGCCACTATGAGGATGCAAATCAGGGTTGCTTTAAATACTCGCTGTAGCAGTCATGAGCGACGTTGGAATTGGTGATTTGACATTAATCAAGAATGACTTTAAGGCGGCAAAGGTGCCATTAACAACAAGTCACTGAATTAGAACGAGGTTGTGTAATAGGGCTACGAGAAGCTTGATGTTCCTTCTGCGCTATTGCAGAAAGGCTTGGCAGGAGTGTAGTCGCTGTACGTGACTGACGGCAGCGGTGCTCACGAGCATGTACGGTCCCAAGAAGAGCGAGCTCCGGACGATCGCACGGCACTACTCCTGAGAGGGAACACCATGATGTTCGGCGTACGGCTATGTCGTATCTTTCTGCATCTGCAGCAGGTGTCCGAGCAGCATTTGGCACAACAGTGACATAAACTGTTACCAACTGATTATTTTAAGAGCAGCTTCGAGCCTGACGCCCTTTAGTGTGCATTCCACTGACCTCAAATCACCGCCATTCGCGACTTCAGGGGCGTCAAGCAAGAGCTCATTAGCATGCATGTTGGTGCTCTGCTGTATTTTCTGATGAAAAATGATCCTGCTTCTCTGCCAGCGATGGCCTTCTGTTGGTTAGAAGGAGACCAGTTGAGGGCGTGCAAAATGGTTCAAATGGCTCTTAGCACTATGGGACTTAACATGTGAGGTCATCAGTCCCCTAGAACTTAGAATACTTAAACCTAACTAACCTAAGGATATCACACACATCCGTGCCCGAGGCAGGATTCGAGCCTGCGACCGTAGCGGTCGCGCGGATTCAGACTGTAGCGCCTAGAACCGCTCGGCCACTCCGGCCGGCTGTAACTGGATGGATCTGGTGTGTTTCGAGTTTCGACAAGCTTTCAGTTCAGAACCACACAGACACCCATTACTTGGAAGGTGGTGTCTGGTAAATATTTCGAGTGTTTGAGGACTTCGTGATGGTAGCGTTGAGTATTTTATCATTGTGCGCGGTGATGGAGTATCTCTAGAGGAATGATGCTTAAATCCGAGGTCTGGCCAGCAAAAGTTGGTTTTCTGCCGCTGGGATAAACCGATTACGTCGAAGACACAAAGAAATTACAGACAATGGCGGCAAGCGGCAACTGACTGAAATCCATGGGTAAAATTGAAAATTTGATCCGGACCGGAAGTCGAACCCGGCTTACTAGTCACATACTGCGACCACTAACCCATCCAACTGCACAGACTTCCCTAGCACACGCCACGTCAGACTCAAATTATCAACTTATCAAAACAATAGTACTGTAGTTCCTTCTGCTCATTGTCCTTCAGTGCAGAAGCACACCATGCACGAACTCTTACGGGAATCGGCAAAATGCCACGAGTATTGAAGATGGAAACTACACTCCTGGAAATTGAAATAAGAACACCGTGAATTCATTTTCCCAGGAAGGGGAAACTTTATTGACACATTCCTGGGGTCAGATACATCACATGATCACACTGACAGAACCACAGGCACATAGACACAGGCAACAGAGCATGCACAATGTCGGCACTAGTACAGTGTAAATCCACTTTTCGCAGCAATGCAGGCTGCTGTTCTCCCATGGAGACGATCGTAGAGATGCTGGATGTAGTCCTGTGGAACGGCTTGCCATGCCATTTCCACCTGGCGACTCAGTTGGACCAGCGTTCGTGCTGGACGTGCAGACCGCGTGAGACGACGCTTCATCCAGTCCCAAACATGCTCAATGGGGGACAGATCCGGAGATCTTGCTGGCCAGGGTAGTTGACTTACACCTTCTAGAGCACGTTGGGTGGCACGGGATACATGCGGACGTGCATTGTCCTGTTGGAACAGCAAGTTACCTTGCCGGTCTAGGAATGGTAGAACGATGGGTTCGATGACGGTTTGGATGTACCGTGCACTATTCAGTGTCCCCTCGACGATCACCAGTGGTGTACGGCCAGTGTAGGAGATCGCTCCCCACACCATGATGCCGGGTGTTGGCCCTGTGTGCCTCGGTCGTATGCAGTCCTGATTGTGGCGCTCACCTGCACGGCGCCAAACACGCATACGACCATCATTGGCACCAAGGCAGAAGCGACTCTCATCGCTGAAGACGACACGTCTCCATTCGTCTCTCCATTCACGCCTGTCGCGACACCACTGGAGGCGGGCTGCACAATGTTGGGGCGTGAGCGGAAGACGGCCTAACGGTGTGCGGGACCGTAGCCCAGCTTCATGGAGACGGTTGCGAATGGTCCTCGCCGATACCCCAGGAGCAACAGTGTCCCTAATTTGCTGGGAAGTGGCGGTGCGGTCCCCTACGACACTGTGTAGGATCCTACGGTCTTGGCGTGCATCCGTGCGTCGCTGCGGTCCGGTCCCAGGTCGGCGGGAACGTGCACCCTCCGCCGACCACTGGCGACAACATCGATGTACTGTGGAGACCTCACGCCCCACGTGTTGAGCAATTCGGCGGTACGTCCACCCTCCACCCGGCCTCCCGCATGCCCACTATACGCCCTCGCTCAAAGTCCGTCAACTGCACATACGGTTCACGTCCACGCTGTCGCGGCATGCTACCAGTGTTAAAGACTGCGATGGAGCTCCGTATGCCACGGCAAACTGGCTGACACTGACGGCGGCGGTGCACAAATGCTGCGCAGCTAGCGCCATTCGACGGCCAACACCGCGGTTCCTGGTGTGTCCGCTGTGCCGCGCGTGTGATCATAGCTTGTACAGCCCTCTCGCAGTGTCCGGAGCAAGTATGGTGGGTCTGACACACCGGTGTCAATGTGTTCATTTTTCCATTTCCCGGAGTGTACATTAGTAGCGTGTGGGTAAGTTCAGAATTTGGGACTGACAGGAGGCGTGCTATGGAAGTCCATGTAGTTGCAATGACCACTATCTCCAGGTGGCTTAGTGGTCAGAGCATCTGCCTAGTAGGCAGAAGACGTGGGTTCTACTCTTGATCCAGGACCAATTGTCAAATTTCCACATTGATTTCAATCTATATGCACCTGCAACAATTGTCTGTAAGAAAGCTAGCACTGGTCCTTTAAAAACGATATGGCTGATTACCTTTCACATCTTAGCCCTATCTGAACTTCTGCTTCGTCTCGATTGACCTCATAGTCGATGCAACTAAAGAGCTAAACATTCCTTCTCTCCTTGTATTTCGAGGATAGTATCTTTGATAGAGAATTGTCCCAATATATATAAGTAGTTATGAAACTGTCCAAATATTTTCAGCGAGGTTATTACCCTTCAAACGGTACACTGCTGGCCATTAAAACTGCATCACTAAGGCAGTAGACAACAGACAAGAGACTGGCGTGAAGTATATTACACGCTTGGATATTCAAATAATTTGTGTTTAAGAGGAACCACACAAAACAGGTGAGGATAATTCCAGCGACATTCACTACAAAGCGAAAAATGATGCAGCGGGTTTCTCGATCAGCAGTCGCGTTTGATTATTGTTTATTTGTGAGAAGAGTGCGTTAGGCTTCGTGTAAGAAGGAGAAACGTCTACCACCAGATACGGAATTTGACATTAGGAGGATCGTTTGACTATCGGAACTGTCGTTTATGATTTCGCAGTATTGATACTCGCGTCACTTGCGGCGGATTTCCTATCCTCTGTACGTTCTCCGAGAGCAGGTGTTTAGTCTTAGTCAACCGCCTGACCTGAGGAAAACTGAGTGCTTCAAGATACCGTTATAGTCTTAGTGGGAAACCAAACAAGAACAGAGCTTTAACTGGCATCTCAGTAATAATCCAGATTCTGACTATCGTTAGATGCTCTGTGTGGCTAGAGCTGCGCTCTACGAAAACTACATATTTGGTACAGTATGTAAAAATGACTTACTAAATGACAGGTTTACTGGTACTCTTGCTAGCATTGGTGGGGAAAGAAACATAAATCAATATGTGAGAAAGGAAATGCTTTTTCCGGTTTGTTTGTTTTGCACATAATTTGAACGGCATGTCATTCAGTGTTAGTCCATTGTGTATTTTATATGCATTAAAAATAGAAATTGCATTTCATAAGTAAAAAAAATGTTACTGGCATAACGTCTGCGCTTTTACGTAACCAAAACAATTACTTTTGATGCAAATACAGTTCACAAGCACAAACACAAAAAATCTATGTAAATATTGTTCTTATTTTGTACGTAATGCAACGTTATTTATCACGATCAAAGGCAAGAGTTTTCTCTTATAACTGATAAGTGCGAAAGTTGCTTAGCAACAACAGAAACATGTTTTATATAAGCTCGACAAAGTACTGAAGCGACGTTTCATATATTTTTGCTTTAATTTTCTTATTTTACGATTTTTGAGGAAATTTAGTTTTCTAGCGCTATATCATAATCTGTCTCTTTATTTATTTATTTTACTTTCACTGTAACTGCCCTTCGTTTCACGTTATAAATCCATAAATTTCCAATAAAACCTGAATTAAACAATAACAGTTTCAATTTTGCTGTAAATACTGTTTATTTATCAGTAACAGACAGGAGGATTACTACGTATAACAAAAATGTTCCGTAGGTCATGCAGCCCTTTGAACATCCACACCCAGTTTCTAGACGGTTCACCACTTCTGGTTTCTGGGGGAATCTAGAAAGACACAGACAAAGCGATCGAAATGAGATAATGTCCAATAGGTGTACAAAACATCTAACGTAGAGCTAACACTGTTACGATCTTAATTGACCAAAGCTATGACGAAAACTACCGTAGTCTACGCTTACTTATGACGGTCTGTGGCAGTTTTACAGCTGTAAATGTGACTAACCAGAAGAGTCGAGGGAGAAAATGTCGTCTTATGCAAAAAGTAGCTAAAGCCAAGGAAAAATATGAGTGTTGTTACTCCCTGTTTCATTCGCAGCTGTTTAAGTTGACCTCTTTGGTTCCTGCGTAACCACAAACTCGGAAATTGCCAAATATTTATCTCATCCTTCGTTCTCTAATCAGCCGGAAATGTAAATAACTACCAATACTGCAGTATATACTTGTATCACATTCATATAAAAGTCCCGGGATGTTTTAACAGCATTAAGACGAAACAAAATGTTAAGATGTAGCGGGACTCCGCGAACCACAATATTATTAATTACACTAACGTTTGGTCATGTGATTTTAGTCTCATGTGTTGGTCATTATTGTACCTCTTTAAGACTTGTATCGTTAATGCGTTATTAACTGGCATTTAATCATAATGGGGCGTGTTTGTGGCAAATTTTCAATGCGCCCTCATTTTGAAACGGCACACTGCAAGTTACAGTAAAAATCATCTAAATACGCCAAAATGAATATGGGGACAGCCACCTGGATTGCCGGTATTGCATGCGACGTCAAAGTGCAGTGACGTTTGCAGGAAGTCTTTTGAGATGAGCGTTAGCCTTTACAGCAGGCCTCTTCGGGGGATGTTCGACACCCGCCGCTTTATCGTCCGGCCGTTAACTCTGCACTGTAGGTGACCAGTCGTCGGTTGCTCTACTGACAGCGGTGCCCGGTGATACCTAAGGAGAGGAGGAAGGCAGTTTTTATCCCTGTTCTGCCAACTCTATTTCACCCTTTGAATAGCTCCACTTTCCAAAACAACTATGTGTTAAAACAGTGAAACTTGTACTGAATGTACACTCCTGGAAATGGAAAAAAGAACACATTGACACCGGTGTGTCAGACCTACCATACTTGCTCCGGACACTGCGAGAGGGCTGTACAAGCAATGATCACACGCACGGCACAGCGGACACACCAGGAACCGCGGTGTTGGCCGTCGAATGGCGCTAGCTGCGCAGCATTTGTGCACCGCCGCCGTCAGTGTCAGCCAGTTTGCCGTGGCATACGGAGCTCCATCGCAGTCTTTAACACTGGTAGCATGCCGCGACAGCGTGGACATGAACCGTATGTGCAGTTGACGGACTTTGAGCGAGGGCGTATAGTGGGCATGCGGGAGGCCGGGTGGACGTACCGCCGAATTGCTCAACACGTGGGGCGTGAGGTCTCCACAGTACATCGATGTTGTCGCCAGTGGTCGGCGGAAGGTGCACGTGCCCGTCGACCTGGGACCGGACCGCAGCGACGCACGGATGCACGCCAAGACCGTTGGATCCTACGCAGTGCCGTAGGGGACCGCACCGCCACTTCCCAGCAAATTAGGGACACTGTTGCTCCTGGGGTATCGGCGAGGACCATTCGCAACCGTCTCCATGAAGCTGGGCTACGGTCCCGCACACCGTTAGGCCGTCTTCCGCTCACGCCCCAACATCGTGCAGCCCGCCTCCAGTGGTGTCGCGACAGGCGTGAATGGAGGGACGAATGGAGACGTGTCGTCTTCAGCGATGAGAGTCGCTTCTGCCTTGGTGCCAATGATGGTCGTATGCGTGTTTGGCGCCGTGCAGGTGAGCGCCACAATCAGGACTGCATACGACCGAGGCACACATGGCCAACACCCGGCATCATGGTGTGGGGAGCGATCTCCTACACTGGCCGTACACCACTGGTGATCGTCGAGGGGACACTGAATAGTGCACAGTACATCCAAACCGTCATCGAACCCATCGTTCTACCATTCCTAGACCGGCAAGGGAACTTGCTGTTCCAACAGGACAATGCACGTCCGCATGTATCCCGTGCCACCCAACGTGCTCTAGAAGGTGTAAGTCAACTACCCTGGCCAGCAAGATCTCCGGATCTGTCCCCCATTGAGCATGTGTGGGACTGGATGAAGCGTCGTCTCCCGCGGTCTGCACGTCCAGCACGAACGCTGGTCCAACTGAGGCGCCAGGTGGAAATGGCATGGCAAGCCGTTCCACAGGACTACATCCAGCATCTCTACGATCGTCTCCATGGGAGAATAGCAGCCTGCATTGGTGCGTAAGGTGGATATACACTGTACTAGTGCCGACATTGTGCATGCTCTGTTGCCTGTGTCTATGTGCCTGTGGTTCTGTCAGTGTGATCATGTGATGTATCTGACCCCAGGAATGTGTCAATAAAGTTTCCCCTTCCTGGGACAATGAATTCACGGTGTTCTTATTTCAATTTCCAGGAGTGTATGTAACAAATGTGCTTGCATTTACAAGTAAAATGAACAAAGTACCTCTTACAGATTTTAAGAAAATTTTTTTTATTCTTTCACTAATAAAATTTCACTTTTTTAAATACATTGATTATGATAAAACCCACAGTCGATTCAATTAAAATGACATTATAAAACAGTTTCTACTGATATATTTACTAAGATGGTATCTGTTCTTTCGGACATGTCCGAAAGAACAGATACCATCTTAGTAAATATATAGTTAAGGCTCACCAGCCACTTGACCATCTTCTTCTTCTGTAGGAATGCACAAACAGTGGCCGAACTCTTACGGGAATCGACAACGCGGTGCAGGTAATGAGTATAATGGGCGGGGGCACTACTTATGTAGTGCGGGACAATACGTTGAGAATGTGGGTTTCGCGGGAGGCGTGCCAGAGATAAATCCCAGCAGTCGCACTGTCCTCTGTGTCCTCGGTAGCTCAGATGGATAGAGCGTCTGTCATGTAAGCAGGAGTTCCCAGTTTCGAGTCCCGGTCGGGGCACACATTTTCACCTGTCGCCGTTGACGTATGTCAACGCCTGTAAGCAGCTAAGGGTGTTCATTTCATTGTAGTTCCTATTGAGTTGGTAGTTCTCAATTTGCCATCCTGAGTACAAACTGACTCAATTACGTATTTCTAATCCAAATTAGTTTAGAAAATAATGATACCTCCTGAAAGATAAATCAATTTAAAGTTTAGTATTGCTATTTTAGTATAGTTATTGATGAGACTTAATTGCCACTAATATGTTCCTGCACCATAGTGAGCATCATCTGAATCATACTGACCCTCTTTTCTTCTCTTCGTGCTTCTTCTTTTCTGTCTAGCTTCTTTTGTGCATTTTAAATTATCTATGCCTGCTTTGCGGATTCTCTCTTTATCTATTTGAATTAAGGATTTTGCTGTACTTCCACTAGATTTTATGTCCAATACTTCCAACACACCCAGTCTTCTTGTTAGACCATTACTGAAGCATAAAACAGCATCGTAAACATCGAAGTCGAGGGCTGTAATCGGAATAAATACAGTTTTCGATAACTGGGCCCAAATGACAAAATTCACACACTCATTTAGATTCTGCGTTTTCCCATGAATAAATTTCTTCAACAAAGTATCTACACAAAGATCTCTAAGTATAGGTTTAATTTCATTGATTACTGCTACATGTAAAGTAAGTTTGTGATCATACGTTGCTCTTCTCCTATACTTGCACCAAGTGCGAGGATCATTTGGGCGAAGGCAATGCTGATGATTTTCATTTCTGGAATGCTTATGGAAAGAGATTACCCATACAGATTTTTTCATGTTTTCTCAATTCCCAATGTTTCTTCTTATGACCAAGCCATAATAATTATGTAATCTACCTATTTTATCATTTGTCAGGCGACCTTCGCCACTTACCTTCTCACTGTTGCATTCTAATTTTGAAATTCTGATATCAGAATCATAGGACTGTTCTGCACATATCCGTCACCGTCCCCTAATTATTGCGTATATCTGACACCTCTGTTTGTCCCTGAGTCATTAAAAATTCTGGTAATTCCAGCTACTTCCATCCCACCACTTGGACCAGTATAATTCATCTGACAGTTCTGTTCATCCTCTTTCTCAGTTTCACTGCCACATGTTTTACAGTACTTGCTTAGAATCTCTGCATTAATTACCTTGACTGCCACGACACCGTTTCCATTTAGTGAAGTGTTGCCATGTTTCTGCCAGCTGCCATCAACACATGCGCCAATATCACCACTTTAATTGTCATCACTTCCTTGAGCGCTTCTTCGGCTGCTTCCTTCATTGAGATGTTGCAAATTTCAGCAACTGCAGTTCCAACAGTTTTATTTTAAGCGAAAACTTTTGCAGATGGATAGTGAATTTCAAGTAACTTGCCTTATGTTATTCTCATAAATCTTATCATCTGCCATTTCTGATGTCATTGTTGTAGCAACTACACCATTTTTGTACAATTCAACATCAGTGTTGACACAATCCCTTTGCGAAGACACTGATTCTCTCCCAAGGATACGTCATCACCAGATATTCTGCACACAGTATTCTTGGAAATCTAGTCACAGAGCATGCTAAGCTTCGCCCCAATATTTTCAAACTGGTGTTCTTCTCCACGAGCTGAGTGGGAGGAAACTTCTTGAAGACAGTGCAGTTTCTTTCTTGAGGTCCTGATTATCTTTACCTCTAGCATTCTCGGTTCCTCTCACCCACTAACCTCATTTACCTTTACGTATTTACTCCCTCTGGATTATAATTTAGGCGAGAATTTCTTTATTTGTGGCATTTTACAAAAACTTGTGAGACCAGAGAAAATATGAATCAGCTCTTACTTCACTCGCAACAAACTTCACTAAGTACAACCAATAGCGCTCAAAAACAATAAAAAAACACGATCGGAACGATGAGTGTCGATAGTAGACACAGGGCAGGAAACCTTAAAACGATAAAACAACAGAAGCAGGAAATAACGTACAAAGAATAAAAGCAACGTGTGTATTCTCTCTGGATGGTGCAAAAAAGATGGCGTGGTATTTAAATGCCACATCGCACAGAGCATCAGAAAAGCTATTGTAACTCACGATAAAATTGTCGTATTTGTATGAAACAAGAACTGTTTTATGCATTTCAAATACGCAAAAATTTAAATATCGATTTTCGTAGCCCGTTGTCTTCCTTCTCCCCTTCATCATACTTTCTGTTACACAATTTCCGTACGATTAACCACATTACTTCCCTCTTTTGGATCTTGATTATGTCCTCAGCTGTCTCCTTGTAAAACAACGAACAGATCACATGTTGGCTTACGAAATAAATTATGACTGTTAATAATAATCGGTAACTTGAATGCTCAGTACCCCATGTACGGATGGGCACAACCAAATGAGCGGATTCAGTTGGTTGTAGCTTTACTTATCTGTTGGACTATTCATTCATTTCTGTGAGTGAAACCAATGTGTGGGAATAACCGATAGAAAACGGTCATCTGATTCCTGCCGCATTGACCTCAGAGCGAAAACATTCGGTGTCCTAAGATACATGAACATACTTATTTACCGTGTTAAATAATTCGGTAAGTGGGAGAAAAACATACGTAATACAGCTGGTATAGACTCAGATACAAGTTTTATTCGGTTGTTTCATTCCACTGAAACACCGAATGAACGAAAAAATAATCGCCTGCTCAATCGGTTATCAAAACTAGTCTGTTACACCATCACTAATTTCAAAAAGGCACTAGCGCCCGAGAAATATGTATGGTTTTGGCGAAATGGGTTACTGTGCAGCAAAACTACACGGAAGCGCCAACGAAACTGGTATAGGCATGCATATTCAAATTCAGAGCTATGTAAACAGACAGAATACGGCGCTACTGTCGGCAACGTGTATATAAGACAGCAAGTGTCTGGCGCAGTTGTTAGATCGGTTACTGCTGCTATAATGGCAGGTTATCAAGATTTAAGTGAGTTTGAACGTGGTGCTATAGTCGGCGCACCACCTATGGGACTCAGCATCTCCAAGCTAGCGATGAAGCGGGGATTTTCCAGCATGATCATTTCACGAGTGTACCGTGAAGATCAGGAATCCGATAAAACATTAAATCTTCGGAATCGCAGCGGGCGGAAGAAGATCTCGCAAGAAGGAAAGTAACGACGACTGAAGAGAATCGTTCAATGTGGCCCAAGTGCAACCCTTCCGCAACTTGCTGAGGATTTCAGTGCTGGGCCATCGATAAGTGTCAGCGTGCGAACTACACTCCTGGAAATGGAAAAAAGAACACATTGACACCGGTGTGTCAGACCCACCATACTTGCTCCGGACACTGCGAGAGGGCTGTACAAGCAATGATCACACGCACGGCACAGCGGACACACCAGGAACCGCGGTGTTGGCCGTCGAATGGCGCTAGCTGCGCAGCATGTGTGCACCGCCGCCGTCAGTGTCAGCCAGTTTGCCGTGGCATACGGAGCTCCATCGCAGTCTTTAACACTGGTAGCATTCCGCGACAGCGTGGACGTGAACCGTATGTGCAGTTGACGGACTTTGAGCGAGGGCGTATAGTGGGCATGCGGGAGGCCGGGTGGACGTACCGCCGAATTGCTCAACACGTGGGGCGTGAGGTCTCCACAGTACATCGATGTTGTCGCCAGTGGTCGGCGGAAGGTGCACGTGCCCGTCGACCTGGGACCGGACCGCAGCGACGCACGGATGCACGCCAAGACCGTTGGATCCTACGCAGTGCCGTAGGGGACCGCACCGCCACTTCCCAGCAAATTAGGGACACTGTTGCTCCTGGGGTATAGGCGAGGACCATTCGCAACCGTCTCCATGAAGCTGGGCTACGGTCCCGCACACCGTTAGGCCGTCTTCCGCTCACGCCCCAACATCGTGCAGCCCGCCTCCAGTGGTGTCGCGACAGGCGTGAATGGAGGGACGAATGGAGACGTGTCGTCTTCAGCGATGAGAGTCGCTTCTGCCTTGGTGCCAATGATGGTCGTATGCGTGTTTGGCGCCGTGCAGGTGAGCGCCACAATCAGGACTGCATACGACCGAGGCACACAGGGCCAACACCCGGCATCATGGTGTGGGGAGCGATCTCCTACACTGGCCGTACACCACTGGTGATCGTCGAGGGGACACTGAATAGTGCACGGTACATCCAAACCGTCATCGAACCCATCGTTCTACCATTTCTAGACCGGCAAGGGATCTTGCTGTTCCAACAGGACAATGCACGTCCGCATATATCCCGTGCCAACCAACGTGCTCTATAAGGTGTAAGTCAACTACCCTGGCCAGCAAGATCTCCGGATCTGTCCCCCATTGAGCATGTTTGAGACTGGATGAAGCGTCGTCTCACGCGATCTGCACGTCCAGCACGAACGCTGGTTCAACTGAGGCGCCAGGTGGAAATGGCATGGCAAGCCGTTCCACAGGACTACATCCAGCATCTCTACGATCGTCTCCATGGGAGAATAGCAGCCTGCATTGCTGCGAAAGGTGGATATACACTGTACTAGTGCCGACATTGTGCATGCTCTGTTGCCTGTGTCTATGTGCCTGTGGTTCTGTCAGTGTGATCATGTGACGTATCTGACCCCAGGAATGTGTCAATAAAGTTTCCCCTTCCTGGGACAATGAATTCACGGTGTTCTTATTTCAATTTCCAGGAGTGTATTTAACGAAACATCATCGATATGATCTTTCGGAACCGAAGGCCCACTCGTGTACCTTTGATGAGTGCACGACACAAAGCTATACGCCTCGCCTAGACCCGTCAACACCGACAGTCGACTGTTGATGACTGGAAACATGTTGTATGCTCGGACGAGTCTCGTTTTAAATTGTATCGAGTGGATAGACGTGTACGGGTATGGAGACAACCTCATGAATACCTGGACCCCGCATGTCTGCAGGGGACTGTTCGCGCTGGTGGAGGCCCTGTGATTGTGTGGGGCGTGTGCGGTTGGAGTAATACGAAACCTCTGCTACGTCTGGATACGACTCTCACAGGTGGCACGTTGTCTGATCACCTGCATTCATTCATGTCCAGTGTGCATTCCGACGGATTTGGCCGCTTCCAGCAGAACAATGCGACACCCCACACGTCCAGAATTGTTACAGAGTGGTTTCAGAAACACTCCTCTGAGTGTAAACACTTCCGCTGGCCACCAAACTCTCCAGACACGAACATTATTGATCATATCTGGGATGCCTTGCAATGTGCTGTTCAGAAGAGATCTCCACGCCCTCGTACTCTTACGGATTTATGAACAGCCCTGTAGAATTTATGGTGTTAATTGCACCCAGCGCTACTTCAGTCATTATTCAAGTCCATTCCACGTCCTTGTGCAGCACGTCTGCGTGCCCTACGCGATATTAGGCAGGTGTACCAGTCTCTTTGGTGGTGTCCACACGGAGAGTGGAGCAAAGTCATGTGAAGTTGAGTTGGCACCTGGCTTTCGAGAAAATTTAGCACCAGTTGTTAACATTTCTGTACGTTTCTCTTGCATTCGCAGCACTAGATTTGCACCTGGTGGCCGAAATTTGAATTCATTTTTCTTCAGCGTAAATCGGTTTCACCCTAAAATATTAGAACATCTACTAAATTTTGCTGCCATACAATTATTCCTACAGTTCTCCGTACAAAACTAGAATAATTCTGCACAATGTCGCCAAGAAAACTATAGTACTCGGCGAAATTTTAATCTCGTAAGAAAAACTATTTGGCAATTTCCGTGAAAAACTGTGATTACAGTTTTGAATAGCTCCCCAAGAATTCTAGAGAAAACCCTATGAAATAACGAGGACACATTCATAACTGCTGAGGGTGGCGCCGGACTTTCCAGAAATGTGCCTTTTCACAGTTCTTGATAGATATGCTATATTTCTAGACCTCTCTGCTCAAAATCTGAATATTTCTCCAGAATTTCACCAAAAAATTATAGTCACAATTTTGTACAGCTAGGCATTCTTGTATCTCCCTTGGATCTTCAAGAAGTACTTCGAACTTGAACTTACATATTCTTAATCGTATCTGAAATAAGACGCCTTCGGAATTTTGTGATGTTCGTAAACTTTATCGGCCAGAAAATTGGTCCATTTACCTATTTTCAATCTTGGGAGCTTTCCTAGTGCCTTGTTTCATCATTTTATGGTAGCCCATTTTTCTGCTGACAGTAGAAGGTCAGTCTGTTTTGTTAGATGCTTGTTGGAAGATGAACCAAAAGCGTTCACGGACTCATCTTTGCCTTCGTCGTCCTTTTCTAACGAAAGTGAGAAGACAATGACGGTCATCTTTAATTATTGTGTAAACATGTTTCAATAACGTTTTCGATCCGATGTCGACCAGCTGTCTATCGTTTCAGAAAGACGGGATGAAGCGGAACGAAGGGAATGCCTCCACCATCTCTCACTTCAAATTCTTCCAAGCCAAGAATTTCCAATTTTCGTCGACTGTACGGGGGCAACAATTTTTTTTCTGAAAGTAGGTTAGATTTAATTCAGGATTCGAATACACCACAGCATTCCCGCACTATTTTGCTACTAAACCCTGTTTTTCAACATAATCACCGTTCACTGGGACGGCCTTACCTCAGCTTTATGGGAGGACCGGTATGCCGGCATGGTACTACTCTACTGGTCGACGCCGGAGCCAACGCGTTGATGCATCAATGACCTCCCCATCATCCACGTACTGCATCCTTCAATGGGCCAAATAGGTGGAAGTCGAAAGGTGCGATATCTCGGTAGTAGGGTGGAAGAGGAAGAACAGTCGAACGAAGTTTCGTGAGCTCCTGTCAGGTATGTAGACTTCTGTGAGGCCTTGCGTTGCCATGGAATAGGAGAAGTTCGTTTGCATTCTTGTGGCGACAAATACACTGAAATCATTTCTCGAATTTTCTGAGGGCAGCACTTCAGGTGTTTATCGCTGCAGTGTAAAGGAGAACGGCAAACAGAATAACCCGTAGTTCTTAAACACCTGCAGTGTTAAGATTGTTGACTACATCCTTGGTGGAACCGATTATTTCGTGGATCCTGTGACTGCTTCGAAAAATCGGTCTGAAACCTCGTCGGCGCAGGGCGTTGCCTAGCCGTTCACCGACGCCTTTAGGTTTCAAACCGATTTTTCGAAGCAGTCACAGGATCCACGAAATGATAGGTTCCACCAAGGATGCAGTCAACAATCTTAGCACTGCAGGTGTTTACGAACTACGGTGTGAGTGCGGAGCTGCCTACATAGGAGAAACAGGGAGACCTGTCAGCTTACGAGTAGCAGAGCACGAACGCTATGTACGATTACAACAACACAATAAATCTACATCTACATCTACATGATTACTCTGCAACTCACATTTAAGTGCTTGGCACTTCACTATCACTCTACCATTCCACTCCCGAACAGCGCGCGGGAAAAACAAACACCTAAACCTTTCTGTTCGAGCTCTGATTTCTCTTATTTTATTTTGATGAGCATTCCTACCTATGTGGGTTGGGCTCAACAAAATATTTTCGCATTCGGAAGAGAAAGTTGCTGACTGAAATTTCGTAAATAGATCTCGCCGCGACGAAAAAGTCTTTGCTTTAATGACTTCCATCCCAACTTGCGTATCATATCTGCCACACTCTCTCCCCTATTACGTGATAATACAAAACAAGCTGCCCTTTTTTGCACCTTTTCGATGTCCTCCGTCAATCCCACCTGGTAAGGATACCACACCGCGCAGTAATATTCTAACAGAGGACGAACGAGTGTAGTGCAAGCTGTCTCTTTAGTGGACTTGTTGCATCCTCTAAGTGTCCTGCCAATGAAACACAACCTTTGGCTCGCCTTCCCCACAATATTATCTATGTGGTCTTTCCAACTGAAGTTGTAGGTAATTTTAACACCCAGGTACTTAGTTGAATTGACAGCCTTGAGAACTGTACTATTTATCGAGCAATCGAATTCCAACTGTGTAACTCATGTGGATCATCTCACACTTTTCGTAATTTAGCGTCAACTGCCACCTGCCACATCATATAGCAATCTTTTCTAAATCGCTTTGCAACTGATACTAGTCTTCGGATGACCTTACTAGACGGTAATTTACAGCATCATCTGCGAACAAACTAAGAGAACTGCTCAGATTGTCACCCAGGTCATTTATATAGATCAGGAACAGCAGAGGTCCCAGGACACTTCCCTGGGGAACACCTGATATCACTTCAGTTTTACTCGATGATTTGCCGTCTATTACTACGAACTGCGACCTTCCTGACAGGTAATCACGAATCTAATCGCACAACTTAGACGATACCCCATAGGCCCGCAGCTTGATCAGAAGTCGCTTGTGAGGAACGGTGTCAAAAGCTTTCCGGAAGTGTAGAAATACGGAATCAACTTGAGATCCCCTGTCGATAGCGGCCATTACTTCGTGCGAATAAAGAGTTAGCTGCGTTGCACAAGAACGATATTTTCTCAAACCATGCTGATTACGTATCAATAGATCGTTCCCTTCGAGGTGATTCATAATGTTTGAATGCAATATATGCTCCAAAACCCTACTGCAAACCGACGTCAATGATATAGGTCTGTAGTTCGATGGATTACTCCTACTACCCTTATTAAACACTGGTGTGACCTGCGCAATTTTCCAATCCGTAGGTACAGATCTATCGGTAAGCGAGGGGTTGTATATGATTGCTAAGTAGGGAGCTATTGTATCAGCGTAATCTGAAAGGAACCTAATCGGTATACAATCTGGACCTGAAGACTTGCCCGTATCAAGCGATTTGAGTGGCTTCGCAACCCCTAAGGTATCTACTTCTAACTCATGCTAGCAGCTGTTCCTATTTCAAGTTCTGGAATATTCCATTCGTCTTCCCTGGTGAAGGAATTTCGGAAAACTGCGTTCAATAACTCCGCTTTAGCGGCACAGTCGCCGGTAACAGTACCATCGGCACTGCGCAGCGAAGGTATTGACTGCGTCTTGCCGCTTGTGTACTTTACATACGACGAGAATTTCTACCAAAGAAAGGCTTCTAGTGACACTTTATCCGCTGTTTTAAATAAAATTATTTTGCGTTTGTTTCTCGTGGATTTGGAAGAAACGGTATTGAGCCTAGCTACGACGACCTTGTGATCACTAATCCCTGTATCAGTCATGAGGCTCTGGATTGTTTGTGGCTAAGAGGTCAAGTGTGTTTTCGCAACCATTTACAATTCGCGTGGGTTCGTGGACAAAATGCTCGAAATAATTTTCGGAGAAAACATTTAAGACAATCTCGGAAGATGTTTTCTGCCTACCACCGGTTTTGAACAAGTATTTTTGCCAACATATCGAAGGAAGGTTTAAGTCGCCACCAACTATAACGGTATGAGTGGGGTATTTATTTGTTACGAGACTAAAATTTTCTCTGAACTGTTCAGCAACTAGATCATCGGAGTCTGGGGGTCGGTAGAAGGAGCCAATTATTAACTTAGTTCGGCTGTTAAGTATAACCTCCACCCATACCAATTCGCACGGAGTATCCACTTCGACTTCACTACAAGATAAGCCACTACTGACAGACACAAACACTCCACCACCAATTCTGCCTAATGTATCTTGCCGGCCGATGTGGCCGAGCGGTTCTAGGTGCTTCAGTCTGGAACCGCGCGACCGCTACGGTCGCAGGTTCGAATCCTGCCTCGGGCATGGATGTGTGTGATGTCCTTAGGTTAGTTAGGTTTAAGTAGTTCTAGGGGACTGATGACCTTAGATGTTAAGTCCCATAGTGCTCTGAGCCATTTTTTGAACCTAATCTATCTTTCCGTAACACCGTCTGAGACTTCGTAAAAATTTCGGCGATAGCGGAACACCACCGTGACTGTGGACAACCTATCAGGTTCCAGGAAGCCCGAGTACTGGCGAAAGAATCGTGGATACAAGAACGCAAAATATGGGAGGCGATCTAAATTAGTAAGCAGCCTGACAACATCAACAGAGAAGATGGCTACAAACTCCCGGCGTCCTGTCTGCCGGCCATCCCAGTCCAACGGGCCGCGAGCGGTCGCGGGGCAGAAGCTACACGGGACACGGGCGTATCTGCACAAACAGCTGTAGAGCAACTGTCAGTCCACTTCCGCGCACACCAGGAAGAAAACTTGCCTATCAGAAGCCGAACGCTGATTGTCGGACAGCTACCAATCGTTGACGACATGGACATCCACGAATAGCCTCTTTCCTTCCATCTTCCCTTACGTCATGGCTATCCAATCATATTAGAGGGCCAATTAAACGTTTTACAGCACTGACGTCAAACATAGATAGTATGTAATAAATACAGGGTTATAACAAATGATTGAAGCGATTTCACAGCTCTACAATAACTTTATTATTTGAGATATTTTCACAATGCTTTGCACACACATACAAAAACCCAAAAAGTTTTTTTAGGCATTCACAAATGTTCGATATGTGCCCCTTTAGTTGTGATTCGGCAGACATAAAGCCGATAATCAAGTTCCTCCCACACTCGGCGCAGCATGTCCCCATCAATGAGTTCGAAAGCATCGTTGATGCGAGCTCGCAGTTCTGGCACGTTTCTTGGTAGAGGAGGTTTAAACACTGAATCTTTCACATAACCACACAGAAAGAAATCGCATGGGGTTAAGACGGGAGAGCGTGGAGGCCATGGCATGAATTGCTGATCATGATCTCCACCACGACCGATCCATCGGTTTTCCAATCTCCTGTTTAAGAAATGCCGAACATCATGATGAAAGTGCGGTGGAGCACCATCCTGTTGAAAGATGAAGTCGGCGCTGTCGGTCTCCAGTTGTGGCATGAGCCAATTTTCCGCGGGCTACGCGTGAAACTTGCCCGCACGCGTTCAACCGTTTCTTCGCTCAATGCAGGCCGCCCGTTGATTTCCCCTTACAGAGGCATCCAGAAGCTTTAAACTGCGCATACCATCGCCGAATGGAGTTAGCAGTTGGTGGATCTTTGTTGAACTTCGTCCTGAAGTGTCGTTGCACTGTTATGACTGACTGATGTGAGTGCATTTCAAGCACGACACACGCTTTCTCGGCTCCTGTCGCCATTTTGTCTCACTGCGCTCTCGAGCGCTCTGACGGCAGAAACCTGAAGTGCGGCTTCAGCCGAACAAAACTTTATGAGTTTTTCTACGTATCTGTAGTGTTTCGTGACCATATGTCAATGAATGGAGCTACAGTGAATTTATGAAATAGCTTCAATCATTTGTAATAGCCCTGTATAAGCACCTATCCCCATACAAAACCAGGCGTGCCCTGAGGAAGGCCGTTGCAATTCGGCCGAAACGTCGGTTTTTGTTTATTATTGTTGTTAGTTTTAGCAATAATACCCAGAAGAATTTTAATCACTATAAATAAGACATTACACAATTCACATTAACGTACCACCTGATCGTGCAATATTCCTACTTATTTTCGCGATATTAAGAATTATATATTGTAATTAATTAATTATTTTTCTTTACACTTACAAAGAAGACGTCACAATCGACAGTCTCATTGGAAATGTATTCACGTCAACGTTACAGACTCACATGTCGTATTGGTTGCTGTGCTATAAGTGCTGTAGATTGACAACCAGTATCAGCTGATATGATTTTGTCAAAGGTACACTAACATCCAAACACAGCAGAGTCATCGAGAGCAAATGAAGACGCACATTACATACAAGATGGTCAGAAACAATCTGAAAAGCAAATAACGTTATTGCAGGGTGGGGTGTGTTGACATATAATTGTTAAGAAAGAAATTCGATAAGATGCAACGTTTCCAGGTTAAACACAATTTAAGTTAACGAATAAGGCCGTTGTGCGAGCAAATTCAAGTGGCCCGCCGGCGACGGCGAGGAACACGTGTGATTCTTCTGGTTTCCTAAAACCGCACAAGAGAACGATACAAAAGCTGGACATGGGACGGTAGTAAGGATAGAACCCGGGCCGAAGGCTGTACAGTCTCGTGCACTATCATGCACAATGTGAGAACAACAGACACTAATTGTATCTGGCGGGCCGCTTGAATATGCGCCCGCAACGTCCTGATTGGCTTACTTCAATGCTAATTAAGCACAGTTATCAATACGACATGTGAGGTAATGTTGACGTAGATTAATTACCCCTATATTGATGGACTGTGATCTCTACTTTGTATATGTAAAGAAAAATAATTTGATAATTGCAATATATAATACGTAGTATCACACATGCGAGTAGGAACACTGCGCGATAAGGTGGTATGTTAACGTCATTTGTGTAATTATTAGAAAGATACACCAGAATAGTTGCTTATAATGATTAATCCTTATTAATGACAAACGGTTTTGGCATCTATTACCGTTGTCAGATACGTCTAGAACGATGTGATGTCCATATTACATAGTTAGTGAAATTTGTTGTAACTATCGTTTATTTAATTAGATGGTAAATGACGTAAATATAATGAAAATAAATCCGTTAACTATGATTTAACAGCTCCACTCTTACGGCGTTATACAGTATGTAAAACTGGACTTATATAATGTTGTAAGAGCAAATCTGTCAAACTACTGTCGAACCTTAGTTAACATATTATTTTCATAATGAAATTATAAACAGCCGACCAGTTGCAATGGATAAAGAAATCTTTACCTAGGTTTCAACAAATTTAAATTTGTCTTCTTCAGAAGGTGGCAATTTTACATTTGTATGGACTGATGTATCGTCGTCGTTTTTACAAATATCTGCATAGATCCATTTGTCCAAATTAAAATATAGCCCTGAAAATAGGGTTTGTCATGTAAATGTAAATTAGTACATGGATGTTGCAGAGCTCACAAGCGACTCAATTTCAATGTATTTGCGTCATTTATCACGTAATCAAAATATTCAGAGTTATAAAACAGTTCGACAACGACGTGAAACGCACGTAGCATCGTTATAGACATAATTGACTATGGCGACAAATACCGAGACAGCCTGTCCTTAACAAAAATTAATTATTATAAGCACCTGTTGTGGTGCGTTTTTCTAATTATCATTTCGTTATCTGACATGTATTATGCTGATAACCCCCAAAGAAGAAAATTTGAGTGGTGTAATGTGTTATTTATACACTATGTGATCAAAAATATCCGGACATCCCGAAAAGCATACGTTTCCCATATTAGATGCTATGTCCTGCCACCTACTGCCAGGTACTCCATATCAGCGTCCTCACACCACGGAACTCACGGACTTCGAACGTGGTCAGCTGGTTGGGTGTCACTTCTGTCATGCGTCTGTACGCGTTATTTCCACACTCCTAAACACCCCTAGGTCCTCTGTTTTCCATGTAATAGTGAAGTGGAAACGCGAAGGGACACCCAAAGCACAAAAGCGTAAAGGCCGATATCGTCTGTTGACTGACAGCGACCGCCGACTTCTGAAGAGGGTCGTAATGTGTAATAGGCAGAGATCTATCCAGACCATCACACAGGAATTCCAAACTGCATCAGCACCCACTGCAACTACTATGACACTTAGGCGGGAGGTGAGAAAACTTGGATTTCACGGTCGAGCGGCTGTTCATAAGCCTCACATCACGCCGGTAAATGCCGAACGACGCCTCGCTTGCTGTAACGAGCGTAAACATTGGACGATTAAACTGTGGAAAAACGTTGTGTGGAGTGACGCATCAAGGTACACAATGTGGCGATCGATGGCAGGGTATGGGTACGGCGAATGCCCCGTGAACAACACCTGCTAGCGTGTGTAGTGCCAATAGTAAAATTCGGAAGCGGTCATGTATGGTGTGGTCGTGTTTTTCATGGAGGGGGTTTGCACCCCTTGCTGTTTGGCGTGGCACTATCACAGCACAGGTCTACATTGATGTTTCAAGCGTCTTCTTGCTTCCCACGGTTGAAGAGCAATTCGGGGATGCCGACTGATCTTTCAACACGATTGTGGCGGAGTGGTTACACGACAGAAACATCCCTGTAATGGACTGGCCTGCACAGTGTCCTAACCTGAATCCTATACAACACCTTTGGGATGTTTTGGAACGCCGACTTCGTGCGAGGCCTCACCGACTGACATCGATACCTCAGTGCAGCACTCCGTGTGAAATGGGCTGCCATTCCCCAAGAAACATTCCAGCACCTGCTTGAACGTATGGGTGCGAGAGTGGGGCAACACCATACTGAATTCCAGCATGTAACCTCCCCCTCACTTATCGACCTTAATGACAGTGAAAAATTAAACCGCGTGTACCTAATGGAAATTTGGGAAAAGCAATCGACACCGAGGTTAATTTATCGGTAAAGAGGGAGGAAAGGGTTACATCTAAATGAAAGGAAAAATGCTAATGAAACAGGTGGAAATTAATTTTGAAATAGGGGTAAAGTTAATAAAGAAAGTAAATGTGCGGCCGTTACGTTAACAATCAACTAGCGGTAATTAGATATTTGAGATCTGGGGGAAATTACGGTCGCCAGTCCTAAGGACAATTACTATAGTAACTGAAAAAGACAGATTATTACACATATAATTAGCACTAGAAGCGTGGCAACTGAAGGTTGACACGTGTAGTGTGAAAACTGAAAGTTTGTCAGAAGTAATAAATTTCGGTACACTCTGACTTAATTTAGCAAAAGAATTAATAAAACTGGAAAATCGAAAGTTAATTTAGTGACTGAAGTTAATAGTGAGCTTTCTTTCTGAAGCACATCGAAATTCAGTATAATACGGTTAGTCTTGGACTACCTCAACAATCATTTCAAAAGCTACTTGAATCTACGCAATTTAGAAATAAGAGATTTAACTTTGAACTTGAATTAAATGATTCTGAACAATTAACAATAGTAAAATTTAGTACGTACTAAGCTGAGCTGCAGTCACAGGTAAGCTAAAATACGGTAACAAAACTCGCACTCTTAATTCGTGCTTGTGTAATCTAAATATTGTAGCCAGCTATGAATACTTTAACTGAACTTTGAAATTAAAGCAGTGAAATGGAATGATTGTATTTTAATGCTGGCGTCTGAATTTGAACGACACTCGGGTTCATTCCGGAAAAGGAAGGGACCCTGCTTGGTAATGCATTTGGGACAATGAGCAAAAAAGGTTCATGCTAAATAGCTGTAATTTTGTGATGCAACAATTTTAAAAGTTTGAAAAGCTGAGGTCTGCCATACAGTTCTAAAACTTTACGTGCTTCCAGTCTTCCTTGTTGGTTGATTGAAGGTTTGAAGCCGTCGATCGAGGAGGTGGCGACAGTCACTCATTGTCGGCCGTCGCTGTTGCAGAAGCTGGATGTTGGCGCGCCTTCTTCTCGACACGGTCACCAGACGAAACGGGCTCTTGATGTGCGCCAGCTAATGCTTCCCGTCCGCGACACCATGTCAGAAACTACCATCGCAAGTCGAGCGCAGTTACATGCTGCCAAACCCCGAAAGCGCGGCAACTCGCGGGAGCTTCACACAACACACCTGCTCCACTCGCTACTCCAGCCAGACTCTCTCTGCCCGCGCTCCACGCGACAGAGTTAACACTACCAAAGATCCTACACACTTTTATTCTTCACACGACCTATCGATGTCATCGTTCGATAGCAGTTTTCCCTAGGCAAGACCCAGCGTAAAAATACAAATAATATTTACGAAACAAACCAATTATACATCGACATAAATGCATAAATATATATATACAAATAGTAAAACAATTACAATATGTAAAGACACAGAAATGTCATATATATTGAGGTACCAAAAATAAGGAAAACAAATTTATAGTACAATAGATGGAAATAGGAGGATATGCTTTTCCGGCGTTACAAGCATTACCGATGGAAGACGCCACGAACTTGTGAGTCATTTTCAGCCAGGTGTCGGGATACTTTTGATCACATAGCGATGTATGAAGATGTATGTAGACAATGTGATATCATTCCACGTTGGCTTTACAGATAATTGAAAATGACAGAAGGTCGAAATCAGCTGATCACACGATTTAGTTTACATTACAGGTTACTCTGGACCATGCTTTCTTTTATAGATATTTAGATGCCGTGGAGCACCAACTGAGCATCATTATGATAGGTTTGAACCGCCGTGAGCAGTATCGTTGCGTACACTCCTTACACCCTCCTTAGTTAATTTGTTATTGTTGTCTATTGCTTCACAACTGTCTTTAAAGACGTGTCATCCAAATCCTCGCCTTTTTTAACAGAAATCCATGTATTCTTCTGTTTAATAAGTACTCTGTGCGGTCAAGACAGTCTCACAAAAATGAAAGTAAGTTTTTGCTGGCTCCATCAAATAAATTAAGGGCCAACGCGATATCTGACCACAGTATTTTCATAGCTTCCCGTTACATATGAAATATACTTTATTACGATCACTGAAAACTCTCTAAAATGTACTTCTACCACAATTTATTTTAAGTGGTTAACTTAAATAACAACTGGTAAACTTTCCAGGGTGTAAGATCATGGTCCAGCAAAACTCTTCTGTTCCTAAAGTTTCGTCCAGAATTACTCTGGACATCGGCAGTGCCGTTGCTCTTCCGTTCACTCTTGCCAAATTAAATTACAGAACGGAACGCTATGTAACGCTGCCCAGGTGGTTAATCAGTTTAAGGTGAGACTGTCCTGCTACCTAAGGGCGAAGTTTTTCGAGTTCGATCAAAGGCTTAACTTACCATTTTTGGTAGACCTCTTGGGATAATGTTAAGAACTATGATCAGAAGAGTTGTGCGAATTTGTTTTTCTCATGTAGTGAAACTGTGTCCCTCGTTATTGTGATTATCTCATAAGCTATTGTCCGCCCAAAGATACGTCACTATGGTTCCCTGTAGAACAGTTGGAGAGCTATTCAGAACTGTGCTCACAATTTTGTTTTGTTTTGCTAATTATCAAATAATTTGTCTTTATAAGATTAAAATTTTCCTGAGTACTATTGTTTCCTTGGCGAAATTCTGCAGAAGTACTCAAATTTCAGAACTATACAACTGTAGTGGATGTATCAATAACTCAAAAAAAGTACATTTCTGGTAAGTCAGGTGCCAGCTTCACCAGACTGTAGCAACACGGACTATTAGAGCAGTGACTGCTGTTCTGGTTTTTCTTCAGGCGAAGACATAGAGAAAGGCCTTTCGACAGTAAGGCACCCTACCTACAATACTAAATATCGCCTTCTCAGACGAGTCCTTGTTCTGCGTACAGCGTGATAAGGGACGTACCTGCGGAGAATGAAAGTTCTGAATTGAATCTTCCAAGTTAGCTGCTAATAGTCGTATTACATCGCGTAATACAGGCCTGTTTCGGCGGCACTGCCATTGTTAAGTACACCCGCGAATATTACAGTCGGTAAATTTCAGTTGTTTTTCCGATATTTATATACTGAGTTAATTGTACATGAATACTTCAGTCCAGCTGCGCGAGACGTACGTATTGCATCACTGATGAATCCTTTTGTCAGTTGTCCTTGTTTCCATGATGGTGGAATAAACTCACATGTGGCAATTTAACAGCTGTTTGACCGTTCTCAATGATGCTGTTTGTTTACAAAGCGTTTACAGCTAGTCAGCAGTATTTTCTGAGTTACGGATAATTTAGTTGTTTGTATAATCTTTTGTTGGTTGCTTGTTAGACGTAGTCATGTTCCCATGTTTCAAAACGTCAATAAAATTTTCTATTTAATATTTCTGTTTGAAGTCGACCTGTTCGTTTAATATGTCGTGCTAATAATATTTCTCGTTCATATAAATTTTCAATTCTTCCAGTATGGTCATAGTGAGTCCTTTTTGGCATTATGTGTAAGGTTTAAAGTGCATTTTCGATGTTGTCGATTATATGGGTTTGGTTTTTTAAATGCATGATTCTTTGCTATCACTATATCCAGCACGTTCTCCCTAAATCTCAAGTTAAAGTTCCGTGCTGTTTGTCCAATGTAGAATTTATTACAGTTGTCACACAAAGTTTTGTATACACCTGCATTAGCGTACATTCTTGTATTTTGTTTCTTCCAGAGTGAAGTTTCGTGTTTGCGTTTCTTGTAGTTCTGAATGACAGTTTTATGGGTGCTATTTGTAATATATCAATACTCTACTTCAGATCTTACACATAATAGCTTAAGGACCTGCCATGAACATAAAGAAAACTGGAAATTTACATGCACTTGGAACATTACCCGCACTACATTTTAGACGAACAGATCGACTTCAAACATATTACCTAGAAAATTTTACTTGCGTTCTGTAACGTGTCAGCGGACAAAACGTAAACAACTAAACAGTGGACAAATAATTAAATTATCAATAGCTCAAAGAATAGCGCTGACTAGTTAGAAACACTTTCTAAACATAAAGTATCATTGAGAACTGTCAATTAGCAGTCAAGTTACTACAGAACTTTATTTTACAGTCACAAAAGAAGACGTAAGTATACGTGTACAGTTAACTCCGCATAAAAATGTCGCAAAATTAAATGATACTTACGAACTGTAATATTCGGGCGTGTACTTGACAACGACAATACTACCGAACCATGCCTATTGTGTGAAATATAACAAAACTGTTAGCAGTTAACGTGGAAGATTCAGTTTAAAATAAACGACTCACATGACAACGGTTACTGTAGCGTACTCGTTGTCATGCGGGACATTTGGACATCAGGCAGTGCCTCCCTGAAGTGTTACAGCAGATGATCGTGTTCTAACATGTCCTGATTTAGAAGTCTCCTTGATGATCTGCAACAAGATAACACAGATCGCATGTTGCACACACTGTCTTGACCTGCTTCGGTACAGAGACTGTAAGACTGTTGCTCCAGCTAGTACTTACTCTAGAGCTCTCACCTACTGAAAACTTATCTTTATCGGATGCTGAATGACTTTGACGCCACGACTGGACAACCACTACGATTTATGAACTGGTAGAATTGAAGCCACGTGGTCTGACGTACCTGTATCTGTCATCCAAGTTCTGTTCGACTTAGAGAGTGATTTTGGAATGACATGAAGGAAAGCGCACTATAGGCCGCATTAAGCAGTTTCCGATATTTTCTACAGTTCTTATTGTTGGCAGACACGAGGTTTCGTTTTGTGCAGCATATGTAAATACACTCCTGGAAATTGAAATAAGAACACCGTGAATTCATTGTCCCAGGAAGGGGAAAATTTATTGACACATTCCTGGGGTCAGATACATCACATGATCACACTGACAGAACCACAGGCACATAGACACTGGCAACAGAGCATGCACAATGTCGGCACTAGTACAGTGTATATCCACCTTTCGCAGCAATGCAGGCTGCTATTCTCCCATGGAGACGATCGTAGAGATGCTGGATGTAGTCCTGTGGAACGGCTTGCCATGCCATTTCCACCTGGCGCCTCAGTTGGACCAGCGTTCGTGCTGGACGTGCAGACCGCGTGAGACGACGCTTCATCCAGTCCCAAACATGCTCAATGGGGGACAGATCTGGAGATCTTGCTGGCCAGGGTAGTTGACTTACACCTTCTGGAGCACGTTGGGTGGCACGGGATACATGCGGACGTGCATTGTCCTGTTGGAACAGCAAGTTCCCTTGCCGGTCTAGGAATGGTAGAACGATGGGTTCGATGACGGTTTGGATGTACCGTGCACTATTCAGTGTCCCCTCGACGATCACCAGTGGTGTACGGCCAGTGTAGGAGATCGCTCCCCACACCATGATGCCGGGTGTTGGCCCTGTGTGCCTCGGTCGTATGCAGTCCTGATTGTGGCGCTCACCTGCACGGCGCCAAACACGCATACGACCATCATTGGCACCAAGGCAGAAGCGACTCTCATCGCTGAAGACGACACGTCTCCATTCGTCCCTCCATTCACGCCTGTCGCGACACCACTGGAGGCGGGCTGCGCGATGTTGGGGCGTGAGCGGAAGACGGCCTAACGGTGTGCGGGACCGTAGCCCAGCTTCATGGAGACGGTTGCGAATGGTCCTCGCCGATACCCCAGGAGCAACAGTGTCCCTAATTTGCTGGGAAGTGGCGGTGCGGTCCCCTACGGCACTGCGTAGGATCCTACGGCAATTCGGCGGTACGTCCACCCGGCCTCCCGCATGCCCACTATACGCCCTCGCTCAAAGTCCGTCAACCGCACATACGGTTCACGTCCACGCTGTCGCGGCATGCTACCAGTGTTAAAGACTGCGATGGAGCTCCGTATGCCACGGCAAACTGGCTGACACTGACGGCGGCGGTGCACAAATGCTGCGCAGCTAGCGCCATTCGACGGCCAACACCGCGGTTCCTGGTGTGTCCGCTGTGCCGTGCGTGTGATCATTGCTTGTACAGCCCTCTCGCAGTGTCCGGAGCAAGTATGGTGGGTCTGACACACCGGTGTCAATGTGTTCTTTTTTCCATTTCCAGGAGTGTATTTCAACTTCGATATATACAAATGTAGCATAATATATTAAAGCTATTTGGATTATATTGTTAATTATTCTGTTGCCGAATGTTATAGCAAGTAGAATGCTATATGTTTATAGAACTAGTTACACAGCCATACTTCATCGTTCGTGCACCATCTTTGACCTTAGAACAGGAGAAGATCTTTTACCATGGAACAAGGGATATTTGCAAATTAATTCAGTTTCCTTACTGTCGCAACAATTTTACCTAAGTTGAAACAGGAAATTTGTGTTTGTTTCCAATAGCTTAAAGTTTCAGTGTTTGCGATAATACTTCCTATTAATTTGATTTCACTTACTCGTTACTGGTGTGTGGTAGATTAATAGTGTAGCTGATAGACGACAAAACAAAGTATTGACAAGTTTTTCTCGATTGCAACGCTTTTAAATTTGAGTAGACTATTTGCTCCTAGATACATGACCATGTTGTAACTTGGAACATGTCTTCTCACTTGTGAGCACCTAAATTCCGTGGAGTGAGTGTTGTGATGTCAGAAAAAGACTGCAGCACGTAAAAAGTGAATGACATAATTTGAAAAGGATATAAAAAATATTTAAAACTCGTATTAAATGAAATTTCTCAGAGCAGTTAAGGGAAAAACAAGAATGGACAGATTAAGGAATGTAGAGATTAGAAAGGACCTTAAACAACAAAGCATGAGAGAAGAAATTGAAAAAAAGAGATTAAGATAGTATCGGCATGTTAAGAGGATGCATGGGCAGAGAATCCCCAAAATTATGGAAGAACTAAAGATGGGTAGGAAAAGACCTAGAGGGCGCCCAAGAACACGGTGGGAAATGGGAGTGAGAAAATCTGTGGAAAGGAGAGGTGTGATCTGGCAGCAAGTTGAGGAAGAAAAGTGGTGGGAGGACCGAGCCAAATGGAGAGGACTCGTCAGCACCCAGACCTGACAGTAGCTGGAGCGGGATCCGGATATAGAGATAGATATTACAGAGCCGGCTTTAGGTGAAAGTTTGAAAAACGTACCGTGATGAAACACTCTCCCCAATATAAAATAATGACAAAACAAGTCTCATATGCACTTGATGCACAGCAGAACCACGCATTGTCAGGAACGTAAAATTAATTTGCTACATTTTATTTGCTGTATTTGGTTACAAAAGCGATAAACTACATTAAGTATATTAAATAGTACATATGTTTTTGGATGAGGTCCGCCTTTGGCAAAACACAATTTTGTTTTTATTCCAAACACGATTCACTGCATTTCCAGCATCTTTAGTGGGCTTTTATTTTATGGCTGTTTAAGATAAAGAATGTTCTTTACTGTTTGTATACATGTGAATATTAGTTTTGAAATCGTAATAACAGATTTTTGAAGAAACACATAAAATCATGAATGCATACGTTTTTACCACATGGTGTGATTTTCATGATGTATTATGTTTCGATAGCGACTGTTTTCGTTCACAATTTGTCCTCTACAACCATATACACCTTCGTGTAGACAAACTATTTACGCCAATATTACGAATTGAAAATTGTTACGCCTACGCCTGAAAACTAATTAATTTCATGTGGAAGATTTTGTGTGGGTGTGTATGTGTGTGTGTGTGTGTGTGTGTGTGTGAGTGAGTGAGTGAGAGAGAGAGAGAGGGGGGGGGATAGAGAGACAGCAGTTTTGAGGATCTTTTCCTTTTTTTGTGTGTGTGTGTGGGGGGGGATGGGGATGGGGAGGGGGAGCGCTATAGATTGATGTTATCTAATAATTCTTTGAGGGAAAAGAACAAACAGCTCTCTGTAATGGAACTCTGTTCTCTACCCACAAAAAATTATTAAATAACACCAATCTATAGAGCTCCCCCCTCACTCCCCATCCCACACACACTTACACACGAAAAAGAAAAAAATCCTCAAACCTACTGTCACTCTCACACTCTCCTTCTCTCTCTATCACACACACACACACACACACACGCACACACACAACCTTCCACATAGAATTAATTTTCAGGCATAGCCATAACAATTTTCAAATCGTAATTTTGGCTTAAATAATTTGTCTACTTTAAGGTGTATGTGGTTGCAGAGGACAAACTTTGGACGAAAACAGTCGCTGTAGAAGCAAAGTACATCAGGAAAACCACACCATGTGGTAAAAAGGTATGCATTCATCATTTTTCGTTTTTCTTAAAAAATCTGTAACTACGATTTCAAAAACTAGTGTTCACATGCGTACAAACAGTGAAGAACATTCTGTAACAGCTATAAAAAAAAATCCCACTGATGATGCTGCAACTGCAGTGAAACATGTTTGGGATAAAAAAAAACTGTGTTTTGCTAAAAGCGGACCACATCCAAAAACATATGTATTGTTAAAGCAAACACGGGAAAAGAGAGCTTCAACCTTAATGATTATGTGTAAAATACTTTCGTTAAAATGAAGAGCATCAGTATTATAAAAGCTAAAGTGCTACTACTCTGTTATTACACAGATGATTCATTTTTTAATGTAATAATTACAAAAGTTCGTAAAGACTTGGCGCAATATTTCCACTATAGGGGGTATCTTCTTCGACTGTTGGTTTCTTGATATTACATTCAATCGAGAGTTCCGCAGGCATCAGCAGCAGGGTGACGTAACTGTAGGCTACTCCCGTGTGCTATACCTAGGTTTTTGATGGTAGATACTTTCTACTGATGTTTAGGCAATCGTAATCGTACCCTAATGGATTTCTTCACCTTTTTCTACGCAACACCTTAAGTTAATTTCCTGTCAGGTTTCAGTTCCAGTGCCTACACTAATCATAGATCCTGCGGAGAGGATATAACGTGTTACAAACCAATACGGCATGCACAACAAGTTCTACTTCAAAGATTTCGATGTGAGGTTTTGGGGTATCCGCCATACAGTCCAGATCTTGCACAATGCATTTTCTACATTCCCTGGAAAGAAGTACACCTTTTTAGAGGTTCTCAGTTCACTTCAGATTTATTCTTGCAAAAGTGCATATGGTGTGTCTGAAAAGACTACACTGACAGATCAATAGCACAATCGTTTCTGAGGTACCAGGTATCAAACCATGTTGAAACTCACATATTACTACGTGATGTGTAGCCTCCACGTGTGGTAATGCAGGAGCTGACTCTAGCATCCGGTCGATCGTACAGATGGCGAATACTGTCTTGGGATATGTTATGTCATGTCTGCTCGAAATGGTCACGTAGTTCTGTAAGGCGTGCTGGTTGATGTGTCGCACAATTCACTTCTCATGCCATCGTATCCCATTACGTGCTCTACTGCAGACAAGTCCAGAGATCGTGCTGGCCATCGAAATTTCTGCATGTCTTGTAGAGCACGTTTAGTTTCGCAGACAGAGTGGGGGCCAGAATTACCCTGTTTGTAGAACAAATTAACTTCCTCTTGCAAGAATGGCAAAAAAACAGGTCTAGCAACATTCTAAACGTACCGATCAATGCTTAGCGTCCCCTCCAGAACCACCAGAGGTGAGTTGTAACAGCGCTTATCAGGTGTACGTCGTACGTCCATCACCTACGTGGAGACAGCAGCTTTCAGCGCTGAAGACCACAGCGCGCCAACCCATCTTCCAAGTGACCCTCTGATGGCAACAGCCTAGATGTGAACCTCCATACTGTGGTGAGAGTGCGTGCCCGTAGACCCCCAGCAAATAACTGGTCCGCAAAAGTTCGTGATCACAAGTGTGGGCTCACAAGTCCTCTGATCCGTGCTGTGGTAGCTGTACGATCTGCCACTGCAGCCCTTACAGTATGACAATCCTGGGGCGCTTCTACATCTACATCTACATTTATACTCCGCAAACCTCCCAACGGTGTGTGGTGGAGGGCACTTTACGTGCCACTGTCATTATCTCCCTTTCCTGTTCCAGTCGCGTATGGTTCGCGGGAAGAACGACTGCCGGAAAGCCTCCGTGCGAGCTGGAATCTTTCTAATTTTATATTCATGATCTCCTCGGGAGGTATAAGTAGGGGGAAGCAATATATTCGATACCTCATCCAGAAACGCACCCTCTCGAAACCTGGACAGAAAGCTACACCGCGATGCAGACTGCCACTTGAGTTTGCTAAACATCTTCATAACGCTATCACGCTTACCAAATAACCCTGTGACGAAACGCGCCGCTCTTCTTTGGATCTTCTCTACCTCCTCCGACAACCCGTCCTGGTACGGATTCCACAATGATGAGCAATACTCAAGTATAGGTCGAACGAGAGTTTTGTAAGCCACCTCCTTTCTTAATGGACTACAGTTTCTAAAGACTCTCCCAATGAATGTCAACCTGGCACCCGCATTACCAACAATTCATTTTATATGGTCATTCCACTTCAAATGGTTCCGTATGCATACTCCCAGATTTCTTATAGAAGTAACTGCTACCAGTGTTTGTTCCGCTATCATATAATCATACAATAAAGGATCCTTCTTACTATGTATTCGCAATACATTACATTTGTCTATGTTAATGGTCAGTTGCCATTCCGTGCTCCAAGTGCCTATTCGCTGCAATTTTCTAATGCTGCAACTTCTCTGCATACTACAGCATCATCCGCGAAGAACCGCATGGATCTTCCGACACAGTCTACTAGGTCATTTACATATATTGTGAAAAGCAATGGTCCCAAAACACTCCCCTGTGGCACGCCAGAGATTACTTTAACGTCTGTAGACGTCTCTCCATTGAGAACAACAAGCTGTGTTCTGTTTGCTAAAAACTCTTCGATCTAGCCTCACAACTAGTCTGATATTCCGTAGGCTCTTACTTTTTCAGGTGAGAGTGCGGAACTGTATCGAACGCCTTCCGGAAGTCAAGGAAAATGGCATCTACCTGGGAGCCTGAATGTAATATTTTCTGGTTCTGATGATCAAATAAAGCGAGTTGGATCTTAGAAGATCGCTGTTTCCGGAATCCATGTTTATTCCTACAGAGTAGATTCTGGGTTTCCAGAAATGACACGATACGCGAGCAAAAAACATGTTCTAAAATTCTACAACAGATCGATGTCAGAGATATAGACCTATAGTTTTGCGCATCTGCTCGACGACCCTTCTTGAAAACTGGAACTATCTGTGCTCTTTTTCAATCACTTGGAACCTTCCGTTCCTCTAGAGACTTGCGGTACACGGCTGTTAGAGGGGGGGGGGGGGGGGCAAGTGCTTTCCCGTACTCTGTGTAGAACCGAAAAGCTTATGTGCTGCATGCATTTCCAGGACGTCATCTCCAGGTGCGATTATGTTCACGTGACCAGTGATATCAGCATCGTTGCACAACAGAAGTTGAACACAATAGACGTTAAAAGTCCGAATTTTGAGGGAATTCTCTTGAATGAACAATCCACCACTCGCATAGCCAGAGTTTGACTCCTTTCAAACTCGCTCATGTGACTGCAGTGCGCCGGCTGTTGTGTCCGAGCGGTTCTAGGCGCTTCAGTCTGGAACCGCGCTGCTGCTACAGTCGCAGGTTCAAATCCTGCCTCGAGCATGGATGTGTGTGCTGTCCTTAGGTTAGTCCGGTAAGTCTGGAGGACTGATGACCTCAGATGTTAAGTCCCATAGTGCTTAGAGCCATTTGAACCATTTTTTACTGCAGTGCGTCACCGTGGCATGGTTGCATTGTTGCTTCACAGGTTAGCACTGCACTGAGCCTTCTGGCTGTGAGAAATCCCTATTAAAAGGTAGACATAGATGACGTTCTGGTAGCTATGCTACTACGCCATCTATTGGAGGACGGCGCTGAAACCATTATCAGTACATCCATTATCCCCCAATTGGCAAATGCCGTTCTCGGCAGTATATTCTTTTGGGCAAGCTTAAAAAACAACATCCTGGGGGAGGGGGGAGAGGGTAAGTGGTTTTGCAAAGGCGAGAACGTTCACATGGATCCGCCTCGAATAGCTCCAAGACCAAGGGGTGGATTTCTATCGTCGAGGAGAAGAGTGACTGACAGAATGTTCCAACCGCTGTTTCTGAGACGTGGTGACTGTGCCGAAAAGTTCTGTTATGTGTCTCACTCATTTTAAAATGTAGTATAGCATTCAACAACAATCTTTGGCCTTCCATAATAATACATGAATTTCTTTTTGAAGTCATTCCAGGTCTGCCATTTGCTTTCGTGTGATGACTGAAATAAGGAATCGTATTATGACACTTGAGCTGAATGAATTTTGAGTTTTCTTCATTCAGTGTGCCTGACGCAATGTTTGCTCCCACGCCTGGTGACTACGGCCTTGGAGAAGTTTGACGACATTCGAGCTGGCCCTGCGACGACAGGGACCCATTAGACAGTAATGGAGGCGCGCTGGCGTGGGCACTCAGACCTCCTACCACGTGATTCCCTCCCCCCCCCACCCGCCCCCACTAGACCGCTCTAACACCCTCCTTATCTCTCTTTCTCTCTCTCTCTCTACCCTTATCCGTTGCAGTCTTGCCACAAAATGCGAAACTGCACCACTGTAACAAGGGTTAGTTTAAAGCAGATGTAAAAGAGCCAAAAGAATGCACATATCTTCTCCATCGTCTGCGTCTTTTTCTTTGCTTTTTCCCGTTTCTCCAAGGGATCGACATTGTTATATGAATTGTGGCAGTGTTACTGGTAGTTGATGGCCGGACAGAGGAAAGCGTTATGTAAACTTTGATATTTTCAGTGTTCGTCAATGGTCATAGGGACTGGATCTGCAGTACTATAAGACTGATCGCTGGGGATGTGTTCGTAAGAATCATCCGAAAGATGTGAACAAAATTTGCACTCGGGTTAACGTGTGGGAACTTGCTTAAAATCTAGGTAACTCAAAGGTAACTCCTATATCAAGTAGGTGAAATGATAAGTCGTGTGGCTATGACATCCTGTCGGGTAGACCGTTCGCCTGGTGTAAGTCTTTCTAGTTGACACCACTTTTTTATTTGTTTTTTATTTATTTATTTATTGTTCCGTGGGACCACATTAAGGAGAAGTCTCCATGGTCATGGAAAGAGTCAATACATGAATTTATAACACGATTGTAGAAACAGATAAAATGAAATATAAGAAACATATTCAGGCGACACGCCATTAGTTTAAATAAAGAAAATCAAGAATGTAACACTGGAATTAGCTTAATTTTTTAGCTCTTCCAGGAGCTCCTCGACAGAATAGAAGGAGTGAGCCATGAGGAAACTCTTCAGTTTGGACTTAAAAGCGTTTGGGCTACTGCTAAGATTTTTGAGTTCTTGTGGTAGCTTGTTGAAAATGGATGCAGCAGAATACTGCACTCCTTTCTGCACAAGAGTCAAGGAAGTGCATTCCACATGCAGATTTGATTTCTGCCTAGTATTAACTGAGTGAAAGCTGCTAACTCTTGGGCATAAGCTAATATTGCTAGCAGCAAACGACATTAAAGAAAATATATACTGTGAGGGCAATGTCAGAATTCCCAGACTATTGAATAGGGGTCGACAAGAGGTTCTAGAACTTACACCACATATAGCTCGAACAGCCCGTTTTTGAGCCAAAAATACCCTTTTTGAATCAGAAGAATTACCCCAAAAAATAATACCATATGACATAAGCGTATGAAAATATGCGAAGTAGACTACTTTTCGTGTTGAAATGTCACTTATTTCAGATACTGTTCTAATGGTAAATAAAGCGGCATTTAGTTTCTGAACAAGATCCTGAACATGGGCTTTCCACAACAGCTTACTATCTATCCGTACGCCTAGGAACTTGAACAGTTCCGTCTCGCTTATAACATGCCCATTCTGTCTGATTAAAATATCAGTTCTTGTTAAATTGTGAGTTAGAAACTGTAAAAACTGAGTCTTACTGTGATTTAGCATCAAATTATTTTCCACAAGCCACGAACTTATTTCATGAACTACATTATTTGATAATGTTTCAATATTACACACAAGATCCTTCACTACCAAGCTGGTGTCATCAGCAAACAGAAATATTTTTGAATCACCTGTAATACTAGAAGGCATATCATTTATATAAATAAGAAACAGCAGTGGCCCCAGCACCGATCCTTGGGGAACGCCCCATTTAACTGTGCCCCATTGGGACTGAACATCATTACCACTCCCAATATTGCGGAGAATTACCTTCTGATTTCTGTTCTTAAAGTAAGAAGCGAACCAATTGTAAGCTACTCCCCTTACTCCATAATGTTCCAACTTCTGCAGTAATATTTTGTGGTCAACACAGTCAAAAGCCTTCGTTAAATCAAAGAAAACACCTAACGTTCGCAACCTTTTATTTAATCCGTCCAAAACCTCACAGAGAAAAGAGACTATAGCATTTTCAGTTGTTAAGCCATTTCTAAAACCAAACTGTACATTTGATAGCAAATTATATGAATTTAAATGCTGCAGTAACCTTGTATATACAACCCTCTCGATAACTTTAGCAAACACCGATGCCATAGAAATAGGTCTATAATTATCAACATTATGTCTCCCTTTTTATAAAGTGGCTTCACTACCGAGTACATTAATCGGTCAGGAAACCGACCACTCCTAAAGGAAAAGTTACAGATATGGCTGAGTACTGGGCTAACATACATGGAACAATACTTCAGTATTCTGCTAGATACACCGTCATATCCATGAGAGTTCTTGGTGTTTAGTGATTTAATTATTAACTCAATCTCCCTCTTGTCAGTATCATCACTGTCGATGAGGATGAAATGATGGCTGGCCAGAGTGGCCGAGCGGTTCTAGGCGCTACAGTCTGGAATCGCGAGACCGCGACGGTCGCAGGTTCGAATCCTGCCTCGGGCATGGATGTATGTGATGTCCTTAGGTTAGTTAGGTTTAAGTAGTTCTAAGTTCTAGGGGACTGACCTCAGAAGTTAAGTCCCATAGTGCTCAGAGCCATTTGAACCATTTGATTTTGATGAAATGATGAAGACATCACCACACTGAGTCCCCGAGCAGACAAAATCTCCGACCCAGCCGGGAAGCAAACCCAGGAGATTAGCACGACATTCCCTTCGGCTGACCACTCAACTACGGAGGTGGATATGACAAAGAGATGGAATCCGATTGTACACGATTACAAGGTTACTGGTAAAAGAATTCAGTATGTCATACCGTATATGTCTTTAGGGATAATCCTAACAAGTGGTGCGAAATTTGGCATAAATGTAGCGTTTGAGGAAAGGAAATGGCATACAACATGACAGAGCGACCAGTTCTAGAGTACTGTCTCACCAGCTGCGACATAGTGGCGTATATGAACAGTGAGAACAGTGATCCAGTACTGTCAAATATTTTTTATTTCAGTCTTTGATCACAATATCAATTCTTTTGACGATGACCGGTTTCAATCCGTAACGACCATCCTCAGATCTAGAATATACCTAGTGAGCAGTGTGTCTTTCAACACAATACAGCAATACGTATCACAATATACTGTCATACAACCAGGGAAATGTACATATAAAATACTGTAAAACGTACCTTTTCTACACCATGTCCTAAAGTGATAAGGCCATAATGGCATCGTCAAAACATTTAAATATAGTCAGCACAGCTTCGTCACCTAGTTCTAAAACAAGGTGTAGAATAGGTCACATTGTCCACATAGTCATTATTGTAACAGGCTACTGAAATACAGTATCTACCAGAAATCTGTTTGCCTAGATCTTACCTAGATGTCGCTAATGTGAACTTAGATGTAGTCATCATTTACGCAAAAAACATAATCTCATAAAAACACAATAGGTAAAATACATGTAGCAGACTTTTAAATATTGATAACTATCATAGAAACCAGATGTGCTGCAGTTTCTTTACGTTTCCCAACAGGTCGAGTCGCTTTGCCCTGTTGAGTGGTTACACTTAATTTTAAATTCCGAGGTCACTTTTTGCGATATCATTTTGACCTTCGTGCTAGAGGAGGAACTGTAGTATAATTTACCACTGAAAAACAATTTTGGAAAAATAATTGTAATATCTCGGAGTTCTCAGTCCCGTCCTCTGTCCTTGACGATGAAATTCCGGTTTCAAAAAACTTCAATGCGATTCACAATGCGAGTCAACTTCCTCCAGGTTCGAATGGTATCACATTAGCATCTTGTAGCCGCAACAGCTACGGACAGAGGCGACATCAGGGCGTACATTGACACTGCTCCCCTTCTTACAACTCCACCCCCCCTCCCCACTCCTTCCCACGCATCCCTGCCACTCATCTGAGCACTAAGTCCTTTACTGCTTAACCTATTTGTTTGTTCATTGGACTATTAGCGACTTTACGATGGAGTAAAATGTACATATTTCAATAATTCTTTCTATGTGATACAGTTCAACAGATGGAAAAACACGCAGTCCAAAGTCGCATTACCTGCAACACTAACATGATTATATTTTTAATCTTTTATGAGGTGCATTCAAGTTCTAAGGCCTCCGATTTTTTTTTCTAATTAACTACTCACCCGAAATCGATGAAACTGGCGTTACTTCTCGACGTAATCGCCCAGCAGACGTACACATTTTTCACAACGCTGACGCCATGATTCCATGGCAGCGGCGAAGGCTTCTTTAGGAGTCTGTTTTGACCACTGGAAAATCGCTGAAGCAATAGCAGCACGGCTGGTGAATGTGCGGCCACGGAGAGTGTCTTTCATTGTTGGAAAAAGCCAAAAGTCACTAGGAGCCAGGTCAGGTGAGTAGGGAGCATGAGGAATCACTTCAAAGTCGTTATCACGAAGAAATTGTTGCGTAACGTTAGCTCGATGTGCGGGTGCGTTGTCTTGGTGAAACAGCACACGCGCAGCCCTTCCCGGACGTTTTTGTTGCAGTGCAGGAAGGAATTTGTTCTTCAAAACATTTTCGTAGGATGCACCTGTTACCGTAGTGCCCTTTGGAACGCAATGGGTAAGGATTACGCCCTCGCTGTCCCAGAACACGGACACCATCATTTTTCCAGCACTGGCGGTTACCCGAAATTTCTTTGGTGGCGGTGAATCTGTGTGCTTCCATTGAGCTGACTGGCGCTTTGTTTCTGGATTGAAAAATGGCATCCACGTCTCATCCATTGTCACAACCGACGAAAAGAAAGTCCCATTCATGCTGTCGTTGGGCGTCAACATTGCTTGGCAACATGCCACACGGGCAGCCATGTGGTCGTCCGTCAGCCACCTGGATGACACTCTTCGCATTTTCAGGTGGTCATGCAGGATTGTGTGCACAGAACCCACAGAAATGCCAACTCTGGAGGCGATCTGTTCAACAGTCATTCGGCGATCCCCCAAAACAATTCTCTCCACTTTTTCGATCATGTCGTCAGACCGGCTTGTGCGAGCCCAAGGTTGTTTCGGTTTGTTGTCACACGATGTTCTGCCTTCATTAAAATGTCGCACCCACGAACGCACTTTCGACACATCCATAACTCCATCACCACATGTCTCCTTCAACTGTCGATGAATTTCAATTGGTTTCACACCACGCAAATTCAGAAAACGAATGATTGCACGCTGTTCAAGTAAGGAAAACGTCGCCATTTTAAGTATTTAAAACAGTTCTCATTCTTCTTTGCTGGACGTAAAATTCCATCTGCCATACGGTGCTGCCATCTCTGGGACGTATTGACAATGAACGCGGCCTCATTTTAAAACAATGCGCAAGTTTCTATCTCTTTCCAGTCTGGAGAAAAAAAATCGGAGGCCTTAGAACTTGAATGCACCTCGTATTACCGATCAATGCAAAACCTAACAGACAAGAATGCAAAATACACTCGTAACACTTTTGTTGTGTTGACTGATATGGTATAACAAGAGTGGCTTTGTTGAACTGTAACGGAAAGCAACGCACAGACATTTCCATACCAGGGAGATGTATATCTCACGAAATAGTTTCTCAGACAGTTCAGTCCGAAGCTCCTCGTGATTTTTTTGCTACGTCTCCACCCCCTTCTCATTTCAGTGCCTTACAAACTGTGCCGCGCTCGTGTTATAATCAGCTTTTGCGGATCTTAAAGCTTCTCTGCTCGCTGGTTGGCATCTCGCAAGAGAGTATGGAGTCTCTTGTGGAGCTCACTTAACCGCATGCACGATCCTTCTTGGCCACAGTGTTTTTCTGGCGTTCTGTCAAGTAACGCAGGTGGCTGACCGACGGCGAAGGTCCGACTCATCGTGTTATCAGTGATGGTGGAAACGATGTACGTACGACAGCTGAAGAATTATTGCTCCCCTCTGCCTTCATGGAGATGGGTCTGCTTCTTCGAAGTCGGCATGTCTGTCATTTTTGATACATTGGTTGTAGATACCGTGGTGCCAGCAGCTCTGTACAGTCTACATCTACATCTACAAGTCAAGAATGGAGGTTCAAAGGAAACTATATGCGTACGCCAGCTGAAGAATTATTGTTTTCTTTTGACTTCTTGGTCGTGGATTTGTGTCTTGGGAGTCGGAAAGTTACTCATTTCTCCTGTCTTGCTTGAGGGTGCTCTGCTGGCGGTATTTACCCCAGCCAAGTACACGCGTTCCAAGAAACCTCTTTTGTTGTATACGAGTGTAACCAAAGCTTGTAAACGTCCATTGCCATACGCGAAATCTCCTGTTCGTTGAGAAGAATTTGGCTTCCATTCTCGTGTGTAATGCTGCTTAGCTTTGGATAGTACCAACTGCAGTTGGCTTGGATCTTTATCTTCATCACTATTCCGTCTTAATAGAAGAATCCGGAGCTATTTTAATCTTACTTGCAAAATGCAAGCTAAAATTATATTTCGATGTTGATAGTTTTGTGCATTTTTTATGTCTGTATTTATTCTTTCGTTTAACGATCCAAGTGCTAGAACCGGCAATCGTCTTGTTTCCCTTGTAAATACTACAGTAACTATGAGTTAAGAAATTACTGTAGCAAATTAAAGAGAAACAAGAGTATTGCGCTGACGTACGCAAACTTTGCATTGTTTAGGTAAAAGCTGTAGGGATCTTCTGCTGGTGTGATCTGCGGCTATACTGTTTTCTTGTTTAGTCTGTGTGTACTTTTTTGATTACAAGTGGCCGAGCGATGTCCGAGCTAGCTCAAGATGGCACCAATGTTAACGCGCCATTGGTAATCAAATGCGTTTGTTTCCAACTCCTTTATGACTTATTGTTCTGTAACTTATGAACATTTCAACATTGGTTCTCTTACTGTTCATCGAATTTGAAAGTCATGTGTGCAGATTTTAAAGTTTCTGGCAAACGTTCATAATTTTCATTGCTTATACTCGTAATGATTTTATAGTAGCTGGTATAACATCCGTTTTCACTTGTTCTTTCTTCAGTGTTAAAATGGCGTTGAGGAAAATAAATGTTATTAAAAGTATTGTTTCACATTTAGGTTCAGCATCTTACCACTCCCATTTAACGAACCTTATTCTTCCTCTTTCTTCTTCTTCTTCTTCTTCACAATCTATTTCTTCCTCTTCCCCCCTTTACTTCGTACTCCCTTTTCTTTTGCTTGTTTCACTTCTGACACAGAAAACCGCCTTTACGGAAACACCATCTTGGCTTGCGTTCCGGCTGCCATGGCTCAATTACGTCACGGAGGGTTGTTGATAGTACAAATAAGTACATTCATTTATGAAAGGTATTAATGGCACTATTGGCAATGACTAAGCAAAATGCCGCCATATGACTATGCTATACCTCATGCGGACATTGATTACGCAGGTCAAAGAAGCTTTGGTGTCTCAGTAGTTGAGAATAAGTGATGAACCAATCATAACGTAGGCTAAATAGGGAAAATACTGTGGCCGGAAATCGGTTTCTAATGCTTCGCTTCCTCAAAAGAGGTCACCTCATTTTCGCCTTATTTTTCTAGTCTTTGGTATCTGTGGTGACCGCAAAAGCGCAGATACCTTATATGAGGGCTATTGATATGTTGCATTCCTGGCGTAGCCACGAATGCAAATGCAAATTTTACATTTATCTATATGAATAATTCTACCGTATTTGTGTAAGTATGTATTGTATTTCGTTTGTTGATATTTTTATAGACTGTCTGACATCGTTTTCAGTTAGCTGAATTGATCGACAAAATAAGAAGGAATTTTTTCAGGTCAAAATTTTAAATGTGAGAGTTTTCACAAGCATAATAGTTTCATCGCTTATATTGGCTTCAACTGGAATTTTCTTCCTTTAACACAAACAAGACTCAGCAGATCGGGAACAATTTTCAGATTCCTCTACTGAATATTTCAAGCTATACCAAGACGAATATATTGTAAACTCCATCTACGTCTATGCTCTTACTGTGATGGACATAGCGTAGTGTATTACATGGTGTACGGCATTTTAAGGTTTCCCCTTTCATTAGCATATAGAGCGATGTAGAATGCTTAAATGCATTTGTGTGGTGTTTATTCGAACCAGAAACAAATACCACGTAAAAACAAATTAAAGATTAGCCAACGTACATCAAGGCACACTATTGTTGACCAAAATCATGCAACTTCAGTTGTGGTCGGAGTCACCAGAGGATCTGCTTTTGTGCAAGATGAAAGGTGCTACATGATGTGTTGCTCCCCCGCAATAACAGCTGATGGTATCCACTGAGAGGAGTCACTTCTGGAGGTTACTTGCGGATCCTCCAACTCCAGAACGAAGCCGGCTGAGTAACCTTCATTTTTCATGCTCAGTTTTTAGATATTTCCGGGCAAATAATCCATGTAGCGTTACTGTCAAGAAGTCTGTAATTGTTTCCTCGCTATACCTACTGTTGTCTACAAGACTGGAGTCCTTAAGAAACCTTCTCTGGATCTCAACCTTGGGGCCGAGCGACTCCAGGCGCTTCAATCCGGAACCGCGCCGCTGCTACGGTCGCAGGTTCGAATCCTGCCTTGGGCATGGATGTGTGTGATGTCCTTAGGTTAGTTATGTTTAAGTAGTTCTATGTCTAGGGTACTGATGACCTCAGATGTTAAGTCCTATAGTGCTTCGAGCCATTTGAACCATTTCAACCTTGAGGCCTCTAGAACTGGCCCAAATGACGGGTGGGTTTCCTCATTAGCCTGATATGCTCTCTCCGCCATAGTTGCTTTAATTACACTAATCTTATCTCCACCGTCCCTAAGGGGCCGATACGAAGGACACACTAGTTTATTCGTAGATTCCTCGGTACTGGTTCTTGAAACTTTTTAAACAAAGTTTCAGCGCGGTAGTCGCCGTCTGTCTTCATGCATGTGTCACTGCAGGCTTTTAGCATCTCTGTGAAGCTGTTGGACGGCTCAGACCGGTTTATCAATATTCCTGATGCCCTTCTTTGTTTATATTAGCCCTATTTGATAAATATCCCGCACAACTGAGCAATATCCTAGGGCGCTTCACACTAGTGTTTGTAATCAATATTCTTTGTATGCCAACCACATTTTTCCAGCATCATACAACTGAGCCAAGGTATGCTTCCTACTTTACCTACAACTGAGCCTTCACAAATTCTTTCCACCAGGTATTTGTGTGAGGGGGCCGATTCCAGTTGTACATCACTGATACTAAAGTAACATGATCCCACGAATTTTTCTTTTTGTGAAGTGTATAATCTCACATTCATGAACGTTCAAAGCAACTTGCTTATCTTTGTACCACTAGGAAATCTGTTCAAAACCTGACAAAATAATTTTCCAGCTTTTTCCACTCTACAGGTGCCCAATTAAAAGCAACATGTCCATAAATTTCCGCATCCTATTCATTTTCTAGTTCGTTCTGTTGGATGTTATGTGTTTTTATTTAAGTGATTACAAAATGAGGTGAAAAGTACACATTCGGTAGCTGAGGCAGCTACTGAATATTGATTCGGATGCAGAAGGGAATTAATGTTTAGGACAGGCTGTAAACGATCTCCAGGGAATAAGATTTCTTATCCAGTGTGAAGGATCCTTCGTTACGACAAAAACGTGAACCAACTGTCTGTGTATATGAGTGGTCGGTTGGAATGTTTCTATCTTTGTATGATTAGGGGCTGGATCCGAGTCGTACTTCAGGCAAAAACATTTAACAAGAATGGACAGAGCCTCTTCATTTCTGGTAATTCCAGGTGAACAGCGTAGGTTTGTACCGAGATTTTAAATCCACTGTGAATAGGATGTCCGTTTGCTACCTACTGGAGGAGAGTCACTGTAGGTTCAGCTATAACAGAGGTGGAAGCCGTGGAAAGTTGAAACGCAACACTAAACACTCTTACACAAGAATGTCAGACCTCAGTGAACTTATTTCTTATTGTATTGGAACTTGAGATGTTAAAAATGTTGATACTTAACTGGGATTCGAACTCAGATCTCCCTTTTATGATGACTGATTCCTTCGGGACGATATAGTTCCATCGTTCCGTTGATTCCCAAGTTTCTAAACTCCTCAAGGCCGCTAAGAAAGGCGCGTTTCTGGGTTCGAATCCGAAACGGGCACAAAAGTTTTTATTGTCATTTAAAGTTGTAGCATGTGCACACTAAACTACAGGTGAAAAATATTGATGATTTTAACGTGTTTCCCTGTGTTGCCACTAATAACGATTGTTGCTAGTTTCAACTTCCATCAGACAAAGAACTTCTCGTGATATCAGTTCAGGTTTTAAAATGCCACTCCTTGTTACTGTTAAAAAAATAATTTGATAGTCAACGTCTCTTCGTTTGTAATCAGCAATGGTGATATTTGCAATGGTCGACTCTCAGTCAGCACAGAACAATTACTCTCCCTATTTTCAATTCAGACGGTGGACATCCCACGAGTTGTGAAATAATGTCTACATGTGGCTAGAAAACAACAAGGATAGGAGCCGGATTCCAATCCAGGTAAGGTAAAATATATTCGACTCGCCATTTTAGTTTCATCCATCTCGCTACTGGTGAAAAACTTCGACATGCAACATTTAATCGTACTTATTTATCAATCTGATCAGGTGCTGTGCTCGAATCTCCCTCCAACACAAAGCTATCCGTCACGCCATTTCGAGCTTAAGCATGGACACACTGTTACTGTTGACTGAAACCACATTTACGATCTTTTGTGGTAGTTAACAGTGACAATTCGTACCCTTGGTCCCAGTCCAGTACAACAATTTCGTCACGTAGTTTCAAGTTGAAACTTGCTTTCTGAAATGTCATTTATTGTAATAAATTTGAGTTTACAAGCGCCAAAAACTGTGTCATCGCCGACATCCTGTTTTCCGATATTTGCAGTATCATGGTATTACTTTGCTTCTGGAATGACTGTGTTACAGGACAGTTTTCCGTAGTGCTCTCTTATAGTAACTATTTTGTATAGTAATCGACTGTACCGAAAAGAGAGCAGAGGAGCTGCAAGTCGGTTAAGTGCTGTGGATGGCATACGAAAGACGTGAAATGCAGTTTAGGTCGTTTGGATACTTTTGAGCATGACTGTACATCAATTCTCGTCCTTCTGTTGGTCAAATATTGATGGAGGACTTCCCTGTTGTCAGGTAATGCTCCGGCTGCCATAGTACCAGGCATGTCTACATCTACATCTACATTTATACTACGTAAGCCACCCAACGGTGTAACGGTGTGTGGTGGAGGGAACTTTACGTGCCACTGTCATTACCTCCCTTTCCTGTTCGAGTCGCGTATGGTTCGTGGGAAGAACGACTGCCGGAAAGCCTCCGTGCGCGCTCGAATCTCTCTAATTTTATATTAGTGATCTCCTCGGGAGGTATAAGTAGGGGGAAGCAATATATTCGATACCTCATCCAGAAACGCACCCTCTCGAAACCTGGACAGCAAGCTACACCGCGATGTAGAACGCCTCTCATGCAGAGTCTGCCACTTGAGTTTGTTAAACATCTCCGTAACGCTATCACGCTTACCAAATAACCCTGAGACGAAAGGCGCCGCCCTTCTTTGGATCTTCTCTATCCCATCTGTCAACCCGACCTGGTACGGATCCCACACTGATGAGCAAAAGTATAGGTCGAACGAGTGTTTTGTAAGCCACCTCCTTTGTAGATGGACTACATTTTCTAAGGACTCTCCCAATGAATGTCAACCTGGCACCCGTCTTACCAGCAATTAAATTTGTATGATCATTCCACTTTAAATCGTTCCGTACGCATACTCCCAGATATTTTACAGAAGTAACTGTTACCAGTGTTAGTTCTGCTATCATATAAGCATACAATGAAGGATCCTTCTTTCTATGTATTCGCAATACGTTACATTTTTCTAAGTTAAGGGTCAGTTGACAGTCCCTGCACCAAGTACCTATCCAACGCAGATCTTCCTGCATTTCGCTGCAATTTTCTAATGCTGAATCTTCTCTGTATACTACAGCATCATCCGCGAAAAGCCGCATAGAGCTTCCCACACTATCTACTACGTCATTTATATATATTGTGAAAAGAAATGGTCCCAAAACACTCCCCTGTGGCACGCCAGAGATTACTTTAACGTCTGTGGACGTCTCTCCATTGAGAACAACAAGCTGTGTTCTGTTTGCTAAAAACTCTTCGATCTAGCCTCACAACTAGTCTGATATTCCGTAGGCTCTTACTTTATCAGGCGAGAGTGCGGAACTGTATCGAACGCCTTCCGGAAGGAACATGGCATCTACCTGGGAGCTTGTATCTAATATTTTCTGGGTCTCATGAACAAATAAAGCGAGATGGTCTCACACGATCGCTGTTTCCGGAATCCATGTTGATTCCTACACAGTAGATTCTGGGTTTCCAGAAATGACATGATACGCGAGTATAAAACATGTTCTAAAATTCTAAAACAGATCGATGTGAGAGATATGTGCCTATAGTTATGCACATCTGCTCGACGACCCTTCTTGAAAACTGGAACTACCTGTGCTCTTTTTCAATCACTTAGAACCTTCCGTTCCTTTAGAGACTTGCGGTACACGGCTGTTAGAAGGGGGGCAAGTTCTTTCGCGTACTCTGCGTGGAATCCGCGGGACGCTGTAATTATTTTAGCATGCGGTTGCTATTTGTAATTTTACGGTCTGAATTCGAGAAGGAAATTCAAAAAAAAAATGGTTCAAATGGCTCTGAGAACTATGGGACTTAACTTCTGAGGTCATCAGTCCCCTAGAACTTAGAACTCTTAAACCTAACTAACCTAAGGACATCACGCACATCCATGCCGGAGGCAGGATTCGAACCTGCGACCGTAGCGGTCGCGCGGTTCCAGACTGTAACGCCTTAAACCGCTCGGCCACTACGGCCGGCGAGAAGGAAATTGAAATGGGGTAAAAAGAGGCCCTCGTTAAGGATTCTAGGACTCAAAATGATTTCTGAAAACTGATTTCAGGTGCCTACTAGAAGAGAGAATAACGGCCATCCCTCGTTTGTGTAACTGGTGTGAAGTTGCTTTATGATCCGCTGCCGTATGCACTTCTGCGGTCCAGCGGAAGTGAAGAGCTTCGCGCCGAGTGGACTCCAGGAGCGGCTGGAACTGCATCTGGCGCGATAACAGGAGGACGGCGCCGGGAGGTGGGGGGGGGAGGGTTGGGAGGAGGGGCTGATGAATGTGGCAGGTGGTGGCGCGACGGTGCTGCTATCTGTTATTCGGAATTACCGCCAGACAGCTCCTCCTCGCACTCCCCCTTCCAGCCCTCCAGGGTACACTACGGGACGGAGGTGAAGCGCTCGTCTTCCAGCAACTGTCTCACGGCCTCTCTGGTGCTGGCAGTTGGCCGCACTGATAACACCATCAAATTTTCTCAGGAACTCTTATCGCGCACTGACCAGATGACTGCCGCCTCGCCGTTATAAAATAAATTACAGGGATGTCTTTTCAAAACTTCGTAGAAAGCGTATCGTGAATATGCAGCTGTGCATTCTGTGTGTGGTAGGTACCTGCATTTGACAACGCTGAGGCGGATGGATGGAAGGAGTATATAAAGGGTCTATACAAGGGTGATGTAATTGAGGACAATATTATGGAAATGGAAGAGGATGTAGATGAAAATGAAATGGGAGGTATGATGCTGCGTGAAGAGTATGACAGAAAGATCTAAGTCCAAACAAGGCACCGGGAGTAGACAACATTCCATTAGAACTACTGACAGCCTTGGGAGAGCCAGTCCTGACAACACTCTATCATCTGATGAGCAGAATGTATGAGACATGCGAAATACCCTCAGACTTCAAGAAGAACATAATAATTCCAATCCCATAGAAAGCAGGTGTTGACAGCTGTGAAAATCACCGAACTATCAGTTTAATAAGCCACGTCTGCAAAATACTAACGCGAATTCTTTACAGACGAATGGAAAAACTGGGATTCCGTTATAAAAGAGTTGGCTGATATTAGAAAGAACAGAGACAGTTTTAACAGAGACCTGGGGTACACACTGAGTAGAGCTTGGGGGGGTCTCTGCATGTCTGAAGGAAGCAAAGACGTATGTTTGACGCTTTTAGGGATGCGGAAGTGTCAGTTTCAAACGTGAAGCCGGCCCCTGCAGCGGGCTGATGTCATTCGCTCCCGCTGCTATGAGCTGCTCAGTCAACTTGTGATTGGTGACTAACGGAAAATCTTACCAGCCGCTTCTCCTATACAGTCGGCAAACTAGTTTCCAATAACCTCATTGTCTCCCCTCTGATCACCAATCCTGACAAGCTGCCTCACTTACAAAAATACATCCCTCCTTCCCCATGGCTTCACACCCTCCATATTCTGTCCCGATGCAACTTCAACCAACTCCTTCTCCCACACAATGAGATCTGCCCTGACATTTATCCCTCCTACGAGCTTTATCCCTTCCCCACCTTTCCCACTCCACACCAGGGCAGGAGAAGAGAGGTCTTCTTTTCTCTCTACATCCACTTGTACCCCGTTCTTCTTTTGCCGCTACCCTCCCCACACGCCACTACTCATTTTCACCCTCTGCCCTTCCCAATTTCATATTCCCACAAACTGCTTAGCCTCCTACCTCTCATCTGCATAAGAAACCCCTATATCTCTATCCTCCCCCCCCCCCCCGAAACTCTGTTGTACGTATACCCTCTTCCCAGAATTCCATTTCACCCCGTACAGGCCCTTCATCCTTCAGATGTTAAGCGAAAGTGCAGTGCTCCAGCGTTTTTTCGTAGAAGAACTTTACCTCTCCGCAACTGTGTTTCCGAACTGAGTATATTACTCATCCTTTTAGCTGTCCGTCATTAACGCTTCTAACTAAAAATGTGAACAGTCCTCACATTTTTATTATTCTGTCACCTTTTTTATCTTTTTATGACACTCTTGGGTGAAGAGCGGAGTACAGAATTGCTGACAGACCACCCCCGTCTATACGGATTGTGCGGAGATGAAATAACAATAAAGGAAAAAAAGAATCGGCTTCGGTGGTCAGTGGTTTTACTTCTGACAACGATGGCGAAGGTGACCGTCGAAAAGCCGAGAATTTTATTCGAACTGACGCGGCTTGAGAACCCAAAAGATTTTATTCGTCTTATTTACGACAATGCCATTGAATGGATTCCTGCAGTAGCCGAGCGGTTCTAGGCGCTTCAGTCCGAAACCGCGCGACCGTTAGGGTCGCAGGATCGAATCCTGCCTCGGGCATGGATGTGTGTAATGTCCTTAGGTTAGTTAGGTTTAAGCAGTTCTAAGTTCTGGGGGACTGATGACCACAGATTTTAGGTCCTATAGTGCTCAAAGCCATTTGAATCATTTGATTTGAAAGGAACTCCCAGATAACCTGCCGAACGTCGCACATATGCCAGGATCAAAAAATGGTTCAAATAGCTCTGAGCACTATGGGACTTAACATCTATGGTCATCAGGCCTCTAGAACTTAGAACTCCTTAAACCTAACTAACCTAAGGACATCACACAACACCCAGTCATCACGATGTAGAGAAAATCCCTGACCCCGGCGGGAATCGAACCCGGGAACCCGGGCTACCGCACGTCCACGAGCTGCGGACATTCCAGCATCAAGTTTATCAGTTTTGCACCTTACGTGAGAGCAGTACAACAAAAGTTGGGCCGCGTAATGAGGAAAGAAACTCTACTCACAGGTCAGAAACATGAAGAAGTTGAAAAATCAGCCAACTAGTTGCAAAAAAAGAAAAAGGTTTATTACCCTTGACCTAGGTTTCTATATTTCAAAAAATATCTTCTTCAGAAGGAGTGGGCCTTTTTACGTCACATGATGGTACATTAGATTAGATGAAGCCGACCGGCTCTTGCCATATACTGACGAAACAAGAATTATGCCAAGCCCTGACTTTAGATTGCAGCGTGATTACATATACGCCCTCTAGTAAAAGCCGATAGAAAAAGGCTCTCATCAACATAAAATTGTTACAGGAGTCACAGGTTAAAATACTTGCATAACTTACGCGTGCATCATGCCAGAGACTATGGTCAGATAGTTGGCATTGGTCTTGACCTTACTGTCAAGAAAGAAGTATAGAAATGTTTCCATTTGTAATGAATTAGAGATGAAGTGTGGGCAGAAAAGATCAAAAATTGAGAAAGGCATAATGCTAATTTTATTATTAACTGCCACTTATATAATTTGTTCAATATGAGTGCCACAGAAATTGACGAGATGCTGTACAGCGCAAGATTTGCACCTGGTGGTCAAATTCGGAACTAATTTTTTTCCAGCGCTAATCGTTTCCACATTAACGCATTAGAATATACATCAAGTTTCGCTGCCATACGATAATTCCACCACACAGTTAACCTCTGTGAGTAGCCGCACTTTAATTACAGCTACACAGTATAAAAAAAGTACGAGGGCAGTTCAATAAGTAATGCAACACATTTTTTTTCTGAAACAGGGGTTGTTTTATTCAGCACTGAAATACACCAGGTTATTCCCCAATCGTTTAGCTACACAACACTATTTTTCAACGTAATCTCCATTCAATGCTACGGCCTTACGCCACCTTGAAATGAGGGCCTGTATGCCTGCACGGTACCATTCCACTGGTCGATGTCGGAGCCAACGTCGTACTGCATCAATAACTTCTGCATCATCCGCGTAGTGCCTCCCACGGATTGCGTCCTTCATTGGGCCAAACATATGGAAATCCGACGGTGCGAGATCGGGGCTGTAGGGTGCATGAGGTAGAACAGTCCACTGAAGTTTTGTGAGCTCCTCTCGGGTGCGAAGACTTGTGTGAGGTCTTGCGTTGTCACGAAGAAGGAGAAATTCGTTCAGATTTTTGTGCCTACGAACACGCTGAAGTCGTTTCTTCAATTTCTGAAGAGTAGCACAATACACTTCAGAGTTGATCGTTTGACCATGGGGAAGGACATCGAACAGAATAACCCCTTCAGCGTCCCAGAAGACTGTAACCACGACTTTACCGGCTGAGGGTATGGCTTTAAACTTTTTCTTGGTAGGGGAGTGGGTATGGCGCCACTCCATTGATTGCAGTTTTGTTTCAGGTTCGAAGTGATGAACCCATGTTTCATCGCCTGTAACAATCTTTGACAAGAAATTGTCACCCTCAGTCACATGACGAGCAAGCAATCCGCACAGATGGTTCTCCTTTGCTCTTTATGGTGTTCGGTTAGACAACGAGGGACCCAGCGGGAACAAACCTTTGAATATCCCAACTGGTGAACAATTGTAACAGCACCACCAAGAGAGATGTCAAGTTGAGTACTGAGTTGTTTGATGGTGATCCGTCGATCATCTCGAACCAGTGTGTTCGCACGCTCCGCCATTGCAGGAGTCACAGCTGTGCACGGCCGGCCCGCACGCGGGAGATCAGACAGTTTTGCTTAACCTTGCAGCGATGATGACACACGCTTTGCCGAACGACTCACCGTGCTTTTGTCCACTACCAGATCACCGTAGACATTCTGCAAGCGCCTATGAATATCTGAGATGCCCTGGTTTTCCGCCAAAAGAAACTCGATCACAGCCCGTTGTTTGCAACGCACCTCCGTTACAGACGCCATTTTAACAGCTCCGTACAGCGCTGCCACCTGTCGGAAGTCAATGAAACTATACGAGACGAAGCGGGAATGTTTGAAAATATTCCACAAGAAATTTCCGGTTTTTTCAACCAAAATTGGCCGAGAAAAAAAATGTGTTGCATTACTTATTGAACTGCCCTCGTAGTTGTCACTCTCAACAAGCAATATGAATGGATTTCGTTAACGGATTTTTCTAATTTTTGTCTTAGTACCATCGGAGAGCAACAGCCGTCCGGATATTTCCTGCTGACAGGATGTCTCCACCAACGAGATCAGAGATAAAGCTTTAATTAATATGTAGAGATGTCTGACGTCATCAAGAAGAGTTGGAATCGAGTCCCAGCAAAGATTCACTGGGTAATCTCACGAAACGTCCACAGAAAATAAATTCTCATGGGCGTGGTCTGCACATGTTATGCCAGCATGATTATACTGTATACTCTTCACTCAGGAAATTAAAACATAAAAGTCATTTTTCTTAAAGAATTATTAGCCCAGATCCTAAGCGGCTATTTGAAAGTTATTACCTGAACAGAGCAGAACAGTTGCGAAATTGATGTTGCAGAGAAGGGTTGTCAGGTACGAAACTATGTTAACAGGCAACTACAGAGTGAGCCCAGACAGCGTCAGATAATATCATTAAGGGGTAATTGCATTTCTCCTGTGCGGTAGAACAAATTGATAATTTACCTCAAACCGCATCGTCGCGGCTATGACGTCATGTTTCACAGATTTGCTTCGTTGTCCCTCCAGTATAGTGTAGAGCTTAATGGTATCTCGTAGCCATGAAATGGAGTAAGTGCACTGAAATGCAATGAACAGATCAACGTCGATCCATCGCCTCGGGTAGTTGACATTCAGGTAGTTACGGACAGTAAGTGCCAATGTGGTGGCGCTCCATCCTGCTGAAATATGAATTGTTGTGCTTCTTGTTCGAGCTGAGGGAACAGCCAATTCTCTAACATCTCCAGATACTGTAGTCCAGTTACAGTAGCACCTTCGAAGAAAAAGGGACCAAAAACTTTATTGGCTGAAATGGCACAGAAAATGTTAACCTTAGGCGAGTCACGTTCATACTGAGTTGTTTCCCGCGGATTCTCAGTGCCCCATATACAGACATTGTGACGGTTGACTTTCCCGTTACTGTGGAAAGTTGCTTCATCACTAAACACAATCTTTGAAACGAAAGATTCATCTGTTTCCATTTGAGCAAGGATAAAATCACAGAAATCGATTCTTTTAATCTTATCAGCTGCAGACAGTGCTTGAACCAATTTCAGACGATAAGGTTTCATAACTAACCTTTTTCGTAGGACCCTCCATACAGTTGATTGTGGAATTTGCAGCTCTCTGCTAGCTCTGCGAGTCGATTTTCCTGGGCTGCGAACAAATGCTTGCTGGATGCATGCTACATTTTCATCACTCGTTCTCGGCCGTCCAGAACCTTTCCCTTTGCAGAAACACCCATTCTCTGTAAACTGTTTATACCAACGTTTTATACACCACCTATCAGGAGGTTTAACACCATACTTCGTTCGAAATGCACGCTGAACAACTGTCGTCGATTCACTTCTGCCGTACTCAATAACACAAAAAGCTTTCTGTTGAGCGGTCGCCATCTTAGCATCAACTGACGCTGACGCCTAGTCAACAGCGCCTCAAGCGAACAAATGTACAACTAAATGAAACTTTATAGCTTCCTTAATTCGCCGACAGGTAGTGCTTAGCTCTGCCTTTTGTCGTTGCAGAGTTTTAAATACCTAAAGCTGTGGTATTCTTTTTGAATCACCCTGTATTTTATGTGACAGGGTGAACTGCTGTGTTCATCTCTTCCATACTTCGCAGCTAGCAAATACTGCGTATCTCCCTCTGAACTGTTAAAGATATTTCTACCAAAACCAACTGCTATGACACTTCGTATAATGGTTTATACTGATAATAGTTATTTTCCATGCTAAACAACTTTCTGACACGCTAATGGCTTTTAGGTCAGCGAAGAACTCTCAATAAATACTTTATCATTAAGTAACTAAGTAAACAACATTTTGGTGTAACGTCTAAAATAACATAATATTTTCAGTTTCCGAGAGTTCAGTTTCATTTGTTGGATGCCATTATTTTCATTTGTTTTCAGTTCTCACTGTATGATGGTGTGATGCGGCTTATACCTGAAGTACGAATAATAGAAAATGTTACCAACTAAGTGTGAGTGAGTGTGGGAATCGGAATGAACAGTTTTGCTGTGAGCTACATACGTGAGGGAGTATGTTTATTGTAAAGTAGCCAGTTTTTTGTACTTCAGTAAGTTAATGTTTACTTGGGTCCTTCATAACAGTAAAGATGGCATTATTTTTATTTTACTTGCTTGTTGGAATTAATTAAATACTGTGTTGGGATAAACATATATCAGAAATGGGTTTGGTTAGAAAAGAGAGATAACTGGGTTGTGTGAGCTGAAATACTGAAGGGATTGGCTACCACTTTATTCAGTCACTACATTACAGGCTGAAGCAGAACCTGGAGGCAACTTCTGTGTGAGATACTTTCCACAAATGACATTACACAGTTAATCTGGGATTCACGTCAAAATACAGCTCTCGATAGTGACGTGAAGGACCGAGAAGAGGTAAAGGAAAAGAAACTTCACTTGGTTAAGAGAAGGTGGAACGTTGTTTCAACTTTTACAAAACTGAGTCAAATTTACAAAGCACTTGGCAGTATGATCAAATTTATCAGCATGACGTTGTATCCTCTCTGACCTGAAAGCATGCACGGATTCGGTTGGGAAGGATATAATAAAGTTATTGTATCCACTCCTGAACCAAGGTGGCTCACAACTGTTGCAAAACTAGTGCTTGGTATCTTGAGTAGCACCTCTGGGATGGAGTTCACGACATAGTTGGTCCCATGGTGCCACAATGTTATATTGGTGACACATCTGGAGAGACTGCTGTCAACAGGAGTGTCTCAACATCACACAGTTTGTAGAGACTGCCAGACATTGCTATGATAAAAATGTCAGTCATAGTTGGTCCCATGGTCCCACAACGTTATATCGGTGACACATCTGGAGAGACTGCTGTCAACAGGAGTGTCTCAACATCACACAGTTCGTAGAGACTGCCAGACATTGCTATGATAAAAAAGTCAGTCATAGTTGGTCCCATGGTCCCACAATGTTATATCGGTGACACATCTGGAGAGACTGCTGTCAACAGGAGTGCCTCAACATCACACAGTTTGTAGAGACTGCCAGACATTGCTATGATAAAAATGTCAGTCATAGTTGGTCCCATGGTCCCACAATGTTATATCGGTGACACATCTGGAGAGACTGCTGTCAACAGGAGTGCCTCAACATCACACAGTTCGTAGAGACTGCCAGACATTGCTATGATAAAAATGTCAGTCATAGTTGGTCCCATGGTCCCACAATGTTATATCGGTGACACATCTGGAGAGACTGCTGTCAACAGGAGTGTCTCAACATCACACAGTTCGTAGAGACTGCCAGACATTGCTATGATAAAAATGTCAGTCATAGTTGGTCCCATGGTCCCACAATGTTATATCGGTGACACATCTGGAGAGACTGCTGTCAACAGGAGTGCCTCAACATCACACAGTTCGTAGAGACTGCCAGACATTGCTATGATAAAAATGTCAGTTATAGTTGGTCCCATGGTCCCACAATGTTATATCGGTGACACATCTGGAGAGACTGCTGTCAACAGGAGTGTCTCAACATCACACAGTTTGTAGAGACTGCCAGACATTGCTATGATAAAAATGTCAGTCATAGTTGGTCCCATGGTCCCACAATGTTATATCGGTGACACATCTGGAGAGACTGCTGTCAACAGGAGTGCCTCAACATCACACAGTTCGTAGAGACTGCCAGACATTGCTATGATAAAAATGTCAGTCATAGTTGGTCCCATGGTCCCACAATGTTATATCGGTGACACATCTGTAGAGACTGCTGTCAACAGGAGTGTCTCAACATCACACAGTTCGTAGAGACTGCCAGACATTGCTATGATAAAAATTTTACTCATAGTTGGTCCCATGGTCCCACAATGTTATATCGGTGACATATCTGGAGTGACTGCTGTCAACAGGAGTGTCTCAACATCACACAGTTTGTAGAGACTGCCAGACATTGCTATGATAAAAATGTCAGTCATAGTTGGTCCCATGGTCCCACAATGTTATGTCGGTGACACATCTGGAGTGACTGCTGTCAACAGGAGTGTCTCAACATCACACAGTTTGTAGAGACTGCCAGACATTGCTATGATAAAAATGTCAGTCACAGTTGGTCCCATGGTCCCACAATGTTATATCGGTGACACATCTGGAGAGACTGCTGTCAACAGGAGTGTCTCAACATCACACAGTTCGTAGAGACTGCCAGACATTGCTATGATAAAAATGTCAGTCATAGTTGGTCCCATGGTCCCACAATGTTATATCGGTGACACATCTGGAGAGATTGCTATCAACAGGAGTGCCTCAACATCACACAGTTCGTAGAGACTGCCAGACATTGCTATGATAAAAATGTCAGTTATAGTTGGTCCCATGGTCCCACAATGTTATATCGGTGACACATCTGGAGAGACTGCTGTCAACAGGAGTGTCTCAACATCACACAGTTTGTAGAGACTGCCAGACATTGCTATGATAAAAATGTCAGTCATAGTTGGTCCCATGGTCCCACAATGTTATATCGGTGACACATCTGGAGAGACTGCTGTCAACAGGAGTGCCTCAACATCACACAGTTCGTAGAGACTGCCAGACATTGCTATGATAAAAATGTCAGTCATAGTTGGTCCCATGGTCCCACAATGTTATATCGGTGACACATCTGTAGAGACTGCTGTCAACAGGAGTGTCTCAACATCACACAGTTCGTAGAGACTGCCAGACATTGCTATGATAAAAATTTTACTCATAGTTGGTCCCATGGTCCCACAATGTTATATCGGTGACATATCTGGAGTGACTGCTGTCAACAGGAGTGTCTCAACATCACACAGTTTGTAGAGACTGCCAGACATTGCTATGATAAAAATGTCAGTCATAGTTGGTCCCATGGTCCCACAATGTTATGTCGGTGACACATCTGGAGTGACTGCTGTCAACAGGAGTGTCTCAACATCACACAGTTTGTAGAGACTGCCAGACATTGCTATGATAAAAATGTCAGTCACAGTTGGTCCCATGGTCCCACAATGTTATATCGGTGACACATCTGGAGAGACTGCTGTCAACAGGAGTGTCTCAACATCACACAGTTCGTAGAGACTGCCAGACATTGCTATGATAAAAATGTCAGTCATAGTTGGTCCCATGGTCCCACAATGTTATATCGGTGACACATCTGGAGAGATTGCTATCAACAGGAGTGCCTCAACATCACACAGTTCGTAGAGACTGCCAGACATTGCTATGATAAAAATGTCAGTTATAGTTGGTCCCATGGTCCCACAATGTTATATCGGTGACACATCTGGAGAGACTGCTGTCAACAGGAGTGTCTCAACATCACACAGTTTGTAGAGACTGCCAGACATTGCTATGATAAAAATGTCAGTCATAGTTGGTCCCATGGTCCCACAATGTTATATCCGTGACACATCTGGAGAGACTGCTGTCAACAGGAGTGCCTCAACATCACACAGTTCGTAGAGACTGCCAGACATTGCTATGATAAAAATGTCAGTCATAGTTGGTCCCATGGTCCCACAATGTTATATCGGTGACACATCTGTAGAGACTGCTGTCAACAGGAGTGTCTCAACATCACACAGTTCGTAGAGACTACCAGACATTGCTATGATAAAAATTTCAGTCATAGTTGGTCCCATGGTCCCACAATGTTATATCGGTGACATATCTGGAGTGACTGCTGTCAACAGGAGTGTCTCAACATCACACAGTTTGTAGAGACTGCCAGACATTGCTATGATAAAAATGTCAGTCATAGTTGGTCCCATGGTCCCACAATGTTATGTCGGTGACACATCTGGAGTGACTGCTGTCAACAGGAGTGTCTCAACATCACACAGTTTGTAGAGACTGCCAGACATTGCTATGATAAAAATGTCAGTCATAGTTGGTCCCATGGTCCCACAATGTTATATCGGTGACACATCTGGAGAGACTGCTGTCAACAGGAGTGTCTCAACATCACACAGTTCGTAGAGACTGCCAGACATTGCTATGATAAAAATGTCAGTCATAGTTGGTCCCACGGTCCTACAATGTTATATCGGTGACACATCTGGAGAGACTGCTGTCAACAGGAGTGTCTCAACATCACACAGTTCGTAGAGACTGCCAGACATTGCTATGACAAAAATGTCAGTCATAGTTGGTCCCATAGTCCCACAATGTTATATCGGTGACACATCTGGAGTGACTGCTGTCAACAGGAGTGTCTCAACATCACACAGTTCGTAGGGACTGCCAGACATTGCTATGATAAAAATGTCAGTCATAGTTGGTCCCATGGTCCCACAATGTTATATCGGTGACACATCTGGAGAGACTGCTGTCAACAGGACTGCCTCAACTTCACACAGTTCGTAGAGACTGCCAGACATTGCTATGATAAAAATGTCAGTCATAGTTGGTCCCATGGTCCCACAATGTTATATCGGTGACACATCTGGAGAGACTGCTGTCAACAGGAGTGTCTCAACATCACACAGTTTGTAGAGACTGCCAGACATTGCTATGATAAAACTGTCAGTCATAGTTGGTCCCATGGTCCCACAATGTTATATCGGTGACACATCTGGAGTGACTGCTGTCAACAGGAGTGTCTCAACATCACACAGTTTGTAGAGACTGCCAGACATTGCTATGATAAAAATGTCAGTCATAGTTGGTCCCATGGTCCCACAATGTTATATCGGTGACACATCTGGAGTGACTGCTGTCAACAGGAATGTCTCAACATCACACAGTTCGTAGAGACTGCCAGACATTGCTATGATAAAACTATCAGTCATAGTTGGTCCCATGGTCCCACAATGTTATATCGGTGACACATCTGGAGTGACTGCTGTCAACAGGAGTGTCTCAACATCACACAGTTTGTAGAGACTGCCAGACATTGCTATGATAAAAATGTCAGTCATAGTTGGTCCCATGGTCCCACAATGTTATATCGGTGACACATCTGGAGTGACTGCTGTCAACAGGAGTGTCTCAACATCACACAGTTTGTAGAGACTGCCAGACATTGCTATGATAAAACTGTCAGTCATAGTTGGTCCCATGGTCCCACAATGTTATATCGGTGACACATCTGGAGTGACTGCTGTCAACAGGAGTGTCTCAACATCACACAGTTTGTAGAGACTGCCAGACATTGCTATGATAAAAATGTCAGTCATAGTTGGTCCCACGGTCCTACAATGTTATATCGGTGACACATCTGGAGAGACTGCTGTCAACAGGAGTGTCTCAACATCACACAGTTCGTAGAGACTGCCAGACATTGCTATGATAAAAATGTCAGTCATAGTTGGTCCCATGGTCCCACAATGTTATATCGGTGACACATCTGGAGAGACTGCTGTCAACAGGAGTGTCTCAACATCACACAGTTCGTAGGGACTGCCAGACATTGCTATGATAAAAATGTCAGTCATAGTTGGTCCCATGGTCCCACAATGTTATATCGGTGACACATCTGGAGAGACTGCTGTCAACAGGACTGCCTCAACATCACACAAATCGTAGAGACTGCCAGACATTGCTATGATAAAAATGTCAGTCATAGTTGGTCCCATGGTCCCACAATGTTATATCGGTGACTCATCTGGAGAGACTGCTGTCAACAGGAGTGTCTCAACATCACACAGTTCGTAGAGACTGCCAGACATTGCTATGATAAAAATGTCAGTCATAGTTGGTCCCATGGTCCCACAATGTTATATCGGTGACACATCTGGAGAGACTGCTGTCAACAGGAGTGTCTCAACATCACACAGTTCGTAGGGACTGCCAGACATTGCTATGATAAAAATGTCAGTCATAGTTGGTCCCATGGTCCCACAATGTTATATCGGTGACACATCTGGAGAGACTGCTGTCAACAGGACTGCCTCAACATCACACAGTTCGTAGAGACTGCCAGACATTGCTATGATAAAAATGTCAGTCGTAGTTGGTCCCATGGTCCCACAATGTTATATCGGTGACACATCTGGAGTGACTGCTGTCAACAGGAGTGTCTCAACATCACACAGTTTGTAGAGACTGCCAGACATTGCTATGATAAAACTGTCAGTCATAGTTGGTCCCATGGTCCCACAATGTTATATCGGTGACACATCTGGAGTGACTGCTGTCAACAGGAGTGTCTCAACATCACACAGTTTGTAGAGACTGCCAGACATTGCTATGATAAAAATGTCAGTCATAGTTGGTCCCATGGTCCCACAATGTTATATCGGTGACACATCTGGAGTGACTGCTGTCAACAGGAATGTCTCAACATCACACAGTTTGTAGAGACTGCCAGACATTGCCATGATAAAAATGTCAGTCATAGTTGGTCCCATGGTCCCACAATGTTATATCGGTGACACATCTGGAGTGACTGCTGTCAACAGGAGTGCCTCAACATCACACAGTTCGTAGAGACTGCCAGACATTGCTATGATAAAAATGTCATTCATAGTTGGTCCCATGGTCCCACAATGTTATATCGGTGACACATCTGGAGAGACTGCTGTCAACAGGAGTGCCTCAACATCACACAGTTCGTAGAGACTGCCAGACATTGCTATGATAAAAATGTCAGTCATAGTTGGTCCCATGGTCCCACAATGTTATATCGGTGACACATCTGGAGAGACTGCTGTCAACAGGAGTGTCTCAACATCACACAGTTCGTAGAGACTGCCAGACATTGCTATGATAAAAATGTCAGTCATAGTTGGTCCCATGGTCCCACAATGTTATATCGGTGACACATCTGGAGAGACTGCTGTCAACAGGAGTGTCTCAACATCACACAGTTTGTAGAGACTGCCAGACATTGCTATGATAAAATTGTCAGTCATAGTTGGTCCCATGGTCCCACAATGTTATATCGGTGACACATCTGGAGAGACTGCTGTCAACAGGAGTGCCTCAACATCACACAGTTCGTAGAGACTGCCAGACATTGCTATGATAAAAATGTCAGTCATAGTTGGTCCCATGGTCCCACAATGTTATATCGGTGACACATCTGGAGAGACTGCTGTCAACAGGAGTGTCTCAACATCACACGGTTTGTAGAGACTGCCAGACATTGCTATGATAAAAATGTCAGTCATAGTTGGTCCCATGGTCCCACAATGTTATATCGGTGACACATCTGGAGAGACTGCTGTCAACAGGAGTGTCTCAACATCACACAGTTCGTAGAGACTGCCAGACATTGCTATGATAAAAATGTCAGTCATAGTTGGTCCCATGGTCCCACAATGTTATATCGGTGACACATCTGGAGAGACTGCTGTCAACAGGAGTGTCTCAACATCACACAGTTTGTAGAGACTGCCAGACATTGCTATGATAAAGATGTCAGTCATAGTTGGTCCCATGGTCCCACAATGTTATATCGGTGACACATCTGGAGAGACTGCTGTCAACAGGAGTGTCTCAACATCACACAGTTTGTAGAGACTGCCAGACATTGCTATGATAAAAATGTCAGTCATAGTTGGTCCCATGGTCCCACAATGTTATATCGGTGACACATCTGGAGTGACTGCTGTCAACAGGAGTGTCTCAACATCACACATTTTGTAGAGACTGCCAGACATTGCTATGATAAAAATGTCAGTCATAGTTGGTCCCATGGTCCCACAATGTTATATCGGTGACACATCTGGAGTGACTGCTGTCAACAGGAGTGTCTCAACATCACACAGTTTGTAGAGACTGCCAGACATTGCTATGATAAAAATGTCAGTCATAGTTGGTCCCATGGTCCCACAATGTTATATCGGTGACACATCTGTAGAGACTGCTGTCAACAGGAGTGTCTCAACATCACACAGTTCGTAGAGACTGCCAGACATTGCTATGATAAAAATTTCAGTCATAGTTGGTCCCATGGTCCCACAATGTTATATCGGTGACATATCTGGAGTGACTGCTGTCAACAGGAGTGTCTCAACATCACACAGTTTGTAGAGACTGCCAGACATTGCTATGATAAAAATGTCAGTCATAGTTGGTCCCATGGTCCCACAATGTTATGTCGGTGACACATCTGGAGTGACTGCTGTCAACAGGAGTGTCTCAACATCACACAGTTTGTAGAGACTGCCAGACATTGCTATGATAAAAATGTCAGTCATAGTTGGTCCCATGGTCCCACAATGTTATGTCGGTGACACATCTGGAGTGACTGCTGTCAACAGGAGTGTCTCAACATCACACAGTTTGTAGAGACTGCCAGACATTGCTATGATAAAAATGTCAGTCATAGTTGGTCCCATGGTCCCACAATGTTATATCGGTGACACATCTGGAGAGACTGCTGTCAACAGGAGTGTCTCAACATCACACAGTTCGTAGAGACTGCCAGACATTGCTATGATAAAAATGTCAGTCATAGTTGGTCCCATGGTCCCACAATGTTATATCGGTGACACATCTGGAGAGACTGCTGTCAACAGGAGTGTCTCAACATCACACAGTTCGTAGAGACTGCCAGACATTGCTATGATAAAAATGTCAGTCATAGTTGGTCCCATGGTCCCACAATGTTATATCGGTGACACATCTGGAGAGACTGCTGTCAACAGGAGTGTCTCAACATCACACAGTTTGTAGAGACTGCCAGACATTGCTATGATAAAGATGTCAGTCATAGTTGGTCCCATGGTCCCACAATGTTATATCGGTTACACATCTGGCGAGACTGCTGTCAACAGGAGTGTCTCAACATCACACAGTTTGTAGAGACTGCCAGACATTGCCATGATAAAAATGTCAGTCATAGTTGGTCCCATGGTCCCACAATGTTATATCGGTGACACATCTGGAGTGACTGCTGTCAACAGGAGTGTCTCAACATCACACAGTTTGTAGAGACTGCCAGACATTGCTATGATAAAAATGTCAGTCATAGTTGGTCCCATGGTCCCACAATGTTATATCGGTGACACATCTGGAGTGACTGCTGTCAACAGGAGTGTCTCAACATCACACAGTTTGTAGAGACTGCCAGACATTGCTATGATAAAAATGTCAGTCATAGTTGGTCCCATGGTCCCACAATGTTATATCGGTGACACATCTGTAGAGACTGCTGTCAACAGGAGTGTCTCAACATCACACAGTTCGTAGAGACTGCCAGACATTGCTATGATAAAAATTTCAGTCATAGTTGGTCCCATGGTCCCACAATGTTATTACGGTGACATATCTGGAGTGACTGCTGTCAACAGGAGTGTCTCAACATCACACAGTTTGTAGAGACTGCCAGACATTGCTATGATAAAAATGTCAGTCATAGTTGGTCCCATGGTCCCACAATGTTATGTCGGTGACACATCTGGAGTGACTGCTGTCAACAGGAGTGTCTCAACATCACACAGTTTGTAGAGACAGCCAGACATTGCTATGATAAAAATGTCAGTCATAGTTGGTCCCATGGTCCCACAATGTTATATCGGTGACACATCTGGAGAGACTGCTGTCAACAGGAGTGCCTCAACATCACACAGTTCGTAGAGACTGCCAGACATTGCTATGATAAAAATGTCAGTCATAGTTGGTCCCACGGTCCTACAATGTTATATCGGTGACACATCTGGAGAGACTGCTGTCAACAGGAGTGTCACAACATCACACAGTTCGTAGAGACCGCCAGACATTGCTATGATAAAAATGTCAGTCATAGTTGGTCCCATGGTCCCACAATGTTATATCGGTGACACATCTGGAGAGACTGCTGTCAACAGGAGTGTCTCAACATCACACAGTTCGTAGGGACTGCCAGACATTGCTATGATAAAAATGTCAGTCATAGTTGGTCCCATGGTCCCACAATGTTATATAGGTGACACATCTGGAGAGACTGCTGTCAACAGGACTGCCTCAACATCACACAGTTCGTAGAGACTGCCAGACATTGCTATGATATAAATGTCAGTCATAGTTGGTCCCATGGTCCCACAATGTTATATCGGTGACACATCTGGAGTGACTGCTGTCAACAGGAGTGTCTCAACATCACACAGTTTGTAGAGACTGCCAGACATTGCTATGATAAAACTGTCAGTCATAGTTGGTCCCATGGTCCCACAATGTTATATCGGTGACACATCTGGAGTGACTGCTGTCAACAGGAGTGTCTCAACATCACACAGTTTGTAGAGACTGCCAGACATTGCTATGATAAAAATGTCAGTCATAGTTGGTCCCATGGTCCCACAATGTTATATCGGTGACACATCTGGAGTGACTGCTGTCAACAGGAATGTCTCAACATCACACAGTTTGTAGAGACTGCCAGACATTGCCATGATAAAAATGTCAGTCATAGTTGGTCCCATGGTCCCACAATGTTATATCGGTGACACATCTGGAGAGACTGCTGTCAACAGGAGTGCCTCAACATCACACAGTTCGTAGAGACTGCCAGACATTGCTATGATAAAAATGTCAGTCATAGTTGGTCCCATGGTCCCACAATGTTATATCGGTGACACATCTGGAGAGACTGCTGTCAACAGGAGTGCCTCAACATCACACAGTTCGTAGAGACTGCCAGACATTGCTATGATAAAAATGTCATTCATAGTTGGTCCCATGGTCCCACAATGTTATATCGGTGACACATCTGGAGAGACTGCTGTCAACAGGAGTGCCTCAACATCACACAGTTCGTAGAGACTGCCAGACATTGCTATGATAAAAATGTCAGTCATAGTTGGTCCCATGGTCCCACAATGTTATATCGGTGACACATCTGGAGAGACTGCTGTCAACAGGAGTGTCTCAACATCACACAGTTCGTAGAGACTGCCAGACATTGCTATGATAAAAATGTCAGTCATAGTTGGTCCCATGGTCCCACAATGTTATATCGGTGACACATCTGGAGAGACTGCTGTCAACAGGAGTGTCTCAACATCACACAGTTTGTAGAGACTGCCAGACATTGCTATGATAAAATTGTCAGTCATAGTTGGTCCCATGGTCCCACAATGTTATATCGGTGACACATCTGGAGAGACTGCTGTCAACAGGAGTGCCTCAACATCACACAGTTCGTAGAGACTGCCAGACATTGCTATGATAAAAATGTCAGTCATAGTTGGTCCCATGGTCCCACAATGTTATATCGGTGACACATCTGGAGAGACTGCTGTCAACAGGAGTGTCTCAACATCACACGGTTTGTAGAGACTGCCAGACATTGCTATGATAAAAATGTCAGTCATAGTTGGTCCCATGGTCCCACAATGTTATATCGGTGACACATCTGGAGAGACTGCTGTCAACAGGAGTGTCTCAACATCACACAGTTCGTAGAGACTGCCAGACATTGCTATGATAAAAATGTCAGTCATAGTTGGTCCCATGGTCCTACAATGTTATATCGGTGACACATCTGGAGAGACTGCTGTCAACAGGAGTGTCTCAACATCACACAGTTTGTAGAGACTGCCAGACATTGCTATGATAAAGATGTCAGTCATAGTTGGTCCCATGGTCCCACAATGTTATAACGGTGACACATCTGGAGAGACTGCTGTCAACAGGAGTGTCTCAATATCACACAGTTTGTAGAGACTGCCAGACATTGCTATGATAAAAATGTCAGTCATAGTTGGTCCCATGGTCCCACAATGTTATATCGGTGACACATCTGGAGTGACTGCTGTCAACAGGAGTGTCTCAACATCACACAGTTTGTAGAGACTGCCAGACATTGCTATGATAAAAATGTCAGTCATAGTTGGTCCCATGGTCCCACAATGGTATATCGGTGACACATCTGGAGTGACTGCTGTCAACAGGAGTGTCTCAACATCACACAGTTTGTAGAGACTGCCAGACATTGCTATGATAAAAATGTCAGTCATAGTTGGTCCCATGGTCCCACAATGTTACATCGGTGACACATCTGGAGTGACTGCTGTCAACAGGAGTGTCTCAACATCACACAGTTTGTTGAGACTGCCAGACATTGCTATGATAAAAATGTCAGTCATAGTTGGTCCCATGGTCCCACAATGTTATATCGGTGACACATCTGGAGTGACTGCTGTCAACAGGAGTGTCTCAACATCACACAGTTTGTAGAGACTGCCAGACATTGCTATGATAAAAATGTCAGTCATAGTTGGTCCCATGGTCCCACAATGTTATATCGGTGACACATCTGGAGTGACTGCTGTCAACAGGAGTGTCTCAACATCACACAGTTTGTAGAGACTGCCAGACATTGCTATGATAAAAATGTCAGTCATAGTTGGTCCCATGGTCCCACAATGTTATATCGGTGACACATCTGGAGTGACTGCTGTCAACAGGAGTGTCTCAACATCACACAGTTTGTAGAGACTGCCAGACATTGCTATGATAAAAATGTCAGTCATAGTTGGTCCCATGGTCCCACAATGATATATCGGTGACACATCTGGAGTGACTGCTGTCAACAGGAGTGTCTCAACATCACACAGTTTGTAGAGACTGCCAGACATTGCTATGATAAAAATGTCAGTCATAGTTGGTCCCATGGTCCCACAATGTTATATCGGTGACACATCTGGAGTGACTGCTGTCATCAGGAATGTCTCAACATCACACAGTTTGTAGAGACTGCCAGACATTGCTATGATAAAAATGTCAGTCATAGTTGGTCCCATGGTCCCACAATGTTATATCGGTGACACATTTGGAGAGACTGCTGTCAACAGGAGTGCCTCAACATCACACAGTTCGTAGGGACTGCCAGGCATTGCTATGATAAAAATGTCAGTCATAGTTGGTCCCATGGTCCCACAATGTTATATCGGTGACACATCTGGAGAGACTGCTGTCAACAGGACTGCCTCAACATCACACAGTTCGTAGAGACTGCCAGACATTGCTATGATAAAAATGTTAGTCATAGTTGGTCCCATGGTCCCAAAATGTTATATCGGTGACACATCTGGAGAGACTGCTGTCAACAGGAGTGTCTCAACATCACACAGTTCGTAGAGACTGCCAGACATTGCTATGATAAAAATGTCAGTCATAGTTGGTCCCATGGTCCCAAAATGTTATATCGGTGACACATCTGGAGAGACTGCTGTCAACAGGAGTGTCTCAACATCACACAGTTCGTAGGGACTGCCAGACATTGCTATGATAAAAATGTCAGTCATAGTTGGTCCCATGGTCCCACAATGTTATATCGGTGACACATCTGGAGAGACTGCTGTCAACAGGACTGCCTCAACATCACACAGTTCGTAGAGACTGCCAGACATTGCTATGATAAAAATGTCAGTCATAGTTGGTCCCATGGTCCCACAATGTTATATCGGTGACACATCTGGAGTGACTGCTGTCAACAGGAGTGTCTCAACATCACACAGTTTGTAGAGACTGCCAGACATTGCTATGATAAAACTGTCAGTCATAGTTGGTCCCATGGTCCCACAATGTTATATCGGTGACACATCTGGAGTGACTGCTGTCAACAGGAGTGTCTCAACATCACACAGTTTGTAGAGACTGCCAGACATTGCTATGATAAAAATGTCAGTCATAGTTGGTCCCATGGTCCCACAATGTTATATCGGTGACACATCTGGAGTGACTGCTGTCAACAGGAATGTCTCAACATCACACAGTTTGTAGAGACTGCCAGACATTGCCATGATAAAAATGTCAGTCATAGTTGGTCCCATGGTCCCACAATGTTATATCGGTGACACATCTGGAGAGACTGCTGTCAACAGGAGTGCCTCAACATCACACAGTTCGTAGAGACTGCCAGACATTGCTATGATAAAAATGTCAGTCATAGTTGGTCCCATGGTCCCACAATGTTATATCGGTGACACATCTGGAGAGACTGCTGTCAACAGGAGTGCCTCAACATCACACAGTTCGTAGAGACTGCCAGACATTGCTATGATAAAAATGTCAGTCATAGTTGGTCCCATGGTCCCACAATGTTATATCGGTGACACATCTGGAGAGACTGCTGTCAACAGGAGTGTCTCAACATCACACAGTTCGTAGAGACTGCCAGACATTGCTATGATAAAAATGTCAGTCATAGTTGGTCCCATGGTCCCACAATGTTATATCGGTGACACATCTGGAGAGACTGCTGTCAACAGGAGTGTCTCAACATCACACAGTTTGTAGAGACTGCCAGACATTGCTATGATAAAATTGTCAGTCATAGTTGGTCCCATGGTCCCACAATGTTATATCGGTGACACATCTGGAGAGACTGCTGTCAACAGGAGTGCCTCAACATCACACAGTTCGTAGAGACTGCCAGACATTGCTATGATAAAAATGTCAGTCAGAGTTGGTCCCATGGTCCCACAATGTTATATCGGTGACACATCTGGAGAGACTGCTGTCAACAGGAGTGTCTCAACATCACACGGTTTGTAGAGACTGCCAGACATTGCTATGATAAAAATGTCAGTCATAGTTGGTCCCATGGTCCCACAATGTTATATCGGTGACACATCTGGAGAGACTGCTGTCAACAGGAGTGTCTCAACATCACACAGTTCGTAGAGACTGCCAGACATTGCTATGATAAAAATGTCAGTCATAGTTGGTCCCATGGTCCCACAATGTTATATCGGTGACACATCTGGAGAGACTGCTGTCAACAGGAGTGTCTCAACATCACACAGTTTGTAGAGACTGCCAGACATTGCTATGATAAAGATGTCAGTCATAGTTGGTCCCATGGTCCCACAATGTTATATCGCTGACACATCTGGAGAGACTGCTGTCAACAGGAGTGTCTCAACATCACACAGTTTGTAGAGACTGCCAGACATTGCTATGATAAAAATGTCAGTCATAGTTGGTCCCATGGTCCCACAATGTTATATCGGTGACACATCTGGAGTGACTGCTGTCAACAGGAGTGTCTCAACATCACACAGTTTGTAGAGACTGCCAGACATTGCTATGATAAAAATGTCAGTCATAGTTGGTCCCATGGTCCCACAATGGTATATCGGTGACACATCTGGAGTGACTGCTGTCAACAGGAGTGTCTCAACATCACACAGTTTGTAGAGACTGCCAGACATTGCTATGATAAAAATGTCAGTCATAGTTGGTCCCATGGTCCCACAATGTTACATCGGTGACACATCTGGAGTGACTGCTGTCAACAGGAGTGTCTCAACATCACACAGTTTGTAGAGACTGCCAGACATTGCTATGATAAAAATGTCAGTCATAGTTGGTCCCATGGTCCCACAATGTTATATCGGTGACACATCTGGAGTGACTGCTGTCAACAGGAGTGTCTCAACATCACACAGTTTGTAGAGACTGCCAGACATTGCTATGATAAAAATGTCAGTCATAGTTGGTCCCATGGTCCCACAATGTTATATCGGTGACACATCTGGAGTGACTGCTGTCAACAGGAGTGTCTCAACATCACACAGTTTGTAGAGACTGCCAGACATTGCTATGATAAAAATGTCAGTCATAGTTGGTCCCATGGTCCCACAATGTTATATCGGTGACACATCTGGAGTGACTGCTGTCAACAGGAGTGTCTCAACATCACACAGTTTGTAGAGACTGCCAGACATTGCTATGATAAAAATGTCAGTCATAGTTGGTCCCATGGTCCCACAATGTTATATCGGTGACACATCTGGAGTGACTGCTGTCAACAGGAGTGTCTCAACATCACACAGTTTGTAGAGACTGCCAGACATTGCTATGATAAAAATGTCAGTCATAGTTGGTCCCATGGTCCCACAATGTTATATCGGTGACACATCTGGAGTGACTGCTGTCATCAGGAATGTCTCAACATCACACAGTTTGTAGAGACTGCCAGACATTGCTATGATAAAAATGTCAGTCATAGTTGGTCCCATGGTCCCACAATGTTATATCGGTGACACATTTGGAGAGACTGCTGTCAACAGGAGTGCCTCAACATCACACAGTTCGTAGGGACTGCCAGGCATTGCTATGATAAAAATGTCAGTCATAGTTGGTCCCATGGTCCCACAATGTTATATCGGTGACACATCTGGAGAGACCGCTGTCAACAGGACTGCCTCAACATCACACAGTTCGTAGAGACTGCCAGACATTGCTATGATAAAAATGTTAGTCATAGTTGGTCCCATGGTCCCAAAATGTTATATCGGTGACACATCTGGAGAGACTGCTGTCAACAGGAGTGTCTCAACATCACACAGTTCGTAGAGACTGCCAGACATTGCTATGATAAAAATGTCAGTCATAGTTGGTCCCATGGTCCCAAAATGTTATATCGGTGACACATCTGGAGAGACTGCTGTCAACAGGAGTGTCTCAACATCACACAGTTCGTAGAGACTGCCAGACATTGCTATGATAAAAATGTCAGTCATAGTTGGTCCCATGGTCCCACAATGTTATATCGGTGACACATCTGGAGAGACTGCTGTCAACAGGAGTGCCTCAACATCACACAGTTCGTAGAGACTGCCAGACATTGCTATGATAAAAATGTCAGTCATAGTTGGTCCCATGGTCCCACAATGTTATATCGGTGACACATCTGGAGAGACTGCTGTCAACAGGAGTGTCTCAACATCACACAGTTTGTAGAGACTGCCAGACATTGCTATGATAAAAATGTCAGTCATAGTTGGTCCCATGGTCCCACAATGTTATATCGGTGACACATCTGGAGAGACTGCTGTCAACAGGAGTGTCTCAACATCACACAGTTCGTAGAGACTGCCAGACATTGCTATGATAAAAATGTCAGTCATAGTTGGTCCCATGGTCCCACAATGTTATATCGGTGACACATCTGGAGAGACTGCTGTCAACAGGAGTGTCTCAACATCACACAGTTTGTAGAGACTGCCAGACATTGCTATGATAAAGATGTCAGTCATAGTTGGTCCCATGGTCCCACAATGTTATATCGGTGACACATCTGGAGAGACTGCTGTCAACAGGAGTGCCTCAACATCACACAGTTTGTAGAGACTGCCAGACATTGCTATGATAAAAATGTCAGTCATAGTTGGTCCCATGGTCCCACAATGTTATATCGTTGACACATCTGGAGAGACTGCTGTCAACAGGAGTGTCTCAACATCACACAGTTTGTAGAGACTGCCAGACATTGCTATGATAAAAATGTCAGTCATAGTTGGTCCCATGGTCCCACAATGTTATATCGGTGACACATCTGGAGGGACTGCTGTCAACAGGAGTGTCTCAACATCACACAGTTCGTAGAGACTGCCAGACATTGCTATGATAAAAATGTCAGTCATAGTTGGTCCCATGGTCCCACAATGTTATATCGGTGACACATCTGGAGAGACTGCTGTCAACAGGAGTGCCTCAACATTACACAGTTCGTAGAGACTGCCAGACATTGCTATGATAAAAATGTCAGTCATAGTTGGTCCCATGGTCCCACAATGTTATATCGGTGACACATCTGGAGAGACTGCTGTCAACAGGAGTGTCTCAACATCACACAGTTCGTAGAGACTGCCAGACATTGCTATGATAAAAATGTCTATCATAGTTGGTCCCATGGTCCCACAATGTTATATCGGTTACACATCTGGAGAGACTGCTGTCAACAGGAGTGTCTCAACATCACACAGTTTGTAGAGACTGCCAGACATTGCTATGATAAAAATGTCAGTCATAGTTGGTCCCATGGTCCCACAATGTTATATCGGTGACACATCTGGAGAGACTGCTGTCAACAGGAGTGCCTCAACATCACACAGTTCGTAGAGACTGCCAGACATTGCTATGATAAAAATGTCAGTCATAGTTGGTCCCATGGTCCCACAATGTTATATCGGTGACACATCTGGAGAGACTGCTGTCAACAGGAGTGTCTCAACATCACACAGTTTGTAGAGACTGCCAGACATTGCGATGATAAAAATGTCAGTCATAGTTGGTCCCATGGTCCCACAATGTTATATCGGTGACACATCTGGAGAGACTGCTGTCAACAGGAGTGCCTCAACATCACACAGTTCGTAGAGACTGCCAGACATTGCTATGATAAAAATGTCAGTCATAGTTGGTCCCATGGTCCCACAATGTTATATCGGTGACACATCTGGAGAGACTGCTGTCAACAGGAGTGTCTCAACATCACACAGTTTGTAGAGACTGCCAGACATTGCTATGATAAAAATGTCAGTCATAGTTGGTCCCATGGTCCCACAATGTTATATCGGTGACACATCTGGAGAGACTGCTGTCAACAGGAGTGCCTCAACATCACACAGTTTGTAGAGACTGCCAGACATTGCCATGATAAAAATGTCAGTCATAGTTGGTCCCTTGGTCCCACAATGTTATATCGGTGACACATCTGGAGAGACTGCTGTCAACAGGAGTGCCTCAACATCACACAGTTCGTAGAGACTGCCAGACATTGCTATGATAAAAATGTCAGTCATAGTTGGTCCCATGGTCCCACAATGTTATATCGGTGACACATCTGGAGAGACTGCTGTCAACAGGAGTGCCTCAACATCACACAGTTCGTAGAGACTGCCAGACATTGCTATGATAAAAATGTCAGTCATAGTTGGTCCCATGGTCCCACAATGTTATATCGGTGACACATCTGGAGAGACTGCTGTCAACAGGAGTGTCTCAACATCACACAGTTCGTAGAGACTGCCAGACATTGCTATGATAAAAATGTCAGTCATAGTTGGTCCCATGGTCCCACAATGTTATATCGGTGACACATCTGGAGAGACTGCTGTCAACAGGAGTGTCTCAACATCACACAGTTCGTAGAGACTGCCAGACATTGCTATGATAAAAATGTCAGTCATAGTTGGTCCCATGGTCCCACAATGTTATATTGGTGACACATCTGGAGAGACTGCTGTCAACAGGAGTGTCTCAACATCACACAGTTTGTAGAGACTGCCAGACATTGCTATGATAAAGATGTCAGTCATAGTTGGTCCCATGGTCCCACAATGTTATATCGGTGACACATCTGGAGAGACTGCTGTCAACAGGAGTGTCTCAACATCACACGGTTTGTAGAGACTGCCAGACATTGCTATGATAAAAATGTCAGTCATAGTTGGTCCCATGGTCCCACAATGTTATATCGGTGACACATCTGGAGAGACTGCTGTCAACAGGAGTGTCTCAACATCACACAGTTCGTAGAGACTGCCAGACATTGCTATGATAAAAATGTCAGTCATAGTTGGTCCCATGGTCCCACAATGTTATATCGGTGACACATCTGGAGAGACTGCTGTCAACAGGAGTGTCTCAACATCACACAGTTTGTAGAGACTGCCAGATATTGCTATGATAAAGATGTCAGTCATAGTTGGTCCCATGGTCCCACAATGTTATATCGGTGACACATCTGGAGAGACTGCTGTCAACAGGAGTGTCTCAACATCACACAGTTTGTAGAGACTGCCAGACATTGCTATGATAAAAATGTCAGTCATAGTTGGTCCCATGGTCCCACAATGTTATATCGGTGACACATCTGGAGTGACTGCTGTCAACAGGAGTGTCTCAACATCACACAGTTTGTAGAGACTGCCAGACATTGCTATGATAAAAATGTCAGTCATAGTTGGTCCCATGGTCCCACAATGTTATATCGGTGACACATCTGGAGTGACTGCTGTCAACAGGAGTGTCTCAACATCACACAGTTTGTAGAGACTGCCAGACATTGCTATGATAAAAATGTCAGTCATAGTTGGTCCCATGGTCCCACAATGTTACATCGGTGACACATCTGGAGTGACTGCTGTCAACAGGAGTGTCTCAACATCACACAGTTTGTAGAGACTGCCAGACATTGCTATGATAAAAATGTCAGTCATAGTTGGTCCCATGGTCCCACAATGTTATATCGGTGACACATCTGGAGTGACTGCTGTCAACAGGAGTGTCTCAACACCACACAGTTTGTAGAGACTGCCAGACATTGCTATGATAAAAATGTCAGTCATAGTTGGTCCCATGGTCCCACAATGTTATATCGGTGACACATCTGGAGTGACTGCTGTCATCAGGAATGTCTCAACATCACACAGTTTGTAGAGACTGCCAGACATTGCTATGATAAAAATGTCAGTCATAGTTGGTCCCATGGTCCCACAATGTTATATCGGTGACACATATGGAGAGACTGCTGTCAACAGGAGTGCCTCAACATCACACAGTTCGTAGGGACTGCCAGGCATTGCTATGATAAAAATGTCAGTCATAGTTGGTCCCATGGTCCCACAATGTTATATCGGTGACACATCTGGAGAGACCGCTGTCAACAGGACTGCCTCAACATCACACAGTTCGTAGAGACTGCCAGACATTGCTATGATAAAAATGTTAGTCATAGTTGGTCCCATGGTCCCAAAATGTTATATCGGTGACACATCTGGAGAGACTGCTGTCAACAGGAGTGTCTCAACATCACACAGTTCGTAGAGACTGCCAGACATTGCTATGATAAAAATGTCAGTCATAGTTGGTCCCATGGTCCCAAAATGTTATATCGGTGACACATCTGGAGAGACTGCTGTCAACAGGAGTGTCTCAACATCACACAGTTCGTAGAGACTGCCAGACATTGCTATGATAAAAATGTCAGTCATAGTTGGTCCCATGGTCCCACAATGTTATATCGGTGACACATCTGAAGAGACTGCTGTCAACAGGAGTGCCTCAACATCACACAGTTCGTAGAGACTGCCAGACATTGCTATGATAAAAATGTCAGTCATAGTTGGTCCCATGGTCCCACAATGTTATATCGGTGACACATCTGGAGAGACTGCTGTCAACAGGAGTGTCTCAACATCACACAGTTTGTAGAGACTGCCAGACATTGCTATGATAAAAATGTCAGTCATAGTTGGTCCCATGGTCCCACAATGTTATATCGGTGACACATCTGGAGAGACTGCTGTCAACAGGAGTGTCTCAACATCACACAGTTCGTAGAGACTGCCAGACATTGCTATGATAAAAATGTCAGTCATAGTTGGTCCCATGGTCCCACAATGTTATATCGGTGACACATCTGGAGAGACTGCTGTCAACAGGAGTGTCTCAACATCACACAGTTTGTAGAGACTGCCAGACATTGCTATGATAAAGATGTCAGTCATAGTTGGTCCCATGGTCCCACAATGTTATATCGGTGACACATCTGGAGAGACTGCTGTCAACAGGAGTGCCTCAACATCACACAGTTTGTAGAGACTGCCAGACATTGCTATGATAAAAATTTCAGTCATAGTTGGTCCCATGGTCCCACAATGTTATATCGGTGACACATCTGGAGAGACTGCTGTCAACAGGAGTGTCTCAACATCACACAGTTTGTAGAGACTGCCAGACATTGCTATGATAAAAATGTCAGTCATAGTTGGTCCCATGGTCCCACAATGTTATATCGGTGACACATCTGGAGGGACTGCTGTCAACAGGAGTGTCTCAACATCACACAGTTCGTAGAGACTGCTAGACATTGCTATGATAAAAATGTCAGTCATAGTTGGTCCCATGGTCCCACAATGTTATATCGGTGACACATCTGGAGAGACTGCTGTCAACAGGAGTGCCTCAACATTACACAGTTCGTAGAGACTGCCAGACATTGCTATGATAAAAATGTCAGTCATAGTTGGTCCCATGGTCCCACAATGTTATATCGGTGACACATCTGGAGAGACTGCTGTCAACAGGAGTGTCTCAACATCACACAGTTCGTAGAGACTGCCAGACATTGCTATGATAAAAATGTCTATCATAGTTGGTCCCATGGTCCCACAATGTTATATCGGTTACACATCTGGAGAGACTGCTGTCAACAGGAGTGTCTCAACATCACACAGTTTGTAGAGACTGCCAGACATTGCTATGATAAAAATGTCAGTCATAGTTGGTCCCATGGTCCCACAATGTTATATCGGTGACACATCTGGAGAGACTGCTGTCAACAGGAGTGCCTCAACATCACACAGTTCGTAGAGACTGCCAGACATTGCTATGATAAAAATGTCAGTCATAGTTGGTCCCATGGTCCCACAATGTTATATCGGTGACACATCTGGAGAGACTGCTGTCAACAGGAGTGTCTCAACATCACACAGTTCGTAGAGACTGCCAGACATTGCTATAATAAAAATGTCAGTCATAGTTGGTCCCATGGTCCCACAATGTTATATCGGTGACACATCTGTAGAGACTGCTGTCAACAGGAGTGCCTCAACATCACACAGTTCGTAGAGACTGCCAGACATTGCTATGATAAAAATGTCAGTCATAGTTGGTCCCATGGTCCCACAATGTTATATCGGTGACACATCTGGAGAGACTGCTGTCAACAGGAGTGTCTCAACATCACACAGTTCGTAGTGACTGGCAGACATTGCTATGATAAAAATGTCAGTCATAGTTGGTCCCATGGTCCCACAATGTTATATCGGTGACACATCTGGAGAGACTGCTGTCAACAGGAGTGTCTCAACATCACACAGTTTGTAGAGACTGCCAGACATTGCTATGATAAAAATGTCAGTCATAGTTGGTCCCATGGTCCCACAATGTTATATCGGTGACACATCTGGAGAGACTGCTGTCAACAGGAGTGCCTCAACATCACACAGTTCGTAGAGACTGCAAGACATTGCTGTGATAAAAATGTCAGCCATAGTTGGTCCCATGGTCCCACAATGTTATATCGGTGACACATCTGGAGAGACTGCTGTCAACAGGAGTGTCCCAGCATCACACAGTTCGTAGAGACTGCCAGACATTGCTATGATAAAAATGTCAGTCATAGTTGGTCCCATGGTCCCACAATGTTATATCGGTGACACATCTGGAGAGACTACTGTCAACAGGAGTGTCTCAACATCACACAGTTTGTAGAGACTGCCAGACATTGCTATGATAAAAATGTCAGTCATAGTTGGTCCCATGGTCCCACAATGTTATATCGGTGACACATCTGGAGTGACTGCTGTCAACAGGAGTGTCTCAACATCACACAGTTTGTAGAGACTGCCAGACTTTGCTATGATAAAAATGTCAGTCATAGTTGGTCCCATGGTCCCACAATGTTATATCGGTGACATATCTGGAGTGACTGCTGTCAACAGGAGTGTCTCAACATCACACAGTTTGTAGAGACTGCCAGACATTGCTATGATAAAAATGTCAGTCATAGTTGGTCCCATGGTCCCACAATGTTATGTCGGTGACACATCTGGAGTGACTGCTGTCAACAGGAGTGTCTCAACATCACACAGTTTGTAGAGACTGCCAGACATTGCTATGATAAAAATGTCAGTCATAGTTGGTCCCATGGTCCCACAATGTTATATCGGTGACACATCTGGAGAGACTGCTGTCAACAGGAGTGTCTCAACATCACACAGTTTGTAGAGACTGCCAGACATTGCATGATAAAAATGTCAGTCATAGTTGTTCCCATGGGCCCACAATGTTATATCGGTGACACATCTGGAGTGACTGCTGTCAACAGGAGTGTCTCAACATCACACAGTTTGTAGAGACTGCCAAACATTGCTATGATAAAAATGTCAGTCATAGTTGTTCCCATGGGCCCACAATTTTATATCGGTGACACATCTGGAGTGACTGCTGTCAACAGGAGTGTCTCAACATCACACAGTTTGTAGAGACTGCCAAACATTGCTATGATAAAAATGTCAGTCATAGTTGGTCCCATGGTCCCACAATGTTATATCGGTGACACATCTGGAGAGACTGCTGTCAACAGGAGTGTCTCAACATCACACAGTTTGTAGAGACTGCCAGACATTGCTATGATAAAAATGTCAGTCATAGTTGGTCCCATGGTCCCACAATGTTATATCGGTGACACATCTGGAGTGACTGCTGTCAACAGGAGTGTCTCAACATCACACAGTTTGTAGAGACTGCCAGACATTGCATGATAAAAATGTCAGTCATAGTTGTTCCCATGGGCCCACAATGTTATATCGGTGACACATCTGGAGTGACTGCTGTCAACAGGAGTGTCTCAACATCACACAGTTTGTAGAGACTGCCAAACATTGCTATGATAAAAATGTCAGTCATAGTTGTTCCCATGGGCCCACAATGTTATATCGGTGACACATCTGGAGTGACTGCTGTCAACAGGAGTGTCTCAACATCACACAGTTTGTAAAGACTGCCAGACATTGCTATGATAAAAATGTCAGTCATAGTTGGTCCCATGGTCCCACAAAGTTATATCGGTGACACATCTGGAGTGACTGCTGTCAACAGGAGTGTCTCAACATCACACAGTTTGTAGAGACTGCCAGACATTGCTATGATAAAAATGTCAGTCATAGTTGGTCCCATGGTCCCACAATGTTATATCGGTGACACATCTGGAGAGACTGCTGTCAACAGGAGTGTCTCAACATCACACAGTTTGTAGAGACTGCCAGACATTGCTATGATAAAAATGTCAGTCATAGTTGGTCCCATGGTCCCACAATGTTATATCGGTGACACATCTGGAGAGACTGCTGTCAACAGGAGTGTCTCAACATCACACAGTTTGTAGAGACTGCCAGACATTGCATGATAAAAATGTCAGTCATTGTTGTTCCCATGGGCCCACAATGTTATATCGGTGACACATCTGGAGTGACTGCTGTCAACAGGAGTGCCTCAACATCACACAGTTTGTAGAGACTGCCAGACATTGCTATGATAAAAATGTCAGTCATAGTTGGTCCCATGGTCCCACAATGTTATATCGGTGACACATCTGGAGTGACTGCTGTCAACAGGAGTGTCTCAACATCACACAGTTTGTAGAGACTGCCAGACATTGCTATGATAAAAATGTCAGTCATAGTTGGTCCCATGGTCCCACAATGTTATATCGGTGACACATCTGGAGTGACTGCTGTCAACAGGAGTGTCTCAACATCACACAGTTTGTAGAGACTGCCAGACATTGCTATGATAAAAATGTGAGTCATAGTTGGTCCCATGGTCCCACAATGTTATATCGGTGACACATCTGGAGTGACTGCTGTCAACAGGAGTGTCTCAACATCACACAGTTTGTAGAGACTGCCAGACATTGCTATGATAAAAATGTCAGTCATAGTTGGTCCCATGGTCCCACAATGTTATATCGGTGACACATCTGGAGGGACTGCTGTCAACAGGAGTGTCTCAACATCGCACAGTTTGTAGAGACTGCCAGACATTGCTATGATAAAAATGTCAGTCATAGTTGGTCCCATGGTCCCACAATGTTATATCGGTGACACATCTGGAGTGACTGCTGTCAACAGGAGTGTCTCAACATCACACAGTTTGTAGAGACTGCCAGACATTGCTATGATAAAAATGTCAGTCATAGTTGGTCCCATGGTCCCACAATGTTATATCGGTGACACATCTGGAGTGACTGCTGTCAACAGGAGTGTCCCAACATCACACAGTTTGTAGAGACTGCCAGACATTGCTATGATAAAAATGTCAGTCATAGTTGGTCCCATGGTCCCACAAAGTTATATCGGTGACACATCTGGAGTGACTGCTGTCAACAGGAGTGTCTCAACATCACACAGTTTGTAGAGGCTGCCAGACATTGCTATGATAAAAATGTCAGTCATAGTTGGTCCCATGGTCCCACAATGTTATATCGGTGACACATCTGGAGTGACTGCTGTCAACAGGAGTGTCTCAACATCACACAGTTTGTAGAGACTGCCAGACATTGCTATGATAAAAATGTCAGTCATAGTTGGTCCAATGGTCCCACAATGTTATATCGGTGACACATCTGGAGAGACTGCTGTCAACAGGAGTGCCTCAACATTACACAGTTCGTAGAGACGGCCAGACATTGCTATGATAAAAATGTCAGTCATAGTTGGTCCCATGGTCCCACAATGTTATATCGGTGACACATCTGGAGAGACTGCTGTCAACAGGAGTGTCTCAACATCACACAGTTCGTAGAGACTGCCAGACATTGCTATGATAAAAATGTCTATCATAGTTGGTCCCATGGTCCCACAATGTTATATCGGTTACACATCTGGAGAGACTGCTGTCAACAGGAGTGTCTCAACATCACACAGTTTGTAGAGACTGCCAGACATTGCTATGATAAAAATGTCAGTCATAGTTGGTCCCATGGTCCCACAATGTTATATCGGTGACACATCTGGAGAGACTGCTGTCAACAGGAGTGCCTCAACATCACACAGTTCGTAGAGACTGCCAGACATTGCTATGTTAAAAATGTCAGTCATAGTTGGTCCCATGGTCCCACAATGTTATATCGGTGACACATCTGGAGAGACTGCTGTCAACAGGAGTGTCTCAACATCACACAGTTTGTAGAGACTGCCAGACATTGCTATGATAAAAATGACAGTCATTGTTGGTCCCATGGTCCCACAATGTTATATCGGTGACACATCTGGAGAGACTGCTGTCAACAGGAGTGCCTCAACATCACACAGTTCGTAGAGACTGCCAGACATTGCTATGATAAAAATGGCAGTCATAGTTGGTCCCATGGTCCCACAATGTTATATCGGTGACACATCTGGAGTGACTGCTGTCAACAGGAGTGTCTCAACATCACACAGTTCGTAGAGACCGCCAGACATTGCTATCATAAAAATGTCAGTCATAGTTGGTCCCATGGTCCCACAATGTTATATCGGTGACACATCTGGAGAGACTGCTGTCAACAGGAGTGCCTCAACATCACACAGTTCGTAGAGACTGCCAGACATTGCTATGATAAAAATGTCAGTCATAGTTGGTCCCATGGTCCCACAATGTTATATCGGTGACACATCTGGAGAGACTGCTGTCAACAGGAGTGTCTCAACATCACACAGTTCGTAGTGACTGGCAGACATTGCTATGATAAAAATGTCAGTCATAGTTGGTCCCATGGTCCCACAATGTTATATCGGTGACACATCTGGAGAGACTGCTGTCAACAGGAGTGTCTCAACATCACACAGTTTGTAGAGACTGCCAGACATTGCTATGATAAAAATGTCAGTCATAGTTGGTCCCATGGTCCCACAATGTTATATCGGTGACACATCTGGAGAGACTGCTGTCAACAGGAGTGCCTCAACATCACACAGTTCGTAGAGACTGCAAGACATTGCTGTGATAAAAATGTCAGCCACAGTTGGTCCCATGGTCCCACAATGTTATATCGGTGACACATGTGGAGAGACTGCTGTCAACAGGAGTGTCCCAGCATCACACAGTTCGTAGAGACTGCCAGACATTGCTATGATAAAAATGTCAGTCATAGTTGGTCCCATGGTCCCACAATGTTATATCGGTGACATATCTGGAGTGACTGCTGTCAACAGGAGTGTCTCAACATCACACAGTTTGTAGAGACTGCCAAACATTGCTATGATAAAAATGTCAGTCATAGTTGGTCCCATGGTCCCACAATGTTATATCGGTGACACATCTGGAGAGACTGCTGTCAACAGGAGTGTCTCAACATCACACAGTTTGTAGAGACTGCCAGACATTGCTATGATAAAAATGTCAGTCATAGTTGGTCCCATGGTCCCACAATGTTATATCGGTGACACATCTGGAGTGACTGCTGTCAACAGGAGTGCCTCAACATCACACAGTTTGTAGAGACTGCCAGACATTGCTATGATAAAAATGTCAGTCATAGTTGGTCCCATGGTCCCACAATGTTATATCGGTGACACATCTGGAGAGACTGCTGTCAACAGGAGTGTCTCAACATCACACAGTTTGTAGAGACTGCCAGACATTGCTATGATAAAAATGTCAGTCATAGTTGGTCCCATGGTCCCACAATGTTATATCGGTGACACATCTGGAGGGACTGCTGTCAACAGGAGTGTCTCAACTACACACAGTTCGTAGAGACTGCCAGACATTGCTATGATAAAAATGTCAGTCATAGTTGGTCCCATGGTCCCACAATGTTATATCGGTGACACATCTGGAGAGACTGCTGTCAACAGGAGTGCCTCAACATTACACAGTTCGTAGAGACTGCCAGACATTGCTATGATAAAAATGTCAGTCATAGTTGGTCCCATGGTCCCACAATGTTATATCGGTGACACATCTGGAGAGACTGCTGTCAACAGGAGTGTCTCAACATCACACAGTTCGTAGAGACTGGCAGACATTGCTATGATAAAAATGTCTATCATAGTTGGTCCCATGGTCCCACAATGTTATATCGGTTACACATCTGGAGAGACTGCTGTCAACAGGAGTGTCTCAACATCACACAGTTTGTAGAGACTGCCAGACATTGCTATGATAAAAATGTCAGTCATAGTTGGTCCCATGGTCCCACAATGTTATATCGGTGACACATCTGGAGAGACTGCTGTCAACAGGAGTGCCTCAACATCACACAGTTCGTAGAGACTGCCAGACATTGCTATGATAAAAATGTCAGTCATAGTTGGTCCCATGGTCCCACAATGTTATATCGGTGACACATCTGGAGAGACTGCTGTCAACAGGAGTGTCTCAACATCACACAGTTTGTAGAGACTGCCAGACATTGCTATGATAAAAATGTCAGTCATAGTTGGTCCCATGGTCCCACAATGTTATATCGGTGACACATCTGGAGAGACTGCTGTCAACAGGAGTGCCTCAACATCACACAGTTCGTAGAGACTGCCAGACATTGCTATGATAAAAATGTCAGTCATAGTTGGTCCCATGGTCCCACAATGTTATATCGGTGACACATCTGGAGAGACTGCTGTCAACAGGAGTGTCTCAACATCACACAGTTTGTAGAGACTGCCAGACATTGCTATGATAAAAATGTCAGTCATAGTTGGTCCCATGGTCCCACAATGTTATATCGGTGACACATCTGGAGAGACTGCTGTCAACAGGAGTGCCTCAACATCACACAGTTCGTAGAGACTGCCAGACATTGCTATGATAAAAATGTCAGTCATAGTTGGTCCCATGGTCCCACAATGTTATATCGGTGACACATCTGGAGAGACTGCTGTCAACAGGAGTGTCTCAACATCACACAGTTCGTAGAGACTGCCAGACATTGCTATAATAAAAATGTCAGTCATAGTTGGTCCCATGGTCCCACAATGTTATATCGGTGACACATCTGGAGAGACTGCTGTCAACAGGAGTGTCCCAGCATCACACAGTTCGTAGAGACTGCCAGACATTGCTATGATAAAAATGTCAGTCATAGTTGGTCCCATGGTCCCACAATGTTATATCGGTGACACATCTGGAGAGACTGCTGTCAACAGGAGTGTCTCAACATCACACAGTTCGTAGTGACTGGCAGACATTGCTATGATAAAAATGTCAGTCATAGTTGGTCCCATGGTCCCACAATGTTATATCGGTGACACATCTGGAGAGACTGCTGTCAACATGAGTGTCTCAACATCACACAGTTTGTAGAGACTGCCAGACATTGCTATGATAAAAATGTGAGTCATAGTTGGTCCCATGGTCCCACAATGTTATATCGGTGACACATCTGGAGAGACTGCTGTCAACAGGAGTGCCTCAACATCACACAGTTCGTAGAGACTGCAAGACATTGCTGTGATAAAAATGTCAGCCATAGTTGGTCCCATGGTCCCACAATGTTATATCGGTGACACATCTGGAGAGACTGCTGTCAACAGGAGTGTCCCAGCATCACACAGTTCGTAGTAGAGACTGCCAGACATTGCTATGATAAAAATGTCAGTCATAGTTGGTCCCATGGTCCCACAATGTTATATCGGTGACACATCTGGAGAGACTACTGTCAACAGGAGTGTCTCAACATCACACAGTTTGTAGAGACTGCCAGACATTGCTATGATAAAAATGTCAGTCATAGTTGGTCCCATGGTCCCACAATGTTATATCGGTGACACATCTGGAGTGACTGCTGTCAACAGGAGTGTCTCAACATCACACAGTTTGTAGAGACTGCCAGACTTTGCTATGATAAAAATGTCAGTCATAGTTGGTCCCATGGTCCCACAATGTTATATCGGTGACATATCTGGAGTGACTGCTGTCAACAAGAGTGTCTCAACATCACACAGTTTGTAGAGACTGCCAGACATTGCTATGATAAAAATGTCAGTCATAGTTGGTCCCATGGTCCCACAATGTTATGTCGGTGACACATCTGGAGTGACTGCTGTCAACAGGAGTGTCTCAACATCACACAGTTTGTAGAGACTGCCAGACATTGCTATGATAAAAATGTCAGTCATAGTTGGTCCCATGGTCCCACAATGTTATATCGGTGACACATCTGGAGAGACTGCTGTCAACAGGAGTGTCTCAACATCACACAGTTTGTAGAGACTGCCAGACATTGCATGATAAAAATGTCAGTCATAGTTGTTCCCATCGGCCCACAATGTTATATCGGTGACACATCTGGAGTGACTGCTGTCAACAGGAGTGTCTCAACATCACACAGTTTGTAGAGACTGCCAAACATTGCTATGATAAAAATGTCAGTCATAGTTGGTCCCATGGTCCCACAATGTTATATCGGTGACACATCTGCAGAGACTGCTGTCAACAGGAGTGTCTCAACATCACACAGTTTGTAGAGACTGCCAGACATTGCTATGATAAAAATGTCAGTCATAGTTGGTCCCATGGTCCCACAATGTTATATCGGTGACACATCTGGAGTGACTGCTGTCAACAGGAGTGTCTCAACATCACACAGTTTGTAGAGACTGCCAGACATTGCTATGATAAAATTGTCAGTCATAGTTGGTCCCATGGTCCCACAATGTTATATCGGTGACACATCTGGAGTGACTGCTGTCAACAGGAGTGTCTCAACATCACACAGTTTGTAGAGACTGCCAGACATTGCTATGATAAAAATGTCAGTCATAGTTGGTCCCATGGTCCCACAATGTTATATCGGTGACACATCTGGAGGGACTGCTGTCAACAGGAGTGTCTCAACATCACACAGTTTGTAGAGACTGCCAAACATTGCTGTGATAAAAATGTCAGTCATAGTTGGTCCCATGGTCCCACAATGTTATATCGGTGACACATCTGGAGAGACTGCTGTCAACAGGAGTGTCTCAACATCACACAGTTTGTAGAGACTGCCAGACATTGCTATGATAAAAATGTCAGTCATAGTTGGTCCCATGGTCCCACAATGTTATATCGGTGACACATCTGGAGTGACTGCTGTCAACAGGAGTGTCTCAACATCACACAGTTTGTAGAGACTGCCAGACATTGCTATGATAAAAATGTCAGTCATAGTTGGTCCAATGGTCCCACAATGTTATATCGGTGACACATCTGGAGTGACTGCTGTCAACAGGAGTGTCTCAACATCACACAGTTTGTAGAGACTGCCAGACATTGCTATGATAAAAATGTCAGTCATAGTTGGTCCCATGGTCCCACAATGTTATATCGGTGACACATCTGGAGTGACTGCTGTCAACAGGAGTGTCTCAACATCACACAGTTTGTAAAGACTGCCAGACATTGCTATGATAAAAATGTCAGTCATAGTTGGTCCCATGGTCCTACAAAGTTATATCGGTGACACATCTGGAGTGACTGCTGTCAACAGGAGTGTCTCAACATCACACAGTTTGTAGAGACTGCCAGACATTGCTATTATAAAAATGTCAGTCATAGTTGGTCCCATGGTCCCACAATGTTATATCGGTGACACATCTGGAGAGACTGCTGTCAACAGGAGTGTCTCAACATCACACAGTTTGTAGAGACTGCCAGACATTGCATGATAAAAATGTCAGTCATTGTTGTTCCCATGGGCCCACAATGTTATATCGGTGACACATCTGGAGTGACTGCTGTCAACAGGAGTGTCTCAACATCACACAGTTTGTAGAGACTGCCAAACATTGCTATGATAAAAATGTCAGTCATAGTTGGTCCCATGGTCCCACAATGTTATATCGGTGACACATCTGGAGGGACTGCTGTCAACAGGAGTGTCTCAACATCACACAGTTTGTAGAGACTGCCAGACATTGCTATGATAAAAATGTCAGTCATAGTTGGTCCCATGGTCCCACAATGTTATATCGGTGACACATCTGGAGTGACTGCTGTCAACAGGAGTGTCTCAACATCACACAGTTTGTAGAGACTGCCAGACATTGCTATGATAAAAATGTGAGTCATAGTTGGTCCCATGGTCCCACAATGTTATATCGGTGACACATCTGGAGTGACTGCTGTCAACAGGAGTGTCTCAACATCACACAGTTTGTAGAGACTGCCAGACATTGCTATGATAAAAATGTCAGTCATAGTTGGTCCCATGGTCCCACAATGTTATATCGGTGACACATCTGGAGGGACTGCTGTCAACAGGAGTGTCTCAACATCGCACAGTTTGTAGAGACTGCCAGACATTGCTATGATAAAAATGTCAGTCATAGTTGGTCCCATGGTCCCACAATGTTATATCGGTGACACATCTGGAGTGACTGCTGTCAACAGGAGTGTCTCAACATCACACAGTTTGTAGAGACTGCCAGACATTGCTATGATAAAAATGTCAGTCATAGTTGGTCCCATGGTCCCACAATGTTATATCGGTGACACATCTGGAGTGACTGCTGTCAACAGGAGTGTCTCAACATCACACAGTTTGTAGAGACTGCCAGACATTGCTATGATAAAAATGTCAGTCATAGTTGGTCCCATGGTCCCACAAAGTTATATCGGTGACACATCTGGAGTGACTGCTGTCAACAGGAGTGTCTCAACATCACACAGTTTGTAGAGGCTGCCAGACATTGCTATGATAAAAATGTCAGTCATAGTTGGTCCCATGGTCCCACAATGTTATATCGGTGACACATCTGGAGTGACTGCTGTCAACAGGAGTGTCTCAACATCACACAGTTTGTAGAGACTGCCAGACATTGCTATGATAAAAATGTCAGTCATAGTTGGTCCAATGGTCCCACAATGTTATATCGGTGACACATCTGGAGAGACTGCTGTCAACAGGAGTGCCTCAACATTACACAGTTCGTAGAGACGGCCAGACATTGCTATGATAAAAATGTCAGTCATAGTTGGTCCCATGGTCCCACAATGTTATATCGGTGACACATCTGGAGAGACTGCTGTCAACAGGAGTGTCTCAACATCACACAGTTCGTAGAGACTGCCAGACATTGCTATGATAAAAATGTCTATCATAGTTGGTCCCATGGTCCCACAATGTTATATCGGTTACACATCTGGAGAGACTGCTGTCAACAGGAGTGTCTCAACATCACACAGTTTGTAGAGACTGCCAGACATTGCTATGATAAAAATGTCAGTCATAGTTGGTCCCATGGTCCCACAATGTTATATCGGTGACACATCTGGAGAGACTGCTGTCAACAGGAGTGCCTCAACATCACACAGTTCGTAGAGACTGCCAGACATTGCTATGTTAAAAATGTCAGTCATAGTTGGTCCCATGGTCCCACAATGTTATATCGGTGACACATCTGGAGAGACTGCTGTCAACAGGAGTGTCTCAACATCACACAGTTTGTAGAGACTGCCAGACATTGCTATGATAAAAATGACAGTCATTGTTGGTCCCATGGTCCCACAATGTTATATCGGTGACACATCTGGAGAGACTGCTGTCAACAGGAGTGCCTCAACATCACACAGTTCGTAGAGACTGCCAGACATTGCTATGATAAAAATGGCAGTCATAGTTGGTCCCATGGTCCCACAATGTTATATCGGTGACACATCTGGAGTGACTGCTGTCAACAGGAGTGTCTCAACATCACACAGTTCGTAGAGACCGCCAGACATTGCTATCATAAAAATGTCAGTCATAGTTGGTCCCATGGTCCCACAATGTTATATCGGTGACACATCTGGAGAGACTGCTGTCAACAGGAGTGCCTCAACATCACACAGTTCGTAGAGACTGCCAGACATTGCTATGATAAAAATGTCAGTCATAGTTGGTCCCATGGTCCCACAATGTTATATCGGTGACACATCTGGAGAGACTGCTGTCAACAGGAGTGTCTCAACATCACACAGTTCGTAGTGACTGGCAGACATTGCTATGATAAAAATGTCAGTCATAGTTGGTCCCATGGTCCCACAATGTTATATCGGTGACACATCTGGAGAGACTGCTGTCAACAGGAGTGTCTCAACATCACACAGTTTGTAGAGACTGCCAGACATTGCTATGATAAAAATGTCAGTCATAGTTGGTCCCATGGTCCCACAATGTTATATCGGTGACACATCTGGAGAGACTGCTGTCAACAGGAGTGCCTCAACATCACACAGTTCGTAGAGACTGCAAGACATTGCTGTGATAAAAATGTCAGCCACAGTTGGTCCCATGGTCCCACAATGTTATATCGGTGACACATGTGGAGAGACTGCTGTCAACAGGAGTGTCCCAGCATCACACAGTTCGTAGAGACTGCCAGACATTGCTATGATAAAAATGTCAGTCATAGTTGGTCCCATGGTCCCACAATGTTATATCGGTGACACATCTGGAGTGACTGCTGTCAACAGGAGTGTCTCAACATCACACAGTTTGTAGAGACTGCCAAACATTGCTATGATAAAAATGTCAGTCATAGTTGGTCCCATGGTCCCACAATGTTATATCGGTGACACATCTGGAGAGACTGCTGTCAACAGGAGTGTCTCAACATCACACAGTTTGTAGAGACTGCCAGACATTGCTATGATAAAAATGTCAGTCATAGTTGGTCCCATGGTCCCACAATGTTATATCGGTGACACATCTGGAGTGACTGCTGTCAACAGGAGTGCCTCAACATCACACAGTTTGTAGAGACTGCCAGACATTGCTATGATAAAAATGTCAGTCATAGTTGGTCCCATGGTCCCACAATGTTATATCGGTGACACATCTGGAGAGACTGCTGTCAACAGGAGTGTCTCAACATCACACAGTTTGTAGAGACTGCCAGACATTGCTATGATAAAAATGTCAGTCATAGTTGGTCCCATGGTCCCACAATGTTATATCGGTGACACATCTGGAGGGACTGCTGTCAACAGGAGTGTCTCAACATCACACAGTTCGTAGAGACTGCCAGACATTGCTATGATAAAAATGTCAGTCATAGTTGGTCCCATGGTCCCACAATGTTATATCGGTGACACATCTGGAGAGACTGCTGTCAACAGGAGTGCCTCAACATTACACAGTTCGTAGAGACTGCCAGACATTGCTATGATAAAAATGTCAGTCATAGTTGGTCCCATGGTCCCACAATGTTATATCGGTGACACATCTGGAGAGACTGCTGTCAACAGGAGTGTCTCAACATCACACAGTTCGTAGAGACTGGCAGACATTGCTATGATAAAAATGTCTATCATAGTTGGTCCCATGGTCCCACAATGTTATATCGGTTACACATCTGGAGAGACTGCTGTCAACAGGAGTGTCTCAACATCACACAGTTTGTAGAGACTGCCAGACATTGCTATGATAAAAATGTCAGTCATAGTTGGTCCCATGGTCCCACAATGTTATATCGGTGACACATCTGGAGAGACTGCTGTCAACAGGAGTGCCTCAACATCACACAGTTCGTAGAGACTGCCAGACATTGCTATGATAAAAATGTCAGTCATAGTTGGTCCCATGGTCCCACAATGTTATATCGGTGACACATCTGGAGAGACTGCTGTCAACAGGAGTGTCTCAACATCACACAGTTTGTAGAGACTGCCAGACATTGCTATGATAAAAATGTCAGTCATAGTTGGTCCCATGGTCCCACAATGTTATATCGGTGACACATCTGGAGAGACTGCTGTCAACAGGAGTGCCTCAACATCACACAGTTCGTAGAGACTGCCAGACATTGCTATGATAAAAATGTCAGTCATAGTTGGTCCCATGGTCCCACAATGTTATATCGGTGACACATCTGGAGAGACTGCTGTCAACAGGAGTGTCTCAACATCACACAGTTTGTAGAGACTGCCAGACATTGCTATGATAAAAATGTCAGTCATAGTTGGTCCCATGGTCCCACAATGTTATATCGGTGACACATCTGGAGAGACTGCTGTCAACAGGAGTGCCTCAACATCACACAGTTCGTAGAGACTGCCAGACATTGCTATGATAAAAATGTCAGTCATAGTTGGTCCCATGGTCCCACAATGTTATATCGGTGACACATCTGGAGAGACTGCTGTCAACAGGAGTGTCTCAACATCACACAGTTCGTAGAGACTGCCAGACATTGCTATAATAAAAATGTCAGTCATAGTTGGTCCCATGGTCCCACAATGTTATATCGGTGACACATCTGGAGAGACTGCTGTCAACAGGAGTGTCCCAGCATCACACAGTTCGTAGAGACTGCCAGACATTGCTATGATAAAAATGTCAGTCATAGTTGGTCCCATGGTCCCACAATGTTATATCGGTGACACATCTGGAGAGACTGCTGTCAACAGGAGTGTCTCAACATCACACAGTTCGTAGTGACTGGCAGACATTGCTATGATAAAAATGTCAGTCATAGTTGGTCCCATGGTCCCACAATGTTATATCGGTGACACATCTGGAGAGACTGCTGTCAACATGAGTGTCTCAACATCACACAGTTTGTAGAGACTGCCAGACATTGCTATGATAAAAATGTGAGTCATAGTTGGTCCCATGGTCCCACAATGTTATATCGGTGACACATCTGGAGAGACTGCTGTCAACAGGAGTGCCTCAACATCACACAGTTCGTAGAGACTGCAAGACATTGCTGTGATAAAAATGTCAGCCATAGTTGGTCCCATGGTCCCACAATGTTATATCGGTGACACATCTGGAGAGACTGCTGTCAACAGGAGTGTCCCAGCATCACACAGTTCGTAGAGACTGCCAGACATTGCTATGATAAAAATGTCAGTCATAGTTGGTCCCATGGTCCCACAATGTTATATCGGTGACACATCTGGAGAGACTACTGTCAACAGGAGTGTCTCAACATCACACAGTTTGTAGAGACTGCCAGACATTGCTATGATAAAAATGTCAGTCATAGTTGGTCCCATGGTCCCACAATGTTATATCGGTGACACATCTGGAGTGACTGCTGTCAACAGGAGTGTCTCAACATCACACAGTTTGTAGAGACTGCCAGACTTTGCTATGATAAAAATGTCAGTCATAGTTGGTCCCATGGTCCCACAATGTTATATCGGTGACATATCTGGAGTGACTGCTGTCAACAAGAGTGTCTCAACATCACACAGTTTGTAGAGACTGCCAGACATTGCTATGATAAAAATGTCAGTCATAGTTGGTCCCATGGTCCCACAATGTTATGTCGGTGACACATCTGGAGTGACTGCTGTCAACAGGAGTGTCTCAACATCACACAGTTTGTAGAGACTGCCAGACATTGCTATGATAAAAATGTCAGTCATAGTTGGTCCCATGGTCCCACAATGTTATATCGGTGACACATCTGGAGAGACTGCTGTCAACAGGAGTGTCTCAACATCACACAGTTTGTAGAGACTGCCAGACATTGCATGATAAAAATGTCAGTCATAGTTGTTCCCATCGGCCCACAATGTTATATCGGTGACACATCTGGAGTGACTGCTGTCAACAGGAGTGTCTCAACATCACACAGTTTGTAGAGACTGCCAAACATTGCTATGATAAAAATGTCAGTCATAGTTGGTCCCATGGTCCCACAATGTTATATCGGTGACACATCTGCAGAGACTGCTGTCAACAGGAGTGTCTCAACATCACACAGTTTGTAGAGACTGCCAGACATTGCTATGATAAAAATGTCAGTCATAGTTGGTCCCATGGTCCCACAATGTTATATCGGTGACACATCTGGAGTGACTGCTGTCAACAGGAGTGTCTCAACATCACACAGTTTGTAGAGACTGCCAGACATTGCTATGATAAAATTGTCAGTCATAGTTGGTCCCATGGTCCCACAATGTTATATCGGTGACACATCTGGAGTGACTGCTGTCAACAGGAGTGTCTCAACATCACACAGTTTGTAGAGACTGCCAGACATTGCTATGATAAAAATGTCAGTCATAGTTGGTCCCATGGTCCCACAATGTTATATCGGTGACACATCTGGAGGGACTGCTGTCAACAGGAGTGTCTCAACATCACACAGTTTGTAGAGACTGCCAAACATTGCTATGATAAAAATGTCAGTCATAGTTGGTCCCATGGTCCCACAATGTTATATCGGTGACACATCTGGAGAGACTGCTGTCAACAGGAGTGTCTCAACATCACACAGTTTGTAGAGACTGCCAGACATTGCTATGATAAAAATGTCAGTCATAGTTGGTCCCATGGTCCCACAATGTTATATCGGTGACACATCTGGAGTGACTGCTGTCAACAGGAGTGTCTCAACATCACACAGTTTGTAGAGACTGCCAGACATTGCTATGATAAAAATGTCAGTCATAGTTGGTCCAATGGTCCCACAATGTTATATCGGTGACACATCTGGAGTGACTGCTGTCAACAGGAGTGTCTCAACATCACACAGTTTGTAGAGACTGCCAGACATTGCTATGATAAAAATGTCAGTCATAGTTGGTCCCATGGTCCCACAATGTTATATCGGTGACACATCTGGAGTGACTGCTGTCAACAGGAGTGTCTCAACATCACACAGTTTGTAAAGACTGCCAGACATTGCTATGATAAAAATGTCAGTCATAGTTGGTCCCATGGTCCTACAAAGTTATATCGGTGACACATCTGGAGTGACTGCTGTCAACAGGAGTGTCTCAACATCACACAGTTTGTAGAGACTGCCAGACATTGCTATTATAAAAATGTCAGTCATAGTTGGTCCCATGGTCCCACAATGTTATATCGGTGACACATCTGGAGAGACTGCTGTCAACAGGAGTGTCTCAACATCACACAGTTTGTAGAGACTGCCAGACATTGCATGATAAAAATGTCAGTCATTGTTGTTCCCATGGGCCCACAATGTTATATCGGTGACACATCTGGAGTGACTGCTGTCAACAGGAGTGTCTCAACATCACACAGTTTGTAGAGACTGCCAAACATTGCTATGATAAAAATGTCAGTCATAGTTGGTCCCATGGTCCCACAATGTTATATCGGTGACACATCTGGAGGGACTGCTGTCAACAGGAGTGTCTCAACATCACACAGTTTGTAGAGACTGCCAGACATTGCTATGATAAAAATGTCAGTCATAGTTGGTCCCATGGTCCCACAATGTTATATCGGTGACACATCTGGAGTGACTGCTGTCAACAGGAGTGTCTCAACATCACACAGTTTGTAGAGACTGCCAGACATTGCTATGATAAAAATGTGAGTCATAGTTGGTCCCATGGTCCCACAATGTTATATCGGTGACACATCTGGAGTGACTGCTGTCAACAGGAGTGTCTCAACATCACACAGTTTGTAGAGACTGCCAGACATTGCTATGATAAAAATGTCAGTCATAGTTGGTCCCATGGTCCCACAATGTTATATCGGTGACAATCTGGAGGGACTGCTGTCAACAGGAGTGTCTCAACATCACACAGTTTGTAGAGACTGCCAGACATTGCTATGATAAAAATGTCAGTCATAGTTGGTCCCATGGTCCCACAATGTTATATCGGTGACACATCTGGAGAGACTGCTGTCAACAGGAGTGTCTCAACATCACACAGTTTGTAGAGACTGCCAGACATTGCTATGATAAAAATGTCAGTCATAGTTGGTCCCATGGTCCCACAATGTTATATCGGTGACACATCTGGAGTGACTGCTGTCAACAGGAGTGTCTCAACATCACACAGTTTGTAGAGACTGCCAGACATTGCTATGATAAAAATGTCAGTCATAGTTGGTCCAATGGTCCCACAATGTTATATTGGTGACACATCTGGAGTGACTGCTGTCAACAGGAGTGTCTCAACATCACACAGTTTGTAGAGACTGCCAGACATTGCTATGATAAAAATGTCAGTCATAGTTGGTCCCATGGTCCCACAATGTTATATCGGTGACACATCTGGAGTGACTGCTGTCAACAGGAGTGTCTCAACATCACACAGTTTGTAAAGACTGCCAGACATTGCTATGATAAAAATGTCAGTCATAGTTGGTCCCATGGTCCTACAAAGTTATATCGGTGACACATCTGGAGAGACTACTGTCAACAGGAGTGTCTCAACATCACACAGTTTGTAGAGACTGCCAGACATTGCTATGATAAAAATGTCAGTCATAGTTGGTCCCATGGTCCCACAATGTTATATCGGTGACACATCTGGAGTGACTGCTGTCAACAGGAGTGTCTCAACATCACACAGTTTGTAGAGACTGCCAGACTTTGCTATGATAAAAATGTCAGTCATAGTTGGTCCCATGGTCCCACAATGTTATATCGGTTACATATCTGGAGTGACTGCTGTCAACAAGAGTGTCTCAACATCACACAGTTTGTAGAGACTGCCAGACATTGCTATGATAAAAATGTCAGTCATAGTTGGTCCCATGGTCCCACAATGTTATGTCGGTGACACATCTGGAGTGACTGCTGTCAACAGGAGTGTCTCAACATCACACAGTTTGTAGAGACTGCCAGACATTGCTATGATAAAAATGTCAGTCATAGTTGGTCCCATGGTCCCACAATGTTATATCGGTGACACATCTGGAGAGACTGCTGTCAACAGGAGTGTCTCAACATCACACAGTTTGTAGAGACTGCCAGACATTGCATGATAAAAATGTCAGTCATAGTTGTTCCCATGGGCCCACAATGTTATATCGGTGACACATCTGGAGTGACTGCTGTCAACAGGAGTGTCTCAACATCACACAGTTTGTAGAGACTGCCAAACATTGCTATGATAAAAATGTCAGTCATAGTTGGTCCCATGGTCCCACAATGTTATATCGGTGACACATCTGCAGAGACTGCTGTCAACAGGAGTGTCTCAACATCACACAGTTTGTAGAGACTGCCAGACATTGCTATGATAAAAATGTCAGTCATAGTTGGTCCCATGGTCCCACAATGTTATATCGGTGACACATCTGGAGTGACTGCTGTCAACAGGAGTGTCTCAACATCACACAGTTTGTAGAGACTGCCAGACATTGCTATGATAAAATTGTCAGTCATAGTTGGTCCCATGGTCCCACAATGTTATATCGGTGACACATCTGGAGTGACTGCTGTCAACAGGAGTGTCTCAACATCACACAGTTTGTAGAGACTGCCAGACATTGCTATGATAAAAATGTCAGTCATAGTTGGTCCCATGGTCCCACAATGTTATATCGGTGACACATCTGGAGGGACTGCTGTCAACAGGAGTGTCTCAACATCACACAGTTTGTAGAGACTGCCAGACATTGCTATGATAAAAATGTCAGTCATAGTTGGTCCCATGGTCCCACAATGTTATATCGGTGACACATCTGGAGAGACTGCTGTCAACAGGAGTGTCTCAACATCACACAGTTTGTAGAGACTGCCAGACATTGCTATGATAAAAATGTCAGTCATAGTAGGTCCCATGGTCCCACAATGTTATATCGGTGACACATCTGGAGTGACTGCTGTCAACAGGAGTGTCTCAACATCACACAGTTTGTAGAGACTGCCAGACATTGCTATGATAAAAATGTCAGTCATAGTTGGTCCAATGGTCCCACAATGTTATATCGGTGACACATCTGGAGTGACTGCTGTCAACAGGAGTGTCTCAACATCACACAGTTTGTAGAGACTGCCAGACATTGCTATGATAAAAATGTCAGTCATAGTTGGTCCCATGGTCCCACAATGTTATATCGGTGACACATCTGGAGTGACTGCTGTCAACAGGAGTGTCTCAACATCACACAGTTTGTAAAGACTGCCAGACATTGCTATGATAAAAATGTCAGTCATAGTTGGTCCCATGGTCCTACAAAGTTATATCGGTGACACATCTGGAGTGACTGCTGTCAACAGGAGTGTCTCAACATCACACAGTTTGTAGAGACTGCCAGACATTGCTATTATAAAAATGTCAGTCATAGTTGGTCCCATGGTCCCACAATGTTATATCGGTGACACATCTGGAGAGACTGCTGTCAACAGGAGTGTCTCAACATCACACAGTTTGTAGAGACTGCCAGACATTGCATGATAAAAATGTCAGTCATTGTTGTTCCCATGGGCCCACAATGTTATATCGGTGACACATCTGGAGTGACTGCTGTCAACAGGAGTGTCTCAACATCACACAGTTTGTAGAGACTGCCAAACATTGCTATGATAAAAATGTCAGTCATAGTTGGTCCCATGGTCCCACAATGTTATATCGGTGACACATCTGGAGGGACTGCTGTCAACAGGAGTGTCTCAACATCACACAGTTTGTAGAGACTGCCAGACATTGCTATGATAAAAATGTCAGTCATAGTTGGTCCCATGGTCCCACAATGTTATATCGGTCACACATCTGGAGTGACTGCTGTCAACAGGAGTGTCTCAACATCACACAGTTTGTAGAGACTGCCAGACATTGCTATGATAAAAATGTGAGTCATAGTTGGTCCCATGGTCCCACAATGTTATATCGGTGACACATCTGGAGTGACTGCTGTCAACAGGAGTGTCTCAACATCACACAGTTTGTAGAGACTGCCAGACATTGCTATGATAAAAATGTCAGTCATAGTTGGTCCCATGGTCCCACAATGTTATATCGGTGACACATCTGGAGGGACTGCTGTCAACAGGAGTGTCTCAACATCACACAGTTTGTAGAGACTGCCAGACATTGCTATGATAAAAATGTCAGTCATAGTTGGTCCCATGGTCCCACAATGTTATATCGGTGACACATCTGGAGAGACTGCTGTCAACAGGAGTGTCTCAACATCACACAGTTTGTAGAGACTGCCAGACATTGCTATGATAAAAATGTCAGTCATAGTTGGTCCCATGGTCCCACAATGTTATATCGGTGACACATCTGGAGTGACTGCTGTCAACAGGAGTGTCTCAACATCACACAGTTTGTAGAGACTGCCAGACATTGCTATGATAAAAATGTCAGTCATAGTTGGTCCAATGGTCCCACAATGTTATATCGGTGACACATCTGGAGTGACTGCTGTCAACAGGAGTGTCTCAACATCACACAGTTTGTAGAGACTGCCAGACATTGCTATGATAAAAATGTCAGTCATAGTTGGTCCCATGGTCCCACAATGTTATATCGGTGACACATCTGGAGTGACTGCTGTCAACAGGAGTGTCTCAACATCACACAGTTTGTAAAGACTGCCAGACATTGCTATGATAAAAATGTCAGTCATAGTTGGTCCCATGGTCCTACAAAGTTATATCGGTGACACATCTGGAGTGACTGCTGTCAACAGGAGTGTCTCAACATCACACAGTTTGTAGAGACTGCCAGACATTGCTATTATAAAAATGTCAGTCATAGTTGGTCCCATGGTCCCACAATGTTATATCGGTGACACATCTGGAGAGACTGCTGTCAACAGGAGTGTCTCAACATCACACAGTTTGTAGAGACTGCCAGACATTGCATGATAAAAATGTCAGTCATTGTTGTTCCCATGGGCCCACAATGTTATATCGGTGACACATCTGGAGTGACTGCTGTCAACAGGAGTGTCTCAACATCACACAGTTTGTAGAGACTGCCAAACATTGCTATGATAAAAATGTCAGTCATAGTTGGTCCCATGGTCCCACAATGTTATATCGGTGACACATCTGGAGGGACTGCTGTCAACAGGAGTGTCTCAACATCACACAGTTTGTAGAGACTGCCAGACATTGCTATGATAAAAATGTCAGTCATAGTTGGTCCCATGGTCCCACAATGTTATATCGGTGACACATCTGGAGTGACTGCTGTCAACAGGAGTGTCTCAACATCACACAGTTTGTAGAGACTGCCAGACATTGCTATGATAAAAATGTGAGTCATAGTTGGTCCCATGGTCCCACAATGTTATATCGGTGACACATCTGGAGTGACTGCTGTCAACAGGAGTGTCTCAACATCACACAGTTTGTAGAGACTGCCAGACATTGCTATGATAAAAATGTCAGTCATAGTTGGTCCCATGGTCCCACAATGTTATATCGGTGACACATCTGGAGGGACTGCTGTCAACAGGAGTGTCTCAACATCACACAGTTTGTAGAGACTGCCAGACATTGCTATGATAAAAATGTCAGTCATAGTTGGTCCCATGGTCCCACAATGTTATATCGGTGACACATCTGGAGAGACTGCTGTCAACAGGAGTGTCTCAACATCACACAGTTTGTAGAGACTGCCAGACATTGCTATGATAAAAATGTCAGTCATAGTTGGTCCCATGGTCCCACAATGTTATATCGGTGACACATCTGGAGTGACTGCTGTCAACAGGAGTGTCTCAACATCACACAGTTTGTAGAGACTGCCAGACATTGCTATGATAAAAATGTCAGTCATAGTTGGTCCCATGGTCCCACAAAGTTATATCGGTGACACATCTGGAGTGACTGCTGTCAACAGGAGTGTCTCAACATCACACAGTTTGTAGAGACTGCCAGACATTGATATGATAAAAATGTCAGTCATAGTTGGTCCCATGGTCCCACAATGTTATATCGGTGACACATCTGGAGTGACTGCTGTCAACAGGAGTGTCTCAACATCACACAGTTTGTAGAGACTGCCAGACATTGCTATGATAAAAATGTCAGTCATAGTTGGTCCAATGGTCCCACAATGTTATATCGGTGACACATCTGGAGAGACTGCTGTCAACAGGAGTGCCTCAACATTACACAGTTCGTAGAGACTGCCAGACATTGCTATGATAAAAATGTCAGTCATAGTTGGTCCCATGGTCCCACAATGTTATATCGGTGACACATCTGGAGAGACTGCTGTCAACAGGAGTGTCTCAACATCACACAGTTCGTAGAGACTGCCAGACATTGCTATGATAAAAATGTCTATCATAGTTGGTCCCATGGTCCCACAATGTTATATCGGTGACACATCTGGTGAGACTGCTGTCAACAGGAGTGTCTCAACATCACACAGTTTGTAGAGACTGCCAGACATTGCTATGATAAAAATGTCAGTCATAGTTGGTCCCATGGTCCCACAATGTTATATCGGTGACACATCTGGAGAGACTGCTGTCAACAGGAGTGCCTCAACATCACACAGTTCGTAGAGACTGCCAGACATTGCTATGATAAAAATGTCAGTCATAGTTGGTCCCATGGTCCCACAATGTTATATCGGTGACACATCTGGAGAGACTGCTGTCAACAGGAGTGTCTCAACATCACACAGTTTGTAGAGACTGCCAGACATTGCTATGATAAAAATGTCAGTCATAGTTGGTCCCATGGTCCCACAATGTTATATCGGTGACACATCTGGAGAGACTGCTGTCAACAGGAGTGCCTCAACATCACACAGTTCGTAGAGACTGCCAGACATTGCTATGATAAAAATGTCAGTCATAGTTGGTCCCATGGTCCCACAATGTTATATCGGTGACACATCTGGAGTGACTGCTGTCAACAGGAGTGTCTCAACATCACACAGTTCGTAGAGACCGCCAGACATTGCTATAATAAAAATGTCAGTCATAGTTGGTCCCATGGTCCCACAATGTTATATCGGTGACACATCTGGAGAGACTGCTGTCAACAGGAGTGCCTCAACATCACACAGTTCGTAGAGACTGCCAGACATTGCTATGATAAAAATGTCAGTCATAGTTGGTCCCATGGTCCCACAATGTTATATCGGTGACACATCTGGAGAGACTGCTGTCAACAGGAGTGTCTCAACATCACACAGTTCGTAGTGACTGGCAGACATTGCTATGATAAAAATGTCAGTCATAGTTGGTCCCATGGTCCCACAATGTTATATCGGTGACACATCTGGAGAGACTGCTGTCAACAGGAGTGTCTCAACATCACACAGTTTGTAGAGACTGCCAGACATTGCTATGATAAAAATGTCAGTCATAGTTGGTCCCATGGTCCCACAATGTTATATCGGTGACACATCTGGAGAGACTGCTGTCAACAGGAGTGCCTCAACATCACACTGTTCGTAGAGACTGCAAGACATTGCTGTGATAAAAATGTCAGCCATAGTTGGTCCCATGGTCCCACAATGTTATATCGGTGACACATGTGGAGAGACTGCTGTCAACAGGAGTGTCCCAGCATCACACAGTTCGTAGAGACTGCCAGACATTGCTATGATAAAAATGTCAGTCATAGTTGGTCCCATGGTCCCACAATGTTATATCGGTGACACATCTGGAGAGACTACTGTCAACAGGAGTGTCTCAACATCACACAGTTTGTAGAGACTGCCAGACATTGCTTGATAAAAATGTCAGTCATAGTTGGTCCCATGGTCCCACAATGTTATATCGGTGACACATCTGGAGTGACTGCTGTCAACAGGAGTGTCTCAACATCACACAGTTTGTAGAGACTGCCAGACTTTGCTATGATAAAAATGTCAGTCATAGTTGGTCCCATGGTCCCACAATGTTATATCGGTGACATATCTGGAGTGACTGCTGTCAACAGGAGTGTCTCAACATCACACAGTTTGTAGAGACTGCCAGACATTGCTATGATAAAAATGTCAGTCATAGTTGGTCCAATGGTCCCACAATGTTATGTCGGTGACACATCTGGAGTGACTGCTGTCAACAGGAGTGTCTCAACATCACACAGTTTGTAGAGACTGCCAGACATTGCTATGATAAAAATGTCAGTCATAGTTGGTCCCATGGTCCCACAATGTTATATCGGTGACACATCTGGTGAGACTGCTGTCAACAGGAGTGTCTCAACATCACACAGTTTGTAGAGACTGCCAGACATTGCATGATAAAAATGTCAGTCATAGTTGTTCCCATGGGCCCACAATGTTATATCGGTGACACATCTGGAGTGACTGCTGTCAACAGGAGTGTCTCAACATCACACAGTTTGTAGAGACTGCCAAACATTGCTATGATAAAAATGTCAGTCATAGTTGGTCCCATGGTCCCACAATGTTATATCGGTGACACATCTGGAGAGACTGCTGTCAACAGGAGTGTCTCAACATCACACAGTTTGTAGAGACTGCCAGACATTGCTATGATAAAAATGTCAGTCATAGTTGGTCCCATGGTCCCACAATGTTATATCGGTGACACATCTGGAGTGACTGCTGTCAACAGGAGTGTCTCAACATCACACAGTTTGTAGAGACTGCCAGACATTGCTATGATAAAAATGTCAGTCATAGTTGGTCCCATGGTCCCACAATGTTATATCGGTGACACATCTGGAGTGACTGCTGTCAACAGGAGTGTCTCAACATCACACAGTTTGTAGAGACTGCCAGACATTGCTATGATAAAAATGTCAGTCATAGTTGGTCCCATGGTCCCACAATGTTATATCGGTGACACATCTGGAGGGACTGCTGTCAACAGGAGTGTCTCAAAATCACACAGTTTGTAGAGACTGCCAGACATTGCTATGATAAAAATGTCAGTCATAGTTGGTCCCATGGTCCCACAATGTTATATCGGTGACACATCTGGAGAGACTGCTGTCAACAGGAGTGTCTCAACATCACACAGTTTGTAGAGACTGCCAGACATTGCTATGATAAAAATGTCAGTCATAGTTGGTCCCATGGTCCCACAATGTTATATCGGTGACACATCTGGAGTGACTGCTGTCAACAGGAGTGTCTCAACATCACACAGTTTGTAGAGACTGCCAGACATTGCTATGATAAAAATGTCAGTCATAGTTGGTCCCATGGTCCCACAATGTTATATCGGTGACACATCTGGAGAGACTGCTGTCAAGAGGAGTGCCTCAACATCACACAGTTCGTAGAGACTGCCAGACATTGCTATGATAAAAATGTCAGTCATAGTTGGTCCCATGGTCCCACAATGTTATATCGGTGACACATCTGGAGAGACTGCTGTCAACAGGAGTGTCTCAACATCACACAGTTTGTAGAGACTGCCAGACATTGCTATGATAAAAATGTCAGTCATAGTTGGTCCCATGGTCCCACAATGTTATATCGGTGACACATCTGGAGAGACTGCTGTCAACAGGAGTGCCTCAACATCACACAGTTCGTAGAGACTGCCAGACATTGCTATGATAAAAATGTCAGTCATAGTTGGTCCCATGGTCCCACAATGTTATATCGGTGACACATCTGGAGTGACTGCTGTCAACAGGAGTGTCTCAACATCACACAGTTCGTAGAGACCGCCAGACATTGCTATAATAAAAATGTCAGTCATAGTTGGTCCCATGGTCCCACAATGTTATATCGGTGACACATCTGGAGAGACTGCTGTCAACAGGAGTGCCTCAACATCACACAGTTCGTAGAGACTGCCAGACATTGCTATGATAAAAATGTCAGTCATAGTTGGTCCCATGGTCCCACAATGTTATATCGGTGACACATCTGGAGAGACTGCTGTCAACAGGAGTGTCTCAACATCACACAGTTCGTAGTGACTGGCAGACATTGCTATGATAAAAATGTCAGTCATAGTTGGTCCCATGGTCCCACAATGTTATATCGGTGACACATCTGGAGAGACTGCTGTCAACAGGAGTGTCTCAACATCACACAGTTTGTAGAGACTGCCAGACATTGCTATGATAAAAATGTCAGTCATAGTTGGTCCCATGGTCCCACAATGTTATATCGGTGACACATCTGGAGAGACTGCTGTCAACAGGAGTGCCTCAACATCACACAGTTCGTAGAGACTGCAAGACATTGCTGTGATAAAAATGTCAGCCATAGTTGGTCCCATGGTCCCACAATGTTATATCGGTGACACATGTGGAGAGACTGCTGTCAACAGGAGTGTCCCAGCATCACACAGTTCGTAGAGACTGCCAGACATTGCTATGATAAAAATGTCAGTCATAGTTGGTCCCATGGTCCCACAATGTTATATCGGTGACACATCTGGAGAGACTACTGTCAACAGGAGTGTCTCAACATCACACAGTTTGTAGAGACTGCCAGACATTGCTATGATAAAAATGTGAGTCATAGTTGGTCCCATGGTCCCACAATGTTATATCGGTGACACATCTTGAGTGACTGCTGTCAACAGGAGTGTCTCAACATCACACAGTTTGTAGAGACTGCCAGACTTTGCTATGATAAAAATGTCAGTCATAGTTGGTCCCATGGTCCCACAATGTTATATCGGTGACATATCTGGAGTGACTGCTGTCAACAGGAATGTCTCAACATCACACAGTTTGTAGAGACTGCCAGACATTGCTATGATAAAAATGTCAGTCATAGTTGGTCCAATGGTCCCACAATGTTATGTCGGTGACACATCTGGAGTGACTGCTGTCAACAGGAGTGTCTCAACATCACACAGTTTGTAGAGACTGCCAGACATTGCTATGATAAAAATGTCAGTCATAGTTGGTCCCATGGTCCCACAATGTTATATCGGTGACACATCTGGTGAGACTGCTGTCAACAGGAGTGTCTCAACATCACACAGTTTGTAGAGACTGCCAGACATTGCATGATAAAAATGTCAGTCATAGTTGTTCCCATGGGCCCACAATGTTATATCGGTGACACATCTGGAGTGACTGCTGTCAACAGGAGTGTCTCAACATCACACAGTTTGTAGAGACTGCCAAACATTGCTATGATAAAAATGTCAGTCATAGTTGGTCCCATGGTCCCACAATGTTATATCGGTGACACATCTGGAGAGACTGCTGTCAACAGGAGTGTCTCAACATCACACAGTTTGTAGAGACTGCCAGACATTGCTATGATAAAAATGTCAGTCATAGTTGGTCCCATGGTCCCACAATGTTATATCGGTGACACATCTGGAGTGACTGCTGTCAACAGGAGTGTCTCAACATCACACAGTTTGTAGAGACTGCCAGACATTGCTATGATAAAAATGTCAGTCATAGTTGGTCCCATGGTCCCACAATGTTATATCGGTGACACATCTGGAGTGACTGCTGTCAACAGGAGTGTCTCAACATCACACAGTTTGTAGAGACTGCCAGACATTGCTATGATAAAAATGTCAGTCATAGTTGGTCCCATGGTCCCACAATGTTATATCGGTGACACATCTGGAGGGACTGCTGTCAACAGGAGTGTCTCAACATCACACAGTTTGTAGAGACTGCCAGACATTGCTATGATAAAAATGTCAGTCATAGTTGGTCCCATGGTCCCACAATGTTATATCGGTGACACATCTGGAGAGACTGCTGTCAACAGGAGTGTCTCAACATCACACAGTTTGTAGAGACTGCCAGACATTGCTATGATAAAAATGTCAGTCATAGTTGGTCCCATGGTCCCACAATGTTATATCGGTGACACATCTGGAGTGACTGCTGTCAACAGGAGTGTCTCAACATCACACAGTTTGTAGAGACTGCCAGACATTGCTATGATAAAAATGTCAGTCATAGTTGGTCCAATGGTCCCACAATGTTATATCGGTGACACATCTGGAGTGACTGCTGTCAACAGGAGTGTCTCAACATCACACAGTTTGTAGAGACTGCCAGACATTGCTATGATAAAAATGTCAGTCATAGTTGGTCCCATGGTCCCACAATGTTATATCGGTGACACATCTGGAGAGACTGCTGTCAACAGGAGTGTCTCAACATCACACAGTTTGTAGAGACTGCCAGACATTGCTATGATAAAAATGTCAGTCATAGTTGGTCCCATGGTCCCACAATGTTATATCGGTGACACATCTGGAGAGACTGCTGTCAACAGGAGTGTCTCAACATCACACAGTTTGTAGAGACTGCCAGACATTGCTATGATAAAAATGTCAGCACCGTACTGTCGAATTCGCGTTCCCTACATCACTACCATCTGAAGTTATACCTGATGGCCGCACACCATGACGCCAGAAGTATCGTTTCTGTGCCTTTCCACAACATTGGAAGAACGGGACCTCTCTGCTTGTCGCCAGTATGTTCGCCAAGGCGGGTCATCAGCGGTGGTGCAGTACCGCGATTCGTCCCTGGACATAGCAATCCGTTTGTGTTGTGCTGTTAACGGCTCTCTGAGCCTGAGACGGCAGTTCTCCAGTCTGGTTGCTTCTAACGTCAAACGAATGGTGCTGGATGAGAAAGAGCTTTGCAAGGCGTCCACTACTTCTTCTTGGAAGGAAGGCACGCGTGTGAAGAGGCTACGATGTGCTTTCAAAATCAGATAGCTCCAAGCACTAAGGGACTGAACATCTGAGGTCATCAGTCCCCTAGGACGTAGAACTACTTAAGGGGCTCCGGAACGCCCTATACTTGCAATGTTAAAATAACGCTTATAAATTACATCTTTCCTCATAAAGTATTTGAGGTAGGAAGTTGAACTTTTTACAGATTATTTATTGGAATATGGGCTACAACTTAACACAGGGATTTTACAAAATTTTAGTTCAGTTATTAAAGATGATTTTTTTTCAATTGTAATGAAAATTCACAACATTTTTTTGCAATTTTTATTTATATATTCAAAAATATACAGTTTTTTGGAAAAAAGGCTGTGTTAAATTATGCAGAAGGTACTGTGCAACATTTACTGAAAGTTTGAAACAAATATGTTTGGAAGATCTTTAGAAAACATGTAATTAGTATGAGAAAATAAAAGTTTTGGGAATCGAGCGACAAAGATTGGATTAACTTTTTAGTGCATTCCAGGTCCATAGGATGGATTATCTTCATCCTCTGCAAACTCCTCCTCCAGCTTCCTCTTGTTCCTCCTCCTGTTTACTCTTGCTTGTATTTCTAGACTCTTTACAGCCCTGTCTGCAGCCCAAAGGCGTTCCTTGTCTAAAGCAAGCATCGCTCTTACCATGTTAGAACCTATCTTCATTCCCATATTTCTAAATACCTTGCACCTTACAATGTTGCCATAATTGAAAGTCGCAACAGCATCATACACACCAAAGTGAAGTGTTTCTATTCCAACAAATACAGTCTTGGGGATTCTCGACCATATAACACTATTTACACTTTCATTGGGGTTTTGAGTTTTTCCGTGAATACACTTTTTCAACAATATTGAACCATACTTTATCTCACATCACTAAAATGTACCTCATGAACACGAACGTTAATAATAACACCATTTAACAGCAGTTTAACAGCGCCACAGTGGGTCACGCCCATATAGAACACATTTCAAAAAAAATTTAAAAATTGTTGTAGTCTTCGGAATTGAATAAATTATATATCTATTAAATGGTAATAGTCTGCAGATTCAGAAAACGCAAAAAAGTAAAAATTGAACTTTTCATGATTTTGAGCCTTTCCGGAGCCCCTTAAACCTAACTAATCTCAGGACATCACACACATCCATGCCCGAGGCAGGATTCTAACCTGTGACCGTAGCAGTCGCGCGGTTCCCGACTGAAGCGCCTAGAACCGCTCGGCCACCACGGCCGTCTACGAAGTGCTTCGTGCATAATATGGTGGTCCTCTCTTGTGTTACTTACACTATGTGATCAAAAGTATCTGGAGAGCTGGCTGAAAACGACTTAAAAGTTCGTGGCGCCCTCCATGGGTAATGCTGGAATTCAGTATAGTTTTGGCTCACCCTTAGCCTTGATGACGGCTTCCACTCTCGCTGGCATACGTTAAGTCAGGTATTGGAAGGTTTCTTGCGGAATGGCAGCCCATTCTTCACGGAGTGCTGCACTAAGCAGAGGTATCGATGTCGGTCGGTGAGACCTGGCACGAAGTCGGCATTGCAAAACATCCCAAAGGTGTTCTATAGGATTCAGGTCAGGACTCCGTGCAGGCCAGTCCATTTCAGGGATGTTATTGTCTTGTAACCACTCCGCCATAGGCCGTGCATTATGAACAGGTGCTCGATCGTGTTCAAAGATGCAACCACCATCCACTAATTGCTCTGCTTAAAACATAAATGTAGGACTGTGCTGTGACAGTGCCACTCAAAACATCCATGAAAAACACGACCACACCGCTTCTGAATTTTACTGTTTGTAGTACACAAGCTGGCAGATGACGTTCACCGGGCATTCGCAATACTCACATACTGCCATCGGATCGCCACATTGTGTACCGTGGTTCGTCACTCCACACAACGTTTTCCCACTGTTAAATCGTTTACTGTTTATACTGTTTACACCGCGCGAGGCGTCGTTTGGCATTTACCGGCGTTATGTGTGGCTTATGAAAAGCCGCTCGACCATGAAACCCAAGTGAGCCGTGATGGCCCCGGCTTTTGCGTCGGTTTAAACCTTGACTGTTACTCTGCGTTTGGTTTCCCGCGGCTGTTGCGGTTATGCCGTGGTTCTCCGTGTGGCAGCAGCAGTGTGTATCTATACTCGCACCTTGTACTATCTTTAGTCTGGTCCTTATAGTTTTCGGCTAGCCGGTGTGCGGCAGTCTGTCGGGTGGTGTGGATCAGCCAGGAAATCTCCATGCGGCGCAGTGGGCCGGGCCCGTTGGCGGTCACTATGCAGTTTTGCAGTTTTGGAGTGTGTGGGAGCTGTTCCGATTGCTACGAGGCTCGTGGCTCACCGACCCAGGACATCAAAGTTGAGTGGTGATTTAATTTCCGAAGCCAGTCTGTTCACATTGTGCTATTGGTTTTCATGGTTGACTATTGGGCGGGGGGGGGGGGGGGGGTATTCCCGTGAGCAACAGCGAGTGTTCGAGATGGTGAAACTTGGCCCATGACCCGGGGGAGTTTGACTGTATTTTCGTTATTTGAAGTCCAAGGGCACCAGCGGAATTTTCTGCCTTGTGGCCGTTAGCGTTCCGGTTACCTGTCCTGGCTGCTGACGTAAAATTCAGACAGTGTCCTTTCCTCTCCATGTTGTCGCTGCCCAACATGTGTGTGTAGTTTTGCCAGCTTATGCATACTTGGTTGTGGGCGACTACGCCTTTTACGTTTTGGCATTGGAGTTTCTTGTGTACTGGTCGGGTGGAAAGGGAGTCGTCTTGTCGGTGGGTCTGTTGACTGTCTCTTGGTTGGGTTGCCGGCGGATCGGACATAGTTGGGCTGACTACCTGTCTCATCTAAGCGAATGTCAATATTTCAAGTGCAGACCGACCCCTGGAATCTTCTGAGCGCTGTTGGCTGTACTGCCTTTTCTTATTGGTATTTAATTTTGTATTTTAATGGTTCATAGCCAATGGTTTGAATTTGTATGCTTTTAGTTGGATTTTAAGTAATGGGCCTTCAGCCGTTATGAAAATTGAAAGTTCCTTACTTGTCAAGTCTTGCATTGTTTGGGCCTTCAGCCTCATTTAAAATATTTTTGGATAAAGCCTTGGGCTTTCTGCCTTGTAAAAATTTATTGTAGGTGTGTTTAGAATCAAGGGCCTTTAGCCGTTTTAAAAGTAAAATTCCTTATTGTTAAGTCTTAGATTGTTTGGGCCTTCAGTCTTCTTTTTTAAAATTATTTAAGGATAAAGCTTTGGGACTTCTACCTTTGAAAATTTATTGTAATTGTATTTTAAATCATGGGCCTTCAGCCGTTTTAAAAATTAAAAAAAGTTGTGCCCTTAAGCCATACGATTGTGTGATATATTCAGTCGATAGTTAACGTCGGAGATTTACGCTGTAATGTTTGGGGCAACTAAATAAAGTTATATGTGTTCGAGTGTAACTGACAGCCGCTTACTTTTGGCCCCTTTCCACAATTCCAACTACCTGTTCTGTCCTCTGGAATTAACCAGGCGTTTCACGAAGTTTTCTCACATCCCGCGCAACTGTCATAGTACTTGCAGCGGATCCTGATGCAGTTTGGAGTTCTTGTGTGATGGTCTGGACAGATGTCTCTCTATTACACATTACGACCCTCTTCAACTGTCGGCGGTCTCTGTTAGTCAACAGACGAGGTCGGCCTGTACACCTTGTTGTGACTTGGCAAGACAGCCAAGCCATTATGAGGAAGCCGAAAGGCACGCGTTTAAGCTCACGCAGGCTGGCGTGAGGTCTGGAACAGTTATAGGAGTTGAGTCTAGTAAAAAAGATACGTAGCTTCTGGAATACTTAACTTTAATCCATAATTGGTGAACATCGGTTTGACGGTACATGCATCACAAGATAAATAGCAAATGATAATGGCTCATTGCTAGGTCGCAGCAAATGACGTAGCTCAAGGCTATGCTAACTATCGTCTCGGCAAATGAGAGCGTAATTTGTCAGTGAACCATCGCTAGCAAAGTCGGCTGTACAACTGGGCCGAGTGCTAGGAAGTCGCTCTAGACCTGCCGTGTGGCGGCGCTCGGTCTGCAATCACTGACAGTGGCGACACGCGGGTCCGACGTATACTAACGGACCGCGGCCGATTTAAAAGCTACCACCTAGCAAGTGTGGTGTCTGGCGGTGACACCTCACGCCTTTGTGCTGTACGTGTCCCTTCACGTTTCCAATTCACTATCACATGGGAAACAGTGGACCTAGGGATGTTTAGAAGTGTGGAAACCTCGCGTACCGATGTGTGACACTAGTGAAACCCAGTTACCTGATCGCGTTCGACATCCCTGAGTTCCGCGGAGCGCCGCATTCTGCTCTCTCACGACGTCTCATGACTACTGAGGTCGCATATACGGAGCACCTGGCAGTAGGTGGCAGCATAATGCACCTTGTATGAAAAATGTATGGTTTTGGGTGTTTCCGGATACTTTTGATCACATAGTGTAGATGTGATCGACTGGGAACCTGACAACGAGATCCTGCGCCCTCACATCCCCATGGAATCCAACATCAGGCAACTATCTCATCCTAATGTACACTCCTGGAAATTGAAATAAGAACACGGTGAATTCATTGTCCCAGGAAGGGGAAACTTTATTGACACATTCCTGGGGTCAGATACATCACATGATCACACTGACAGAACCACAGGCACATAGACACAGGCAACAGAGCATGCACAATGTCGGCGCTAGTACAGTGTATATCCACCTTTCGCAGCAATGCAGGCTGCTATTCTCCCATGGAGACGATCGTAGAGATGCTGGATGTAGTCCTGTGGAACGGCTTGCCATGCCATTTCCACCTGGCGCCTCACTTGGACCAGCGTTCGTGCTGGACGTGCAAACCGCGTGAGACGACGCTTCATCCAGTCCCAAACATGCTCAATGGGGGACAGATCCGGAGATCTTGCTGGCCAGGGTAGTTGACTTACACCTTCTAGAGCACGTTGGGTGGCACGGGATACATGCGGACGTGCATTGTCCTGTTGGAACAGCAAGTTCCCTTGCCGGTCTAGGAATGGTAGAACGATGGGTTCGATGACGGTTTGGATGCGCCGTGCACTATCCAGTGTCCCCTCGACGATCACCAGTGGTATACGGCCAGTGTAGGAGATCGCTCCCCACACCATGGTGCCGGGTGTTGGCCCTGTGTGCCTCGGTCGTATGCAGTCCTGATTGTGGCGCTCACCTGCACGGCGCCAAACACGCATACGACCATCATTGGCACCAAGGCAGAAGCGACTCTCATCGCTGAAGACGACACGTCTCCATTCGTCCCTCCATTCACGCCTGTCGCGACACCACTGGAGGCGGGCTGCACGATGTTGGGACGTGAGCGGAAGACGGCCTAACGGTGTGCGGGACCGTAGCCCAGCTTCATGGAGACGGTTGCGAATGGTCCTCGCCGATACCCCAGGACCAATAGTGTCCCTAATTTGCTGGGAAGTGGCGGTGCGGTCCCCTACGGCACTGCGTAGGATCCTACGGTCTTGGCGTGCATCTGTGCGTCGCTGCGGTCCGGTCCCAGGTCGACGGGCACGTGCACCTTCCGCCGACCACTGGCGACAACATCGATGTACTGTGGAGACCTCACGCCCCACGTGTTGAGCAATTCGGCGGTACGTCCACCCGGCCTGCCGCATGCCCACTATACGCCCTCGCTCAAAGTCCGTCAACTGCACATACGGTTCACGTCCACGCTGTCGCGGCATGCTACCAGTGTTAAAGACTGCGATGGAGCTCCGAATGCCACGGCAAACTGGCTGACACTGACGGCGGCGGTGCACAAATGCTGCGCAGCTAGCGCCATTCGACGGCCAACACCGCGGTTCCTGGTGTGTCCGCTGTGCCGTGCGTGTGATCATTGCTTGTACAGCCCTCTCGCAGTGTCCGGAGCAAGTATGGCGGGTCTGACACACCGGTGTCAATGTGTTCTTTTTTCCATTTCCAGGAGTGTATAAAATGTAATAGTCAGCCAACCGCTTGCACACAATTTCTTTTAAAGGAAAGCACATTAACTAGGTTTCGGTAGTTCAAAGACTATCTTAATCGGAATGGTAAAAATTACCAAGAAAAATTTATAAGGGGTAAGTAATATTCACAAAATAGATACATATGTGAAAATTCTCAACCAAACCAGAAATCTGTACTTACATGCAATCACATAACAACTTCAAAATTTCAGCAACACTGCTCTCGTCAAATGAAATGTTTCTGTTCCACGAGTCCAGCATAAATATCTTAATAAAAGGGACAGACATTTAACACAGAGTGATGAAACCATGGTTGCAAGTGGTGGAACATGTTAACTGCTGTAGGCGGCTAAATCCAGCCCATACACAGCGCAAGAGGCATCAGAATAAACGGCATGTAAGCCGACACTGCCATTTAATGGACACAAGGATTAGTAGTGCCATGTAGTAACAAAAAGTCAAACTCATACACATCTACGTTAAGAGCAAAATTACATGGCTGTAGGTAACATATACCCTACTGGTCATTAAAATTGCTACACCAAGAAGAAATGCAGATGATAAACGGGTATTCATTGGACAAATATATTATACTAGAACTGACATGTGATTACATTTTCACGCAATTTGGGTGCATAGATCCTGAGAAATCAGTACCCAGAACAATTACCTCTGCTCATAATAACATCCTTGATATGCCTGGGCATTGAGTCAAACAGAGCTTGGATGGCGTGTACAGGTACAACTGCCCATGCAGCTTCAACACGAAACCACAGTTCATCAAGAGTAGTGACTGGCATATTGTGACGAACCAGTTGTTCGGCCACCATTGACCAAACGTTTTCAATTGGTGACAGATCTGGTGAATGTGCTGGCCAGGGCAGCAGTCGAACATTTTCTGTATCCTGAAAGGCCCGTACAGGACCTGCAACATGCGGTCGTGCATTATCCTGCTAAAATGTAGGGTTTCGTAGGGATCGAATGGAAGGTAGAGCCACGAGTCGTAACACATCTGAAATGTAACGTCCACTGTTCAAAGTGCCGTCAGTGCGAATAAGACGTGTAACCAATGGCACCCCATACCATCACGCCGAGTGATACGCTAGTATGGCGACGACGAATGCACGCTTCCAAAGTGAGTTCACCGCGATGTCGCCAAACACGGATGCGACCATCATGATGCTATAAACAGAACCTGGGTTCAATCGAAAAAATTACGTTTTCCCATTCGTGCACCCAAGTTCGTCGTTGAGTACACCATCGAAGGCGCTCCTGTCTGTGATGCAGCGTCAAGGGTAACCGCAGCCATGGTCTCCGAGCTGATAATCCATGCTGCTGCAAACGTCGTCGAACTGTTCTTGCAGATGGTTGTTGTCTTGCAAACGTCTCCATCTGTTGACTTAGGGATCGAGACGTGGCTGCACGATCCGTTACAGCCACGCGGATAAGATGCCTGTCATCTCGACAGCTAGTGAGGGGGGGATTGGGTTGTTTTGGTGAATGAGACCAGACAGCGAGGTCATCGGTCTCATCGGATTAGGGAAGGATGGGGAAGAAAGGCGGCCGTGCCCTTTCAAAGGAACCATCCCAGCAATTGCCTGGAGCGATTTAGGGAAATCACGGAAAACCTAAATCAGGATGGCCGGACCTGGGATTGAACCGTCGTCCTCCCGAATGCGAGTCCAGACAGCTAGTGATACGAGGCCGTTGGAATCCAGCACGGCGTTCCGTATTACGCTCCTGAACCCACCGATTCCGATCTCGTCCAACGTGAGCAGCAATGTGGCGATACGATAAACCGCAATCGCGATAGGCTACAATCCGACCTTTGTCAAAGTGGGAAACGTGATGGTACGCATTTCTCCTCCTTACACGAGCCATCACAACAACGTTTCACCAGGCAACGCCGGTAACTACTGTTTGTGTATGAGATATCGATTGGAAACTTTCCTCATGTCAGCACGTTGTAGGTGTCGCCACCGGCGCCAACCTTGTGTGAATGCTCTGAAATACAATCATTTGCATATCACAGCATCTTCTTCACCAGGTAACGCCGGTAACTACTGTTTGTGTATGAGAAATCGGTTGAAAACTTTCCTCATGTCAGCACGTTGTAGGTGTCGCCACCGGCGCCAACCTTGTGTGAATGCTCTGAAATACAATCATTTGCATATCACAGCATCTTCTTCCTGTCGGTTAAATTTCGCGTCTGTAGCACGTCATCGTCGTGGTGTAGCAATTTTAATGACCAGTAGTGTAGTACAGCAGCCTTCTTACTGATTGTTTCAAAGAAAGTAAAAAAAAACTGACAATGGCAGCTGGATAAGGGGAATCTACATTCCCGACACTGGTGCGGGGAAAAATTAAAAAAAAACCAGGCCAGTCTAAGTAACGGCTCTAAACCTTGAAAGAAATTTTTATTACGTACCTGTAATTGTTCGTCATGAATGAAACCATCTTTAAGCGAGATGTGTTTGAAAATTTCCAATTCCTCAATGATATCGAGTCTGATACCTTTTTTCTCGGAATGGAAGGTACTGACATCTTGCACTTCTTTGGAAGATATCGCACGCTCGCTCTCCCGCTTTGAATCCCACTGAGCATGTCTGGGACGCATTATGGAGACGGCTTCCATCACGTAAGCATCCACTGACCACTCTCCAACACTTGCGAACAGCTCTGGAGGAAGAATGGGCGCTATTGCCTCAAGACGAGATTGACGGGACCGTTCTCGGCATGCTCCGACACTGCCAAGCCTGTATTACTGCCAGAGGTGGTCACGCTCCATACTGAGCACGTTAACCAGATGTCGGAATGCGTGTGCAAATCCGTTAAGATGGAAAAAAAGTAGAACACGTTCTTCTACCATAATGCAATTGCTTAAGTTCTATGATCGTTACATTGTTTCTCTTTTACTATCATCTGTTTACAGTGTTTAGTGGTAAAATAAAAGCAAACTTGCAAAATTTCCGTTTCTTGCTTTGATTTTGGACACCAGTGTAAATTCAGTAAAATGGCGAGCTTGTGTAATGTACGAGGTGTAGCTAGAAAAAACCGGACTAGTACTGGTGAAACAATAAAACGAATGCAATAAGGCTGAAAGTCGCGTGGCCTGTCACGTGACTCTCGCTCCGCCTACTGCTCGAGTTTCATCTGCCTCCTGCACTCAGTCTGCCCGTGGCGTCTGTGTTAAGTAGTTGACGTTTTGTCTGTGCGTCGGAAAATGTTGAGTGTACAGAAAGAACAGCGTGTTAACATCAAATTTTGTTTCAAACTAGGAAAATCTGTAAGTGAAACGTTTGTAATGTTACAACGAGTGTACGGCGATGATTGTTTATCGCGAACACAAGTGTTTGAGTGGTTTAAACGATTTAAAGACGGCCGCGAAGACACCAGTGATGACACTCGCACTGGCAGACCATTGTCAGCAAAAACTGATGCAAACATTGAAAAAATCGGTAAACTTGTTCGACAAGATCGCCGTTTAACAATGAGAGCAGTGTCTGAGTTAACAGGAGTTGACAAGGAAAGTGTTACGCAGATTCTTCATGAAAGTTTCTACATGAACAAAGTGTGTTCAAAAATGGTTCCAAAGTGTCTCACAATTGAACAGAAGGAACGCCGAAGAATGATTTGTTCTGACATCCTGGAAAACATTGAAAGTGATCCCACCTTCTTACAAAATGTTATTACTTGCGATGAATCGTGGTTTTTTACTTACGATCCCGAAACTAAACGCCAATCGATGCATTGGAAAACTCCTGGTTCTCCACGACAAAAAAAAGCACGAATGTCAAAATCGAAATTCAAGACAATGATGATTGTTTTTTTGACATCAAAGGGATTGTGCACATTGATTGGGTACCATAGGGACAATCAGTGAATCAGCATTACTACATTAGCGTCCTGGCTACCTTACGTGAGCGAGTACGGAGAAAACGGAACGATTTGTGGAGAAAAAAGTCATGGATCCTTCACCAAGACAATGCCCCAGCTCACAGTGCGTTGTCAGTGAAGATGTTTTTGGCAAAACACAACATTCCCATCTTAGATCATCCACCCTACTCACCTGATTTGGCCCCCTGTGACTTTTTTCTTTTCCCTAAAGTCGAGTCAGCTTTGAAAGGAACTAGATTTGAGACTGTTGAAGCAGTAAAAGAAAAAGCGACGGAAGTAATGTATGGACTTACCGAAAATGATCTGCAGCATTGCTATGAACACTGGAAAATTCGTATGGAGCGGTGTAGAGACCGAGGAGGAGAGTACATTGAAGGAGATAACATGAAATTGTAAATAATTGTAAATAAATGTTTTTTCCAGCATCAGTCCGGTTTTTTTCTAGCCACACCTCGTATGTTCGACTACAAAGTCATGTGCTGTATTTCCCACGGTTAACAATGTTGTTACAGACTACCAAACGTTATATACAGCCCTCGATAAATTTAGTCCTAAACACAAAATCTGCTCTGCGTTGTACACAGAGTCGCAGTACATTCATGTGTACATAACTGGTGGGCAAATAAGATCTTATCTGTGCGGAACTGCCTACACTGAAATACGTAGTCGCTGCTAAAACGCACGCCCACCTGTTCACGTCCCACGGTCGACTGCAACAAGCCCGAAACAGTCTGTTCGCCTCCCACGACTTGTTCGCCGAAGGTGCCCGAAGTGCTTCGTCTGCATTGCATCATGTTACTACTATTACTGGAATTATTAAAAGAACGCGATCAAATGAACTCGATTATAGTTTGATTCTTACTATTGAGTGTCACTACTCCGGCTGCGAGTCAAATCAGAATTTAAATACACTACTGGTCATTAAAATTGCTACACCACGACGATGACGTGCTACAGACGCGAAATTTAACCGACAGGAAGAGTATGCTGTGATATGCAAATGATTAGCTTTTCAGAGCATTCACACAACGTTGACGCCGGTGGCGACACCTACAACGTGCTGACATGAAGAAAGTTTTGAACCGATTTCTAATACACAAACAGTAGTTACCGGCGCTGCCTGTTCAAAATGGCTCCGAGCACTATGGGACTTAACATCTATGGTCATCAGACCCCTAGAACTTAGAACTACTTAAACCTAACTAACCTAACGACAGCACACAACCCCAGTCGGCAGAAACGTTGTTGTGATGGCTCGGGTAAGGAGGAGAAATGCGTACCATCACGTTTCCGACTTTGATAAAGGTCAGATTGTAGCCTATCGCGATTGCGGTTTATCGTATCGCGACATTGCCGCTCGCGTTGGTCGAGACCCAATGACTGTTAGCTGAATGTGGAATAGGTGGGCTCAGGAGGGTAATACGGAACGCCGTGCTGGATCCCAACGGTCTCGTATCACTAGCAGTCGAGATGATAGGCATCTTATCCGCATGGCTGTAACGGATCGTGCAACAACGTCTCGATCCGTGAGTCTACAGATGGGGATGTTTGCAAGACAACAACCATCTGCACGAACAGTTCGACGACGTGTTCAGCAGCATGGACTATCACCTCGGAGACCATGACTGCGGTTACCCTTGACGTTGCAGCACAGACAGGAGCGCCTGCGATGGTCTACTCAACGACGAACCTGGGTGCACGAATGGCAAAACGTCATTTTTTCGAATGAATCCAGGTTCTTTTTACAGCATCGTGTTGGTCGCATCCGTGTTTGGCGACATCGCCGTGAACGCACTTTGGAGCTTGTTTTCGTCGTCGCCATACAGGCGTACCACGCGGCGTGGTGGTATGGGGTGCCATTGGTTACACGTCTCGGTCACCTCTTGTTCGCACTGACGGCACTTTGAACAGTGGACGTTACATTTCAGATGTGTTATGACCCGTGGCTCTAGCCTTCATTCGATCCCTACGAAACCCTACATTTCAGCAGGATGATGTACAACATAATGTTGCAAGTCCTGTACGGGCCTTCCAGGATACAGAAAATGTTCGACTGCTGCCCTGGCCAGCACATTCTCCAGATCTCTCACCAATTGAAAACGTCTGGTCAATGGTTGCTGAGCCACTGGCTCGTCACAATATGCCAGTCACTACTCTTGATGAACTGTGGTATCGTGTTGAAGCTGCATGGGCAGCTGTACCTGTAAACGCCATCCAAGCTCTGTTTGACCCAATGGCCAGGCGTATCAACGCCGTTATTACGGCCAGAGGTGGTTGTTCTGGGCACTGATTTCTCAGGATCTATGCACCCAAATTGCGTGAAAATGTAATGACACGTCAATTCAAGTATAATATATTTGTCCAATGAATACCCTTTTATCACCTGCATTTCCTGTTGGTGTAACAATTTTAATGGCCAGTAGTGTATGAAGCACTTCAATAAATGAAGGTTATGAAACGTCCTGGCAGATTAAAACTGTGTGCCCGACCGAGACTCGAACTCGGGACCTTTGCCTTTCGCAGGCAAGTGCTCTACCATCTGAGCTACCGAAGCACGACTCACGCCCAGTACTCACAGCTCTACTTCTGCCAGTACCTCGTCTCCTACCTTCCAAACTTTACAGAAGCTCTTCTGCGAAAGTAGGAGACGAGGAACTGGCAGAAGTAGAGCTGTGATTACCGGGCGTGAGTCGTGCTTCGGTAGCTCAGATGGTAGAGCACTTGCCCGCGAAAGGCAAAGGTCCCGAGTTCGAGTGTCGGTCGGGCACACAGTTTTAATCTGCCAGGAAGTTTCATATCAGCGCACACTCCGCTGCAGAGTGAAAATCTCATTCTGGAAACATCCCCCAGGCTGTGGCTAAGCCATGTCTCCGCAACAGCCTTTCTTTCAGGAGTGCTAGTTCTGCAAGGTTCGCAGGAGAGCTTCTGTAAAGTTTGGAAGGTAGGAGACGAGGTACTGGCAGAAGTAGAGCTGTGAGTACCGGGCGTGAGTCGTGCTTCGGCAGCTCAGATGGTTGAGCACTTGCACGCGAAAGGCAAAGGTCCCGAGTTCGAGTCTCGGTCGGGCACACAGTCTTAATCTGCCAGGAAGTTTCATATCAGCGCACACTCCGCTGCAGAGTGAAAATCTCATTCTGGAAATGAAGGTTATGTTTATAATTGCTATGTCAGGTATGGGAGTGAACGCTTTGTCTCACAGAGCCAGTAACGTCACACGGGTTAACAGAGATGTGCGGCGACACCTCTGCTCCTGACTACAGCACGGATCACAGGAGCAGAAACAAGGCGTTTCTGGCGACTCCCAGTTTTGCGTAGAGCTTCACTATGGTCACAACGATGTATCGAGGTTCTGAGGAGATGGTTTCAGTGACTGGTAATTTGCCCAGCAAGTGTTACGTTTCTTTCAATGCCCACGAATATTCTCTATTTCCGATGACTGCCTTTCACAGCGTAGAGCAAGACCGCCTGTTTCACTTTGCTATCGTGATCTGCGTCGATACAGACGACGTTCGCCTACTAAACTGCCCAGCAAGATCTGTGGAGCTCTCACTGGGAACTTTTCGTCATGCATGGACGAGACCCTGCCACGCCACCACTCGCTAGCACACTGTTGATGAGCCCTGGCATACAGTTGAAGCAGCATGGAATCACATACGCATACGTCGCCCTAGCCCAATGAGAGTCAATAAGCAGCGACATTATAGCCATTTTTGGGTCTACAGATGGCACCTGTGTGTACTGAATTAGGCACCCTTTATGCCATCACACTGTAAGGGATCCACGATCCCACGAACATAGGTATTAGTATCCGACATCCAGGTCGATAGCAGACAGGAGTCGATTGTCGAGCGCTGCAGGAGGCAGTGTCGAGTGCGCAGTAGTACTGGAGAGTGTCGGGTGAGAAGTAGCACTGAAAAGACGGCCAAGAATGGTGGTCGAGTGAGTAGTAAACGGTAAATTCACCGTAGTATGACAAATGAGCGCGTCCCCCTGATCGTCGAGGGGTGGACCCTCATCGATACCGATTCGCGAGTGATATGAAACCAAATGTGACAAGTGCCTAATTACGTGTTTGGCGTCAACCGCGTCGGCCAGCAACAACCATGGATTGCAGTGAGGATTGTTGTGAATGTTAACCATCATCATTGCGCGTGACGAAGTACTTGAAATCAGCAACCAATAAAAAGATATAACCGCGATTAAACGTCTAAGGTGAAGGTGGGGACTGCCTCATAATTTGTGTGTTAGTTGGAAATACAAGGTTATTACAAATGATTGAAGTGATTTCACAGTTCTACAATAACTTTATTATTTGAGATATTTTCACAATGCTTTGCACACACATACAAAAACCTGAAAAAGCTTTTTTAGGCATTCACAAATGTTCGATATGTGCCCCTTTAGTGATTCGGCAGACATCAAACCGATAATCAAGTTCCTCCCACACTCGGCGCAGCATGTCCCCATCAATGAGTTCGAAAGCATCGTTGATGCGAGCTCGCAGTTCTGGCACGTTTCTTGGTAGAGGAGGTTTAAACACTGAATCTTTCACATAACCCCACATAAAGAAATCGCATGGGGTTAAGTTGGGAGAGCGTGGAGGCCATGACATGAATTGCTGATCATGATCTCCACCACGACCGATCCATCGGTTTTCCAATCTCCTGTTTAAGAAATGCCGAACATCATGATGGAACTGCGGTGGACCACCATCCTGTTGAAAGATGAAGTCGGCGCTGTCGGTCTCCAGTTGTGGCATGAGCCAATTTTCCGCGGGCTACGCGTGAAACTTGCTCACTGCAGGCCGACCCGTTGATTTCCCCTTACAGAGGCATCCAGAAGCTTTAAACTGTGCATACCATCGCCGAATGGAGTTAGCAGTCGGTGGATCTTTGTTGAACTTCGTCCTGAAGTGTCGTTGCACTGTTATGACTGACTGATGTGAGTGCATTTCAAGCACGACATACGCTTTCTCGGCTCCTGTCACCATTTTGTCTCACTGCGCTCTCGAGCGCTCTGACGGCAGAAACCTGAAGTGCGGCCTCAGCCGAACAAAACGTTATGAGTTTCTCTACGTATCTGTAGTGTGTCGTGACCATATGTCAATGAATGGAGCTACAGTGAATTTATGAAATCGATTCAGTCATTTGTAATAGCCCTGTACATATCAATTTGTACATCGCAACCTTTCTGGTCTTTAATAATAGACAAACTTTCAATCATTAACTATTCCGTTTAAGAACAGCCTCACTTGGTTGAAATATCCCCGAAACCACAGCAGAAAAACCGATGGCCGTTCATCCATTAAGCGCACGGTCATGTAATAATAGTAATTAACTGTTTGTCGGCTTCGGTAATTCACCCAAAACCCAATGAAGGAGTTTAAGTGGGGGTGTTTCAATACCAATTACAAATTAAATCATGTATTTCTTCTGCTGCACTATGTACGCGCGATAAGTAAAATTTCGTTACTTAAAGAAATACAGCGACCTGTCAATTCTTCTGTAGTCTTATTTAGTCGAGACGAGTTTTGGGTTTTTACACATCTTCAGTTTATCGCAATACTGTTTTATCTTTGTCAACATAACCTTTCGATTGACCGCAGTTTCATCGCAGCAGCTGAGTCGAGTAAAATAACAGTTCCTTTATCTACTATGTTTCCCGGTTAGTGTATTTAAATTTAGTTATTAATTACGTGTACTTCCTAATCTTCTGTAGCTTGTAGCTCTTTTTTACGCCTTTATATGTATGGCACAAGTACTCTCAGATTTACTGATGCACTGTTACAGGGAAATATGAGACATGGGACCGACGTACGCATTTGTTTGTACTGGAAATTACTATTGTCCCATTAGTCTGTGTATAGGCTTCAATTCTTCCATGCCACCCACACTTTCCCCATCAAACTTCGGACATCGTCAGAAAGAGCTCTCACTATTGAATAAGGAGGACTAGTGTGTGTGTGAGTGTGTGTGTGTGTGTGTGTGTGTGTGTGTGTGTGTGTGTGAAATCCTAAGGGACCAAACTGCTGAGGTCATCGGTCCCTAGACCTACACACTACTTAAACTAACTTACACTAAGGAAAACACATACACCCATGCCCGAGGGAAGACTCGAACCTCTGGCAGGAAGGGCCGCTCAATTCGTGACATGGTGCCTCCAACCGCGGGACACTCCGCGCGGCTAAATGCCCTAGTGTTTCGATGATATTAATTGAAGCTGACCTATATTGACTATGAGACCAGTCGTAAACATATTATATCCTTCCTAGAATACCATCGGAGTTCCAGAAATTTAAGGATATGAGATATACCACAGGTCTGAACTAAGTCATCGTTGTGTAAAATCATTCCTGTTCACTTTTATCGATATGTATGTACCTAAGCATAATTCGAAGACATGTTTTCCAGCGTCTCATCATGCGATCTGTGCCAAAGATCAACGTCGTTTCCATTCTCATAACAAACAAAGCGTTTAAAATACATGCGTTCAATCTAGTGCGTCCTCAGTCTGTTCTGATGCGATATAGAGTTCAAATATATTATCGAAAAAAATGAAAAATGTGGAACATGTGAACGGTGACTCTTCGTAATATAGTTTGATACCCAAGAAATGAAAGAGTGTTCTTTCCAGCGCTTTAACTGACGTATAAAATTCTGTCTGCAGTGCAAGTACATCGAATATCATTTTGAGAAGTGCATTCATAATACATCAACAATGAAAATCTTTGGAACAGACGACAAGTAAGTGTGAGGCGACCTGCTAATCCCGCAGGACGGGACAGATAGTATAAATTTTGGAAAGGGCCATAATAAGGGGCTGTCAGTTACAGTCGAACATACAACTTTATTATTTGATCAAACATTACAAGGAGCCCAAAAACATTTTTTTAAACACACAGCTTTAATCTTTGGAACTTAATTACTTTAATTTAAAAACGGCTGAAGGCCAATAACTTAAAGCGCAAGCACAATCAGAAATTTAAGAGGCAAGACTTATCTTAAAACAGTTCTTTTGTTAGGCTGAAGTAAGCCAGTTAAATTCAAATCGGCTGAAGGCCTAACACTTAAAACCCCATGACATTAATTTTTTTTAAATGCCAAAGGCCTTAGGTGGTATAGTTCTTTAATTTAGGCTGAAGGCCTTAAGAGCAAACAACTCATACTCAAAATCGGCTGATGGCCCAAAACTTGAAAAAAATTTAACAACATTAAAATTTTTGCCGGCCGCGCTGGTGTAGCGTTTCTAGGCGCTCAGTCCGGAATTGCACGACTGCTACGTTCGCAGGTTCGAATCCTGCCTCGGGCATGGATGTGTGTGATGTCTTTAGGTTAGTTAGGTTTAAGTAGTTCTAAGTTCTAGGGGACTGATGACCACAGATGTTAAGTCCCATAATGCTCAGAGTCATTTGAGCCATTAAAATTTTTAAAGTGCCAAAGGGCTTACGTGAAACAGTACTTTAAACTGGGCTGAAGGCCTTAAGAGCAAAACAACTGTAATTAAAAAAAGCGGCTAGAAGCCATACAAGTACGAACAACAAGAACAATTTTTAAAAAAATAGGGCTGTACACTAAATGGCACTCAGATGTTGGAGGGTCGGCCTGTAATTCAAACACAAACGCTCACTAATGTGAGACATGCAGTCGGGCCAACCATTCTCTGTCCGACGACAACCCAACCGACCGACAGTCAGCGGAGCCACCGACAAGATACGTTCCACTTCACCCGACTAGCGCACGACAGGGAGTTCAACGGAACAACGCAGAAGATATTGGCGCCCATAACCAATTATACATGGAGCTGTCAAACTACGCACCGTGCTGGACAGCAACAACACGTGGATGAAACTACACTGGCTGAAATTTACGTCAACGGCCAGGGCAGGTAACCGGAACGTTAACGGCCGCAAGGCAGAAGATTCCGCTGGTGCACTTCAATTCAAATAACCAAATATAGAGAAACTCCACCACAGGGTGGCTAAAATTTTCCAACTTGAAAACCACATTGTTGCTCTTGTGAATATCCCAGCAGCCGACAACAAACTCCAAACGACACAATGTGAACAGTCTTGGCCGGCTGGTAGGTTAAATCAGAACTCAACTTTCGTGTCCAGGGTCGGTGAGCCACGGACCTCGTAGCAATGGGAACAGCGCCACACACTCTCTGACACCGCGTAGAGACCGCCAGCGGGCCCCGGCCAAACTACGCAGCGCCGAGAATTCCTCACTGCTCCGTGCCAATCGACCGACTGAGAGGCAGTACGCCGACAACATTTAAAGTAACTTGTCAGTCAAAATCACACAAATTACACACAGTTTCACGAACACTGTCCCGAGGAACTAGACAATGCTAACGGCAGTGACTGTACAATAAGAAGGACAAATCACTAGTCGGCACACACAGCCAACCCATAAGCGATCTCCGGCCAAATACACGTCGTCCGACAAGACGACCGACCGACGACCAACCATAGTCGTCCCTACTCCAATCATGTGTGTCGGCAACCGTCGGACGGGTCATGGTGGTCCGTTCCTCACTGCTGCCGCGCCCCGACTGAACTTGTGCCGTGTGCCAACTCAAACACTGCCAGGTCCGAACTAACTCCAACATATTTTTTTTCCTTTATTGGGTTTCGATTCCCCCTAAAGGGGGCGGGCTGGCAGCAGCTTATTACGCCACTCTTCAGCCTACAGAATTTGTTTTAAAAAGATGAAGATAATAAAAAATAATAACAGTTGGCGATAAAATCGGTGACTTAAAGGTAAAAATGGCAGAAAATTCTGGAGCGTAAAACATAAAACACAGTATCGATGAAGCTAATAAAACACACAGGAAGCAGAAAAACAATAGACAGACAATTAAAAAAACACGGCGACAGTCTGGGTTCTGTTCGCAAGAGATATAAAAAGCACACCCAGCGACAGCACGATTTCTGTTCGCAACACTGTGGAAGGACGCACAACACCAAACAGTCACTTAAACACTGCACTAAAAGTTGGCACAAATACGAGATACCACACCCGAGAGCAGGTGGGGGGAAACCGGTCAGATGACGGGAAAAAGGGGAGGGGATGAGAGGAAAAGTGAAGGGGGAGGGGGGAAAGGAGCCAATGGAAGAGGAGGATCCATAAGAGGGGTGGGGGGTGCTGAGCAAACGGGCCAGGGATTGGGGAAGGCAGAGGAGGGGAGTACAAAAGGACTCGGCGGGGGGGAGGGGGAGAGAAAGGAGATGATAGGCGGGGAGAAAACACAGGATGGAAGGAGGGAGGAAGAGGGACCCCAGGGAAAGGACGGAGGAAAGGAGGGGGGGCTGAGGATCAGAGTTGATAGGAAGGATAAATGGATGGAGAGAGGGCATCATCCGGGAGGGGGAGCTGATGGAAGCCACCTTGGGAAAGGAGATGTAGGGTGTTAGAGATGGAGGTTAGGGGGGACACAACGGTGAAGACGTGGCAGGGGGCGGGGATGGGAGAGGAGAGGAGCAACCAGGGGGTGAGGGGGTTCAAGACGGCGGGAGGTGTAGGGGATGCGGATATGTTCGAGGAATAGGAGCAGATGGGGGAAAGGAATGAGATCATAGAGGATCCGCGTGGGGGACGGGAGGCGTATACGGAAGGCGAGGCGGAGTGCATGATGCTCCAACATATGACGACCGGGAAGTAATAGCAATCCAGAAAAGATAATACGGCAAGGCCTATATCGATAAGCACTGCTGCTGCCGCTGATAGGCAGGCAAGGCAGCAACTCAGTGACACCAGTAATTGAAAGTTAACATAACGAGGCGGTGGTACGGTAAAAACAGTGTGTTAAATAAGAGTTGGCACGAACACGAGCCACGCACGACTGAAAGTGAAAGGTAATTAATTAACAATTAGATTCCTCCTGTTACAAACAGACCTTCAGTTGATCATTCGTTTGTCTCCGACATGAGACTACAAAACGACAACAAACTGAAGCTTACAATAAATAATAACAATAGAAAGGAAACGGCTTGCAGCAGTCATCTAGTTCAGGAACCGCCGTAGGCGAGCCAAACGTGACACGGGCCGGGTGTGCCGGCCGCGGGCGGGACAGCACTCATCCTACAGGGTGTTTCAAAAATGACTGGTATATTTGAAACGGCAATAAAAACTAAACGACCAGCGATAGAAGTACACCGTTTGTTGCAATATGCTTGGGACAACAGTACATTTTCAGGCGGACAAACTTTCGAAATTACAGTAGTTACAATTTTCAACAACAGATGGCGCTGCAAGTGATGTGAAAGATATAGAAGACAACGCAGTCTGTGGGTGCGCCATTCTGTACGTCGTCTTTCTGCTGTAAGCGTGTGCTGTTCACAACGTGCAAGTGTGCTGTGGACAACATGGTTTATTCCTTAGAACAGAGGATTTTTCTGGTGTTGGAATTCCACCGCCTAGAACACAGTGTTGTTGCAACAAGACGAAGTTTTCAACGGAGGTTTAATGTAACCAAAGGACCGAAAAGCGATACAATAAAGGATCTGTTTGAAAAATTTCAACAGACCGGGAACGTGACGGATGAACGTGCTGGAAAGGTAGGGCGACCGCGTACGGCAACCACAGAGGGCAACGCGCAGCTAGTGCAGCAGGTGATCCTACAGCGGCCTCGGGTTTCCATTCGCCATGTTGCAGCTGCAGTCCAAATGACGCCAACGTCCACGTATCGTCTCATGCGCCAGAGTTTACACCTCTATCCGTACAAAATTCAAACGCGGCAACCCCTCAGCGCCACTACCATTGCTGCACGAGAGACATTCGCTAACGATATAGTGCACTGGATTGATGACGGCGATATGCATGTGGGCAGCATTTGGTTTACTGACGAAGCTTATTTTTACCTGGATGGCTTCGTCAATAAACAGAACTGGCGCATACAGGGAACCGAAAAGCCCCATGTTGCAGTCGCATCGTCCCTGCATCCTCAAAAAGTACTGGTCTGGGCCGCCATTTCTTCCAAAGGAACCATTGGCCCATTTTTCAGATCCGAAACGATTACTGCATCACGCTATCTGGACATTCTTCGCGAATTTGTGGCGGTACAAACTGCCTTAGACGACACTGCGAACACCTCGTGGTTTATGCAAGATGGTGCCCGGCCACATCGCACGGCCGACGTCTTTAATTTCCTGAATGAATATTTCGATGATCGTGTGATTGCTTTGGGCTATCCGAAACATACAGGAGGCGGCGTGGATTGGCCTCCCTATTCGCCAGACATGAACCCCTGTGACTTCTTTCTGTGGGGACACTTGAAAGACCAGGTGTACCGCCAGAATCCAGAAACAATTGAACAGCTGAAGCAGTACATCTCATCTGCATGTGAAGCCATTCCGCCAGACACGTTGTCAAAGGTTTCGGGTAATTTCATTCAGAGACTACGCCATATTATTGCTACGCATGGTGGATATGTGGAAAATATCGTACTATAGATTTTCCCAGACCGCAGCGCCATCTGTTGTTGAAAATTGTAACTACTGTAATTTCGAAAGTTTGTCCGCCTGAAAATGTACTGTTGTCCCAAGCATATTGCAACAAACCGTGTATTTCTATCGCTGCTCGTTTAGTTTTTATTGCCGTTTCAAATATACCGGTCATTTTTGAAACACCCTATATCTGCCCTTTGCTTGCTGCTACACCGGAGTATTCCGCGCAGCGCGACATTTAACTTAGTATTGCGATGTGGCATTTAATGGTCAACACGACGCTCCCCACCTCGACAGCATCGTGGTGTCAGCGCTGTTTACCCTTCACTATTTGTTCGCGGTATGAAAGACATTCACTGGTCTCGTGCCTGTTTACACAAAAAGAGGCAGTCTAGCGATCTATTGTCACAAACATTTAAAAAATGACTGGGAATGACAGAGGAGAGGAACGATAGTTCTCAGTACATATTATGCAGTCACAAACGACGGGTACTGCATATTTGCTGTGAAACGGTGTTAAAATACCATGCACAAAGAATTGAAAGGTTTAGTTCATAATGAAAGAAATTGGTGGTACGTACAGCAAAATTTCTGAAGTGCCACGCACTATTCCACTGTCACTCGCAATAATTTTCGACGCAATCAAAGGAAGAGTAAGGAGCTTTTCTGTATTATGCAAACGAAGGACGTTGATAAAGTTAAGGGGTATTCCCGAAACGATTTTCCGATTTCAAACTCACTGTTGCTGGATTTATGAAAAAAAAAGAAGAACGAAAATTACAACATCCCGAATGGAATGCAGATCTTGTGTTATAAATCGAATATATTATACACTGCACACAACCAGGCATAGCAAGATGAGAAACTACTTATTTCTGATTTAATGAGGATGAATTTGAAAAGAAAACTGCAGTGTGAAAGGGACAAGTGCTGACAAAGAACACCGTTCATTGCCCTAAGCTCACTGGTGTTAAAGAAAACGCGCTGTTTCAAGAATTCATTGCGCCGTGAAAAAATTACGAGCACAGTTTCCGTTTTGAGGAGGCTGTCAGTCTTACACGTGTTTTCGAGCTGTTTGCTAGACCGTTTTCCGTTTCAACTGAAAGCGCCATTTTGCATGTTCGTATGGAACTGATTGACCTGCAAGGTAATTCCAGTTTTAATGATAAACCCTTCTGTGTGAAACTGTCCAGGTCGTCTACTTTGCTTTCAACAGCCTGAAATTCCACGTCTCCATATTGAGGTTTCAAAAGTGCCACAACATTTCGCTCGACATATTCGTGCACAAGACCATTTTTCGACTGTGCAGCTACATAAGTCACGATTAAGTGGCAGCCTGAGTGCGAAAATCTGAGAGATTGTCTGTGTGTCTGCTTATTGGCGACAGTTTGTACCAGATAAAAATTATGTCTTTAGCGCATCAAAAATAATTAAATAATACAGAAAATTTGTTTTGTGTGTCATCTATTGAGAGAAATGTTGAAATATGAAATCAAGTCTTATGCAGTGCGACTGCACTGCCATTTCAAAGTGGCACATTCGCAGTTTCCCCCTCTTCCCCCACCTTGCGCTCAGACAGCATGCGGAGTCGTCGGGGAAGTGTGCAGCGAGGGTTGAGGCATTGGAATTTGTGCCAGGACACAGCTCACGAGCCGAAATCTTGTGCGCCCATGATCTAGGAATTTGAATTTTAAGTCTCAAATTGTTTATTATGGCCTTTTAATAAATTATTTAAACATTACTTGTGACAAATTGCTGTTTGTGTGTTATAAACCTTACAAACATTTTTTCTCAACATATGTTGACGAGATAATATAAAGTTGAAAATTACTAAAATACTTTTATAAATATCAGAGAAATGGTGCATAACGAGTCATATGCGTTGAGACATGTGTCTTCTTAAGAATATTCTGTTTGCAGTGGAGATTATGAAAGACGTTTTCCTTTGATACTTGATGAGCAGCTACTTTGCGATGTCATCCCGAATACCCACAACAAAAAACAAATCCAAGCAATAGGAAAGTAGAGGTAAGTTACCAGATAAATTTGCTTTAACTTAGAGGCACAAAGAATGGAGAACGCACATTATTAAGATATTCACTTCTATTAGGGTCACTCCAAAAGGAATTCACACTATTTATTTTTTAAATCCATATTTTATTTTCCATGCTTGAAAGTTTTACAGTGTGTAGATACATCCTTTAGAAACAATATTTTCATTTCTCCACATAATTTCCATCCCTCTCAACTGTCTTACGCCATATTGGAACCAGCGCCTGTATACCCGCACGGTAAAATTCTGGACCAACCTGTTGGAGCAGCCACTGTTTGGCAGCGTGCACAAGGGAGTCATCATCTTCAAACCTTGTTCCACGAAGAGAGTCTTTCAGCTCCCCAGAGAGATGATAGTCACATGGAGCCAAGTCAGAAGGCGGGTGTTTGTGTTGTCCATCCGAGTTTTGTGATCGCTTCCAAGGTTTTTTGACTGACATGTGGCCGTGCATTTTCGTGCAACAGCAAAGCATCCTGCTTTTGCCGATGAGGTCGAACACGACTTAGTCGAGCTTGAACTTTCTTCAGTGCATCACATATGCATCGCAATTTATGGTGGTTCCACTTGGCATGATGTCCACAAGCAAGAGTCCTTCGGAATCGAGAAACACCTTAGCCATAACTTTTCCAGCAGAAAGTGTGGTTTTGAATTTTTTTTCTTGGGTGAATTTGCATGATGCCACTCCACTGATTGCCTCTTCGTCTCTGGTGAAAAATGATGGAGCCATGTTTCATCACCTGTCACACTCCTTCCAAGAAATTCATCTCCACATTCTTGTACTGTTCCAAACGTTCGCTGCATACCGTTTTTCTTGTTTCTTTGTGAGCCACTGTCAACGTCCTGGGAGCCCATCTGGCACAAACCTTTTTTAAGGCCAATACTTTCAGTATTCTGCAAACACTTCCTTCCCCTATCCCAACGTACCGTGACAATTAGTTTACTGTGATGCGCCTGTCAGCAGTCATAAATTCGTTAACTCTCTGCACATTGTCTGGAGTGTGTACAGTGCGAGGCCTGCCGCTGCGAGGACAATCCTCAATATTGCCGTGCCAGCTTTCATCACGTAACCTGCTTGCCCACCGACTAACTGTACTGCGATCGACAGCAGCATCTCCATACACCTTTTTCAACCTTCATGCTATGACGGTGCCACTCACGGGAACAGGTTGAACTAAGTTTGAAAACAATCGGGAAGGATGTATCTACACACTGTAAAACTTTCACACGTGCAGAATGAAAACTGTATTTTTACAAAAATAGTGTGCATTTCTTTTGGAGTGACCCTCGCATTTATTACATCACAGTTATTGGAAACTAAGATCATTGTCAGATGGTATCCTCTCCACCACAATCTGTCTGAAGACGTCATCTCACAGGTGAATCACGATCTGGCGAAACAGCTGCCAGTCGTGCAGCGCTATAGCGGCGGAGGAGTCTGCTCAGAAACACCAAGAGCGGCGCTGTTGTGGTTGTCGATCGTGCTGGCGTCTCCGCAGCTACCTGCGACTCGCGCTCGTCACCCCGTATAACTTGGCTCATATTGCGTGAGAGCGGAAGGAGAACAAGGGAACACCGCAAGGGGTGCCCGCAGCATTCTCGCAGACATCCGCTGGCGGATCCGCTTCCGCTGGAGGAGCACGCATTTCAGCCGGGAGAGACTGTGCCTCACGCCGCAATATCGACACTGCTATTCATCACGGACACACAAAGCACTTGCTCTTCACGGCGACAGATCTCAAACGCGGTATAGGTCTTGTTCATCAAGCAATATCCTGTAGGAAGTTGTGTATAGCTACAAGGTGTCGCACGAAATGTGTTACCATTTTGTTTTTGAATATAAACTTTATTGTCAATACAATCTGAAAGGAACATATACGACAATGAGGAGCAGCCCAAGGGGATTTGTTCTAACTCAATAAATGCTCAGTACGTCCAGTCATTACGTTTCCTAATTTTCTTCAAAGAAACACTGAAGTTAGTGATTACCCTACGACACATGTCTTCCGTAATTTCACTGCAAGCTTGAAGAATAAGTCTTCTGAGCTCCATTAAATCACGTGGACATTTCGGGAAAAAATTTTTCCTTTAGGTATCCCCAAAGAAAAAAGTCACATGGATTGAGGTCTGGACTACTGGGGGGGCCAATTTTGTCCGTCATTGAAGCGACCTGTAAACCTGAGTGAAGTGATCCGCAAGTCGAAATGTTAGTGTAAAAAGGCCAACACAGTGTTTGCAGTATGTGGCCTTGCTCCATCTTGCATGAACCACTGCGTGTTCAAGGGCAAGGCAGTAGGCAGAAGCTGTAGAATGAAGCTATTGCGAAGCATGCTCAAATAATGCTCGCTGTTCACAGTTTCTTCAAAGAAAAAGGGTCCAATAAGTCCGTGACTGGAAATTGCTGCCCACGCTGTAATCCTCGGAGCATAATTTCGTCGTTCATGAAGCACTTGTGGGTTTTCAGTGGCCCAAAAGCGTACATTTTGTTTGTTAACCACACCGTCTAAATGAAAATGGGCCTCGTCCGAAAACCAAACGTTGTTAAGAGTTTCTTCCCTACCCTCTGCGCACTGAGCAAACAGCAATCTCTGCTGCTTGTGTTCTTCAGTGAGCTTCTGTGCACAGGTCTTATTGTATGGGTACATATGGAGGTCACTTTTAAGAATGCTTTGAACGGAGCGTCTGGATATTCCCAGTTGCACTGCTGCCTTTCTACACGATTTCCCGGGACTTCTCTCTACAGCAACTCGTACCGCTTCAATATCCTCCGGCGAACAAATAGGCTTAGGCCGAGGTCGCTTTGCTTCGGATACCCTTCGTGTATAAATTTATTGTAGACCTGTGGATGGTCTTCTTGCAAGGGACCCATCGTGTGTTAAACTGTTGTCGAAAACGCCTCTGAGTCACAACAAGGGTATTCTTTTCATGAAAAAGTAACACAATTCCCGATCTTTGCTGTGTCGTCAGTCTTCCATTGTCAGCCATTGCTGCTTACTAGTCTCCTACGGCAGTATCGTGAATTACACGTCATTTCGTAACTCATTTGTTTTTCCAAGCTCTGCTGGCACTGCTGTAGAGATCCCAGCGGGATATCTAAGAGCCTCCACACCAGCTTGAACAGTCCCCTGCTGGCATGCAGAGTCCATGGATTCATGAGGTTGTCTCCATACACGTACACGTCCATCCGCTCGATACGGTTTGAAATGATACTCGTCCGATCAGGCAGCATGTATCCAGTCATCAACAGTCCAATGTCGGTGTTGATGGAAGTAGTGGAGGTATAAAGCCTTGTGTCGTGCAGTCATCAACGGCACGATTGGCAGCTGTTTGGCCACTTCGTAATTCACCTGTGAAATGACGTCTTCGGACAGATTGTGGTGGAGACGCTACCATGTGTCAATGATCATAGTTTCCAATAACAGTGAAGTAATAAATACGAGGGTCACTCCAAAAGAAATGCACACTATTTTTGTAAAAATACAGCTTTCGTTGTGTTTGTGTGAAGTCCATGAAACGGCCTTGCAACGGTGGATACACCGGTTCCCGTGAGATCACCGAAATTAAGCGCTGTCGGGCGTGGTCGGCACTTGGATGGGTACCCATCCAGGCTGCCACGCGATGTTGCCATTTTTCGGGGTGCACTCAGCCTCGTGATGCCAATTGAGGAGCTACTCGACCGAATAGTAGCGGCTTCGGTCAAGAATACCATCATAACGTCCGGGAGAGCGGTGAGCTGACCCCACGCCCATCCTACCCGCATCCTCCACTGAGGATGACACGGTTATCGGATGGTCCCGGTAGGCCACTCGTGGCCTGAAGACGGAATGATTTATGTGTGAAGCCCATATCGATGATGTTTCGTTGAATGGTTCGCAGCTGATACTTGTTGATGGCCCAGCACTGAAATCTGCAGCAATTTGCGAAAGGATTGCACTTCAGTCATCGTTGGTCTCATTCTTGCAGGATCATTTTCCGGCCGCAGCGATGTCTGAGATTTGATGTTTTACCGGATTCCTGATATTCGTGGTACACTCGTGAAATGGTCCAACGGAAAAATCCCCATCGCTACCCCGGCGACAGTGTCCCATCGCTCGTGCGCCGGCTATAGCACTACGTTCAAACTCACTTAAATCTTGATAACCTGCCATTGTAGCAGCAGCAGCCGGTCTAACAACTGCACCAGACACTATTCTTATATAGACCTTGCCAACCACAGTGCCGTATTCAGCCTGTTTGCATATATCTGTATTGGAATACGCATGCCTATACAAGTTCCTTCGGCGATTCAGTGTAAACGACGACGTACTCTGCATACATTGTTGGAGCACTGTTTCATTTGTGTTAAGTTCACACGACGGAAATATGACTCGCGTATTCGAATCGGGAGTTTGGACATACACTCCTGGAAATGGAAAAAAGAACACATTGACACCGGTGTGTCAGACCCACCATACTTGCTCCGGACACTGCGAGAGGGCTGTACAAGCAATGATCACACGCACGGCACAGCGGACACACCAGGAACCGCGGTGTTGGCCGTCGAATGGCGCTAGCTGCGCAGCATTTGTGCATCGCCGCCGTCAGTGTCAGCCAGTTTGCCGTGGAATACGGAGCTCCATCGCAGTCTTTAACACTGGTAGCATGCCGCGACAGCGTGGACGTGAACCGTATGTGCAGTTGACGGACTTTGAGCGAGGGCGTATAGTGGGCATGCGGGAGGCCGGGTGGACGTACCGCCGAATTGCTCAACACGTGGGGCGTGAGGTCTCCACAGTACATCGATGTTGTCGCCAGTGGTCGGCGGAAGGTGCACGTGCCCGTCGACCTGGGACCGGACCGCAGCGACGCACGGATGCACGCCAAGACCGTAGGATCCTACGCAGTGCCGTAGGGGACCGCACCGCCACTTCCCAGCAAATTAGGGACACTGTTGCTCCTGGGGTATCGGCGAGGACCATTCGCAACCGTCTCCATGAAGCTGGGCTACGGTCCCGCACACCGTTAGGCCGTCTTCTGCTCACGCCCCAACATCGTGCAGCCCGCCTCCAGTGGTGTCGCGACAGGCGTGAATGGAGGGACGAATGGAGACGTGTCGTCTTCAGCGATGAGAGTCGCTTCTGCCTTGGTGCCAATGATGGTCGTATGCGTGTTTGGCGCCGTGCAGGTGAGCGCCACAATCAGGACTGCATACGACCGAGGTACACAAGGCCAACACCTGGCATCATGGTGTGGGGAGCGATCTCCTACACTGGCCGTACACCACTGGTGATCGTCGAGGGGACACTGAATAGTGCACGGTACATCCAAACCGTCATCGAACCCATCGTTCTACCATTCCTAGACGGGCAAGGGAACTTGCTGTTCCAACAGGACAATGCACGTCCGCATGTATCCCGTGCCACCCAACGTGCTCTAGAAGGTGTAAGTCAACTACCCTGGCCAGCAAGATCTCCGGATCTGTCCCCCATTGAGCATGTTTGGGACTGGATGAAGCGTCGTCTCACGCGGTCTGCACGTCCAGCACGAACGCTGGTCCAACTGAGGCGCCAGGTGGAAATGGCATGGCAAGCCGTTCCACAGGAATACATCCAGCATCTCTACGATCGTCTCCATGGGAGAATAGCAGCCTGCATTGCTGCGAAAGGTGGATATACACTGTACTAGTGGCGACATTGTGCATGCTCTGTTGCCTGTGTCTATGTGCCTGTGGTTCTGTCAGTGTGATCATGTGATGTATCTGACCCCAGGAATGTGTCAATAAAGTTTCCCCTTCCTGGGACAATGAATTCACGGTGTTCTTATTTCAATTTCCAGGAGTGTATAACATCCTACCTACAGCCGATCACATGAACGCATTTCAACGCGTACACGGCAATAATCTCTAGACCCAAACAAAAGCGCGCTGACTCGGGGTTAAAAATAAACGCCGTTCAGTTGACGGCGCGTTTCTGTCGTATTTTCGACATCTTTTTGTTATTTTCCTTTGTTGAACGCGACAGAGAAATAGTGAAACCGCAGGCGGGAATACTGACAGCGAGCTATTAACTGAATACGTGGAAAAATACATTTTTTTCCATAAAATGTCAGACTTCATTTAAAATAGGAGTGAATAGGACTCGTGCACCGAGTTTCCCGCACAAATTTAATTATGTATACAGACAGTTCATCCATTTCGGGAATCGAGAAACTCGACCATTTTTGCCTGCTATCGACAGTGATACTGGCAAGACATAGATCAATATTTTAATTTCAATAAAACAAACGTGACTTAAAGTCATGGAGGAGGAGGACGACCACAATTAGTAGTTCTCCATTCAGGCTGAATGGGTCGCAGTAGTAAAAGTCAAACATCAGGAGAGGAATGTCTGTGAATATTTCCTTCACATACAACTTGAGACGCTATATCTACGTGCAGTAATCGGTCCTGGATATCTGATGACAGATAAATTCCGAAACGCGTCATATGAGCAATAAAATAATTCCATGCCTGATGTCTGACTTTTAACATTGCGACTTAATTAGTCAAAATGTAAAAATATTGACTGTTTTAATTTCAAAGTTAACGTAGGATAACAAGTATCAAAAGAGATATTTTTCGTGTAATATAATTACAAATTAACAATTTAAGGATTTTTTTGCTTTACTTGTACTCTGTAAACTTACAGACAGTTCAGTAAATGTAGATCTTCGGGAACTGTCCTATGGTTTTGATGAGTCGGTTTGCCGGCCGGAGTGGCCAAGCGGTTCTAAGCGCTACAGTCTGGAACCGCGGGACCGCTACGGTCGCAGGTTCGAAACCTGCCTCGGGCATGGATGTGTGTGATGTCCTTAGGTTAGTTAGGTTTAAGTAGTTCTAAGTTCTAGGGGACTGATGACCTCAGCAGTTAAGTCCCATAGTGCTCAGACCCATTTGAACCATTTTGCTCAGAGCCATTTGATTTTTGAGTGGGTTTGCGAGTATCAAAATATGGGACATAAATAGCCGTACCTTTTGATTGATTAGAAGCTAACGTTTGTTATACCGCCCTTTGGAACTTAGCATGTGACATAAATTTCAAACTTGATCCGTGTAGCCTTTAATAAGAAAAAAGGGGTTTCAACAGAGGGCAGGATGATAGGACATCTGTTAAGACATCAGGGAATAATTATCACGGTATTTAAGGGAGCTGTAAAGGGAAAAAAACTGTAGAGGAAGACGGAGATTGGGCTACATCCACCAAATAACGGAGAACGTATGTTGTTAGTGCTACTCTGAGATGAAAAGTTTGGCTCAGGAGTCGGACGAATAGACAGTCAGAAGAAATGACAAAAACATTATTTGGTGACATAATTACAAATTTACGGTTATCGAAGCTTTTCCTTTGGCTGTACTGTGAAACCTCCCTTTCTGCCAAATGTCATGATTCTATGCCAGCTGGAAGTACCCAGTAGGTTTTGATTAGTGAAATCGCGAGTATTAAAATATATGACATTAATGGCCGTATCTTTTGTCTGCATTGACTTAGAAGCTTCAATTTTTTACACCACCGAGGGGCTATAGACTTCAGTACGTGACATAAATTACAAATTTATATGTCTAGCTGTTCCTGAGAAAAAGGTTTTTTATCAGTCGGAATCACACACACACACACACACGCACACAAAAATCCACACACACACACACACACACACACACACACGCGCGCACATACACACACAGACGGACAACAATGCGATAGTATAAGGGTACCATTTTCGCCTGTTGAGGCGCGGAACCCGCAAAAGAGTAGTGGAAGAAAAATGTATTGTTTACTGTTCTTCACATCATATAATCGGCCGGCCGTGGTGGCCAAGCGGTTAAAGGCGCTACAGTCTGGAACCGCGCGGCCGCTACGGTCGCAGGTTCGAATCCTGCCTCGGACATGGATGTGTGTGATGTCCTTATGTGAGTTAGGTTTAAGTAGTTCTCAGTTCTAGGGGACTGATGACCTTAGAAGTTAAGTCCCATAGCCATTTGAACCATATCATACGATCTGCATGTTCATTGACTGAACACTGTAGTTGGTAAAATTAGCCCGAGCGCTAACCCTGATGAAGTGGATCTTTCATTTATACTTGTGAGATTTTCTTCTAAGATCGTGTTTAAATCCTCCTCTAATTCGAACATTGTTGTGTACTACTGTAATCGCTTTTACAATGTCTTCGGCACAATCCGTAATGATATCTGACATCAAATTCTCCATTTATTACGCGCTACATCGAAAGCACCTTCCAGATACCTACGTCTTAAATTTGGCCGACTGCTAGATATATCTTTTCTTTTGTCATAAGTCAGCATTCGGCCTCATTAAATTTTCCATCATTGCAAATGTTTCATCACCTACGCTCACGTAAGGAAGTGCCATCTCGCTGTTTTCTGTTAAATGTCTTTGTTTCGGCGTATCCAAAAATTTCCCAGTGAGTTTTTCATAGCAGTCGGAATCTCTGAATATTTCCGAGTAGCTGTTACTTTCATAAGAGTGAATGTCTGTCCAGGTAAAGCAATGGTCAGAGTGACATAGTACTAAGAGTTCTGGTTTTTGTATTCTGACTTCTTTACCATCGAGAACTACGATGCAATGAGGAAAAATGGCGTGCTGTCCAACTCTTTGTGATATTTCACTCCATTTTTCTTCATCTGGTAATAGTATCACAATGTCTCTTCTTTGCAAGCAGATAACATCGCATACTCGGCAAGTTATCTCAGATGGAGTCGATTTCCAATTTTACATTAATTGCGAAGCTCCGCCGATGAACATCTGATGTCAAAATGTCTGAACCTAAAACAGACTGGGCAAGAGTAACTGCAGTGACCTGCTCGACATCTGAACTCTTGAAATTCGATCACGCGTTACCGTGCGTCAATGATCGTCACATATGGATCAGGAGGTATGTACGTACACTTGTAAATGCAGAAAAAAGAATCGCAGCACGGGACTCACCGGGCAGCACTATTTTGTTCGGGCCATCTACCTACGTACTATGCTACTGTGTACCAGCGATCCCGACTTGTGCTGCCTCGAATCGAATAATAATAATTAAGTAACTTTAATTTGTCGATGAGGTGGTTAAAACCTAAAGTCTAACACGCGCAGGTGAGTCTGGGTGTATGGTCAGCTGGGAAACTAGTGAAAAATTTAAAGGTTACGATTTCTAGGAAGATTACAGTGTATTCCCACCTTTATATTCACCAACATTCATTAGCTGTATGATCCCAAACTGAATTAATTGATAGATGGAGCTAATTTTCAAAGCGACAATTTCCAGCTTCAACGCATGCATTCAACTGCTTATAAAATTTTTCCCCACGCTTTCATATAACTGTGTCGTCTATTGTGCAATGACACAAGCAGGTAAGACCAGCCAGTCACTACAACCTCAGTTGCCGCTGGGATTTCACATCCAAACACTTTCATACAATCCCATGGGAAGAAAAGAAACCACTGATGTCTGGGAATCGCTGTGAGCATGGGATACGGTTTCCCCATTCAATCAAACGATGAGGGAATATGTTGTTCTGCTGCTCACGTACGTTGTGGGATGGTGCACCGTCATGTTGAAGCAGCTTCCTCTCGATGAAAACAAAAGGTTTATTCTCCAACAATTATAGCAGTTCATCTTGGTTGAACATCTGGTAACGTCCTCGATGTTAATGTGGCAACAAAAAAAATCCTATCAGTTCAAGGCTTCAGTTGTCTGCGATCGTGGAACGAGCATGGCATATGGAATTTCATCACATGTGGATGTCCCTTTTATAAATAACAAGTGGCTTTTATACCCGACAACTTTTATTTTCTCAATAAATTGTGTTAATATTGGTTTACTTTAGTTGACGTACCATGTAATCTTGGCAACTACGATTGCCTTTATTTGAAAAAAGGAAAAGATAAACTATTTTTATAAGACAAATTAGGATTTTATTTTATGAATTTATTACTCGTGTAATATAAGACACGAGATTTTTAGACACTTTAGCAAATAAACTGTCTTTATATTAGTTTATTTGTATTTGATATGAGTGGCACATTAATGTAGCAAATTACAGATTACAGTAATCCGTCCGCACTTTTATATTCTTTTTTTGAGAGTTCAGAAGTACTGCAAAGGCTACAACCTAATACTGATTTGAAGGTAAGTGCATTTGCTAAATGCAAAAATACTTTCATATGTGCACACGTTTAGTTTCCCAAAAATAATATAATTATTTCGAACAGGGATGCAATGCTATCCGTAAGACGCATAAGAAGACAGGACAAGTGATCAAAATTTTGAATCAACACTTATGGAATGGCCTGAAGATGAAACTCTCTTTCAGCACGAGGTTAGCAGGGACTGAGACACTGATTGTCCCCAGAATAATCAACTCGTGTGTTGTAGCGTCTCAAGTAAAGGAAACAGTGAAGAATTGCAGATTTTCTGTCATTACCGATGGAACTTGAGTAACTTATTGCCAAAAATGAGCAGAACGCAGGTACAATATGATGAAAATTCCTCTTGCTCAATTAAGCGGCAGTACAACAAAACAAAAAAGAAATTATACTAGAAATTGAGGCTTCCACGTCCCGAAGAGTTCTTCATTAGTTCCATTTCAAAACAATTTGACACTTACACGTTAGATGGTTAAAGAGAACAAATTTCTAACATTTATAATTTCCCTACACCAAGATGAAGTACATTAAAACAAGTAACAGATTGTTTTACTCTATAATGAATGCAAATGAGAAGTTATTCCACTGCCCAGAAGGCAAAATACACTTGAGAAGGAAAGTCAAAGAGAATTAAAGTTGTATCATATACAAAAGTATTAGACGTAGAAGCAATAAATGTGCTTATTTTCACTGCAACGTCCCACCTTCGTGGAAGGCAGATCTGAGAAATGGGTAATTTTTCTCATAGTGAGAGGCTCCCAATTGACGAAGATTGCGGAAACGGGAAGGTCACCAAAAAGAAGATGCTTCATATGCCAACCTCCATTCTATAGAAAAAGTGATGAAACATTCCAAATATACAGAAAATATTTGAGGAAAACACACTGAAATTATTTACAAAGAGTGATATTTTTTATGAGCGAGCGTCTTTTTATAGGATAATCGTCTGGTGTGGACAAATAAAATTGATAATTAGTTGTTTAAGAAATAGTATCATGAAATTTATAACTTCGTATCTTATATATTATGCTAAAATAACAGTCGCAGTCTCATAATAAAGGTTTTCTGACTCATTATGCGTCACCAACTCTTCAAAATTCGATGATATTCCTTTTAATACCGACATTTTGTATTTGTTTGAAGGTCGGGGTCTTACAGAACCATTTTAGATATTTTTGTTAGTTACTTTCGGGTTCCATATATCGTTTGCACAATAAATCGTAATGAAACGAGGCATTTTACATTCAAATCACTGATTTATTTGTAAATATGTCCGCATGCTGAACATTTATAACTTTTTTACGAAACAGATTTCACTTAGTAATTCCTACCCACCACTTTCTACACATTACAGTAATAGAAATCCTTCTACGAAATAGAAGGAGCTATCAAGGAGAAACGTTTCAGTTGGTTTTGGAATTTTACGTTCTTGTCTGACAGACATTTTATTTTACTGCGTAAGTTAGAAAAAATTTTAGTTTCATCACTGTGCACCCCTTTTTGTGCTGTAGACAACTTTAATGTATATTAATAAATGTCTTTTTCATTTTGGTATTGTAGTTGTGTACATAACTGTACCTTTTGAATTGTAGTGGATTAATTGCAACAAACTTCATGAGGGAGTAAATAAACTGTAAAGTGGTTGTCTGAATGCTGAACTCCTCAAAGAGATGTCTACAAGACGATCGTGGGTGAGCACCACATATTCATTTTACCTTTTTTTCCAGCAATGAAGTCTTCCTTTCTTAATGGTGAGTTACCCAAAAACATTATTCGATATGACTTTATTGAATGAAAATTTACAAAATTTGTCAACTTAATGATTTGTCTTCCATCTCCTCCCCCCTCCCCACCTACCCCATGATTTGCCATAATTATAATTGCAAATGTAACTGAACTAAGTTATTTCGGAGTTCCAAAATGGGCCTTTTCCAGCTTAAATTCTCATTAATACGGTCATATAAAAATTTTGAAGTTTCCACACTGTTTATTATTTTCTCACCATGTGTTACACTTATCATTGGTGTAGGATGCCTAGATGTGTAGAACTCAATATGTTGTACCTTTTTAAATTTGAGTGCGAGACCATTCGCAGAACACGGGACAATGATACTTTTATGAACATTGTTTACCATTTCCACTGTTTTTGTAGGCATTCTTGGATTGATTACTGGTACGTCTTCCTTGCAGACGGTGTAGTTCTTTAGTGAATACAGGAGCGAAGAACAGATGCAGTTTCTGAACAGAGAATTCAAATTTATTCTACCTCTAATATCAATACAGATACAAAAGATTGAAAAAAAGTCAATTTTCAGTACAATGTCTGTACAGAAGCTGTCGAGCCCCGGCCACTAAGAAAGTCTGCAAATGTTATTCAACTGTCAAACTTACAAAATGGGGCTCAGACCATGAGTTTTCGATCCTACCTACACCCAAAGCTGGAGTTCCGCAGAAGGGATGCTTGCATCTGTTTAGCAGCGGCGTAATTGTTCGTGGCAGCTCCCTCATCTACAAAAAGAACTAATTCTGCTTGTTGTATATTAGACGGATGATCGTTTACGTACATGAGGAACAACAATGGATCTAGGAGGGAGCTTTGGTGAACCCCATACATTAGATCCCAGACTATATTGGTTGAATTACTAAGTACAACTTTCTGTATTATTTTGCTTAGATACGGCATTATCCATTGGTTGGCTATACCACCAGTCCCATTAAACATGAACCTATCTAGGAGAATACTGTGACTCATAGTCAAATGCCTTAAATACGTCGCATAAAATTCGAGCTGGAGCTATTTTGTTATTTAATGCTTGTAAAATTTGGTGAGTGATCTTGTAAATGATAATATCAGTAGAGCAGCTCTTCTGAAATTGAAACTGCGATTTGCTGATGGCATTATTGTCGTTCAGTCGAGATTTTCTTCTAGAATACATCACCTTCTCAAACAAATGTGAAAACTTATGTCAATAGTGAAACAGGTCTATATTTAGCGGTATCTTTCATGTCACCTTTCTTAAAGAGGGTCCCACAACAGCATCTTTCAGTCTCTAGAAAAAAATGCCTTCGGTTAGTGTTGCATTTCATATTTCAGATATGACGGGGCTTATTCCGTGGGAACAAACTTTTATTGCTCTATTGCAAACACCGTCAATTTCAGATGAAATTTAATTTTTTATAGAATGTACGGCTTCTTTAATTTCAGAATGAGAAGTTGGTGATACATTTGTGTGATTAAATTATATGAGAGCGGCTTTTAGAACATATTGCTGCATTTTTTCTCCTGAACTGCTTGTTCCTATAATCTCTATTTTAAGAGATGATTGTTCAATATATTTGAGAGTCCATGCCACTCATCTATCCGAGAGATGTTGTTATTTTAGTTATCTTTTTTTATTTATAAGACACAGTCACATGGTAATTTCAGAATGCCACAACTGTTTTCGACGAGGAAGTGGTGATCATCTGGTTAAAGAAGATTTAACGTTGCCATTGCGTTAAAAACGTAAACAATACGTTTACTTTTGTCAACACGATCGGCTATCAATCACTGATATCAAACAAAACTATCTAGACGTTTGTGTCAAAAACCTTTTAAGTGGTATGATAACATAAATTCAGTTGTTGAAGAGCAAGAAAGTGTAGCTCACGCACATGAGATGTCGTTTAGCGAGCTCTTGTTCGGACGATTCTGGGGTGTTGTTGGTTGGTCTGCGAACATATAAATATTGGATTTCCTGGGGAGATGGAACAGATTTGGGGAAGAGCTCTATCATTCGTCATAGTTTGCTTACTAATTGATTTGCAGGATAAGCATGTGGTTTATGGGTGGTTAACGATACTGTTTCGACCATTAATCGAAACGACTTCAGATAAAAGAACGCTCAATGTGGAAAACAGTACAGGTAGAAGATAATTACTTTTTCGTAGTATTTCTCAAACAATTGTACAGGGTGATTCAAAAAGAATACCACAACTTTAGGAATTTAAAACTCTGCAACGACAAAAGGCAGAGCTAAGCACTATCTGTCGGCGAATTAAGGGAGCTATAAAGTTTCATTTAGTTGTACATTTGTTCGCTTGAGGCGCTGTTGACTAGGCGTTAGCGTCAGTTGATGCTAAGATGGCGACCGCTCAACAGAAAGCTTTTTGTGTTATTGAGTACGGCAGAAGTGAATCGACGACAGTTGTTCAGCGTGCATTTCGAACGAAGTATGGTGTTAAACCTCCTGATAGGTGGTGTATTAAACGTTGGTATAAACAGTTTACAGAGAATGGGTGTTTGTGCAAAGGGAAAAGTTCTGGACGGCCGAGAACGAGTGATGAAAATGTAGTACGCATCCAGCAAGCATTTGTTCGCAGCCCAGGAAAATCGACTCGCAGAGCTAGCAGAGAGCTGCAAATTCCACAACCAATTGTATGGAGAGTCCTACGAAAAAGGATAGTTATGAAACCTTATCGTCTGAAATTGGTTCAAGCACCTGAACGTCAACTACCCGAGGCGATGGATCGGCCGCCAGGCAGCCCGTGACAGAGCACTTCATCACTGGCCTCTAAGAAGCCCTGATCTTACCCCCTGCGATTTTTTCTTATGGGGGTATGTTAAGGATATTGTGTTTCGGCCACCACTCCCAGCCACCATTGATGATTTGAAACGAGAAATAACAGCAGCTATCTAAACTGTTACGCCTGATATGCTACAGAGAGTGTGGAATGAGTTGGAGTATCGGGTTGATATTGCTCGAGTCTCTGGAGGGGGCCATATTGAACATCTCTGAACTTGTTTTTGAGTGAAAAAAAAACTTTTTAAATACTCTTTGTAATGATGTATAACAGAAGGTTATATTATGTTTCTTTCATTAAATACACATTTTTAAAGTTGTGGTATTCTTTTTGAATCACCCTGTATTTTCATATCTACCTGGCACATTATTTGATGGTAAATATCTCCCTAGGAGCATTCAATGACGGAACCGATACGCCGATCTAGGGCGACTGTAATTCTGATAGCCGCTAGTAATCTGTTGGTCGAATGGCTCCATGTTCCGTAATTCATGCGGTAAATTGCTTGTCTATTGTTTGGAGTGGTGCCAGAAACACTATTCACCTCTAGAACACTAGAAAACGGAGTACTTGATTGTATAGGTTTCTGATACAAGCGTACCATTTATCAGGACACTACGTAAGAATCATTTCTTGACTAATGACACTTCTGAAGATGTGTTGTTACAGCTTTTGTTCAATAGACATTGTTGAATATGAATCGCAACTAAGTAATCTCGTTCAGAAGCTTCGCAAATATGGAGCTATCGGAATAGCCGTTTAGTAGTAACGTATAACCGCTGTTTCCTTGTCCAGAGTTTACTGTAGAAACAAGGCGGAATCGGAATGCATTTGTAGGTCTGTATTTTGGCATTTACTCCACTCTCTACGAAGGAACACACTTGATTTTCTTGTATTTTCGATATGCAACAAAAATCATAAAAATGCATAAAATACCGCGTTTGTATAAATACTCGTCGTGGAGGGATTTCCATAGTTGCTAAAATATGGAGGACTACTCGTCATAAAACTATCTGCAGCAAAGTAAAGTTTTTCAGATATCAATGAAAAGATTCATTGACTATCGAGAAAGCCCGAACCGTGTGTAGCGAGTGTATCTATTTTAAAATTAAGCTTGTTAAATAATTTTTTGGCAAGCAATGCTCCACACATTCATTACATTATGAAGAACTCGTTTTTGGAGATCCAATACGTCACTGTATGCATAAAAAATTTCAGTAAACATTGTGTTAGTGAAGTACCTGATTGATGTTCCAGAAATGAATTTCTTTCGAATAGTTTACCTGTCTTCTTCAGCAACCTTAGTTAAATACATCGAAATAAAGAGCAGAAAGTTGCATGAAAGAAATTTAATGTCTTAACTGGTTTCGTGCACTTGGTGCCGTTCATCAGAAGACTATAATTACCGCATTATTTGCGAGTGTGAGCAGTAAGATTCATGCAGCATTTTGCTGTGGTCACGTGGTTCATGTGCAGCAGTATGTTGCATACATCTTGTTGCTGACACTCACAAATAATGCGATAGTCATGATCTTCTCAACCGAAACCGGTTAAGAAATTACATTTCCTTCAAGCAATATGTTGCTGATTATTTCGATCTATTGTAAGTAGGCTGTTTAGGTTTTTACGTTGGTAACGCCACGTAGCGCTCTGTACGAAAATCACTGACTGTACTGTGTGCAGTCTGTGACTGGTTGGACTCATTGTTGGAATATTCGCTTGTCTAGTGTTGGGCAGTTGAATGTGAACAGCAGATAGCGTTGGGCAGTTGGAGGTGAGCAGCCAGCAGTGGTGGATGTGGAGAGAGAGATGCTGGAGTTTTGAGAGTTTACTGTAAGCGGACGATCTAGACGTGTGTCCGCCAGAAAAAGGAAATTTGTAAAGAGGCTTGTCATGAATTGATATATACACTCCTGGAAATTGAAATAAGAACACCGTGAATTCATTGTCCCAGGAAGGGGAAACTTTATTGACACATTCCTGGGGTCAGATACATCACATGATCACACTGACAGAACCACAGGCACATAGACACAGGCAACAGAGCATGCACAATGTCGGCACTAGTACAGTGTATATCCACCTTTCGCTGCAATGTAGGCTGCTATTCTCCCATGGAGACGATCGTAGAGATGCTGGATGTAGTCCTGTGGAACGGCTTGCCATGCCATTTCCACCTGGCGCCTCAGTTGGACCAGCGTTCGTGCTGGACGTGCAGACCGCGTGAGACGACGCTTCATCCAGTCCCAAACATGCTCAATGGGGGACAGATCCGGAGGTCTTGCTGGCCAGGGTAGTTGACTTACACCTTCTAGAGCGCGTTGGGTGGCACAGGATACATGCGGACGTGCATTGTCCTGTTGGAACAGCAAGTTCCCTTGCCGGTCTAGGAATGGTAAAACGATGGGTTCGATGACGGTTTGGATGTACCGTGCACTATTCAGTGTCCCCTCGACGATCACCAGTGGTGTACGGCCAGTGTAGGAGATCGCTCCCCACACCATGATGACGGGTGTTGGCCCTGTGTGCCTCGGTCGTATGCAGTCCTGATTGTGACGCTCACCTGCACGGTGCCAAACACGCATACGACCATCATTGGCACCAAGGCAGAAGCGACTCTCATCGCTGAAGACGACACGTCTCCATTCGTCCCTCCATTCACGCCTGTCGCGACACCACTGGAGGCGGGCTGCACGATGTTGGGGCGTGAGCGGAAGACGGCCAAACGGTGTGCGGGACCGTAGCCCAGCTTCATGGAGACGGTTGCGAATGGTCCTCGCCGATACCCCAGGAGCAACAGTGTCCCTAATTTGCTGGGAAGTGGCGGTGCGGTCCCCTACGGCACTGCGTAGGATCCTACGGTCTTGGCGTGCATCCGTGCGTCGCTGCGGTCCGGTCCCAGGTCGACGGGCACGTGCACCTTCCGCCGACCACTGGCGACAACATCGATGTACTGTGGAGACCTCACCCCCCCACGTGGTGAGCAATTCGGCGGTACGTCCACCCGGCCTCCTGCATGCCCACTATACGCCCTCGCTCAAAGTCCGTCAACTGCACATACGGTTCACGTCCACGCTGTCGCGGCATGCTACCAGTGTTAAAGACTGCGATGAAGCTCCGTATGCCACGGCAAACTGGCTGACACTGCCGGCGGCGGTGCACAAAAGCAGCGCAGCTAGCGCCATTCGACGGCCAACACCGCGGTTCCTGGTGTGTCCGCTGTGCCGTGCGTGTGATCATTGCTTGTACAGCCCTCTCGCAGTGTCCGGAGCAAGTATGGTGGGTCTGACACACCGGTGTCAATGTGTTCTTTTTTCCATTTCCAGGAGTGTATATATATATTATGACTCTTGAACGCTATTAAGGTAAATACATTGTTTGTTCTCTATCAATATCTTTAATTTGCTGACTATGCCTATCAATAGTTAGTGCCTTCCGTAGTTAGAATCTTTTATTTAGCTGTCAGTATTGGCGCTCACTCTACTGCAGTAGTTCGAGTAACGAAGATTTTTGAAGGTATAGGTTATTGTTATTAAGGGCCATTTTTTGTAGGGGTTTTTCAAAGTCAGATTGCGTTGCGCTAAAAAAATATTGTGTGTCAGTTTAGTGATGATCGGAATAAGTAAAGAGAGAACTGTCTGAGTACGTTCAGGTTTACTCAGCTGTCTTAGTATCAAATAACGTAGAAGTTTACCAGCACAGTCATTCAAAATTCTTCTAAGGGTGGCGTTTCAGTATAATTTCTTTCTGTGTAAATGGTTCAAAGGCTCTGAGCACTATGGGACTTAACTTCCGAGGTCATCAGTCCTCTAGAACGTAGAACTACTTAAACCTAACTAACCTAAGGACATCACACACATCCATGCCCGAGGCAGGATCCGAACCTGCTACCGCAGCGGTCGCGCGGTTCCAGACTGTACCGCCTAGAACCGCTCGTCCACCCCGGCCGGCTGTGTAAATGAGCACAGCTTGATTAACAGAAGGAGTTTCTTCCTGTTGGCCCCATCTTAAGGTGCCCTCTCTTGAGCAATGTCGGCGGTCCACGTCTGGATGCCGTGTCACAGCATGAAGGCATAATCCGACGTGGAACTGTACCATCTCCGAATGTCCTTCAGTAATGTGTTCCTTCTTCTTCCATCAGGCCTTCACCCTTGCATTTTCCGTTCAGTGGCGAGTTGTAACAACTGGCATCTTTCGCCTCTTATAATGTGTCTTAGGTATTGTGTTTTCCTTTGTTTTATAGTGAGCTATACTTATTTTTGCTTTTTCTGTTCCGGCGTATCGACAAGCTACGGCACAAATATGAAGAACGCAAGAGGAGAGAAGGCTGTGAGACGACGTCAGCCAATAGTTCGCTGACTAGGACTGCGCCACAAGAGGAGCGCCCTAGACGAAGAGTGTAGTGTTGGCAGAAGAGCCAACACCGTGTTGCTAGAGGAGGCCGAAATGCACGCGTTAAGCTCACGCAGACTGGCGTGAGGTCTGGAACAGTTAAAGGAGTTGAGTCTAGTAAATAAAGTACGTAGTTGCTTGAATACTTAACTTTAATCCATAATTGGAGAACATCGGTCTGACGGTACAGGCATCACTAGTTAAATATCTGTTGATAATGGCGCCTTGCTAGGTCGTAGCAAATGACGTAGCTGAAGGCTATGCTAACTATCGTCTCGGCAAATGAGAGCGTATTTGTCAGTGTAGCTTCGCTAGCAAAGTCGTCCGTACAACTGGGGCGAGTGCTAGGATCTGTCTCTAGACCTGCCGTGTGGTGGCGCTCGGTCTGCAATCACTGACAGTGGCGACACGCGGGTCCGTCGTATACTAGCGGACCGCGGCCGGTTTAAAAGCTACCACCTAGCAAGTGTGGTGTCTGGCGGTGACACCACAAAGAGAATATAAGCACCGCTCCTAACAGCCGAGAACGGAGAGTAGAAGACGGACACTAGCAAAGAGGCCTAGGAGAGACCTGACACTAACGATAGCAGAGGCTTATGAGCAGGTGTGAATGCTTACATGGACATTGTATATAGTGAAGAACACTGACTGTTTGCACGTCGCCCTTCGCTTGCGACAACTTGTTTCTAAATCCAACGTATTTCCAGTCTTCTTTATTGCAATAAGAACTATTAATGTGATTTACTTGAATTATTGTATAGCTATCCCAGAAGGAAGCATCCTTTAGGCACTCTGTAAGAGACGAGTGGGCAGAACCCCACATTTTCATCCGATGAAGGACTTCTTCGTCTGAATTTTTCAGCACCCAAGTTATGCGTAAGAGACGACAATACAGATTCATTTCAAAAGCATCAATTCTTCTTCGTACTTTCAACATTGCAGCACAGTGATCGTGATAATCTAATATACACTCCTGGAAATTGAAATAAGAACACCGTGAATTCATTGTCCCAGGAAGGGGAAACTTTATTGACACATTCCTGGGGTCAGATACATCACATGATCACACTGACAGAACCACAGGCACATAGACACAGGCAACAGAGCATGCACAATGTCGGCACTAGTACAGTGTATATCCACCTTTCGCAGCAATGCAAGCTGCTATTCTCCCATGGAGACGATCGTAGAGATGCTGGATGTAGTCCTGTGGAACGGCTTGCCATGCCATTTCCACCTGGCGCCTCAGTTGGACCAGCGTTCGTGCTGGACGTGCAGACCGCGTGAGACGACGCTTCATCCAGTCCCAAACATGCTCAGTGGGGGACAGATCCGGAAATCTTGCTGGCCAGGGTAGTTGACTTACACCTTCTAGAGCACGTTGGGTGGCACGGGATACATGCGGACGTGCATTGTCCTGTTGGAACAGCAAGTTCCCTTGCCGGTCTAGGAATGGTAGAACGATGGGTTCGATGACGGTTTGGATGTACCGTGCACTATTCAGTGTCCCGTCGACGATCACCAGTGGTGTACGACCAGTGTAGGAGATCGCTCCCCACACCATGATGCCGGGTGTTGGCCCTGTGTGCCTCGGTCGTATGTAGTCCTGATTGTGGCGCTCACCTGCACGGCGCCAAACACGCATACGACCATCATTGGCACCAAGGCAGAAGCGATTCTCATCGCTGAAGACGACACGTCTCCATTCGTCCCTCCATTCACGCCTGTCGCGACACCACTGGAGGCGGGCTGCACGATGTTGGGGCGTGAGCGGAAGACGGCCTAACGGTGTGCGGGACAGTGCCCAGCTTTATGGAGACGGTTGCGAATGGTCCTCGCCGATACCCCAGGAGCAACAGTGTCCCTAATTTGCTGGGAAGTGGCGGTGCGGCCCCCTACGGCACTGCGTAGGATCCTACGGTCTTGGCGTGCACCCGTGCGTCGCTGCACCGCGGTTCCTGGTGTATCCGCTGTGCCGTGCGTGTGATCATTGCTTGTACAGCCCTCTCGCAGTGTCCGGAGCAAGTATGGTGGATCTGACACACCGGTGTCAATGTGTTCTTTTTTCCATTTCCAGGATGGTATAAGAAACTGTCAGCCTCGGTTCCGGTAATGAAACCGACCTTTACCTAGGTTTCAGTCCAAATAATTGAGCCTTCTTCAGAAGATATATCTGAATCTATAATTGGTCTAAGAGAGCATGGTCTAGAAATAAAACTAAAACAGCCTGAATAGGCGTAGTCACATTTTAAAAATCCGGTACGTAAGTACTAAGTCAACACACACTGCTTATCCATGTTAGTTCCCAAGTACTTCAAGGAGGATACTTGTTCAGGCTGTTTTAGTTTTATTTCTAGACCATGCTCTCTTAGACAAATTATAGATTCTGAAGAAGCTCTATTATTTGGGCTGAAACCTAGGTAAAGGTTGGTTTCATTACCGGAAACAAGACTGATAGTTTCTTATACATCAATTCGTTTCTCTAGGTACAGGTCAAGGGTCCAGATTTCGCATCCATAGAGGAAAATGGAGTACACATACCAGCTAATCATTCACAGGCTCAGAATCATTTGCATCAGTTGCTGGCTAAGATCCGATGTTATGAACACTTTTTTTCATCCTAATAAATTGTCTCCTGACCTGTTCTATTCTAGATCTGACCTCTTTCTCGCAGTCACACAGCTTATGCATCACAGTACCCAAGTACTTCAAGGAGGACACTTGTTCACTGTTATTTCATTAACTTGGAATCTTCTCTTAGAGAATATTACAACTTTGGTCTAGGAACTGTTCGGAAACAGGCCAAACTATTCACTGCGCTGGACGAAGTTGTCTATCGAGTGTTGGAGAGTGAGTAGGTCATTTGCTAATACAACAGTGACATGTGCAAAACCTAATATTGTTAGCTATCTTCCCGTTTATAACGACCCCTTTGCTTTCTTCGCCAACACTTCCCTGAGAATTGCATCAGGGGAAATGTTAAACAAGAGAGGCGGTAGTAAACAACCCTTTGGTTGGTTCAAATGACTCTGGCGCACTACGGGACTTAACATCTGAGGTCATCAGTCCCCTAGAACTTAGAACTACTTAAACCTAACTAACCTAAGAACATCACACACATCCATGCCCGAGGCAGGATTCGAACCTACGACGGTAGCGGTCGCGCGGCTCCAGGCTGAAGCGCCTAGAACCGCTCGGCCACAACGGCCGGCCCAGCCCGTTATAGTCTCACACGAAACAAGATTTATACAACCTTCACTGTCCTAGCAAATTTTACAGGTTTTTCCGACAACACCAATCATTTAGAGATTTGGGAGTTTAGAATACAGAAAATTTTGACTGACTGGTACGAAGAAAAAGCTTCAAATTTTTGCAGTTGTCACAGTATTCATGAGGGGCGCGTTTAAAGACCAAGGGTCCTGTAGTCAGTGAGTCATAAAAGTAACGAAGAAAAGTTATAGCCGGCCGAAGTGTCCGAGCGGTTCTAGGCGCTACAGTCGCAGGTTCGAATCCTGCCTCGGGCATGGATGTGTGTGATGTCCATAGGTTAGTTAAGTTTAAGTAGTTCTAAGTTCTAGAGGACTGATGACCCCAGATGCCAAGTCCCGTAGTACCCCCAGAGCCTTTTGAACCAAAAGTTATAGTTGGATGTTACGTCGAAGCAAGATAATTGGAGACGGAGTTTGTTGTGTCGGCAAATTAGCCAACACAACGCACACTAATTGAGAGAGGAGGCCGAAATGCACGCGTCACCTCACGCAGGCTGGCGTTAGGTCTGAAACAGGATACGTAATGAATGCTATAAAGAAAAGTACGTAGCTGCTGGAATACTTAACTTTAATCCATCATTTGTACACAGCGTTCTTGATGATACAAGTGAGACTCTCCCTAGAAATGGTTAATGGCGCCTTGCTAGGTCGTAGACATGGACTTAGCTGAAGGCTATTCTAACTATCTCTCGGCAAATGAGAGAAAGGCTTCGTCAGTGTAGTCGCTAGCAAAGTCGTCCGTACAACTGGGGGCGAGTGCTAGTACGTCTCTCTAGACCTGCCGTGTGGTGTCGCTCCGTCTGCAGTCACTGACAGTGGCGACACGCGGGTCCGTCGTATACTAGCGGACCGCGGCCGATTTAAAGGCTACCACCTAGCAAGTGTGGTGTCTGGCGGTGACACCACAGAGTTCATGCTGAAATTAGACATTCATAGGTTAGAAAAAGGACTGTAGCACTTTTACAGCCGCAATATTCGTTGCAAGTTACATCGAAAAATCGAATACAGCGATTTAAGAAACGGTGAGCATTATGCTTGTTCAGCTCCTTAATCAGTGCGTCAACCTTCTGAGTTCAATAAAATCGGTGTCATGGAGGGACAGATGTACACGAGGGAAGTCTCGCTAATGGGTCATCCGGGTGGATCGGTATCGCAGAAGTACACAGCGGCACAACTACCCGTCGCTATCTCGCGAGGAAAGAAGGTGCCATCCTCTAAAACAGCCATAGTGCTCTTCGTTTACACAGGCAAAATCTCAGGACAGCTGATTATGTAAACGCTCGTGGTTTAAAACTATTCATTTAAGAACTTCAACAACCAACATGAAACCTTCGTTACACTGCTTTTACAATTAGTTGCGACTTTTGACAGTTAGCTCAGCGGAGGGGATGTGACGCATTTGTCCAGGTAGTTTTGTAACTGCGACCCGGATGGTCGCGGGGTTGAAATGACGGAAAGCGCGGCGGGACCCGCGGAGAGGCCCGCGAACAACAACACAACGAGAGGATGGACACGACCAATGAAGGACAGAACGAACAACAACAAGATCGAACAACGGAGTCACAAGGAAACCTAACAAACACGTCCACACGTACACAGAACAAGTAAGTAAGTAACCTGTCTAACGCGAGGCAATGTGTCCACAAACGAACGTGAGATTAGACTGCACGTGCACCTTCCGCCGACCACTGGCGACAACATCGATGTACTCTGGAGACCTCACGCCCCACTTGTTGAGCAATTCGGCGGTACGTCCACCCGGTCTCCCGCATGCCCACTATACGCCCTCGCTCAAAGTCCGTCAGCTGCACATACGGTTCACGTCCACGCTGTCGCGGCATGCTACCAGTGTTAAAGACTGCGATGGAGCTCCGTATTCCACGGCAAACTGGCTGACACTGACGGCGGCGGTGCACAAATGCTGCGCAGCTAGCGCCATTCGACGGCCAACACCGCGGTTCCTGGTGTGTCCGCTGTGCCGTGCGTGTGATCATTGCTTGTACATCCCTCTCGCAGTGTCCGGAGCAAGTATGGTGGGTCTGACACACCGGTGTCAATGTGTTCTGTTTTCCATTCCCAGGAGTGTATAAGATGTGCGAGAATCAGAGTTTATTACCGAATAATTTCTCTAAAATTGTTGGAGGAACATCGCAGATCGGCCGGCTTGCGCGGCTTGCTTTCCACGCGGGGAAGCCAGCCTGACAGGCTCCGCCCCCAGTAGGCCCGGCATCATTGTCATCAGCTGACGTGCTCATCGTACACTGGCAACTGCACATCCCTCCACTCGCTCCGTACCGAGCTGCCAAAAGTCGCAACTAATTTTAAACGCACTACAAGTGACAAATTTTCAGCGATTCAGCCTGTTGTGCTGTGCATTCATACAGCGCGGTCATGTAAGAAGCAGCCACCGCCTTCTCAAACAGCGTGTCCCAACGCTCTCTAGAGGCAGCAGCGCGGAATACTTCAAAGTGCTCACAGTGGCGGCGCCACAAGAGATGCAGCATAATGCCGCTGGTGTCGACGGAGCCAATCAGGTTGCGACCCCATGTGATTAAGTCGCGGCCCGGAAGGGGGAGTCATCTGGTGGGCCTCCTGGAATACGGAGCAGGAATCCTCTCAGTCGCGACGCGGTTACTGCGATACTCTTTACAGGAGACGCACTTTCACCACCTTGTTTTCAGAATAAATCTTCCAAGTTGTGATTAATTCCGACTTTCCATTTGGTAGTTTGTATCTGGGACACGACACAGCCCACAATACTGGACTTCTGATCTAGACTAGAAATCTACTCTGTAGGAATCAGCATGGGTTTCGAAAAAGACGGTAATGTGAAACCCAGCTCGCGCTATTCGTCCACGAGACTCAGAGGGCCATAGACACGGGTTCACAGGTAGATGCCGTGTTTCTTGACTTCCGCAAGGCGTTCGATACAGTTTCCCACAGTCGTTTAATGAACAAAGTAAGAGCATATGGACTACCAGACCAATTGTGTGATTGGATTGAGGAGTTCCTAGATAATAGGACGCAGCATGTCATTCTCAATGGAGAGAAGTCTTCCGAAGTAAGAGTGATTTCAGGTTTGCCGCAGGGGAGTGTCATACGACCGTTGCTATTCACAATATACATAAATGACCTGGTGGATGACATCGGAAGTTCACTGAGGCTTTTTGCAGATGATGCTGTGGTGTAACAATGGAAAATTGTACTGAAATGCAGGAGGATCTGCAGCGAATTGACGCATGGTGCAGGGAATGCCAATTGAATCTCAATGTAGACAAGTGTAATGTGCTGCGAATACACTGAAAGATAAATCCTTTATCATTTAGCTACAAAATAGCAGGTCAGCAACTGGAAGCAGTTAATACCATAAATTATCTGGGAGTACGCATTAGGAGTGATTTAAAATGGAATGATCATATAATGTTGATCGTCGGTAAAACAGATGCCAGACTGAGATTGATTGGAAGAATCCTAAGGAAATGCAATCCGAAAACAAAGGAAGTAGGTTACAGTACGCTTGTTCGCCCACTGCTTGAATACTGCTCAGCAGTGTGGGATCCGTACCAGATAGGGTTGATAGAGGATATAGAGAAGATCCAACGGAGAGCAGCGCGCTTCGTTACAGGATCATTTAGTAATCGCGAAAGCGTTACGGAGATAATAGATAAACTCCAGTGGAAGACTCTGCAGGAGAGACGCTCAGTAGCTCGGTACGGGCTTTTGTCAAAGTTTCGAGAACATACCTTCACCGAAGAGTCAAGCAGTATATTGCTCCCTCCTACGTATATCTCGCAAAGAGACCATGAGGATAAAATCAGAGAGATTAGGGCCCACACAGAGGCATACCGACAATCCTTCTTTCCACGAACAATACGAGACTGGAATAGAAGGGAGAACCGATAGAGGTACTCAAGGTACCCTCCGCCACACACCGTCAGGTGGCTTGCGGAGTATGGATGTAGATGTAGATGTAGATGTTTGCTACACATCCCGGAAATTACATTGCCGTCCACAACTGCAGTGAGAGACAGCAAAAGATCAATTTCCAGAACAGAATATCACAGAATTGCAGATTCTGACATACCTACTTCAAAGGTATATGTTGGAACAATGTGTTGAGAGCAGTGGATGATGTGATTTGGGTTCATGTTTTAAGAAAAGGAAGAACGACTTACTGTGGAAGAATAAAACACAATGAGTCTGGGTCATACCGATCACTGCGTAGCGCCGAATCCCAGTGGGACAGGTAATCGGCTGGAAATGGCGTTTGCCTAACCTCTTAAGCAAACGTAATTCGGTCTATATACATACTAATAGCAAATGTGGAAAAGTGCTGTGTCTGTATGTCTGTCTGAACACGCTGCTCCAAATCTACAACACGAATTTTCGTGGAGTTTTTACATGTAACATGAGCATAGCTTTTGACACCGTGTAGACTCTAGTTTGTAACACCATAGCTCTAATGCTGTACTCATTCATTTTTTTTAGATACATTTTACATCGTTAAGAACCTGTAAATGTTTTTGATTGAATAGATAACACAAAATTGTATACTCTTTTCTTTGTTAAAACTTTGATGTCGTGGTTTGTTTCAATGCAAAGTAGTGTATCTGTACTGTAAATGCTTTGTCCCATTTGGAGGGAACAAAACTTACTGTATATGATTGTAATTTTGTGTGAATAATTTTTTGTAGAGATGTCAGTATGTGTAAATGTTTTGTTTTATTTAATGTATTTGTTTGCTGTTATGTAAATTGCTGATCCTCACTTAGGGCTCTTAGTTATTCTGTATGTAAAAGGTGTAGTGGTTCCCCTCGGGAACGGAACTGTGTAGCGCGCGCAAATTGTGGTTGGCCTAGGTGGAAAAGGTGGAACTGATAGTCAGTCGGGGACGAGCCAGCAGTCGGAGACGAGCTACGAGTCCGTGCACTGCCATTATAAAGGTGCATATTGTGCTGATTCAGAGAGAGGCTTTTCCTGCTTCTTTCCAAGGCCTCGGATGGATGGATAAATAGCTGGAACTATTCTGGAGTTTGTATCTATCACCGCCACCAAGAAATAACGGAGCCAGCAATTCTGCTACAATTCCACCTACCAACAGGCAGTTGCCACCACGTTGCGCAATCATTGCTACGTAATACTATAATGATGTACAGTGAAGGATCAGCTTAATGGATGTGCTAATGTGCTGAAATATAAGGTAATTCATATCTGAATTTATGTACCTACCCTGATTTTACACATCATAACACCTCTCAGGGTCCTCTCCGTTTGAAGTAAAGTGATTACCGAGTGTCCTTACTGAAAGTACATTGAAATCCAGTTTTCTAATTGATGCCCTTTGAACAAAGTAAAGAGAAAGTTAAAGTTAATGATGCTTGCTGAAATAATTTTCCTAGTAAAACTGCTTATTAAAGTGTTATTGCCAACTTCAAATTAAAATTTCTCAAGACAGTGGCTTATAGAGTTTTGCTTAGTAAATAATCACACTACTGCCTGTTGTTAATATCAGAAAGTGGGTCAGTATCTTACATTAATGTTAATTTTATGTTTCACGGTAGTAAAAGTAGAAAACTGCATAGTAGGAAATTATATGTTCATGATCACTAAGTGTTTATCTCTCTTGTGTGCATATTAACAGTAGAAAGACCACTCAGTTTGTGTAAACCCTGAAAGTGATAGTGTTTTTCTGTACGTGTTATAATTTTGCAAATAGTTTTTGTGCTGCTTCAGTTGTTAGCTTCAACCTTAAAACATATGTGTGTCGGCGTTCATTGCAGTCGCATGTGGCCAAGTCTAGGTTGTGTTTTGTCCGTTATAGTTACTGATACCTATATTCTTGAACGAGAATGTTAATCATTCTCTTGCCTAGTTAGGCTGGCGACCGTTTTCTTTATCAATTAAACAGTGCAGATAAACAAAATTTCGTTTGTTACTGTTCAAATATTAACGTAATTCTGACTTTCATTTCCGATAAGCCACCTCCGTTAGGAACAACACGGTCAACATAACAAAATTCCTCTCAGAGGGTAACACAGATCTGTTGCTTTATACCATAATTGCTATAGCAAAATAGTTCTGTTTTGCAAACTGTCCCCTACTTTAAGGTTATGGTATAGCAGTAGCAGACGGGAGTGTTATAAGTTCACCAGAGTGAGATCACGGAAGAGAGAGAGAGAGACGTAGTGATTTAAAGTTTTTCTGGAATCTTCTCAGACAAGAAACTCCAAAACCATTACACGAAGTTTCATTGTGTTTTCGCAGCTAGCTCTAGCATAGGTTGGAGCACTCTATACGTACTTTCTTTCACCAGAATCGAATTACAAAAAAATACAAATACTTTCAGCGTGTGTAGTGCCAACAGTAAAATTCGGAGGCGATCTGGTTATGGTGTAGTCGTATTTTTCATGGAGGGGTTCAAATGGCTCTGAGTACTAAGGGACTTAACTTCTCAGGTCATCAGTCGCCTAGAACTTAGAACTACTTAAACCGAACTAACCTAAGGACATCACACACATCCATGCCCTAGGCAGGATTCGAACCTGCAACCGTAGCGGTCACGCGGTTCCAGTTTGTAGCGCCTAGAACCGCTCGGCCACTCCGACCGGTTCATAGAGGGGCTTGCACCCCTTGTTTTGCGTGGTACTATCACAGCACAGGCCTACATTAATTTTTTAAGCACCATCTTGCTTCCCACTGCTGAAGAGCAATTCGGGATGACGATTGAATCTTTCAACACGATGGAGCACCTGTTCATAATGCACGGCCTGTTGCGTAGTGGTTACACGACGACCAGATCCCTGTAAGGGACTGATCTGCACAGTCCTGACCTGAATCCTATAGAACAGCTTTGAGCTGTTTTGGAACGCCGACGTCCTGCCAGGCCTTACCGTCCGGCATCCATACCTCTCCTTAGTGCAGCGCTCCGTGAAGAACAGGCTGCCATTCCCCAAGAATCTTCCCAACACCTGATTGAACGTATGCATGAGAGAGTGGAAGCTGTCTTGATAGCTAAGGGTGGGCCAACACCATACTGAATTCCAGCATTACCTATCGAGGGCGCCACTTACTTTTGAGTCATTTTCAGCCAGGTGTTCGGATATTTCTGATCAGAGTGTAATTCCAAGAGAATAAGAGTGAACAGTAATACAGGCAAACTTTATACGTGAAAACATGAGGGGTCCGGTTTAGGCAGCGGAATGGAGTCCTGTTTACGCAACTATAGCCTATATTTCATCAACCAAATAAATTTTGTGCAAAATATGTAAATGAAACATTTAGTCATAAACACTAACCTTAAACATTACTGTTCAAGAACACGTATTTGAAAATTTTATCCATATTAAAATTATAAATTCAAAAGTAACTCTGTTACGTTTTCACGAGTAACCCACTTACAGATTTCGATGAAATGTCGTATGGAGATAGCTTGAACTCTCAGGAAGAATATAGGCCACTTCAGAAAGCGTGTAGATCTAGGTACCTATTGCTCTGAAGAATATTTCTCTAATTAGAGAAAAATATTTACTCAGTGGAAAACATAATTACTCTTTGACTTTTGATCTTTATCATACACGTGAAAAAGCTTCTATTGCTTGATTCTTGCTATGCAATACGACTCGAAGTAATGGACACAATGTCACCTGTATGAAGCCGTACTACAGTCCCAGATCGACGACGGGGGCTACATTGAAGCTGAAGCCTCACTCAACGATTGCGAAGCGTCGACAGGAGGGACTACCTTTTTTGCTAATTACAGTGAGGAGGATTTTACAACACGACAGAACACGAGGATCCGCCAGCGCCCCTACAGAGAGGAACATTGATAAGATCTAGATCCAGAGTGCTGTAGTCTGCCCTGTCTTCTTCCACGTAATTTCGAAGCCACCTTTCCAAAATACCCTGCAACAAAAACTTACATCGCTTATACTTCGATTAAAATAACTTCGTGATTGACGTTTCAGTGAGTCGAATGATTGTGGCTAACTGGTAGTCAACCTTAGTTCCTTCTTGCAGGCCACATACTCAATAAGTTGCCCGTTTTGTAGGCACACGTAAAGCCTTGTCAAATGCAGATGTGGCAAGCAGGCAGCACCGCCCTCCTGATATTGCAATCCGTTAATTTTTGCTTTAATTTTTGCTTCTTCTTCTTTCATTACTTCACTTGTTTATTTAATGGTTCTTTTCTCTTGCCACCATTGCAACATAATGTACATATTCACATAATGGGACAACACCAAAGCACACCGTGGACTATCGACGTTTTTTTTTTTGTGGATGGTCAGTTCATTCTCCCCCCATGAACCATGGACCTTGCCGTTGGTGGGGAGGCTTGCGTGCCTCAGCGATACAGATAGCCGTACCGTAGGTACAACCGCAACGGAGGGGTATCTGTTGAGAGGCCAGACAAACGTATGGTTCCTGAAGAGGGGCAGCAGCCTTTTCAGTAGTTGCAAGGGCAACAGTCTGGATGATTCACTGATCTGGCCTTGTAACAATAACCAAAACGGCCTTGCTGTGCTGGTACTGCGAACGGCTGAAAGCAAGGGGAAACTACGGCCGTAATTTTTCCCGAGGGCATGCAGCTTTACTGTATGATTAAATGATGATGGCGTCCTCTTGGGTAAAATACCCCGGAGGTAAAATAGTCCCCCATTCGGATCTCCGGGCGGGGACTACTCAAGAGGATGTCGTTATCAGGAGAAAGAAAACTGGCGTTCTACGGATCGGAGCGTGGAATGTCAGATCCCTTAATCGGGCAGGTTGGTTAGAAAATTTAAAAAGGGAAATGGATAGGTTAAAGTTAGATATAGTGGGAATTAGTGAAGTTCGGTGGCAGGAGGAACAAGACTTCTGGTCAGGTGACTACAGGGTTATAAACACAAAGTCAAATAGGGGTAATGCAGGAGTAGGTTTAATAATGAATAGGAAAATAGGAGTGCGGGTAAGCTACTACAAACAGCATAGTGAACGCATTATTGTGGCCAAGATAGATACGAAGCCCACACCTACTACAGTAGTACAAGTTTATATGCCAACTAGCTCTGCAGATGACGAAGAAATTGAAGAAATGTATGATGAAATAAAAGAAATTATTCAGATAGTGAAGGGAGACGAAAATTTAATAGTCATGGATAACTGAAATTCGAGTGTAGGAAAAGGGAGAGAAGGAAACGTAGTAGGTGAATATGGATTGGGGCTAAGAAATGAAAGAGGGAGCCGCCTGGTAGAATTTTGCACAGAGCACACTTGGTTTAAGAATCATGATAGAAGGTTGTATACATGGAAGAACCCTGGAGATACTAAAAGGTATCAGATAGATTATATAATGGTAAGACAGAGATTTAGGAACCAGGTTTTAAATTGTAAGACATTTCCAGGGGCAGATGTGGACTCTGACCACAATCTATTGGTTATGACCTGTAGATTAAAACTGAAGAAACTGCAAGGTGGGAATTTAAGGAGATGGGACCTGGATAAACTGAAAGAACCAGAGGTTGTACAGAGTTTCAGGGAGAGCATAAGGGAACAATTGACAGGAATGGGGGAAAGAAATACAGTAGAAGAAGAATGGGTAGCTTTGAGGGATGAAGTAGTGAAGGATCAAGTAGGAAAAAAGACGAGGGCTAGTAGAAATCCTTGGGTAACAGAAGAAATATTGAATTTAATTGATGAAAGGAGAAAATATAAAAATGCAGTAAGTGAAGCAAGCAAAAAGGAATACAAACGTCTCAAAAATGAGATCGACAGGAGGTGCAAAATAGCTAAGCAGGGATGGCTAGAGGACAAATGTAAGGATGTAGAGGCTTATCTCACTAGGGGTAAGATAGATACTGCCTACAGGAAAATTAAAGAGACCTTTGGAGATAAGAGAACCACTTGTATGAACATCAAGAGCTCAGATGGAAACCCAGTTCTAAGCAAAGAAGGGAAAGCAGAAAGGTGGAAGGAGTATATAGAGGGTCTATACACGGGCGATGAACTTGAGGACAATATTATGGAAATGGAAGAGGATGTAGATGAAGATGAAATGGGAGATACGATACTGTGTGAAGAGTTTGACAGAGCACTGAAAGACCTGAGTCGAAACAAGGCTCCCGGAATAGACAACATTCCATTGGAACTACTGACGGCCTTGGGAGAGCCAGTCCTGACAAAACTCTACCATCTGGTGAGCAAGATGTATGAAACAGGCGAAATACCCTCAGACTTCAAGAAGAATATAATAATTCCAATCCGAAAGAATGCAGGTGTTGACAGATGTGAAAATTATCGAACAATCAGTTTAATAAGCCACAGCTGCAAAATACTAACACGAATTCCTTACAGACGAATGGAAAAACTGGTAGAAGCCGACCTCGGGGAAGATCAGTTTGGATTCCGTAGAAATACTGGAACACGTGAGGCAATACTGACCTTACGACTTATCTTAGAAGAAAGATTAAGGAAAGGCAAACCTACGTTTCTAGCATTTGTAGACTTAGAGAAAGCTTTTGACAATGTTGACTGGAATACTCTCTTTCAAATTCTAAAGGTGGCAGGGGTAAAATACAGGGAGCGAAAGGCTATTTACAATTTGTACAGAAACCAGATGGCAGTTATAAGAGTCGAGGGGCATGAAAGGGAAGCAGTGGTTGGGAAGGGAGTGAGACAGGGATGTAGCCTCTCCCCGATGTTATTTAATCGGTATATTGAGCAAGCAGTGAAGGAAACAAAAGAAAAATTCGGAGTAGGTATTAAAATCCATGGAGAAGAAATAAAAACGTTGAGGTTCGCCGATGACATTGTAATTCTGTCAGAGACAGCAAAGGACTTGGAAGAGCAGTTGAACCGAATGGATAGTGTCTTGAAAGGAGGATATAAGATGAACATCAACAAAAGCAAAACGAGGATAATGGAATGTAGTCGAATTAAGTCGGGTGATGTTGAGGGTATTAGATTAGGAAATGAGACACTTAAAGTAGTAAAGGAGTTTTGCTATTTGGGGAGCAAAATAACTGATGATGGTCGAAGTAGAGAGGATATAAAATGTAGACTGGCAATGGCAAGGAAAGCGTTTCTGAAGAGAAATTTGTTAACATCAAGTATAGATTTAAGTGTCAGGAAGGCATTTCTGAAAGTATTTGTATGGAGTGTAGCCATGTATGGAAGTGAAACATGGACGATAAATAGTTTTGACCAGAAGAGAATAGAAGCTTTCGAAATGTGGTGCTACAGAAGAATGCTGAAGATTAGATGGGTAGATCACATAACTAATGAGGAAGTATTGAATAGGATTGGGGAGAAGAGAAGTTTGTGGCACAACTTGACCAGAAGAAGGGATCGGTTGGTAGGACATGTTCTGAGGCATCAAGGGATCACCAATTTAGTATTGGAGGGCAGCGTGGATGGTAAAAATCGTAGGGGGAGACCAAGAGATGAATACACTAAGCAGATTCAGAAGGATGTAGGTTGCAGTAGGTACTGGGAGATGAAGAAGCTTGCGCAGGATAGAGTAGCATGGAGAGCTGCATCAAACCAGTCTCAGGACTGAAGACCATAACAACAACAACAACAGTTCATTCTAAAATTCAACAAATTTCGCAATGTGTATTCATCTCTGTAACAGTCCAAAATGGTGTGTTACTGTAGTCCTTATGGCAAAAGAGGAGCACTAATAATACCTAAGTTGGCTTGGTGCAATGCTTTTCTTTTCCACCACGACTGGTCACATAACGTGATTTAACAAACGTCTGTATGGCAACAACTCAGTGTTACTATTTCTATAGGCGACTACTGCTTACAGTCTAGATGCATTTTCTAGATGCACTTCGCAACAGCGCTGCCAACTATCATAGTTCATCTTTCGCCTTACGACATATACCATCCCCAAAAATGTTACAAAATAAATCGTAGATATTAGGTATTTATCTAAATAGTAATAAAGGAGAACGACCTTTTAGCTATTAAAAAACTCATAAAATGATTGTAAACTTAAAAGCGATGCACAGCTGGAAACTCTTATATCGTTTTAGAAAACATTTACATGTTTTTAGTCTCTCTAGTCGACGAATGGTGAAGCTGTTTCCTATCACAGCTATCTCTCACACGTAAGGGGAGAGGGGGGAATGAAATAAAAGTAAAAGAATTGGAAGTACCCAAATCCGTTTCAGTAACATTTTCCGTATTAATAATTACGACTACATACCTTAATGTGTTGTATACTCGAAAAGAGACAAAACCCTCTGGATAGCACTTTGTCCATTTTGCATATGGCCTTCATATCTGATAGGGTTGTGTCTGTACCTACCATCACTGTGCGAAACTTCTAACAGGGACGTCATAAAAGTCACACTGATTCGTGGAATATAACATGCTGTAGCCATGGCGAAGTTTATTACGATATGTCCTGTTGTTATTGTCATCTTCAGTCCGAAGACTGATTTGATGCAGCTCCCTGCGCTACTCTGTCCTGTGCAAGCACATCCATCTTCGAATAACCACTACCAAATACATCCATTTGAACCTTTTTACTGTATTTTTACCCAACAGGCTATCCCTCAGTACTAAACTGATGGTTCCGTGATGTCTCAGAATGTGTCCATTTAACCGACCCCTTCGTTCAGTCAAGTTGTGCAACGAATTTCTTTCTTCCACGATTCTATTCAGTACATCATTATTTGTGCAATCTATTCTTCAACTTTCTTCTGCATCCTGTCAGAATTGGTTATCGTCCACGTCTCACTTCCGCACAAAGGCAACACTCCAGATGTATACCCTCAGAAAAGACTCCCTAACGTTACATTTATATTTGTTGTTAAAAAACTTCTTTAGAAATACTTTTCTTGCCATTGCCAGCCTACATTTTATATCCTCTCTGATTCAGTCATCGTCAGTTATTTTACTAATACTTTCAGTGTTACCTTTCCTAATCTAATTTCTTCAGTATCCCCTGATTTAATTCTCTTTCCTTCACCTTTGTTTTGCCTCTTTTCATGTGCATCTCATGTTTCCCAGACACTGTCCATTCCGTTCAACTGCTCTTCCAAGGCCTTTTCTGTGTCTGACACAACTATTCCTCCAAATTTTTCTTTGGTTTCTATTAACGTTTATTCAGTGTACAGACTAAATAACACTGACAATAGGCTACAAACCTGTCTCACTCTCATCTGAACCTCAGCTTCCCTTCTGTGCCCTACGACTGTTATAACTGATTTCTGGTTTCTTTCGCACCCTGTGTTTTATTCATGCACCTTCGAAATTTCGAAGAGCGTGCTTCAGCCAATACTGTCAACAGCTCTCTCTAAGGGTGACGTCCTATAAACGTAGATCCGGTTTTCTTTAATATATCTTCTAAGATACGTCGTAGGGTGAGGATAACCTTGCGTGTTCATACACTTCTTCGGAACCCAACCTGATCTTCCCTGAGGTCATGAGGGTGGATCAAATATACCAGCCTGGAGAAACTCACCTGGAACGGCAGCGGAAAAGGTAATCTACATAACAATGTGGCGAGGCGGTCTCAAATAAATAGTTGCAACCACAAAACAAACAGCATGGTGCAATGATTTAAACATCAGATCGTATTTTGGAGAGACGTCAGCCTCTATATCTACGTACAAGTTCTATGACTTTTAAGCCCTATTTTTTCTGAACTTGGTTCATATGACACATTAGATCAATTCAAAGTACTACATCGCAAAGTGGAACATGCACCAGTCTCTCTACCCACAAAAAACTCAAATGCAGGTGTATAATCATTCTAGAACTAAATCTGTACCCTGAAAATTACTGTAAAATGCTAAAAGGTGACTCTTTCTCTCTGTACGAACTCTTGCGTGTCACTTTTCAGTTAACACTGTCTAGGGAAACGCTACATAGGGGCTAATGAATATTGTTAGATTTTGCGCCGAGAAGCGGTATTTGAAATTTTCTGCACAAGACTGATTTCAAGTATTTGCCACATTAGTGTAGTGTATCTGATTCCAGTTCTGACTCGAACTACTACGTTTTGATATTTAGCGAAACTAACAACGTGCCAATAATTAAAAGACAAGACAGGGATAGTTTTAGGTCTCACTTGTAACATAAAATCGATATGGATGTCCAACTTCGCTACAAATAATATCTGTAGATGGAATTTGTTATTGTAAAATCGATATTGTTCTAATGTGACTTTTTACTCCTTCGAACATCATGCAGCTGCAGGTCTCGTTTGCACGTTAGTCTTCTGATGGAAATATTGAGATCATAATCTATAATATGATTTTGAAATAATTTCGAGTCATGGAAGAGGAATGAGAATAAACAGAGATTGACAAAGACTTTTACAATGTTTTCCCTTGACATTAATCCTTCAATGACACAGATTAATAGCAACGCTTGTTTCAGGTAGTCACTGCACGAGTAATAAGAGTGCCAATTCATTTTAACACTTTCAGACCTGATTATTTCTGGAGGACAGAAAATTTTTCTCTGTGTCGTAATGTTCTTAGCTGATTTTTTAAAGGATTTTAGAAGCAAGATTTATACAAAAATAAGTACCAGTTTCCAAAACATACTTTGTACTCTTGGCTGCATTTTATGGACTAAAATAACTAATTACGACATATTCTCTATTGCAATAAATAGTAAAATGATAATTCAATAATTACCATGCAAAATTACAATAACATATTCAAATATACAGTGGAATATAGCGAATCAACCACGTCCACTAATTCTCGTGATCACGAACTGCACACTGCTACATTACTTTACTGATATTTTTATGGTGATGCCCAACAGTTGGCAGCACTTGCGCGTGATAGCAAGGTTAACATTAAACAATGTGTACCTCAGGTTTCCATAAGGAAGAAATACCTTTGTTGAAGCTAAGCCATAGTAAAATTTGTAGCCAGAGGGTCTGCAAGGCTTAATTGATAGTGTTGTTCTCAGTTATCTATTGGTTACACATTGTTGGCATCGTCTGTCGTATTAATGTGATATTTTGTCACCAGATGACGCAAATATGGTGGATTATACGAGAACTGTCAGTTGATTTTCGTTTTAATCAGTCTGATCACGAATGAGGATATACTTTCAGTTCACTTTTCTAGAGCACATACAAAATCGTTTACGTCAGTTAGCAAAAAAATAAAATAATATTTCAGGCACTGGATGGAATTATATTCTTATGAGCCAAACTATTAAAAAATAATCATAAATACATTCACGTAAACAATTAATTCAGCAAACTGAATATATCGAATAAATAACTTAAATATTTCTTGAAAATTTTAGTTCCAGCACATCAAAGGTTAAATTAGGGCTCGAGCATTCTAAGAAAAATATCTCGAATACCGAGTAAGACTTGTTCATTTGCTGAACTGTCATTCCCGAACCCCAAACGAAAAAGCGGAAAACATCAACAGTTACCTGATAGTGGGTGTCAAATCATGAACCAGATTTTGCGTCGGAGGCTGGTAGAACAAAATAATAATATTAAGTAGGAATCTCTTCCCAACTTTCAACAAAATTGTATGTATTTGGCAATCGGATTCCGACTTCTTAGGCGATCGTTATCTCGTCAGGTGACGAATGCTTACACAGCAGAAATCAGTTCGGGCCAAATACATATAATTTCACAGAACGTTACGATGTGTTTTTTCTTCAGCGTTGTTACTGTAAACTAAAATTTCCAAGAAACTAATTCTCAAGACACCGTTAGTGTATTTACCTCTGTAATTCCTTTTCAAAAGAAGAATGAATCTACTTTTAGGTGTCTGCGCTGGTAAAACTCAGACTGGTTGTTCAAACCTTGAGACATGGGTTTCGAATCCTAGAGGAATTAGATCCAAGTGTCGATCGCTAGTGAATTAAAAATACATTGACCACAATCAGCTCATGTTAACCATAATGTTAGCGTTGACTTCACTCTTAGTTCAAATAATCGTAGATACTTGCATCGTTGGTTAATTATGGTGAATTCCACGGAGCATACACCACAAAGTTTGGTTTAATTTCTTTTACGTGATGCGTACACAATTAGATATGACCACTCAAATAAAATGTCAGGTCATGATATGAACCGACTAGTCGGCGTGCAGCTCATAATACGACCAGACATTTTATTTGATCGGTTTTATTTCTGGATTTTAATTATTCTTACTTGACAGGACCTGATCACAGGGGCCAGAATTTTTAAGGATGTATAGAATTACGTGCTCTGACAACACAATTTTCACTGTACAGATGTCATATCACTTCATTCCTTGTGTTTCTACAATGTGAAATTTTAGTTACAAGTATGTCTGAAGAATAAGAGTTCACATCCGTCGAAACCATAGTCAAACGTGAAGAAAACAACTTTTTATGGCAACTGGTTGGCTGCTTTGGATTCATTTGCCGATGTCATTTTGCTGTTTAAGCGGCGTTTGGCCCCAGGACAATTAAAAACCGATTTCGTCCAACCAATGTGGTACGACCTTGCCGTAGTCAATAGATTTACCTAACAGTGCCACAACTTGTTGACTACCTAACTTGTACAGTGACGAACATTGAACACTACGGATGGTGTAATGTGCAACTGGAACCACAGCCGTTTTCTACAGAGTTTTGAAAATGGAACTTTAATTGTGGACAACCTATGCATACTTCACAGGTACTCTACATCTACATCTACATAGATACTCCGCAAGCCACCGTACGGTAAGTGGCGGAGGGTACTCCGTACCGCTACTTGTCATTTCCTTTCCTGTCCAAGTAGCAAATAGAGCGAGGGAAAACCGGCTATCTATAACCCTCGGTATGAGCCCTAATTTCTCGTTTCTTACGCGCAATTTATGTTGGCGGCAGTAGAATCGGTTGGCAGTCATTTTCGAATGTGGGTGCTCTATATTTTTTTGAACAGTGTTTCTCGAAAAGAACCGTGTCTTCCCTCCAGGAATTCCCAGTTGAGTTCCCGAAGCATCACATCATACGTGCTGTTCGAATTCACCGGTAACAAATCTACAGGGTGTTTCAAAAATGACCGGTATATTTGAAATGGCAATAAAAACTAAACGAGCAGCGATAGAAATACACCGTTTGTTGCAATATGCTTGGGACAACAGTACATTTTCAGGCAGACAAACTTTCGAAATTACAGTAGTTACAATTTTCAACAACAGATGGCGCTGCGGTCTGGGAAACTCTATAGTACGATATTTTCCACATATCCACCATGCGTAGCAATAATATGGCGTAGTCTCTGAATGAAATTACCCGAAACCTTTGACAACGTGTCTGGCGGAATGGCTTCACATGCAGATGAGATGTACTGCTTCAGCTGTTCAATTGTTTCTGGATTCTGGCGGTACACCTGGTCTTTCAAGTGTCCCCACAGAAAGAAGTCACAGGGGTTCATGTCTGGCGAATAGGGAGGCCAATCCACGCCGCCTCCTGTATGTTTCGGATAGCCCAAAGCAATCACACGATCATCGAAATATTCATTCAGGAAATTAAAGACGTCGGCCATGCGATGTGGCCGGGCACCATCTTGCATAAACCACGAGGTGTTCGCAGTGTCGTCTAAGGCAGTTTGTACCGCCACAAATTCACGAAGAATGTCCAGATAGCGTGATGCAGTAATCGTTTCGGATCTGAAAAATGGGCCAATGATTCCTTTGGAAGAAATGGCGGCCCAGACCAGTACTTTTTGAGGATGCAGGGACGATGGGACTGCAACATTGGGCTTTTCGGTTCCCCATATGCGCCAGTTCTGTTTATTGACGAAGCCGTCCAGGTAAAAATAAGCTTCGTCAGTAAACCAAATGCTGCCCACATGCATATCACCGTCATCAATCCTGTGCACTATATCGTTAGCGAATATCTCTCGTGCAGCAATGGTAGCGGCGCTGAGGGGTTGCCGCGTTTGAATTTTGAATGGATAGAGGTGTAAACTCTGGCGCACGAGACGATACGTGGACGTTGACGTCATTTGGACCGCAGCTGCAACTCGGCGAACGAAAACCCGAGGCCGCTGTTGGATCACCTGCTGCACTAGCTGCGCGTTGCCCTCTGTGGTTGCCGTACGCAGTCGCCCTACCTTTCCAGCACGTTCATCCGTCACGTTCCCAGTCCGTTGAAATTTGTCAGACAGATCCTTTATTGTATCGCTTTTCGGTCCTTTGGTTACATTAAACCTCTGTTGAAAACTTCGTCTTGTTGCAACAACACTGTGTTCTAGGCGGTGGAATTCCAACACCAGAAAAATCCTCTGTTCTAAGGAATAAACCATGTTGTCCACAGCACACTTGCACGTTGTGAAGAGCACACGCTTACAGCAGAAAGACGACGTACAGAATGGCGCACCCACAGACTGCGTTGTCTTCTATATCTTTCACATCACTTGCAGCGCCATCTGTTGTTGAAAATTGTAACTACTGTAATTTCGAAAGTTTGTCCGCCTGAAAATATACTGTTGTCCCAAGCATATTGCAACAAACGGTGTATTTCTATCGCTGGTCGTTTAATTTTTATTGCCGTTTCAAATATACCGGTTATTTTTGAAACACCCTGTAGCAGCCCGCCTCTGAATCAATTCGATGTCTTCCTTTAACCCGACCTGTTACGGATCCCAAACTCTCGGCAGTACTCATTGCAATCTTCACGTGGTAGTTCCACTTCATTTCGCTTTGCAACGTTACGCCTAGATACTTAAACGACGAGACTATGGCAGGCAGGGCGCGACTTATGTTGCCTCCGAACATTACGGGTTTGTTCTTCCTACTCATACTCATTAACTTACATTTTTCCACATTTAGAGGTAACTGACTTTCATCACAAAACTATAAATTTTACCTAAGTCGTCTTGTATCTTCCTGCAGTCACTCAGTCTAGTCACCTTACTGTACACCACAACATCATCAGGAAACAGCCGCAAACTGTAGCCCACCCTGTCCGCCAGGTCATGTTTGTATATAAAGAACATCAACTGTCCTGTCACACTTCCATGGCGCACTCCTGGCGATACCCTTGTCTCTGATGGACATTAGCCGTCGGCGACAACGTACGGGATTTTGTTACTTAAAAAGTCTTCAAGCTACTCACTTACCCCATATGCTCGTACCTTCGTTAACAGCCTGCACCATGTCAAACGCCTTCCGGAAATTTAAAAACTGACATTTTCCTGTTGCCCTTCATCCTTAGTTCGCAGTGTATCATGTGAGAGAAAGGCAAGCTAAGTTTCGTACGAGCGATGAAATCATGCTGATTCAGTGGACATAAGCTCCTCAGTCTCAAGAAAGTTTATTATGTTCGAACTAAGAATATGTTCAAGGATTCTGCATCAGACCGAAATTAGGGATATTGGTCTGCAATTTTTCGGTAGTAAAATTCGCCCACAAAACGTGTTTTGGGTGGTACATTACAGAGATTTAGCGATTTAAAACAGGAAATCTGAAAGGCAGCGTAAGTAGAAAACGCATTTTAAAAAATTGGTTCAGCAAAGACAAACTGTTACATAAACTTGTAACAATCTGAGGCAGAATAAAAGATATATTGTCCAATACAAGCCGTACAGAAAGAAATGAAGTTGATGCAGATGGAATCTGATATTTTGCGCTATTTTTTTTTTTTTTTGAGGGCAGGCGGGGAGGGGGGAAATTGAGCAATTGAGGGAGAGATGCGAAGGGCGAAATACTGGACATTGAAAGATAAAATAGTGAGACAGCGAGAAAGAAAGAAGAGGTGGAGAGACGCCCAGCACAGAAAAATGAAACAACCATTGTCTCTCTTCGAATAAAAACGTTTTTGTGCGGCAATTAGAAAGAGTTTCTGAGTTGTTTTGGTCGGCACACAAAGAGATTTCCGTTGCACAAAACGTAATAGCTGAAATCGCCTGTGGTGTGTATTTCATATTTTCTGGAGGGCTTACGTTTGAATGCTCTGAAGCACAACCATCGTTGTTCGTTAATTTCTGTTTGTATTTTGTTGTCTTGTCACGAAAGTTTCCCAATATTATTTGCGTAAAGCTTTTTGTTTGCGACTAGAGGGAATAAACAACCATTAACGATTTACATCGCCTATATTTTCATGCAAAAACAGAAGTGTCAGTGTTAACTGCACCGTTAAGGATGTAATCAGAGACGAAGCGGAGTTTAGATAGGACAATGATGCGGAAAGACATTAGGTACGTCTTGTCACAGGAACGAATCCGATATTTCATGAAAGTGGTTTACAAAATCGATGGGAAAGCTAAATGTGGATAGTCCGACGGGGATGTGAACCCCTCTCTTGTGATGTGACATTCCAGATGGAGTCTGTTTACAGAGAAATATGATATTCTAATGACACTAGTAAGAGTTTTGTGCTTATTCTTTGGTCATTATTCTTTTGACTTGCCAGATGTGGTCAACCACAAATTCCTCTCCTCCACCAGTCTTTTAATGTCGGTGTGGAACTTGCACCAAACATTCCGAGTTGTTTATTGGATCAGAAGGAAATTGCTCCTGTCATAGCACAAAAAAGCCGAATATCTCATGGGCAGAATTAGGGGTACAAAAGAACGGAGCTAGCTGTGCAACGTATGAGGCAACTTCAAAGATATTTAAATGAAAACATTTGACGTATTCGCTCTTTTTTACGAGCTAACCCTACTTTCTCTGCATAGAGAGCTCTCTTATCTGCAATGTGTTGTCACAACTTCATCTTGCAGCTTATAGGCTAAACTCCTTGTTCTGTGCCCAAAATCCTGCAGTTTCCCCAGCCATGGTAAACATGACATGATTCATGTTACACGAGTTGATATCATGTATCACATTACTTTACTTCACACGATGTATTACATTACATGACACTGGTACTGATACTAACAACTAAAAATGTATTTGAAGATGCTTGATAAGTCTAGCAGCTAGATCCCCTCTCTTAGATCACTAAATAGGCGCAGGACATATTCACCTTTCTTTGTAAAATGATAGGAGCATTTTTCATTCTGGTTCCCAACTTTTGCACTGCCATAACGTTGACATTAAACCGCCACAACTTGGCAACCGAAGTAGATTTTTGTTGACTCGTGTGACGGCTAATCCGGTTTAAATTATATTTTATTGGCTTTCGTATCATGCTGCCTGTATCGTGGAAATGGACAAAGCTTTCACAAAACAAGAGGACAACCATTAACTACATGTATTTGAACACATTTGAGCCAAATCGCTGGTCGACCATCAGCGATCGGCTTGTTATCTTTGGCGCGTCCCCGGGCAAGAGCATCTTTACTTTTTCGGCTGGGGCGCGCGGGACGGCGAGAGGCAGTCGGTTTGGGGCGGCCGGTGAGACTGGCGGAGTTGTGGTTCGGGCGTAAGGGCGTGTGTGATGTCTGTGACGCCGGGGCTGTTTGCTAACCGTGAAACTCCTCCGGCGGTTACTGGTTGCCTGGAAGGCATTTCATATAAACTTCGCCAAGCCTCGCATTGAGAGGGGAGTCCGGAGTTGGTGTTGGCCTAGATGTTTGTACGAATTGAGGTGCCTGTGTGAGAAGCACGGCGTGGGTCTGTTGATTGCTTCGTCCTTCTGGCAGCCACCGCGAGCGGATGTTCGGCCGGAATGTCTGCAGTTTGTGGTGAGCATAGTGTGAACAAGATCTCGTAGGTTGTGCTCCCAGCGTGACTCTTAGCCTGAGTTATTTGTGGGTGCCGACCCCTTGTCTGTGAATGTTTCCGGGTGTCCTTGCAAGATTTCACAGCAAAATTGTGTTTTTGTGGCATTCTGTGTCTCTGGCTCAGCCTCCGCCTAGAAAGGGGACATATTTTGGAATTCCTTAATGCTGTAATTCAAACATATAAAAAAATTGTTCTTTCAGAATAAGCGCCTGCTTCTTTGGAACACTGCAGTTCAAACAGGAGTGGCGTAATGTTAGTTAGTATTTGTTATTCGTCAAATGAAGTGTATTCAATGTTTTGCAGTTTTCTGGAGCACACTGCTGTGTTATTGAACTCATTTTGAAGTGTTCTGTCGGGTGAATGACTGCTCCCCACTTCAGTGTATTGTTTTGAGTAGTATTGTAAGGTCTTTTGGATATTTGTCAGTGGGGTGTATTGACTGAATTTCGTTTTTCTCTTTCTTTTGAATTACGGAGAATTGTTTAGTTTATCTGGTTATTGGCTTCACTCGCGCTTCACGCACTAAATCAGCCGATATTGAAATTTTTTTAAAAATTCCTGTTTAATGTCAGACAGATTCAAATGTAACTTCATTTATGTTATTTGAAATAAATGTGTTGTATTGACCTTAATGAATTATGTGTAATCGAAGTAAGGGACCCTGTCCTTCATTAGTGCTTAACAGTGGCGTGTAGTTCGGACTGTGAGCCCCGAGCTCGGACCAACCTTCTTGCAGAATTTGAAGTGATTCACACAAGTTTGAAACAGAGAAACGGCATCCGTAAAATAACTCGTGAAGACGCCTTTTTTTGCGCGTAAAATCCGAATGAAGCTAGATTTTTAAAAGGAAGCTTGCAATTTTGTCGTAAGGAAGCATTTGCATTCATTTGATTCACTCTATATCGTTTCCGCTCATTCAGTTCACGCAAGAACAAATTTTCCTTTCTACATGTAGCTCGACTTCAAACCATCGTATCTCGACAACCGATGAACATTATTGGATAACAACAACCTCATTCTGACTTTATGCATTCACCTATCTTCGTACGAAGTTTGAATCGCTTCGTACATTTTAGAAGTACAGACGTTGCGAGCTTCAAAAATCTCCCAGTGAAAGGCGATTTTTGCATGTAAAATGTGAATGAACCTATATTTTTGAAAGAGAGTTTCTATTTATATCTTAAGAAGGCACTTTTTTAAAAATTTGATTCACTTTAAACTGTTCCTGCGCGCTCAGTTCATATAAGAACGAACTTAACGTGCTACATTTAATTCCAAAAAACCATAGTACCTCGACAACGGACAACGATGTACCTCAGTGCAAAGTTTGAACCGATTCGCGTACGTTTACAAAATATAAGTGGCACGCTTAAAAACCTTCCAGAAAAACTATTTTTAGCATGTTTTGCACGTAACATCGGAACTGCGCTCATGAATGAATAGATTCGCACAATTTTCCTGGACGGCAGCTCTGGGTCGTCGTTCGAAGCTTCATGTAATGTAACGTAGCTCCAGTAATGCTCGGTTTACACTAGCAAGTTATTGCAGCAATTTACTTGCGCGGAGGAACTTGCCGCGCGATTTGCGAGTGTAAATATATCGCCTAGTCGACTTGCGACTGTAGCAATTTATTGCGGAAGTGACTTGTTGCACGTTTTCCGCTTCCAGTGTGAACACCACGCAAGAAGTATCTGCAAGTAACTTGCAGCTTTTAGGATTTATTTCTATTTCCTGCAAGTAGGAAGCGCAAGTTATAGTAAGTATGTTGTCTGCATAACATTAATATTTAACATTTTACTTAATGTGGTGACTTAATTTTATGCAACCATCTTACGTATTATATGCAAACAAATTTCAGAAATGGAGGAGAAATGGGAATGGATGAAGCAGGATACAGAACATTTTATTGAAGCCGTGGAGAGTTACCCCGAAATACGGAACGTGCATAACCGAGACTTTAAAGATAGACTGAAGAAGATGAGCGGTTTAAATGAAATCTCGTCGATATTCGACACATCTATAAAAGAAGTACATAGGAAGTAGCATAACTTGAAGACACAACTCCTTTGCCACCTGCATCCACTCGCTTGTTGTTTTAGGAGTCTAAGACGATGTGTAATTATTACATGTTCTATTTACTTAGCTTCTCACTTTCCATTTTATGAGCATTAGGAAAAAAAACATTTTTATAAGCATATCATTTTGTAAAATGCAGTTTATTTCAATAAAAATTTTATTTCATTGTTGTGTTTTCACATACCTTCAAATAATTTTTCCTTTTCAAGACGTTAAAAAAGGCTCTACATACATCGGGTACGATCAGAGAAATCGTGCAGACGGGAATATGAAACAAGTACATTAGGGACTTGTATGAGTCTCCTACAAAGAAAAGATTTCAAAATTCTAACTTTTTTGGTTGTATGTTTCACATAAATAAATGAAATGCCTATTTTATTCGTAGCTCACCGGTAGCTATAAATCATAGAGTGACTAGCAAACGTTCCTTTGCTAAAATAGCAGTACCGAAGTTTGTGTCTCATTTTGATATGACGGGCGCTATTAACATCAACAAATACTGAGGATCATTTGAGGACATTCTGCAAAAGTATCCATGCTCTCGATACTAAGTTCTTGCAAAAGGTTATTACAGGCACCATTTTGCGATCTTCTCATTATCTACTCTCTAACCCAAATACTTCTCTTTTTCTTTTTCACGTTTTGCATTACAATTACAAGTGCTGCAGCATATCTCACCCGCCCACTTGTCATTTGACACTTCGGCTGACACTCGTAGTGGTACTGAAAACATATGTAAACAGTATCAGCAAGTTGTTGACGCAAGTTTCTTGCCAAAGAACTTGCGGAAGAATCTTGCTTAATTCTTGCGCTGCTGTGTAAACACAGCTACAAGCGGCTAGCAATAACTTCCAGCAATAACTTCTGCAAGCGACTTGCTAGTGTAAACCCAGCTTAAGACAGACTCTCGAATGGCTGTAGCAGTGGCCGCAAGGGTTGGTGCATAAGCTCCTAGCGTTTTTGTTTTGCTTGGTGGTATTCCGGTTGGTATGGGTTTATTTGTAGATTGTCATTCTTTTTATTTCTAGTTGAGTGTTGTGATTTGAGTGTACATTTTGTCAATATCGTCATCTGGAGATAGCGACTGAAGCTGTGACCGCTACAAAATGAATTGCGAAATGGAGAAATCTGAACGTTTCTTCAATTTGACTTTCGCACAGGGGTAACAGCAGCGGAGGTTGCAAGAAATAGTTTCGCTGTGTACGGGGATAGTGCCATTGGGTAGAGCACGGTAAGGAAACGATTTTCTGTTTCTAAAGAGGATAGTTTTACCATTGATGATTCTGCACGGTCAAAAAGGAAGATTGTGTAGAAGCATTAATCCACACCAATCCACGTCAATGTACTCGTCTACTCACAAAACAGATGAACTGTGATCATTCCACCATCATCCGACATTTGCATCCAATTACGAAGGTTGAAAAATCGTGTGTATGATGACCGCATGCTCTAAGCCAAAATCATAAAAATCAACAGGTGGTCATATCTCTGCTCGCTCGTCGTCAATTTTCTCGTGCCGTTATTAGTTATTTTCACACCGAACCATTGCCATCCGCTATCGACGTGGTGTCTTTATGCTAACATAAGGGAAAGAATGGAATGGTTGAGTCTAAGCAAAGCAGCAATTCCCCATACGAAAACCTGGGCGCATCCATTAAAGGTAAGTAAGTGTGGTGTACTACCATTTGCTTCCCCGAGTGTAACCGTCACTGCTGACGTTTATTGTCATCAGCTGAGACGTCTTGCAGATGCAGTTCAAGAAGAGACGAAAAAAATTACACAAGAGTTGGTTTGCTAAGTCATTCTTCATCCACATTCATCATCTGATACTGCACTGTCATATTTTCACCTTTTCCACTCTCTGTCGAACAGTTTTCAAGTAACTCCCTTTCCGCACGATAATGTGCTCCGAAAATGGCTCGACGAGTTCTACGCATCAAAACCACGTCATTCCCACAGTCGCGGAAACGAAAAGTTCTCCCGGCGTTGGCAGACTGTTATAAGTAGTGACGCTGAATATATGACTGATCACTAATGTCTCTGTTACGTGTTTCTGTAGTGTTTATTAAACTTATAAACGAACGCTACGCATTTAAGCACTAACCCAATAGTTCAATGCAAGCCTTTATATAAGACAAAGAATTTCTAAAATGATTCTCCTGGATTATACTGTAGCTATTCCTTTCTACGAGGGCAGTTCAATAAGTAATGCAACACATTTTTTTCTCGGCCAATTTTGGTTGAAAAAACCGGAAATTTATTGTGGAATATTTTCAAACATTCCCGCTTCGTCTCGTATAGTTTCATTGACTTCCGACAGGTGGCAGCGCTGTACGGAGCTGTTAAAATGGCGTCTGTAACGGATGTGCGTTGCAAACAAAGGGCAGTGATCGAGTTTCTTTTGGCGGAAAACCAGGGCATCTCAGATATTCATAGGCGCTTGCAGAATGTCTACGGTGATCTGGCAGTGGACAAAAGCACGGTGAGTCGTTGGGCAAAGCGTGTGTCATCATCGCCGCAAGGTCAAGCAAGACTGTCTGATCTCCCGCGTGCGGGCCGGCCGTGCACAGCTGTGACTCCTGCAATGGCGGAGCGTGCGAACACACTCGCTCGAGATGATCGACGGATCACCATCAAACAACTCAGTGCTCAACTTGACATCTCTGTTGGTAGTGCTGTCACAATTGTTCACCAGTTGGGATATTCAAAGGTTTGTTCCCGCTGGGTCCCTCGTTGTCTAACCGAACACCATAAAGAGCAAACGAGTACCATCTGTGCGGAATTGCTTGCTCGTCATGTGGCTGAGGGTGACAATTTCTTGTCAAAGATTGTTACGGGCGATGAAACATGGGTTCATCACTTCTAACCTGAAACAAAACGGGAATCAATGGAGTGGCGCCACACCCACTCCCCTACCAAGAAAAAGTTTAAAGCCATACCCTCAGCCGGTAAAGTCATGGTTACAGTCTTCTGGGACGCTGAAGAGGTTATTGTGTTCGATGTCCTTCCCCATGGTCAAACGATCAACTCTGAAGTCTATTGTGCTACTCTTCAGAAATTGAAGAAACGACTTCAGCGTGTTCGTAGGCACAAAAATCTGAACGAGCTTCTCCTTCTTCATGACAACGCAAGACCTCACACAAGTCTTCGCACCCGAGAGGAGCTCACAAAACTTCAGTGGACTGTTCTTCCTCATGCACCCTACAGCCCCGATCTCGCACCGTCGGATTTCCATATGTTTGGCCCAATGAAGGACGCAACCGTGGGAGGCACTACGCGGATGATGAAGAAGTTACTGATGCAGTACGACGTTGGCTCCGACATCGACCAGTGGAATGGTACCGTGCAGGCATCCAGGCCCTCATTTCAAGGTGGCGTAAGGCCGTAGCATTGAATGGAGATTACGTTGAAAAATAGTGTTGTGTAGCTAAAAGATTGGGGAATAACCTGGTGTATTTCAATGCTGAATAAAACAACCCCTGTTTCAGAAAAAAAAATGTGTTGCATTACTTATTGAACTGCCTTCGTAATTGTGAAGTCAGTAAATATTTATAACCCTCTGTATTGTGAAACCAGTTTAAAATTAGTTGGTTTGTCATTTATTAACAAAGGGAAAAGGTTTAATTTGGAACATCAGATTGCCAAATTTAATATTCCGTAATAGTTATACTGAAATTCAAAATGTTATAATGGAAGAAGCCACGAAGGTAGCGTGCTGGCCTCCCCAAGTACAAATATAAGTTTATAGATGTTGAACTGCTGTGTCCGCCAGAAGACACTATACACAGACGCAGGCGCAACGTGTCTGAGACAACGTCCAGACGGCCGCAACGGTATTTATGATCGGACGCCATAGAAGCTGCACACAATGCGCACTGTATTATGCTTACGTCTTACGTAACACAAGCAGTTTCCAAGTAAACATCCAACCGCCAAACGCAGATATAAGCGATCGTAAGGCTGCACTCTGTTAGCTGACAGTACCAACGCAATGCCTGAAGACGACATCAAGAAAATGTACAGTCGCCGCCCAGAGCATCCCAACAGGACATTCCACTAGCTACATTATTAAGTGATTCAGAATCCGATCAGTGTTCAAAGCCAGATCAGTCCAAGCCGTGAGCATATTTTAGTATCGCTGGGATATCCACCATTCGGATATCGTCACGTGTCCGTCGATGGCAGAGACCGACTGTAGCCAGTCGTGGCTTAGCTTCCGCGGTGCGTGTATCAAGCTTTTTCGATGCCGCGGCTGCAGAATTTGTCGAAGTATTTAAAATCCTTGCCACAGAAGTTGTGTATTACGTATAAGCGTTAATCGTTCAGTATTTATCCGATAATAATAATTCTGACATCGTGTACCTTGTCAGAACAGCAATCCACCACGTCGCCATGGCAAAACGTGTATTCAACAATTATCCGCGTGAACATCAAAACTGAGAGAAGACAAATAATCCGTTTGACCTTATGTCACGAGGGTAGACACTTTTTGTCCGGGTATCGTACCGCTAAATCATCAAACAGGCATCTACATCTACATCCATACTCCGCAAGCCACCTGACGGTGTGTGGCGGAGGGTACCTTCAGTACCTCTATCGGTTCTCCCTTCTATTCCAGTCTCGTATTGTTCGTGGAAAGAAGGATCGTCGGTATGCCTCTGTGTGGGCTCTAATCTCTGATTTTATCCTCATGGTCTCTTCGCGAAATATACGTAGGAGGGAGCAATATACTGCTTGACTCTTCGGTGAAGGTATGTTCTGGAAACTTTTACAAAAGCCCGTACCGAGCTACTGAGCGTCTCTCCTGCAGAGTCTTCCACTGGAGTTTATCTATCATCTCCGTAACGCTTTCGCGATTACTAAATGATCCTGTAACGACGCGCGCTGCTCTTCTCTATATCTTCTATCAACCCTATCTGGTACGGATCCCACACTACTGAGCAGTATTCAAGCAGTGGGCGAACAAGCGTACTGTAACCTACTTCCTTTGTTTTCGGATTGCATTTCCTTAGGATTCTTCCAATGAATCTGTCTGGCATCTGCTTTACCGACGATCAACATTAAATGATCATTCCATTATAAATCACTCCTAATGCGTACTCCCAGATAAATTATGGTATTAACTGCTTCCAGTTGCTGACCTGCTATTTTGTAGCTAAATGATAAAGGATCTATCTTTCTCTGTATTCGCAGCACATTACAGTTGTCTACATTGAGATTCAATTGCCATTCCCTGCACCATGCGTCAATTCGCTGCAGATCCTCCTGCATTTCAGTACAATTTTCCATTGTTACAACCTCTCGATACACCACAGCATCATCTGCAAAAAGCCTCAGTGAACTTCCGATGTCATCCACCAGGTCATTTATGTATATTGTGAATAGCAACGGTCCTATGACACTCCCCTGCGGCACACCTGAAATCACTCTTACTTCGGAGGACATCTCTCCATTGAGAATGACATACTGCGTCCTGTTATCTAGGAACTCATCAATCCAATCACACGATTGGTCTGATAGTCCATATGCTCTTACTTTGTTCATTAAACGACTGTGGGGAACTGTATCGAACGCCTTGCGGAAGTCAAGAAACACGGCATCTACCTGTGAACCCGTGTCTATGGCCCTCGGAGTCTCGTGGACGAATAGCGCGAGCTGGGTTTCACATGACCGTCTTTTTCGAAACCCATGCTGATTCCTACAGAGTAGATTTCTAGTCTCCAGAAAAATCATTATACTCGAACACAATACGTGTTCCAAAATTCTACAACTGATCGACGTTAGAGATATAGGTCTATAGTTCTGCACATCTGTTCGACGTCCCTTCTTGAAAACGGGGATGACCTGTGCCCTTTTACAATCCTTTGGAACGCTACGCTCTTCTAGAGACCAACGGTACACCGCTGCAAGAAGGGGGGCAAGTTCCTTCGCGTACTCTGTGTAAAATTGAGCTGGTATCCCATCAGGTCCAGAGGCCTTTCCTCTTCTGAGCGATTTTAATTGTTTCTCTATCCCTCTGTCGTCTATTTCGATATGTACCATTTTGTCATCTGTGCGACAATCTAGAGAAGGAACTACAGTGCAATCTTCCTCTGTGAAACAACTTTGGAAAAAGACATTTAGTATTTCTGCCTTTAGTCTGTCATCCTCTGTTTCAGTACCATTTTGGTCACAGAGTGTCTGGACATTTTGTTTTGATCCACCTACCTCTTTGATGCCCGCATCTCGTGGTCGTGCGGTAGCGTTATCGCTTCCCACGCCCGGGTTCCCGGGTTCGATTCCCGGCGGGGTCAGGGATTTTCTCTGCCTCGTGATGGCTGGGTGTTGTGTGCTGTCCTTAGGTTAGTTAGGTTTAAGTAGTTCTAAGTTCTAGGGGACTGATGACCATAGCTGTTAAGTCCCATAGTGCTCAGAGCCATTTGAACCATTACCTCTTTGACGTAAGACCAAAATTTCTTAGGCACGCGGTTATCGCTCGCGCATATACTCCTGAAAATAACTAATAACGGCACGAGTACGGATTAATGCTAATTGCAAGAACTGTGTCATTCTGCCACATGTATAACAGCCTGGTTGAAGAATGGATATGTGTGCCTGTGCTCCAACCGTTTGAACCGAGTGTTTTATGTTTCGACGATAGACTTCGTTATATTCCAACGGACTATGTGGCTGAAATGTCAATGGTCGATTACATCCATTACTGACGCACTGGTTGTGAACACTGCAGTCCAAAATTTAGAGAGTTTGATTATCAGTTTGATTATCTTCTCAGATATGGATCTCGTTGAGTGTTTCCCCAATTCTCCACAACTAGCTAACTTTACAGGACGAAATCCTTAGCTGGCAGTGCGAGAATCAAGTAGCCGCAAGGAAACATGGTACGTAGGTTTTAAGTACGCGGTCGTAAATGTCTATCCTTCGTCACTGTGTTCAAATGTTTTGCGCAGTTTTCGAAGTGAGATGACCAGCTGAAACCCAGTTTTTTTTGTCACCCAGGCGTCTTACAAAGTTAACTCTTAACAACATTGCCACGCCTCATCGCCACACTCTAGTTACGTAATGTATATTTTCTGTTTTCTAAATTATTCTAAACTGTTTCTAATTTGGGTTGCCTTCAGTTTTTCCGTAGTTTGTGTGAGTCTTTGGACCTGCGACGAAGATGTGTAGTCGCTGCGCACAAGCTAGCTGCCACAATAACAGCAACTATTTTCGGTGGTAGGGGCTGTGTTCCTGCATCATTTGTGTTAGATGCCAAAGGTATACAAGAAAAACAAAGGAAAATCACAACTGAATTTATTTCTTATATGATGCTTGTAACGTTATATTTCGCTGCTATATTGTATTAGTTTTTTGTTTTGGCGCAAACATCGTGGAGGCACACAATGTATATGCAAAAATTTGTATAAGGAAGGAGTCTGGAGATGTTCGTGGAGAGACTATCAGTCAGAAAGCTGAAATTGTACTACAGCTTTCCCCTGCTACTGTTGGAAGTTATACAGCATAATCCATACGTATTATAAAAATGAATGTGTGTGTATAAAAGGTGATTCAGCTGCCCCTACCAATGTCGTTTCATGCAACCCGTAACGTTATATCTGACCCTGAAAAACCACGCGCGAGATATTCATTTTCTCTCGCTCGCTACGCGCAATCACTCAGATGTACATAAGAAATAAACAGGACCATTTTGTAGGTAATTTAGTGTAGATAAATTGGGTACTCGAGTACGTTTCCGCTGGAGGTCACAATTTTAGAGTTATTCAAGAAAAACATTCAAAAGCAACCTTCAAACGCACCTCCACCTCACCCCCGTACCTCACCACTCAGGATTTCTAGTATGTTGTTAGTGGCGCTTCCTTGTAACACTGCAATAATTTCCGACTGCACGAACTGTTCCCATTATTCGGCCTTTCTTTGTTTCTTCTTATTGGGCTGTTGCGCCACCAGCATAGTTGGCTGTTTCGTTAACATTATTAATCTAAACGTGACCCCTAAAGATAATGACAGAAAAGCGCCTTTTATAATTGTTACGCTACAAATAATTACTTTGACAATTCGGTCCAAACTAAACCCTCTCAAGCGCAGTAATTCCGTAGTCACAGAGTCTGATCAATCGAAAATGTAATTGTTTATTCTATGCTGTTAAAATTCCCAAAGCTGTTACGTAAAATTTACACAATTGTCGAGTTTAGAATCAGTGAATGCTCAACTAAACCGGTGACACTGAACGGCCAATAAATCAAGAACAAGAAATGTGGCATGCGCGTAATAATTTCTGCAGTGGGAAAACTTTGTACAGTGGTAGGAGCGCCTGCCATGAACAACGTACTAGAAGTCCTGACCGGTAGGGGCTGTGTGAGTATTGGTACGTTTGTAGGTCACTTTGGTACGATTTCTTGAATAACTTGAAAACTACAGCCTCTAGCGGAAACGTATCCCAATATAAAATTTTATTACATTAAAATTATTACAATAAGTCCCACTGTGTTCTGTAGACATACTTTGCTCATAGCAAGTGAGAGAATATGAAAATCTCGCGTGCGGTTCTCGAAGGCCAATTATGACACTGCGGGCTGCATAAAACGATATCGGTAGGTGCAGCTGTACGTATGTACATATGTATGCTCCACATCTCCTCTTAAACTACCGGACCGACTGCAACCAAACGTCGTAGTCATGCCATTTATTGTCAGGAAAGAATCGCTCTGGGGTGGGAATCATCTGTCTATCAAAGGGGTGGGATTGAAAAGGAAGCGTGGCCCACGACACGCAAATACCCAGACTTTGTTAATCTAGTATTTGAGAATGACAGCACTTAGTGACTTGCAACAAACTTTGCACAGAATTTTAAATCTTTACGAAACTTTTTCGCGCCGACAACCCCAACGAAATGTTTGAAGGGAAAAAGTTATTTGGTTATTACATTTTCGCTATTTACGGAGTGAAAGCGGCTCATCAGACATGGCGTTTTAATTTACTACTTCCTTTCTACTATCTTTATCCCTGTCATATTTTGCTGACAGTAATCACATTCACCACTGAATGTACCTGTAGAATTTCTTCGTAATACGACACGTACTTCAGGTGATATGGCGCCATGAACACAGATATGCATGGGAAATAGCCTCATCGTGCTTTTATCACTTTTTGTTACTAACTGTATTCGCAACACATTTCAAAGTTTGTATCTACATATGCTACACAATGTACCCATTAAATTATCACATACTTTACGATATATGACTTATAAACACTGAAAAGAGTGAAAAACGACCGCACCATTCATGACGTTTTAATTTCTTACTTACTTGCTAATAACTCTACGCGCAGTACATTTCGCGAACAGATACTACACATGCTGCAGACTGTAACTACAATATATCATTGTACGACACATAGTTGAGGAGATGTGACGCTATACTCGTAAATATTGAGTTACGTGAAAACTAAACTGCAAGGTGAAATTCGCTAGAGGTACAGTTGAACTACGTGTACAATTATGTGCGAAATCTATTAAATATATGTGAAACACATGTATGAGTGCAAAGCCATGGATTAATTGCTCCTCCTAAACCTGTGGATCCATTACAATCAAATTTGGCTATCTGGTAAGAAATACTGTGATAATAGTCGGTGACCCCTACTGAGGTAGATACGCTAACATGGAGTGAGAGAAGGGGAGGAGAAGATCAACATACAAAGAGGGGGAGCGAGAAGATCACAGATATGGGAAAGGAGGTGGGGAAGTGAAAGAGGTGTAGAAAGAGGGAGGAGGAAACGATTGACAGAGAGGGGGGGGGGGATAAAGAGATAGAATGAGTGGAGCAAATGGACAGACAGGGAGCGAGATTGACAGAGAAACGGGAGGTGGGGAAAAGGACAGACAGGAGGAGGAGAGCGACAGAAGACGAGGAAGAGGAGGAGGAGGAGGAGGAGGAGGAGGAGGAGATGGACAGAGAGGAGTGTAGAAGGTGATGGGCAGTGAGAGGATAGAGGAAGAAATTGACAGAAAAAAAGTAGGAGATGGATAGAGGGGAAGGGGGAGAGTGACAGAGAAAGAGGAGGAGGATATGGACAGAGGGAAGAAAGAGAAAGAAAGAAAAGATGGGCAGAGAGGGGAAAGAGAAGGAGCAGACTAGGGAGGAAGAGATGGACAATGAGACAAGGTGGAAGAAATGGATAGAGGGGGGGGGTGAGTAGATGATGGTCAGAGAGAGGGGGCCATAAGGAAATCGACAAAGAGTAGGGAGGATGGTACAGAGGAATTGTGGAGGAGATTGAGGAGGAAGAAGAGATTGACTTAGATGGGCAGAGGATGAGGTAAGCAGAGGGTGGGAGGAGCAGATGGACACAAAAAAGGGGGAGGAGGAAATGGAGAGATAGGGGGAGGGCGAGGAGGTCGACTAATAGAAGACTTGAGTAAATGCAAACCTGTGCAACGCCGGGTATTCAGTTAGTATATAAACAAAATACAAGTTTGGGGAAATGCATTCTAGAACTGAAGTCTTCTAATTATTTACGGTAACACAGTCAAACACAGTAGTTGAAACAAAAGAAATTCCATTGACTTGTCGATACTCTGTAACGAAGAACTGCGACAACGGCAACACGTCTGCAGTGAACATACACTTTCAGTTTTTTTGTTGCATATATTGTCCATAGGATGCACCTCCCTTACGGAAGATACATACGGATGGGTCCCCTCTTCAGCTGGTAGTGAGTAACATTGGAGCCCCCACCTATCTTCTGGCTGAATATCTTACTTCGCTGTTGGGTCCTGTCGTAGGCAAATGTAACCATCATATCCGGAATTCAGAGGTCTTCCTAGAACTCGTGAAGACACTCAAGGTACACCCGCAGGACCTCATGGTACGCTTTGTAGTAGTATTTTTATTTCTGAAGGTATCTCTGCAGGACTCGTTGGAACTTTATCAGTAGCAAGCTTGAGAAAGACAATGTGGCATTGTTTAAACATATGGCTTACCTTACTTGTTATTCAACATACATTATTTTGAATAAGTTGACAGAGTTGCCATGAAAAGTCCTCTGTCTCCTGTGGCGGTCAACTCTTTTATGGAGACTTTTAAGAACAATGCACTGCAGTCGGCAGGTATCCAACCTTTCTGCTTCTGGTGGTATGTAGATTATACATTTTTGTGGTGTGATCCCACGGAATGGAGACATTACTCAGGTTTCTGTAGCAGCTGGACTCGTTCCATCCGAATATAAAGTTCACTATCAAATCTTATCGTTCGTAGATGTCAGAGTTAGAGGAAAAGCTAATGGGTGTAGTACCTTACACGATCCATGCCACTGTAGGAAACCTTATACTGAACAGACACGCCGCACTGTGCAAAAGCGACATGTTGAGCTTCGTCTTCATACATGCCTGGGGAGCCTGATAAACCAGCGGTAGCGGAGCATTGCCCGGACTCGGAGCATCGCCTGCTTTACGAGAACACTGAAGTTTTTCAGCGTCGTCTTTGTTGCACTGTCTTCTTAAGGAAGCCATTTGTTTCAGTAGGGCGTACAATCTTATCAACAGGGCTGCAGCTTTTCAATTTAGTGCCGCCTAGAATCCAGCATTGGTTGCCATGACATTAAAACAGGACAAACAAGAATTTCCGCATGACGACTCGACGCAGGGCACTGCTGAGATTTAATTTAGATTTCAACCATGGAAGCGTCTGGCACAGTCATGGTCCACAGCGCACGCGCGGATGGCCTTCTTGCGGCTCCCGGCATGGGGCACTATGAGCGTCGCTTTCCTGCAACTGGGAGCTTCTTGCCGCGCACGCACATTGCCTGCCGAGCGATTATCACAAGTTGCGTCTTTCAGCAGTGACAGCAGCAACCACCACCATCTGAAAGACGTCTAATAGTTTCAGCGACGAATTACTGTGAGATTTGCATAATATGATCCCGCGACAAACCCGAGACTTATATTCGCAACAGATCAGTCGGGGAAGCCTGTATAGTGACGCACTGTCATTAGGTCTCTAGTTGAGTGTATAAAAGTTAGAGTGAATTTTAGAGCGTGAGATATATTCTTAATCTACGAATATGGTACCAGTACAGCTATACAATTTACTGGGAACAAACGAAATATCTGCCGGACCGGGAATCGAAGAGAAACTTACCGTTTTACACATCCGACATGCGTGCGTGCTCGAAGGAACATTTCATCAAATTTAACAGACGCTGTGAAATACAGACACGCCATACACAAGGTAACCTGACGAGAAAACTAAATAAGTCTCTCCCAGAGCGGGAATCGTGTAATCGTGCGAGGACTAGGGGACTAGAGGAAGCAGACACTGAGATTGTAAGTAGCCTGTTTATATGTTTGTATGTTGGCAGCACAATAGACTGCATTAATATTACTGACAGCACTGTGAGCCCTCTGTAAGAGACCCTGTGGCTAGTCGGACTCGCAGTCAGAAGTGAATAGTTAGCAGTGATGGAGGTTAGAAGTAGCGTTAGCGCGAGCGGACGGTCTGGACGTGTATCCGTCATGGAGTTTTAACATCGGTTGGAAATGGATTGTAAAATGATAACGGAATTATTGACGATTATATAATTTTTCGAACAGGGTGTCACATGATTAAGGTAAAATTTGCTAAATACCTAGTTTCCCCTGCAACAAAATCTTTCCTTTGCTAATCACATGCCTCTTAGTAGTTAGAGCCTAAGGTAGTTACAAACTTTTTATTTAGCTGGCCTAATACTTGCTCTATTTGCTGTAGTTCGTGTCATCAAGATTTTCTGTAAAGTAAGTGACTTATGAAATGCATTGGTTATATTTAGGATTTCTTCTAATTCAGGGCAATTCTTTTGTGTTAATTAATAGTCGGATTGCGTTAGCCTTGTATATTGTGGGTAATAAATGAATGAGTTTGAGATGTGTTTGTCAGGAATAGTTCTGTAGGTCATAAATGAAACGATAAAGACAAAGTGACAGTACGTTGAGTTTCACTCAACAGATTAAGAAACCCCCCTGCGGTGTCCGGGGTAACAATAGGCCCGAGATATTCCTGCCTGTCGTAAGAGGCGACTAAAAGGAGTTTCAACCATTTCGGCCTTCCATGTGATGGTCGCCCTAGGGGTTTGACCTCCTTTTTTTCAAAATTCTACAGAAGTACGAGCCTTTTGGGGAAGGACGCCTTACGTGGTGTATCACTGGTCCTCAGTGCACTAAGACCTTGGCACTCAGCATTGTAACGGCGTTGTAACCACACCCATTATTCCTCAAATTGGGCCTAAACGCCTCATGGGTTGCACAAGTTACGCCCATAGTGCGTCCCCATCTGCACCTACGATCATGATGGACTTTCTGTGGCACCCGAAATCCAGCACGGTAGCCAGCCCATTGTGGTGGGGTCGTCATGTTCCCTCTAGGTTGTAGCCCCGTGACAACAGAGGGGTCGTACTGCCGATACCTGAGCTGCACCCTCCCCACATCGGCCAAGGAGTAGATGCCCGTCTCCTTGGGGCATCGGGACTCCCGGCAACGGTCATCCTGCCAGGTGGCCCTTGCTGAGGCTGGGTGGCGCCCGTGGGGAGAGCCCCTGGTTGGAGTGGGTGGTATCGGGGCGGACGTTTTGCAGATGAAACGTCAACATGTATCAGGTCGATCTGAGGCCGAGTCTTTTAAAAAGAAAGGTACTGTCTCTGGTTCTGGTTCTCCTGCCCTTTCCCCCTTGGCCACTCCCTGGCAGGAAGGACAGGCCCGCCGGCTTGGAGCGAAGTACTTCCCCCGCTATTTAGTCTGTTCTCGGACCGATGGGGTGACGTTCGCCACCTCCAAGCCCATGTTCTTTGTACAACACATCGAGGACATCTTCAGGGAAACCGAGGCTCTAAGTAAAATGCGTTCGGGGTCCATTCTTATAAAGACCACCTCCGCCACACAGTCGGCGGCGCTCCAGGCGTGCAACCGACTAGGGGACATCCCAGTGTCCATTGTCCCGCATCTGGAACTGAATAGGATGCAGGGGGTTATTTTTCATTGGGACCTCCTGCTGCAATCTGATGAGGAGCTCAGGATCAACCAGGAGCGCCGAGGCGTGCATTTCGTCTGGCGAGTCCAGTGCGGCCCCAAAGACCGTCGCATCGACACCGGGGCCTTTATCCTCGCCTTAGAGGGGGACGTTCTCCCGGAGAAGGTAAAGGTAATGTGCTACCAGTGCGACGTGCGACCTTACGTCCCGCCTCCTATGTGCTGCTTTCGGTGTTTGCGCTTTGGGCACATGTCATCACAGTGTGAGGATGAGCCCCTTTGTGGCGATTGTGGACGTCCTCTTCATGAGGAACATACATGCACCCCACCACCTCGGTGCGTCAATTGTCCTGGCATCCACTCGCCTAGATCTTTAGACTGCCCCGCGTATCAGATGGAGAAGAAGATTCAAGAATTAAAACCTTTGGATCGTCTCTCTTATTGTGAGGCCAGGAAGAAGTATGACCGCCTCCATCCCGTGACGTTCACAACTTCGTTTGCCTCAGTCGTGTCCACTCCTTCCACAGTATCCTCACCCCTATCCTGTCTCCCCTCCACCTCCTCACCCCATCCGGGGTCTTGCCTCCGCCTCTCAAATCCCTCCCTTTCAAATCCTCCTCCCTCGTGGCCCCTGCCCCAGGGGCCACCCTTCCTCCTCCTCCCCCTCCGCCGCCTGAGAAGCTATCCTCTTCTCAGGCGTTCATCGGGGAAACGTTCCGGACCCGGGCTTCCGAGGTCCGGCGTTCCAAAATGGACCCCGCACATGAGGACCTTCTTCGGGTCCAGCCCACCATCCCCGTGCCTCATCGGACTTCCAAGAAGGCCTCCTAGAAGAAGTCTTTATCCCCCTTTCCACCCCAGCGCGTTTCGTCTGACGCTCCATCCGTGAGTCGCTGCTCCCGGCTGTCTTCAGTTTCGCCGGGACGCTCTGCTGCCAGGCGCTCAGCTGGCCTCTCATTGGTGAATGATGCTGCCCCTCCTACGCAACCCGGGAAAGCGGCCGCAGCTGGCGACGACTCGATGGAACAGGATCCGCATCCCGCCGGTTGTAGCGTTGTTCCCTCGAAACCTGGCTCTCCGCGGCCGTCGAGGTGACCAGCTCTTCACCCGTTTTGTTCCCCCTTTTTTCTGACTAGCGATGGCTTTGTTACATTGGAACATAAGAGGTATTCTATCTAATCAGGAGGAATTACAACTGCTCCTCCGCCTGCACTGTCCGCTCGTCCTTCGTCTCCAGGAAACCAAGTTGCGCCCAACTGACCATATTGCTTTTACCCGCTATACCTTGGAGCGGTCTGACCTCACCCCTGTGGACGGTATTCCAGCTCATGGTGGGGTCATGTTGCTCGTTCAGGACGATGTCTATTACCATCCCATCCCATTGACCACCCCACTCCAAGCAATAGCTGTCCGTATTACTCTTTCTGCCTTTACTTTTTCTGTATGTACCGTCTACACCCCATCGTCATCTGCAGTTAGTCGGGCTGACATGATGCACCTGATTGTTCAGATTCCTCCGCCGTTTTTATTGTTTGTCGACTTCAATGCCCATCATTACATTTGGGGCTCTCCTGCATCCTGTCAGAGAGGCTCCCTCTAGGCGGATGTCTTCAACCATCTCAATCTTGTCTGCCTCAGTACTGGCGCCCCGACTTTCCTCTCGGACTCTACTCATACCTGCTCCCACTTGGACATCTCGATCTGTTCTACCACTCTTGCCCGTCGGTTCGAGTGGTATGTCCTTTCTGACACCTATTTGAGCGACCACTTCCCCTGTGTCGTTCGTCTCCTGCACCACACCCCATCCCCACGTCCTTCGAGCTGGAACATACCGAATGGTGACTGGGGACTTTACTCCTCCCTGGCGACCTTTCCGGACCACGATTTTCTCAATTGTGACAGTCAGGTCGAATACCTCACGGCTGTTATCATCAATGCTGCTGAACGTTCCATTCCTCGTACTACCTCTTCTTCACGTCGCGTTTCCGTCCCCTGGTGGAATGAGGCTTGTAGAGACGCTATCCGTGCTCGACGACGTCCTTATGCACCTTTCGCCGCCATCCTACGTTGGCGAATTGTATTGGATACAAACGACTCCAAGCGAAATGCCGTAGAGTCATCAAAGACAGCAATAAAGCTTGTTGGGCCTCTTTCACCAGCTCCTTTAACAGTTTTACTCCATCTTCTGTCGTCTGGGGTGGCCTGCGCCGGCTGTCGGGCATTAAGGCCCACTCCTCGGTACCTGGCCTGACTTCAGGTAATGAGGTCCTTGTTGATCCTGTGGATGTCTCCAACGCCTTCGGCCACTTATTCGCGTAGGTTTCAAGCTCCGCCCATTACCACCCTGCCTTCCTTCCAAGGAAAGAGGCAGAAGAGGCTCGGCGACCTTCCTTCCACTCACTGAATCTGGAAAATTATAATGCCCCCTTTACTGTGCGGGAACTCGAACGTGCACGTGCACTGTCCCAGTCCTCTGCTCCGGGGCCAGATGCCATTCACGTTCAGATGCTGGCACACCTTTCTCCGGCAGGCAAAAGCTTCCTTCTTCGTACCTACAATCGCGTCTGGACCGAAGGTCAGGTCCCCATGCGTTGGCATGACGCCGTCGTTGTTCCTATACCCAAACCCGGGAAGGATAGACACCTTCCTTCTAGTTACTGCCCCATTTCTCTTACAAGCTGTGTCTGTAAGGTGATGGAGCAAATGGTTAACGCTCGGTGAGTTTGGATTCTTGAATCTCGACGGCTACTTACCAATGTTCAATGTGGCTTTCGTCGCCGCCGCTCCGCTGTTGACCACCTTGTGACCTTGTCGACATTCATCATGGACAACTTTTTGCGAAAGCGCCACATGGTAGCCATGTTCTTCGATTTGGAAAAGGCTTATGATACCTGTTGGAGAGGAGGTATCCTCCGCACTATGCACAGGTGGGGTCTACGCGGTCGCCTGCCCCTTTTTATTGATTCCTTTTTAACAGATTGACAGTTTAGGGTAAGTGTGGGTTCCGTATTGTCCGACGTCTTCCTCCAGGAGAACGGCGTGCCTCAGGGCTGTGTCTTGAGCGTAGCCCTTTTTGCCATAGCGATCAATCCAATTATGGATTGCATTCCACCTAATGTCTCAGGCTCTCTTTTTGTCGATGACTTCGCGATCTACTGCAGTGCCCAGAGAACATGCCTCCTGGAGCGCTGCCTTCAGTGTTGTCTAGACAGCCTATACTCATGGAGTGTGGCAAATGGCTTACGGTTCTCTGAAGAGAAGACGGGTTGCATCAACTTTTGGCGATATAAAGCGTTCCTTCCGCCATCCTTACATCTCGGTCCCATTGTTCTCCCATTCGTGGAAACAACTAAGTTTCTAGGGCTCACACTGGACAGGAAACTTTGTTGGTCTCCGCACGTCTCTTATTTGGCTGCCCGTTGTACACGTTCCCTTAATGTCCTCAGAGTTCTTAGTGGTTCATCTTGGGGAGCGGATTGCACTGTCCTGCTTTGCTTCTATCGGTCCATAGTCCGATCAAAGCTGGATTATGGGAGCCTTGTCTACTTGTCTGCTCGGCCATCCCTCTTACGCCGCCTCAACTCCATCCACCATAGGGGGTTACGTCTCGCGACCGGAGCATTCTACACTAGTCCCGTCGAGAGTCTTTATGCTGAAGCTGCCGAATTACCTTTGACCTACCGGCGCGACGTACTGCTTTGTCGGTATGCCTGCCAGCTGTTGTCAATGCCTGACCACCCCTCTTATCAGTCCTTCGCCGATTCTCTCGACCGTCAGTATGGGTTGTATGTGTCTGCCCTGCTGCCCCCTGGAGTCCGCTTTCGTCGCCTGCTTCGACAATTGGATTTTGCTCTCCCTACTACCTTCAGAGAGGGTGAGAGCCCGACACCACCTTGGCTCCAGGCTCCGGTTCATATTTATCTCGACCTCAGCTCGCTCCCGAAGGAGGGTACTCCGGCTGCAGTGTATTTCTCACGGTTTGTCGAACTTCGTGCGCGACTTGCCAGTCACACCTTTATTTACACTGATGGCTCCAAAACTGACGATGGTGTCGGCTGTGCCTTTGTCGTCGGGGCCGTCACCTTTAAATACCGGCTCCTCGACCGGTGTTCCAGCTTTACGGCCGAGCTTTTTGCTCTCTATCAGGCCGTTCAGTATGCCCGCCGCCACCGCCATTCATCGTATGTACTCTGCTTTGATTCACTCAGTGCTCTTCAGAGCCTTGGAGCTCCATATCCGGTCCATCCCTTGGTGCAACGGATCCAGCATTCCCTCCATTCTTTTGCTGATGGTCGCTCTCCTGTCAGCTTTCTGTGGGTTCCCGGCCATGTAGGAGTGCCTGGGAATGAAGCTGATGCTGCAGCCAAGGCTGCAGTCAGCCTGCCTCAGCCAGCCTCCCATTGCGTCCTGTCATCTGACGTTAGTGGGGTTGTTTGTAAGAGGCTTGTGTCGTTGTGGTGGGATACTTGGTCATCACTTCAAGGAAACAAGCTCCGGGCAGTAAAACACTTCCCAACTGTTTGGACAACCTCCTCCCGACCATCTCGGCGAGAAGAGGTCCTTCTGACCAGGTTGCGGACTGGGCATTGCCAGTTTAGCCACCGCTACCTGCTCTCCTGTGACCCAGCCCCGCAGTGCCCTTGTGGTCATGCATTAACAGTGCGCCATGTTTTATTGTCTTGTCCCCGTTTTAGGTAATCTCGTGTTGTCCTGTCTCTGCCATCTACTTTACAGGATACCTTAGCTGATGACGCTCGAGCAGCTGCTCGTGTTCTTCGTTTCATTACTTTGACTGGCTTGTCCAAAGACATCTAACTCTTTCACTTATTTTATCTGCATCTTTGTAAGAACTTTCTGGTGTCCCCCCCCCCCCCCCTTGAGTTTTACTAGATTCTATGTGCTCTAACAATTGTGACTGGGCGCTAATGACCTCAGTAGTTGAGATTCCTTAAACCCAAAAAAAAGTTTAAGAAAATTCAGTTGCATTCAGCAGTTTCAAAAATAAATAAAGAAGTTTCAAGATCTATGGAAGTTTGGGCCTGTCCAATTGGTCGTGTAATTGAAGTAATTACGGTGACTGCTCACGTAAAGCGCGAAATCTGCGTTCGAGTCCCGGCGTGGTACAAATTTACAATTTTTTCCAATAATTTGTTTACTTGCGGTGGTATAAATTTCATTCATTAATTGTCAGCAGTGACTTAACAGACACTGTTAAATACACATACTGCTCTAATGATTCAAATGGTTCAAATGGCTCTGAGCACTATGGGACTTAACTGCTGAGGTCATCAGTCCCCTAGAACTTAGAACTACTTAAACTTAACTAAACCAAGGACATCACACACATCCATGTCCGAGGCAGGATTCGAACCTGCTACCGTAGCGGTCGCGCGGTTCCAGATTGTAGCGTCTAGAACCGCTCGGTCACCCCCGCCGGCTTTATAGGTAACTGAGGGTTAGACGTTACACTCCTTCAGAATATTAATTCTATGTCTTAGCCACTATACACGTAATTCGGTACAGCGGTTTATTTTTGAAGCATTCTCAATAGCGTGTTTGGTCGCAGCTGCAAACTGCTGGATTCTTTTTATGTTCTATTGGTACACTCTGTTTTTTTAGCACTTGTACGGACATTTCATGACTTTTATTAACCTTATGTGTCACTGGTTTTTGCTGGGTGTCTGTTACCTGCAAATTTTCAAATCAGTTCGTCTGTCTGCGTATACGAGTGTCATCAAACTGGATACGATCCAGCACATATCAGGTATGAAAATTTTTCCACAGATTAGGAACGCACCTGAAAATATGGAATTAGGACTGAATGGCATTTTACGATTGATGACTTTACGGATTCAGTACTATGCAAAGAACTCACACACTGCAGTTTCTGCCTCTAAATGTTGTAGCATAGCATAGAATCAGATGGGACCTGGATATGATACGGAGTTATTCATTCTGCGCGTCAACAGTGGTTGCAGAAAGACTGATGAACTGGTTACTAATCTATGACGAACCAGTCATGTTCAGTGAGTGAAATAGCAAGTGAAAAGACAGGCCAAGGAAGCAACACTATGGTGCAGTATTGCCCCACTGAAAAATGGCATTTGAAATTACCTGAACCGGTGGCAGCAGTTATGACAAACATTCTTGTAAAAGTTAACGTTGAGATTGTCCTCGATAAGAAAAATATATCTGTTTAAACAATCAAAAAATTTGCTTGAGGCTTTCCTACGTGGCAATCACCATTTCTTCCAAAATGACTATGTAGGTGTTGACCAGATATGGCATAAATTCAAAGAAGTGCCAGTTGAGAGAGATATACCAAATAAATTGATAAGGTATGATACTGACCCCTCCACGGAACATTAAACTGTTCGGAACATTGTTGCGCAAGCAACGAGAAAGGCATTCGATTTCAAAAATGCGAAATCACCAAGATTGGCGATGTTTTGCGGAAGCTTGAAATTTATAACGGAGTCAATGCGCGATGCAAAATTACAGATTGGAACAGGATAACAGAGCGTTTGCTGAGACAACATGGAATAACTTCCATAACCCTAAAAAGACATGAAGGGCAAAAGATTGCTGGAAAAGACAGAAGTTATAACACAGAGAACAAATAATTGATGATGTGTATAAGTACTACTGTGAATTGAATTCGAGAGAACTGCAGCATCTGAAGCCGGTTTGGCGTTTTGGAATTTTCCGGTAAATATAATTAGCCTCACAAACAGGATCGAATATATCTGTCCTAACACTGAGCTAATTATGTTATTCCATGGCAAAAAATGGTTCAAATGGCTCTGAGCACTGTTGGACTTAAAATCTGAGGTCATGAGTCCCCTAGAACTTAGAAATACGTAAACCTAACTAACCTAAGGACATCACACACACCCATGCCCGAGGCAGGATTCGAACCTGCGACCGTAGCGTTCGCGCGGTTCCAGACTGTAGCGCCTAGAAGCGCTCGGCCACCACGGCCGGCTGTTCCATGACAGACTATCATCTTGCAGCGCAGTGTTTGCTGTTTCGAAACGATTGTAACTGGGTGCTGCAGGTGGAATCGAACCTAGAACCTTGCATATTGTGTACAAAACTCTTACTCACTGAGCTTTCCAAATTCGTCTCACGAGATGGATGGTGGGAGAAATGCTATGAACGGCCCACAAAGCGGGGTTCCGATTAGAACTCAGTCTGGCACACGGACATTGCTCATAGTGTCATAGATTTGACATGCTCCAACATTTCGTCTCTTTAATAAACATTTGAGTCATACCAGGACTGTTGGTTGCATGCGTTGTCGCAGGTGCGGCTCATTGCAAGTACGATGCATTCGAACTCTCTCTGACTAACGTTATGACACCGAAAACGCGTGCTGGCAGTCGCTGACTGAGCTGTAGATAAAGTGGTCCAAATCGAACATACGTGCAGTGATTAAAATAGCAAGATAGGATTCAGTCGGGCGGTTATTTCTCAGATTTGTAATTTCCACATTTGGTAGTGTAAAATGTGCCTGACCCGACTAGAAAATAACACTTGTTTCGGACATGAACTCGAACCCTCATCGTCATGTTGCGTGGGAATCGCTTTTCAATTGAGCTAGCCGAGACTGCGACCCCCCACCTCCGCCCCCCACCACGAATCACAGCCACTCTGTCATTGCTTTCTTCCATATGTAGCATACGACTTTGTAGTATCAGATACAGTTACATCACGATACGTCGGCTGTGTCACAGTCAACAAAACTTTCCCTGGTGAGAGGATGCTTCAGTTCCGGAATGCTGCACATAATCATTGAAAGCGAGGTCGAGAGAATTAGCACCATTGAACAAGTTTTCCACACAGAAGCCTAGCATTACTACTCTAAATAGCTCAAGATTCATTCTTGCATTGTGTGGCACGCAGTATATTATTATTACTAGTCGAGTGCGGGTCTTCGTAACCAGTTCCTTCGTTAAATACCATACTGATTACTACAGGAACCCCGAGAGGCGTATGAAATGCGCAAAAGGTTATTAGGTTATCATACCGCAACAAGTATGAGGTTGATCTTCGAAACCACCAAATTAGTTGTTCGAACGTAAATTTCTGTACAAACTTGCAGATAATAATTTATTTACCACTTTCTATTGTTATAGGAAATAGGATGATATTCAGAAAACCGCTTTCTTCGAAGCATTATCATTCGACAAAATTATTTACATTAAAAAAATCGCTAGTGCAAAAATTATTGCATGTTTTGTCATGTAAAAGCGTTCCATACTCGATCAACGTCATTTACTGATTTTTCGGTTCAAAAATGGTTCTGAGCGCTATGGGACTTAACATCTGTGGTCATCAGTCCCCTAGAACTTAGAAATACGTAAACCTAACTAACCTAAGGACATCACATACATCCATGCCCGAGGCAGGATTCGAACCTGCGACCGTAGCAGTCGCGCGGTTCCGGACTAAGCGTCTAGAGCCGCTAGACCACCGCGGCCGGCTGATTTTTCGGAATCATTCACAGTCGGTTCAACAAATGATTATCGGGAGGGAGAGCTTAAAACGAAATATTTACGACTCCCTTTCACACAGTTCGAAAATCAGTACACGGTAAGAAGTTTAAGAAACCGTACCAAACTTTGAATGAAAGGTTTTGAAATGGCTGTTTTCTGATATCGTCTTTAAAAAGATCTTTGCAACGGCCACCTTTCCAAAGAGGGAAGCACAGCAGTTGTTAAAATGGGAATAAAAATTACCATTAATGTCGTGTTACAAGAGTAATGTCAGCTGCTTGATTTTATGCTCAGGTAGTGATACGACTCTCTCTCTCTCTCTCTCTCTCTCTCTCTCTCTCTCTCTCGAGATTGGACGCCCTATGTCGAAAGAGGAGTTATTTTTTATTACGATGAATTCATTTACCACGCGGATTGTGATTATACAAAAGAGCGACGTTTTCTTGTTCTTGTTATCCAGGAACAGCTAGATGGTTTGAAATTTCTACATTTTATTTGAAAAAAAAAATAAGCTAAAGAACTCGCTCAGTGTTGCTGAGTTTATTAATATAGAAAGAACTACTTATGTAGAAAGAACTACTCAATATGAGAACTAAATTAAAACTGTTAAGATTTTTCCTTTGTATTTATTGTAAATATCTGCACTCTTAGGCTCCAGGAAATTATATTTTGACTGAGATCATCAGTATTACTCAGAGTTCGAAGTCTCCTCTAACAGTTGATGTATGTATCGTAGTTGTAAGACAGTGACGAACCGAAGTCTTACGAAAACTTTTCGCAGATAATCAGACCTGTGATCACTTTAATTACTGTTCTTTTTACTTTGTAAAGAGCCGCAAGTATCCTTTATGTTATAGACAAATACAACTAACGCACACTGCCGTATCAACAATATCTCTGCCCTTAAAAGTAAAAAATAAGTATAAACTCTAAGATCTAACAATGTAGTAATAGGTAAGCAACGCCACAACAATCTCATATTAATGAAATGAGTAAATTATAAGTGAATAAAAGTTGGAAGTTTTGTAATTGTAATAACAATACAAAATGAACTACAGTATCGGTGGGATAGCTCACCGAAAGTTTCACACAAGGTGTATAACATGACTAAGTAATTAAAAGAAACTGTTAATATGTGGAAAGACGTATATGAATATCAATGCAGAGTGAAAGGTTAAGAGACGATAGCATAGAATGGGAAACAAAAGACGCAAATATTGTCTGTTCTCTGTTCTTTCTAGGCTGTAACTGCCAGGAAGGGGAAAGAGGTAAATGATAAGAAAATGAACAAGCGATTAGGTACTTGTATTCGCTGTCCCTTTAAATTTGTAGCTCATGTTCAAAAGTGTCACACCCAAATTAAACACATGTTGTAGCTTGTATAAACAGATGCTGCGCTACTAATCGGAGCTGGCGTTTACTATCTTCTTTAATGTTCACACCGGCTTTTAACAGTCGAGCGCGCTGTACCTCCCTTTTTCAAATGTTTGCATAACAGCAGCGAGACAGTGATCACAACCTGTACCTGCAACACTTCTGATGACAATAATCACCATGTATTTACAACCAGATTGTTTATACATTGGTTGTACTCCAATATGTTGCAAATACTAGTTCACTACTGGTGACCGATATTTGACAATTACTTACAAATATGCAAATAGCGTCGACGAGGTGCATCTGCGATGTATTAAAATGTTATTTGCTTCTGAATCTGACAATTTAGACATACATGTACGACGGTGTCCCGTAGGTAGTTTATAACTATGACACATATAAACACTGATAACATATGCAAAAGCGGTTTTCAGCAGACAGTAAAAGCAGTCTTTACCGACAGTAGGAGTACTGCGAATTATTCTTGTGTCTGCACTGTTTTCTGTTTGTCATTAATTGATCTTGAGAAGATAACTTACTGAAGAATTCCCATGTACTGTAGGGTAAACTTAGCAAAAGGCGTTTTGCTTTACTTCTGTCTCTAAATTTCTCGTGAACAGAGCAAGCATTTACACTATGGTGTTCCATCATATACTGTTACGTCCTAATGTTTAAATTGAATTCAATTGAAAACATTCTAGGTTCTCTACACGATTGTGAGAGATAAATACACCAACAAACTATCGTTTGACACATGTTATTAGAAGAAAAATAATCTAATGAGGACAGCGACATTTTTTCTTGAACAGCGTAATATTGCACAGCACGCAGCCACCATCACATTACATAAAAAAGACGCTGCTATTGGTTTTGGTTTATAGCCTGTAGAGGCAATTTACAATGATATCTTTGTTACGAAATATTTTGAAATACTTCCTTCAATATTACAGCTAGAAGTTAAAATATATGTAAGGCTACCACATTAATCAGCTTAGAAACGGTTGTAATACTTCATTTGTTTTCTACAGAATGATGTTCTTATTTCGGAATAATTCCATTTGTAGTAAAGTGTAACAATTAAAATACGAGAAAACGAGTTTGTTTACTTTTTCTTATCTGCGATGTGGTTTAAGTGTTCATCTGCACACTGTCTTCAACTTGTTTACCTACAAATTGTTTTTATGTATATCTCAGGGACCAGGGTCTTCTGGATTCTTGTTGTTTGCAACAGCTAGTTCTGCTGTTCATGTGTGCTGCTGTGGACTTTTTCATAATTTTTGAAATTTTGAAATCTGGTATTAGGAGTTTTTTCAAAACAATATGCATTCTTATTATAAAATAACGCAGGTATTACTACCGTAGTACTGACATACCATCAGCTTATAGGGACAACTCAATATTCAATGTTATCACGTTGCTTTTACCTACTGGGAAACTTTTGACGTACTGAATTCCTTCATAAATTTACGAAGGAATTTGGTGAACTACCTTATGTCCTTAACAAGGTATCTTACATCGTAACCTGTCAAATCTATACTACATACAAAGAACAGTATTCTGTTAGTATTTCCATTGTATGATCTTTCCATTGTTCAGATCTTGGTATATACAACGAGTCAGTTTTATGTCGTTGTTGTTGACTGTAAGTACACTTGTTCAGAATAGGCTCATTCCTAACCCCTCTGTTTTTATCGAATGTTACGAGAAGAGTTGAAATTTCCTAAAATTATTTAGATATAAAACCTTCAACGTGGCTTTATAAATATTACATGTATTATATATTGATTGAAAAGAGGGAATAAAGAGAATTTAATCGACGTTGTGACTGAGCGGTGGCCAACGAAATACAAACAATTTCCAATGTTTCCCGCGCTTTAGCGATGCTCGAAAGAGTGCGAGAAGTGGATGAGGCAGAAATGGGAGACCATGACCTCGCTCTGGACACTCACGGTTAAACCGCAGAGGCAACAGCGTCACGGGGCTCAGCAGGTGGGTGGCACACGACGGGTGGCGTGCGAGCGTGGCCGGGGTCGGGCGCGAGCGGCTGTGGCTGCGGCGGATCACGTCGCGACGCGCTGCGGGGTTGGTCGGCGACTGGACCGCCGTCCCTCGACGACGCCACGGAAGCTGTGCGGCGCGCCACGGCGCGTGCGCGGCTCTCACCCCACAGCCCCTGCACAGTAGGCTACCTCCAGTGACAGCGAGCGTCTGACGCCGCACGGGTAGGCTGTACCGCGGTACGCACTCCCCGCCTCGTCGATAATGCAGCCGTCCTGGGCCGGCTGCTTCGCTGAAAACTGTTTGCGACACTTCTTCCTCATTATTTTCCCGCTTCACTATTTCGCGTGTGGTAACCCACCACCCATAGAATACTACTTAACGTGTACAAACTACTCATAAGATCCAAATGCATTTTTATATACAGCGTGATTCCGCTCTCCCTACTTGTGGGTTTTATGCAACCTGCAACTCCTAACACCACGAGCAAAATTTAAATTTTATCTCGCTCACTAAGTATGAACTATTAGCGCCGCACAAAAAATGAACACGGCCTTTTTGTCGAAAATTAATGTAGTTATTTTCGTACTGGGATACGTTTTTACTAGACTGTACTTTTTAAGAGAAACGTACAAAAGTACCCGTCAAATGGGTTTTTCTTGAAACCAAATCAGTGGCACCCAGCGAAAACGTATCCAAGCACAAAATTTTACTACATTAAATATCCTACAGTCCGCAGCTCGTGGTCTCGCGGTAGCGTTCGCGCTTTCCGAGCACGGGGTCTATAACGATATGTTTACATAATGTGTATACATAAACATACAGTTATAAATGTCCCCGTTCGTCGTCTGATCAGTCGGAAGTTGCATTGCATAGGAGAGTAAATGCCTATTCAAAATATAATTATTTTGGATAGCTCAACATGAATTTCCTAAGGGACCGTAGTTTATCATGCATTTACCAGTAGAATATGGCGCGGAGAAAGTATTTCGCCGCATGCAACTTCCGTCCGAACTCGACGAAAGAATTCGTGACTGTGAACTCTCTATTTTGGCAGAAACATAAAGAAAATTAAATAACTTCATGAAGGAGTGAGACATAGATTCTATATTAAATAAGTAGTCCATACACCAGTTCCATTTAAGTCTGAATTTATGGCAATTAATAGACGAACTTACACTGCAATGAAAGATTTAATATGGATGCCGTTTTGACTGGCACTTCTCTTAATGAAAACAATTCCTTCGACGTTTTCACATACACGTCGCACAATAAATCTACTGCTAGGTACTTTTAGTATTACACATTCACTTTTCACTAAAACAATATTATTTTTAACGATAATAATACGGCGGCAAGACATGCGCGTCCGACACAAGAGACAAGAGAAGAATGAGTAAGTGTTCATCGAGAGTATCTCGTACCTCCAAAAAAAAAAAAAAAAAAAAAAATGTGTAAAAGTGTTCTTCTTCTGTCCGTTTTTTCGCGCCGCGGTTTTCAAAGTCAATAACTCACTGCATCTCTGACGGCGCTTCGACAATAAACAAGTTACGTCACAGGTCGTTCACCTTTTACATTCTCGCAACATTATTTGCTAACTGTAGCTGTTGCCGAGCGACTGCTCGATTAGTGAATGATTTAAAATGATAAGACAATCACATAATGTTACATTGCCTTCCATGGGAATCTTGGAAATCAAGGAGATTACCAAGATTCACATGTCGCCGTTAACATTATGGGATTGAGTACTTCACAGATTTACATTGATCAAACACAGTATTCCTGTCATTTGATTATTAGGATTACACAAATATGGTGATCTCTCATTCATAGACAAAGACAGTTCTTAAGGTAAAGATACACAAAAAAATTTAAAAACTAAGTAAATCTACGAAGTTTACAATGGACATTATACATTATACTCATTACAGTCTTTTTTTTTACAGAGTTCATACCGACCATCTTTGTGGCCTCAAGTTATTGTCCAGAGCTCATAGGCTCTTTGCTCCTGAAAGAAAACACATAGGATAAATCTTTTTATACGCACATAATTCTCACACATGGAATTTCTCACACGTGTCCATTTTTATACACATACAATTCTCACACATGGAATTTTTCACACGTGTCCATTTTTCCATTGCTCACTAGTTGTCATGATTTTTACGCTTTCACTGTTTGTGTATTGACAGGTAAGTTAAAATTTGATTCTTCTCCAGATGAAGCTTATGCCTTGAGAAGTTGGATCGCTACTTTGCGGTCTCCGAGTAGAAAACTTTTCATCAGCTCTGGCGGGCGAGTCTCACTCGCATGTTACGTACACACGTTACATGTAACAAAAAATATAGATACCCATTAGTCTAAGAACTAAGCTTAAATCTAATTTTAGGACTTGGGATTCATAGGAATTTGACTTTGTCACTATTCGATTGTGGTTTGGCTGTTCACATTTCATCCACGGGATATAACATTAGCATAGTATGTGATATGTTGTGAACTCATATAAAAGTCTTATATTTTGGTAGCGGCTTTCATGGAAAGTCCGTATCGTCGAACTGCAGCGGGAGTGCTGTGCTAGTACATCACTTTAAATTTAACGCGTTTGTTGTGTCGATGTACGTTGACACAGGCTGATTGTTGGAGCTGAATCGCAACTCGAGGCGCTCACTAGCCTCCACGCGGTACTTCAGCTTTTCCGCGCACGGTTCAGTGAACACGTTGCGTCGATGGTGTTGTGGTATTTTGTGGTTTGCTGAGGCTGGTGAGGAGGGACGAGGATTACCAGGGCAGAGGCTCCATTGAAACCATCCCTGTCTCCACATTCTCCAGCCGATTTTGAAGATTTTGAGATAGGCTAGCGCTCGCACTTTGCAAAGCAGCTAACACACTTGGTTTCCGATGCACTGCACGTAATCACATCACCGCCTTCGGTTACACAACCGGACTATCATTGTCCGTCGGCCTATCTGGGCGTTTAACACTTTTTTCTTCATCGTGTCTGTGGCAGACTTCCACACCATTTTAAGCCTTCACTTATACACTACTACATACACAATCTTTTTTTACAGTTTATAATCAAATAGTTTGTCTCACTTTGAAGCTTGTTAATTCAGAGCTTTGATTATCATGTCCATTTCAATTTCTGTTACTTTGTTGGTAACTACCTTAACATCTCGCTTTACATTGTTCATCTTTCTTTAAGACTAATTATGCTTTTAGTTCAGTCACAATACATTAGTTAGCAATTATTATTATTTTAATTCATTTCAATCGTTCTTTCTATTTATTAGATTCATTAAAGTTATCACTGTCATTTCAACAAAAATTCTCTTTTTACTAGATGTGAGGATCAATCAGTCACATTTGATTGCCCTCTCACATGAGAACAGAACACCATTCAAGAAAATTTCAAATTCCTTATCGCGATCTCGGTTTGCGTCTCGGATTGACTTTAAAAGGAAAAATAAAGACATTTCAAAACTAGCTTTTCCCGATTTCGTTCACGCGCTTCCTTTTGAAAATCGTATGCCAAACCAGCCTTCCACGTCAACCGCATTTCTCAATCTGTGACGTCAAGTCTACGGGACGGGTTTAGGCGGGTTAGGATATTTACACAAATTCAGAAGAAAGACATAGATATAATAGTACATAGAAGAAGAAATCTAGCAAACAACTCCTTGTTCCTTATGACTCAGAAATTAATTTTCCTTTGCGCTGTACGTCTGCGTACACTCTCTAATTACAAACTAGCTACTTTGTTTTGCCGGCGGTTTCATTGTCATTTTATTCTCGCCTTGACGCCTGCTTGCGCTACACTGCATTGGCCTCTATATATGACCTTAAGTCATAATTGCTTTGTCCTTGCCACTTACACTCTTATACTTGGGATTTATTTCACTTATGGCTTTGAATGTACCTGTCCTGCGTATTGCAATTGCAATTAATGCTACTTTGTTTATCTAGCTGAAGGATAGCGCTTTCGTGGTCATGTTGGTACTTACAAGTAACTCACATGCTTCGTAAACATTACGTTATTTTAATGCAGAGATGAACCTGTTCCAGATTTCTATGTACATTGGAACTTAATCTAGACATAGCTGACTTAGAAACTAGTTACATGTTTTCCTTTTTAGTGGAATCAGGAACCAATAATTGTCAAGCGACCCTTGTCCTTGACGAAAATAAATTTCGTTTCTGGATCATTGCTCCTTGAACTTAAAAAAATTCTTACATACTATGTTTTATTTTCACTTCTTTAGCATTTCATATCGCAGAAGCCTGCTTGTTAGGCACATCCTTCGCTTTATATTTCATTTCTCTCTCTTAAATATTATCTCCTTAAAACTAAATCTTAAAACTAGAGTTCTTGGAGTTGATCACTTTCTTTGTTAAACAAGATTTTTTTTTTATCAGCTTGTCTGTACTTAAATTATGGCTCAAGATAACATATTTTAAATTGTCTGCTGTATAGCAAGATAGACTCACTGTCGTGTAATATATTCTAAGCATTTTTTTAACGAAGTCAAATCAGTTGTCACTTAGTCACTAGCGGCTAACCTTCTCTTGTCATTATAAAGCTTTCCTTTTGACTTATTCTTTAGCATGATATTTTTTAAGATCAGAGTGATGGTATAATCCTTTTATTTTTCCATTTGCGGGATCAGAAATCAGATAACAACCTGTATGTGGTATACGATGGATCTCGTAAGGTCCCTCAAAAAGACTTTGCCATTTTCGATTTTTGTGTAAGAGCAACGATGGTTTAAAGTGTGTTTTTAGCAAGACCTTTTCGCCTACTTTATAAGTTAACACCTTATTAATATGTTTGTCATACGCCTTCTTGCGTAAATTGGCTTGGGTGGTCAACGTTGTTAGAGCTTGTCTTATTCTGGCGTCTAAACTAGCACTTGCGTTGTTACACTTAGGAATTGAATTGACCCATTCATTTTTCTCTTGGTCAGAAGACATCAACTCACTCGGAGTGAAACCAGTAGACAGGTGTGGTAGATTATTCACAATTTCCTCGAAAGGTGACACAAAGTCAACCCAGCGAGTCTGCTGATTTGGTATATAAGTACGAATAAAACGATTAAACTCCTTGAACACCCGCTCAGTCGGGTTCGACTGCGGTCTAAACTTGGAGATAAGGATTTGCCTAATTTGATGACTAGCAAGGAAATGTTTCCATCTTTTGCAGACAAAGTTAGACCCATTGTCTGAGAGAATTGATTCAGGTTTTCCGAATCTAGGAAAGTAGTCACGTTCTAAACGATTGATGATTAGTTGAGTATTTGCAGATCTCATAGCGTACAATCTCAAATGTTTGGTAAAGAGATCAATGACAGCTACAAGGTACCTTAGTCCTCCACGACCTCGTGGGAGGGGTCCTGCCAAATCTATGCCTAGGGTTTGTCTAGGTTTCTCTGTGATAATAGGATTGAAAGGCAGTATATTCGAAAGATTAAAAGGTTTTGCCTTTTGACAAATGATACAGTGTTTCAAGAGCTTGTGAATTCTGCTATGAAGGTTAGGGATGTAGCAGTACTTTGCTATTTTACGCTTACACTTTTCTGGACCAAAGTGTCCCCACGAAATATGTGTATACCAGAGTAAGTGTTCTACATATTCCTGCGGAATGCATACTAGCCAATTTTCTGATGACAGTGATGTTCGATGGAAAAGAACTTGATTATGCAATTTGTAATATTTGCACATGCGACGGGTAGGATTAGTTTCGAGGATCTGTTTCACACCTCTCCATTTTGGATCAGTTTCCTGCAATTGGACAATCTGGTCACAAAGATCAAGAAAATATTTCCGATGTATTGGATCCTTCATCAATAAAATTCTGTAATTTGACATTTGTTCCAAAAGTTCAGTACTGTCCGAAGAGCCTTCAGGCATGCGAGATAGAGCATCCGCAATAATGTTATCTTTGCCTTTTATGTAGATTATTTCGAAGTCATATTCCTGTAAGAAAAGACACCACCTCGTTAAGCGAGGATGTAGGAGTTTACACGTCAGAAGAAAACTAAGAGCCTGATGATCAGAATAGACTTTGATTTTCTTGCCATTAATGTAGTAGTTGAATCTCTTGAAAGCCCAAACTACTGCAAGAGCTTCCAACTCAGTAACAGAATAGGATCGTTCAGTTTCTGTAAGAACCCTACTAGCAAAACTAATTACTCTGATGTCTGGTTTTCCATTGGTTTCATGGATCTGGAAGAGACATGCACCTAATCCCTGAAAATTTGCGTCAGATGACACACAAAATTCCTTATCCATATCTGGATGATAAAGAATGTTGCTATTTAACAAAGCTTCTTTGATATCGAGGAATGCCTTTTGACAGTCGTCAGTCCAATTCCACTGAGTATTTTTCTTTAACAATTTCAATAAATCAGGGTTGTTCATTACTTGCTTTGGTAAAAATCTTCTGAAGAATGAAGCGAGTCCAAGATAACCTTTAAGTTGTCGTTTTGAAGATGGGACAGGAAAATTTTTAATTGCACTTAGCTTAGCCGGATCAGGACGGATTCCGTCAGATGAAATGACGTGTCCTAAGAATTTGATTTCGGCTCGGCCAAAGTGTGACTTTTGCAAGTTGGCAGTGACTCCGTATTCCAGGAATCACTGAAACACTTTCTGTATTAATTCAACGTGGCCTTCCCAGGTTTTAGTAGCAATTAAAAGATCATCAACGTAGAGAGTGACTTCATCAATAAGATCTGGACCAAGAACATGATCTAAGGCGGAGATGAATACTCCAGAACTAACATTCAATCCAAAAGGCATGACCTGAAATTGATAGGATCTGCCGGCGAAGATAAATGCCGTATATTTTCGTGAGTTAGGATTTAGTCACACTTGCCAAAATGACATTTTCAAATCTATGCTACTCAAATATTTAACTCCATAAAATCTCTGGAGGTGTTCTTCAATCGCTTCAGGTCTCGTTCGTACTGGCACAACAATTTTATTTATGTTTCGTGCGTCAAGTACGAGTCGTACGGTGTTATCCTGTTTCAAAATCGTCAACAACAGGCTACTATATGGTGAATTAGAATACTCTATGACTTTCCAGTTCAACATTTTCTTAATTTCATTACGAACTGCTTCCCTTCTTGCATACGGTATGGGATATGTCGTGCGACAGAAAGTTTGGTGCGGCACCACTTCCATAGTATATTCATAGTCTTTTATAATACCGGGTCGTTTTGAAAACACGTTGATATAGTGTGACAACAAACTGAATAATTCTTGTCGCTGAGGTTCGGATAACTCTGTTGATTCTGTAGTCTTATTGGTTATTTCCTGCTGAGAGGGTAAGTCACTGACTGTTATTGTATCATTAAATGTATCACAGTTACCATAAAACAAATTGAAATGATTACGACAACGTTTTCTGCCTATCCTTTGTAATCTAATGCTATTACAAGTGCCAAAGTTTTTTACTCTTTCTTTCACTAACTCCAGTGCAACTTCTGTTTGCTGTACTAACAGTGTGCAAATGCCTATATAAAGATCTATTCGGGCTCTATATCGTCGTAGAAAATCCATTCCCAAGAGACATGGCGCTGCCAAATTCTTGACAACGAGGAAAATACATTTTATGGGTATTGACTGAATCTCCAGTGGTACCCAAGCTTGTATACTGACCTTTTGTGTCTGGGAGCCGATGGCTCCTGTTATTGAACATCCTTGGACGGGTAATGTTGGAATTTTAATTAATGTACTAATTTGCTTATAGAAACATAAGGACATAGCATTAATATTTGCACCTGTATCTAGGATTACAGTCGTCAAAATTCCGGCTATAGGAAGTTTTGTCATAGCTTGCACTTGGTCATCTATCGGTTCATCACCGTCAGTTGTCTCTTTCTCTTGTAATAATTCTTGTCTCATGTCAATCCCGTCATTGTATCTCAGTACAAGTACGTCATGGTTAGTCTCTCCGTCGAAGTGGTGGCCCCCATTCTGTCTCACAGCATCACTTAGGGAGCTTTCAGATGCTGGACTTAGTTTTCCTGTTTGTGTGGTTTTGATTGGCCTTCATCATTAGAAAGTTCGACCAATCTGACATTATGAGAACACTGAGGAACAAAATTACTGTTATGCACAAACCTCGTGTCAAAATGTTGCTGCGTTTGTTCTGGTGTCCAATACGTGTTACTGTCTTCCGCGTTTGCGAAAAATACAGGGGGATTGTAATGCCTTCGCGGGGTCTGATGATTTTTATTACTATTATGATTTCCGGAATTGTTACTGTGAAATCCACCTTCACACTGTGGGTTGCCGTTAAACTGTGTGTTTCTGTACATTCCCTGCGCTTGATTTTTACTAGGCGCGGAGTTGTATTGGTATGAGTGGGCGTTATCAGCTGTTTGTTGCTGCCCGTAATTTAAGTGTTGGCTGCGCGAGTACGGTGCATTCCATTGCGATCCGCTCTGCTGTTGCCAACCTTTTTGACTGAAACCGTTTCCAAACTTCTGCTTGCACGATTGATTGCCGTACTGGTTACCAGTCGTGTTATACACGGGATTGAATCGGTTGTGTTGATTATGTCTATTCCTTTTGTGCGGATACCCGCTGCCTTTATTTCCGTTTTGCCAATCGTTACTACTTTTTGAACCGTTCCCTGGCTTTTCATAGCCGTTACTGTCGTAATGTTGTGGCCAAGAATTGTGCGGAGTATTCCGCGGATTGTTAGCTCTCATGTCCTCATAGATCAGGTCTAGGGAATCTAATATCGACAGAAAGGTATCTGGATCATCATCTGGTATGGCTATCAGCTTTTCACGAATCGAAATGGGTAATTTAGACTTGAGAATCATAATTACATCTTTACTATTGATAGGGTTATCCCAATACCTAATTTTGCCAAGATATTTTTCGAAGTACATTCTCAGGCTACTATTCCTGGGGTCAAATTGTTCTGCATTATGGACTTCTTTACGAAGGCGCTTCTGAACACCTTCGCTCCAAAATTTGCTGAGGAAACAGTGCTCAAACTCCTCATATGTTCGACACTTATCAACCATTTCTGTTCCCCATATTGCCGATTCGCCACCTATATATCCGGTAACAAATTGGATACGCTGTCTATCAGTCCACGAATTTGGAAAAATGCCGGAGAATCCACGAAGAAAGACAATTGGGTGGATATTTCGTTTTTCTGGGTTAAAGGTTTGAAAAACTCGATGCTTTATCATGCTTTCTTCCTTCATCATTTTTACTACTGAGTCAGATTCTTGATTTTGGTGACTAACTGGAATATGAGGTGGTGAAGTGTGTTCATTAGATACAACAGGTATTCGGAATTGCCGAAATAATTCATCTCCTTCCTCTGAAGCTAAAGAGTTAGGATAATTCGGTCTCTGTATTCGGGAACTACTACTCACTTGTGCCTTCAGGTTATTTAGCTGTTCCGTTACCTCTTGCTTCCAATTTGGTAATTCTTGCTGAAAAAAAAATGGTTCAAATGGCTCTGAGCACTATGGGACTCAACTGCTGTGGTCATAAGTCCCCTAGAACTTAGAACTACTTAAACCTAACTAACCTAAGGACATCACACACATCCATGCCCGAGGCAGGATTCGAACCTGCGACCGTAGCGGTCGTGCGGTTCCAGACTGTAGCGCCTTTAACCGCTCGGCCACTCCGGCCGGCTAATTCTTGCTGAAGGGTACGCCTAATGCTACCGAGTTCAGACAATACGGTATCTCCGGAGCTTCCAGGAGCTGACAAGATACCAAGAGTGGTTGCTTTCACAGTCTCTACTAGGTCTTTGTTAATTTTATCTTCGACAAATTTGTCCTTTCCAGCAATCCAGTTCTCATACTTTTCTCTAAATTCTCTCTCATGACTATCTAGCCTCTCCTTTACTTTCGTTTCCGTTTCCAGAGTCAAATTTGACATTCCCACAGTTAGTTTTTCTACCTGCGTAGTTACTCTGCCTAATCTGTGATTAACCGTGGTTACGGTGGAGTCAAGATTCTTGGTTGCGTTTCGGATGTCAGCTGTCTCGCTTTGCATGGTAGCTAAAGTGTCATTCAGTTCGAAAATTATTCCACTTCGCATTTGAGAAACAGCATCCTTAACTTGCTTTGCAACTTCTTTGGCTACATTTTCTCTAACATTTTTTATTTCTTCGCTTACTGTAGAAAGTTTATCTTCAATTACTGTAGAAAGTTTATCTTCAAGTGAGGCTAACATTTGTCTATTTTCGTCTTTCAAATCATTTTTAATGGAATTCACCATTTGGCGATTTCCGTCCTGCATCATTTGACTTATTTGACTCAGTAGCTGTTTGAATACATCGTCTGTCACTACCCCTGAATTGCTTTCACCTGCCTCCCTTGTAACCGGTATATGGCTACGACTACTAGTGGCAGAAACTACACTCCTGGAAATGGAAAAAAGAACACATTGACACCGGTGTGTCAGACCCACCATACTTGCTCCGGACACTGCGAGAGGGCTGTACAAGCAATGATCACACGCACGGCACAGCGGACACACCAGGAACCGCGGTGTTGGCCGTCGAATGGCGCTAGCTGCGCAGCATTTGTGCACCACCGCCGTCAGTGTCAGCCAGTTTGCCGTGGCATACGAAGCTCCATCGCAGTCTTTAACACTGGTAGCATGCCGCGACAGTGTGGACGTGAACCGTATGTGCAGTTGACGGACTTTGAGCGAGGGCGTATAGTGGGCATGCGGGAGGCCGGGTGGACGTACCGCCGAATTGCTCAACACGTGGGGCGTGAGGTCTCCACAGTACATCGATGTTGTCGCCAGTGGTCGGCGGAAGGTGCACGTGCCCGTCGACCTGGGACCGGACCGCAGCGACGCACGGATGCACGCCAAGACCGTAGGATCCTACGCAGTGCCGTAGGGGACCGCACCGCCACTTCCCAGCAAATTAGGGACACTGTTGCTCCTGGGGTATCGGCGAGGACCATTCGCAACCGTCTCCATGAAGCTGGGCTACGGTCCCGCACACCGTTAGGCCGTCTTCCGCTCACGCCCCAACATCGTGCAGCCCGCCTCCAGTGGTGTCGCGACAGGCGTGAATGGAGGGACGAATGGAGACGTGTCGTCTTCAGCGATGAGAGTCGCTTCTGCCTTGGTGCCAATGATGGTCGTATGCGTGTTTGGCGCCGTGCAGGTGAGCGCCACAATCAGGACTGCATACGACCGAGGCACACAGGGCCAACACCCGGCATCATGGTGTGGGGAGCGATCTCCTACACTGGCCGTACACCACTGGTGATCGTCGAGGGGACACTGAATAGTGCACGGTACATCCAAACCGTCATCGAACCCATCGTTCTACCATTCCTAGACCGGCAAGGGAACTTGCTGTTCCAACAGGACAATGCACGTCCGCATGTATCCCGTGCCACCCAACGTGCTCTAGAAGGTGTAAGTCAACTACCCTGGCCAGCAAGATCTCCGGATCTGTCCCCCATTGAGCATGTTTGGGACTGGATGAAGCGTCGTCTCACGCGGTCTGCACGTCCAGCACGAACGCTGGTCCAACTGAGGCGCCAGGTGGAAATGGCATGGCAAGCCGTTCCACAGGACTACATCCAGCATCTCTACGATCGTCTCCATGGGAGAATAGCAGCCTGCATTGCTGCGAAAGGTGGATATACACTGTACTAGTGCCGACATTGTGCATGCTCTGTTGCCTGTGTCTATGTGCCTGTGGTTCTGTGAGTGTGATCATGTGATGTATCTGACCCCAGGAATGTGTCAATAAAGTTTCCCCTTCCTGGGACAATGAATTCACGGTGTTCTTATTTCAATTTCCAGGAGTGTATGTTGGCATTGTCTAGTTCAGTACCGGTAACATTATGGTGTGAGGCAACAAAGTCCGTAAGATTTCCCACTTCACTTTCTACAATTGTTTCAATTGGTGTCTCAGCCCTACTAATTACCGTGCGGGACCGTAAGCGACGCGACACTTCACTCGTTTCATTCCGTTCATTTGAATCTAGTGATGACATTTTATCGTCTGCCATAGCTCACTTATTTACAAACAGTAAGTCAATGAAGTTCGTTTGAGCTACGGCCGTGAGCTGTCGACAGAGATGTAATTTATCGGTTGCGAGTCGGTTGTCACTGCTACGTCACAAGATCGGAATGTCGGGAGATGCACGTCACGAGAACAAGAGACTATTCTGGACCGTAAAGAAAGTATGGCTGCACACTGTTCAAAATAAATGAAAACTAAGGCTGGTCAGCTCCGTGAACAGGCAGCGGACATTTAAAAACAAATGATATGCAATACACAACAATGGAATTTAAACAATACTTGAAGAAATTACTAATCTACTAAATGCAATCTACTGAATTCAAAGCAAATTTTACTGCAACTAATAAAGATCGTCACAAATTGATTAATGTCGGCTGAAATCAAGGAAGCTTGGCTACGGCTAACAAAATTTTAACTTACGTTACTGATGACTTGGGCGTTGCAACTAGATTTTCGCACAAATTCTGTTCCAAAAAAAAATCTCTCTTCCATAATTTTCTCTGAATATCTCGTTTCTTTCGCTCAATGGAAATTTTATTGGATGGCGTTTGATGTCATGTAACAAATAAAAAGCACAAGATTAGCTACAATTATTTATGAATATTCCCACAATGCGTATCTTATATAAATTTTTATTCCTTTGAGTATATTTTTTAAATTCAAGTCCCTGTTCGGGCGCCAATTATAACGATATGTTTACATAATGTGTATACATAAACATACAGTTATAAATGTCCCCGTTCGTCGTCTGATCAGTCGGAAGTTGCATTGCATAGGAGAGTAAATGCCTATTCAAAATATAATTATTTTGGATAGCTCAACATGAATTTCCTAAGGGACCGTAGTTTATCATGCATTTACCAGTAGAATATGGCGCGGAGAAAGTATTTCGCCGCATGCAACTTCCGTCCGAACTCGACGAAAGAATTCGTGACTGTGAACTCTCTATTTTGGCAGAAACATAAAGAAAATTAAATAACTTCATGAAGGAGTGAGACATAGATTCTATATTAAATAAGTAGTCCATACACCAGTTCCATTTAAGTCTGAATTTATGGCAATTAATAGACGAACTTACACTGCAATGAAGGATTTAACATGGATGCCGTTTTGACTGGCACTTCTCTTAATGAAAACAATTCCTTCGACGTTTTCACATACACGTCGCACAATAAATCTACTGCTAGGCACTTTTAGTATTACACATTCACTTTTCACTAAAACAATATTATTTTTAACGATAATAATACGGCGGCAAGACATGCGCGTCCGACACAAGAGACAAGAGAAGAATGAGTAAGTGTTCATCGAGAGTATCTCGTACCTCCAAAAAAAAAAAAAAAAAAAATGTGTAAAAGTGTTCTTCTTCTGTCCGTTTTTTCGCGCCGCGGTTTTCAAAGTCAATAACTCACTGCATCTCTGACGGCGCTTCTACAATAAACAAGTTACGTCACAGGTCGTTCACCTTTTACATTCTCGCAACATTATTTGCTAACTGTAGCTGTTGCCGAGCGACTGCTCGATTAGTGAATGATTTAAAATGATAAGACAATCACATAATGTTACAGGTCCCGGGTTCGATTCCTGGAGGGGTCAAGGATTTTCACCTGCCCCGAGAAGACGGTGTTGTTGCGTCGTCTCCATCATCATCATTCATCCCTATTACGGTCTGACCTTGCCTAGTACGGCAGTGCCTGTCTCCCGCATCGTTCTCCTACGCCCTGTCAAGAAGCATGGAAGCGAGATGACTGGGTGTTATTGCATCGCATTCATCATCATCATTCATTCCTATTACCGTCGGACCTTGCCTAGTATGACAGTACGTGTCTCCCGCATCATTCCCCTATGCTCTGTCAAGAAGCATGGAACTACATTTCCATTTCCAAATTTCTTACAAAAAGATATTAATTTTTTCTGTACGACTAATAGTTTGTGCACAGCGAGCGAGAGGATATGAAAATTCCCACGTTATTTTTGAAGGTATTGTACGTTGCGTAAAACCTTTAGCTAGGGACAGCTAAATCACCCTGTCTCTCAATGTCAAGAACGCCACTTTAAACAAGTAGCAGTACAGATGTAGCAGACTATGTTTAAGACCAATTACCTTTTAGCCAATATTTTAATATCCATTTAATGATACAGTGTACTTTCCCGGCTCAATATTATGTAAAAATCAAAACCTATTTTTTTTCAGGCACTTTTTATAATGTATATTTTTACAGAATTTTTGTTGATATCAGGTAAAACAAATTAGAAGTGTTTTGACTGTTTTTGAACCTGCTTAGGGTTATTAAAAGAATTACAAAGAAATTGATGCAATTTTACCCAAAGTGCTTCCTGAAATTGTGGTATCATTTAATCCAATGTAGTACATCTGAAGGAGACCAATTTTTTACCAGATATACATGACATGATGGCTGAGGTACTGACCTATGTAATTCCACCTATTACATATATAACAAGGATAAAAAATATTGCAACTTACCTTTTCAATTTTATAATTTTTTCCTAATAAAAATGTTTTTTTTTTCTATAATTTAGTTGATTCTACAATAAAGCGTAGGTCTACTACATAAGTGTGGACTTGCAAGTTACAGAAAAAAAATTAGAGCAATACTTACAAACTTTAGGAAATATTTGCATCTGAATTCTGAAAAATAAAACTTGTGGGAAATTGTGAATGAACACATGAGTCAATTTCAACTGTGCCTCAGAACATTCCTGAAGCTTAGTCTTCATCCTGTAGCATTTCTTCATCTTCAAGCTTCCACTTGGCATTCCTTTTAGCACGTCTTACTTCTTTGGTAACTTGAAGATCGAATCTTTCTGCTTCATGCACCTGTTGTCTTTCACACACAAGCAACTGATCTCCCATATTAGAGCTACATTTTATGCCTAAATTTCTCAGGACATCCAACCTTCATATCACTCCTTCATTGAAATATATCACTGCATCTAGCACGCCAACTTTTAGTGTCTTTAGCCCCAACAAAACGTTTAATTTGTATTCTGAGTACCCCATGAAGACATTTATTAAGCGAAACAGATTGACTCAGGTCTCTAAAATTTGTTTTACTTCATTTACAATATGCTCAGGAAGAGAAAGCTTATGGTATATTTGACCATAATCAGATAGTACATTTCCTTCCATTTTTCTTCGTAGCTTCTTCAATCTAGCACCCATCCTCTTTTGAACACATCTATAACACTCCGGTTTTGTTACCAAGGTATCACCATAAACATTGAGCTCATTAATTTTACTGAAAGTTTTAGAGTCTCCATCGCCAAGGTACTTCGTATATCTAACAATGTAAACGGGTACTGACCTCTGAAATGTTTGTAGAGCTCCATCATACTCCATACCTCCGCTGTAACCATCATAATTCTTAGAGTACTGATGTTCAATATGTCCTTCGGTGTTACCATGGCAGGTGTGGCAGTACTTAGATAAGCACTCAACATCAACAACTTTTCCAATCTCCATAGAAGTAGCACTTACAACAACATTCAAGGGACGATGTCCTCAACGTTGCCATGTCCCATCAAGTACGACAGCAATACCCCTGGATCCACTGATATTTAGAGTTCCTACTACTGCACGTTTCATAGATGCTTTACTCATAACCGTCAAGGCACCTAAAAGTATTTTAATATACACTCCTGGAAATTGAAATAAGAACACCGTGAATTCATTGTCCCAGGAAGGGGAAACTTTATTGACACTTTCTTGGGGTCAGATACATCACATGATCACACTGACAGAAGCACAGGCACATAGACACAGGCAACAGAGCATGCACAATGTTGGCACTAGTACAGTGTATATCCACCTTTCACAGCAATGCAGGCTGCTATTCTCCCATGGAGACGATCGTAGAGATGCTGGATGTAGTCCTGTGAAACGGCTTGCCATGCCATTTCCACCTGGCGCCTCAGTTGGACCAGCGTTCGTGCTGGACGTGCAGACCGCGTGAGACGACGCTTCATCCAGTCCCAAACATGCTCAATGGGGGACAGATCCGGAGATCTTGCTGGTCAGGATAGTTGACTTACACCTTCTAGAGCACGTTGGGTGGCACGGGATACATGCGGACGTGCATTGTCCTGTTGGAACAGCAAGTTCCCTTCCCGGTCTAGGAATGGTAGAACGATGGGTTCGATGACGGTTTGGATGTACCGTGCACTATTCAGTGTCCCCTCGACGATCACCAGTGGTGTACGGCCAGTGTAGGAGATCGCTCCCCACACCATGGATGCCGGGTGTTGGCCCTGTGTGCCTCGGTCGTATGCAGTCCTGATTGTGGCGCTCACCTGCACGGCGCCAAACACGCATACGACCATCATTGGCACCAAGGCAGAAGCGACTCTCATCGCTGAAGACGACACGTCTCCATTCGTCCCTCCATTCACGCCTGTCGCGACACCACTGGAGGCGGGCTGCACGATGTTGGGGCGTGAGCGGAAGACGGCCTAACGGTGTGCGGGACCGTAGCCCAGCTTCATGGAGACGGTTGCGAATGGTCCTCGCCGATACCCCAGGAGCAACAGTGTCCCTAATTTGCTGGGAAGTGGCGGTGCGGTCCCCTACGGCACTGCGTAGGATCCTACGGTCTTGGCGTGCATCCGTGCGTCGCTGCGGCCCGGTCCCAGGTCGACGGGCACGTGCACCTTCCGCCGACCACTGGCGACAACATCGATGTGCTGTGGAGACCTCACGCCCCACGTGTTGAGCAATTCGGCGGTACGTCCACCCGGCCTCCCGCATGCCCACTATACGCCCTCGCTCAAAGTCCGTCAACTGCACATACGGTTCACGTCCACGCTGTCGCGGCATGCTACCAGTGTTAAAGACTGCGATGGAGCTCCGTATGCCACGGCAAACTGGCTGACACTGACGGCAGCGGTGCACAAATGCTGCGCAGCTAGCGCCATACGACGGCCAACACCGCGGTTCCTGGTGTGTCCACTGTGCCGTGCGTGTGATCATTGCTTGTACAGCCCTCTCGCAGTGTCCGGAGCAAGTATGGTGGGTCTGACACACCGGTGTCAATGTGTTCTTTTTTCCATTTCCAAGAGTGCACTTGCGGAACCTACTGGGAAGGGGAGGAAGGTTCATCAAACCAGAAAACGTTTGAGCAGCCTTTTTTCCTTTTCCTATTGCACACATTGCATACACTAACTCCAAATTGACATTATATGAATTATGCACTGTGTTCGAAGTCTTTTTCGAGGACGATTTATTGCAGGATCTTCACACAACTAATTTTGACGCTAAACCCTTTCTGCTACTTTGTTGCTCAGTATTTCCAGACAACCTACACAATCACATTGTTTACATTTCGCCACTTCCTTTATCAAAGAAGATAAGATGCCCCATCAATAACAACAGATCCACTACAAACAGCGTCATTGTTAACACAAAAATTTGAATGACCAGGAGGGAGTTTTTTCCCAGAAGAACTGATACGTAAGTTCCTTTCAACACTGTGGCTCGCTTTGTTTGTGAACTGGTTACCACGGAATTACCTTTTATTGAATTTCTTGATGCGTGGCATAGTTGGTATTTATTTCACAAAAGGATGTCTACTTCCAGAAATATATGTAGCGCTTGGGCTACAAACATTCAGTAACACGTGAACAAACTGCTTTTATTTTTCGAAACAAAAGTAAATACTAGCATAGATAATCATTTACAGACACTAGAAACCTGCACTGTTACAAACATATACAATGTATCATGCGTATAATCGCTGGAAACAGAAAGGTCACAGGCCTTTTCGAAATAATACTGGTTTCTTTAACAGAAATAAAGGGGACGTGGTGGCATACATGACTGTAACTTTAAAATTTGCTATATATGGGCCATTTTTCATTTGAAATCCTATAATGTATATATCAACGTAATCAGGAAAGACTATAATATTTAATAGTTTTTTGTAAGTACCCCTGTATCCCAACTGCAGTTGTATCTTTCAGAATGAAATATGTGAGCAGACTGTTGCCCACGGGTGGATTCTGATTTTATAATAATCGTTTCTCCCTATGAGGTTGGGCTCAACAAACTATTTTCACATTCTGAGGAGAAAGTTGGCGATTGAAATTTCGTGAGAAGATCCCGCTAAACGATAACCGCCTTTGTCCACCGCAAATCCAGTATCATGACCGTGACACTCTCTTCTCGATAGCACAAAACGTGCTGGCCTGCTTTGAATTTTCTTGATGAACTGGCAAGTATCCCACACCGAGCAGCAGTACTCCAACACAGGACGGACGGACGTAGCGAAATAAGTTTCTTTAGTAGATCTGTTGCATCTTCTAAGTGTTCTGCCAATAAAACGCTATCTTTGGTTCGCCTTATTCACAACATGTTCTTTCCAGTTGTTCGAATTGTAATTCTTAGTTTTTGAATCGAATATGCTGTCTTTAGATTAGGTTGATCCATAGTGCAACTAAAGATCTACATCTACATATTTACTCCGCAAGCCACCCAACGGTGTGTGGCGGAGGGCACTTTACGTGCCACTGTCATTACCTCCCTTTCCTGTTCCAGTCGCGTATGGTTCGCAGGAAAAACGACTGTCTGAAAGCCTCCGTGCGCGCACTAATCTCTCTAATTTTACATTCGTGATCTCCTCGGGAGGTATAAGTAGGGGGAAGCAATATATTAGATACCTCATCCAGAAACGCACCCTCTCGAAACCTGGCGAGCAAGCTACACCGCGATTCAGAGCGCCTCTCTTGCAGAGTCTGCCACTTGAGTTTGTTAAACATCTCCGTAACGCTATCACGGTTACCAAATAACACTGTGACGAAACGCGCCGCTCTTCTTTGGATCTTCTCTATCTCTTCCGTCAACCCGATCTGGTACGGATCCCACACTGATGCGCAATACTCAAGTATAGGTCGAACGAGTGTTTTGTAAGCCACCTCCTTTGTTGATGGACTACATTTTCGAAGGACTCTCCCAATGAATCTCAACCTGGTACCCGCCTTACCAACAATTAATTTTATATGATCATTCCACTTCAAATCGTTCCGCACCCATACTCCCAGATATTTTACAGAAGTAACTGCTACCAGTGTTTGTTCCGCTATCATATAATCATACAATAAAGGATCCTTCTTTCTATGTATTCGCAATACATTACATTTATCTATGTTAAGGGTCAGTTGCCACTCCCTGCACCAAGTGCCTATCCGCTGCTGATCTTCCTGCATTTCGCTACAATTTTCTAATGCTGCAACTTCTCTGTATACTACAGCATCATCCGCGAAAAGCCGCATGGAACTACCGACACTATCTACTAGGTCATTTATATATATTGTGAAAAGCATTGTTCCCATAACACTCCCCTGTGGCACGCCAGAGGTTACTTTAACGTCTGTAGACGTCTCTCCATTGATAACAACATGCTGTGTTCTGTTTGCTAAAAACTCTTCAATCCAGCCACACAGCTGGTCTGATATTCCGTAGGCTCTTACTTTTTTTTACCAGGCGACAGTGCGGAACTGTATCAAACGCCTTCCGGAAGTCGAGGAAAATAGCATCTACCTGGGAGCCTGTATCTAATATTTTCTGGGTCTCACACGATCGCTGTTTCCGGAATCCATGTTGATTCGTACAGAGTAGATTCTGGGTTTCCAAAAACGACATGATACTCGAGCAAAAAACATGTTCTAAAATTCTACAGCAGATCGACGTCAGAGACATAGGTCTATAGTTTTTCCCATCTGCTCGACGACCCTTCTTGAAGACTGGGACTACCTGTGCTCTTTTCCAATCATTTGGAACCTTCCGTTCCTCTAGAGACTTGCGGTACACGGCTTTTAGAAGGAGGGCAAGTTCATTCGCGTACTCTGTGTAGAATCGAATTGGTATCCCGTCAGGTCCAGTGGACTTTCCTCTGTTAAGTGATTCCAGTTGCTTTTCTATACCTTGGACACTTATTTCGATGTCAGCCATTTTTTTGTTTGTGCGAGGATTTAGAGAAGGAACTGCAGTGCGGTCTTCCTCTGTGAAACAGCTTTGGAAAAAGGTGTTTAGTATTTCAGCTTTACGCATGTCATCCTCTGTTTCAATGCCATCATCATCCCGGAGTGTCGGGATATGCTGTTTCGAGCCACTTACTGATTTAACGTAAGATCAGAACTTCCTAGGATTTTCTGTCAAGTCGGTAAATAGAATTTTACTTTCGAATTCACTGAAGGCTTCACGCATAGCCCTCCTTACGCTAACTTTGACATCGTTTAGCTTCTGTTTGTCTGAGAGGTTATGGCTGCGTTTACACTTGGAGTGAAGCTCTCTTTGCTTTCGCAGTAGTTTCCTAACTTTGTTGTTGTACCATGGTGGGTTTTTCCCGTCCCTCACAGGTTTACTCGGCACAAACCTGTCTAAAACGCATTTTACGATTGCCTTGAACTTTTTCCATAAAGACTCAACATTGTAAGGGTCGGAACAGAAATTTTCGTTTTGATCTGTTAGGTAGTCTGAAATCTGCCTTGTATGACTCTTGCTAAACAGATAAACCTTCCTTTTATTATATTCCTATTAACTTCCATATTCATGAATGCTGCAACGGCCTTATGATCACTGCTTCCCTGTTCTGCACATACAGAGTCGAAAAGTTTGGGTCTGTCTTATCAGTAGGTCCAAGATGTTATCTCCACGAGTCGGTTCTCTGTTTATACTGAGTGCACTATCCGAAAATTACCTCGAGCAATTAATGTCACTCGATGCTCTGTCCTTACCACCCATCCTAAACATCTGAGTATCCCAGTCTATATCTGGTAAATTGAAATCTCCACCTAAGACTATAACATGCTGAGAAAATTTATGTGAAATGTATTCCAAATTTTCTCTCAGTTGTTCTGCCACTAATGCTGCTGAGTCGGGAGGTCGGTAAAAGGAGCCAATTATTAACCTAGCTCGGTTGTTGAGTGTAACCTCCGCCCATAATAATTCACAGGAAATATCCACTTCTACTTCACTACAGGATGAACTACTACTAACAGCGACGAACACTCCACCGCCGGTTGCATGCAATCTATCCTTTCTAAACACCGTCTGTATCTTTGTAAAAATTTCGGCAGAATTTATCTCTGGCTTCAGCCAGCTTTCTGTACCTATAACGATTTCAGCTTCGGTGCTTTCTATCAGCGCTTGAAGTTCCGGTACTTTACCAACGCAGCTTCGACAGTTTACAATTACAATACCGATTGCTGCTTGGTCCCCGCATGTCATGACTTTCCCCCGCACCCGTTGAGGCTGTTGCCCTTTCTGTTCTTGCCCAAGGCGATCTAACCTAAAAAACCGCCCAGCCCACGCCACACAACCCCTGCTATCCGTGTAGCCGCTTGTTGCGTGTAGTGGACTCCTGACCTATCCAGCGGAACCCGAAACCCCACCACCCTATGGCGCAAGTCGAGGAATCTGCAGCCCACACGGTCGCAGAACCGTCTCAGCCTCTGATTCAGACCCTCCAGTCGGCTCTGTACCAAAGGTCCGCAGTCAGTCCTGTCGACGATGCTGCAGATGGTGAGCTCTGCTTTCATCACGATAGCGAGTCTTCACCAAATCAGATAGCCGCCGGAAGTCAGAGAGGATTTCGTCCGATCCATAGCGACACACATCATTGGTGCCGACATGAGCGGATTCCCTTTAGCACTCATGTTGATGACCTCACATATTTTATTATTTAGGTTAAATTGCCGATTTTTGCACCATTTACATATTTTATCTGAATCTTTTTGCAAATGGTTTTGATTTTTTGGTGACTTTACTAGACATAAACGACAGCATCAGTAAAAGTCTAAGATTGATGCCGAGATTGTCTCCTAAATCATTTATATAGAGCAACAGGGAACCTATAACACTAACTTGGAGGAACCCAAAAATTTATTCTGCTACATTCTAGGACTTTGCGTCAGTTACTACGAACTGTGACCTCTCCCACAAGAAATCACGAATCCAGTCGGAAACGATATTCCATAAGCACGCAATCTGACTCCATGCCGCTTGTGAGGTACAGCCTTCTGGAAATCCAGAAATAGGGCATCAATTTGAAAACCTTTCTTAATACCATTCAACACATCGTGTGAATAAGAAACAAGCTGTTTTTCATAAAAACGATGTTTTCTAAATCCGTTTTGACGATGTGTCAATAGGCCGTCCTTTTATGTTCCAAAATCCTGCTGCTTATCGACAGTAGTAATATAGACCTGTACTTTAGTGGATTATTCCTATTATTCTTGAATATTGGTGTGGCATGTGCAACCTTCCATTCTCTGGAAACGGATCTTTCGTCTAGCAAGCGGTTGTATAATATGACTCTGAAGTATGGACCTGTTGCATCAGCATACTCTGAAAGGAACCTATTGGGTACACAGTCTGGACTGGAAGACTTGCTTGTATTACGTGAATTAAGTAGCTTCTCTATTGCGAGGATCTCTACTAAGTTACTCATGTCGGGAGCTGTTTTTGATTCGAATTCTGGGATATTTTCTTCGTCTTCTTTGGTGAAGGAATTTCGGAAGGCTATGTTTAGTAACTCTGTTTTAGCAGCACTGTCATCAATACTATTTCTATTGCTACCGCGCAGAGAAGGCATTTATTGCCTTGACGCTAGGATGCTTTACATGTGACCAGAATCTATTTGAATTTTCTGAAAATTTTTCGAGGCATTGTTCCGTTGTGGAAACTATTATAAACACCTCGCTTTGAAGTCCACACTAAATTTCAAGCTTCTGTAAATGATCGATAATCTTGGAGGTTTTGTGTTCCTTTCAATTTGACATACATTTGTCATTGTTTTTGCAACAGTGTTCTAACAGCAACAAACACGCCACAACGAACTGTACAGGGTGATTACAATTAAAGTTAAACTTTAAAAACGCTGTACAAATAATACAACAGGTCAGAATGACGTCAAATTGCAACGGTATATTATCGGAGAAGGGGGAAAACATATGGCAGAAGAAAAATGTGTGAAAATTGATCAATAGATGGCGCTATATGTGTCATATGCAAATGAAAACACCTATCTTGCACACGACCTGTTGAAGTTGGTATAAACACTCTGGATACACGGCTTTTCTTCCTTTTGCGTCTGCGACGTTCACCATCACTGTGTCCGCCCCGATATGTGAGTGGTCAGCGTGACGGATTGCCGTCCTATGTGCCCGCGTTCGATTCCTGGCTGGGTCGGGGATGTTCTCCGCTCAGGGACTGGGTGTTGTGTTGTCTCCATCATCATTTCATACCCATCCGGCACACAGGTCGCACAATGTGGCATCGGATGTAATAAGACCTGCACCAAGGCGGCCGGACTTGCCCCGTAAGGGGCCTCAAGGCCAATGACGCTAAACGCTCATTTCCTTCTTACCATGGCTGTCTCAGTGCAGGATCGCGCTCTGCTTGAAAAGCTGTATTACAGAATGATGACTGTGCACACGTCGCTCTGCAGAAGTTCCGGACAATGAAGGGTTTGTAAAAAGGCGTTGGTCCGATGACTGCCATAGGTCTGGAGAAAATGATTCGGAAACTCGAAAAGACGTATTCTTTTTGTGTGCAACCTGGTAGAGGGAGGAAACGAATCGATTCGACGTCAGTGGAAGCAGTGGTCACAGCAATGCAGGAGGTGACGAGTAGCGATGTGCACGGAGAATTGCCGGAATATTGGACATACTCTTGAGCACGGTGCGTAAAATCCTTCGAAACATTCTTCGTTGCTATCCATTCAAAATACTCATGTGCACGAGATGCTTCCTGTTGACCTGCCATCGAGAGAGGTCTTTGCTGTAGAATTTCTTGCTGGCATGGAAGTGGACGATGATTGGCCGTGGAAGATTTTGTGGACAGACGAAGCCCACTTCCATCCGACAGGATATGTCAATACACAGAACTGTCGAATATGGACAACGGAAAATCCACACGCAAATCAACCAGCACCATTCCATCCTGAAAAGGTCACTGTGTGGGGTGGTTTTACGGCATCATTTATCATATGGCCATATTTTTTCGAAGAGACAGATGCTTCCGCTCCTGTTACCTGTACTGTCATTGGTAACCGCCATCAGTGTCTTTTGCAGCTACATCGTTCCAGCTCTCTAACAGCGTGACTGTGTCGATGGGACCATTTTTGTGCAAGATGGCGCACCTCCGCATATTGCAAATCCAGTTAAGCAGCTGCTGAAGCGCCATTCCTGAAATGCTAGAATTGTCAGTCGCCATTCCCCTACAGCCTGTCCGTCCTGATCACACGATCTAAATACATGTGACTCCTGGCTGTGGGGATATCTGAAAGATATTCTGTTCAGTGTTCCGATTGTGGTTTTTTATGCGGTTTTTGGCCTCAGGATAATTAAAAACCAATGTGATGCATGCTTTTTATGCGGTTTTTCCCTCAGGACAATTAAAAACCGATTTTTCACATCCGATGTGATATGACCTTGCCGTGGTGGATGGGCTTACGTAACTAACAGTATCACATCTGTACACCCATTCACACTGAGCAGTACCGCTTATTAACGTCAAACGTACACCCAAGGCATCGTTGTATGGTTCGTTTTGAAACGTCCCCTTTCAACAATTATTCATGACTGTGCTTAAACTAACACACAATATTTTTTAGCGCAACGCAATCTGACTTTCAGAAATCCCTACAAAGGAATGGCCCTGAGTAACATTAACCTGTACCTTTCACAAATCACTTACCTCACAAAAATCTTCGTTACTCAAGCTACTGCAATACAGCGAGCGCCACTACTGCTAGCTAAATGAAAGATTCAAACTACAGAAGGCACTAACTACTGATAGGCATAGTTAGCAATTGAAAGATGTTAATAGAGAACAAACAATGTATTTACCTTAACAGTCTTAATACAATCCTGGAAATTGAAATAAGAACACCGTGAATTCATTGTCCCAGGAAGGGGAAACTTTATTGACACATTCCTGGGGTCAGATACGTCACATGATCACACTGACAGAACCACAGGCACATAGACACAGGCAACAGAGCATGCACAATGTCGGCACAAGTACAGTGTATATCCACCTTTCGCAGCAATGCAGGCTGCTATTCTCCCATGGAGACGATCGTAGAGATGCTGGATGTAGTCCTGTGGAACGGCTTGCCATGCCATTTCCACCTGGCGCCTCAGTTGGACCAGCGTTCGTGCTGGACGTGCAGACCGCGTGAGACGACGCTTCATCCAGTCCCAAACATGCTCAATGGGGGGACAGATCCGGAGATCTTGCTGGCCAGGGTAGTTGACTTACACCTTCTAGAGCACGTTGGGTGGCACGGGATACATGCGGACGTGCATTGTCCTGTTTGAACAGCAAGTTCCCTTGCCGGTCTAGGAATGGTAGAACGATGGGTTCGATGACGGTTTGGATGTACCGTGCACTATTCAGTGTCCCCTCGACGATCACCAGTGGTGTACGGCCAGTGTAGGAGATCGCTCCCCACACCATGATGCCGGGTGTTGGCCCTGTGTGTCTCGGTCGTATGCAGTCCTGATTGTGACGCTCACCTGCACGGCGCCAAACACGCATACGACCATCATTGGCACCAAGGCAGAAGCGACTCTCATCGCTGAAGACGACACGTCTCCATTCGTCCCTCCATTCACGCCTGTCGCGACACCACTGGAGGCGGGCTGCACGATGTTGGGGCGTGAGCGGAAGACGGCCTAATGGTGTGCCGGACCGTAGCCCAGATTCATGGAGACGGTTGCGAATGGTCCTCGCCGATACCCCAGGAGCAACAGTGTCCCTAATTTGCTGGGAAGTGGCGGTGCGGTCCCCTACGGCACTGCGTAGGATCCTACGGTCTTGGCGTGCATCCGTGCGTCGCTGCGGTCCGGTCCCAGGTCGACGAGCACGTGCACCTTCCGCCGACCACTGGCGACAACATCGATGTACTGTGGAGACCTCACGCCCCACGTGTTGAGCAATTCGGCGGTACGTCCACCCGGCCTCCCGCATGCCCACTACACGCCCTCGCTCAAAGTCCGTCAACTGCACATACGGTTCAAGTCCACGCTGTCGCGGCATGCTACCAGTGTTAAAGACTGCGATGGAGCTCCGTATGCCACGGCAAACTGGCTGACACTGACGGCGGCGGTGCACAAATGCTGCGCAGCTAGCGCCATTCGACAGCCAACACCGCGGTTCCTGGTGTGTCCGCTGTGCCGTGCGTGTGATCATTGCTTGTACAGCCCTCTCGCAGTGTCCGGAGCAAGTATGGTGGGTCTGACACACCGGTGTCAATGTGTTCTTTTTTCCATTTCCAGGAGTGTATATATAGTAGTTCATGCCATCCAGTGTTACAAATTTCAAAACTCCGCCATCTCTCTCCCCACATCCACCACTGCTGGCGGCTCACCTCCAACTGCGCAACGCTACGCGCTGTTAACACCCAGCTGTCCAACACTACAATGGCAGACAACAATGCTAACTAGCCACAGACTGCACACAGTACAGCCAGTGATTTTCATACAGAGCGCTACGTAACGTTGCCAATAAGAAAATATAAACAGCCCACTTACAATTTGTAGTCGACCACTATTAAATTATGATGATTACAGCGCCTCTTGGTTCAAATGGATCTAAGCACTATGGTACTTAACATCTGAGACCATCAGTCCCCTAGACTTAGAACTACTTAAACCTAACTAATCTAGGGACATCACACACATCCATGCCCGAGACAGGATTCGAAACTGCGACCGTAGCAGCAGCGTGATTCCGGACTGAAGCACCTAGAACCGCTCGGTCACAGCGACCGGCACAGCGCCATCTATTGCTACATTTTGTAACTATTTATTTTTCTTCTGCCATACGTTTTTCCCCTTCTCCTATAATATTTGACGTCATTTTGACCAGTGGGGTTATTTCCACAGTTGTTTCAAAGTTTAATTACAATCACCCTGTATTTAGCCTATCCAGTCTGAACACCATAGGTCCTTCGCAATACTTTCGGCTGATATCTGGCTTCATCCAGCATTGAGTGCGTATAATGATTTGAGCATGAGTGGTTTTTATCAGCTATGAAAATTTAGACTGTTATACTGACGGTTCCAAGGTCCACGTTCTTCCTTGGTCTGATCGCACCATTTAAGTCTAAAGCCCTTTCTCTGTTTCGGCGAGGTCCTTTAACACTCAGTGAGTAAGCACTGTACATTGTAGGCTACTGTCAGAATATCAAGCAGCCCTCCTACTGTCATGTGTGCCGTCCACTCTCCTTCGCGTGCATGTTGTCGACGCCATGGAGCTGTTACTTTTACAGCTCGGTCGCTGGAGTCGAGATGCGATGCGCGGTCATGGATGTCTCCGTCGGTTAACGAGAGTCAAGATCTGAAAAGCTCTTAAGAAATCGTTCCTCGCGTATTGATTAAAGTTTGACTGCGAGTCCGCACAGTTTCCTTACTAATGCGAACTGCGCACTCTAATTGTCTCTTATGGTTTGAAGTTGAATTATTATGTGCCCGGTTAGCACTTTAGTTCAGTAATTGATGAATCTTCCCTCATGCGCATCGTCCACATCACCAAAAGCGAGGAAAAAGTTCAATTGCAGGTCGTATTGGTCGTGTTTTGTTCGTTGCTAAGTAAAATTGTTCGCTCTATATGACGCGAGATGCACAGATATCCTTTAACAATGTCTTAATTATCTTGCGTCGCAATATTATGTATGTCCAAACCTTCCTTGTCACAACTAACAATCCACGAATTTATTTCCAAGTTAAATAGCCACTGTTCATTAACTTTTGATGAGCAATTACCAAATATTCATCGAATGATGGAGGCGACACGTTGAATTTCCACTTTTGATTAACAACTTTATTGTTCCTTTTTGCTAAATACTTTATAAACATCACGCCACACGCACACACGGTGAATTAGCAGTGGCAGTTCTGTTAGTTCCAAGTATCGTGACAATTACGACAGCTTTAACCCTCGGCGTGATTGTATCTTGTTCAAGTATTCGTGTCACTGTCTCCTAATCGAGACTATATGTGTACTATAGTCTATTAAAACTTTGTCCATTTCTTTCTATAAGTTCTCTTATATGAATGTTGAGTCCAATATTGCCTACTTCCCTTAATAAAGTCCAACAACTCGGTATACACAGTCAGCATACTATCTCGGTTCAAGTCTCTAGTCTGAATACGAGTTTTTAAAATCCGTGCGTCTACGTCACGCAACGACGACTCTCGAAAGTAAAACAATCTCGTCGCGCTCCGTTCGCTCAACTATGGCAAGAGCTGCTCTCGAATGACTTGATAGCACGATAGCTAGCAAGCGACTTACTTTTTCCGTGAATGAGTATTGTAGACGCACTGAATTTCTTCGTTGCGTTTACAACGCTCTTCCATATAACAGTTATCTCTGACCGACATTTCTTTGGACTTCACTTTCATGGCATTAATTTGCAATTACTACTTAGATGCTTGGCAAATAACTTTCTTCTTCCTTTCTACCAAAACACACACTGTAATACTTAATGTTGGTGTTTATCAAGACTTTCTGGTGTTACATCATCGGCAAAGTTGTCGTACTTGTCAGGATAACTTTTCGCTACTTTACATCATGATGGGTTTTCCTAACTGGGTTTTGGGGTTCGTTAGGGTGTTACAGATGCCTATTACTGTATCGAACACGACCGAGATATTGGATGAGTCCTGAGAAAAAGCACACAACATTTACATTCCGGTGCAGTATATGCGAACTTCATTCTCTTCTCTACGGCGGCGACACTAGACACAATAGATGACTAATGATCACATTGTGCTGTCGTCCTAATATGGTTAAGTTACACTTCCGGGAAGTCGATTCGATGAGTGATGAAATTGGTGCACGAGGAGCATCCGTCGAACGTGAGCGCTAGCTGGAGGAACGTCGGCCCCAGAAGCACACCAGGTGACTTTGCAGTTGAACTCCAGTTGACTCTCCGGTTCGCTCTGTTGTCGTCGATCAAAACAGCCCCCTACATGCACGCTAGAGGATCCTGAGCACTCTCTAACTGCACCACGTGAACGTTACTGCTAAGTAGTGCGGCCACGTGACACATGCAACAAAATTGTGCAGTCAGAGCGACGGCACTGCCGACAATCCCTCAGACTGTGTGAGACTCAACAAAGGAGGTGGCTTACAAAACACTCGTTCGACCTATACTTGAGTATTGCTCATCAGTGTGGGATCCGTACCAGATCGGGTTGACGGAGGAGATAGAGAAGATCCAAAGGAGAGCGGCGCGTTTCGTCACAGGGTTATTTGGTAACCATGATAGCGTTACGGAGATGTTTAACAAACTCAAGTGGCAGACTCTGCAAGAGAGGCGCTCTGCATCGCGGTGTAGATTGCTCGCCAGGTTTCGAGAGGGTGCGTTTCTGGATGAGGTATCGAATATATTGCTTCCCCCTACTTATACCTCCCGAGGAGATCACGAATGTAAAATTAGAGAGATTGGAGCGCGCACGGAGGCTTTCAGACAGTCGTTCTTCCCGCGAACCATACGCAACAGTAAAGGGAGGTAATGACAGTGGCACGTAAAGTGCCCTCCGTCACACACCGTTGGGTGGCTTGCGGAGTATATATGTAGATGTAGATGTAGATGTAGAGCATGCATCAATCGTCCTATGCTGCCACCCGCATTGCACAGCAGGTTATCCTGAAGTTCTTCTTTGACCAAGATGGCCCCCTTCTGATTCACTTCCTGCAGCACGGGACAAAAGTGAATGTCCAGTGTTACTCGCAAACCTGTACCACCCTTCGCCAATCGATCAAATCAAAACGACCAGGCAATCTCACCCTTGGGGTCATTCTGCTCCAAGACAATGCACTCGCGGCACTCCTGCAGAACTTCAAATGGGAGGTTCTCGGCCACCTTCCATACAGTCCGGGACTCTCTCCTTGTGATTACGCCGTTTTTTGTCCCATAGAAAAGGCTCTGAGGGGGAAACGATTCACCTCGAACGATGACGTCCAGTTGTAGTTACAGAGCTGGTTAACATCGCAGCCCCGGGAATTTTATGAGATTTCCATTCACCGCCTTGTGTCACAGTGGGACAAGTGTCTCAACAGCCATACAAGTACTGGTTTCTGTAATTATGCCTCCGGCTCGTTTCTTTTTGAAAGCCCCTTACATTATCTTTTGTGTATACGCAAAAGTCTGCGTTCGGTCAACTGATGGGCTCAACCATTCCATTCATTTCCTTACGTTAGTGTCAAGACATGAGAAACGATAAGATTGATCGGTATTTATAAACAGTAAACTTTCACGGCCGGAAATGTGACATTTAATAAAATGTTCCGGGGTTTTTCGAATGTCCGATTCACACCCTGACGATCCCCCTTGAAAATTCCCTCCGCAGTTGGGACGAAACGTCGGGTTTTAAGATGAAATTCATTCGAACTCGGCGTAATAACCCGTAACATTTTATTAACTGATGTTCGCGAATTAACTAATAATGAGCAAGCTGAGACGCACATATGGCAACAGTTCATTTTTGTGATTTTGCCTTTTCGCATGCAGTAACTACAGTACTGGACATTAAAACAGCTACACCACGAAGATGACGTCCTACAGACGCGAAATTTAACCGACAGGAAGAAGATGCTGTAATACGCAAATGATTAGCTTTTCAGAGCATTCACACAAGGTTGGCGCCGGTGGTGACACCTACAAAGTGCTCACATGAGGAAAGTTTCCAACCGATTTCTCATACACAAACAGCAGTTGACCGGCGTTGCCTGGTGAAACGTGATGCCTCTGGTAAGGAGGAGAAATGCGTACCATCACGTTTCCGACTTTCATAAAGGTCGAATTGTAGCCTATCGCGATTGCGGTTTATCGTATCGCGACGTTGCGGCGTTGGTCGAGATCCAATGACTGTTAGCAGAATATGGAATCGATGGATTCAGGAGGGTAATACGGAACGCCGTGCTGGATCACAACGGCCTCGTATTACTAGCAGTCGAGATAACAGGCATCTTATCCGCATGGCTGTAACGGATCGTGCAGCCACGTCTCGATCCCTGAGTCAACATATGGGGACGTTTGCAAGACTACAACCATCTGCACGAACAGATCGACGACGTTTGCAGCAGCGTGGAATATGAGCTCGGAGACCATGGCTGCTGTTACCCTTGACGCTGCGTCACAGACAGAACCGCCTGCGATGGTGTACTCAACGACGAACCTGGGTGCACGAATGGCAAAACGCCATTTTTTCGGATGAATCCATGTTCTGTTTACAACATCATGATGGTCGCATCCGTGTTTGGCGACATCGCGGTGAACGCACATTGGAAGCGTGTATTCGTCATCGCTGTACTGGCGTATCACCCGGCGTGATGATGTGGAGGTGCCATTGGATACACGTCCCGGTCACCTCTTGTTCGCACTGACGGCACTTTGAACACTGGACGCTACATTTCAGATGTGTTACGACTCGTGGCTCTACCGTCATTCGATCCCTGCGAAACTCTACATTTCAGCAGGATAATGCACGACCGCATATTGCAGGTCCTGTACGGGCCTTTCTGGATACAGAAAATGTTCGACTGCAGCCCTGGTCAGCACATTGTCCAGATATCTCACCAATTGAAAACGTCAGGTCAATGGTGGCCGAGCAACTGGCTCGTCACAATATGCCTGTCACTACTCTTGATGTACTGTGGTATCGTGTTGTAGGTGCATGGGCAGCTGCACCTGTACAGGCTATCCAAGCTCTATTTCATTCAATGCCCAGGAGTATCAAGGCCGTTATTACGGCCAGAGGTGGTTGTTCTGGGTACTGATTTCTTAGGATCTATACAGCCAAATTTCGTGAAAAAGTAATCACATGTCAGTTCAATTATAATATATTTGTCCAATGAATACCCATTTGTCATCCGCATTTTTTCTTGGTGTAGCAATTTTAATGGCCAGTACATACCCGATTCTTTAACCTTCCTCATTTCATGCCAATGTCGATCGATGGTGAAATTTTTACAGTTCATCACATCTGCCAGTTCTCCAGCACACTGAGGTGGATCATTGTGGATTAATGCGTTTAAACATCTTCATCACTTCCGGAAACTCTTCCTGAACGTCACTAGTGTCAAAACTATCCTCCTAAGAACGAGAAAGCAGTTTTGATTCCCTCGTCTGTCCAGTGGCATTATTCCCATACAGGACGCAAATGTTTCTGGTTACTTCCACTGCTTGTGTTCGAGTATAATGACTTTTCTGGGGACTAGAAATCTACTCTGTAGGAATCAGCATGGGTTTCGAAAAAGACGGTCATGTGAAACCCAGCTCGCGCTATTCGTCCACGAGACTCAGAGGGCCATAGACACGGGTTCACAGGTAGATGCCGTGTTTCTTGACTTCCGCAAGACGTTCGATACAGTTCCCCACAGTCGTTTATTGAACAAAGTAAGAGCATATGGACTATCAGACCAATTGTGTGATTGGATTGAGGAGTTCCTAGATAACAGGACGCAGCATGTTATTCTCAATGGAGAGAAGTCTTCCGAAGTAAGAGTAATTTCAGGTGTGCCGCAGGGGAGTGTCATAGGACCGTTGCTATTCACAATATACATAAATGACCTGGTGGATGACATCGGAAGTTCACTGAGGCTTTTTGCAGATGATACTGTGGTGTATCGAGAGGTTGTAACAATGGAAAATTGTACTGAAATGCAGGAGGATCTGCAGCGAATTGACGCATGGTGCAGGGAATGGCAACTGAATCTCAATGTAGACAAGTGTAATGTGCTGCGAATACACAGAAAGATAGATCCTTTATCATTTAGCTACAAAATAGCAGGTCAGCAACTGGAAGCAGTTAATACCATAAATTATCTGGGAGTACGCATTAGGAGTGATTTAAAATGGAATGATCATATAATGTTGATTGTCGGTAAAGCAGATGCCAGACTGAGATTCATTGGAAGAATCCTAAGGAAATGCAATCCGAAAACAAAGGAAGTAGGTTACAGTACGCTTGTTCGCCCACTGCTTGAATACTGCTCAGCAGTGTGGGATCCGTACCAGATAGGGTTGATACAAGACATAGAGATGATCCAACGGAGAGCAGCGCGCTTCGTTACAGGATCATTTAGTAATCGCGAAAGCGTTACGGAGATGATAGATAAACTCCAGTGGAAGACTCTGCAGGAGAGACGCTCAGTAGCTCGGTACGGGCTTTTGTCAAAGTTTCGAGAACATACCTTCACCGAAGAGTCAAGCAGTATATTGCTCCCTCCTACGTATATCTCGCGAAGAGACCATGAGGATAAAATCAGAGAGATTAGAGCCCACACAGAGGCATACCGACAATCCTTCTTTCCACGAACAATACGAGACGAATAGAAGGGAGAACCGATAGAGGTACTGAAGGTACCCTCCGCCACACACCGTCAGGTGGCTTGCGGAGTATGGATGTAGATGTAGATGTAGATGTAGATGTCACCCCGCTATCGAACTCAGGCAGAAGAATACGTCAGAAATTTTATGATTTCCCCACTTGGTACTCCATTTTCTAGCGTCCACAGCTTCACTCCCTATCTTGAGATGACAAAATGACAACATGGAAATTCAAATAGCAACACTAAAATAGAAATGAAAGATGACAATCCATAAATAATCCCATAGCAACCGGAATCTCAACATGCAAAACTTAAATGCTACTAACTTACGCAGCAATCTAATTCTAAAATTGTATACACTGTAGTGAAATACCGCAACCCATAATGAAAATAAGACCGGCAGTAGATGTAAAGAGTAGAAAACAAAACAAAATAAGTTGAAGGATAAATATCCTGTGCCTTACCATATCCATCCGACGGATCCCTCATTAAGATCGCATTACTGCTAAGGGTTATGTGACCATCCCAAAGTACATCGTTTGTTCCCCACTGGTGACTCTGTGCTCCAATATAAGGCCCCTGTTCACACTCCTCGCACCGTTCAGGACTGATTCTGTGAGCGCAAGGATTAATTACCGTATCTGCCCTGGCCATCACTGTCACCACATCTCATTTTGTTGAGCGTTTGTAATCTAACCAGTTATTCAAAAACAGTCTTAATCGCATTTATTGTTATTATACCGCCAAGCGGTTTCAACCCGACGTAGGGGTCATTTTCTGGGCGTTTACACCATTGGTCGAGTGCTGGTGGTGTCACTCCTGTTGACATAGCTATAGTTTGCTGCCGCTATGTGAACAGGAGTGACACCACCAGCAGTCGATCAGTGGTGTAAACGCTCAGAAGATGACCGCTACGTCGGATTGAAACCGGTTGGCGGTATAATAACAATAAATGCGATTAAGACTGTTTTTGAATAACTGATTAATCATACAAATCGCTGCTTCATCTCCTCAATCATGTTGTCCAAAAATCGTTGTAGCCTAGTTTGGAGAGAAGGATGCATGACCTCTATCCGTCATTGCTATCTGAACAGTCCGCTTTTTTGCGGGTAAGACATTGTAAGATTCCCTCGAAAATTGTGCAGGTCCTTTATTTATCCATTTTGAGACGACTTGAAGCTGTTTCGAATGCCAACCATGTTTTTGCACCATATTGGACATGAAAATACGTTGTCTTTTTAGTGATTCCTTATTTTTGCTTTCATTATCTTTGCCTATTCACTGAACAAACTGTAATCAACCATGCTATTCAGAAATACCTCCTCGCTAGTAGCGCAGAGAGACTACCGACTTTGTAGGAATTTGACTGTATAAATTAATACGTGATGGTTGGGTTGTTTTTGAGGGAGGAAACTAGACAGCGAGGTCATCGGTCTCATCGGATTAGGGAAGGACGGGAAAGGAAGTCGGCCGCGCCCTTTCAAAGGAACCATCCCGGAATTTGCCTGGAGCGATTTAGGGAAATCACGGAAAAGCTAAATCAGGATGGCCGAACGTGGGATTGAACCGTCGTCCTCCCGAATGCGACTCCAGTGTGCTAACCACATAAATTTATTTCAGTACAACACTAATGAGTATTTCACAACTTCATACTGCAGTACGAGTTAGCCTATTAGCAGGCATTGAAAACGACCAACAAAAATGGTTCAAATGGCTCTGAGCACAATGCGACTTAACTTCTGAGGTCATCAGTCGCTTAGATCTAATTAAACTTAACTAACCTAAGGACATCACACACATCCATGCCCGAGGCAGGATTCGAACCTGCGAACGTAGCGGCTGCTTGGCTCCAGACTGTAGCGCCTAGAACCTCACGGCCACTCCGGCCGGCAACACCGACATTAGCACGATGTTGTCAGTACTGGAACAAAGTCGAAATGACGCCAGTCTGTATTGTTGCCAACTTTATCAAAGATGTCAGCACTTTTAGGGTGGTCTGACCCCGCCTCTCCTTGCAATGTAGATGTGGCAACATCACAGTTAAATTGCATGCAAACTAATTAAATTGAGAAGCAAGTTAATGAAATTAGTTATGCAAATTAATTACATTCAAATTTAGAGGAAATTAAAAATGTCAGGAATTTAAAAAAAAGTGGGAAATTCAAAATGGCAAGAGTTACAAATTTTGGAGCCCTAGTTCAGGTGTTGACAGTTGTGAAAATTACCGAACTATCAGTTTAATAAGTCACAGCTGCAAAATACTAACACGAATTCTTTACAGACGAATGGAAAAACTGGTAGAAGCCGACCTCGGGGAAGATCAGTTTGAATTTCATAGAAATGTTGGAACACATGAGGCAGTACTGACCCTAAGCCTTATCTTAGAAAATAGATTAAGGAAAGGGAAACCTACGTTTCTAGCATTTGTAGAGTTAGAGAAAGCTTTTGACAACGTTGAATGGAATACTCTCTTCCAAATTCTAAAGGTGGCAACGGTAAAATACAGGGGGCGAAAGGCTGATTACAATTTGTACAGAAACCAGATGGCAGTTATAAGAGTCGAGGGGCATGAAAGGGAAGCAGTGGTTGCGAAGGGAGTGAGACATGGGTGTAGCCTCTTCCCAATGTTATTCAATCTGTATACGGAGCAAGCAGTAAGGTAAACAAAAGAAAAATTCGGAGTAGGAATATAAATCCACAGAGAAGAAATAAAAACTTTGAGGTTCGCCGATGACATTGTAATTCTGTCAGAGACAGCAAAGGACTTGTAAGAGCAGTTGAAAGGAATGGACAGTGCCTAGTCGAATTAAATCGGTTGATGCTGAGGGAATTATCCTGGGAAATAAGACACTTAAAGTAGTAAAGGAGTTTTGCTATTTGGGGAGCAAAATAACTGATGATGGTCGAAGTAGAGAGAATATAAAATGTAGACTGGGAATGGCAAGGAAAGCGTTTCTGAAGAAGAGAAATTTGTTAACATCGAGTATAGATTAAAGTGTCAGGAAGTCGTTTCTGAAAGTATTTGTATGGAGTGTAGCCATGTATGGAAGTGAAACATGGACGATAAATAGTTTAGACAAGAAGGGAATATAAGTTTTGGAAATGTGGTGCTACAAAAGAATGCTGAAGATTAGATGGGTAGATCACGTAACTAATGAGGAGACATTGAATGGAATTGGGGAGAAGAGAAGTTTGTGGCACAACTTGACAAGAAGAAGGGACCGGTTGGTAGGACATGTTCTGAGGCATCAAGGGATCACAAATTTAGCATTGGAGGGCAGAGTGAAGGATAAAAATCGTAGAGGGAGATCAAGAGATGAATATCACTAAGCAGATTCAGAAGGATGTAGGTTGCAGTAGGTACTGGGAGATGAAGGAGCTTGCACAGGATAGAGTAGCATGGAGAGCTGCATCAAACCAGTCTCAGGACTGAAGACCACAACGACAACAGTTCACCATCAGAGGACGCTGTTGCACTCTGCACTCTACCCCTCTTTCACCAATTCCCCACTCCCCTCCCACCACTTCCCACTTGTGAATTCATGGCAAAAAGACTCAATCTGTGCTCAGATGCTTGACAGGAACGTACGATATTTATTTATTTATTTTGGCCGGAAAAATGTTCTTGGTGACGTTATTCTGCTTCTGGATTGTCCTAAATCTGCCTCCACATTCTGCGGTCACCCAGGACGCCAGGTTGGAATGGTCGTAAAAGGATGGAGTGGAATGTAAAACCTTTATCTTTGGCAGGAAATGTATTCCATTGATGATGTCTTGGTGTTGGACAGAGAGGACTTTAATAAGTGTATCACCTGCAAGCGTACAGCATCCTACACAAGGAGTGGGGGGAGGTGACAACATAGGTCTGTGACTAAAAAACTGCATCGTATTTTTTAATATTTCCTTATAGATTTTGACCTCTCAAAAACAGAAAAAATATGTAAAAAATTCTATCACAGGTTTTAATGTATGTTTCAGTATTTATGTTCATTAGTAATAAACCTATGTGATTTTTTAATTTAGTAATTATTAAAAATTATATCAATTATATTTGATAAAATAAACTTAAATTTAAAAAATTTACAATGTTAAGTATTCTTTGCTACCACTTGCAGGTTTTACTGTGAACTCCTGGGCGCCAGAAGCAAATGTAAACAATCCTATTGTCCAGTTTTATCGTGTTGCGAAAAGTCAAATGACGATTTATATCATCTCTCAGTACACATATTGCTATTCAAGGGAACAGTGCAGTTGTTTCTGTCTAGTCATGGCTACAAGAGATTGTGTTATTTCTCAAAACAGTTTTTGTTATATCTGTGGTGCATACTCTATTAAAAGTCAACAGAGAAATCTAAGTGATTTTGTGAGGAAAGTTTATTTTGCTTACTTTAAATTAAAACTTGGTGATTAAGATAAACCATGGGCCCTCACCTCTCATGGAATAAAGGGTGTAGTCTTAAGCTTTTAAAACGAGTACTGTGACAGCAACACTGCGAATAGCGTATATACGGAAAACTGGGAAAGTAAGTTCCAATCGGTTGTAAAACGGAAACCATTGTGAAAATCAAAAATTTTTTAATTGCAATAGTTAGCTACATCTTCCAGCCACTTCTGTACATAGTAACTGCTCCAACATAGATATTTGTCATAGCGTTGTACAGACTTTCTAATACCCGTTTCATAGAAGGTAGCCACCTGTGCTTTCCGCCAGTTCTCTACGCTTATTTACAGCTTGTTGTCTCCAAAATGTTTCCTTCATAGCCAGTTGTCCATGTGAGCAGAGGTGAAACTCAGTGGGAAACAATTACTGGCTGTTTTGTGTGTGATCAAACACTTCCCATCGAAAACGCTTCAGGGGCATCTTCATTGCCCCTGCAGACTACAGCCGAGAATTGTCACGAGGAAGGAACCGCATGACAGTTTTGTTATGTGGGACGCATGACATCAGGCGAAATCTCTTACCAGGTCCTCATACTTGGCGCGAGACACTATTTTCTAGGCATATTTACGTGCTCACCATGTGCTCAGAACTGAAAAGAGCGAGTGACATGATCTATGAGCATACTAGAGACATTGCCCAACACAAAGGTGCAAAGTTTCAACAGAATTTCACAGTCGTTTCCATTTTGTAGCTGATCGGAATTTACTTTCCGAATAGCGCTCGCTAGTACAATGAAACTTCCAGCTAAGTGACTGTAAACTCACTATTGTGATATTAACTACTGCTTGCTACAATGAATATTGAACTGAGAACATTAAATTTTGTGTTGAATATACAAAATAAGCACTTAAAACCATCCAACAGTTCTTAAAAATACATTCAGCTAGCGAGTTCAACACACTATGGTGAGCAAACATTCTGGGACAGATAGACACATTTTTCTTGTGACTGGTACCAATGCATGTTAAGAGGAGAGAGACGTAATCCTCAAAAGAAACACGATAGCAAATTCTAGGTTAAGCTGTGTGTGCACACCGTTCTTGGTTCTAAAGGAAGACGAAACAGAAAACCGATGCTAGTCTCGCTATGTCGATTTTCACATTAAAACTATACGTGGTCTTATAAACTGTGATTGTAAGTATAGTATCGAGATGCGATATTGCTTCCTATGATTCATTAAAAAACTATGCTCTTTCATTACCAACTACAAATGCCGCACTGCTCGTTGATTGCGATCACATTAATGACGCATAGTCACCTAGTGGGAAGTGCAGGATCATGTCACCAGAAAGCAGGAAGCCACATAGAGTTAAGTCGTAATAAAGAGAACCATCTTGAAAGTTAACCTGTTTGGGGACTATATAAAAAAAGTGTGATTGAGAATGTATGCAAAATCTAGTTTACTGATAAATTTGTTTTCCAAAAACAAAGATCTATGCTAAACACGTTACGATAGAATATCGTAAACAACTAACAGGTGGTTTAAGACCACGGTGGACAAGGCTACTGGGTGGCAGAAGTGAGTCAAGCACACTGGCCCTAAAAATGTGGATAACGCAATCTGAATTAATCTGATGCAAAGCAGACTTCGACTGTGTGACCCAGCCCCGCAGTGCCCTTGTGGTCATGCATTAACAGTGCGCCATGTTTTATTGTCGTGTCCCCGTTTTAGTCAATCTCGTGTTGTCCTGTCTCTGCCATCTACTTTACAAGATATTTTAGCGGATGACGCTCGAGCAGCTGCTCGTGTTCTTCGTTTCATTACTTTGACTGGATTGTCCAAAGACATCTAACTCTTTCACTTATTTTATCTGCCTCTTTGTAAGAACTTTCTGGTGCCCCCCCCCTTGAGTTTTACTAGCTTCTATGTGCTATAACAATTGTGACTGGGCGCTAATGACCTCAGTAGTTGAGCGCCCTTAAACCCCCCCCCCCCAAAAAAAAAGACTTTGACTGTTGAAATATACATAAGTTTATACTAGTGCAGCTGACAGCAAGTGGCGTTTGGGATTTGTACGCCCTGACAAGGCCTGAGCAGCAGTGTGTTACCCTGTTTACTTCGTGCACTGACGTAATTTGCAACTGGCGAGGCGTGTGCGGCAGAGGCGAGGCGTAGCGCGGCTCCTGTGAATCGATCGCTGCAACGAAAGAAATGCAAAATCTCACGATCTAGCTATCAGGCAGACGGATCGCAATTTACTCTCTACCAGAGCCATGAAATCGTGGTGCATTTCAGTGTGTGACACACCCGTTCGCACTTATTCGGACAGAGTGCATAAGGATGCCAAACGTCAAGAATGGTAAACCAAATACGAGTAAGTGTGCCCTCGGCAAACGAGAAGTGCGAGAGGTTTGAAGTCACATTGTCAGTACAGTAAGAACTTCACCACAGGCTCACCAGTCTAAATACTCGCAAGTGAAATCAATCTTCGGACAGGTCCCAATCACCAACCACACATGCCAGAGCTTAGACCAGAAGTTGCTTCCAGACCGAAGTCCAGAACCCATGTGCCTCGCACATCTCCAGATTAAAAAATTCCGTTTTTCCACAAAGTGCACGAACGACACTGCCTTACTCCGTCTTGAGCCAATAACAGCGTCTTAGAGGCGCTAAATCTCCCCTCGTACACGACAGCACAAACTCATGTCGAAACAGCGCAATAGTTAAGAAACCGGCATCTCTGGAAGAAAAGAAACCGCCAGTTACTGGCTTTTTTTAAGTTTTTATAGTGGGAGACGATGTTTTTCTCCGAAGTCGCGTTGCTCCCCATGGCAACAAGCAAGCAAATACAATCTTAAAGATTTTTATCTAAATTGCCGGTGCCTTGTAGCATGTTAGTCTTAGCTATGAGGTGTCATAAAGATTCTATCTCTAAATGTTTCCCAGACGCCAGAGTTTTCATGTACGACCGAGGCAGCCGATGGAAGTGGGTCACAGGCCTATTTGCAGTATCAGTGAAAATTAAACCTTGTGAATTTTTAATAGGCGTGGCACAGCACACAATGCCAGGTTTACGAACCCACTGTGTAGACCCGTCCCTTCAGTCCGTCACCCCCTGCCCAGCCTTCAGTTGGCGTCAATGTAGGTATAGCAGCATTGTCCTGCTGGAAACCTGTCTTGACTGCTGTACAGCTGTGGGCCTATCTTGCAAGATTTACTGAGGGATGGACTCACCGCCACTTGCTTTCAACTTCCAACATGCCATTTCTATGAACTAAGAACCATAAAAATACCTCAGGCTTTTAGCGCCCTGCTCAGGCCGTTAACTTTCTAGAGTCTCACTCCAGTTGCGCAACGTTGTAACAAAATCTTTATGAAAAATAGGTGAGAGAGTAACTTGTCCTCTCTTAATCTTACCTAATCTATAAAGTGATGACACGTGCACAGGTTTTATGTGATGGAGATGCTGCATTCGCTCGACTAAGAGGCACCTAATGTTTTTCGGATTGGATGGGTGGGAAGGGGTGTGGGCGCTTAGTGGGATTCCTTTGATGGTTGTAAAATATCGAGAAGCAAAATGATTCTAAGCGAATACCGGAAACCTGTATGATGGATGCATTCGGAACCGCCCACTCTAAAGCGACGGCAGCTTCTAAAGCCCTCCTAGGAAGATCAGCGAACACAGAAGGAACGCTAACCACCACTACCGCCTCATCATTCAGCGGCTGTAGAATGAGACTTTCACTCTGCAGCGGAGAGTGCGCTGATATGAAACTTCCTGGCAGATTAAAACTGTGTGACGGACCGAGACTCGAACTCGGGACCTTCGCCTTTCGCGGTAGAGCACTTTCCTGCGAAAGATAAATGTCCCGAGTTGGAGTCTCGGTCAGGCACACAGTTTTAATCTGCCGGGAAGTTTCATTCAGCGGCTGCTTCAACGGCGTCCTTGCACCTGAGCGTGAGTTGCATGGGGATGCAAGCATGAACCGCCTCACCCTAACGCGGCTGTTTTCAAGGTCTTCCTAGAAAAATAATGGTGAACATCAGCTCTCACAAACAAACAACGACGCTATCAGGAACCGCTCCATTCTTCAAAGACATCCATGAATCTGAGGAAAATATAGTAAATCCGGTTGCTTTGATGTAGACGACAAAACCCTCTCGAGGAAGGGGTGGAGAATGGCGACAAGACCTGCTTAGAAATCATGGATTAAAACAGCCGGTACCTTTCATGTAGACGGCAACAGACTCTCGTTGGAGGAATGCAGAATGTCGGCAAAGGCTTCCCTGGAACTTTTCAATTTATTTTCTTGTCAGACTACTTCTATGAAGAGTCAGAAAGTATGCAGTTTGTATGAGTGAGAACTCGCAGTTTTGGCTGTAACACAATTTATCTCAAAGAAGATGTATGCTCACGACAGATTTCCCAGTGGAAGTCGGCGGGGCTGTGCTTGTGAAAGAGGAAGCGGACTGCCAGGCCCGACGCGCGAGCCGCAGTAACAATTCCGCCAAATGCCACTCAACCGTTCTTCTGCCGCGCACCACTGCAGCAGGACAGGAAATCCCGCGGGAAAACACTTGTGCACGAGCCACTTACGAAGCGTAAGCCGAAAAGCGGGGCGGAAATCCCGAGACCGCAACCACTCACCCGCGAGCGGTGCAAGAGGTGGGAGGCATCCGACAAAAGACTGCGGCATCGCTAGCCCACCTAGGTGGAGTCGCTTTGCGGACCACGCGCACGTCCACTCGTATGTCTTTCATCAAATGTTGTCATATTCAATGCTAGTGTCGATGCCCAACATTCCACATTGAACATAATCTGCCACACACCATGATTCACCACTGGCCATCATTCAGTTTTCACTCCACTCCTCCGACGGCACGCTAAATACACCGCATACCCGTCTAAAGCGCTGGACCGAGCGTTGCATACAACGAACCCCAGAACGAAACGTTCTGTATGCTTAATATATCAACTATTCCTACGTCAGAAAGTCATCTACAGAAATCCAGTTATTAAAGGTTTTAGAACAGAAGGTGAAATAACAATGAATTAGTTGATCAGTCATTTGCTGAAGGAAGTATCATTACCTCGTATATACACTACTTGCCATTAAAATTGCTACACCAACGAGATGACGAACTACAGACGCGAAATTAAACAGACAGGAAGAAGATGCTGTGATATGCAAATGATTAGCTTTCCAGAGCGTTCACACAAGGTTGGCGCCTGTGCCGACACCTACAACGTGCCGACATGAGGAAAGTTTCCAACCCATTTCTCATACACAAACAGTAGTTGACCGGCGTTGCCTGGTGAAACGTTGTGATGCCTCGTCTAAGGAGGAGAAATGCGTACCATCACGTTTCCAACTTTGATAAAGGTCGGATTGTATCCTATCGCGATTGCGGTTTATCGTATCGCGACATTGTTGCTCCCGTTGGTCGAGATCCAATGACTGTTAGCAGAATATGGAATAGGTGGGTTCTGGATGGTAATACGGAACGCCGTGCTGTATCCCAACGGCCTCGTATCACTAGCAGTCGACATGACAGCAATCTTATCCGGATGGCAGTAACGGATCGTGCAGCTACGTCTCGATCCCTGAGTCAACAGATGCAACGTTTCCAAGACAACAACCATCTGTACGAACAGTTCGACGACGTTTGCAGCAGCATGGAATATCAGCTCGGAGACCGTCGCTGCGGTTACCCTTGACGCTGCATCACAGACAGAACCGCCTGCAATGGTGTACTCAACGACGAACCTAGGTGCACGAATGGCAAAACGTCATTTTTTCGGATGAATCCAGGTTCTGTTTACCGAATCATGATGTTCGCATCCGTGTTTGGCGACATCGCGGTGAACGCACATTGGAAGCGTGTATTCGTCATCGCCATACTGGCGTATCACCCGGCGTGATGGTATGGGGTGCCATTGGTTACACGTGTCGGTCACCTCTTGTTCGCACTGACGGAGCTTTCAACAGAGGACGTCACATTTCAAATGTGTTACGACCCGTGCCTCTACCCTTCATTGGATCCCTGCGAAACCCTACATTTCAGCAGGATAATGCACGACCGCATGTTGCAGGTCCTGTACGGGCCTTTCTGGATACAGAAATGTTCGACTGCAGCCCTGGCCAGCACATTCTCCATATCTCTCACCAATTGACAACGTCTGGTCAATGGTGGTCGAGCAAGTGGCTGATCACAATACGCCAGTCAGTACTCTTGATGAACTGTGGTTTCGTGTTGAAGCTGCATTGGCAGCTGTACCTGTACACGCCATCCAAGCTCTATTTGACTCAATTCCCAGGCGTACCAAGGCCGTTATTACGGCCAGAGGTGGTTGTTCTGGGTACTGATTTCTCAGGATCTATGCTCCCAAATTGCGTGAAAATGTAATCACATGTCAGTTCTAGTATAATATATTTGTGCAATGAATACCCGTTTATCATCTGCATTTCTTCTTGGTGTAGAATTTTTAATGGCCAGTAGTGTATAAGTAGTCATCAGTACGCATTTAGCTTCGTCTAATAAACAGAAGGTGATTTGTCGGAAAAGAATTGGTGTCAGTTAAGTGAAATTCTTTAAGTTATTTTGAATAAAACAAACTTTATTTAATTCAGCATCTTTCCCATGTTCACATATTTCCCAGTAGAAGTCGGCGGGGCTCTGCTTGTAAAAGACGAAGGGGACCACCACGGACTTAACTTGATGAATGCTTTCCTCCCAGGGAATGAGCGGTTTGCTGATGCGATCGTTGTAGAATGTCTGACCTCGCCCTGTTTGTGTGTACGACGTTCGGTAAGTCAACCCTATTAAAATTGATTACCTAACAACCACAGCTAACATCCGCTATCCACTATGGGGTTCAAATCAATCTGCAGCTGTGAACACTCCAATTTTGGCAGTTTATATCGACATCAACTCGGTTTATGAATTGAAGAATTCAAGCTGTAATATTCTTTAACCATTTTACTGTCGTCAGGTAACATATTTTAGAAGCCGACGGGAATCCGGCAGTCTTGTTTTAGCCTAACTCAATAACTAGCCACATCCTAAGTCGACAAACTAATAGTTTTTGCTAGTGATGCCCTCCTGTATAACCCAGGCATCGTCTTATCCTACACAGTGCATACTCGATCTGAACAACCAGTAGCGTAAACACGTAAGTATAGGGAGGAAAACTAGACGCTGCTGGATAAAGCCTCATTAACAAAAAAAAAGCTTTATTTAGCAGCAGAAAGCACTCTGTACTTGTTCTCAACAGTAGCAGCAGATGTTGGACGTTAAGATTCTACCACCAGCTCCAACAACACAATGTTATCCATGAAAAATCACGAATCAGGTAAAAAACCTCTGTGAGAACGGTTGTACACACTATCTATACAGAGACATTTTATAATGTCGATTGTAATAGGAGAAGAAATGATTTGAGACAGATGCGGAGAAACTTGGTTCATGTTTGCCATAGTTTCGTGACTCACTAAAGAATAGCGTTTTGACAACGCCTGCAGAGTCACATGATCAAGCAATGTTTTTTGCAAAGCAGCTGACCAACTTCCTAGCAATGACTCGTTTGTCGCTATAACGCGTTCCTAACTAAGAGGATGACTTCTCCCACATCTAGGAGCTTCAGTCCGGAACCACGCAGCTACTACGGTCGCGGGTTCGAATCCTGCCTCGGACAGGGATGTGTGTGATGTCCTTAGGTTAGTTAGGTTTAAGTAGTTCTAAGTTTAGGGAACTGATGACCTCAGCTTTTTAAGTCCCATAGTGCTTAGAGCCATTTGAACCATTTTTTCCCCTAATACTTCTTCGGATTTGTGTGTATGTAAGCACTGTACTGTCAGCAAGAAATAGACTTCTATAGAAGCAACTCGTGCGATAATTGTAGTTTACAGCCATTAAACCAACCTGGTAAGGATCTTAGACTGTTGCTATTTTGTCAAAAACTGACTTTTTGAGACCGTGGCTGTGTACAAAATATAGGTTGATCTTACATAGAATGTAACAGCAAGCGGCCACTTTTTATTTATTTAAACAGCGCCGTTACCGGTCTCGAAGCGACAGGTTCATCTTCGGACGGCTGGTTCACGTTTTACATTAGCTTTCGCCTTTTTTTTCCAACTGATGAAATTTCCTTAGGGTGGTGGTGTCCTACAAGCAAAACAAGGTGTGACCTCCTGTCTTTTAACTGTAATTGTGCCACACAACAATTTTAAACGATGTAAACAAATTATTTAAGAGAAAATGGTTCATCGTAAGAATCCGAAACAGTTTCCCTTTAATAATTTGTTAAAATCACTTACAATTGTTGTGAGGAACTATTACAATAACAAAGACATTGCTCACATCTTCTCTTACTTCTAGGGCACCACCAGTCGAAGGTAATTTCATCAGTTGGGCCAAAAAGAGGCAAAAGCTAATTGTGCCGTGCAACCGCGTTTAATTACGAGTAATTCCAACGGATATGCAATCCCTCTGTCTGCAAGAGCGCATGGAGCGTTATTGTCGACGGTAAAGGGCAGACCAGAGCAGAAGGTAGTTAGGGCTGCGACGACCTGGAGATTAGGAGAGTGTGACACGGGTGGCGGAGGGTCATGTGAGGTGGCGTGTAGGGTTGTGGCCAAGAGTCTGCCGCGGCCCGTTGGCAAGAGTGGTGCTTTTGCTCACTTCGGGTTTGGCGGGGCCGAGTGTTGGTCGCAACCGTGAACATTTGGTCGTTGAATACTTCTTCGGCAGGACGCACAGCAGTCAGCGTGTCCTTTGCTATTGAAGTTGCAAGCAGTTTGTGTGTATTGTGGTGCCGGATTGCAGTCCAGTCTGACCTTAAGAAGTACTGGACGCGGTGGCGTGTGCTGAACGATACACGTGGGTTTTCGACTACGAGTAATCTTCGTCGCACTATTGTCTAGGCGCTCTGTAAGCAAGCGTTTGTCAATGGGCGCTGGATTTTACGAGAAATAACGATGAGCATCCGATTAGTGTGCGTGTCACTTGGTGTCGCGTGGTGGCTATTTTGACTCTGTATCCTGGTTGCCCGTTGTTATCAATATAAGTGTGTTATTTATTAGGGTTTCGCCTGGTACTAGGTGAGTTCAGTTCAGTTCTGTCAGTGTGTGTGGGATCACTATTCCCAACTGATTTTAGAATCTAAGGGTAGAAAATGCAGATGCAATTCCTCTGATTTGCGAACTGTACCTTACAGTCAGTGAAAATTGTTTATTGGTTCAAATGGCTCTGAGCACTATGGGACTTACCATCTATGGTCATCAGTCCCCTAGAACTTAGAACTACTTAAACCTAACTAACCTAAGGACATCACACACATCCATGCCCGAGGCAGAATTCCAACCTGCGACCGTAGCGGTCACGCGGTTCCAGCCTGAAGCGCCTAAAACCGCACGGCCATACCGGCCGGCAATTGTTTATTAGTTAACTGTTGGCTAGTATCACGAGTTGGAGCTGTTTACTAAATAGTTTGCTTCCACTAAAAAAAAAAAAAAACTAAAGGAAAATATTATGCATCAGTAGTCAAGACAAAGTTTCTTGCATAACGTTCGTATTTTTCTGCATTCGTAGTATGTATAATTTTTAGTAAATATTTGAGTTGTCTCTGTGTTACAGTATAGGTGATTGTATCTCTTGTTAACTGTGTCTAGTTAAATATGACTGGGTACAGTGACTGAAATATTTAGTGGTTTATATTACTGCGGTGGCAGCATTCGCCATCCCATGTTAGTAGAAAACGAATAATTATTGCTACTGGCGTTGCCTCAGCCACCATCTCTATCATCAAAAATTTGAACGACATTTGTCAGTCATTTTGGCTACTTCGAAGGCAATGGCGTTTCGATAATTACTGCCAATTGCTGATGGTTGATATTTCTGACATATTTATTTGATATGTTTCGCTGCTTGTAATGTAAATGTATTTTCACTTCATTTAATATTCTTTAGTAAAAGGAAGTGAATTTATACTGTTGCCATTTTGAGGTGTCTGCTACCAGGTTTTATTGAAATTCAATTTTTTCAGTTCTGGAGCAATTTGCTATTCTTGGATTTTTGCTTTTTAAAAATAAATTCGTTAGTTTTTTTAGGTACGTTAATAAATTTATGGCTCATTACCTCTTCACTCAACACAAGCTCCTTACCGCATTTCAATGGTAGCAGGACGTACTTGTGAACGAGTAGCACAGTTCTGATCCTGCATAGTTGTACGGGTAAAATTTTACGACTTTATGATTAGATGTCCGAGAGCCAGATTACTGCTTGGGTACTTCAGGTGTATTTGTTAATGAAGGTGGATCATGGATCCGAGACCGGTGGTCGGAATTTAAATTAAACATGGAGGTGACTGTACGTGGGCAAAATCTGGAAGGTAGGGTGGCTGACGTGGCCCAGCGGCTGCGCGGGTCGCTGAGTCGTGCGTTTGTTGTCAACACGGACACATTAGGCAAGATATGGACGCTTGCTCTGTTTGCGACAGCTTCCTGCACAGCTTGCAGACCAACCTTCAGTTATTGCAGGGCAGTGCAAACAAACCACCTTGTTAATCGAGTTGGCGACCTGAGTGTAATTTATTCAGACTCTAAGCAGAAAAGTCATGAAAGATTGAAGGATAGAGTACTTAAGCGTCAGCTTGGCGGGAGACTCTTGAACAGGCAAGTGGATGCGGCCAAGGAAGAGGGTTCTGATCTACATCTACATCTACATCTACATCCATACTCCGCAAGCCACCTGACGGTGTGTGGTGGAGGGTGCCTTCAGTACCTCTATCGGTTCTCCCTTCTATTCCAGTCTCGTATTGTTCGTGGAAAGAAGGATTGTCGGTATGCCTCTGTGTGGGCTCTAATCTCTCTGATTTTATCCTCATGGTCTCTTCGCGAGATATACGTAGGAGGGAGCAATATACTGCTTGACTCTTCGGTGAAGGTATGTTCTCGAAACTTTGACAAAAGCCCGTACCGAGCTACTGAGCGTCTCTCCTGCAGAGTCTTCCACTGGAGTTTATCTATCATCTCCGTAACGCTTTCGCGATTACTAAATGATCCTGTAACGAAGCGCGCTGCTCTCCGTTGGATCTTCTCTATGTCTTGTATCAACCCTATCTGGTACGGATCCCCACACTGCTGAGCAGTATTCAAGCAGTGGGCGAACAAGCGTACTGTAACCTACTTCCTTTGTTTTCGGATTGCATTTCCTTAGGATTCTTCCAATGAATCTCAGTCTGGCATCTGCTTTACCGACAATCAACATTATATGATCATTCCATTTTAAATCACTCCTAATGCGTACTCCCAGATAATTTATGGTATTAACTGCTTCCAGTTGCTGACCTGCTATTTTGTAGCTAAATGATAAAGGATCTATCTTTCTGTGTATTCGCAGCACATTACACTTGTCTACATTGAGATTCAGTTGCCATTCCCTGCACCATGCGTCAATTCGCTGCAGATCCTCCTGCATTTCAGTACAATTTTCCATTGTTACAACCTCTCGATACACCACAGCATCATCTGCAAAAAGCCTCAGTGAACTTCCGATGTCATCCACCAGGTCATTTATGTATATTGTGAATAGCAACGGTCCTATGACACTAACCTGCGGCACACCTGAAATTACTCTTACTTCGGAAGACTTCTCTCCATTGAGAATAACATGCTGCGTCCTGTTATCTAGGAACTCCTCAATCCAATCACACAATTGGTCTGATAGTCCATATGCTCTTACTTTGTTCATTAAACGACTGTGGGGAACTGTGTCGAACGCCTTGCGGAAGTCAAGAAACACGGCATCTACCTGTGAACCCGTGTCTATGGCCCTCTGAGTCTCGTGGACGAATAGCGCGAGCTAGGTTTCACATGACCGTCTTTTTCGAAACCCATGCTGATTCCTACAGAGTAGATTTCTAGTCTCCAGAAAAGTCATTATACTCGAACACAATACGTGTTCCAAAATTCTACAACTGATCGACGTTAGAGATATAGGTCTATAGTTCTGCACATCTGTTCGACGTCCCTTCTTGAAAACGGGGATGACCGGTGCCCTTTTCCAATCCTTTGGAACGCTACGCTCTTCTAGAGACCTACGGTACACCGCTGCAAGAAGGGGGGCAAGTTCCTTCGCGTACTCTGTGTAAAATTGAACTGGTATCCCATCAGGTCCAGAGGCCTTTCCTCTTTTGAGCGATTTTAATTGTTTCTCTATCCCTCTGTCGTCTATTTCGATATCTACCATTTTGTCATCTGTGCGACAATCTAGAGAAGGAACTACAGTGCAATCTTCCTCTGTGAAACAACTTTGGAAAAAGACATTTAGTATTTCGGCCTTTAGTCTGTCATCCTCTGTTTCAGTACCATTTTCGTCACAGAGTGTCTGGACATTTTGTTTTGATCCACCTACCGCTTTGACATAAGACCAAAATTTCTTAGGATTTTCTGCCAAGTCAGTACATAGAACTTTACTTTCGAATTCATTGAACGCCTCTCGCATAGCTCTCTTCACACTACATTTCGCTTCGCGTAATTTTTGTTTGTCTGCAAGGCTTTGGCTATGTTTATGTTTGCTGTGAAGTTCCCTTTGCTTCCGCAGCAGTTTTCTAACTCGGTTGTTGTACCACGGTGGCTCTTTTCCATCTCTTACGATCTTGCTTGGCACATACTCATGTAACGCTTATTGTACGATGGTTTTGAACTTTGTCCACTGATCCTCAACACTATCAGTACTTGAGACAAAACTTTTGTGTTGAGCCAACAGGTACTCTGAAATCCAGGGAAGGTTACGGTTCTAACGCAGTTGGTGCTGTAGAGGGGGATAACTGTCATAATTGGAAGTTATTAAGTTGCCTAATCCTCTTCTGACTATACGTAAGGGCATTTCTAAGTTAGGTATGGACACGAATGAGGAAAGTGTTGAATTGTTGTGCTTAACAGATCGTTTGCAGAATTAGGTTAAAAAAATGGCTCAGAGCACTATGGGACTTAACTTCTGAGGACATCAGTCCCCTAGAACTTAGAAATACGTAAACCTAACTAACATAAGGACATCACACACATCCATTCCCGAGGCAGGATTCGAACCTGCGACCGTAGCGGTCGCGCGGTTCCAGACTGCAGTGCCTAGAACCGCTCGGCCACACCGGCAGGCGCAGAATTAGGGTAGGGTGTTAAAACTTGCTGGTACTGTCATTTTTTCAGGCCATATATCCGTTAGCCCAAGACAAACTTAGCAGCGTGGGTGTTGACGCTATAGCAAGGGGAACGTCACTCAGGGATTTTAGGCAAAAGTTGTTACAAAATGGTTTGTCTAACAAGTTTCGTTATGAACTCAGTAATCGGTATGTTTAGCGTGTCCAGGGTCCTGAGTGCTTGGCCCGATGTATTGAGGAAATTAGAATGCCAGTTAGAGCGTTGTGTCAAGTTCCCGAAGTGGAAGTTGTGAAAAATATTATCGGAGGAATGTGTCCTGTGGATCGGTCGCGAGTGCTTTTGTTGAGAGGCCGAAAAATTTTTCACACCTTGATGGGCTAGTTACCGAGACTGTAATTTCGAATTAGCGATGAGAGGCGAGGACGCTATTCCTAATGGGCCTAGTTTAGTAGGTGACGGATCTGTCGGTAGAGAAAGTTTGATAGAGCGTAGACACATAACGTCGGGTACTTACTATAATTGTAATTAGCCTGGAAATTCTGCGCGTGAACGTTCGGCACCCCGAGGGAAACAGAGCTGACGCTAGAAGGATGCAGGTTACTGCGGAAGCTTGCGTAAATTACTTGACAGGACCCGTAAAATGAGAGCGTCCACTCCGGGGAATCTGCCTTTTGCGTGTGCCACTTTAGGCCGTGAGCCGGTTTGTACGTTGCCAGATTCTGGTAGCAGCCTTCCGCTTCTTAGTGAATCTCGGTCTCGTAGGTTTTCTCGAATTTGTAAATTTCGTAAGCTCCAGAAGTCCCAAGCTAAGTGTGAAAGTGTTAATGGCTGGATAATTTGGCATCTGAAGACTGAACAGTGGTCAGGGCCAATTGAGTTTACGGTCGTACAGCGTTTGAGTACCGATGTATTGCTGAGGTGTGATTTCTTTCAACGCACCGGCTGCTTGTTGAATCACCTTGGTAGATTATGTTCAAATTTTGTCCTTGAAGAAAGTGCCCGTTGTGTGATCATAAGCGATCACGATGAATATGTGCTGTGGCGGAAGATAGGCCTTCTTTAAGCTTTCGCATTTGGAACCGGAGCGGGTCAGTTCTCTATTACAGGTGTTAAATCAGTGTCCGGAAGTACTCACTGATAGGTTGGGCGCCAGTAATGAGACTGAATATACCATTCGGCTAACGGATGAGGTGCCAGTTCGGTAATCCTCTTACCGACTATCATTCCCTAAGATTAAAGAACTTCGCAAGATAATCGATCAGAAACTGGCCGATGGGGTAATTCGTCCATCCAACTCTCCTTATGACGAAGGCCAAGGGCCAAGGGTTCCGGCCGGTGTTTGATTAGTCATTTGAACCAAGGTGATTTTAGTCCCGCTCCCGGATCTACATCGTTTTACCTGGATTTCAGGGGCATGGTACTTTCCTATACTGCATCTGAGTCAAGCATATCATCAGATACCGTTAAAGGAGGAGTCAAATCCCTTGCCTGCGTTTTGTACTCACTGGAATTTATTTGAATATAATCGTGTCCCTTCTGATTTGGCTACGGGAGCTGCTGTGTTTCTCGTTTTTTAGAGTGTGTTGGGGACTTAAAGTGTGTATATAATTATCTTGGCGAAGTCGCGATTTATAGCGATAACTTTGAACAAGACTCACGTCATTTATGCCACGTGTTCGGCCGGCAGCGGGGTTTGGGGTTAATGATTAAGCCGTCAAAAGTTAGCCTGGCTAGGAAGGAAATTTCCTTCTTGGGTCACAGTTTCTGGTAATGGTAAGAATTGATCAAGAACGTACTGAAGCCATCCACAAGTTTCCGGTGCCTCAGAATAAGGGTATTGAGAGATTCGTCGGGATGACCAACTTTTTCGAAAATTTGTGCCAAATTTTGCACAGTTCGTGGTCCCTTTTGTTTGGAGCGAATCTTAGCAAGCATCCTTCGACGCTCTGAAAGTTGCTTTATCTAATGCGCCGCTTTTGGCCATACGTTCGGAAGTTAGTGCGCCGATACCAAGACTGTTGTAAAGCGAACCCGTTCAGAATATACGTAAAGGGGAACTAACCTCGACCATGGAGGAAAACCCCATGGACAAAGTTTTTGTCGATTATCTTGGACCCTTTCTACGCACCCGGTATGGATATAAGTATCTCTTCGTAGTCGACGCCTTCTCTAGCTTGGTGTCGATAATTCCGAACGAGTCAGGAACGTCGGGAACAAATATTGAACTTCTAGGTCGCGTGTTTCCCTTGTTTGGTCCTCCCAGAGCATTAGTGGGCGATAATGCGCCGGCATTTGTCAAAAGAATTAAAAAGCTTCTGTTTTGGCAGTGTGATATCTCGTGCAACCACCATTCTTTATTACCCTCATCCATCGTTCGCCGGGAGAGTGAACCAGAATTTGAAGTCGGCGCTTACCATCTTTCACTCGCAATCGCAGACCAAGTGGGATCAATCTAATGGGTGGCTAAATTTTGCTTTGAATAGCGCTGCGCATGAGGCCCACAAGAAGACTCCTGCCACGTTGTTTCCTTATACAGTCAGTTCTCCACTTTCTAACTTAAGGGGATCAACAATTTGCTCCCGGAGGAGAGTGATCCTGAAACCAAAAGGAAAAATTGGAAGGCTGCAAATATTCGGCTGTCGCATAGAACGAAGGCTGGTCGCTACAATGAGGGAAGGTGTCCGGTCTCGTTACTGGTGGGTAGTACTGTATTTAAGAAGAATTTCTGGGCACAAAAAAGAAAAACGAGCGCATGGAGCTGTATTGTCACCGGCAACGGCAGATCGGAGGAGATGTTAGTTAGGACCTGGAGATTAGGAGAGTGTGACACCGGCGGCGGAGAGCGCATGTGAGGTGGCGTATTATTGTGGCCAGACGTTTGCCACAGCCCGTTGGCAAGAGTGGTGCCTACTTCGGCAGGACGTACACTAATCAGCGTGCCCTCTGGTATTGAAGTTGGAAGCAGTTTGTGTGGACTGTGGAGCCGGGATGGAGTTAGGTCTGACCTCTGCAAGTGCTGGGCGCAGTGGCGTCTGCTTGATGATATCCGTGGATTTCCGACCACGTCTTCGCTACATCCTTCTCTCGGCACTCTTTAAGCAAGCGTTTGTCCATAGGCGCTGGATTTTCGAGAAATCACGGTGAGCATCCGATTAGAGTGCACGTCACTTGGTGCCGCGTGGAGACTGTTTTGGCTCCGTATCCTGGGTGCTCGTTGTTATGTATGTTAGTTATGAAGGTTTGGTCTGGTACTAGGTGAGTTCAGTTCTGTCAATGTGCGTGGGCTTGTGGCTGCCACTATTCCAAACTGATTTTAGAATCTAAGGGTATAGAATGCAGATGTAATTCTTCTGATACACTAATTGTACTTCAGTCAGTGAAAATTGTTGAATCTGGATACCTTATGTCTGGGACATGTGTGTAGTTACCTGTTGGCTAGTGTTGTGAGCTCCAGCTGTTAACTAAATTGTTTGTACCTACTAAAAAGAACTAAAGGAAAATTTTATGCTTCAGTACTCAAGTCGGTTTCCTTCATAACGTTCGTACTTTTTCTGCTTTTGTAGTATGTGTAAGTTTTAGTAAATACTTCAGTTAGTCGTGTTACAGGATAGGTGATCCTCTCTCTATCGTTAACTATGATCTGGTTAAAGATCCCTGTGTACCATGATTGTAATTTTTAATGAAGATTTATAGCACTGTGGTAGAAGCATCCGCCGTCCTGTAAAGGAAGAATTATTGCTACTGGCGTTGCATCTTCCACCGTCTCTATTATCAAAAATTTGAACCACATTTGTCATTTTGGCTACTCCGAAGGCAATGGCGTTTTGATAATTACAGTAAATAGCAGATAGTTGATATTTGTGACATATTCATGTTTTTTCTGCTTGTAATGTAATTGTTACTTCATTTAAAATACTTTACTAAAAGGAAGTAAATTTATACTGTTTCCGTTTTGAGGTGTTTGCTATCAGTTGTTGTAATTTAGTCTTTTCAGTTCTTGAGGCATTTTGTTAAAGTTATTCTTGGATTTCTGCTTTTTAAAAATTCATTAGTGGTTTTAGAAATGCCATTTT